>NW_027412588.1:0-1447500 GCF_025532065.1 Leptinotarsa decemlineata
TATGTGTTCGGCGAGTCTTGGCCTACACCTGCCGATATAACGAGAGATGTCTCCCAGCAACCTGTCCACCTTCCTGGAAAGGACAGGATGGACGATGACCTAGGACAACTCCTCGGGAGGATGTACAATGGGTCACATGTGGCTAAGTGAGTGAGTGGGCTTACACTCAACCTCCCTACTCTACAGATACAGAGGATTAATCATGTGAGAAATGCACAATTTCAATCTTGTAAACGTTTTTTCTATATTATTGGTAACAAATCGTGTTGAGTATCTAAAAAACAGAGGAAGTGGTGAAAATGCCTTAATTTTGGGTTTGAAGCATGAATTATGGGAAGAATAAGTGTGAAACATGTGGGGTATGCGTAATATATTTATGAGTTTTTACAAATTTCCAAAAGAATTTGAGACGAGTAAACAGAATATTGAAAATAATTTGGGAAATTATATTTTATTCGGGTTTGTGTTATTCAGTGAATGATTTTTGTTAATTCGTGAGGAATTCACAATTTCACTTTTTTCAAACGTTTCTACATCATTTGTAACAATTTGAGATGGGTATTCATAACTGAAGAAAGTTGAAGAAGGATAATTCCTTAATTTCAGGTTCGAAGCATGAATTATGGGAAGAATTAAGGAATTCGTGTGAAACATGTGAGGTATGCATGATATATTTATGAGTTTTTTACAATTTTCGAAATGAATATTAGACGAGTAATAGGGAATTGAAAAAAAAATTTGGGAAATTTTGTTTCACTTGAGTTTGTGTTATTCAGTGAATGATTTTGTTAATCTTGTGAGAAATTCACAATTTCCTCTTTTCAAACGTTTCTACATTATTTGTAACAATTTGAGATGAGTATTTCATAACTGAAGGAAGTTGGTGTAAATTCCTGTTTTGCGTGAAATTATGAGAATTAAGTAAATTTGTGTGAATTATGTGAGAATTGCGTGTTATATTTATGAGTTTTTACAAATTTTCGAAATGAATTCGAGACGAGTATCAGAGAATTGAAAAAATTTTGGGAAAATTTGTATTATTTGAGTTTGTTATTCGCTGAATGATTTTGATAATCTTATGAGAAATGCACGATTTCACTCTGTTACATTATATGTAACAATGTATGAAGAGTATCTCAAAAAAGGAAGTTGGTGGAAATTCCTTAATTTTGTGTTTGAAGCGTGAATTACGGGAAGAATCAAGGAATTCGTGTGAAACACGTATGCGTGATATATTTATGAGTTTCTGCAACTTTCGTAATGAATTCAAGACGAGTAAGAGAGAATTGAAAAAAATTTGATAAATTTTGTTTTATTTGAGCTTGTTTTATTCGGTGAATGATTTTGTTAATCTAGTGAGAAATGCAGAATTTCACTCTTTTCAAAAGTAACAATTTGAGATGAGTATTTAAAAACTGAAGGAAGTTGGTGGAAATTCTTCTTTTGTGTTGCGTGAATTATGAGAATTGTATAATTCGTGTGGAATATGTGAGAAATATGTGATATATTAATGTTTCTACAATTTTCGAATTGAATTCGGGACGAGTAACGGAGAATTGAAAAAAAGGAAGTTGGTGGAAATTTCTCTTTTGTGTTGCTGGAATATGAGAAGAATTGAAGAATTCCTGTGAATTATGTGAGGAGTAACATTTATGAGTTTCTACAAATTTCGAAATGAATTCGAGACGAGTAACAGAGAATTGAAAAAGATTTGGGAAATTTTGTTTTATTTCAGTTTTTGTTATTTGGTGAATGATTTTGCTAATCTGTGAGAAATGCACGTTTTCTCTTATTCTACATCGATTGTAACAATTTGAGATGAGTATCTCAAAACTGAAGGAAGTTGCTGGAAATTTTTTAATTTTGGGTTTTGAAGCGTGAATTATGGAAAGAATTGAGGAATTCGTGTGAAACATATGAGGTATGCGTGATATATTTATCAATTCTTACAAATTTCGAAATGAATTCGAGACGAGTAACAAAGAATTGAAAAAATTTGGGAAATTTTCTTTACTTGAGTTAGTGTTATTCGGTGAATATTTTGTTAATCATGTGAGAAATGCACAATTTCACTCTTGTGAACGTTTTTTTCTACATTATTGGTAACAATTTGTGTTGAGTATCTCAAAACAGAAGGAAGTTGGTGGAAATGCCTTAATTTTGGGTTTGAAGCGTGAATTATGGAAAGAATGAGTGTGAAACATGTGAGGTATGCATGATATATTTATGACTTTTCGAAAATTTCGAAAAGAATTGGAGACGAGTAACAGAATATTGAAAAAATTTGGGAAATTATGTTTTATTTGGGTTTGTGTTATTCAGTGAATGATTTCGTTAATCTCGTGAGAAATTCACAATTTCACTCTTATCAAACGTTTCTACATCATTTGTAACAATTTGAGATGAGTATTTCATAACTGAAGGAAGTTGATGAAAATTTTTTTATTTTAGGTTCGAAGCATGAATTATGAAAACAATTAAGGAATTCGTGTGAAACATGTATTTATGGGTGTTTACAATTTTCGAAATGAATTCGAGACGAGTAACAGAGAATTGAAAAAATTTGGGAAATTTTGTTTATTGAGTTTGTGTTATTCGGTGAATATTTTGTTAATCATGTGAGAAATGCACAATTTCACTCTTGTAAACGTTTTTTCTACATTATTGGTAACAATTAGTGTTGAGTATCTCAAAACAGAAGGAAGTTGGTGGAAATGCCTTAGTTTTGGGTTTGAGCGAGAATTATGGAAAGAATAAGTGTGAAACATGTGAGGTATGCGTGATATATTTATGAGTTTTTAAAAATTTCGAAAAGAATTTGAAACGAGTAACAAACAGAATATTGAAAAATTTGAGAAATTATGTTTTATTTGGGTTTGTGTTATTCAATGAATGATTTTGTTAATCTCGTCAGGAATTCACGATTTCACTCTTTTCTAACGTTTCTACATCATTTGTAACAATTTGAGATGAGTATTTCATAACTGAAGAAAGTTGAAAGAAATTCCTTAATTTTAGGTTCGAAGCATGAATTATGGGGAGAATTAAGGAATTCGTGTGAAACATGTGAGGTTTGCATGATATATTTATGTGTTTTTACAATTTTCGAAATGAATTCGAGACGAGTAACAGAGATTGAAAAAAATTTGGTAAATATTGTTTTATTTGAGCTTGTTTTATTCGGTGAATGATTTTGTTGATCTCGTGAGAAATGCACAAGTTCACTTTTTTCAAAAGTTTCGAAAATTTTTCTTCTTTGTTGCGTGAATTGAAGAATTCGTGTGAATTATGTGAGAAATGTGTGATATATTAATGTTTCTACAATTTTTGAAATGAATTCGAGACGAGTAACAGAGGATTGGAAACAATTTGGAAAATTCTGTTTTATTTGAGTTTCGTGTTATTCGGTGAATGATTTTGTTATTATTGTGAGAAATGCACAATTCACTGTAGATAAACATTTTTTTAAACATTATTGGAAACAATTTGTGATGAGTATCTCAAAACTGAAGGAAGTTGGTGGAAATTCCTAATTTTTGTGTTTGAAGCGTGAATTATGGGAAGAATCAAGGAATTCGTGTGAAACATGTGAGGTATGCGTGATATATTTATGAGTTTTTACAAATTTTGAAATGAATTCGAAACGAGTAACAGAAAATTGGAAAAAATTTGGGAAATTCTCTTTTATTTGGATAATCTTGTGAGAAATGCACCATTTAACTGTTTTCAAACGTTTCTACATTATTTGTAACAATTTAGATGAGTTTTTCATAACTGAAGGAAGTTGGTGGAAATTCCTGTTTTGCGTGAATTATGAGAATTGAATAATTCGTGTGCATTATGTGCATCATATATTTATGAGTTTTTACAAATTTCGAAGTGAATTCAAGACGAGTAACAGAATATTGAAAAAAATTTGGGGAATTATGTTTTATTTGGGTTTTGTGTTATTCACTCTTTTCAAACGTTTTCTACATTATTTGTAACAATTTGAGATGAGTATCTCAAAACTGAAGGAAGTTGATGGAAATTCCTTAATTTTGGGATTGAAGCGTGAATTATGGGAAGAATGAAGGAATTGGTGTGAAAGATTCAGGTATGCGTGATATATTCATCAGTTTCTACAATTTTCGAAATGAATTCGAGACGAGTAACAGAGAATTGAAAACAATTTGGGAAATTGTCTTTCATTTGGATTTGTGTTATTCGGTGAATAATTTTGTTATACTTGTGAGAAATGTACAATTTCACTCTTTTCAAACTTTCTACATCAATTGTAACTATTTGAGATGAGTATCTAAAACTGGGGAAGTTGGTGGAAATTCTTCTTTTGTGTTGCGTCAATTATGAGAATTAAATAATACGTGTGAATTATGTGAGAAATGTGTGATATATTCATGTTTCTACAATTTTTGAAATGAATTCGAGACGAGTAAAAGAGTAACAGAGAATTGAAAACAATTTGGGAAATTCTGTTTTATTTGAATTTGTGTTATTCGGTGAATGATTTTGTTAATCTTGTGAGAAATGCACAATTTCACTCTTTAAACGTTCCTACATTATTTGTAATGATTTGTGATGAGTATCTCTAAACTGAAGAAAGTTTGTGGATATTCCTTAATTTTGCGTTTGAAGCGTGAATTTGGGAAGAATAAAGGAATTCTGTGTGAAACATGTGAGGTATGCGTGATATATTCATGAATTTTTACAAATTCCGAAATGAATTCGAGACGAGTAACAGAAAATTTAAAAAAAATTGGGAATTCTTTTTTATTTGGGTTAGTGTTATTCGGTGAACGATTTTGTTAAACTTGTGAGAAATGCACCATTTCACTGTTTTCAAACGTTTCTACATTATTTGTAACAATTTTAGATGAGTTTTTCATAACTGAAGGAAGTTGGTGGAAATTCCTCTTTTGCGTGAATTATGAGAATTGAATAATTCGTGTGCATTATGTGCATCATATATTTATGAGTTTTTACAAATTTCGAAGTGAATTCAAGACGAGTAACAGAATATTGAAAAAAATTTGGGGAATTATGTTTTATTTGGGTTTTGTGTTATTCACTCTTTTCAAACGTTTCTACATTATTTGTAACAATTTGAGATGAGTATCTCAAAACTGAAGGAAGTTGATGGAAATTCCTTAATTTTGGGATTGAAGCGTGAATTATGGGAAGAATGAAGGAATTGGTGTGAAAGATTCAGGTATGCGTGATATATTCATCAGTTTCTACAATTTTCGAAATGAATTCGAGACGAGTAACAGAGAATTGAAAACAATTTGGGAAATTGTCTTTCATTTGGATTTGTGTTATTCGGTGAATAATTTTGTTATACTTGTGAGAAATGTACAATTTCACTCTTTTCAAACTTTCTACATCAATTGTAACAATTTGAGATGAGTATCTAAAAACTGAGGAAGTTGGTGGAAATTTTTCTTTTGTGTTGCGTCAATTATGAGAATTAAATAATACGTATGAATTATGTGAGAAATGTGTGATATATATTCATGTTTCTACAATTTTTGAAATGAATTCGAGACGAGTAAAAGAGTAACAGAGAATTGAAAACAATTTGGGAAATTCTGTTTTATTTGAATTTGTGTTATTCAGTGAATGATTTTGTTAATCTTGTGAGAAATGCACAATTTCACTCTTTAAACGTTCCTACATTATTTGTAATAATTTGTGATGAGTATCTCTAAACTGAAGAAAGTTTGTGGATATTCCTTAATTTTGCGTTTGAAGCGTGAATGTGGGAAGAATAAAGGAATTCGTGTGAAACATGTGAGGTATGCGTGATATATTTATGAGTTTTTACAATTTTCGAAATGAATTCGAGACGAGTAACAGAGAATTGAAAAAAATTTGGTAAATATTGTTTTATTTGAGCTTGTTTTATTCGGTGAATGATTTTGTTGATCTCGTGAGAAATGCACAAGTTCACTTTTTTCAAAAGTTTCGACTTATTTGTAAACAATTTGAGATGAGTATCTAGAAACTGAGGAAGTTGGTGAAAAATTTTCTTCTTTGTTGCGTGAATTGAAGAATTCGTGTGAATTATGTGAGAAATGTGTGATATATTAATGTTTCTACAATTTTTGAAATGAATTCGAGACGAGTAACAGAGGATTGGAAACAATTTGGAAAATTCTGTTTTATTTGAGTTCGTGTTATTCGGTGAATGATTTTGTTATTATTGTGAGAAATGCACAATTTCACTGTAGATAAACATTTTTTTAAACATTATTGGAAACAATTTGTGATGAGTATCTCAAAACTGAAGGAAGTGGTGGAAATTCCTAATTTTTGTGTTTGAAGCGTGAATTATGGGAAGAATCAAGGAATTCGTGTGAAACATGTGAGGTATGCGTGATATATTTATGAGTTTTTACAATTTTTGAAATGAATTCGAAACGAGTAACAGAAAATTGGAAAAAATTTGGGAAATTCTCTTTTATTTGGATTTGTGTCAATCTTGTGAGAAATGCACCATTTCACTGTTTTCAAACGTTTCTACATTATTTGTAACAATTTTAGATGAGTTTTTCATAACTGAAGGAAGTTGGTGGAAATTCCTGTTTTGCGTGAATTATGAGAATTGAATAATTCGTGTGCATTATGTGCATCATATATTTATGAGTTTTTACAAATTTCGAAGTGAATTCAAGACGAGTAACAGAATATTGAAAAAAATTTGGGGAAATTAGTTTCATTTGGGTTTTGTGTTATTCACTCTTTTCAAACGTTTCTACATTATTTGTAACAATTTGAGATGAGTATCTCAAAACTGAAGGAAGTTGATGGAAATTCCTTAATTTTGGGATTGAAGCGTGAATTATGGGAAGAATGAAGGAATTGGTGTGAAAGATTCAGGTATGCGTGATATATTCATCAGTTTCTACAATTTTCGAAATGAATTCGAGACGAGTAACAGAGAATTGAAAACAATTTGGGAAATTGTCTTTCATTTGGATTTGTGTTATTCGGTGAATAATTTTGTTATACTTGTGAGAAATGTACAATTTCACTCTTTTCAAACTTTCTACATCAATTGTAACTATTGAGATGAGTATCTAAAAACTGGGGAAGTTGGTGGAAATTCTTCTTTTGTGTTGCATCAATTATGAGAATTAAATAATACGTGTGAATTATGTGAGAAATGTGTGATATATTCATGTTTCTACAATTTTTGAAATGAATTCGAGACGAGTAAAAGAGTAACAGAGAATTGAAAACAATTTGGGAAATTCTGTTTTATTTGAATTGTGTTATTCGGTGAATGATTTTGTTAATCTTGTGAGAAATGCACAATTTCACTCTTTAAACGTTCCTACATTATTTGTAATAATTTGTGATGAGTATCTCTAAACTGAAGAAAGTTTGTGGATATTCCTTAATTTTGCGTTTGAAGCGTGAATTTGGGAAGAATAAAGGAATTCGTGTGAAACATGTGAGGTATGCGTGATATATTCATGAATTTTTACAAATTCCGAAATGAATTCGAGACGAGTAACAGAAAATTTAAAAAAATTTGGGAAATTCTCTTTTATTTGGGTTAGTGTTATTCGGTGAACGATTTTGTTAAACTTGTGAGAAATGCACCATTTCACTGTTTTCAAACGTTTCTACATTATTTGTAACAATTTTAGATGAGTTTTTCATAACTGAAGGAAGTTGGTGGAAATTCCTGTTTTGCGTGAATTATGAGAATTGAATAATTCGTGTGCATTATGTGCAACATATATTTATGAGTTTTTACAAATTTCGAAGTGAATTCAAGACGAGTAACAGAATATTGAAAAAAATTTGGGGAATTATGTTTTATTTGGGTTTTGTGTTATTCACTCTTTTCAAACGTTTCTACATTATTTGTAACAATTTGAGATGAGTATCTCAAAACAGAAGGAAGTTGATGGAAATTCCTTAATTTTGGGATTGAAGCGTGAATTATGGGAAGAATGAAGGAATTGGTGTGAAAGATTCAGGTATGCGTGATATATTCATCAGTTTCTACAATTTTCGAAATGAATTCGAGACGAGTAACAGAGAATTGAAAACAATTTGGGAAATTGTCTTTCATTTGGATTTGTGTTATTCGGTGAATAATTTTGTTATACTTGTGAGAAATGTACAATTTCACTCTTTTCAAACTTTCTACATCAATTGTAACAATTTGAGATGAGTATCTAAAAACTGAGGAAGTTGGTGGAAATTCTTCTTTTGTGTTGCGTCAATTATGAGAATTAAATAATACGTATGAATTATGTGAGGAATGTGTGATATATTCATGTTTCTACAATTTTTGAAATGAATTCGAGACGAGTAAAAGAGTAACAGAGAATTGAAAACAATTTGGGAAATTCTGTTTTATTTGAATTTGTGTTATTCAGTGAATGATTTTGTTAATCTTGTGAGAAATGCACAATTTCACTCTTTAAACGTTCCTACATTATTTGTAATAATTTGTGATGAGTATCTCTAAACTGAAGAAAGTTTGTGGATATTCCTTAATTTTGCGTTTGAAGCGTGAATGTGGGAAGAATAAAGGAATTCGTGTGTGAAACATGTGAAAATTGAAAAAAATGTGGGAAATTCTCTTCTATTTGGGTTAGTGTTATTCGGTGAATGATTTTGTTGATCTTGTGAGAAATACATAATTACACTCTTTTCGAACGTGTCTACATTGTTTGTAACAATTTGAGATGAGTATTTCATAACTGTAGGAAGTTGGTGGAAATTCCTGTTTTGCGTGAATTATGAGAATTAAATAATTCGTGTGAACTATTTGAGAAATGTGTGATATATTCATATTTCTACAATTTTTGAAATGAATTCGAGACGAGTAACAGAGAATTGAAAAAAATTTGGGAAATTCTCTTTTATTTGGGTTAGTGTTATTCGGTGAACGATTTTGTTAATCTTGTGAGAAATGCACAATTTCACTCTTATTAAACGGTTCTACATTATTTGTAACAATTTGTGATGAGTATCTCAAAACTGAAGGAAGTTGGTTGAAATTCCTTAATTTTGGGTTTGAAGCGTGAATTATGGGAAGAATGAAGGAACTCGTGCCAAAGATTAGGGTATGCGTGATATATTCATTAGTTTCTACACTTTTCGAAATGAATTCGAGACGAGTATCAGAGAACTGAAAACATTTTGGGAAAATTTGTTTTATTTGAGTTTGTTTTATTCGGTGAATGATTTTGTTATTCTTGTGGGAAATGCACAATTTCACTCCTATCAAACGTTCCTACATCATTTGTAATAATTTGTGATGAGTATCTCGAAACTAAAGGAAGTTTGTGGAAATTCCTTAATTTTGCGTTTGAAGCGTGAATGTGGGAAGAATAAAGGAATTCGTGTGAAACAAGTGAGGTATGCGTGATATATTTATGAGTTTTTACAAATTCCGAAATAAATTCCAGACGAGTAACAGAAATTGAAAAAAATGTGGGAAATTCTCTTCTATTTGGGTTAGTGTTATTCGGTGAATGATTTTGTTGATCTTGTGAGAAATGCATAATTACACTCTTTTCGAACGTGTCTACATTGTTTGTAACAATTTGAGATGAGTATTTCATAACTGTAGGAAGTTGGTGGAAATTCCTGTTTTGCGTGAATTATGAGAATTAAATAAGTCGTGTGAACTATTTGAGAAATGTGTGATATATTCATATTTCTACAATTTTTGAAATGAATTCGAGACGAGTAACAGAGAATTGAAAAAGATTTGGGAAATTTTGTTTTACTAGAGTTTTTGTTATTCGGTGAATGATTTTGTTAATCTTGTGAGAAATGCACAATTTCACTCTTTTCAAACGTTTCTACATTATTTGTAACAATTTCATAACTGAAGGAAGTTGGTGGGGAAATTCCTGTTTTGCGTGAATCATGAAAAATAAATAATTCGTGTGAATTATGTGAGATATTTGTGATATATTCATGTTTCTACAATTTTTAAATGAAGTCGAGACGAATAACAGAATTGAAAACAATTTGGGAAATTCTGTTTTATTTGAGTTTGTGTTATTCGATGAATGATTTTGTTAATCTCATGAGAAATTCACAATTTCACTCTCAATTCCAGAAGCTCTCAACAGTGGGATATAAGGAAAACACAGCCTTATGAAGTTTATGATGAACTAGACTTTGACATTCCCCTCGGAATCACTGGAGATATTTATGATAGATATAAGGTAAGAGTTCAGGAAATTCGACAGTCATGTAGACTTATTGAGCAGTGTATTATTAAAATGCCTGTAGGCGAAATGAAAAAAGATGATCACAAAATAATTTCACCAAAGAGGGCAAAAATGAAAACATATATGGAGAGACTTATAAATCACTTCAAATTATTCACACAAGGATTTCAATTACCTCCTGGTTCAATATATGCATCTATCGAACACCCAAAAGGTGAATTTGGAGTCTATCTTGTATCTGACGGATCTTTGTTACCGTACAGGTGTCGAATCAGGCCTCTCAGTTTCATTCATCCGGCAGGAATAAATCATTTAGGAAAAGACACGTTGATTGCTGACGTAGAGGCTATTCTTGCTGCTCTCGATGTAGTATTTGGAGATATTGATAGATAGAATTGTTAAAATTTCACACATTTTGAGAAAATGTTTGTAATTTTTAAACGATTTGAAAATGAGAGGGAATAGAAAATTAAAAAAAATTCACTTTTGTTACAGTATATGTAACAATTTGTGAAGAGTATCTCAAAAGAGGAAGTTGGTGAAAATTCCTTAATTAGAAACATTTGAGGTATGCATGATATATTTATGAGTTCTCACAATTTTCGAAATGAATTCGAGACGAGTAATGGAGAATTGAAAAAAATTTGGAAAATTTTATTTTATTTGAGTTTGTGTTATTCGGAAATGATTTTGATAATCTTGTGAGAAATGCACAATTTCACTCTTGTCAAACGTTTCTACATAATTTGTAACAATTTCAAATGAGTATCTCGAAACTAAAGGAAATTGGTGGAAATTCCTGTTTTATGTTGCGTGAATTATGAGAAGAATTGAAGAATTTGTGTGAATTATGTGAGAAATTCGTGTTATATTTGAGTTTTTACATTTTTCGAATTGAATTCGAGACGAGTAACCGAGAATTGAAAAAAAGAAAGTTGGTGGAAATTCCTCTTTTGTGTTGCGTGAAATATGAGAAGAATTGAAGAATGTGAATTATGTAAGAAATATGTTATACATTTATGAGTTTCTACAAATTTCGAAATGAATTAGAGACGAGTATCAGAGAATCGAAAAAGATTTGGGAAATTTTGTTTCACTTGAGTTTTTGTTATTCGGTGAATATTTTGTTAATCATGTGAGAAATGCACAATTTCATTCTTGTAAACGTTTTTTCTACATTATTGGTAACAATTTGTGTTGAGTATCTCAAAACAGAAGGAAGTTGGTGGAAATGCCTTAATTTTGGGTTTGAAGCGTGAATATGGAAGAATAAAGGAATTCGTCTGGAACATGTGAGGTATGCGTGATATATTTATGAGTTTTTACAAATTTCGAAATGAATTCGAGACGAGTAACAGAAAATTAAAACAATTTAGGAAATTAGGTTTTATTTGGGTTTGTGTTATTCGGTGAATGATTTTGTGAATCTCATGAGAAATTCACAATTTCACAGAGATTAACAAAACAGAGAATTGAAAAAAAATTTGGGAAACTTTTTTACTTGGGTTTGTGTTATTCGGTGAATGATTTTGTTAATCTTGTGAGAAATGCACAATTTCACTCTTGATAACGTTTTTTCTACATTATTGGTAACAATTTGTGTTGAGTATCTCAAAACAGAAAAAAGTTGCTGGAAATTCCTGTTTTGTGTTGCGTGAATTAAGAGAAGAATTGAAGATTTCGTGTGAATAATGTGAGAAATGTGTGATATATTTATGAGTTTCTACAATTTTTGAAATGAATTCAAGACGAGTAACAGAAAATTGAAAAAAAATTGGGAAATTCTCTTTTATTTGGGTTTTTGTTATTCGGTGAATGATTTTGTTAATCCTGTGAGAAATGAACAATTTCACTCTTGTTGAAGGTTTTTTCTACATTATTGGTAATAATTTGTTATAAGTATCTCAAAAAAGAAGGAAGTTGGTGGAAATTTCTTAATTTTGCGTTTGAAGCGTGAATTATGGAAAGTAAAGGAATTCGTGTGGAACATGTGAGGTATGCGTGATATATTTATGAGTTTCTACAAATTTCGAAATGAATTCGAAACGAGTAACAGAATATTGAAAAAAATTTGGGAAATTATGTTTTATTTGGTTTGTGTAATTCAGTGAATGATTCTGTTAATCCCGTGAGAAATTCACAATTCCACTCTTTTCGAACGTTTTTACATCATTTTTAACAATTTGAGATGAGTATTTCATAACTGAAGGAAGTTGGTGAAAATTCCTTCATTTTAGGTTCGAAGCATGAATTATGGAAAGAATTAAGGAATTCGTGTGAAACATGTGAGGTATGCATGATATATTTATGAGTTTTCACAATTTTCTAAATGAATTCGAGACGAGTAACAGAGAATTGAAAAAAAATTTGGGAAATTTTGTTTTATTTGAGCTTGTTTTATTCGGTGAATGATTTTGATGATCTCGTGAGAAATGCACAATATCACTCTTTTCAAAAGTTTTGACATTATTTGTAACAATTTGAGATGAGTATCTAAAAACTGAGGAAGTTGGTGGAAATTCCTGTTTTGCGTGAATTGTGAGAATTAAATAATTCGTGTGTGAATTATGTGAGATATGTGTGACATATTCATGTTTCTACAATTTTTGAAATGATTTCGAGACGAGTAACTGTTTTTTTTGAGTTTGTATTATTCGGTGAATGATTTTATTAATCTTGTGAGGAATGCACAATTTCTCTCTTTTCAAACGTTTCTACATTATTTGTAACAATTTGAGATGAGTATTTCATAACTGAAGGAAGTTGGTGGAAATTCCTGTTTTGCGTGAATTATGAGAATTGAATAATTCGTGTGGATTATGTGAGAATTGTGTGATATTTCATGAGTTTCTACAATTTTCGAAATGAATTCGAGACGAGTTAACAGAGAATTGAAAAAAATTGGAAAACTCTGTTTTATTTGAGTTTGTGTTATTCGGTGGATGATTTTGTTGATTTTGTGAGAAATGCACAATTTCACTGTTTTTAAATGTTTCTACATTTTTTGTAACAATTTGAGATGAGTATCTCAAGAAGTAAGTTAGTGGAAATTCCAGTTTTGTGTTGCGTGAATTATGAGAAGAATTAAGGAATTTGTGTGAAACATGTGAGGTATGCGTGATATATTTATGAGTTTCTGCAACTTTCGAAATGAATTCAAGACGAGTAACAGAGAAATGAAAAAAATATGGGAATATTTGTTTTATTAGAGTTTGTGTTATTCGGTAAATGATTTTGGTTAATCTTGTGAGAAATGCACAATTTCACTCTTGTTGAACGTTTCTACATTATTTGTAACAATTTGAGATGAGTATATAAAAACTGAAGGAAGTTGGTGGAAATTCTTCTTTTGTATTGCGTGAATTATGAGAAGAATCAAGGAATTCGTGTGAAACATGTGAGGTATGCGTGAAATATTTATGAGTTTCTACAATTTTCTAAATCAATTCGAGACGATTAACAGAGAACTGAAAAAAATTGGGAAATTTTGTTTTATTTGTGTTTGCGTTATTCGGTGAATGATTTTGTTAATCTTTTGAGAAATGCACAATTCAACTCTTGTTAAACGTTTCCACATTATTTGTAATAAATTGAGATGAGTATGTCAAAACTCAAGGAAGTTGGTGGAAATTCCTTATTTTGGGTTTGAAGCGTGTATTATAGAAAGAATTAAGGAATTCGTGTGAATCATGTGAGGTATGCATGTCATTCGGTGAATGATTCAGTTAATTTTGTGAAAAATGCACATTAACTCTTGTTTAATGTTTCTACATTATTTGTAACAATTTGTGATGAGTATCTCAGAAGTGAGGGAAGTTTGTGGAAATTCCTTAATTTTGGGTTTGAAGCATGATATGGGAAGAATTAAGAAATTCATGTGAATTATGTGAGAATTGTGTGATATATTCATGAGTTTCTACAATTTTCGAAATGAATTCGAGACGAGTTAACAGAGAATTGAAAAAAATTGGAAAACTCTGTTTTATTTGAGTTTGTGTTATTCGGTGGATGATTTTGTTGATTTTGTGAGAAATGCACAATTTCACTGTTTTTAAATGTTTCTACATTTTTTGTAACAATTTGAGATGAGTATCTCAAGAAGTAAGTTAGTGGAAATTCCAGTTTTGTGTTGCGTGAATTATGAGAATAATTAAAGAATTCGTGTGAATTATGTGAGAAATGTGTGAAATATCATTGAGTTTCTACAATTTTTGAAATGGATCCGAGACGAGTAACAGAGAATAGAAAAAAATTTTGGAAAATTTGTTTACCCGGCATTACACGCATAATGGTCAAAAATACCGCAATTTTCCTTTTGCCACTTGAAATTCGTTATGGAACATTTGGCGTATAAAACTCCACCTATTTTCTCTCCATGATATTGACAGTTATTCTTTAGGGCCATTTTTCGCCCCTTCCAAAGCGTTCAGTGTGTACTCGTATCTATTACTGTTGTGATCGCGATTGTGGTCGAAAGCGCCGTGCGCGTGTACTGGTAAAGCGAGGAAATTTAGAATAGTTTTTGTTCAAGTGAGTATTATTGTGTGAGTGTTTTTTGAAGATAATAGTAGTTCTTTTGCCAGTTTGATTTTTATTTAATGTATATAACCTGTTTGTTATTCAATAGGCATCGCATATTCGTGTTTTGACACGTGCTCACAATTAAGAGGTAGGAATATTCTGACATATGTACAATAAGGCATTCTTGTTTCAGAAAATGAGTTATGAACGAGAACAAGCACATCTACCGGCACTGTATAATGAACTTGAAGGTGAGGATGTTTATGGATCTGATGATAGTGAAATCGATGAGGTTGAATAATTTTGTCAATCGTGAGAAATGCACAACTTCACTCTTTTTAAACGTTTCTACATTATTGGTAACAATTTGGGATGAGTATTTCATAACTGAAGGAAGTTGGTGGAAATTTCTTAATTTTGGGTTTGAAGCATGAATTATGGGAAGAATTAAGGAATTCGTGTGAAAGATGATGTACGCGTGATATATTTATTAGTTTCTACAACTTTCGAAATGAATTCGAGACGAGTATCAGAGAATTGAAAAAGATTTGGGAAATTCTTTTTATTTGAGTTTGTGTTATTTAGTGAATGATTGGTTGATCTTGTGAGAAATTCACAATTTCACTCTTGTCAAATATTTCTACATTATCTGTAACAATTTGAGATGAGTATCTCATGGTTGAAGGAAGTTGATGGATATTTTTAGTTTTGTAATACATGAATTATGAGAAGTATTAAAGAATTCCTGTGATTTATGCGAGAAAATGTGATATATTCATGGGTTTCTACAATTTTTGAAATTAATTCGAGGCGAGTAACAGATAATAGAAAAAAAAATTGGAAATTCTGTTTTATTTGAGTTTGTGGGTTTATTCGGTAAATGATCTTTATAATCTTGTGAGAAATGCACAATTCCACTCTTGTAAAATTTTCTACATTATTTGTAACAATGTGTGATGAGTATCTCAAAACTGAAGGAAGTTGGTGGAAATTCCTGTTCAACAATTTTTGAAATGAATTCGAGAGTCATACCCTCGAGTATTTCTGAGCGCAACGGATAATGGCCATAGTGAGATGCAGAAGAGAAGGGGACTGAGGGAATCACCTCAAAGTACATCCCTTCTGAAAGTGAGTGTTGGAGTTTATTTCTTCTATTTAGTTTGGAATCGTTACATTCTGTTTAATTATATTTGATGTTTTGTAAATATTTGATAATATGTATGGTAGGTGTAACGTTGCGGAAAAAAATAGATAATAGTTTGAAAGAAAAAAATTTTGGATTTTAATTCGGTTCTTCGAGACTGGATATTTCTAATAACACCTAATTTACATACAAAGTCAAAACATATTGTCAAGATCAAGATCTTCATATGATGTGGTGCTGCAGGTTTTTCCGGGTTTTCCTGCAGCTGAAAAAGCAAATGCGCCACTGGAATCAATGAAGTCGCCGCGGAGCGCCAATTAATTTTTATTGTTGTTTTTATTTTATTTTTATCGAGTTGTATCATTATATATTCTCAATATATTGTCCTTCGAGCCGGATATTTCTAATAACACCTAATTTACAGGTAAAGTCAAAACATATGGTCCGGTTCTTCGTTGTCCATAAAGAACAGCAATTTGGTAATACAAATTAAGAATTATGTCTGAATTGAGACTCACCGAAAAAAGAAATCAAAGAGACGCAGAAAAGAATGCTGAAGCCGATGAGGGAATAAACAGACCGGAAAAGGTGCATGTGCAATTTTTTTCTGATAGATCGGTGGTAGATCCAAATGATGTTGACAGCAAGAAAAATTATTCTGTACATGGTAAATACTCATGAAAGCAAGAAAGTCAGAGCTAAAAATTCTATATTCATATTCGATGTGTATCCTGCGATGGTCAGCAGAAAATTAGTGAATATTATTTCATGTGCCGACATAAGGACATTGATGTTATCTATCTGTCAGACGTATTCCAAGATACCCAAACAATTGATAGCGACAATTGTAACATGATTTTTTTGGGAAAGATAGTTTTTTGGCTTTCTACTACTCCATCTTGATACAAAAAACGAGGATGAAGGAATCTTCCAAGAAAAGGAAGGAAATAATCAATTTTAAAATAAGTAACTCTATACATTATTATAAAATAAGTACAATTTATTACCATTCATTTAAAGTAGAACTCATGTGAATGATATTTGATTTTTATTCCACAACAAATGTTTGAAATACAAACTGAGTAGAGAAAAGTATCTTCTGTATAATTCAGTGTTCATATAGAAGTATTTGTTTTGAAAGAATTTTTTCTTCGTGTATGTTTATATGAAAGTAGCTGTTTCAGGAGGACTTTCTTCCTTTCCTTGGAAGACTCCCTCATCTTTGTTTTTTGTATCAAGAAGGAGAGTAGTAGAAAGCTAAAAAACTATCTTTCCCAAAAAATAATCACTCCTAAAAATATAACCCCTTCAATTCAAATATGATTTTTTTGTTCAAGCAAGACGAAATCAATTTGAAACATGAATTCGATGAACACGTCTCTCCCGACATGTCTTTCGATGAATTCAAGAGAATGTGTGCCGAATGTTGGGGTGACAAGTATGGAACTTTTTTCATTGCCAAGGAATGTGATTTGAATGCAGGATGATATCGAAAAGTACATAAACAATTACATAAGTTTATATCAATAGAGACGGTGTCAATATGAAACCACTCAGTAAAGAAGTAGATGTCGTGCGCAAGAATAAAATTAACAAAATTTCAAAAGTATAAGCGAAAAAAGTAGTTAGATTTGCAATTGGAAGTCTTAAGAGGATGAGTCGTTACAGAGGTTTTTCCAACCTTTATCGAGACCACTGAAAGATATAGCTGAAATCTTTAAAACAACCAAGAAGAAGGAAAGGAGGAAATATAGATGGAACCATTCGATCAATCTCGCATATTCGAAGAAACACAATTTTTACCACTTGAAAATGTTGCTGAAATGGAAAAGGATGACGATTATGATGAGGTATTTCGCGAGTCACCACCACCACCCTCAATAGAAAATATTTCAGAGAAGATTATGATGGAGCAATATCCATCCATATCACATAAATATATAATGAAACACTGGGCAATTCCATCGATAAAATATATGGACCAGTTTTTGATGAGTCAGTCCTCTTCAAAATGAATCTTTGGAAGACAGTACATTGACTTCGAAACGTGGAAATATTACAACTGAAGGACGCTCTTTCAAAGGAACTCCAGGACTATAGGTGTAATTTAATCTTTCTCAATTAACTTGACTATAATAAAGAGAATCAAGCCCCATATAATCGTATTTAGAGGTGACACAAGCCAGAGGATCCATGAAGGGAACTCAGAAATAGATATGGTCCGATATAATTAGACCTATGTTTCGTTCGCTAACACATGGTAAGAGTTACGATAATCAAGTGAGCAATGATGTTGTTGGTTCCAGTATTCCACACAAGAACGCTATCGACAATCATTGTTGGATATATAATGAGAAGCCCTTTGAATGTGTCAATTGGGACGATCCGAACGAGTTATGCGATAGATTGAATAATATAATATAATAATAATGTTTATTCGCAGGAAAAAAGAAAAGTTTTACATAATAAAGTACAAATGTGAATAAACAGCGGCAACACGGGAGCAATATGAATATTGCTTGTATGTGTTATGGCCATGCTGAAGCTAATAATGATAAAAACAAAACAGAACAGAAAAATACATGAAGCAGCAATTATTATATACATTCATTAACAAATATTAGCATGGGTATGTTCTGACATTTCGATACTTCATTTAATAGTTCAGTTATATATACATACATATACACATACATATACATATATAAATACACACATATACATATTTACATACACAAGTATATTATAAAATTGTGTCACAATCGGGTTTACTTAAGTCAATATATGGTAGAAGTCTTAATCGGGTGCAATATTTTAAGTCTCTTCAGTACATATATAACAACACTACAAACACTCATATACATATGCACACGAATATTCATATAATCATATAGAAGCAGAAACAAATTCGAGATATATTTAAACTTATAGACATTTATACATATACACACACATATAAACGGGTATATACGCGTACGCACACGTGTACACACACACACATTGTGCCTGCAGATTATAATGTTATTACATACTATCTGGAAATATTTTGATTCACAAAATCTTTAAAAAATTTTCTTCCTTTGTCAAATATCCAACCTTTTATTTTTTTCTTTGACATTTTTAAGCGGTTAATATTCTTTATTGTTTCTGGTATGATTTGGTAAAGGCGCGGTCCCAGATAAGAAACATTTTTTTTGTCCTATAGTTTTTTCACATCTGGGTGTAATTATGCGCATATTTCTATTTCTAATATGATGAGAATGAATCACTACTTCTAACGAAATATGTTTTTCTTATATTATCAAATATACTCGAACAAAATAGTTGACGTTCATCAAGTACGCCAGATTCCTTGTAGAGTCTATCGCTTGGGTAAGTTCTATTTTTATGTAGCATAATTTTGATTATCCATTTCTGTATTGTCTCAAGGTTGTTCAAGTAGCAGTCAGTCACCCCTCCCCACCCTATTATCCCATATGATATTTGTGATTCTACAAAAGCATGGTAGAGAATTTTCAGATATTTGGTGTCTTAAGATGTTCCTCAAGTATTTGACTTTGGCCAGGGTACCTCTCAATTTTCTGACAACGTGAATGTCCCATCGTAGATGTCTATCAACAACAATTCCTAAGTATTTTATCGATTCTGTTTCTGGTATCACATAGTTTTGTCCAATATGCAAAGGACCCATGTTTGGTAGACTGCTAGAGTAGGACGTAAAGGGTAGGTATTTAGTTTTTCCGAAATTTATTGTCAGTTTGTTGTGTCGAAACCATTTTTCAATTTCTAAGAAACCTGATTCCGCAGATAATTTTAACTATTTCCATGAAGGATTTTTGTACCAAATAGCTGTATCATCAGCGAAACTCAATACTTGACCTTTTGTTTCAAGACGTAGTAAGTCTTTCAAATAAATAGAAAATGAAATGGGACCCAAGACGGTACCCTGTTGAACTCCGTAAGTGACTATTTTGGGTTGGTTATTTCACCTTCAATGCTCACTCTTTGTTCACGATTGTTTAAATAGCTTTCAAAAATATTGTGAGTTCTTTCACGAATCCCACAATTTAGTAATTTTTCCAAAAGTTTGGAGTGACTTACCGTATCGAATGCTTTTGAAAGATCAACGAAGAGGCACATTGCCGGAGTTTTTTTTATCTAGTGTATTGTATATATAGGATGTAAGTGCTTGACCTTCCTTCTCTGAAACCATACTGACTATCAGCAATTAGTTTGTATTTATTAGTGAATTTGATTACACGTGTTTTTAGCATTCTTCCAATGATTTTCGGTATATTAGATATTAGTGTTATCGGTCTGTAGCTGATCATGTCAGTTTTATTTCCTTTTTTATATAAAGGTTTTATTATGCCAATTTTAAATATGTGTGGAAAACATCCTGTCTCAAAACATTTGTTGATTAAAAAAGCCAAAGGAGTTTTAATTTCGTTAACAATTTTTTTTAATGTCTCATCATAGCCAGGCGATTTTTTATTTTTCAGATGCATTATCACGTCGTGTACTACACATTCATCTGTATCAAAAAGAATCATAGAATTTTCTAACCTATTTGTTTTTTCTTTATAATTGATGTTGTGTTGATGGGTCCAAACATGGTCTACTATTCCTGATTTGCTGGTTTCTCCTCGCTGTGTGTGCTTCTTGTGCTCGACAATGCGAACATTCAATGGCCTCTTAGTTTCACCAATATAGGATTGGTCACCAATATAGGATTGGTCAAGCTTACAAAGGAAGAAACTCACCTCAGTTTTCTGTGCAGAGCCAGAGACAATAACATAATCCCCAAGGTTTTCTACTGAAATCGCCAATCCCAGGAGAGAGAGCTAAACGCATATTGGAACGCGCCAGCCGAGCACTGATAAGGTCTCAAATCAATTATCACCGTTGGAAGAGATCAATTTTGCTGCAGGATGCCACAGAACGATTCGAAGAAATAAGAAGAGAGACATTGGAAGATGATCATGGACCAATCTTTGCCAAGATTGAAAGGACGTGCTTGAAGTGGGGGAAGTTAGTGAGGAAACAATGCCCAAATACAGACCGAAAACAGGACAACTATGAAGCCACCAACGTCATCAAAATGAGTTCCCGCCCGCTCACGGGAATAGAGGAATCCTTGTTGAGGAAAGGCCTGAATTTTGCCATTACGCCAACATCTGTGCCTACTTTGGAGATAATTACTGCAGTGGAATCCACCAGTTCCCTCATTGACCAGACCGAGGCAGAAGAGTTCAGATGGAAAATTAGAGAACAGTTGGATCGAGAACCAGTTCCAACATCTAACATCAGCAAGGAAGAACGTAGAGCTCTGAACGGCCTACGTAGAGACAACACCATTAAGATCCTACCTGCAGATAAAGGAAACGCTACTGTGGTAATGGACACCATTCTCTACGAACAGAAGATCGAAGAGGTTCTGCAGAAGGGACGATACACAAAGATCGTACGGGACCCTACTGCATCAATCGAAAGGAAGTTGTACCAGATTTTGAAAAAACACCAAGTCTATTTTTCGGACAAGGAAAGATCATGGCTAACACCGCACCACAATAAGCCCCCTCACTTGTATGGTCTACCCAAAATCCACAAGAAGGACGTTCTCCTTAGACCGATCATCAGCTCCAGAGATTCGGCTACTCCCTTAATACAACCATTACAAGGAAAAACATCGTCTTTTGTGAAGAATTCAAGACATTTTGTCGAACTACTAGGGTCAATTGAAGTCACACAGGAAGATCAACTAATTAGTTTCGACGTGGAAAGCCTTCACACCAACGTTCCGGTCGAAGAAGCACTCCAAATTATACAGAGAAAGCTATCCGAAGACGGGAACCTGAAAGAGAGAACGAATCTACCTATAGAAGTAATTATGGAATTACTAAGATGCTGTGTACGAAACTGTTATTTCCAACTGAAGGACGAATTCTTTACACGAGATGAGGGACTGCCAATGGGATCGCCACTGTCACCAGTCATAGCCAACATATATATGGAGTGGTTTGAAACTCTGGCCATTGAAGAAGCCCACAAGAAACCTCGAGTCTGGTTGAGATATGGAACCATGGGAATACTGAACTAGACGCCTTTCTGAAACACATCAATAGCGTGAGACCTTCCATCACTTTCACAATGGAGAAGGCAATCCACAATGAATTGCCATTCTTAGACGTTTTGGTGAAGAGGACCGACACTAAGTGGAAAACATCTGTATACCGAAAACCCACTCATACGGGACAGTATCTGAACCACGAATCCAACCACCATCAATCGACAAAAAGAGGAATCATCAAGACTCTATTAGACCGTGCTTTTGGGCTCTGTAATACAAAGGAAGGTCTCGAGAAGGAACTAGACATCATCAAAAATGATCTTCAGCGGAATGGATACTCCAAAGCGATGGTAGAAAAGACTTTGGCTAAAAGACAGCAGGAGCCTCGCAAGGAAGAGAAGCCGTCACAACCAGTGCTTGCACTTCCCTACATCAGAGGATTATCGGAGAGGATAAGAAGAATTGGTTCCAAGTACAACATTAGAACCTGTTTCAGATCCGGTAACACTATCCGTAGCAGCCTCACGAAAACCAAGCCCCCAAACGCGGACTGCGATTCCAAGAATTGCATTTACCGGATACCCTGTGAGTGCGGAAAATCCTATATTGGTGAAACTAAGAGGCCATTGAATGTTCGCATTGCCGAGCACAAGAAGCACACACAGCGAGGAGAAACCAGCAAATCAGGAATAGCAGACCATGTTTGGACCCATCAACACAACATCGAGTGGTCCCAAGCTGAGATCTTGCACAGAGAGGAACATTGGTTCAGGAGAAAATTTAAGGAAGCCGCATACATGTTGTCCAACAACGTATTCAGCCAGGCCAGCGTAGATATACGAAACATATGGAAACTCATCATCAAACGAAAAATGACCAACTCCCGCCAAATCGGTCATCTCTCACGGAATCAGTGAAGCGGAAAATGGAAAGTAGAGAAAGTGAAAGTATTTCAACGACCTATAAAATAGTCATCTCTCGGAGGAATCAGTCCAGTCATCACCCGAAGACGATTGTAGATACCAACAATCGAAACGTCGTGAACTAACGTGACTTGGAATCTCTACACTTTTTTATTTTTTATTATTTTCTTTTTGCATTCCTTTAATTTTTATTTATTCAATTATTATATTTGTACTTGTAGGTTATTTCACTATCATTGCGTTTCAGGTTTATTGTTGCTTAATATAATTGTTATTTTCAACTATTCTTTTTTAATTATTCTTTTTTACTTGTTTCAGGGATTTCAAATCATTTTATATAGTAGACAATGGAAGTCCGAACTAGTGAAATTCATCACGAAACATTGTCAATCACCTTCAAACAAAAGTTCAGGCGTTATCCATTTTTTCTTTCCAGTGTTTTTATTTTTGATTTTAATTGTAACCGTTTTCTATCGCTTTATTCAATTTGTTCATGAAGACGTTAGCTATTTCATTCGCATTTTTCAATTGATACATTTCATTCCAAGTTTCGAATTGAAGATCATTTCTCAGTTTTTCGTAATTTATATATATATATATATATATATATTTTTTCCTTTGTGGCAGTATTTATCCCTTTTCAGGTTCAGTGTTACGGCAATTGTATAATGACCTGTTACGTTTGTTTCGAATATGTATCACTTAATTTCAATGCTATTTTTGGTTTTTATGAAAATATGATCTAGGCATGTATTACTATGCGGTCTGGTGCATTGGTTGACATATGATGTATAGTCTTCAGTATTCAGTATGTTTTTGTACTCCTCAACAAAATCGCAGTCTGACAGTAGGTTTATTTTGATGTCTCCTATGATGAGATTAATATCCATAGCATTTTTCTGTTTGATATACCTTGAGAGGTTGTCATTAAATTGTTTGGAGCACATGCTGGGGGACCTGTATATAGCAGTAAGAGAAATGTTTCGTTTTTCTATCTTTAGATTTTCTTTAACATACACTAACACATCATCATTCTTATTCAGGTTGCCTTCGTTATAATATGCCTATAGTGAGGTCACCTATTCTGTAGGTTTCAGACAATATGATTAAATCTGATTTTTGTTCAAACTGATCCAAAAATATAAAAAATTCATCAAAGTTTTTTGTTACACTACGTATATTCAAGTGAATACACATTAATCCACCGAATTCTTTGAATTTCAGTTCAGTTGGGTCATGAAGGATTTTTGCGATAATTAGATCATTTTTGTAATCCCTGATATATGGGTCCATCTTGTATACAGATTTATTTATAAAACTTAAAAAATGTGAGCATCGAATCTATAAATTAGTAACTTGATGTATATTATATTAATATGTCTAAATTCAGGTTGAGATTAGGAAAATTTACAAATTCATGTGAATATAATAAAATAGATTTATTAGTCACCTTGTCTTGTTTTTTTTTTGACCTCTTAGCTCTCTTAGTTTTTCCTTGTCCTTAGTTGTTTTTTTGGGGTCTCTGAATTGTTGATGGATGCCTTTCTTGAGGTTTTCTGTAGTATTTGCTTTACGCCTTTGATCCGTGTTTCTATAGGTACTTAGGTGGTTGACAATTTCTGTTTTATCTATGTCATTGGATATATTCTCTTCTATTTCTAATGCTACTTCCCTTGGAGATGGTGTTGGGGTTCACTTAAGACTCTCCTTTTTGGGGTTGGAGATATATTACTATTCTTCTCATTTACTTCCAAGTCTTTCTTTATGTCTGATGCTGTATACGCTTCACCTTCCACTATCAGTTTATTTTTACGTATAAATGCTAGCTTGTTGGCAGATCTAGCTTCTTTAAGGCCTATTACTGAAGTTTTCCTTCCTTTCAGTTACTTTTCAGTAAGTCTTCAGTTATAATAACTTTTGTTCCTTTTAATTTCGATCCGCTTCTCAGTATTTCCTGCCTTCTTATCTGGCTACTGAGCGATAATAGTATAGGTCTGCTATACTTTCTTGTTTACTTAAATGTACATCCAGTTTTGTTGTTACTAGTTTGGTGAATTCTTCTATAAGCGTTCCCTGATTTTCTTCTGGTGATTCTTCGATGCCATAGATGACTAAGTTGTTTTGTTTTAATAATTTTTCAAGTTTGCAAACTTTATTTTTCAGTATTGTGTTTTCGTTTTCAAGTATTTCCACTTTGTTGTTAATTACTTTCACTTTTTCCTGGACAGCTGCTGACGAATTCTTTGTTACTTCTTCCAGAATAGTGAACAGGTACACATCTTTTATAGACACTTCAGGATCTTCCATATCAATTTGTCGATGCGCGCCACTGGTATTTATGATATCGGTTTACTTCTACTTCTGATAAGGGCACTATCAGTTTTTTGGCACTGGATGGAATGAATTTTAGGTTTACACGAATTTGTTTTTATCAATTGTTCTATAACTCTTTATAATTTCAATTTCATTTAACGATGTTTGGATTGATCAACACTTTGTGTACATTTTGATAGGTTTTCCAACTCAGGTCTTTGTTTAATTCTACTAGAATTATGATTCATATGTAGGTGCTATAAATTATTGTCGTACACGTCGTACGTAGCCACTTTACTACTTATATCTTCAAAAAAACTGGAAATTCTTCTTCTCACAACAATATTTAATGAAGTCAGAGAAGCCAACATTATTCAGTAATAAATAACTCAATGTGAGAAAGTTTTTTTTATTCGATGATCAAAACTATAATAATTTTTATCACGATAAACGCATGAAAAATTTCGCAAAATTTCAAAGGTTTGAAACGGCCATTTTGGCCGTTTTAAGCTCCCGTTTTTTGCGAAAACCCATATGATTTGCATTATAACGCGTAACGAAAAATAATACAGAATTGACCTGAGAATCGCTTCAAAAAACATACAAAATATAATAATTGTTCACTTTTTGTCATGAAAAACATATGAGTGATTTCGCAAAATTTCAACGCGCTAGTTACGTGGTCATAGTTTCTATGACACGGCCATTCATTCACACGGAGATTCAGTGACAAAGAGATATTCTAGGAATCCCTTTCTCGACATGCAGTAGCATCCAGTTTTGTAGCTCTCTTGTAAGAGACAGTCATCTCTAATTTGTAAAATGAATTCTTTTCAAAAAGTTATTTTCTCGTTCCAATCATTTAATTTGCGCAGTCGGTAGGATTTGTGCAGCGTGAAAACGGACTTTTTGCGTCGTTGAGTTTACCCATCAGCACAAATTCAACAAGAATCCTTCGAGGACTATCCAGAACGAGTGGACGAGGAGACGACACAGTCCCAAGGGATCAACGGAAAAGGAACTGGAACTTACAAGTAAGTGCCAAATATTTCCTTCTCGCCTTCACGAATCCTCTTCACTTCGGTGAAGATATATATCGTTTATTGCGAAAAAATTGTTGTCTATTCGAGACGAGTAATTTTAAGAAACTATTTATTGAAAGAAACAATTATTTAATTATGAGTGAAATTGACCATATCTATGATCATTTATCTATTTATCATTTCAAGAAAGTTCAGCAAATAATACTGAGAATTTTGATAATAGTTTTCAACCCACAATGGTTCCACCAGTCCAGCCCCAACCAACTGAAATAAATTTGAACCTCTTCAAATCTAGAATAAACAATTTGATGCGATGCTATAGTTAATGCGTACAATGATGCTGCACTTAATGAACAGATTCAAGAAAAACTGATAGGTAACAAAACCGAACTCAATTCTTGGGACGCCTTAAAATCTGCTCTGAAACAATGTTTTTCGGATAGGAGAGATTTGGACTGTTTAGTTCAAGAATTAACTAGAAGTCGACCTCATTGGGGAGAAGATCTAATAACTATCGGTTGTAGAATTCAATTAACCAAAAGTGATGTAGTTCAAAGAGTCAGTAACAACCAGACTACACAACTCCACAAGAAAAACTTTACCAAACGACTCACTATGATAAAGTAGCTCTCAGTACTTATATTTGCTGCTTGTCCTGGTATTTTAAAAAATAATATGCATCTCAAAAAGCCACGGAAGATGCCATGGCATAAGTAACGAGTTCGAAAATTTTGAACAAATCATGGTTCGTTAAATGATCATAAACCAGAGTTAAATACTTTCGGTAAACAATCCATCATGCCAGACGTCAACCAAAATGGCCCTAGATTCTACAACCTCAAACACAAAATTTTCAAAACAAAAATTTCTCTAATCCAAATTATTTTTCAAAAGTGAAAATTTTTTCAATCCACAATTTTCAACTAGTCCTAATTGGCCAAGTCAACCTAGTAGGAGATTTGAGCCGGTTCTAAGCCTCCCCCCACCACTATGACGTCACGTGGGGTGGATGACCTAGACCGACTCATGTGACTTTGAAAAATATGTCTGGTGCATGCCACCTTGATAAATATGTATGGTGCATATAACCTTGAAAAATATGTCTGGTGCATGGGTGGTATGTGTAAATCACAGATTTCAGCCGGTTCTGGGCCTCCCCCCACCACTATGACGTATTAATTGCTTTTTTGTTGTTGTTTAGTAACATCAAGGCGATGTGACCTTGAAGTGTCTGGTGCATGGATCGTTCAGATTTTTTTTTTCATATGAGATATTGTGTGTGTGTGTGACATAGTGACGTAATTACATTTGGTTGGTGTGTGGGAATGCACGGTACATGGTTTACATTTTTCATTTATGTTCATGACCTTGAACATGGAATTCAACTTTGAGATTAGGGAACTAGATTGCATACATGGTAAAGTCAGGGTTCGATATTGTCCTTCATGTGTACTCTGTACCTGTTTGTACCGAATAAACACACGTCTGAATACCACGAATATCCATCGACTGATGAGCGGTCCTTCTTCACCAGTTTGGACGGTACCCATCGTGACAGAGAGCGTACACGTCTGCACTCCGTGAAGTTTCAACGACCACTGTTTGCTTGTATCGCCTTCTGTCAACACATCGAGTTGGAATTGGTGGTGGTGGTGGTGGGGAGCGCCTGTGTTCGACGCACCGAGTTGGCTTCGACCTCGATCTACGTTACACCCTTAACGTACGTCACAAGGTAATAAGGATAAGGCGACTTTGAGGTAGTGTTTTGGGTTTGACTTTGAATGACTTTCATTCACACTTCATATTTTCACAGCTATTTCGAACAATGTTCAAAGTCGCATAACCTTGGGGGTTGACCTTGTGATTTCAGTCTGTCTCGGGTCACATTAACATCGAAATGACCTCTACATACGTCACATGATCATGTGCTTGTCTATGTACAAACATACGTCTGCATACTTCAAAGATCCTCCAAGTAATGAATGTTCCATCGGTGATGACACGCAGGCAGCCGAGAACTGTGTTACTCCCCCCACCACTATGACGTATTAATTGCTTTTTTTGTTGTTTAGTAACATCAAGGCGATGTGACCTTGAAGTGTCTGGTGCATGAATCATTCAAAATTTTTTCATATGAGATTTTGTGTGTGTGCGTGTGTTTGTGACATAATGACGTAATTACATTTGGTTGGTTTGTGTGTGTGTGTGAATGCACGGTATAGGGTTTCATCAAGTGCTTGTCCATGTACAAACATACGTCTGCATACTTCAAAGATCCACCAAGTAATGAATGTTCCATCGGTGTGAGCCCACCTAGTTAGTACGTCTACATACTACACTTCCAACATTGAAATGATCTCTACATACGTCACACGATGTCGACAAGGTGACTTTGAAGAAGTATTTACATGCGGATAAGGCGACATTGAACTAATGTTTTGGATTTGACATACACGGTAGAGTTAGAATTTGACATTATCGACTGACTAGTGCTCCTTCCTAATCAGTTTGGATGGTACCTATCTTGACAGAGAGTGCACACGTCTACACTCTCTGAAGTTCCAACGACCACTGCTTGGCTCGTATCACCAGGTTTGTTCCGGTTCTGCGAAATTCAGGTTCTAGGACGTCAGGGATCATGCGCAGTTGATATAGAGCGTTCTGGTTTATTGAGGATAATTTCAGACTGATGAATCCTCTGTTCTGGTTTTGACTGCGAAATGATCCTAAACTGTTTTGAACCGTCCCGAATCGTTCTTGCTCTCGAGGCTGAACTGTTCCCGTTGCTCATGCGCATTCATGTGGAAATTTGTTTGGGCTATTTGCTAAGATGTTTTTTTATATATTTGATTTGAAAAATCGATGATTGAGGGTAGATAACATTTGAGCTGACTATAGGGATACGCTACATAACAAAATGGACATGATTAATAAATAGTATTTTCTCGTCTTCATCTCTTCATATATACGATAGGTGGCACAGTGGTCTCCTCAAAAGCGTTCTGATTTAAACAAGTGTCCGAGACTATTTCGGACTGTTTGAGATTTTTTGTTTGTACGCACCATGTCTTGCGCAGTTTCCAAACGTTTTGGGATGTTAGAACCTACCATCTGTCAACACATCGAGTTGTGATGGTGAGGAGGTCGCAAGACACTTTCAATTCTGGAATGACATCAACATACGTCACACGATGTCGACAAAGTGACTTCTGAAGAAGTCTTTATATGCGGACAAGGCGACTTTGAAGTAGTGTTTTGGGTTTGACTTTCACGGTGAAGTTATGATTTGACATTATCGTTCATATGTACTCTGTACCAGTTTATACAGAATAAACACACGTCTACATAACGAGTTGTGATCGTAAACGCCATTCAGTATGTGAGAGCGCATCGAGATGAATTCGTCTTGAGTATATTTCTTACAAAATTTTGTTTACATTGTCATAAAACGTATGTGAAACTGCTGATGGATTACACAGAAATTGCTACTTCGAAATTCCAAAAGTGATACAGTGTTGAATAGACAATTGAATCAATTCGATATTCCAAAAGTAATACAGTGTTGAATAGACAACTGAATCAAATTTTAAAAACCCCCTTTCCGATTGGAAAAAAGTTGGTAACGCCATCTCTCTTTCAAAGATCCACAAAGTAATGAATGTTCCATTGGTGTGAGCCCACGTTAGTGATGTGACGTCACATCAGCAACTGTTTAACGATAGGAGAACATGATGTTTACTCCACGGCGTGTGGCTGAGTAATGCGTATTCATCGGTGGGTCCTCAACTCTCGATACGGAGATGACTGACGAAACGCATCGCTCATCCCTCGCTGTCAATGGCGACGCACAGGCGGCGAGAACTATGTTAGCGCATCTGTCCTCTAAACGATAGCGTAACGACTTCTGTTAAGGCGTCCACAGCTGAGAGCTTGGCTTAGCTGTGACGTCAGGCACGCCAGGTAGGTATGTTTATGCTTTATTACATATAAATGGTCCTCCAAGAGTATTTCAATACATTCTCAACATATAAGAGGACAAGCATTAGCTGGAAATATAGTTGCGCCATCTATGAACTGAGGTTGAAGACCGTGATCGCCGAAGTGTGTAAAAGCATGGTGTTCACTTTCGTACGGTTGTGAAGGTCTTGAAGTAATTTGGAAGTAATATGCTTCTTTATTTGAACAAAATAACTGAATAAAAACTAGTCACTGTATTTAGAAGTTGAAGAGCTTGAAATGTGGAAATAACGTTACAATGGATTAAGTGTCAGTTTGAATAGTAGAGACTGCAAGTAGTTTTTTTTTATAATTAGAAACCAATCATGATTATGACCACTTTAAAAATATATCTAGTATGAATACGCCAGAGAAAAGTATAGTATACAGTACACAGTTATACAAGTGCTTCGGTTTTGCAAAATATTCAGTGAAAATCCCATAAAAATTGTTACTTGAAGTATTCAATTCAATTGCTCGATTTTTCTAGTATTTCGCAACTTTGCGATTCCTAAACTATAATATCTACGCAAAAATTGTATTAAATTCTGTACCTGAGAGGTGAACTGTCGTAACTACAAAATTCTCGATTTTGGGGTTATTGATGTAACTACATTATCGAGGTGTATAGTCTTGAGCGGATAGTGGATCTGCACAGCTAATGAATGGCGTCATAGCCAATGTGACTTTAATGTATCTGTCATGATATGATAGAGGTAAACTCAAGTAACTTGAATTGCAACTGCTCTCCTGTAAAATTTGTAAAATGTCAGTTACGATAGTTTACCTCTGAGGTACAGAATTTATGAAAAAAATAATCGAATCGTTTCATTTTTCAAAAGAGTGATAGGTGGCGCCATCTTTCCGTCAGTAGAAAACCCAATATCAAATAAATGATTTTCGAGAATCCCAGGAAGTATGCAGCACATCACATCACAAATATTACTTGAAAATTAGCTTAACAAACGAGCTTCCATTGAATTATCCGTGCATGGATGCAGACACAAATGAATGTCTAAGAAGTAAAAAAAACACCAGTTGAAATATATTTGGTCAGGAAATACTCAACACATCATCAACTGAAAATTTATTTATACATGTATGTATGCATTGCGAGCACGTACAATTATGCACCTACCATTTATTAAAAAAAAATAATATATTAATCACTTTCAGATTCAAAACTTTCACCAATGTTCATAATAATAGGTGTAGTATAATATCCATATCACAAAGAAGCTTTTCTCGTTCATACCATTTTTCTATGAGTGATTCAGTGTGTTTCACACATTTTGCCCAGGTTTCAGCGTTGCACTTCTCTAACGCTTCATACCACATACTTAATACTTTTTCATCACTGTATCCAACTCTACCAATATATTTGTTATAGTAGGTTTTGCAATCAGCCAAAATTATTTCAATAGCATTAAAATCTGGGTGGTAAGGTGATAATCTTAATACCTCATGTCCATGTTCTCGTACCAGTTCATCTATAATATATAATAATAATAATAATAAATGTCTTTATTGTATTAAATGACATATGATATACAAATGAAATGAAAGTGTTGGCGAAGTCTAGCTCAGAGCTATTCTACTCTACCAACAGGGGTTTGAACCCCGATTTGAAAAAGAAAGTTCACAAGTTAGGTAAACGATAATTTTAGTAAATGGCTTTACTTAGTGGATTACAAAAATAATTGAGTGGCGCAGTGAACATAAATAAGTTATACAGGTCAATCACCATCACATATACATTATCGAAAACTTACTAGCCTGAATAATTGCAGTCAATTAAAAGGTAAAATGTAAATTATCAGAATTTGCTATATTACATCATTGTGTGAGTAATAAATAGTTCTTCAATTTATATTTGAATTTATTTATGTTATATAACTTGAATTGGTCAGGAAGAAGATTGTACATTCGAATGGAGTTGAAAATAAAAGATCGTTGAAATATCGCAGTTTTGTGCTGGGGCATGGTCAGGGCAGATCTGTTTCTGACATTTTTTGAATGTATTCTAGAACGTGGAATGAATTTATGCAATAGAGCTGGTGGGTTGGACTTGTTTAGGAGTCCATGTGTGAATGAACCTAAGTGGAGTTGCCGTCTATTCTCCATGTTCAGCCAGTTGCACTCTTTGAGTTTACGGGAGATGGAGTCATATTTTCGTATTCCATAAATTAGTCTGCAACAACTATTCTGCACTTTTTGTATCCGATTACTATCATCTTTAGTCAAACAGGGACCAGGATATATATATTTTTCTTTCGGTTCATCTTAGCCAATTGCAATAATTCTGGTTTTGTTAATTTTTTCATCAAAATCAATGTTGTTTTTGTGTAACTAACTAACATTTTCCGATTTTCTTGAAGAACTGGTAGGCTGTTTATTCAAAATTTCAGTGTGGTATAGTGCATTGTCCATTATAATTAAAGATGGTTCTTCCAAACTGGGAAGTAACTGTAAAGTAATCCACTTGGTGAACATTGTACTATTCATTTCTCCATGGTAATCTAAGGTCAAAGATTTTGAACAGAACAATAAACTGGCTTCTGGAATAAACCCTTTCATAGAACCAGCAGGCACAACAATAAATCGTTTACCATCATATCCTTCGGGTTTGCGTAAACTTTTTTCATTATCATCCTGCCAAAACTTTCTTTTATTTCCTCTCCTTCGGTTTTCCCGGTATTTGCATAAAAAAATGCTCGTGAAACGATATTAGGTCTTTCAATCAAAGCTCTTCGATTATCATCTTTTTCAAATTTAAATCCCAGCTCTTTCAGTAAAACATTTGAAGACGATTTGCACATAGAAAAAATTTCCTTATTTTTCAGCTCATCGTTCAAAGATCGAAGGGTAAGATTTTTTTTCTGGAAGAAAATATTCAAATTAATATAGGTACATTTCAAAATTCATAGAATAGGAGAATTGATATTATAACTACACTTTAAATACGAGATACAAGTGAACCTTCAAATGTAAAAGAAAAATATATTTGACAATAAAGTTTGACTAGTTAACTAATTATCATACATCCAAGGCCTTTCCTGAAACAGTTGTGACAGATAAAAATGGGGGGGGTTATATTTGGTTAGAATTTTTTCTCACTAGTCAGTGTCGTGTCTAAGTCATTTGCATCGAATAAAATCTGCTTTCTTTTTGAGAGATACACTTAATTTCATTGGTTGGAAATGACATTTGTCAAAATTTAACCTATGGTATAGCTAGAATTAGAAGTCCCGACCCAACACACTCAAACAGAAAACACGTGAAATAACATTTTTATCATATAGACATCTGAACAGTCAATTTGTACCGTCTTTCCTTCACCATATATTAAGAAGGTGTACTCACTGTCTTTATACATATCGTACAGAGTATATCGTACTTCCATTTCCTGCCCTTCGGGTAAATCAGATGTTTTCTATTTGATACGATGTCTACTTTTTCCTGGAGTTGATGGAATGGGTTTGTGTTTATTTCTTTGTTTGATGTTGAACACCGTTTTTTTAGATATTTTAAATGCATCTGCAACTCTCTAAAATACAGTTAAGAAAAGTTATGACATTTTTTTTATCATTTTAATGGTTACCTCTTGAACAGATGAAAATGGTAACAAAGGTCCTCCAAGCGCCCTCTCCCTTTCAAAATATTCGCACAAGTTCAACACAAATTGTTGTGTTTGTGAATTAAGAATACTTCCAGGCATAATCTATAAAGGAGTATAAATATATTGTACATGTTTGGTATGACTTCATAGATTTAATTAATGTTATTTCTCTCATTATTGTTTCCACACTCCCAATTACTCTTGTATAATATACCGGTAATGCGGAATTATAGTCACAAATATCAATTGTGAGGTTGGAAATATTAAAATTAAAGAACCTTTATGAATAAAACACATTGTATTGTACTTACTTTGAAAGTAATGATGATGCATTTAGCTTTGAAAAAAACTATTTTTGTAATATATTTGATTGCAAAATACTGTAAAAGTGACGAAAACAATACCCAATAACATAAAACAACGATACTGTCAACTGTCAATATCATGTCTGACAAATGTAGCTAAATTGTAAAACACTGTCGGCTGTCTGGTTATCTCTTTCCACTGTTATGAGTATTAATGGATCATCACTATAACATATATATATCTTCTTCAGGAAGTGTCACGAAACAATAGTTATTTAACACCCACAACACCGTTTCCATGATGGAAATGGGACATAATTGGTGTGATGGTTGCGAGAGACTCCTAACAATTTTCACCCGAGTGTCGACATGTATAATACGCAATAATGTCAAATCTGTGACACAATAACCGTGGACCCACTGGTCAAAAAAAAACAACAGCCCTTTTCAGGGCTACATTATTCATACAAACAGTAGTAGATTATATGACAAAGGACTGCTTTGACTAAAAAAGTCGTGGTTGGGAATTTGTTAGTCATTGAATATATCTATGCATTATATGACAAATTACTATTTTCACTGAAAAGTCGAAGTTGGGAATTTGTTAGTCATTGAATATCTGTGCATATGATGAGTACTTCTTTAACTGAAAGTTGGAGTTGAAAATTTGTCATCATTGAATAAACATGCATATACTGGCGTCCGAAATTATCCTCAATAAACCAGAACGTTATATCTGCGCATAATCCTGACGTCTTGGGACCTGAATTTTGTAGAACGAGAACAAACCTGATATGATCTGTGTTGAAGAATATAAAAATTAAATTGCTTTGATCTGTTATATAACAAAAATTATAAGAAATCCTAAAAAATATTGGAAATCATTTTTCAAAAGGCTGATAGGTGACGCCATCTTCTGTCACGCCTTTTATTTCTCATTGACTAATTAAGTCAATTTGTAAACGATTTCTCGTTGTTCCACAATTTGGCATGAGGGTGACAACTAGGGATTAGAGAGAGCATAGTTCCCAGGATAGGCCGCCAGCTTTTAAACAGTGAAGAAAGGCGTGGGTGAGATGGAGGGTAGAGCGCCACCCGCTTTATCAACCCTGGAGCTTATATAGCATACTGAACAGAAACGGGAAATTTATTCCAAACGGTAACCGATTGAATCAAACTCAGATCCAGGTAAAATATCTATAATTCCTTTCCCTAACATCCACACCTTTCTCAGTTGGTTCCAAACTTGTTAACAAATCCCTTGATTCATCTGTCAGTTTATAAATTGTTATTATAAGGACTCCCCCTACAATACTGACAGGAAGCCTTGAGCTCCTGAGGCCACAGAGTGTCAAATGTGAGAAGATTTTACTTTTCTAACAGACTTCCTAATTTCTGACGTCACAAGTAGGCGGAGCTCAGCGAACTTTTCCAAACAAATCGATTTTACATCTGAAAACGCCATAAGAAATTATTTATATATTTATTGTATGTGCTTGCATTGCTAATAAGGACATTCGCGTACATTTTTGATTTGGCGTCAGTTAGTTGTTACATATTTTGAAAAAAATCTCCATTGGTAGGTAACGTTTTTAATGAAAATTCAAGGGTTGTTATGTTTGTTGAGGTTATGTTATTTTTTCAATTCAAATATAGTAACTTAACATCTATTGTTTCAGATTTCAGATGTAGAATGGATTCAAAAAATGTTTTAACACTATCCTCTATAAATGATTTACTCGACAATGATAATAAAATCATGAAAAAGGCTGAAAATGCCTTGGAATCGAATCATGTGGAAAGTATAAAAAGATAAATTCCATCATGTTGAAGTGAGTCGTATGTCATGTATAAGTTTTCCATTTTTACCAAACAGTATCTTTGTTGCAGATCACACTGAATAAATCTGAATATATCATATATGCAAATTGTGCTTGTCCTAGAGGAATAAAATGTCATCATATCGCCACATTAGCTCTTTTTGGACACTACAATATATCTGTGACGGACAAGGAATATGATCCACTGTGGGCAGAAAACTTATCGCTGCTAGAATATTTTTATATGAAACAGTACCTGCCAAAACTTACACACAATCTTATATCAGCTGAAACTTAACTCAGTATATAAAACTATACCCAGATAATCATGTTAAGGTAAAGTGTATTAGATATATGTAATAAATATTCAGAATGTACCTTCACCAATATTTCTGTAATAGTATTGAATATAGTAACAGTTGGAGACAAGCTCAAAATAATGGAAACCAAATCGATCAGTTGTGATGAATAGTATTAATTTTTTTAATGTGTTTCGTTCCTGGTTGTAAACACTACAGTGAACAGAGGATTTGTGAATTTTTTGGATTTCCTGCAGACCCAGCTGAGAGAAAAAATGTAAATTAATCTCATAAGGTACCTGATAAGCATACTTAATACATAGATGAAGCATTTTATTATTAAATTAATTTGCAGGAGACAAGATCGAGAGCCATCAAAGCATTCATTAGTTTGCAGTTGTCACTTTGTTAACAAGGATAAAAAAAAATAGAACAACTTCATTTGAATTCAATGTGAAGAGAAAGTTCGACTTTAAATCTCCAGAAAAACGGCATGTTCACAGGAATGAGAAGAGATATTACTATTCTTGGATTCAATAACTTTGTTTTCAGTAAACGAACCGTCAAGGCACGAGAGGTTGAGGTGGAAGCAACCAATATAAGTTCAGAAGCAGCAGGGCCTTCAGAAATATCTGAAACAGAGACTCTTGCCATTTTAAATCTGTAAATGGTATCATTTCCACATAGATACTTTTGACTCCTTTGGTGAATAAATATATGATTTCACTGATTGAATTCTATTTACAGTAGTGGTCTTAAAAAAATTAATACTATTCATCACAACTGATCGATTTGGTTTCCATTATTTTGAGCTTGTCGCCAACTGTTACTATATTCAATACTATTACAGAAATATTGGTGAAGGTACATTCTGAATATTTATTACATATATCTAATACACTTTACCTTAACATGATTATCTGGGTATAGTTTTATATACTGAGTTAAGTTTCAGCTGATATAAGATTGTGTGTGAGTTTTGGCAGGTACTGTTTCATATAAAAATATTCTAGCAGCGATAAGTTTTCTGCCCACAGTGGATCATATTCCTTGTCCGTCACAGATATATTGTAGTGTCCAAAAAGAGCTAATGTGGCGATATGATGACATTTTATTCCTCTAGGACAAGCACAATTTGCATATATGATATATTCAGATTTATTCAGTGTGATCTGCAACAAAGATACTGTTCGGTAAAAATGGAAAACTTATACATGACATACGACTCACTTCAACATGATGGAATTTATCTTTTTATACTTTCCACATGATTCGATTCCAAGGCATTTTCAGCCTTTTTCATGATTTTATTATCATTGTCGAGTAAATCATTTATAGACATGTTTTGAATCCATTCTACATCTGAAATCTGAAACAATAGATGTTAAGTTACTATATTTGAATTGAAAAAATAACATAACCTCAACAAACATAACAACCCTTGAATTTTCATTAAAAACGTTACCTACCAATGGAGATTTTTTTCAAAATATGTAACAACTAACTGACGCCAAATCAAAAATGTACGCGAATGTCCTTATTAGCAATGCAAGCACATACAATAAATATATAAATAATTTCTTATGGTGTTTTAAGATGTAAAATCGATTTGTTTGGAAAAGTTCGCTGAGCTCCGCCTACTTGTGACGTCAGAAATTAGGAAGTCTGTTAGAAAAGTAAAATCTTCTCACATTTGACACTCTGTGGCCTCAGGAGCTCAAGGCTTCCTGTCAGTATTGTAGGGGGAGTCCTTATAATAACAATTTATAAACTGACAGATGAATCAAGGGATTTGTTAACAAGTTTGGAACCAACTGAGAAAGGTGTGGATGTTAGGGAAAGGAATTATAGATATTTTACCTGGATCTGAGTTTGATTCAATCGGTTACCGTTTGGAATAAATTTCCCGTTTCTGTTCAGTATGCTATATAAGCTCCAGGGTTGATAAAGCGGGTGGCGCTCTACCCTCCATCTCACCCACGCCTTTCTTCACTGTTTAAAAGCTGGCGGCCTATCCTGGGAACTATGCTCTCTCTAATCCCTAGTTGTCACCCTCATGCCAAATTGTGGAACAACGAGAAATCGTTTACAAATTGACTTAATTAGTCAATGAGAAATAAAAGGCGTGACAGAAGATGGCGTCACCTATCAGCCTTTTGAAAAATGATTTCCAATATTTTTTAGGATTTCTTATAATTTTTGTTATATAACAGATCAAAGCAATTTAATTTTTATATTCTTCAACACAGATCATATCAGGTTTGTTCTCGTTCTACAAAATTCAGGTCCCAAGACGTCAGGATTATGCGCAGATATAACGTTCTGGTTTATTGAGGATAATTTCGGACGCCAGTATATGCATGTTTATTCAATGATGTCAAATTTTCAACTCCAACTTTCAGTTGAAGAAGTACTCATCATATGCACAGATATTCAATGACTAACAAATTCCCAACTTCGACTTTTCAGTGAAAATAGTTATTTGTCATATAATGCATAGATATATTCAATGACTAACAAATTCCCAACCACGACTTTTTTAGTCAAAGCAGTCCTTTGTCATATAATCTACAACTGTTTGTATGAATAATGTAGCCCTGAAAAGGGCTGTTGTTTTTTTTTTTTGACCAGTGGGTCCACGGTTATTGTGTCACAGATTTGACATTATTGCGTATTATACATGTCGACACTCGGGTGAAAATTGTTAGGGGTCTCTCGCAAATATCACACCAATTATGTCCCATTTCCATCATGGAAACGGTGTTGTGGGTGTTAAATAACTATTGTTTCGTGACACTTCCTGAAGAAGATATATATATGTTATAGTGATGATCCATTAATACTCATAACAGTGGAAAGAGATAACCAGACAGCCGACAGTGTTTTACAATTTAACTACATTTGTCAGACATGATATCAACAGTTGACAGTATCGTTGTTTTATGTTATTGGGTATTGTTTTCGTCACTTTTACAGTATTTTGCAATCAAATATATTACAAAAATAGTTTTTTTCAAAGCTAAATGCATCATCATTACTTTCAAAGTAAGTACAATACAATGTGTTTTATTCATAAAGGTTCTTTAATTTTAATATTTCCAACCTCACAATTGATATTTGTGACTATAATTCCGCATTACCGGTATATTATACAAGAGTAATTGGGAGTGTGGAAACAATAATGAGAGAAATAACATTAATTGAATCTATGAAGTCATACCAAACATGTACAATATATTTATACTCCTTTATAGATTATGCCTGGAAGTATTCTTAATTCACAAACACAACAATTTGTGTTGAACTTGTGCGAATATTTTGAAAGGGAGAGGGCGCTTGGAGGACCTTTGTTACCATTTTCATCTGTTCAAGAGGTAACCATTAAAATGATAAAAAAAATGTCATAACTTTTCTTAACTGTATTTTAGAGAGTTGCAGATGCATTTAAAATATCTAAAAAAACGGTGTTCAACATCAAACAAAGAAATAAACACAAACCCATTCCATCAACTCCAGGAAAAAGTAGACATCGTATCAAATAGAAAACATCTGATTTACCCGAAGGGCAGGAAATGGAAGTACGATATACTCTGTACGATATGTATAAAGACAGTGAGTACACCTTCTTAATATATGGTGAAGGAAAGACGGTACAAATTGACTGTTCAGATGTCTATATGATAAAAATGTTATTTCACGTGTTTTCTGTGTGAGTGTGTTGGGTCGGGACTTCTAATTCTAGCTATACCATAGGTTAAATTTTGACAAATGTCATTTCCAACCAATGAAATTTAGTGTATCTCTCAAAAAGAAAGCAGATTTTATTCGATGCAAATGACTTAGACACGACACTGACTAGTGAGAAAAAATTCTAACCAAATATAACCCCCCCCCCCCATTTTTATCTGTCACAACTGTATCAGGAAAGGCCTTGGATGTATGATAATTAGTTAACTAGTCAAACTTTATTGTCAAATATATTTTTCTTTTACATTTGAAGGTTCACTTGTATCTCGTATTTAAAGTGTAGTTATAATATCAATTCTCCTATTCTATGAATTTTGAAATGTACCTATATTAATTTGAATATTTTCTTCCAGAAAAAAAATCTTACCCTTCGATCTTTGAACGATGAGCTGAAAAATAAGGAAATTTTTTCTATGTGCAAATCGTCTTCAAATGTTTTACTGAAAGAGCTGGGATTTAAATTTGAAAAAGATGATAATCGAAGAGCTTTGATTGAAAGACCTAATATCGTTTCACGAGCATTTTTTTACGCAAATACCGGGAAAACCGAAGAAGAGGAAATAAAAGAAAGTTTTGGCAGGATGATAATGAAAAAAGTTTACGCAAACCCGAAGGATATGATGGTAAACGATTTATTGTTGTGCCTGCTGGTTCTATGAAAGAGTTTATTCCAGAAGCCAGTTTATTGTTCTGTTCAAAATCTTTGACCTTAGATTACCATGGAGAAATGAATAGTACAATGTTCACCAAGTGGATTACTTTACAGTTACTTCCCAGTTTGGAAGAACCATCTTTAATTATAATGGACAATACACTATACCACAGTGAAATTTTGAATAAACAGCCTACCAGTTCTTCAAGAAAATCGGAAAATGTTAGTTGGTTACACAAAAACAACAACATTGATTTTGATGAAAAAATTAACAAAACCAGAATTATTGCAATTGGCTAAGATGAACCGGAAGGAAAATATATATATCCTGGTCCCTGTTTGACTAAAGATGATAGTAATCGGATACAAAAAGTGCAGAATAGTTGTTGCAGACTAATTTATGGAATACGAAAATATGACTCCATCTCCCATAAACTCAAAGAGTGCAACTGGCTGAACATGGAGAATAGACGGCAACTCCACTTAGGTTCATTCACACATGGACTCCTAAACAAGTCCAACCCACCAGCTCTATTGCATAAATTCATTCCACGTTCTAGAATACATTCAAAAAATGTCAGAAACAGATCTGCCCTGACCATGCCCCAGCACAAAACTGCGATATTTCAACGATCTTTTATTTTCAACTCCATTCGAATGTACAATCTTCTTCCTGACCAATTCAAGTTATATAACATAAATAAATTCAAATATAAATTGAAGAACTATTTATTACTCACACAATGATGTAATATAGCAAATTCTGATAATTTACATTTTACCTTTTAATTGACTGCAATTATTCAGGCTAGTAAGTTTTCGATAATGTATATGTGATGGTGATTAACCTGTATAACTTATTTATGTTCACTGCGCCACTCAATTATTTTTGTAATCCACTAAGTAAAGCCATTTACTAAAATTATCGTTTACCTAACTTGTGAACTTTCTTTTTCAAATCGGGGTTCAAACCCCTGTTGGTTGAGTAGAATAGCTCTGAGCTAGACTTCGCCAACACTTTCATTTCATTTGTATATCATATGTCATTTAATACAATAAAGACATTTATTATTATTATCATTATATATTATAGAAGAACTGGTACGAGAACATGGACATGAGGTATTAAGATTATCACCTTACCACCCAGATTTTAATGCTATTGAAATAATTTTGGCTGATTGCAAAACCTACTATAACAAATATATTGGTAGAGTTGGATACAGTGATGAAAAAGTATTAAGTATGTGGTATGAAGCGTTAGAGAAGTGCAACCCTGAAACCTGGGCAAAATGTGTGAAACACACTGAATCACTCATAGAAAAATGGTATGAACGAGAAAAGCTTCTTTGTGATATGGATATTACACTACACCTATTATTATGAACATTGGTGAAAGTTTTGAATCTGAAAGTGATTAATATATTTTTTCTTTAATGAATGGTAGGTGCATAATTGTACGTGCTCGCAATGCATACATACATGTATAAATGAATTTTCAGTTGATGATGTGTTGAGTATTTCCTGACCAAATATATTTCAACTGGTGTTTTTTTTACTTCTTAGACATTCATTTGTGTCTGCATCCATGCACGGATAATTCAATGGAAGCTCGTTTGTTAAGCTAATTTTCAAGTAATATTTGTGATGTGATGTGCTGCATACTTCCTGGGATTCTCGAAAATCATTTATTTGATATTGGGTTTTCTACTGACGGAAAGATGGCGCCACCTATCACTCTTTTGAAAAATGAAACGATTCGATTATTTTTTTCATAAATTCTGTACCTCAGAGGTAAACTATCGTAACTGACATTTTACAAATTTTACAGGAGAGCAGTTGCAACTCAAGTTACTTGAGTTTACCTCTATCATACCATGACAGATACATTAAAGTCACATTGGCTATGACGCCATTCATTAGCTGTGCAGATCCACTATCCACTCAAGACTATACACCTCGATAATGTAGTTACATCAATAACCCCAAAATCGAGAATTTTGTAGTTACGACAGTTTACCTCTCAGGTACAGAATTTAATACAATTTTTGCGTAGATATTATAGTTTAGGAATCGCAAAGTTGCGAAATACTAGAAAAATCGAGCAATTGAATTGAATACTTCAAGTAACAATTTTTATGGGATTTTCACTGAATATTTTGCAAAACCGAAGCACTTGTATAACTGTGTACTGTATACTATACTTTTCTCTGGCGTATTCATACTAGATATATTTTAAAAGTGGTCATAATCATGATTGGTTTCTAATTATAAAAAAAAACTACTTGCAGTCTCTACTAGTCAAACTGACACTTAATCCATTGTAACGTTATTTCCACATTTCAAGCTCTTCAACTTCTAAATACAGTGACTAGTTTTTATTCAGTTATTTTGTTCAAATAAAGAAGCATATTACTTCCAAATTACTTCAAGACCTTCACAACCGTACGAAAGTGAACACCATGCTTTTACACACTTCGGCGATCACGGTCTTCAACCTCAGTTCATAGATGGCGCAGCTATATTTCCAGCTAATGCTTGTCCTCTTATATGTTGAGAATGTATTGAAATACTCTTGGAGGACCATTTATATGTAATAAAGCATAAACATACCTACCTGGCGTGCCTGACGTCACAGCTAAGCCTAGCTCTCAGCTGTGGACGCCTTAACAGAAGTCGTTACGCTATCGTTTAGAGGACAGATGCGCTAACATAGTTCTCGCCGCCTGTGCGTCGCCATTGACAGCGAGGGATGAGCGATGCGTTTCGTCAGTCATCTCCGTATCGAGAGTTGAGGACCCACCGATGAATACGCATTACTCAGCCACACGCCGTGGAGTAAACATCACGTTCTCCTATCATTAAACAGTTGCTGCTGTGACGTCACATCACTAACGTGGGCTCACACCAATGGAACATTCATTACTTTGTGGATCTTTGAAAGAGAGATGGCGTTACCAACTTTTTTCCAATCGGAAAGGGGGTTTTTAAAATTTGATTCAGTCGTCTATTCAACACTGTATCACTTTTGGAATTTCGAAGTAGCAATTTCTGTGTAATCAATCAGCAGTTTCACATACGTTTTATGACAATGTAAACAAAATTTTCTAAGAAATATACTCAAGACGAATTCATCTCGATGCGCTCTCACATAGTGAATGGCGTTTACGATCACAACTCGTTATGTAGACGTGTGTTTATTCTGTATAAACTGGTACAGAGTACATATGAACGATAATGTCAAATCATAACTTCACCGTGAAAGTCAAATCCAAAACACTATTTCAAAGTCGCCTTGTCCGCATATAAAGACTTCTTCAGAAGTCACTTTGTCGACATCGTGTGACGTATGTTGATGTCATTCCAGAATTGAAAGTGTCTTGCGACCTCCTCACCATCACAACTCGATGTGTTGACAGATGGTAGGTTCTAACATCCCAAAACGTTTGGAAACTGCGCAAGACATGGTGCGTACAAACAAAAAATCTCAAACAGTCCGAAATAGTCTCGGACACTTGTTTAAATCAGAACGCTTTTGAGGAGACCACTGTGCCACCTATCGTATATATGAAGAGATGAAGACGAGAAAATACTATTTATTAATCATGTCCATTTTGTTATGTAGCGTATCCCTATAGTCAGCTCAAATGTTATCTACCCTCAATCATCGATTTTTCAAATCAAATATATAAAAAAACATCTTAGCAAATAGCCCAAACAAATTTCCACATGAATGCGCATGAGCAACGGGAACAGTTCAGCCTCGAGAGCAAGAACGATTCGGGACGGTTCAAAACAGTTTAGGATCATTTCGCAGTCAAAACCAGAACAGAGGATTCATCAGTCTGAAATTATCCTCAATAAACCAGAACGCTCTATATCAACTGCGCATGATCCCTGACGTCCTAGAACCTGAATTTCGCAGAACCAGAACAAACCTGGTGATACGAGCCAAGCAGTGGTCGTTGGAACTTCAGAGTGTAGACGTGTGCACTCTCTGTCATGATAGATACCATCCAAACTGATTAGGAAGGAGCACTAGTCAGTCGATAATGTCAAATTCTAACTCTACCGTGTATGTCAAATCCAAACATCAATGTCGCCTTATCCGCATGTAAATACTTCTTCAAAGTCACCTTGTCGACATCGTGTGACGTATGTAGAGATCATTTCAATGTTGGAAGTGTAGTATGTAGACGTACTAACTAGGTGGGCTCACACCGATGGAACATTCATTACTTGGTGGATCTTTGAAGTATGCAGACGTATGTTTGTACATGGACAAGCACTTGATGAAACCCTATACCGTGCATTCACACACACACACAAACCAACCAAATGTAATTACGTCATTATGTCACAAACACACACACACACACAAAATCTCATATGAAAAAATTTTGAATGATTCATGCACCAGACACTTCAAGGTCACATCGCCTTGATGTTACTAAACAACAAAAAAAAAAGCAATTAATACGTCATAGTGATGGGGGGAGTAACACAGTTCTCGGCTGCCTGCGTGTCACCACCGATGGAACATTCATTACTTGGAGGATCTTTGAAGTATGCAGACGTATGTTTGTACATAGACAAGCACATGATCATGTGACGTATGTAGAGGTCTTTTCGATGTTAATGTGACCCGAGACAGACTGAAATCACAAGGTCAACCCCCAAGGTTATGCGACTTTGAACTTTGTTCGAAATAGCTGTGAAAATATGAAGTGTGAATGAAAGTCATTCAAAGTCAAACCCAAAACACTACCTCAAAGTCGCCTTATCCTTATTACCTTGTGACGTACGTTAAGGGTGTAACGTAGATCGAGGTCGAAGCCAACTCGATGCGTCGAACACAGGCGCTCCCCACCACCACCACCACCAATTCCAACTCGATGTGTTGGCAGAAGGCGATACAAGCAAACAGTGGTCGTTGAAACTTCACGGAGTGCAGACGTGTACGCTCTCTGTCACGATGGGTACCGTCCAAACTGGTGAAGAAGGACCGCTCATCAGTCGATGGATATTCGTGGTATTCAGACGTGTGTTTATTCGGTACAAACAGGTACAGAGTACACATGAAGGACAATATCGAACCCTGACTTCACCATGTATGCAATCTAGTTCCCTAATCTCAAAGTTGAATTCCATGTTCAAGGTCATGAACATAAATAAAAAATGTAAACCATGTACCGTGCATTCCCACACACCAACCAAATGTAATTACGTCACTATGTCACACACACACACAATATCTCATATGAAAAAAAAAATCTGAACGATCCATGCACCAGACACTTCAAGGTCACATCGCCTTGATGTTACTAAACAACAACAAAAAAGCAATTAATACGTCATAGTGGTGGGGGGAGGCCCAGAACCGGCTGAAATCTGTGATTTACACATACCACCCATGCACCAGACATATTTTTCAAGGTTATATGCACCATACATATTTATCAAGGTGGCATGCACCAGACATATTTTTCAAAGTCACATGAGTCGGTCTAGGTCATCCACCCCACGTGACGTCATAGTGGTGGGGGAGGCTTAGAACCGGCTCAAATCTCCTACTCAACCTATTAATATCCACCCAGACAATTTTCACCGCAAAGACCTACAAACCGAGAAGATTTCGGACCTCCTCAGAATGTTTTTGAACTAAAAAATATTCCACCTAATCAATTACCGAAACCGGAACCCATGTCCACTACTTCATTTCTCCATTGATACCATTCCACCATTGATACAAAAATGTATCAATGACCCTTTTCTCAACGAAACATCACTTTTAGGAACCCCAATAATTACGAAACCTTCAAAAAATGTTTACCGCGAGTCAAAAATCGAATTTTATATCTGAGGAGTTTTAGGATTATCAGACTTGATAAATATGCACCTGACTATAGACCTTGTAAATAAGAGACTGATAGGAAATCATGTTAAAATTCCTTTCAAGTTCAGACAGTATACAGATACGAGTTTTTCTAACCTAACCAAGAAAATATGATTAACGAAGTAAACATGCAAATCTCTCTGTTCAAAAAATTAATCAATCACTTTTAGTGATAAAACTATCCAAATTTTGAATTCAAATCAAGAAAAATTAAAAAAGAGTCTAAAAACTCTCAAATTGCAGTTCAAAAAACCATTGGCGACCTGACGAATTACCTTAGTTTTCGGAATAGTTTCACAAATAACCCTTGCCTGCCAAAATATCATAATTTTATCGATAATTTAGAAGATGTTATCACATTTGCGAAGTCAAATACCTTACATAATTAGTTACAGATTATAGCCGTTTCTGGGCCTCCCCTCACCACTATAACGTTGTCAAGTAAAATCAAGGCGATGTGACCTTGAAGTGTCTAGTGCATGGATCATTCATAATTTTTTCATATGAGATTTTGTGTGTGACATAATGACGTGTGTGTGTGTGAGAATGCACGGTACAGGGTTTATCATGTGCGTGTCTATGTACAAATATACCGCTTCCCGACAAAAAAAGTGTCAGAATACAATAATAGCTGCTTCGAGAAAATGCACCTTTAATAGTTTTCTGTTCATCTGGACGTCAATAATTCAAACTATAATAGTCAGATTGCTGAAACATGGTGTGTAAATAGTTTATTTATATATTTATTATAAGGTTTTGAATTTAATAGCAAAATTATATTTTTTGGTAACTAACTTTTAAAAAAACTTTTAATTTAATGAATATTATGACTCTTTTTTTCGATTGGAATTTATGTAGTTTGGAAAATGATACACATGTAATCAATCACCTTTATTTTTATTATCAAAAGTCTTCAATATTAATTAAAAATTAATAAAAAGTAACCAAATTATAAACTTCTCATTAAAATAAAATAAAAACATCAAAAAATAACTTCTCAGTTATAAATTACTAGTTTTGGCGTAATAAACAATCAGTCTCAATTCACTCGTTGGCCGATAACAATATAAAAAATTAATAATAGAACTAACATGACATTACATACGTCTAAATGCAATCATCAATTACTTTTATTGGTTAACTGTCTTTACTTATAAAATTTAGGCATATAAAATTTAAAAAATAACTAATTAAAACCTCTTCAACATATTTTTGAAATAAGAAAAAACAAAACAAACTTCTTCATAGGTGTTTCAAATACTGGACTTTCTTCGTGTTACCTTGGGCGTTCTCATAACGTACACAAGGTTCACATCTGTCTTTTTTCGGCTTGAAGAAACTGATATTAAATTCACCATTGAAAAGTCTTGAGTACGATGTTTCATTTGCATAGGGTACGTTATTAGAGTCACACAAGCTTCCAAATCACCCTCTTCGATCTGTCACTTTTCGTTGTGGGTTTTTTCTCTTGCACAACACTTTTTGATTGTTTCTTTTCTTTGAAGTCAGTGACAATCGATGGAAATGCATCAGTATCTTCCTCTTGATTGTTCTAGATTTCTTATCAACACCAAGAGGAAGGGTAGATGAAGGTGGTGATGATTGCGAAACGATTGGATTTTCAAAAACAATTTGTTCAATCATTTACCGACTTTTGACTCGATAAATGTAATAGTGGAATATTTTCAAAATCAGTGTGATCGATATCAACAAGTGGTGAACCATCTTCAGCAATCAATAGCGGCATAGAGCTCATGATAATGATTATTTAGGTCTGAGGAATGATATGTGATAGCAACAGAATGTGAATAGGAAAGGTGATGATGTTACTGATACTTTACCTTTTATAGAAGAAAATAAACTAGTGCATGCGCTCTTTCACTAAACTGTTCACGCATGTGACGATCTTTGTCATTTAAGAGGAACACTTTGTGATGCATACATTTTTAAAATGTCAGAAAATAATACAAATAGATACAAAATAATATATTTATTAAAAACAGAGGACAATAACGCTGATAAAAATCAAACGAGTTAATATTAACACACATAGACATATGTCTCTGTTGATGTGGAACGTTCTTTGATTTTCCTCCTCAATATTTGTTGTTCATGTGTCAGACACCAACACTGAAAGAAATGAATTCTCCTATGGGGTAGAGTTGACCAACCTTCTCACATAGATCCCAAGTACTTCTATATGTAGTGCATACATGATTCCAACAATTCATTGAGTATGTATCGCAACGCAAACAACGTTGCAGCGGAGCTGGAATAGCATCACAGGTACTACAAATATTTCTACAAATACCCATATTATTGAATATTATAGGTTCGGAACACTGTGCTGTGACTGTGGCTGACGATATTCTGATTTTATTCGCTTCGGTGGATGAGATGGAGGCGATAGCTGAATCCGTGACACACAATCATTGTTCATACCAGTGCATGGATTAATTGATGGTTTCCTTAGGTCTACTTATTTGGCAAAAGTAGCACACAATAGCCCCCGCAATCATCATTGGATGGTTGCGGGGGCTACCCAATGGTAGACGTACACTTTTGGTTTTTCATTCCACTCTTTTGGAAACGGCATTTTACTAATTTGATTAGAAATATCAAGAGATGACTTATAGAAACTCTGACTGCTCTCTCCTATATAGACATTCTCTATTTATACAAATTAACACCATGTGAAAGTATAGTGGGAGGGAGAACTTCTCCTTCTCACAAACATGATGCTATATCCTTCTCTCCCACTCAAAACGAGTCGAGTGATGAGTGGGAGTCGTACCACTACCACTAGATACAATCATATAAGTCGACTTGCGATCCTGGAGTTCTTTCATTCACTCTGCAACTGTGAGAAAACATCAAGATGAATTGTGAAAAAATTGTTGCTGCTGTTGATGCAAATTATAGTTTCGGGCCACGGGAACAACTTTTTGAAAAGACTATTTGGATTTACCCACTTTATTGTACACTTTATTGTACAGAAGTTACTCTAAAAATCGTACTAACAGAACTGACTCTTCTTTCAAGATAGGTAGCTTTTATAAGTTTATTTTATTATAACTTAGTCAGCATTTGACAAATAAGGAGGGTTTTATATACATAACTCCTCCATCCCTAAGATGAAAATAATACATCAATATTATTTATTTTCATCAACCTTTTCTAATTGAATATTTTCTTGGTTATTTTTTCTTTTAAAACATTTAGATTTATTCTTATATTTATAAAATATGTAAGAAGTATAATAATAATTATAAATATACAAATATACATTAAAGTATAAGAAGTGCTGTCTTCTTCTAAGGCTTCTAGTCGGTGTAATTGGGTTTTTTCAGCGAGGTCCTGAAGACGGATTAATTCGTCGAGGAACTTTCATGGGGTTATTCTCAGGATGTAACTGGATAGTGTCTATTTCGGGTAACTGTAGAGGGTTTCCTTGAACGGAAGTGGCGTCGTTGGAATAAACTTCGCGTATAACAGTGAGGTTACATTTACATGGGATATGGATCAACTGTGGTTGTCTGATCTCTTCTCAATCATGATCTTATCAATGGGGATAATGATAATGTAGGCATCGTCGACAGGTTATGTTCTGGCCTAATTGAATTTGAATCGTCTGGCATTGGTGATCGGTTTTACTGATTAATAATTTTGGTAAACAATTTTCCTTTAAAATTTGGTTGTCAACATGGTATATGCAGGTATTTTCAATTTTCGTACAGGGTTCATCTTCATAATGATGATAAGTCGAGTTAAGAATTATGTAGGGTTTCAAAGGAACGATAGCTTGGTTGAGTATTGGAATTGGGAACAAATGGAAGTAATCATGAACATTTTCAAGAAGTATCGGAAAATGAATTGCAAATATAATAATTCCATTTTTATAATTAATTTCAATTTTAAGTAATTTGTTATACGACTGAAGTTTGGTAAACTGCCTTTGTATAGGTTTAACATTATTTTTAATAATTCTTCGATATCAGATAATGGTAATATAGTGCGATGAATGATGTTTAATTCTGCAAATAAAATTGAATCTTCATGTTATTCAGTATTGATAATATAATTTGACAATTGATTATCATTGTATGAAGAGAATTTTGAAGTCTTGAGAATAGCGTGAACTTATTCAGATTTAATACAATACATTTTATTTGTTCGTCAATTATTTGTTGGTTTTTAACAATCTGCTGTAAGCTATTCGTAGTTTCGTTCATAAATTTTCTTGTGATAGGTAATTTTCTAAATCATGGTGAAGCATGTTCTGATTCTTTTCCAAAGTGGAAATTGCTTTATTATATTTTTCTGCATCTTCATCATCTGAAGTACCAAAGAGCCATTTACTTGTTCTGCTACTATATTAATAAGTGCCCTTACGTTACGTCATAAGGGCCAGAACACCAGAGTGTTCTTCATTACCTTTAATAATTTGAAAGGGTGTGAATTTAGTTGCGGAATGGACAGTATTATTATATCCTAGAATCACATATAACATTTGTTTTGTTATTGGTCGATTATTAAATTCTAATTTTAAAATTCGTATCTTCTCAATTAGAATAAAATGAAAACGTTTACAGGACTATTACTGTTCGGGTTTTTTGGGGTGATGTAATGCAACATAATATTTATCAATATTGGGTGGGTATTGTACAAAGGTAAAAGCTCGTCTTCTCGTTCAAACCTATCGCTTAATGCATTAATCGCTTAATGCGACAGGTTTACGAACCAAGATGCGAAGATGCTAAGATGCCAGGTGCGAACCAAGATGCCTTGTGAATCTGAGGCCGATACCAACCCCGAGTATGAACTAAAAAAAATAAAAAATATCAGAACTCAAATCAAAGGTGAATTAACACAGTTTCAAACATTTCTAAGCAATTTTGACCTATCATCAACAAACGCAATTGAATCACTTCACAAATACGTTTTGATAATATTAAATCAGTTTGAAGAACTGATTATGAGTGATTTTCCGGATGACTTCAATCAAGACGAATCGAACAATGAAAGAGAAGTATTTGAAACTCGGTACTACGACTCTATGGCTATGGCTCAAAATACATTAGACAATATTTTTCGAATCAGACAAACACGACGGGCGCAGGCATCATCCACTGCATCGCCAACTTCGAGTGGCGGAGCAGGGGGAGGGTCTCCTCACATAAACAATAATAGTTTCTCAGCGTTGCCAAGTACAGCAATGTATTTACAACCGATAAAAATTCCAACATTTACGGGAAGTTACAGTGAATGGCAGCGTTTTAGTGACCTGTTTAAGGCCATCGTACACGATAATAGAAATATACCTGACGTTTCCAAATTCTTTTATTTAGAAAGCGCGTTACAAGGTGAACCAAAGAAAATTATTGCATCATTATCTGTATCAGATGATAATTATAAAATTGCATGGGATCTATTGCAAAAGCGATATGAAAATAAAAAAATCATAATAAATGCACACACTAAGGAAATTATGGAAATTCCTAGCATCACTAAAGAATCTCATTCAATGAAACACGAAGCGTTTCCGAAAGATTGATATTATCTGTTGTTGCCAAGATTTTTGATCCGTTAGGAATTCTAGGACCATTGTCAGTCAGAGCTAAACTTATAATTTGAAAGTTGTGGAAATTAGAAATCGGTTGGGACGATAAAATTCCCAGCAACTAAATTGCGGAATGGGTGAATTTGAAAAATAAAATATCACAAATAGGCCTGATGCAAGTACCCCGACACGTTTTAGTGAATAATCAGAAATTGATTGAAATCCACGGGTTCAGCGATGCAAGTGAACGAGCGTATGCTCGTATGCAGTATGCAGTGAAAGTCACTTACTGTGCGCAAAATCTAGAGTAAGTCCAATAAAATATCAAAGTTTGAAAAGGCTAGAATAACTAGGGGCATTCATTTCAAGTGAGTTAATTGTCAAGTGCAAGGAAGCATTAAAAATTGAAGATTTGATTACCCATCTTTGTCGCGAAAATACAAAATAATACATAATACATACTACATAATAATTTGAGACTGGAATTATATTGCATCTGAGCAAAATCCAGCTGATATAATTTCACGCGTTATGTCCTTAAAAGATTTAATTAACTCCGATTTGTGATTGCACGGACCTAAATTTTTCATTGAACACAATAATTGGACTCAAAATTCGAAGAACATAATTCATTTTGCTAAACGAAAACTCAATGAAATTCCAGAAAGCCGTTTCTTTGTGGTACAAGATAACCACCAGAGGGAAAAGGCTATCGAAAATATTTGTATTTTTTATTCAAGCTTTACCAAATTCATTCGCGTCATAGCTTATTGCTTGGGATTTCTCAAAAATTTAAAGGTAAAAAACAACCCAGCAACGCGAGATGGGTAAATTAACAATTGCAGAATTAGAAAATAGTGAACTCTTTCTTGCAAAACTAGATCAAAGAGAATATTTTACTGCTGAAATTCGTAAGTTGAAAAATGAAAAATGTATTCATTATCTTACGCCCCCTTTCTCGATGATCGAGGAATTATTAGATTAGGGGGTAGAATAAGGAAAGCGAGGTATACTTTTGATATTAAGCTCCGAAGTGTTACATCTCAAACACAGTTACACAAAATTAGTGATAGATTTTCATCACAAGCGCACACTCCACTCAGGAGTTCAATGCACTTTGTCTCACGTTAGGCAATGGCCAATCAACGGCAAACATACAGTAGGAAGTGGCGTTAGAAAATGCATAGAATTCATAGAAATCCCCATGAAGTAATCTATCCCAAAATGGGCGATCTGCCACGCCCATTCATTTCGAGTGCAGTGGATTATGCGGGGCCTTCGAACAAATAAGCTTATCAAGGGTTATATTTGCATATTCGTGTGTTTAGTAACAAAGGCGGTTCATATAAAACTAATAACAGACTTGACCAGTGATGGCTTCTTGAGCTTGCTCTAGAGATTCGTGTCAAGACGAGGCTTTTGTACAGATATCTATTCAGAAAACGCATCTAATTTTGTAGGCAGTAATAATCAGCTCATTTCAATTCAGAATTTGATCAAAACAAGCGAATTCCTGAATTATTTGAGCTCTTTAAAAATCGAATGGCACTTCATTCCAGCGCGATCGCCTCATTTCGGTGGTTACACGGGGCTACTGTAAAATCATGCAAACACCATTTGAAACGTGTATTGAATCATACTCATTTGCACTATGAGGAATTTTATACCTTGATTACGCAAATCGAGGCAATTTAAATTCAAGACCGTTAGTCCCAATTTCATCTGATCCCAATGACCTTGAACCAATAACACCGGCCCATAATCGGAGAACAATTGACCGCAATAGCAGAAAGAAATTTGATGGAATCCAAGATAGCTCTCACTAAGCGCTATCAGCACTTGCAGCGAATCGGACAACACTTCTGGAGTCGATGGCGAAAGGAGTATCTGACTCAACTTCAGTCGAAAAACAAATGGCAATTCGACATCGACGAAAAATTTCATGTTTTCCATGGTGCTACTGATGGAGGATAATGTTCCTCCAATGTGTTGGCCAATAGGACGTGTTACAGCAGTGCATCCCGGCAAGTCGAGTAGTGAGCATCAAAACCAAAGGATCTGTGGTGAAAAGTGCGGTTAATCGAGTGGCATTATTACCGATAGACACAGATAAATGATCAGAGAGAAAATTATCTTTGAAGTCCACTAGATACTCGTTAGGACAACAAGAGGATTGTTCCGAATTCTTGGGGTTCTTGTTGAATACTCTTCGTGAGCAAAACAATAGCAAAATCAATACTCCCAGCCGCTCTGGACTGAATGATTCCGTACAACCCATCTCGTCTTGTGTTTGTAAATCATTTGCTGGAAAAATCCTCACTTGTTTACTTTGTGGTAAATGTTCAAGAAGTACTGAAAACTTATATGAATTTCTGGAACTTCATCTAGCTTTTCCTAATATGACTAATTACCAGTCCGTGCAAAGCTTATTGTTAAATCATCTGAAAACAGAATTTTTAACAGGTGATGATCAACTGTATTGTCAAACATGCGCCAAACTAACTGACTGTTATAAGGAAACAAGTATAGCTGAGGTACCAGTCAATCTAATAATAACACTGATGATTTTCAAACAAGACTCAACCTCTAACGGAAGCAAGAAACTCTTTAGAAGGTTCGAAATAGATGAACATTTCAACCTAGCAGACCACTGTTATAATATTCATGCAGTCATTGTTCACTGTGGTTCTGGCGTTGAATGTGGTCATTATTACGCCTTGGTCAAAGAAGAAACGGACTGGTTTAAGTTTGACGATAGCCGTGTCACGAAGTGTTCTGGCGATGCATTGAATTTATTGGAGCCTTTGGAGACACCCTACATTTTGTTTTATGAGAGAGAGGACATTGTTAGATCAAGATCTTCAGATGATGTGGTGCTGCAGGTTTTTTCGGGTTTTCCTGCAGCTGAAAAAGCAAATGCGCCACTGGAATCGATGAAGTCGCCCTGGAGCGCCAATTAATTTTTATTGTTGTATTTATTTTATTTTTATCGTTGTTTTAACACAATCATTCACCTTATATCGTCCATATAGACGAGACATATTTTGTTTCTTAGGTCTTTCAAAACGTAATCCATAACGCGTTGAAACGTCGCTGGAGCGTTCTTTAACCAAACGGCATTCTGACATATTCGTAATGGCCGTGTTCTAACGTTGAAGGCTGTTTTGTCAATAGAGCTGCTCCAAGCTGATGATGATGGTCGTATTATTCAGTCATTCAACATTTTTACTATTTGTTTATTTACTTCTTTTATGGCAATGAGGAAGGAAACCGATAGGATTTAGTATGTACTGGTATTTCGTCTGTCGTTTTAATTTCATGTTTTATTTTATTTGTGAAAGAAAGTCTAGTATTCTCATCATAAAATATGTCTAAGAATTCTTCACAAACTGTTAAAATTGCGTTTTTTTCTTCCATGTTCATATGGTCGGTCCTAATTTTACTTGTTATATCAGTTATAGAATTATTATTATAATTTTCAGGTGAGTCTTGTTCAATATTATGAAATTCAAATTGTTCTTTATTTATTTGGTTGGTTGGGAGCGGTTCATTCATTGTTATAAAGATAGTTTCATTAGTTTTATTAAAAATTTCGAAAGTTGCGCGGTAATTTTTAGCATAAGTTATTGTTTCAGGTACGTATAATTTATCAATAAATCCCTCTGGAGTTATTATTTCTCCTTCACTGATATCGACGGGGTATTTTTTTATTGAAGTCTCATATGGTGGTATTTCGAAAGTAAAAGAAGTTTCGTGAGGTTGTCTATAGTAGAAAGGGATTTGTACAATTTTATTTCTTAAGATTTGATTGCTAAAATCGATATTTAAGTCAATATTTTTAAGTCTTTTCAAACTTTAAATTCCATCAAAAAATTCATGAAACTGGAATAAATATATCCCGTTCCATAGTTGCTTTGAAATTCTTCAGAAGCTGGAATAATAGCTTTATATTAAATTTCTTTTTCACCTAACGAAGTTTTTAACTGAGAGGGTTCTCTGAATATTCTGTCTGGATAATATTTTTCTACAATAGATAGTCTTAACATGGAAGTATGACATCCGGTACCAATTAGTAGTTTAATAGGGGGATTTTGGATTTGTATATAAGGTAATCCATTCAAAGAGCCCGAATGAAGTTCTATTATACCTCCCATAAGGAGGCGATTTGTAAAAATTTTCGTCTTCATATTCAGTGTTTGAGTCAGTTATTTCACTCGTTTCTTGGGAAGTAAAGTAATATTCGTTTAATTCATCAGGTAATTGATATTGATCTGGAGGGTGTTGGTCTTCAATTGTTTATTGGTCTTCGATAGGGTATTGGTCTTCGATAGGGTGTTAGTTAATGGGGTAACCTAGTGTCATGTCGTATTCATTGTCATCATTATGGTTGTAAAGTTCTTCACTCATGAAGTTTTGTCTTGGGGTTGCCTAAATGATCATATTTGATCTACTAACCGTAGGATTTCTAGAAGTAGTCGACATTGGTTGAATGATTTTAGTATCAGTTTTATTTGTTGGTTTAAACACATTTTGGGGTGGTCCAAACACTTGTTATTCGTTAAAAATTTATGTTGAACTTGTTTAGTTGGATATTTATGGGTTGGCTTGGAAATTGTGGTGTTTTGGTTGAATTGTTGATAATTATTAAAAGGTCTATTAACTAGTAGAAGGTGTAGGATTTCTAAAGTTAGTTTGTTGAAAGTTTTGTAAGTGTGAATAATTTTGTACTGGGAAATTACTATAATTTGGTTTCATTTGTTTTGGTGGGTGTTGTTAGTGCTTGGGCGATTCTGAAAAACCATATTTTGTGTTTGACTAAAATTTTCATCTTCCAAAACTAAGTTCATTGCTTCTTCGAGCCTATCTGGTTTTTGAACAATTACTTTATCTTGTAATCTAATAGTTAAATTTCTCATAAATACTTTCAAAGACTGTGATTGATATTGACGAATATATATCGCTTTAGTCTGTGGGTCTATACCGGCAAGAGAATTAATTTTGAGGATTAATTTACTTCTCAATACTTGTTTCTTTTTTAAAAATCAAGAAACCTATTGTGGACAAGTGTAAAAAGTTGTTGTTCAAGGTTATCTAAATTTTGTCTATCACCATCATTCCTTATTAAAATCCATCTGTTTAATTTCGTTCTTGTACCAATCAATAATTGTGCTCTATCTCTTAGTTCACCAATAATAATACTCAAGATACACTGATTTAGTGTATCGTCAGCGCTATAATATTTATAATAAAATTTGTCAATTGCATTTATAAAAATTTCGAGGTTGTCTGGAGAACCATCATACAAAGAATGAATTTTAAATAAAGTATAATTAATTTCGGTGGGCATATTTTAAACGGATAGAGAGACAATTGACTGTACTAAATCTTCAATTTCAGGTTAGGTCATGTGTTATTGTCACGATCTTATCGGAAAAGATTGCTCAGCGAGTCTATTCAAGATAAAAGTTTGCTTTCTTCATTTATTCAGAAAAGAATCACGGTAATAATATTGCGAAGTTTATGACAAGAATATTTCTGAAGCGTCGTTGTGTGTGTGAAATTATTTTCTGTCTATTGATCATATGATATAAGTAGCAAGTTATTCTTTAGCTTCTTCGTTTTACTATTTAATGAACACTATACATTTATTGTTTGCAGTGAGTGAGGAAAGAGAAAAATTATTTAAATGTACGAAATGTTGATTCGGCGTTTTTCACTTAATTGTTTCAATTTAAATCAGTATTTAAATTGTCTTTCTTAATCTACGTGACTTCTATAGTGCTGTCACCAATTTCAATTGCTATGAAAGAAAATGATGTCTGTTTTCGTTTTTGATTATGATAATCACTATTCCGAAACTTCCACAAATATTTACGACAAAGATTTTAAGGAAATTTTGGAATCAGGTAGGAAAACTCGGCTTACCTCGATGGTGTGTCAGTATTCTTTCCTGGAGGACTGTATGTAGTAGCTGAGTCTGATGATCCGGTCCCTTTGGTGGGTGGTTGGTGGACGAAGCTGGTTTCTTGTAGTGGATAAACAGTTGGTACTGAAGAAAATTCAGGATCGATTTTCTTCCACTATCCTACAATCGACTGCGCCAATTATAGTTTCGAGCCACGGGAACCACTTTTAAAAAAGACTTTATTTGAATTGAAGGGGTTTTATTTTTAAGGATTGATTAATTTTTGGAAAAGAAAGGTTTTGGCTTTCTATCAAGATGGAGTAGTAGAAAGCCAAAAACTTTCTTTCCCAAAAACTTTATTTGGATTTACAGACTTTCTTGTACACTTTGACAATCGTACTAACAGAACTGACTCTTCCTTCAAGATAGGTAGCTTTTATAAGTTTATTATAACTTAGTCAAAATTTGATAAATAAGCATAAAGGAGGGTTTTATATACATAACTTGCAAATAATTGGATAGGCAAGTCAGATGATGAGGATGCCACATTCCGCTAGAGGAAGTGATAGATGAAGAAGTTGTTTGGAGTCGATGAAGAGGAGATTGACCTTGGAGTCGACGAAGATGAAAACGAGGCTAACAAAGCGATGAAGATGAAAACGAGGCTAACGAAAGCGACGAAGATGATGACATGATGGAGCTTGAAAGGATCATGGATGGTGGGCGATGATGAAGGGGTTGTAGCTGATTCATCTGAAGGTGATGGTGGTTTGAAAATCGGTCTCCGATTGCTCAACGTCAGCGACACATTGGAAGATCCCATGGATTTATATTGTGTGCTGACGCACACGTGCGGATCAGAACAATTGATGACAACATCAAAAAGCTATGTTGGTGTTGTTTTCGTTTTTACTCCATTAGAAACAACAATGGAGGGTGGTATCATCATATCAACACCCACAACACCCTTTCTATGATGGAAATGGGACATAATTGGTGAGATGCTTGCGAGAGACCCCTAACAATCTTTACCCGAGTGTCGACATGTATAGTATGCAATAATGTAAAACCTGTGACACACCTACTGGTAAAAAAACAACAGCCCTATGAGGTTACGATATTAGGTCGAATCCAACTCATATATTGGAATAGAATGCTAGTTTGTATCAAACTCCTAGTATTGCACTTCCGATGGATACATCATATTGTTCTATTTCTGTTTAAAATCTGTTTTTCCCTTGATCAGCTGTCGCCCCCATACGAACGACAACTCTCAGAAGTTGAGAAACTTGTGCGAGCTAAGGACTAACGAGGTCTTACCTTTTAACGTGTGATCCCTATCACGGGCAGAATCATCGCAGCTTCAACCAGATAAATTCTCTCGAGAAAAATACTATAACATTAGCATAAGCATGCATGGTGTGCAGCATGCGTGTGTACGAAAAATGTGTGCATTATGTAATATTTGGGGACTCACAAACCAGTATAGCAGAACATCGACAGAAAATGAACACATAGTCAAGTTGAAGATCAAACTCAACTTCAAGGTCAGATCATGAAATGGTAGAGGGGAGGAATCAGTTTTCAGGTTGAAGTGTGGAAATACCTCCTTTTCAGTTGAATATACGCTTACGTCATATGGTATATTGGCTTGAATCTTGGATAATATTGGGTTTTAAGAACAAGATAGTGATACATTTCAAATTGAAACATTTGTATTGCGACATGTAAAAGTTCATGTCGAGAATATATTTAGGTGTAAAAAATATGTCGTTTTCGCTGTAAAATGGTGTGTTGTGACTGTTTGCATTGTTTTGGAGAACTTCCAAACCCCGTTTAGCATGATGTTCGCAAAGAATGAACTTTGTATTCATTTTCACAGTCAAATCACACTCTACCGTCAGATATTGCATATAGTGTTGCATTTCAAATATTAGATTGTATTGCAATACGTGAAAGTTCTTGTTAGGCGAGCATATGCATGTGTGAGAAATATCAATCTATTCTACTGCAAAATGACATGACCCTACGCATCTCTTTTGGAAACTCCGCAAAACTCCGTCTAGCATAACCTGGGCAGTGAATAAACTCACGTTCAGTTTCAAGTTCAAACCAAACTGCTCTGTCTGATCTTGACATGGTGGGGGAGAAACAGACCAAAGTGAGAATAAACCTGCTTTTCAGTTGAAATCATATCAATATCATCTACTATAGATTCAGATTTGTAATAAATTATGTTTCGAAAAGAAAAACGTAGTGTGACATTTTAAATTATCACATCATTTTTAAGCATACGGAAGTTCATGTAGGGCATGCATATGTGTGAGAAATATCAGTCTGTTCTCTTGTAAAATGTCAAGTGTTAACACTATATGTCTACAAATCTCCGTCTATCATGACATTGGCGGAGAAGTCAAAGTCAAATTTTAGTCATCATTTTTGATACCTGAATCTATATATGACACGTCACATTTTACGAAAGATATTTTATCTTATAGCTCTTATATCAATAACAGCACATGTTACTCAAAAATATTATTCCGGAAGTAAAAACAACTCGTTACCAAAAGTCTTTGACTTTTTTTTTTAATTTGAGAAAATTCGTTAATACATTTTGCCCCGGTATAAAGTGGCGAACCTTTGTACTCATCATGGTTCATTTTTTCCTGATGGAAGTCGTTTCTCCGTCTCGTTTATTGACAATGAATTTCCTCATTTCTTGTTAGCAAATGGGAATGTTCATGAACGTAGCTTAATATTTTGTAAAGGTAAATGCATGGTAATGTGAATTTTTTTTGTCTTGGAATGTTTTTCTTACAAGATTCTTTGTATTTGAGATCGAAAATCAGTCTAATGAAGGGTTTTTGCCTTATAAAGATTCTATTTATTTCTGATGAGTGTCCCCAAATGGTAATATTTATATTACCATTTGGGGACACGTAGCATTACGTTTTTCAGAGAAGTGCACAAGTATTCGATGTGATTATCAAAAGACAATTCATTGTCAAATTGTGTTCCAAGGAATTGTTTTATTTTCATTATTTATTAAATGATTGTTTCTACACCAACATTCGAATTCATTAATTACTAATTTCGTTTCATTTTCAATTTCATTTAGATCTGGGGACGTCACAATGTTGCGTCTGTCATCGGCATACATGAAAACTCGACCCTCGAGAAAATCCTAGTATTTAGTTCCAAGGTTAAACCAAACTTCACCATCAGATTTTGCCAATGTGTGGAGAAAAAGAGACAAAAGTGAGGCGATACCCACGTTTCAGTTGGAGTTACGTCAATATCATCTACTATGTTGCTTCAAATTGTAATTATATTTCAAGAAAAAATATTGTGTAGCATTTTGAATCATCATTAAATATGTGGTACCTAGTTCATGTTAGACATGCATATGCGTGAGAAATGTCAGTCTGTTCTCCTGTGAAATGTTATGTGTTGAGTCTACGCATCTGTTTTGGGGCAGATAATAACCTTGCATTCATTTCAAAGTCAAACCAAACTTGACGGGTAAATCTGGCAATGACAGGTGAATGAATTCATTTTCGATCAAAGAGATGACACATCCTACTTTTCAGTTATAGTTACGCTGATGTCATATGCTGCGAAGGTCGAAACGGAATGCAAAAGCTACGTGCAATATCAAAATCGACAAGTTTTTGTCATACGGGACCAAGAAATACAGGCACAAACTATAGAAAATCGGTTCATCAAAGCAGTTGTCTCTTTCGACAATTTTTAAATTCTAACCAAACCTCAATATGTATTCTGTAATTCAATTTCACTTTCTTCAGTGTTTTCCGTATATGAAATAGACCTAAATAATAACTGTTATTTCATTCGTCCTCATGAATATAACATTGCACAAGATTCAGATCTTAAATTCCATTGGATAGTTACAAGCAACAAGAATTCACTCTCTGAACTCTCATTTCTTATCACTTGTGCTTTATTGGTTTGTTTCATGTTGAATCATTTGAATAAATGCAATGAACTTTTTTCATTACTCATCTCTAATTATTTTATAACCTTTAACTTTGCAGTCCGACGCGGGTCTCAATAGTTCAATGAGGTTTCAAGCGTCAAATTTTGCTATAATATGAAGAATTTCTGTCAATTGTTATATTTATCCAATTCGCCCTAACCATACCTTGGCACAGCTCGAGTTGATAATTTTCAGATTGATACTTCACGAAATTCTACAATATTATCTATACGTTATTCAACTCTCTTCAGTTCACCCTACTTTGCTACCTACTAGAGATGCCTGACGTCACAGCCAAGCCCACCTCCCAACTGGATGCGATAACAGATGTCGATACTAACAGGCAGTGGTCGTTGCGCTCTCGGAGAGGGCAGACCTTAGCACAGTCCTCAGCCGCTTGCGTGTCACCATCGATAGCGAGACTAGAGCGATGCGTTACGTCAAAGCCTTCACTGTATCGAGAGAGGTGAAGGAACACCGATGAATACGCATCACTCAGCCACATGCCGTGGAGTGAACGTCTTGCTCTCTTACCGTTGAACGGTTGCTGCTATGACGTCACACCACTACTAACTTGGTGGGCTCACACCAATGGAACATTCATTACTTGAAGGATCTTCGAAGTATGCAGACGTATGTTTGTTTGTACATAGACACACACGCACATGATGGAACCCTATACCGTGCATTCACACACACACACACACACACACACACCAATCAAATTCAATTACGTCACTATGTCACACACACACACACACACAAAATCTCATATGAAAAAAAATCTGAACGATCTATGCACCAGACCCTTCAAGGTCACATCGCCTTGATGTTACTAAACAACAACAAAAAAACAATTGATACGTCATACTGGTGGGGGGAGGCCCAGAACCGGCTGTAATCTACTACTAAGAGGCAGACAAGATAGTCAGCGATATGAGGAAAGAAGGAGTCATCAAACCTTCTGACAGCCCCTGGTCTTCCCCAGTCTTATGAGTGAAGAAGAAGGACGGCTCGACAAGGTTCTGGGGTGATTATCGCCAACTAAATCACTTGACGAAGAAAGACAGCTACCCTCTTCCAAGAATCGACGACACACTCTGGACACGCTAGCCGGCTCCACAATTTTCTCGACTTTGGATTTGAAGAGTGGATATTGGCAAGTTGAATTGGCCCCAGAAGATCGATAAAAGACTGCTTTCACCATCGGCTCAGGTTTGTGGCAGTTCACGGTTATGTCATTCGGGCTTTGTCCTTCGAGAAATTGATGGAGACGGTTTCAAGGGGCTCTCAAGAAAGACGTGTCTAGTGTATTTCGACGATATAATCGTGGTCAGAAAATCGTTCAACAATCACTTGAAAATCTGGAGGAGGTATTCATGCGTCTGAGGAGTTCTGGATTGGAACTTAGTCCCAAGAAATGCCATCTGTTCCAGAAAGAAGTTCGTTGCCTTGGCCACGTTGTCTCTGGGGAAGGAGTGGCAGTGGACGAACAAAAGATCAAAGCAGTTAAGGATTGGTTCATTCCAAAAGACATACACCAGCTTCGGAGCTTCCTTGGTTTTGTGCACCTACTACCGTACATATGTGCTGGGGTTTGCCAACATCGCCAAACCCAACTCACAGAAGCCAGATCCAGTTCCAGTGGTCTGAGGAATGCCAAGACTCATTAGAAGTTGAAAATAGCTTTGATCGCTGCTTCTGTTTTGAGCTATCCCCTACCGGAAGGAAAGTTCATTTTAGATACGGACGCCAGCGACGTGGGACTTAGAGCAGTCCTTTCTCATATCCAGGATGGACTATTGCAAACGCTCAGCAAACCAGAGAGCAAATTGTGTCACCAGGCCGTTGTCAATGGTGTAGAGCATTTCTACACGTGTTGGAAGAAGATTTCTGTTGAGAACGGACCATGCAGCTCTCAAATGGCTTCTGCAGTTAAAAAATCCCATGGACCAAGTAGCGCGCTGGATTGAGAGACTTCAAGAATTTGACTTCGAAATAGAACATCAAGCTGGGGCTAGCCATAAAAACGCAGATGCCCTGTCACGGAGACCATGCACCGATGACTGCTCACATTGCCGACGAGCAGAAGAGAAGGTAGCAGCTATTTATAGAACTATAGCCGTAGACGACAACTGGGAGAACAATAAGCTCAAAAAACCAAGTGGTTTAGTCATCGGATGGAAGAAAAGTAATCGAAGACCATCGTGGCAGGAGGTTGCAGGTTATTCGCCAGCGGTTAAGTCCTACTGGGCCCAATGGAACTCCCTTACTTTGGAAAACGGGGATCTGAAGCGGGTGTTGGAGTCTGAAGACGATGGAGAAGAAAGGCGCCAGGCAGTGGTACCCAGAAACAGACGACGTGAGGTGCTCAATGAAATCCATGACAGAGTCACTTGAGGACATCTGGAAGTAACGAAGACCCTCCAGAAAGTAAGACAACGGTTTTACGGGGTCAATTGTCAAGCCGACGTCAAGGAGTGTTGCAATGCGCCAGTATAACGTGGGTAGTACTTTTGAGAGAATCGTCATCGACATCGCCGGCCCCAGAGTCCGACCATGGGAATAAATACATCCGAGTAGCCATGGAAATATCAGCAAGTGGGCAGAAGCCTATGCTCTGTCTAACGAGGAAGCCTTTACCGTCGCTGACGTCCCGGTAAAGGAATCAATATGTCGATTCGGTATCCCAATGGAACTGCATTCGGACCGTCACTTGTCCAAGGTAGTTCTGACCTGTTGGCTTATCGTTCGGCAGTGCACGAGTCAACCGTACAAACCCCTGCTTTGGCTGTACAACCCTAAGCGACACCGTGGTTTATCCCTGAAGTTGCGGAACTCGTGGGAAGGTCCGTACAAAATCATGAAAAAGATTAATGACCTCGTCTACCGAATCCATAAGCCACCTCGAGGAAACCCTAGGGTCGTCCATTTTAATAGATTAGCTCCTTATGCTGGAAATCACGACCAACTTCGCGGTCCTCAGACCACCAGAGGATGAAATGATTCAGAAGTTCATGTCATTATACTTGAACGGACAGAAGGTCGTTCATGTGGTAACTCAAGATGAGCCACGAGACCTTTTCAAGGTCCCAGTTGATTACGCACTAGCTCACTGCGTCGTAGAGGATCTCCAAATGTCCAGGGGTATCGCTGTTGTATTCAACAAGAAATTCGGTTACCTTCAAACATTACGAGAACAGAATCCTGAAGTCGGAGCTACAGTTAAAGAAGGGTCAGAGAAATGTTTTATACATGATGACCAAAAAGTATTCTCGAGACAAACCGTCTATGAAGATGTCTGGAGGAGTCTTACTAGACTGAAGGACACGATGATCGACCGGATCAGAATTCTCGGTTTCAGAGGGAAAACTCTTTCCGGTTGTCGCCGTCGGCGAAAATCTCCGATTTCTGCATTTTCTTCCGCCTGGGATTCAAAATGTGATTTTCTTGGTTTCAGAGCCGATCTCGGCATATAAGAGAGAGTTCTCTAGCTACTCGACTTGCTGAAAAACCACCGATGCCCGGGGTTGTCGCTCTGCAAACAAGGGACAGGTGCTGGTGTCCTCATCCGCAAAATGACTACGATAAGTAGAACCCGGCCTCAGACTGGCTGATTCTACTGGAGTTCTCGGAATACTGCTTTCCGCGAAGACATATTCCTGAGGGGTTCCGCGTCTTTTCGTTGAAGACGCACTCAGGCGGCTAAACGTGTCTGACGGGAAATTTAATTGACCGAAACTTGTGGTCTCGCGATGTGGCACTGGTGTATTTTCTGCAAGCTGCGCTCGCGCGTGTTTTGCCCTAGTCTGCATTTCGATTTCAAAGTTTCCTTAATATGACTCTTACGAGGAAATAGTCAGAGGAAAAGATTCACGAAAATCTAATATTTTCAAGTTCACGAAACTACTTTCCTATCCAAGGCCTACAGGGTGAACTGAGCTAGTCATTAGGAACGAGGAGCCTAACGGTTGAATAGCACCCTAGGATGGGGGCCGCTCACAGGATAAGGTAGTCGTAGTCCTGGAAGGTCCCAACGGTTAGGTTGAGTCGGTTGCCCGAAGGACGTAACTAATGATGCCTCACCCTCTCAAATTTGAGCTCGATATACCGCTGCTTCGTTGGCACCGTTTGGTATCCACAGGGTACCTGAGCCTGAGCAACTTAAGTAGGGACCTGCTCTTCCTTTGCAGGATTTGGACTGCTTTCTTCTGGCGGAGTGCCAAAAGAAACCTGGACAAACGTAAGGTATGAAAGCACTCCAATAAATATCCAGCCATTGGTCTGCTTCGATTTAATCTCTATTGGATCCCAGAGATTCCAGTAGATAGTATACAGGGCTTCTGGGACACAGCGTACTTCGGTAGTGAGTGGGAAAGAGACGTGTGCGACGTGATCGACGCATAGAAGGATGGAATGAGCATCGAGTAAAGCCTTTTGATAGATAAGAACGCGGTGGAATTACAAAAATAACATGTTTGTCATACAGGGTGTCTCATCGTTTAAGAAAAAACATGTACGGGGTGTTTAAAATACGTCAGCGCGTGAAGAAATGATATAATAATAATGAACGAAAAATCGGATTAAAGAAAAAACATGGCCACAGACATTAAAGAAAATAACATGTTTGTCATACAGGGTGTCTCGTTTAAGAAAAAACATGTACGGGGTGTTTCAAATACGTCAGCGCGTGAAGAAATGATATAATAATAATGAACGAAAAATCGGATTGAAGAAAAACCATGGCCACAGACATTAAAGGAAAAAACATGTCTGTCATATAGGGTGTCTCGTTTGAGAAAAAACATGTACAGGGTGTCTCAAATATGTCAGCGTGGAAAATAACGGTATAATAATAATAATAATGAACGAAAAATCGTTTTAAAGAAAAAACATTGTCATGGGGCGTTAAAGAAAAAAAAACATGGCTGCTGCCATACAGGGTGTCTCATCGTTTAGGAAAAAACATGTACAGGGTGTACGTCGACGCGAAAAATAATGGTATAATAATAATAATGAGTGAAAAATCGGATTAAAGAAAAAACATGACGTCACTATGTACAGGGTGTCTCAAAATACGTCATTTAAAAAAAAGTTTAACGAGGCTCTATGGTTTTGACATGTGATTCTTCAATGTGTACAGGCTGTCTCATTTAAGGAAAAAACATGTCAGGTGCGGAAGGGGCCTAACGTTTTAGCGTGCGATCCCAATGGGGGAAAACGTTGGAAAATGGGGCAATGGGGGTATTCAGCAATGACATTTCGAAATACGCCAGATGCGTTTTTTTCGTGTTAGTTGGGAAATGGGGGGAGTGGGTGTTGAAGAAAAAAAAGTTGGCTGTCATACAGGGTGTCTCATCGTTCAAGAAAAAAACATGTACGGGGTGTCTCAAAATACGTCGGCGTGAAAAATACTGGTAGAATAATAATATTGAATGAAAAATCGGATTGAAGAAAAAAAACATGACAGCGGGGCTTTCAGTGCAGCGTTGAAGGAAAAAGCATGACGGCAATGTGTACAAAGTGTCTCATTCAAGAAAAACATGACAGATTAACGAGGCTCTATCGTTTTGACTTGTGATTCTTCAATGTGTACAGGGTGTCTCATCGTTTGAGAAAAAACATGTCGAATTAATGAGGCTCTATCGTTTTAGCGTGCAATCCTAATGGGAAACGTTTGAAAATTGGGGACAATGAGGATATTTTTCAAATACATTTCAAAAATAAGTCACATGCGTTTTTCGTTTTTGTGTTAGTGGCGTCAATGTATACAGGGTGTCTCAAAATACGTCGGCGTTTTGAATTATAAAAATAATGAATGAAAAATCGCATTGAAGAAAAAACATGGTTACCAACGTCAAAGAAAAAAACACGGCTGCCCTCGAGATATACAGGGTGTTTCATCGTTTAAAAAAACCCATTTGAAACACCCCGTACATGTTTTTCTTAAACGAGACACCCTGTATGACAAACATGTTATTTTCTTTAATGTCTGTGGCCATGTTTTTTCTTTAATCCGATTTTTCGTTCATTATTATTATATCATTTCTTCACGCGCTGACGTATTTTAAACACCCCGTACATGTTTTTTCTTAAACGATGAGACACCCTGTATGACAAACATGTTATTTTTGTAATTCCACCGCGTTCTTATCTATCAAAAGGCTTTACTCGATGCTCATTCCATCCTTCTATGCGTCGATCACGTCGCACACGTCTCTTTCCCACTCACGACCGAAGTACGCTGTGTCCCAGAAGCCCTGTATACTATCTACTGATTCCTCAATCCAGAAAAAATTTTCGAAATCCAACAATTAATAGTAATCGCAGTTCCTGAAGACTCCTGCATTATTCATCTCTATTTTGTCGTAAAAACAGTAGAGACTCGAATTCGTTTAATAAATATTAACCGCAGCTTCAAACTCTCGAGAAATTTTCGAAGTTCATCAAGACGACTGCTACTGGTTCTATGTTCAGAATTAAACTAAATAACTTTCCTGCTCGTCATCTTGATTTCTTTCAGGCTCCCCTACCCTTTGGACTGGACGTTCGTATATTTTTACAAAACAAGCGAACTCTCTTCCGCGCTCATCTCAACCAATCGGCGATCGCTAAAATCGTACGACTTGACCTAGATTCGAATGTTTGCAAAACGAAAAAAACTCATTTCGTATGCATTTACCAGCGTTTACGACCTGTTTTTATGCAGGCGCTGGTCTTTGAAGTAGAAATACCGCTCTGCTACTTTCCATTGACGTCTATATGCCGCTGTTTCTATCTCATTTTTCTATGCATCGTTTCGCTTCCTCAATTTGCGTTATATGATAAATGGAATCCAACAGTCTTCGGCCATTCTCGGAAATCTTCGAAAAATCGCGAAAATTCAAAATTTTTGTTTTCCTCGATTTCATATAGAACTCGACGCCCTGGGACAAAAAGTCTCATGCCGCGTCTCGATAATCTCAGTCCTTCTGGCTGAAAAATGCGTTTGAAAAATATATTTTCCGAAATTCAAATGCTAATCAAAATTCAACCCGAGCACTAGAAACGTGATCGTGTTGTCAATCGAAAGCTGCTAAGAATATCTCATTGATGCTTCTTTGAAGAAAGTACGATTTCCCTATCTAGATGACTGAAAAAGCCATTTTCCATAAAATCAACTTTTTCCCTATTTAAAAAATTGGCGAAGGCTACTAATTTTGCAAAAGATTTTTCTATCGCTTAGGAAACGGTATTTCACATCTTAATTTTCAAAACTGAGCTGAAATATCTTGGAAAAACCAACGTTTTTCCATGTTTTCTCGATGTTTACTCTGAGTGGGCGGTCCTTGCACTGGAACTCGCAAAATTTAAAACTAGTTTTGTTTCGCAACACTATCAACCAAAATAATATCACCCTCCTGCAACCACCTTCTCAGACTGTGAACATCTCTTTCAAACTCATTCACAAGTATTGCAGCATCGTTGTTTCATAGCCACTATCAGAAATGGTTTTAGAAGTCTTCCTTTGTAGATGCAAAACGACTGTCGAAGTGAACGAAAATTCTTGCTCTTTGTAATGAAGCAGTAGATATTATCAATGCATGCAGTAACTCTGCAGAACATACAAATCGGGGCTATAACAAAAACCATAGACGAGAAACTACTGTAGGTCGAATCCACAGTTATAGAGCTCAACCAAAATTGTTACTTAATGTATCGAATAAGGACATCTTCTATATGCAACAGGATCGGCAATAAAGAGGAATATTTCTGAAACTCAACAAGTTTGAGATTAAAGAAAAGATTTTTGGAAAAAAAAATCTCAGGGGAACAGGCAGGACCTAATTGGATGAAACTATTAATATACAGCAAATAAAAAATTCGTACTCAAAAATGTATGGACCTACAACGGTAAAATCTACATCAATAAAGACAATAAAGTGAATATGATAGATTTTTGGATGATAGACGATAACGGTGAAAAATATGTGATAACGTCCGAGGTTATATACGGGGAGAGCGAATGAAAACAGATCCGTATCCTATACCGTAGGAATTATCCACTTCAATATTGGAAGTTTATAAGGCATTATAATGAACTTTTGTTGTATATTGAAAAGGCAAAAGATTTCTGTCGGAAATATTGAAAACATTGATGACTTTTCTATCCCAAATTATATTATTCACTACAACAAATCTCTTATAAATAAATGTGATGTTGTTCAAATAAATGACTGTAAATTTCTTAGGACAACTTGCTGTATAATAACTCTTTGCTGATAATTAATTGAATCAACTGATATGCAAATTTCTTCAAAAATAAATACTACAAAAAAATCAAACCATGGATCAATGTTGGTCTTATCACATCTATCAAACACAGGGATCGCCTGAAAAATGAACTTATTAGAAATTTCTCAAATAAAACTGACAAATACAGAAATAAACTCAATACTTTCATCTACACAACAAAAAATGTATTTCATCACAATGAAATAGCAGAAGCAGGAAACGAGTATAAAAAAATTTGGACGGTTATCAATGATATAACAGCAGAATAAAAAATCTAAGAAACAAATACAGAACACTCCAATAACCAGTGAAGTAAGTGAAATAATACCAAATAAAGATAAAGCAAATATACTTAATAATTCCGTTACAATCTTGTGTATATGTTTGAAAAAATACCAAGTATTATGTAAAGTTATTGGCTTTCTATTACTCCATCTACAAAAAAATGTGGTATTAATTGACTCAACCATTTTCCTTCTACCTAAAAAAATGTTCCTTGGGTCCAGATGAACTCTGTGGAAACTATAAAAACTATAATGAATAACAACATTAACAACCATTAATCCAAATAATCAATTTATGGTTTTGGAATGTTTCCACTGAAACATTCCAAAAAAGAATCACTCATCACTTCCATTTTTAAGACGGGTAATAACTACAGGCCAATATCCGTCATCAATGATCTAGCAAAAATATTTGAACAAGTAGTTAAAAAAAATATTTTTCCCAGACACAACGTCATTACTGACAGGCAGTATGGTTTCATCCAAAATTCAAACATTGAAAACTAGTTGATTTTCTAGAGGAAACAGTTGAGGCCCTGGACAAATCATCCTAATGCATAGCAGTTTTTCTAGACCTTAAGGCCTTTGACAGTGTCACAAGAAATTTTACTAAACAAATTACTATGGTATTCGTGGTTCCCACAAATTCTCATGTCCAGTTATTTAACAAATAACAGAGAGTAAAATTGGGAATGAGGTGAATACGGAGTCAATAGTGAAAATCGGGGTGCCTCAAGAAACAGTGTTGGGCCCAACTGTTTCTTGTATAAATGAACAATATAGCAAAAATGGACACCTTATTTGTTATGCTGAGTACACAGCCTTGATCGGCGCGAAAAAGAATTGGGAGGATGTTGTACACATCACCAAAACAAGTTTACAAAATATATATATGCATAGTTGAATTTATATTCTTATTTAAATAATATCTTATTCAAATAAGCTTACTGTAAATATTGATAAGACTAAATTTGTTGCCTCTATACCAACGGTCAACCATATAATTTGTCTCTAAAACTACACTCCATAAACCGTCACAAAAATGTATGTGGGTACCATCGATTAAATATTTAGGGGTCAACACATGTCATGCAGGTAAACAAACGCCTTAGAACACTAATACACACTTTTTATTCTCTAAGAGACATCCTCTCCAGAAAAAACCTCATGATGCTATACAACTCCCTAGCTGAATCAATCAAAGTAAAAAAAGATTAAGTTGAAAAATAACAATTATATCAAACAAAAAAAACTGAAATTACAATGAAATGAAATATAAGCAATAACCAAAATATCAAAAAATCACGAGATGAAAATTAAAGAATTATTAACAAGAAATGAAAATTAAAAATTAAAAGATTCCAAACCAAGTTAATTCACGACGTTTCGATTGTTCCACAATCATCTTCAAGTGATAACGGAACTTATTTCTCCGAGATTTGACTATTTATTTTAGGTCATTTGAGTGCTTTCAGCTATCCCCTCTTCACTCTCGCCGCTTCATCAGTTTTAGCGGAAGCTGACCGTTTGACGGGAGTTGGTCGTGTTCCACTTGATAGAAGTTTCCATATGTTGCGTATCTCTATGCCAGCTTGGCTAAATGCGTTGTTTTACAACATATCTACGGCTCCTTTGAATTTTCTCCTAAACAGTGTTCTTCCTTGTGGATGATATCAGCTTGAGCCCACTTGATTTGCTGGTTTCCCCTCGCTGTGTGTGTTTTTCATGCTCAGCAATGCGAACTTTCAATGGTCTTAGTTTCACCGATGTATGTTCTCCGCACTCGCACGGTAGCCGGTAAATGCAATTCTTGGAATTGCAGTCCGCGTTTGGTGGCCTGGTTTTTGTAAGGATGCTACAGATAGTGTTCCCAGATCTGAAACAGGTACTGATGTTATCCTTTCTGACAATCTTCTGATGTAGGGAAGTACAAGTACTGGTTGTGGCGGCGTCTCTTCCTTTTGGAGCTTCTGCTGTCTTCTAGCTAAAGCCTGTTCCACCATCAGTTTGGAGTAACCATTTCGTTGAAGGTCATTTTTGATGATTCCTAGTTCCTTTTAGAGACCTTCCGAAGCATGGTCTTTCTCTCTTAGTCGATTGATGGTGGTTGGATTCCTGGTTCGGATACTGTGTGAGTGGGTTTTCGATATACAGTTTCCCAACCACCAATTGCAAGGCGTAAAATATTGAGAAGTTGTCTTTGTGAGGGATACTTTTAGGGATAGTGGGTAGGATTAATGAATAATGATTTTTTGATTTGGAAGAGAATTTTTTCCAGTCTCCCCCAATTTGATAAGATAGTTTGTGTTCGCCGTTTCTTAGGACGGATGGTTTGACTCTGGAAAGTTTGGAATTGTATGTATCCCATTTTTCTGCCAGTGGTTCTTCAAAGTGAGACTTATTTCTTGCTTTCCACACTATATTCATTTGCTTACAATACATGCTGTCTCACATTTGATAACATAACAATGACGATGGGGGAAAAGGAAGAGTGTTTCATCCCTACTGTTATTTATACCTAACTTATTATTATTCTTCTTCTTCTGTATTCTACATTGCTAACAGTCGACATCTACCAATCATACGCATAAATATCAGCGATCAAGTAATTATCTCAACACCCTCTTTCGATTACTTTCAAAAGTCTATATATATATTCTAAGATATATTCTTAATATCTAATATCATTTGACATCATTTCTGTAATTGATGAATTGGAAATTCATGATCACTTCATTGAAATGAATGAAAACACTTTTTTTGGACCATTGATTTCGATAAAACTCGTTCCCAATATTATACAGAATATTCAAAAATCATTGTCTGTCATTTTTTCATAATTTCGGGCAAATATAACTTTGTTATTTCGAATAGAATACCATCTATTTTTTTTTGGTCGCAACAATATGAAATTCAATTATCTTCCATTTCGTTTCGGGGTTCCCTATATTTAACCTATTAAAAAGTTAAAAATAGAAAAAAGATTTTATTATTTCTCATTTTTCACATTTTAGATTTCTTTTTCTTCACAATTTCGATAAGTTCTATGATACTTCTATGATACTTACCTAGACATTCAAAAAACGAATCCATCTGGAATAGATTCCAGATGTAGATCATACCATCATTAAAAATTATTTCCGATTACTATTGATATTTTATTGAATGATTATGTGCGAAATCAATTGTATACAATTCCACCTTTTTTGACGTTGAGGCTAGTGGGTTTCTACTCCCTTTTTCGAATCACGTGTTGAGAAAAGCAAATACCAATGGAAGAGACTTATGCGTAGCAAGGATTCTATACAACTACAAATCTGGTCGAAAAAAGATCAGAAATCTTCAACGTTCACAGACATTTCACCTCTAAGGTCCGTTTTCATCATCTGAATTAAAAAATGGTATTATTTTTGTATCATTAATTTATTATTTTTTATATTCACCTGAACACGTTGTTGAAAGCTTAGCCCTGGCAATGCTAAGACATACGCCAGTTTAGTCAGGGCAGCCTCAGCAGTCATATCTCTTCCACAAATTATACCAATATCTTTAAAAACCTGAAAACAAAAATTTATTAATGATAAAATTTTTAGCTTTCAGAAAAAAGTGAGTGTTTAATTAAGGGTAGTAGGGTAGTAAATAATATATTCCAAGAATATATTCCACGACACTAATTAATTTCTGTATGAGGAAGTATGAGGTAGACAAAGTGAAGTAATCGCGTATGCTCTCTACAAAATGAGAGAGTTGCAGAGATTTTTATTTGAAACCAAGTTTGGTAGAAAATATCGAAAAAAACACTCAGTAGGTAAAAATTATACTATTTTACACCGTGACACCATTTTAGTACGTATCTTTATCATTCTTTCAAAAATGAATCATTTTTTATGTTTTGAAGTTCATTCATTTAGCCGAATTTTCCCGGAAAAGTCCGATATGAAGAGTCAAATAATAAAAAAAAAAAATTCACCACTATCTGCAATCTCCAAATTGCAGAGGGTGGGAGTAGAGATCCATCTCAACTCCCACAATCTAAAAAATGAAAAAAGCTGAATCAGTAATTTGGTAAAGAGTAATAAAGATGACTAGATATGACTAAATATGATACTAGAAAAATAGACGGATGAAATCTGTTTTTGACAAATTTTTCACCAAATCACGTTCATTACATTCTGTATACATTTAAATCACCTGAAATATTCAATGAATGAACAAAGTATGAATCATAAAAAAGTTGATGAAATGAAAATAAAAAAATTTGTTTACTTTCGACGATTCACATTTTTCACAAATGGTTTTTAAATTTTATATCATTTCAAACTTGATTTTCAATACTGTTTCATTTCATTATGAGTTGATAACTACTTGAAAACAAATTTATAATTGAGTAGTGAAGTGATAAGTAAATTATCTCAGTGAACGTGAACTAGTTGGTTACGATTGAACCAATCCGGTGAGATAGTGATGAAGCCTAATTTAGTATGTTTTCAAAATTCTAAAAGTCTAATTATTTTTATAAGGTGGTTATTCACATATTGTCTTCAATCGAGGAACGCCTGCCCGATACTGACGATGCCCAATAGGCTAAAACAGCTGTATACCGGTGGCTCTTGAATTGAAATCAATATGGGAAAGATCAAAAAGGAAAAGATTAGTCGAAATAACACTCAAGAAAAATTATTGGCAACCGCGGACACGTATTCCTGGCATTGGCCTCATCAGCGCGGTGTTGCCAAGAAGTGTAAAGATGGGCAATACTTGTTTGCAGAAAGCAGGAAACACATATGCACGGAGTCAACAACAGGAGCCAACCGCACATTTGTGGTTCCAGTTAGAAGACCTAGAGTTCCCAGGCTAAATCTAACTAATTTGTGTTAGTTGTATTAGTTGTATTGATTTGTATCAAATATGAAACAAATTGTTGCTCCATGGCGACTTCATTGATTACAGTGGCGCATTTGCTTTTTTCCTTCTATGGAAAATTATAAAATTTACAGAAATGAAACTTACTTTTCCTGGTTCATATGAAGCATGAACAGATCCTCGTGAACATTGTGTAATGTTGACTATCAGCATTTCTTTTTCTACAGCTTTTTTAAAAACTGAGAGTAAATCATTCCTTTTGGACGGAATATTTCCACTTCCATAACTTTGAATCACTATTCCCTTGAGAGAACATTCCAAAAACGAATTCAGCTGTAAAATAAATATTGTGTTCTAGTGGATAATACAGTGTGATAACACAGTGTGATTTTCTTGAAATGAAAATATGATTGTTGATTTGATACCTAGAAAATTTTCTGAAATATTTTTGATTAAAAGAAGTAAGTACACATTCTCATCGTTGAAAAATAATTATTGGTCTATCCTATCCTGATGACAGAAGTTGATATGGAATAATCCTCTGAAAAGGCTTATGCATGATTCATTATTAGAAAAAATGTTGAAACCCGAAAAGATATTGCGAAGACTCATCAATAGCCAATTTACGACTACTCGCACAATGTGTTTTCCTCGAAGATGTACCACCAACAGCCGCCTATGGTGGTACAGCGCCAATCATGTCCTATCCTCATTCCCAACTATTAAGAAATCTTTCTCCGATTTCCTCTTCTAATCCCACCGTTCGTGGTTAACCTCACAATATTAGATACGAGTATTCAGAGCAGATAGTGCAAAAATCAGAAATGAGCAGTGCGGTAGAAGGTGAATGGCCCCCAAAAATTGGTAACTTTGACGAAAGAGGAAGAGAAAATCTGAAGTGAGGCTGAACTGAGTCACTCAACTCAAACGAGTCACTTGAGTGACTTGTGATAGCTTGTAGTTTGCTATATATCCTCCAAAGCACGTTTTTCACAGTTGGTGCCTGTGGGAGCAGATAGATGTCTGTCAACTCCAGCAAAACTGCGTTAATCCCCTTCACCGAGAGGAGAAAATTGGACGATCTAACGCCAATTTCCCTGGAATATCTTGGCATTGTCTTTGATAAAAGACTCACCTGGAATGCTCACTTGAAAAAAGTTGTACACAAAGCCAGACTGTCTCTATGGACATGTCGAAGGATTTGTGGTAAAACTTAGGGCTTATTGGATTTATGTGATGATTGCCAGACCAATGATCACTTATGGTGCAGTTGCTTGGTGGCCAAAGGCTTTACAGGAAACGACCCAAGCGAAGATCTCTGGCTTACAGAGACAGGCTTGATGCCATCTGTACCACACCGTCAGCGGCCATGTAGATCCTTCTAGAACTACCTCCACATTTTTCTGGAGAGAGAGAGAGGCTAGATGGACTGCATACAGCCAATTGCACAAATAAGTACTATTCCCGAGTAGAGAGGACTGGATCCTCCGGGAGAAGGAAATATCAAGAGCAGATAATTGTTGGTTCACAGATAGATCAAAAACATCTGGTTCTGGTTGCAGGTGTTTTTAGTTGCAGACCCAGGACAGAGATATTTACCTGCCTAGGAACTTATGCGAAGCGGAAATTTAAGCTATTTGTGCGGAGAGATTGGATAAATCCAATCCGGCGTCGGAAGCTCTTGGCTCCTACCGAGCAACGTCTAAATGGTAGCAAATTGCCAAAAACGACTCTCCTCGATAGGAAGACTAAACAAATGGTCTCTGGTCTGGATTCCTGGCCATACTGCCTGGAAGGTAATGGAGCTGCTGACTCTCATGCAAAGGAAGGTGCTGTAAGTGCTTCATCGGACCTGTTATTGGCATCGTTTTAGGCTTTGGCAAGGAGATTTATGGACTTCTGGCAGAATTCCAGGATTGGCTCACTCCAAGACGTTCATCCACCCTTCAAAGCTTGATACCAAACAGTTGTTGGACTACAGTAGGGATGAACTACGATGTCTAACAGGCATTCTTACTGGTCACTGTCATTTGAATCATCATATGTAGAGACACGTATCGACAGTGTTTGTCGCCTCTGTTTGGAAAATGATGAAATAGCGAGCATATACTTTGTGCCTGCCCTGCTGGGTACCAAATCAGGTTCTTAGAGTTCAGCAGATCCGTAATCTTACCATCTGACCTGAAAGACCACTCATACAAACTAATCTTCTTCGTTAAGAAGCTGGGTTTATTTGTCCGAATGTGAATGTGTGAGCCACAATAAACCTTGTGGTTTAGATCTAACCTAACCTAACCTGAACTGAGCTCTGTGGGTGAACTAGGACAGTTCCCAAAATAAATGATTTCCAACGGAGATGTAGTGGATAAGTCTCTTCAAATCCAACAGTCAGATGTTATGTCTGAACCCGTCAACAGTTTCGGCGAAGTCGCTTTCGACCAGGCCGTCGAAAGTGAGTACAACAATCTACCCATATGTCCCTTCATGCATTCCGAAGGTCCAACCAGTTTGTGTATCCTGAGTGTTACTAGATGGGAGTGAATATATTCTTGGCATTACTTCCAACTCATTTGGAAAGGTATACTAGAAGTACTGTGTAGGTGCCGTTTGTTTCAAAATGGAACTTTCTATTTTTCATCAATAGTTCGTTAAGCGGTTCATCATTCGATTAACGATATTTAAGTGCGATGGTAATTTTATAATATATGATATAATAATTTAACAATATAGTTAGTTCAGCTGTCATGCAGTTAGTTCTAGTTATGTGAAGAACATATCCATTATTTGAAAGTAACTTTTGCTTACCATTTCACAAGTTATTGTAGGAAAAAGTGTTAACATTGCTACGTTTTGATTAAGGTCATCAAATAACTTGAAAGGAATACTATCATCGGTTTTTCGGATGTAATGATGATTCACTAAAAAAAAGTGATTTTGCAGGTATATAGAAATTTTTGCAGGTCGGGTTTCCCAAATTGAATCTCGACCAGGTTATTCGAAAAAAATGTCAACATTTCACATTTCTTATGATGCACTGTTTGGAACCTTTGGTGTAGTAATGAATATTACTGGAGTTTTTTCCTAACACCAAATCGTTATTTTTACCACCTCGACACGTGTTTCAATCACCAAGTGATCATCTTCAAAGAGGAAGAATAAAACAGTTTTTGGGTGGGGGTTAGAACCCCCACCCAAAAGTTCATGATTCTCAAAAAATTGAAACAATATTCTGCAGGTCTGCAGAAATTCTTGCAGGTCAGTTCAACCAGATATGGATCTTGACCAGATTATTAATTTTCAAAAAAAAAATACCTCGTAAAATTTGCAGGTCGTCAGAAATTCTTGCAGGTCGGGTTTGCCAGATATGGATCTCGATCAGATTATTTATTTTCAACAGAAAAAATTTCCAACCCTCATGCAGGTCGGCAGAAATTCTTGCAGGTCAGATCTCTCATATATGAATCCAGACCAGTTTTATCACTTTCGACAACAAAAAATAATCAACCCCCATCGTTTTAGTATAAAAAAAATTCAAATTTCTCGTTAAATCGAAAATAGACCTTGCTGGTTGGCAGGAATTCTTGCAGGTCGGCTCTCTCAGACATGAACCTTAACCAGATTATTAATTTTTTTTCATTATTCCAAAATTACAAACATATACATGGAAGATTCCCACATTTTTTTGTATCAAGGTGGAGTGGTAGAAAGCCAAAAACTTTCTTTCCCAAAAAATTAATCACTCCTAAAAATATAACCCCTTCAATTCATATACATTAAATAATTACAAAAATAAACTTATTACAATTTTTCTTATCACAATTCTCAGTGTCCATAAAAAAAAGAACATAACAAACAGCAGTACAAATTCATAATACGAATGAATTTCACCCATCCCATAGCCCCTGAGAAACCATACAAATATTTCGTCCTGAATGAATGAGTCTGCCACTACTTATTTTGCCACTACCACCTCTCAGTGGCGTATCAATTTTATTTGTCCCACTACCAACACGTCAATAAGCCAGCAGCTCACCATTCATTCGTCTCTCTCATCCTTCACATTACGCAGCAGTTGCGCGACAGCTCCAACAATTCATGCCCAGCTTATCTACAGAATCTGTAGAACAGCCTCCAGTCATACCACTCTCCCACTCTCGTTGCCATTTTCCTATGATTTTTCCTTTGATCCTCTTTCTTTTCTCATTCTTGCTATCCATTCTCTTTACGTTCCATGTCACACTTTCTCTATCCATTCCTTTTGTCGCCTCCTCGTGGGCTTTTTTGTTACCTGTGATCCCTTCCCGATGTCCTCTCCCCCAGACTATCTGAGTACGTGCCCCCCTTTCTCTCTTTCCTCAATCATCCGTTGAATAATCGCAACCCGGTTATTCTTCACTCGCCACAGCCATGGCGGAGTCACATGGCAATCACAGTCATGCTCTCTTCCATACTCCATGCTAACCACTCTTTCAATTGCAATCAACTCTGCCTCATTCACACTGCCCTGTTCGGGGGTCCTTTCATTTCCCGTTATCCACTTCATTCTTCCCGCATTTATACCTCAGTCACTCTTTCGTCCTCCCTCCCCCTCCATCAACATACCTCCAAGGTATGTTGCGTATGAAGCGAGATCATTTCTGAGATTACACTGAGCCCGCCGAGGGCGTCGTCCTATAGCCCCACACGAGAATATAAGAAAGGGCCTCTGTGCAGCACTATGTTGTCTCCTCACCATTCTGTCATGCATTCTATTCCCCCACACTTGTACGCCATACAATACTGAACGTTTTGCTACTCTTCCATAGATCATCTCTTCAGCCCAATTCCTCTCGATCCATCTTCTCAATTCCCCCCCCCCCCCAGTTCACTCGATTTCTCCGCACTTCCTTCTGGTGTTCTAGTAACACACAGGGTGACTTGACTGTCCTCTCCAATATGAAACTCTTTTTCCCTACATTTACCGGCATTCTTCTCATGCATCTCACAATTGCTGGTGCCTACGCGGTATTAAAGGCGTTCGACAGACAGGTCCAACGCCACAACCAGACTGTGTCTCTTCGCTTTCTTATTCTCTTTTTTATTCACCATTTTTTCAACAGCCATCACGGCATCCCTTTCCCCTCTGAAACCAAATTGGTTGGGCTTTTAACTTCAACCCCCTTGTATTCTACCGTTAAGAAGCCTAATGAGCCTGGGGTCCTTCAACAGTATCCATACGACCTTTGCCCTCTTCCATACTTTCGTGAAATGACCTCTCCCCAGACAGACATTGAAAAGCTCTAGCATGGTATTCGCCTTTCATTCCGTTACCTTTCGAAGGATCTCGTAGGTACCCCATCTACTCCAGTCACCTTTCTGTCGAGTAGCTTCAGCGCTACCGCTCGCAGCTCCTCGATCGAGAATGCCGGCTGCTCCTCACCCCATGCCTGTCTCAATTCTGATGGGAGAATCTGCTAGTCACTTCCTTCTCCCACGGTGAAGGTGCCACCCCTTTCGTAACATTCGACGGCATCTCCTCGGCTCTCTCATTGTTGAGGAGTCGATAGGAGCGTTCCCATGGATTTTCATCCTGGATCCGCTCCAGTCTTCCCTCAACCATGCAATTCTTGCATTCCCTATCATTCGTTTATACTTACTCCTTTCTCTATACTCACTCATCCTTCTTCTCCTTTCTTTCCCATCTCTCATACTTTGAGCTTCTCTCTCCTTCATCGTATCTAACCTTCCTGGATGGTATTCGTAAATCATCCGTTCCATTCCGACCCAGTCGGTTGCTATTATATTCGTCACCCTTATCGTCTTTGGTAACCCCATCAAGCGAAATTCAATCATCCTATGATCACTCATTATCTCTTCCATATTCACTTTACATTCATTTACCTGCGTGTTGGCGCTAATGTCAGGTCGACCCAACTTTCACACCTGTTGCTGGAGAAAGTGGCAGGACTTTCGTTATGATTTCATCACTAAAAGTGATATGAATATATCAAAAACTACGAACCTTTAACATCAACTCCTATATCGGCTAATGTATGATAATTTGGAGAACTGAAAGCATCCAACTCATTTGAGCTCACTTTCACAATACGATTTCCTCTGAACAATTTATTTGCAAAAAAGACACATACTTCTGGTATATCATAATATGCCGCAATTATGAGAGAGGTTAGGAAGTTCTCCTTCGCATCAGCACGCCTTTCAAATATTGGAATCTGAAAATTTTAAAAATGTTTGGATAATAGATAATACGGATTTGCTTACTTCTTATATGCCTAATAGTTAATTTTCTCCTCATTACTTCTCGTAAACATTTTTGCTTGGAAATAACCAAACAAATAAATGATTTCGAGAGGAATTTCAAAAAATTCTTCACAACAGAACTACAACATGGTAATAACTTGAGAACCATAAGTTTCTTGGAGTTTCAGAGGACTTAATTTCTTCATCTCTGTATTCTTTAACCGATTTGGATAGAATTATGTTAATCCTTCATTCCCCGACCCACCTTAAATCAGGATTTGCTGCAATGCTTTGAAATAGAATGACTTCAACCAACGATTTTAACCGATTTGGATGGGATTATGTGGATCTTCCATTCCCTGATCCATCTAATATTCGGAATCTGCTGCATTACTCAATCGAGTTATCGACATTGTCAGTATTTCATATCCGTCCATATCGGAAGACAATGTTTCGTAACATTGGAAACAAAATGCTGAGGACACCTATGCCACTGTTATATATCTGCGCGCAGCTTCCCCTAATGATTATAATAACGTATTATCGAAGGCAGTTAGTTTTGTTTAGTTTTGTAAGGCATATATTGCTATTTTTTATCCTGATGTTCACGTTTTCATGGGAGCCGTATTATTTATTGCATATGCTGCGAGTGCGCCAATCCAGCACCAAACCGACGTTTTGACTGTCATGAACACTAATAAATTGTTATTCTCAGATCTACTGATATATCACATGATCAAAAGGAAGAAACTTTTTTTCAAATTTTCACATAATAATTATAATAATAACAATAATTTCACAAAATTTTCCATATCTTTCTTTCGAATATATATTTATTCTGCAATGTATAATTCAATATTCGGTATATCAATTTACAGTGATGATACCATTTTGCAACAAAATAATTTCTGATTTACCGATTATAATCGATGAAGATCATTTTTAATCAAATGAAAAAACAGAAAGAGAGAAGAAAGAAACACGATATTCGGATGTAAACGTGAGGAAAATCAGAAGAAAAGAAATTGGGATCGCTCTAATTTGAATTTTTCTTATTGCTTAAATACGTAGATGAACAACACCGACATGAGCCCACTTCAAGGTCGTGCGTGTTTCAGGGAGACCAGTGAGTGGGAAAGAGAAACGTGCGAAGTGATCGAAACAGAAAAGGGGGAGAAATGAGTATCGAGATTCAAAGAGCGTGTTCATCCTTTGGACTCCGCCTCACCCCTCGGGCTTTCACCCATGTGCCCCCTGTCGCATACCAGTCACGTGGCTAGTGGTCATCGGCAACTGAAGGAAATTGAATTAAAAAATAACGATCGGTATGAGAATTGAACACAGGTCGTTGTCATGGTAGGCTTTGTCGTTAGCCTCGACACCAACGGAAGATTTTGTAAGAAATTGCGAATCGTTGATACTAAGGGCCTGTGGTTGTTTCGTCAGGACTGAAATTGACTCCTTTTCTATACTTATTTCTTGATATCCATAGAATTTTAGGGAAATCGTAACGTCATGTCTATGTAGAGAAATATCCTCAGATTGGGGGAAGAATTGACGTTTCATGAAAAGATATGTGTAAGAGTGAGAGGACGGTTTGATGTATGAGAATGAGATGGAGATGGTATCGAGTGATCCGTTGTAGAAATAAGGCGGCCCGTGAGGGCCAGCGCAAACATGACAGGTTTGATGAAAGTATGGTAATGGCATGACGACGCGTCCCTAAATGTCGCTGATTTTTTAAAAATCAATACCGCGTAAATGGTGTAATTTAGAGTAATTCACTATTTTCATTAGGTAAGATCATTGGTTAGATTAGTTTTTCGCACTGAAATTTCTCTCTAAAATATATGCGCAGTAATAAATTTTAGCTGTGAAAGATGAATCTCGAAATAAGTTTCGATTGCGAAAAATTTAGCATGTCCTTGATGTCGCGCATATTTTTCTCCGGAAATCAATACTGCATAGATGTGATTTAGTGAAATTCAGTGTTTTCATTACGTTGGGTCAGTGGTTATGTTGGATTTCGCAATAATTATTTTGTGCCATATGCGCGGTAATACATTTTTTACAATGAAGGATACCATTTCCAGAAAGCGTTTTTCATTGTGGTGAATTCAGCTTCCTCAATACTGCACATATATCTTTGCGAAAATTAATTCCACGTGAAAGTCATTTAGCATTTTCGTTACGATCGGTTATTGGTCAGGTTAGTTTTCGGTGATATTATTACATGCTGTGTGATATATTCCTGTTGGAAAGATCTATTGAAATGGCAAATGGCATCAGAGGGCAAAATAATTAATGGTAATCATAATTCAGCATTATGATATTCTTCTACCTGAGAACTCAAAAACTTTCTTGATTCAGTAATTGTTATAAGTAATACTCACTTGTGCTCCAGTTATAACAACAGGTTTTTTCAAGCTGTCGAACATAAATGATAGCGCTGAAGATGTATACGCCAATGTATCTGTTCCATGAAGTACAATGAATCCATCAAATGTATCATAGTGAAGCTATAAAAAAAATCCTGATGAATTGATATATTTTCTGTGCTGAATTAATATAAAAAAATCTGAAATTGGGTTACTAAGGGCAAGCCAGAACACTGCGGTATACGATGACGCGCCGTAAAAACTGCGATGTGAAAATTTCTGACATCGTGTCTCAATATGTATGCCGTCTCGATACAACACATGCATATACATGCTTGAATAATGTCTATCGTAAAATCATAAGAGACTTCAACTGGCCATGTGTTCTAGAATGTCAAAAGTATACAATACGTATCGTCTTGCTCAGCTAACGGGATAATATAAACCTCTTTTTTGAACTGGTAAATATTTCCCTGAGTATGGATGCATCAATGGTAGCCCTTCATCCGTCACGAAGACAAAAAAATGTTTATTTCTTTTTTGAAGATAAATACTATAAATTCTTGGTACACCAATGGGACTACTATTTTTCCTATCATCGGTCAATACGTAATGAACGATCTTTTTGAATACACTTCCAAACTTTTGAAATACGTTGACGATGTCATTCGTGCAAACAGTATGAAATCTCATAAAATTCCTGATGTTATGAATAGATGTGATCAAAAATTACAATCTACTATCGACAGTAAAACGAGAGTTATCCCTAGAACTGAGTGAAAGACGGTAGAGTTATTCTAGAAGTGATACGACACTTAGAACGATCCAGAAACACAAGGAGATTTGAGCGAGACACTGGCCAAGTCACAGTCGATTGACGACTATCAGCGGTGGCCGGCGTTATTTTTTCAGGGGATGATTTACAATTTGTCAAGAAAAATTTGACGAATGATGAGTCATCCTATATTTTTATTTTTTGATATTATCTTTGATACTTTTTTCAACATCTTACGTACAATAAAATATGCAATACATACAAAACATAAAATTAAACATAAGTACGTTTACATAAACACAAACTAAATCATTACCATTAGTACCCACACACTTAAGTCACCAAATATATAACATATTATGTTTTCAAGTCGTGAAAAAAAGAAGACATGGCTGATAGACCGTGGTTGGATGAAACCTGGTACTGAACTTTTCGTTTTCAAACAAACTTATTTTCAATCGATTTCACAGTTCAACTTTCATTATTCATTTCAAATAGTTATTCTAGGACAAACTATCCTTTTTCATTCATGTCTGTCCAAACTGTCTTCATATCGTCTCCAACTAATTTACCCCAACAGTAAACTATTTTGGAAGGAGATTATAGGTACGTTGTCCCAGGTATTCATCAGAGCGAAACATATATACAGTAAATATATAGATTGTGACTCAAAATACCATGCTCTTTTGATGTGCTTCATTTTAGTCATTTTCGGACCTCCGAGTGGAACCTTGTGGAAACACCAAACTCAATGTAGGTGTAACGTAGGTGAGAGTGATATGAAGCAATATGCAACCAAAGATGGTGACATACAAAGAATACTAAGTCTTCGCCAATAATGTGCCACTAGGGTAGTGAAAGAAATACAGAATTTATCGACAAAGGACACGCAACATGTCAAAAGGGCACCAAGGCCCTTAATGATAGTTGGATCACTACGTGAAGCACATTCAATTGAAGGAGAAAGGAGGCCGGTGTGGTCTTCCAATAGGTTCACGGATTGGTTATGGATTTGGAGAAAAAACAAAGATGATGTGACATGTCAGAAGGACACTAAGTTTTATCTCCATTGATAATAGTTAGATTGTGGCCTGCAGCACATTAAATGGAAGAAAAAGGAATGGCAGAATTCACAATAAAATAGCGGCCGTATCTTCGTTAATAATATTCGGATCATGAAGAATGAGGAATAAAACTTTCCATGTTTTTGCCACTTGTATTCGTTACTATCGTTACTGCAGTTTTGTCCTACAAGGACACAAGCGATCCGCTGCCTCTACACGAATGCAAACTGATACTAAATATAAATTCACCTACCGGGAATTTAAGTTCATGAAGAAACAGTGATGAAAAGGTATCTCTCCTTTTTTCCCGCTTCACTTGGAATATTAAAAATGCTTCCTGTTGCACACCCACAACATAAAACAAACCTACATACAAAATTTCAGCCTACGGCGGTACCTATAGCGGTACGGAAAAACAGTGATAAAACGGTGATTTTCAGATGTAAACGCTCCCCTTCATTCCCAGTGAGGGCAATCCACTTGGAATATTCAAACACCTTTTCTTATTGCACATTAAACTCCTCCATTTACACTTCCGATTTAGACGCAACTTTGGAAATCTCTTCTCATCAGAAGCGAGAAGAAATGCTGGCCAGAACATTGATGTTATGTTGTTCAAAATAATATCACAGAAGATCATTAAATTCATATGCTAATTTATAGAGATACACAATATAGGGCTTCATTCGCTTCACTTTCAAACACCAATGACTTTCTGCAATAAGCTGCGGACTCACTTGCATCATAAATGACCCAATCAGAATTCTGACCGTGAAGGTCAGGAATCCTGATTGGCTCATTTATGATGAGTCCAGATTCTTCTGGTCGGTAGGTAGAGCTCGTAATTGAATTACAAAAACTTCTTGCTGTTGGGCAAAAAAGTATGAATCCATTCATCTAAAGATGAAGCACATAAAACTCATAAGTTATTCACGAACTAAAGATTCGGATCGTAGACATGATAGAAGTTCAGCTAAGATGGCTATGAAAAATGAATGAATCGAAAAATAGTTCATTAGGAGACAAAATGGCTGTCATAGCAAGCGCAGATACGATGAAAACCCAGGTTAGATTGGCATGAGTTTACTGAAACGATTACTGCAAATATCAAAAAATTCCACTCGTGCTTCTGAGTGGAATCTGCAAAAAAATTGAATATCTAACCAACGTACTTATTGTGAGAATTTTCAAAACAGTCGTTGAAATAATTTATATCTAGATGTTTCTAGATATTATTCAGGCATCCGTCTGACTATAGTTTACTAGATATTCTCTTATACAGAAATCATCATTCATACTGAGTGAAGTATTTCTTTGGAGACAAGAAAACAATTGAAAAGGGAACCAACTCATGAATGTGACAAGGGGGTTCGGAAACTTCGTAAGGTTCTGAAGAATGCCACAGCAACATATTGAATCAACTTTGTGACACATTGAAAGTCTTCGAAATAAGTTGACGGCATTTCAAAAGATATGAAAACAGCTGAGACACAAAAAAGACAGCAATTGGGGTAATTCCACCTCAGCATTCAAATAAGAATTGCAAAGTAATGTTCAAAAGGAGAATTTGAAATGTCTAGAAGAATAAACAGGCAGTTAAGGTGAATACGGCATTCGGGATGGATTTGAAATTACGAAAGGCATCTTCGAGTAGGTACAGAAAAGGGTTCGATACATACATTATATGTAAAAATGAACTTTTGAAATATAATCAATTAAAATGGGCCCACAATTAGCAAAACAACTGGTAAGAGCCATACACTAACTCGATTTGAAGTTGGAAGAAATTGAGACAAACAACAAAATCATATAGTCAATAAACATGTTTATCAACCACAGGTAACTCCAACGAAAATAACGAGTTTTTTGAGAAAAGAAGAAACATATGAATTACGCAATGAAGAGGGGGAAAATAACGGATTGAACGAGAGAAGATCAATTTATTGATGATACCTTTTTCAAATTTATCATACAATCACAAATTCAGACGTTCTCCAGAAACACTTAGACCAATTTGAAGCATCACTACCCACATATTATATTGGAGACATGATAAAAGATACTGAAAGGAAATATGATCATATCTTGGGGTTTTTCCATAATCCGATAGAAGACACATTTTATATAAGAGACTCTGAAGTTGATTTTATTGGATCTAATGTAAATATGAAAAATATAACTTGAGTAACGGTGGGTCTTTTCGAGTTACATTTTCTGAAAAAATATCGTAGCTTACACCACAAAAGACGCTGAGAATTATGTGGATATTGTAAAAAGAACTGATTCATATCGTCGTGAAAATAATGCTGATTTACCTATTACAAAATTTCCTGAAGATATCAAGGAAAAGTATTTCCACATTATTAAACCTCATTTACAAAAAACTCGTCCTAGATCTGGTTCAATACCAACATCTGTATCCAGAGGTGTAGTCTTTCCCATATCTGGTTCAATTTCAACATCTCAACATGTTACACTACTGTTGACATTCACTCCCAAATCAATCGAGAATAGAATTAATAGCCCAGCTACTATCACGTTTTCGAAATTCTTCTAGTTCTTTCTTGATAGAAGTAATAACTTGATCTTTGAACCACACATCCAAATTTGGGTTACGATAAAGTGGTGTATTTGATGTGGTGAAATAAATATTTCACCAAAATCTCTTCGCCTACATATAAAAACTATCTGTATGTTGATGTTGTCCGAAACAAAAATAATCTTCAATAATATCTTGATCGCAAGATGCTACATCATCAAATATGATCAAAGAGTTAATTTCAAGGTTATCTGCAGAAGGTACGTCTTCACTATTACTATATTAGTAATATCCAATTTCATCGAGTGGTTGAAGCAAAGCACGTAAATACATCGGATGTTCTATCCACGATCAATCCACGCTTATAAATACCACCGAAAAGTTCACCGTGTTTTCCAGTATACAACATTGAAATCAGAATTATTGATGGGCAAAGAAACGTTATGTTTTAGTAACTTCATTGCGACTAAAGGTATGAAGGTTTGAGTTGACTCCATATCTTTGTGGAATATAATCAATTAGAAGCCATCCTCACGGAAAATCTACAAGATGTCGATGTCATTTATGTGCGAGGACATCAAAAACATGACTTTCTAATAGAAAAATTTCACGCGTTGTGATTTTGGAGGGCTATGACAATACAACATGGATGGTTCCCACATTCGACAATAACGAAGGTGTCTCACCCTGTATGCATCACATTCACAAGCGAACCAACTACAATTGCAGTCTCCGAAACGTAAATATTTTATACAAATGGTTTTGTTATATATTACCAAAATAAAAATGTATAATAAACTTCTATTCAAAATCATTTCTTTTTTTTTATCTAACCTCATCGCCTTATGATACCCTCAACAAAAATAGAAAACGTATGCGAAACGGTCGAAAACGCACGAAAAACGATCAAAAACGCACGAAAAACGATCGAAAGCGCACGAAAAACGATCGAAAACGCAAGAAAAACGATCGAAAACGCACGGAAAACTGTCGAAAACGCCACAAAACGGGCGCACGAAAAACGGTCGAAAAAGCACGAAAAACGATCGAAAACGCACGGAAAACGGTCGAAACTTATTTTGAACCACGTATTTTGAAATGTCATTTTCAAATACTTCGCCCCCCAATTGCCCACACGTTGAGTTTACAACGCTTAACCTCTCGACACTTTTGGATCTCCTCTTTCTCCTGATGATGTTAACTTGGTTAACAAAGATACGACTGTCAAACTGCCATGTTTCTTTCTTCAAATGATGTATTTTGAGACATACCGTACACAGTCGTATTCCTAACCCATCATTTTCAAACCGGTAACGCTACATTGCCCCATAAACAACGATGAATTTTACAACCGGCAACGCTGAACCTGCCATGCTGGCATTGGCAGCGTAAAACCTCGACAATATCTCCATCTCTCTTTGCCTCTATTGCGTCACACACATACACATCTTTACATGAAATATTAATTATTTCCCAAATCTAAGTATATTTTTCTATCTTCAATATGATAATGACGATTACATTCTACGGAAATAAAAAAAAATGCTGTCAAGTATAATGAATGAGTCAATTTCGGTTCCGATAAAACTAACGCTATAAATACCCAACATTCGCAGTTACTTTCAATATCTTAAGATGGTGTAGAGGCTAAGGACAATGTCTACCACGCGGACGATCCAGGTTCCAATATCATAACTATAAACTTTTTTAATTAGAATAGTCGTGACTGGAACGTGACAAGGGGGCCCGAAGGGTGATGCGGAGTCCCAAGGAGACCGAGTTCCATGCTTGAATCGCTACGATATTCGTTCCATCCTGCGTCGATGACGTCACACGTTTCTCTCTTCCACTCACTAGAGTTTCTCTCTGAAATACTTACCAGCGACGCATGACCTTGAAGTGTGCCAGAATCCGCCTTGTTCATCTAATAATAAATTTTCAATTCGAATAAATAGTGTTTTATTCAATAAACCAAAAACTAGTACAGAAATGTAATTTTGTAGGGTATCATTCAGAAACATTTCTTAAGAGCGTTTATATAAGGTATCTGAAGTAGGGGGTTGTCATTTAAAAATACAAAGTTGGGGAAGTTGTTTTCAGCGATTTCTTATATTTTATTTGTTTGCTCAGATATAGCCATGTTATATGCCCATGGCTGACCTCTACCATTCATCTCCAAGGTGACCATCTCAAGAGCATAGCTGAATCAACATCCGGCACCTACGCAGTTCCAGAAAGATCCCAGGCGCCGTTTACTGTTCTTTGTTCACCCAGACGCTTACTTCATGATATTTTTTCATAAAAAACGTCCTGCGTGGCGTAATAGAGTTAGTTGTATTCTAGTTGTCATACTGTTACTACTCAACTCTGGGGATACAGATCTGTTTCCCCTGTTCAATAAATATTAATTTTCAAAAAGTTATTTTTCTCAAGTGAGATATAACAAAATTGGCGCAGTCGGTAGGATCCTTCAATACTATACGAAACAAGGAACAGCCTAACCGATAGTGGTGGATCCTAATCCTTCAAGGAAGAACCAACAACCCCAAGCCACAGGACCATAGCAGGACGGTCTCTTCAACGGTAGAAGAACAAGCGCACGCTAACTTCGCCGGAGCAACGCTAGTGAAGCCGGATTTCATCCTCCATGGACATCCTTTGGTAAGCAACAAACAAAGAATCATCTCGATTTTTAATATAATTGAATATTTCCATTCTTGTGTGTACTGTTCTATTTTCAAAAATGCCCAACACAAATGCTCCACCCAGTGCACCCCCACTTGAACCCTATAAATTGAGTGAAATTTTTTCAATTGTCCCAGAATATGACGGTGATCAAATTTTTCTTAATACGTTCATAAGTGCGTGTAATACCGCTTACCACATGGCAATTCAAGACCAAAGAATTTTACTTATTTTACATATCAAAAACAAACTCAGAGGTAAAGCAGCAGAATTAATAAGTTCTCGCAACCCAGAAACTTGGGAAGAAATCAAAATATTGCTAAACCAATATTTTGGTGATTCTCGAGATTTAGCCTCTTTAATTCAAGACCTGCAGAGAATTTTCCAAATGCCAAATGAGTCTCCTCTTGTTTTATTAACAGACTCCAAACTCATAATGCAAAAATGCATGCGGCTATACAAAAACAACCGCTCACCGCAGAAGAAAAACAAGCCCAACAAAATCTTATCGAAACCATGACGCTAAACTCGCTATTAGCAGGTTCAGAGCCAACAATTGGACAAATAGTAAGAGCAGGAAATCCACCCTCAATGCTCGAAGCTGTCCAGAGAATTAAGAGAGAATTACAACTCTCTTACTTCCAACAACAGAAACTCAATAAAAATATGAATCTTAACCAACACAAAAAATCACAAAACCCTACACAACAAAAAATTTGTAATCTCTGTAAACGACAGGGACACCTCCGAACCGAGTGTAGAGTCAGATAGATTCCCCAACAAAATTTTCAAAAACCCATGTTCCAACAAAATCCATCGAGCCAACAAAATTTTCAAAAAACAAATTTTCAAACGCAAGGTGTCAGACCTAATCAACCCGCATCAAATCAAAATCTAAATAGGCCATCGTTAATTAAACAAAACCCAAACCAACAAAGACCATCGGCTATACAACCCAATCCTTATTTTAATCGAACAAACACTCAAAGAGCACATTATCTCAATCAAGGCATAGATAGTTATCAAGAAAATTTTAATGAACTTTCTGAAAACCCCTACGAATACGAAGACTATGCAGCTAGTTTTCCAACATATCAAAATTTTCATGAAAACCCGAACGTTGACTCTGTTGATTACCCGCAAAATCAATTCAATCAGGATTTTCAATTTGGCTCAACAGCAGCAGACCCTCCTCCTATCGACCCAACGTCAGAAATTCAGACCCAAATACAAACATTGAATTTGGATCCCAACCTGAATTTTCCAGAGCAGAAATTCGTATAGAAAAATCATTTATGCTTAATTCAAAAAATTTATATTATATCATGGATGCCACAAAAACATTCAAAATTCTAATAGATAGTGGAGCCGGAATTTCAGTATTTAAACCCAAAACTGTCGAAAAATATAGAAATCGCTCACCAGAAAATGTTATGATTCAAGGTATTACTAACGAAAGAATTCAAATAACCGAATCAGTACTAGTGCCCTTTTCAGACACTGACCCCCACAAAATCTACATACACAATCTTGACATAGACTTTGACGGACTTCTCGGAGCTGATTTTTTGGAACACTATCATTGTGTTGTTGATTTTCAAAACAAACAATTAATCACTGATTTCAAAACCATACCCCTTTTCAAAGTGATAGACTCGAATAATGTACCAGACTCTTCCCAAAATTGTCAAAATTCAGAAAAGAAACACCAAGTTACGTTGGACCCGGAAACATCAACCGCAGAACTTGACGATATTTTTGAATATGACCCTGACAATTATGCTTTTGAAAGTAAATTTGACTACTACCAATATTTAAAAGACGAAATTCCAAATACTATAGAAATCGAACCTCGGACAGAAGGAATTTTTAAATTAAAATGTCATCTCTCAAATACTGATGCTATACTGTTAGCTCAGAATAAAGAAAATGTTCGTTTGCCAAACGCCTTAGTAAAAGTAAATGAAAAAGGAGAATTTTTCACTTCAATTATAAATTCAAATGCTATACCTAAAGTAGTAGAATTTTATAATCTGGATATTGAACCAATTCAAAATTTTTCCTTGAACCCCATAAACGAAACAAAAATCGAAAAAAATTATGTAGATAGGGAATTTGAAATAAAAAAACAATTACGATTAGATCATTTGAACGAAGAAGAATCCGAAATAATTACGCAAACTTGCTTGGAATTTTCAGACATCTTTCATTTGGAAGGTGATCGACTCACATTCACAAATGAAATAAAACATTCAATCGACACGACAAAACCGGTCTTTACCAAATCATATCGCTACCCTCAAATTCATAAAGAGGAAGTGAAACGACAAATAAACAAAATGCTAGGAGATGGAATTATACGTCCTTCTATTTCTCCCTGGTCATCTCCAGTGTGGGTTGTACCAAAGAAAATAGATGCATCAGGAAAACAAAAATGGCGTGTAGTTGTCGACTATAGGAAGTTAAATGAGCTTACTGTAGATGACAAATACCCTCTTCCAATGATATCGGACCTTCTGGACCAACTTGGCAAATGTCAATACTTCACCACCTTGGACCTTGCTTCTGGTTTCCACCAGATCGAAATCGATGACAAGGACATTCCCAAAACAGCATTTTCGGTAGAAAATGGCCATTACGAATTTCTTAGGATGAGTTTTGGCCTCAAGAATGCTCCATCAACATTTCAAAGGGTGATGGATAACATTCTTCTCGGAATCCAGAATGAGCGATGTCTTGTCTATATGGACGACATCATCATTTATTCCCCTACCATTCATGAGCACATTTCCAGACTAAAAGAAGTATTTAAAAGACTCCGCCAAGCCAATCTCAAAATCCAACCAGATAAATGTGAATTCCTTAGAAAGGAATTAGCATATCTTGGACACGTAATAACCAAAGACGGAGTAAAACCAAATCCCGACAAAGTCGATTGTATAATAAATTTCCCAGAACCTCAAAACCAGAAAAGTATAAAATCATTCCTCGGATTAGCCGGATATTATAGAAAATGTATCCCAAATTTTGCTAAAATATCAAAACCCCTCACGAAACTACTTCAAAAAGACACACCTTTCATTTTTAATGATGAATGTAGAAAATCATTCGAAGAATTAAAACAAGCACTTGTTTCAACCCCAATTCTAATATACCCAAATTTCGAAGACACATTTCTTTTGACTACAGATGCAAGCGCATACGCTATCGGAGCCGTATTATCCCAAGGCCCTATTGGCAAGGACCTACCTATTGCATACGCATCACGAACTCTCTGTTTCGCAGAATCAAAGTATTCCACGATTGAACGAGAGCTATTGGCAATAGTATGGGCAGTCAAGCATTTTAGGCCCTACCTTTTCGGTAGAAAATTTAAACTAATCACGGACCATAGACCCCTAACTTGGCTATTTTCCATAAAAGATCCAGGAAGTAGACTCGCAAGATGGCGTTTAAAGCTTGAAGAATACGACTATGAAATTATATATAAACCCGGAAGAATAAATAAAAACGCTGACGCACTTTCAAGAATCAAAGTTGATTCCACAAAAGCTTGTCTCGTTTTTAATACAAAATTAATACCTTCAGGTACCTTCATTTTGCCAACAAATGAAGAACTAGATCTTGAAATAATCCAAGATCCGGTACAAGAACCAGAAGAATCTGAAGGAAACCCTGAAAACATTGAAAACCCTGAAAACTTCGAAAACCGTGAAGGCGATCAATCAGAATATACACCAGAACATATAACCGAAGAGTTCACAACATTCGTAAATTTATACAAAACAACATCTCTGATTGATTATTCAAAAGTCGAGTATTCCAATTGCTAATTTCTCGATAAAGAAAATAAAAACATTCTAATATTCCCTAGACAAAAGGAATTGAAAGACTTTCACTATAAAATCTTTGAGGATATTCTCGAAGAAGATTACGAATCCAGAAATCTCAAAATAAATATTGTATCAAGCAAAACAATAAAAAACAGAAAATATTATATAGTTCCTCTCACTTATGATCCCGAATCGGTGATTGAACACTTGTTTCTCACCCTGTATAGAAGTCAAAATGATTTAGATCCCTCTAAAGTATATTGCATTGAAACTAATCCTGAACTTCCCATTTTAGAAATTCTATGTTTCATTTTTGCTCAAAAGGATATAAAATTCAAAATATGCAATAACATCATTACCAATCCGGATAAAGATCAAACCCCGATCATAATTGATCAAAATCATAACGGAAAAAGTAATTTACATCGAGGTATCAATGAAACAATTCGTAGAATACGTGAAAAATATAATTGGCAAGGACTCAACAAAGATGTTGAAAATTTCATAAAAGCTTGTGATGTTTGTCAAAAAACAAAAATCTGTCGAAAAAATTTAAACAACCCATTAGTCATAACCGAAACGCCTAAAACAGCTTTCGAAAGAATAAACATCGACGTAGTTGAAATCCCAACGAAAAATTATGCATTGAGTATACGTGACGAACTGACAAAATTCACACAAGTGTATCCAATCCCAGACAAAACAGCAAAAAATATTTCAGATACTCTACTTTTATTTTTTCAGCACTATGGAACCCCATTACGAATCCATTGTGATTACGGTCGAGAATTCGATAATGCCCTTCTAAGAGACCTTTGTACCCTTTTTGATATAAAGCTAACATATTCTAGTGTCAATCATCCCCAATCCAACGGATCTGTGGAAAGATTCCATGCAACATTATTAGAAATGATTAGAGCTCATCTGGCTGAACACCCAGATGATCACCCTTTTAATGTATTACCATTCGCGGTAATATGCTATAATAACTCTGAGAACAAATCTCATGGATTTACACCCCATGAATTAGTTTTCGGACACACGGCAAGCAGGCCTCCAGAAAAACTATATAATCAAGAACAACTTATTACAAAATACGTGAGAGACCTAAATAATAGACTCTCTCATTATTACAAAGTCGCACGAGAAAAAATCGAAAGGAAAAAGGAGAAAGCTAAAATCCGTTTCGACAGAAATATTTCTGGAGAAAAACCCAATTACAAAGTAGGCGATAAAGTTTACGTTAAGGAATCGCAAATAAAAGACAAATTGCAAAATAAATTCAACGGCCCATTCATAATTGAACAACTCTTTCAAAACTCAGCAATACTTCTAAATGTGCAAACAAGTCAAAGAACAAAGTGAACTTTGATAGGATGAAACCGTATACTGAAAATTAAATTTATTTTCAGGTCACTCCTACTGCTCGGAACAGTAGCGTTCCCTGTAACCAGTCCATACAAAATCGAAACAATCAACAATACCGTAGGCGTATATTATCATGAAAAAGGTAATATTATTCTTACGAACGACAAATGGACGCTACTCGTCAGTAAAAACATTTCCCAAATCAAAGAAGCCTTTGATAACAACGTTAAGATTCTAGATTCATTAATCAGCATGACCTCGATTTACGGTCAGAGCATGAGCACATTTCGCTCTGAAGTCAAAACGCATACCGGGCTTATCTTACAACTAGCTCAAGCGTTGAGAGATAAGTTTCGTGAAATTGCAATGGATGCAAAACACCCTAGACGAAATAAACGTGGTCTCATAAATGGCATTGGATCTATTTTTAAATCAATTACTGGAAATCTTGACGCTTCAGATGGCGAATTTTATACAAACTCAATAAATAGGCTAAATAACGATGAACATCAATTAGAGAATTTATTAAAAAATCAAATATCCGTTACTACTTCTGTAACTCAAAATTTCAATACAACAATAAGAAAACTGCAAATTGATGAAAAAACATTTAATGAAGACATTCGAGTCATAGAAAAGTCAATAACAGAACTGAACGACAGAATAGCACAAGTGGAAGCAAAATTGAAATTTATAGAAATTTGTGAAAAACTTATGGAAAGCTTTTTATTTATTCAAGAAAACGTTGACGACGCCTTGGATTCAATCACATTTGCAAGATTGAATATTATTCACTCGTCAATCATAACACCTGATCACTTAATAAATGCACTACTAGAAATTTCTCAAAATTTAAGAAGAAATAACCTTCCTCTCCAACCAAAATTGGACAAAATAGCTCAATATCTCGAAATAATCGAACTAGAAGCTTTTCAAACTGAGCACAACCTAATATTTGTACTCAAAATCCCATTGACTGAACCTCCAATTTATACCCTATATCATGTGTACCCCATTCCAATATTTGATGATAGAACAGGGCTACATCATATTTTGCAAATTTCACAACAATATATCGCGAAAGACAATGACTCTTTAATGTTCATACCAATCACGGATATGAGTGCGTGTAAGACATTGACATTCCAAACTAAACTGTGTTACAATATGTTCGCATATCCGATTGACCAAAACTCAATTTGTGAAGCCCAAATTTTCAAGTACACGAAAAACGTTCCAACCAACTGTCAGAGTTCCTTATTTTTCAGTCAGAATTATAAGGTGCACAAAATTGAAACGAACCTATGGCTAGTGATACTCTCGGAACCTTTACAAGTGACTATAAACTGTCCCGAAAAGAAAGTGAAAACGGAATTAATAAATAAAAACTCTCTCATAACCCTTGAAACGGAATGCAGTGCCTTTATTGGAGTAACAAAAATTCAATCTGATTCCAGATTTTCGAAATATTCAAATATCTCGTATGGATCACATCCAGTCTTAATACCATACGAATGTTGCAATAACCTACCGGACAAATCAAGTATTCCAAAACTGAAGCCATTGAAATTGAACGATTTGAATGTCGATGATTTGGAAATTGCCAAACACAAACTTGATTCATATTCTAAAACCTTGGATGATTTAATAAATCAACCATATGTAACCAAACATATTTCTTGGTTTACATACTTCACCATTACGCTAATTATTGTGCTAATAATTCTGTACACCTTTTGTAAATGCAGAAGAAAACGTCGCAGCAGCCTAGCAATTGCAGATGTCAACAACCCACCACCGCCTCCAAGACCCTTCAGGCCTTTTAAGCGTTTTACAAGTATGTTCCCAAGAAGAAGACCTAGCCTTCAAGATGAGATTCCCGAGGACGAGGAAATCACATTAGAAGATTACTAATATATTTTTTATACTTTACAGCCCAAAAGTTGCTTCATAAGGAACCAACTTTTTTTGGTAAAGGGGAGTTGTTATATGCCCATGGCTGACCTCTACCATTCATCTCCAAGGTGACCATCTCAAGAGCATAGCTGAATCAACATCCGGCACTTACGCAGTTTCAGAAAGATCCCAGGCGCCGTTTACTGTTCTTTGTTCACCCAGACGCTTACTTCATGATATTTTTTCATATAAAAAACGTCCTGCGTGGCGTAATAGAGTTAGTTGTATTCTAGTTGTCATACTGTTACTACTCAACTCTGGGGATACAGATCTGTTTCCCCTGTTCAATAAATATTAATTTTCAAAAAGTTATTTTTCTCAAGTGAGATATAACAGCCATTATACGTTTTATAATTGTCACCCTGTATATGGGTATATGACAAAAAAAGTAATTTCTGTTCACTTGGCTGGTATTTGTAGTCCAATTTCATTCTCACTACTAGGAACCGTTTCAATTACTCAATATAACAATCCATTATTAAATTAGATAGTATCACAATGCAATTCTAATGATTGGTCAGATAATAAACCGACTGAAATTATTGTTATAATTTTGTTTGCAAAAATATCCATAACAAAATTATCAAGAAGTCAATTCACTACAGAATTGTATATATATATATATATATATATATATATATATATATATATATATATATATATATATATATATATATCATATCACACACCTTTGAATAAAAATGTGTGCATATCGGTATGTAGTTAATAGTCTATGTATATCATCTATGATATGAAATGGCTCTTTTCGGGACATTCTTTGCTTGAAAAAAAAATGATCACCTGGCATTTGTGATTTATTTTGTAATCGAAATTTCTTTGAACGTAGGGAAAATTAAAATTTTCGAAACATTCAAAGTTTAATTGGTAGAAGAAGGCTTCATGATACAGAGTGAGGAATTTAGGTCAAATTCATCATTCAACGGTTTGGAAGAATGAAATATTGAATTGTAGATCCTTTGATATCGTTATTCAACGGCTTGGAAGGATGAAATATTGAGTTGTGGATCTTTTGATAGTATATCGATAGGTTACCTATTAATTTCCGTTTAAAAACTGACCTACGAAACTCGGCGATGCACACAAGGTGACTTTGAGGTTGTTTCAGGTTTAACCTTGGATGACCTTAATTCACCTCCCGATATTTTCGACAAGGTCTTCGCCCACACCATTTTTAACTTTGAAATGACCTTTACATACGTCATACAAAGTAGTTAAATTGATTTTGAGGAGATGTTTTGAGTTTTGAACGACCTTGATCAACGTCACACAACGCAGGCAAGGTGACTTTGAGGCAGTGTTTTGGGTTTGACTTTGAATGACTTTCATTCACTTCCTATATTTTCAACAAGGCGAATACGACTCTGAATGAACACGAGCCAGTTACGGTGTGTTTTGTACCAACCCTATAAATAATTTTAAAATGATCCATGAACTATTTAAGCTCAAGATATAATAATATTTGAATTCAACCGCAATAAAGATGTATATCAATAAATAAATATATGAGTTTCCAAAATCAAAGTTAATATTCAATCAAAAGTGTACTCACCTAACCCTAGATATTGGAACCACGGAGCTCAGCAAGAAATAAAATTAAATTATCAAATCTTGAAAACTGAAACGTGACCCATTCAGAAGAGAGGGGAATTTCAACATATCTGATGTTGCAATAGTTCGACACGTGGAAGGCCATGTAAACGAGGTCATACGAGTGTCCAGTTTTGGACCATAAATAGCACGAGAAACTCTTTAAAATTAATGGGTATTGCACAATATACAGATGGTTACTCAGCAATTTCTTTGTGTGCCATCCTGTTGCGAAATATCTATAAAGAATTCGATATTGTAAGACAGTGACCTTCTCACGTACACCAAGACATGAGTAGGGATAATTTGATAACAGGGAGAGATGTATAAATAAGCCAATATCGTTCAGATCAGGGAATCGAGTCAGTGTCGAGTGAAGAATCAGACAAAGAGAGTTCTGAGAGTCAGATTCAGAGAGTCAGAACTAGATTAAAATTCTAGATTCAGTTAAATAGCCACCCTGTTCCAGATGCTGACAAGACGGTTCTCACAGGAGCGCACATCTTCGAAGCTTCGCATCCAGATTTTATTCATCAAACCAACAACACGTATAATTTCATATATTTTGTATTTCTGTAATTTTTCATTTTCAAGTTTGTAACAATAAAAGTATTTTTTAAAAAGCAAGTTTAGTGCCGTCGATAGTTAATTGGCGCAGTTGACAGTAGGATTGTCAGAATTACGCGTATCGTACGAGTGATTTTCGTTTCAACGATTAATTGGCAATCGAACCTTTGTGAACAGAACAAAGTTGGTGTTGAAAGCAGAGCGGCTCCTAGAACTTCAGGAAACCCAGTCAATCGAAGACCTGCAGAAAACTCCGTACCGAAGCTGTTTTCGAGAAGAGGAACTTCATCGTCCCCTTCTGCAAGGAAGAAACACTTGGTGAAGACAAAATCGCTGAACCAGGGCAGACTCCTTATAGTGGTTAAGAAAGCGATGGCCAAAATCTTGCTTTTACTGTGAGTACTCTGATTTTATGTCGCTTGAAAATATTTTTCAATCATTGTCTTTAGCTGACTCAGACAATTCTATTTCCAACCCAAATCCAAAAACCAATCGAGTTTTTGTAAACCCCTTTTCAAATAGAAGTAATTTAATTTCTCAATCAATTCCAATCAATAGTAATAATACATCTTATAACCAAAACCCAGAATTGAATATTTCAAACTCTTCAGGAATGGCAAATGTTTTCAAACCCGAGTATTTAAATTGTGTTCCACAATTCGATGGGAACCCAAATGAACTTAATAGATATTTGAGTACTTGTGATAGCTTAATTACTCATTTTTATGATGCCGAAAATCCAAACTCCTTCCAAAATACATATCTATTGAATAGTTTGATTAGTAAACTAACAGGAAATGCTAAATTAGTAGTTAATATTCAAAATGTCACAACTTGGAATATTTTAAGAGACACACTGTATAGGAATTTTGCGAATCAACGCGATGAAGCCTGTTTGAATAGAGACATGATTATGATGAAACAATACCCGGCTGAAAAACCTCAACAATTTTTTGATCGAATTTTGCAAATTCTCAATCTGATTTGTTGCTATATTGATTCTCATGAAGCAGACGAAAATTCGAAAGTTTTAAAACGCAAATTATATAATTCATTAGCTTTAAAAACGTTTTTATCTGGATTAAAAGAACCTTTAGGAACCACAATTCGTTGTATGAGACCTATTGATTTGAATGAAGCTTTGCAATTCATCATTCAAGAAGAAAATATCAATTATTATCAAAACCAATCAAACAGACTTTCTCTAAGACAAAATAGTAGCCAAATAAGATCAAATTCTAATCAAAATTCAAATCAGTCTCATTTTCCAAGAACTTTTTTCAATGCTAATACAAGAAACGATCAATTCCAAAATCGTCAATCGTTTAATCAAACTAGATCTTCAAATAATCAATTCCATCCACAAAACAATTTCCCTTCACAGCCTATAAATATTCAACCAAGAACTAATGTTCCACAACAAAAATTTTTCCGAAATTCTCAAGTTTTCAAACAACCTACTAATAACCAGAACGTTTTCAAGCCAAATCCCAATCGGAATCTTCCCAGTCAAACACCTATGAGTGTTTCAACAAGGCAAACGTTCAACAGAAATCAACCAGGTCCCTCATTTCCTAGTAGACCTCAACAAAGAAACTTTATCTCAGAAGAACTTTTCAATACAGAAACGAATGATGTTGAATATTATTCACAAGATTCTGAAGTTGAAAATCAGAGCCAGTATGAAAATTTCGAAAATACTGAATGTAATCCCGATGAAAATTTTCAATTGATAGACCAAGACATAGAACCAGTGATAATATCTTTAAATTCAAGTAATTCTAGTGAATTACCCTATATAATTCTACCTGAATATAATTTGAAATTTTTAGTCGATACAGGTTCGACTAAATCTTTTATTGATCCAAATCTAGCTTATAATCTATACCCCGATAGAATCCAAAATGATCCTTTTATAGTGTCAACCGTATTTCAAAAATCTTGTCACAAACATAGTGCTTTCATTCCAATTTCAAGAGTATTTAATGTTTCTGGAAATCTGAAATTTTATTTATTCAAATTTCACAATACATTTCATGGATTGATAGGTATTGATAACTTGAAACTACTTCAAGCAAATGTTAACTTGATCAAAGGATTTTTGACAACACCTCATTCACAAATCAAATTGCATTATCATAAAATAAAAAATGATTTGAACCTCATTACCATATTTCCCCGAAACGAACAAGTAATTAAGATAAAAACATCTTAACGCGACGGTGAAATTATAATTCCTTATCAAAAGATACACAACTGCGAAATTCCAGAAAGTTTGTCGATCGCGAGAAACGGAGAAGCGCTAACAACTTATTAAATAACAGTACGGATCAGATTACACTAGATTTCTCTGAACCTATTGTCGTTGAAAAATTTGATAGAACATGCATACAAGAATTTTACTTCAACAATTTTGATGAGACGTACAAACGTAAACTGGACTTATCTAATATTAGAACTGACCATTTGAATGTCGAAGAAAAATCAATGATAGAAAAATTATGTTTAGAATTTTCCGATATTTTTTACCATGAGGATGAACCGCTCACTTTTACAAATAAAACTAAACATCGTATAAAGACAACTGACGAAATACCCGTTTATACAAAGACATACAGATATCCATTCATTCACAGAAAAGAAGTCCAAACACAAATTCAAAAAATGTTGGATCAAAAAATTATAAGGCCTAGTAGTTCACCTTGGTCGTCCCCAATTTGGGTTGTCCCTAAGAAAATGGATGCCTCCGGTAAACAAAAATGGCGAGTTGTTGTAGATTACCGGAAGCTTAATGAAAAAACTATTGATGATAAGTATCCCTTGCTAAATATAACCGATTTACTAGATAAACTAGGTAGATGCCAATATTTTTCGACTTTAGATCTTGCCAGCGGTTTCCACCAAATTGAAATGTGTGAGGAAGACATCGAAAAAACAGCATTCAATACCGAAAATGGGCATTACGAGTTCCTCAGGATGCCATTTGGCCTCAAGAATGCTCCCGCGACCTTTGAACGAGTGATAGAGAATATCCTTAGAGGTATTCAAAACGAAACATGCTTAGTTTATTTAGATGACATAATCATCTTTTCCACATCTACAAGAGCATATTGAAAGGCTAAGAGCAGTTTTTCAAAGACTCAGAGAGTCAAACTTCAAAATTCAACTCGATAAGTCAGAATTTTTACGAAAAGAAGTGGCTTATCTTGGGCATATTGTTACTCCGAACGGTGTCAAACCAAATCCGTTGTTGGAATGAGCTCAAGCGAAATTGTATCAAATGCCTTACGGTAATCGATCCAGGCCATAGAGAGGTTACGCTTATATTGTATCGAGTCCTGCGTTACACATCTATCGATGAGCAAGCAGGTTTTCTTTACATCCAGCGACTCCTCTCTTCGACCCTCTCTGCTCATATATCCGTTCGAACACTCGGTCAACTGCGGTGAGTATTCGTGTGTATAAGATGCTGGTAAACACGAATTCAAGCATGTTATCGGTCTGTAATTCTTAGGAATCGACAAATCTCCGCTTTTGGGGATGAGAACGGTCCGCCCCTCGACAAACCAATCCGGAATCGGCTGCTGTCCATCCAGCCATGAGTTGAAATCTCTGGCCAGATGGCGGTGGGTACTTGGTAGTCTTTTCCACCAATAAGTGTTCAGCCCATCTGGGCCTGGAGCAGCAAGTTCTTGGAACCAACAAGAGCCCTTCGAACGTCATCCGGGGTTATCGGGTTGCGCAGTTCATTGAGCTCAGGCTGTCGAAGCTCTCTGTTGAACGCTTTGAACTGCGCTAGGGCTGGAGTGTCTAAGTTGAGTTGCTGCGGGTGTTCATAGATATCCTTCCAGAAGGATTCCACCTGATCAGCAGTCGGCGGATTATCCACAACACGTGAAGGCTCTTGGAATAAACGAGAAGGTTTCTCGTGGAACCTAAGATTTTCCGCGATACTTCTCGCTTGCCTCACTAGTGACTTCTTAGCAGCCACTAGCATTCGTATCCTATCAAGGCAGTGCTGTTTGGTGGTCAACAGCACGCCTTGGCTTAGAGTGTGATGGATACGTCGTAGATTGGCGGCTATTCGCCGCACTGCGGGCATGAAAGGCCTATTGGCCGCCTGTAGTCCATCACACATTGGATACGAGATGCGTGTTGTCTCGCCGACGTGATCTTAGCCTCCATCTTTTGTACACGCCGTTCAATCTTCCGATCCGCAAGGCCGGGATTTCGTCCTTTCGATTCGGAAAGCGATTGGACGAGGTTATACACGGCGGTGTTGATTTGACAGATGTCAGCCTATTCTGTTAGAACACTATGAAACTCCGCATCCAAAAAAGCCAGTTCTTGTGGCTTCAGGGCCTTAATCCTGTGGAGCGCCCTGCGTGTTCTGATTGACTCCATTGGTGACGTGATGCGAGTCTCCTCTCCAGCCGTGCCACCGGGTGGTAGAACTGCTACTTCTACCACTTCGTTAGCAGGCTGGGGAGGAGCTATATAGCCCGGCCGCCGAAGATAGGATACGTAATCCCTAAGATTTTGGGCGGAATATATATATATATATATATCTCAGCTCATGCGTCCACTCAAAGCGTCCGTTGTCGTTGCCAGGGTTGTCGTCGGTAGGCAAATCATCGTTATGGACCCCACCACCTTGCCTCTGACCCCTCCGAGCGGGTCGATTGTGGGGGCCTCTTAACTGATCATTGGGAACCAAGTCTTGGGTCCACCGGGTGGTTAGCCCTGTGGACCCACGGCCGGCACCGGAGGTAGAATAGAGTTCTCCTTCCCGGATGTGCTGCCGGTCTGGTTTTGCACCAGTTGTTCGGGTAAGTGGTGTCGCAACTCACTAAAGGCCAAGGGTGATAGTGACGATTCCTGCTCATTTATTTTTTTTATTATTATTGTTATTATTATTATTATTATTATTATCATCAAAAGAATATATATTTTATGGAGAGTTCCATGGTGTACAGCACAGCGGGTGTCTTCTATTGAATTCTGCGGCCACTTCACGGTAAGACCTCATGCCTTCACCAGCAATTAAAACAATTTTTTTTCTTGAAGTCACATATGTGCCATGTTGAACTTTGTTAATCGAAATGAGCTGATATCAGTTGAAATAGGAACTTCAGAAATATTGAAATATGAATCTCACGAACAGAAAACAACTGGAACACAGGAACAATACCGAACACAAGCACAGGAACAATTAACAGAATGGAAACGAAAACATGGCAAAAATAAGGCATTTGTAGTAATTTGTTAGTCATGATCACGAATCTGAAGGAATTTTCAGCCTATTTTGCCCCCTAGTATGTTTTACCGTAAAAATGGATTGTTCCATGGCAAGTAGCGGACAGTGTATATCACTTTGAACAACCCAGTCCAGATGATACATGCATTTTAAACATTTTCATCAGTCCTAAGAGTTTAATTATTCTACCTCAATTATTGAGGAAGATACGGGGATGTTACCATGAGAAGTGAGACAGACACACTGTATATAAAATCGAGGAAGGTGAATGCAGTCAAGCTGCTGGAAAATAATTTTATGAAAATATTAATATAATATAAAAAGATAAATAGATGAGTACTAATCTGATCATTCGCATATTCATTTCAATTCAAGAGCCACCGGTAGACAGCTGTTTCAACCTATTGGGCATCATCAGTACCGGGCAGGAAGTTCTCGATTGAAGACAAAATGTGAATAACCAAGAAATGTACTTGATAACCGTCTATTGAAATTTTTTTCAAGGTAAACAATTAAATTCTTCAATTTGCTTAATAGCCTGAAAGTAGGAGATTTGAGCCGGTTCTAAGCCTCCCCCCCACCACTATGACGTATTAATCGCTTTTTTTTGGTTGTTGTTTAGTGAAGTCAAGGCGATGTGACCTTGAAGCGTCTGGTGTATGGATCGTTCAGAATTTTTTTTCCGGTTCTGGGCCTTCCCCCACCACTATGACGTATTAATTGCTTTTTTTATTGTTAAATAACATCAAGGCGATGTGACCTTGAAGTGTCTGGTGCAGGGATCGTTCAGTTTTTTTTCATATGAAATTTTGTGTGTGTGTGTGTGACATAGTGACGTAATTACAATTACTTGGTGTGTAGGAATGCACGGTACAGGGTTTACATCCTTCAGTTATGTTCATGAAACATGACCTTGAATATGGAATTCAACTTTGAGATTAGGGAACTAGATTGCATACATGGTAAAGTCAGGGTTTGATATTGTCCTTCATGTGTATTCTGTACCTGTTTGTACAGAATAACCACACGTCTGCATACGACGAAGATCCATCGACTGATGAGCGGTCCTTCTTCACCAGTTTGGACGGTACCCATCGTGACAGAGACCGTATACGTCTGCACTCCGTGAAGTTTCATCAACCACTGTTTGCTTGTATCGCCTTCTGTGGGGGAGCGCCTGTGTTCGACGCATCGAGTTGGCTTCGACCTTGATCGACCTTGATCTACGTCACACCCTTAATGTACGTCATAAGGTAATAAGAATAAGGCGACTTTGAGGTAGTGTTTTGGGTTTGACTTTGAATGACTTTCATTCACACTTTATATTTTCACAGCTATTTTGAACAATGTTCAAAGTCGCATAACCTTGGGGGTTGACCTTGAGATTTTCAGTCTGTCTCGGTCACATCAACATTGAAATGACCTCCACATACGTCACATGATGTTGACAAGGTGACTTTGAAGAAGTCTTTTGAGTTCGACGTTGAACGAGCTTTATCTACTTCACACCCTTGAACTATGTCAGAAGGTGATACGGTCAATGTGACTTTGAGATAATGTTTTGGATTTAACCTTGAATGACCTTCATTCACTTCCCATATTTTCACGACATTCATTGATTCATGTGATTATTTTGACTTTGAAATGACCTCTACATACGTTACATAATGTCGACAAGGTGACTTTGAAGAAGTCTTTTGAGTTCGACGTTGAACGAGCTTTATCTACGTCACACCCTTGAACTATGTCAGAAGGTGATACGGTCAATGTGACTTCGAGATAATGTTTTGGATTTAACCTTGAATGACCTTCATTCACTTCCCATATTTTCACGACATTCATTGATTCATGTGATTATTTCGACTTTGAAATGACCTCTACATACGTCACATGATGTCGACAAGGTGACTTTGAAGAAGTCTTTTGAGTTCGACTTTGAACGATCTTCATCTACGTCACACCCTTGAACTATGTCAGAAGGAGATACGGTCAATGTGACTTTGAGATAATGTTTTGGATTTAACCTTGAATGACCTTCATTCACTTCTCATATTTTCACAACCTTCATTGATTCATGTGGTTATTTTGACTTTGAAATGACCTCTACATACGTCACATGATGTCGACAAGGTGACTTTGAAGAAATGTTTTGAATTCGAACTTGAATGACCTTCACCTAAGTCACACCCTTGAACTACGTCACACTGAGAGTAGTGTGACGTACCACGACCACAATCGTATCATATAAAAGACGAGTTGTGATCGTGAACGTCGTCATTCAGTACATGAGAGCGCATCGAGATGAATTCCGAAAAAATCGCAGCTGTAGTTTGAATTTCGCTTTTCTTCTGACAGTGTCGTCTTTCATTAGCATATGAAATTGGATTACGGCTAAAAATATACATTTTCCATTATATAACTTATCTATATTGAATTTTATGAGAAAAATAGTTATGACAAAAGTTGTATGAAATTAAATTCTCAACAATTTTGATTCCTATAATTTTTTTTTTCATAAAATCGATATTTTTAGAGAAAGGGTGGAGGTGAAATTTCGTCATTGTATTATCACGTTTATTTTTGACTTTACGAGAAACTTCGTGATGAACAAAGTTGTATAAAATTGAATTTCCTACAATTTCGATCCCATCAATTTTTTTTTCATAGGTTCGATATTTGTATCGATTTAAATCTGAAATAAGTAGGGGGTGAAATCTTATAATGGAATTATCTCATTTATTTTCAATTTCACAAGAAAAATCACAATGATCAAAGTAGTATTAAATGGAATGAAAGACGAGGAATTTTTTCCACATTGTTTATTCCAAGATTACAAACTGCTTCTTCTAAACTAATTTGAATGTTTATCTGTCGTCATCGTCTTCGAATTGAAATTTAGGGAAATAAATGTTGATTATGTCACCATGTCGTCAACTCCTTTCTTGATCCGCTTCTGAAGATCCTTCACACAGTTGCTAATGTGGGCGACTTCCAGCCGGTACTGTTTCGTTGAATCACCCTCAACACGGTACTCTTCATTGACTCCGACGATGTCCTGACTTCCCCTTTCAATGTTGGTTTCCACCTCTGACAGTTCAGCCAGCAAACAACTTTTCCGTTCGACTAGTTGTTCCTGTCGAACCACAAATCGTCGCTTGCGTGTGGCAATCTCTGCCAATCTCTCATCGCTGTCCCGGATCACTAGTAGCTTCGTCTTCCTCTCTCGGCATATTCTGCCGAGTTCGAGCACGTCGTTGACTAAGTTGCAGCTCCTCTGCGGTGTCGGTAAGTCCATCTTGCTACCAGAGGGTGGGACGGAAGTTGTCCCCTGAACAGTTGGCACAGGCATCGGTGGCGGAGATAGTATGGATCCCGGCTCTTGGTAGATTATGCGGTCCGGTTGTGGTCTCTAAAGATATCATGGTGGTGGGCATCGGTGGCTGAGGTACTATGGATCCGGCTTTTGGTAAGTTATGCGGCCCGGTTGTGGTCTCTAAAGATGTCATGCTGGTGGGCATCTGTGGCTGAGGTACCATGGATCCAGCTTTTGGTAGGTTAGGCGTCCCAGTTGTGGTCTCTGAAGATGTCATGGTGGTGGGCATTGGTGGCTGAGGTACTATGGATCCAGCTTTTGGTAGGTTATGCGGCCCGGTTGTGGTCTCTGAAGATGTCGTGGTGGTGGTTGGCTCAATGTTTAATGCAGTGGATGGCATCTGCGATGCCGTCGGTGGCTGATTTTTCGTATTGACCGTCTCGGACTTTGAAACGGTGGCATCCAACGTAGAAGGGGCTCGCCACAGGGTCGAGGTCATCGGCGGCTGCCGATAAGGATTCGTCTCATCCCATATTCTCATATATTTCCGCAGCTCCGACTGCTTTGGTTTCACCTTCGGCTCCACCTGCTTCGACTTAGCGGCGGACACTCTTTTCTTATTCGATTGGGGGGCAGCAAACTCATTATCGCTACCGTTCGCTGCCTCTCTCTTGTTGGCCCTCTTCGAACCCTTCTCCGCGTCTTTGCTGGTGCTGCTCGTTTCAGAAGAGGGGGTGGTTGAACGAACATCCTCCATTCTGCTACATTCAGGTCTTGGAGTTGTCACCATCACAGGTTCTCCAGGAAGGGGGCTGAGTGGGAGTTCTACATGGAATTCCGTTAGGAAGTCCACGATTTTCTCTGGTAGCTCTGATCCCTGCACCAACACCACGTCTTGCAGGATATTCACCTTACCCTTCTCAGATTTGCCGGTATCAGTGAAAAGAGGCATACTCCAAGCTAGAAATTCACAAAATAATTAGAATGGAATATAATAATAGACAATAATAATATATCTGAAGAATGGTTGGTTGGATAACAGGATCAATTTTTTCTCAAAGAAACAATTGTTTTCTTGCCAACGTTTCGAATTCAATTAAATTCTTCTTCAGGGCTTTGTAATAATGTAGTTTCATGAACATACCTCCCACAAAAACTTATACGACAAGTATCGTTTCTATTACTTACCGAAAAGTAGTTTCTCCGTGTTGATATAACTATTTTGAAAAAACATTAGACATATTAGATACATTTGAAAAATAAAATAAAAAAAATTGCAATACCTTCGATAGAACACCAACGCAAAAGGACATGAATGTATAGACTCCAATTACTTTTGTTACAATGGAACTATTTACAAACAAATTTTTCGAGTTGGTAATGGGTAATTGTATATCAACCATTTGTGCAGATTTGGTCATGGCAGAACTACAAAATATATGCATAAAAAGTTAACAAGCAAAAAAAAAAACACCCCAAGACATGCAATCTAATGTAGTGTACAAATTGAACTGTGGAAGGTGTCACAAATGCTATGTTGGTCAAACTGGACGGTATCATAAAACACAAGTTTCAGAACGCATGACAGACTCTGAGAAACTGAATATAAGCAAAAACTCCACAGCCCTGATTGAACATAAAAAAGAATATGCATACAATTTTGATTTTGAACATCCAGCTGTTCTAGATGTTCAACCATATTTATAAAAAAGACTCTTGAGCAAAACACACACACACACAACCCATCCATATATGAACCATCATGCATCAGATACTTCAAAGGAGGGGGGTGGGGGTTAGAACCGGCTCAAATCTCCTACGAGAGATTTTTGAAATATTTTTCCAAACATAACTTCCACAGTAAAATCAATATTATAGGGAATTGGAAATCTAGAACAATTACCATTTCCAATTCTGATTTCCATAACAAAAATCTCAAATTGATTGAGAATTACCTACTACAAATAATTTTTCTAAAGCCCTCATTAGAAAAATAATGACAGAAAGAAGTTCCTCTCCCCAAAATACTGAGGTGAAACCCAAATATCACAAAATGTCATTTATAGAAAATTCATCTGATAAACTTGGAATGATAGTCATAAGCAATCAAATTAAAGTAGCCTTCTTAAATGAAAGTACAGTTGGAAAGCATTTTTTCTTAAATAAAACAAATAAAAAAACACCCCAAGACCTGCAATCTAACGTAGTGTACAAATTGAACTGTGGAAGCTGTCACAAATGCTACGTTGGTCAAACTGGAAGATATAATAAAACACGAATTTCAGAACACATGAGAGACTATAAAAAACTGAATATTCGTTTTGAGGGCACCCTGCGATTTTGAAAAATTTTTTGAGTTTACTTACGTATTTCGATGCGTAGATTACGAATCCGAAAGAAAAAAGCTGCGCTCTCATTCATTTACAAAGTTACATCCTTTCAAAGTTCAGAAAAATGCAACTTTTCATCTTCCTTTTTCATAAGATAAACTACTTAAAAGCACAAGCGTTTATTGAGTAGGTCACCTTTACACCTTATTCTCCCTTAATTGACACTTTTCAATTCAACAATCAATATTTTTCTTATAAAAACTTAATTGGATATTGAATACTTGCATCAGTCGTACCAACTATGTCATTAACCTTAAAAACGTAAAATATAGAGATATGTAACCAAAAAAGCAGCTCCGTACATTTTTTAACATTTTTATTGGAAAAATGTTGATTGTTGAAGTGAAAAGTGTCAAGGAAGGAGGAATAAGGTGTAAAGGTGGCCTAGTGAATAAATGCTTGTGTTTTTAAATAGTTTATATGGTTAATGAATATTACTGGAGTTTTTTCCCAACACCAAATCGTTATTTCTACACCTCAACACGTGTTTCGATCACCGAGTGATCATCTTCAAGAGGAAGATAAAACTATGAACTACACAAAACTAAAGCTATTTATGCTATTCAGGTACATCATACAGGTAGGTAATCAGTATTACCACCCAAACAAGTGTACCACCCTAAATTAATTTTACAAGAAACCGTTAGTAGCAGCCACTAACGGTTTCTCGAGGGGTATTGTAGATGACATAATTAGGAAAAAGAAGTTTAGGTTGAGAATGAACGAAATCTCGACTTTCAGAAAGGACAAAAACCAAGATAAATACATCTCAGTTCCATACCACCAATATACGAAGAACTTTGGAAATATTTTCAAGGAACTAGGTATGAAGGTGGTTTTTAAATCATACACTGCAGAGCCTTTTGGGAAGTCCAAAAGACAAAGTCGAGAACATACATAAGGACATATTGTAAAATAATAGAAAGGCCAATTGTAAAATTAATTTAGGGTGGTACACTTGTATGGGTGGTATTACTGATTACCTACCTGTATGATGTACCTCAATAGCATAAATAGCTTTAGTTTTGAGTAGTTTCTAGTTTTATCTTCCTCTTGAAGATGATAACTTGGTGATCGAAACACGTGTCGAGGTGTAAAAATAACGATTTGGTGTTGGGAAAAACTCCAGTAATATTCATTACTACACCAAAGGTTCCAAACAGTACATCATAAGTTTATATGGTGAAAAAGAAGGCTGAAAAGTTGCCCTTATCTGAACTTTGAAGGGCCGTTACTTTGTAAATAAGGAAGAGCGCCGCTTTTTTCTTTCGGATTCGTAATCTACGCATCAAAATACAGAAGTACACTTAAATCGCCGGGTACCCTCAAAACGAATATTAACCCAATTACTTTAAGAATAGTATTGGAAAACTTGAGTTCTGGGTTAAAATAATCACCAATAACGCCTTATCTTATGGTTTGTACTAGATAAATATATTTTTGGTCGTAGAAAATAGCGCAACTCAAAATATTAATCGATAAATTTTCCAAAAAAGTGACTTGTTTTTTTCAAATTGATTCTAGTTATTAGAGAGTCGCACTGTAGATATTTCAATTTATAGAAACACTGTACTATTTCTCCATGGCATAAAACGTATTATCTAGCGAATTTCTGATAATTTTGAGATCTTTGAATTTTTCATTGATTGTACATTCATTTGCTTTCGTAAATTATAGATATTGTGATGCAATGCAGAATTTCGACATCGACATTGGCCAATGTTTGGTATGGTCTATTACATTCTACACCAAAAGTAGGTATGCTTTTTTTTTGTACAGGATACAAGTGTCTTCCTTGGAAATAATATCAATGTATTCTTCACCTTGGATATTATTTCCTGGAAAGTAGGCATATTTCAATTCGATAAGTAGAACACCTAGATAATTTACCCCTTCTGTTGCAATGTTTTTTATTTTATTTTTAAATGTATCTAATATGTCTAATGTTTTTTAAAATAGTTATATCAACACGGAGAAACTACTTTTTAGTGAGTAATTCAATTAACCTTATTATTTCTTATAAAATTGAAACGATACTTATCATATAAACTTATGAAACTACGTTGTTATAGAGCCCTGAAAAGAATTCGAAACGTTGGCAAGAAAACAATTGTTTTTAGAGAAAAAATTGATCTTGTTACCCAACCAACCAATCTTCAGAAAAATTATTGGTTCACTGAATTAGTTAACTGATTAATAATATACTTACAGTTTCGATTCGTAGATTATGACCACAACAGAACACTCAAAAATTAATTTGGAAGATATAAGGTTAGAAGAAACAGTTTGAATGATGCTAGCTTTCGACTAGACACACTTTTATATTTAAACCACACCTAACCTCCCTCCACATATCACCCCTACTTCATCTAATACTGGAGCTGAATACTTCACGAAAAAAATTGTGATCGATAATGTTGTAAAAAATTGAATTTCCTACAATTTCAACTCTATAATTTTTGTTTTTCGTATGATCGATTTTTATTATTTGAACCTGATAAAAACTTTGTAACATTACAATCATAATAAATCTCATCTTTACCACATATCTCACTTCCCCCACAAAAGTTATTATAATTCTTGTGTGAATTGAATGGGTTATATTTTTAGGAGTGATTAATTTTTGGAAAGAAAGTTTTTGGCTTTCTACTACTCCATATCGATACATGAAATTAGGGAATCTTCCAAAGAAAGGATTACTTCTTTCCTTTCTTTGGAAGATTCCCTAATTTTATGTATCGAGATGGAGTAGTAGAAAGCCAAAAACTTTCTTTCCCAAAAATCCTTGTGTGTATTAAACATTCATACTCACTCACTATAAAATAATCGTGAGTCAAAGCATAATGATCAAAGTTGAATGAAATTGAATTTTCAACAATTTTGAAGGAATTTTCATATCCTTTTATGCGAATAAATTCGATAGAACTATTATTATTATTATTATAAATTTTAAACCACAATAATATTATAGAAAATACAAATGGGTACAAAAAATTTCTTAGTGAACGAAATGAGGTTGTCAAACAATTATAGCCTACATTTTGGTATGTCGTCCTCCACGTTCAATACAAATTATGGTTCCTCTTCTGACATCTGTAACTGCATTTTTAATAAATCGAGGATTTATATTTGCACAGCACTCGCGAATGGTATTTTCCAGATGTTGTATGTCAGTAAATGGTCTACTTCGGTACACTTTTTGTTTCAGGTAACACCACAAGAAAAAGTCTAAAGGCGTCAAGTCGGGTGATCTAGGTGGTCAATAGTGTTCCCAGTTACGTCCAATAACTTTGTCTCTGAACATTTGTTGGAGGGACTATTTTACGGTATTGTATTGGTGCGCCATCAAGCTGATACCATAGGTCGTATTTAATACTTAAAGGTATATTATCTAAAACTTCACTAACCTCATTATTTGAAAGGTTGAGATAATCGACGGATGATAAATTTTCCCTAAAGAAAAATGACCCAATTATTTGATCGTTAAGTATCCCACACCATACATTAGTATTCGACACTACCATGGCATGCATTTTATTTGTCAAGATCTACTTAAAACTTTTATTCGACGTGATCAGGCATTCTTACCGCCCTAGTTAGTATTTATAAATAATCTGTAAATACTGAATATTGAAATTTTAATGTAATTTCAACTCTAGTAATTTTATTAATACTTATTGCAGTTTTTGAGTTGTGTCTGCTTTTTCAAAAAATTTTCAACAATTTTGAAGGAATTTTCATATTCTATCTTATTTTTACTATCACAAATTTCATGAATCAAATTCATGAAAAATTTTCTTTAAATGAATAGGTAGATACCCACTGAGTTCACGAAAATTCATTAACAGAAACAGCTGATACCATAGGTCGTATTTAATACTTAAAGGCATATTATCTAAAACCTCACTAACCTCATTATTTGAAAGGTTGAGATAATCGACGGATGATAAATTTTCCCTAAAGAAAAATGGACCAATTATTTGGTTGTTAAGTATCCCACACCATACATTAGTTTTAAAGGAATACTGATCACCATGCACATTCAACTGTGAAATTGGGATTTTCTTGGGCCCACCATGAGAGTAAATGTGTGTACAGGATACAAGTGTCTTCCTTGAAAATAATATTGATGTATTCTTCAGCTTGGATATTATTTCCTGGAAAGGACATATCGCTGTAATGCAGTTATATCAATTACATCGCGGACGCTGATTTTCGAAAATCAATACATTTCTTTAAACTTGACATCAATAATATCCATTGAAGGTGTCTACCATTGTGAGTCGTGAGAATATCCTGTTTTTTCTTCGTTAATGAAACATAAAAAAGATTCATTGCATTTCAGCAGGTAGAACCCCTTATTTATCAGTAGCCATAATCGTAAATTATATTTTTTGGGATAGCATGTGTGGGGAAATTTTCTGGAGACACAACCTCATTGACGTGGCGTCTAATAAAATCTGTACATCGTGAATTAACTTTTTTTATATATATATATATATATATATATATATATATATATATATATATATATATATATATATATATATATATATTCTTTCACCAACTGGATGTTGGATGCATTGAAAAAAATATTCGTTTACATGCTATAGAATGTGTGGGAATATTTGTGGAGACGCAATCTCACTGGGGTGGCGTCTAATGAATCTTTTTTATGTTTCATCAATGAAGAAAAAACAGGATATTCTCACGACTCACAATGGTAGACACCTTCAATGGATATTATTGATGTCAAGTTTAAAGAAATGTATTGATTTTCGAAAATCAGCGTCCGCGATGTAATTGATATAACTGCATTACAGCGATATGTCCTTTCCAGGAAATAATATCCAAGCTGAAGAATACATCAATATTATTTTCAAGGAAGACACTTGTATCCTGTACACACATTTACTCTCATGGTGGGCCCAAGAAAATCCCAATTTCACAGTTGAATGTGCATGGTGATCAGTATTCCTTTAAAACTAATGTATGGTGTGGGATACTTAACAACCAAATAATTGGTCCATTTTTCTTTAGGGAAAATTTATCATCCGTCGATTATCTCAACCTTTCAAATAATGAGGTTAGTGAGGTTTTAGATAATATGCCTTTAAGTATTAAATACGACCTATGGTATCAGCTGTTTCTGTTAATGAATTTTCGTGAACTCAGTGGGTATCTACCTATTCATTTAAAGAAAATTTTTCATGAATTTGATTCATGAAATTTGTGATAGTAAAAATAAGATAGAATATGAAAATTCCTTCAAAATTGTTGAAAATTTTTTGAAAAAGCAGACACAACTCAAAAACTGCAATAAGTATTAATAAAATTACTAGAGTTGAAATTACATTAAAATTTCAATATTCAGTATTTACAGATTATTTATAAATACTAACTAGGGCGGTAAGAATGCCTGATCACGTCGAATAAAAGTTTTAAGTAGATCTTGACAAATAAAATGCATGCCATGGTAGTGTCGAATACTAATGTATGGTGTGGGATACTTAACGATCAAATAATTGGGTCATTTTTCTTTAGGGAAAATTTATCATCCGTCGATTATCTCAACCTTTCAAATAATGAGGTTAGTGAAGTTTTAGATAATATACCTTTAAGTATTAAATACGACCTATGGTATCAGCTTGATGGCGCACCAATACAATACCGTAAAATAGTCCCTCCAACAAATGTTCAGAGACAAAGTTATTGGACGTAACTGGGAACACTATTGACCACCTAGATCACCCGACTTGACGCCTTTAGACTTTTTCTTGTGGTGTTACCTGAAACAAAAAGTGTACCGAAGTAGACCATTTACTGACATACAACATCTGGAAAATACCATTCGCGAGTGCTGTGCAAATATAAATCCTCGATTTATTAAAAATGCAGTTACAGATGTCAGAAGAGGAACCATAATTTGTATTGAACGTGGAGGACGACATACCAAAATGTAGGCTATAATTGTTTGACAACCTCATTTCGTTCACTAAGAAATTTTTTGTACCCATTTGTATTTTCTATAATATTATTGTGGTTTAAAATTTATAATAATAATAATAATAGTTCTATCGAATTTATTCGCATAAAAGGATATGAAAATTCCTTCAAAATTGTTGAAAATTCAATTTCATTCAACTTTGATCATTATGCTTTGACTCACGATTATTTTATAGTGAGTGAGTATGAATGTTTAATACACACAAGGATTTTTGGGAAAGAAAGTTTTTGGCTTTCTACTACTCCATCTCGATACATAAAATTAGGGAATCTTCCAAAGAAAGGAAAGAAGTAATCCTTTCTTTGGAAGATTCCCTAATTTCATGTATCGATATGGAGTAGTAGAAAGCCAAAAACTTTTTTTCCAAAAATTAATCACTCCTAAAAATATAACCCATTCAATTCACACAAGAATTATAATAACTTTTGTGGGGGAAGTGAGATATGTGGTAAAGATGAGATTTATTATGATTGTAATGTTACAAAGTTTTTATCAGGTTCAAATAATAAAAATCGATCATACGAAAAACAAAAATTATAGAGTTGAAATTGTAGGAAATTCAATTTTATACAACATTATCGATCACAATTTTTTTCGTGAAGTATTCAGCTCCAGTATTAGATGAAGTAGGGGTGATATGTGGAGGGAGGTTAGGTGTGGTTTAAATATAAAAGTGTGTCTAGTCGAAAGCTAGCATCATTCAAACTGTTTCTTCTAACCTTATATCTTCCAAATTAATTTTTGAGTGTTCTGTTGTGGTCATAATCTACGAATCGAAACTGTAAGTATATTATTAATCAGTTAACTAATTCAGTGAACCAATAATTTTTCTGAAGATTGGTTGGTTGGGTAACAAGATCAATTTTTTCTCTAAAAACAATTGTTTTCTTGCCAACGTTTCGAATTCTTTTCAGGGCTCTATAACAACGTAGTTTCATAAGTTTATATGATAAGTATCGTTTCAATTTTATAAGAAATTATATAATAAGGTTAATTGAATTACTCACTAAAAAGTAGTTTCTCCGTGTTGATATAACTATTTTAAAAAACATTAGACATATTAGATACATTTAAAAATAAAATAAAAAACATTGCAACAGAAGGGGTAAATTATCTAGGTGTTCTACTTATCGAATTGAAATATGCCTACTTTCCAGGAAATAATATCCAAGGTGAAGAATACATTGATATTATTTCCAAGGAAGACACTTGTATCCTGTACAAAAAAAAAGCATACCTACTTCTGGTGTAGAATGTAATAGACCATACCAAACATTGGCCAATGTCGATGTCGAAATTCTGCATTGCATCACAATATCTATAATTTACGAAAGCAAATGAATGTACAATCAATGAAAAATTCAAAGATCTCAAAATTATCAGAAATTCGCTAGATAATACGTTTTATGCCATGGAGAAATAGTACAGTGTTTCTATAAATTGAAATATCTACAGTGCGACTCTCTAATAACTAGAATCAATTTAAAAAAAACAAGTCACTTTTTTGGAAAATTTATCGATTAATATTTTGAGTTGCGCTATTTTCTACGACCAAAAATATATTTATCTAGTACAAACCATAAGATAAGGCGTTATTGGTGATTATTTTAACCCAGAACTCAAGTTTTCCAATACTATTCTTAAAGTAATTGGGTTAATATTCGTTTTGAGGGTACCCGGCGATTTAAGTGTACTTCTGTATTTTGATGCGTAGATTACGACTCCGAAAGAAAAAAGCGGCGCTCTCCCTTATTTACAAAGTAACGGCCCTTCAAAGTTCAGATAAGGGCAACTTTTCAGCCTTCTTTTTCACCATATAAACTTATGATGTACTGTTACCTTTGGTGTAGTAATGAATATTACTGGAGTTTTTCCCAACACCAAATCGTTATTTTTACACCTCGACACGTGTTTCGATCACCAAGTTATCATTTTCAAGAGGAAGATAAAACTAGAAACTACTCAAAACTAAAGCTATTTATGCTATTGAGGTACATCATACAGGTAGGTAATCAGTAATACCACCCATACAAGTGTACCACCCTAAATTAATTTTACAATTGGCCTTTCTATTATTTTACAATATGTCCTTATGTATGTTTAAATGTAACTGCTATATATAGAACAAATATCAGCTATATGAAATTAGTTTCACAATATTGCATATCTAAATATATTTACAATGTGTCTTTCTGTGGTAATCAGTAAACCCAACAATATTATTTCAACAAGCTATACAGTATGATATTTGGTATTGGTCCGTTATCGTTATTCATAATATTATTATGTTCACTTATTTCTACACTCTCATAGGCATCTAGTTGCCTGTTGTTGTTAACTTGTCTAACTAATCTTAAAGAACTGAAGTTTATGAAATGGTTTTGTTGCAAAATATGATGGGTGACTGCTGATTTTTCAGGTCTTCCATATTTTAAGTGTGCTATATGTTTCTAATATCTCACTTGAATAGATCTTTTTGTCTGTCCATAATATTTTGCATCGCATTCCTTATATTCAATTTCGTAAATTCCAGATTTTTCCGAATTCTCGACTTCGTCTTTTGGACTTCCCAAAAGGCTCTGCAGTGTATGATTTAAAAACCACCTTCATACCTAGTTCCTTGAAAATATTTCCAAAGTTCTTCGTATATTGGTGGTATGGAACTGAGATGTATTTATCTTGGTTTTTGTCCTTTCTGAAAGTCGAGATTTCGTTCATTCTCAACCTAAACTTCTTTTTCCTAATTATGTCATCTACAATACCCCTCGAGAAACCGTTAGTGGCTGCTACTAACGGTTTCTTGTAAAATTAATTTAGGGTGGTACACTTGTTTGGGTGGTAATACTGATTACCTACCTGTATGATGTACCTGAATAGCATAAATAGCTTTAGTTTTGTGTAGTTCATAGTTTTATCTTCCTCTTGAAGATGATCACTCGGTGATCGAAACACGTGTTGAGGTGTAGAAATAACGATTTGGTGTTGGGAAAAAACTCCAGTAATATTCATTAACCATATAAACTATTTAAAAACACAAGCATTTATTCACTAGGCCACCTTTACACCTTATTCCTCCTTCCTTGACACTTTTCACTTCAACAATCAACATTTTTCCAATAAAAATGTTAAAAAATGTACGGAGCTGCTTTTTTGGTTACATATCTCTATATTTTACGTTTTTAAGGTTAATGACATAGTTGGTACGACTGATGCAAGTATTCAATATCCAATTAAGTTTTTATAAGAAAAATATTGATTGTTGAATTGAAAAGTGTCAATTAAGGGAGAATAAGGTGTAAAGGTGACCTACTCAATAAACGCTTGTGCTTTTAAGTAGTTTATCTTATGAAAAAGGAAGATGAAAAGTTGCATTTTTCTGAACTTTGAAAGGATGTAACTTTGTAAATGAATGAGAGCGCAGCTTTTTTCTTTCGGATTCGTAATCTACGCATCGAAATACGTAAGTAAATTCAAAAAATTTTTCAAAATCGCAGGGTGCCCTCAAAACGAATATTCAGTTTTTTATAGTCTCTCATGTGTTCTGAAATTCGTGTTTTATTATATCTTCCAGTTTGACCAACGTAGCATTTGTGACAGCTTCCACAGTTCAATTTGTACACTACGTTAGATTGCAGGTCTTGGGGTGTTTTTTATTTGTTTTATTTAAGAAAAAATGCTTTCCAACTGTACTTCCATTTAAGAAGGCTACTTTAATTTGATTGCTTATGACTATCATTCCAAGTTTATCAGATGAATTTTCTATAAATGACATTTTGTGATATTTGGGTTTCACCTCAGTATTTTGGGAAGAGGAACTTCTTTCTGTCATTATTTTTCTAATGAGGGCTTTAGAAAAATTATTTGTAGTAGGTAATTCTCAATCAATTTGAGATTTTTGTTATGGAAATCAGAATTGGAAATGGTAATTGTTCTAGATTTCCAATTCCCTATAATATTGATTTTACTGTGGAAGTTATGTTTGGAAAAATATTTCAAAAATCTCTCGTAGGAGATTTGAGCCGGTTCTAACCCCCACCCCCCTCCTTTGAAGTATCTGATGCATGATGGTTCATATATGGATGGGTTGTGTGTGTGTGTGTGTTTTGCTCAAGAGTCTTTTTTATAAATATGGTTGAACATCTAGAACAGCTGGATGTTCAAAATCAAAATTGTATGCATATTCTTTTTCATGTTCAATCAGGGCTGTGGAGTTTTTGCTTATATTCAGTTTCTCAGAGTCTGTCATGCGTTCTGAAACTTGTGTTTTATGATACCGTCCAGTTTGACCAACATAGCATTTGTGACACCTTCCACAGTTCAATTTGTACACTACATTAGATTGCATGTCTTGGGGTGTTTTTTTTTGCTTGTTAACTTTTTATGCATATATTTTGTAGTTCTGCCATGACCAAATCTGCACAAATGGTTGATATACAATTACCCATTACCAACTCGAAAAATTTGTTTGTAAATAGTTCCATTGTAACAAAAGTAATTGGAGTCTATACATTCATGTCCTTTTGCGTTGGTGTTCTATCGAAGGTATTGCAATTTTTTTTATTTTATTTTTTAAATGTATCTAATATGTCTAATGTTTTTTCAAAATAGTTATATCAACACGGAGAAACTACTTTTCGGTAAGTAATAGAAACGATACTTGTCGTATAAGTTTTTGTGGGAGGTATGTTCATGAAACTACATTATTACAAAGTCCTGAAGAAGAATTTAATTGAATTCGAAACGTTGGCAAGAAAACAATTGTTTCTTTGAGAAAAAATTGATCCTGTTATCCAACCAACCATTCTTCAGATATATTATTATTGTCTATTATTATATTCCATTCTAATTATTTTGTGAATTTCTAGCTTGGAGTATGCCTCTTTTCACTGATACCGGCAAATCTGAGAAGGGTAAGGTGAATATCCTGCAAGATGTGGTGTTGGTGCAGGGATCAGAGCTACCAGAGAATATCGTGGACTTCCTAACGGAATTCCATGTAGAACTCCCACTCAGCCCCCTTCCTGGAGAACCTGTGATGGTGACAACTCCAAGACCTGGATGTAGCAGAATGGAGGATGTTCGTTCAACCACCCCCTCTTCTGAAACGAGCAGCACCAGCAAAGACGCGGAGAAGGGTTCGAAGAGGGCCAACAAGAGAGAGACAGCGAACGGTAGCGATAATGAGTTTGCTGCCCCCCAATCGAATAAGAAAAGAGTGTCCGCCGCTAAGTCGAAGCAGGTGGAGCCGAAGGTGAAATCAAAGCAGTCGGAGCTGCGGAAATATATGAGAATATGGGATGAGACGAATCCTTATCGGCAGCCGCCGATGACCTCGACCCTGTGGCGAGCCCCTTCTACGTTGGATACCACCGTTTCGAAGTCCGAGACGGTCAATACGAAAAATCAGCCACCGACGGCATCGCAGATGCCATCCACTGCATTAAACATTGAGCCAACCACCACCACGACATCTTCAGAGACCACAACCGGGCCGCATAACCTACCAAAAGCTGGATCCATAGTACCTCAGCCACCAATGCCCACCACCATGACATCTTCAGAGACCACAACTGGGACGCATAACCTACCAAAAGCTGGATCCATGGTACCTCAGCCACAGATGCCCACCAGCATGACATCTTTAGAGACCACAACCGGGCCGCATAACTTACCAAAAGCCGGATCCATAGTACCTCAGCCACCGATGCCCACCACCATGATATCTTTAGAGACCACAACCGGACCGCATAATCTACCAAGAGCCGGATCCATACTATCTCCGCCACCGATGCCTGTGCCAACTGTTCAGGGGACAACTTCCGTCCCACCCTCTGGTAGCAAGATGGACTTACCGACACCGCAGAGGAGCTGCAACTTAGTCAACGACGTGCTCGAACTCGGCAGAATATGCCGAGAGAGGAAGACGAAGCTACTAGTGATCCGGGACAGCGATGAGAGATTGGCAGAGATTGCCACACGCAAGCGACGATTTGTGGTTCGACAGGAACAACTAGTCGAACGGAAAAGTTGTTTGCTGGCTGAACTGTCAGAGGTGGAAACCAACATTGAAAGGGGAAGTCAGGACATCGTCGGAGTCAATGAGGAGTACCGTGTTGAGGGTGATTCAACGAAACAGTACCGGCTGGAAGTCGCCCACATTAGCAACTGTGTGAAGGATCTTCAGAAGCGGATCAAGAAAGGAGTTGACGACATGGTGACATAATCAACATTTATTTCCCTAAATTTCAATTCGAAGACGATGACGACAGATAAACATTCAAATTAGTTTAGAAGAAGCAGTTTGTAATCTTGGAATAAACAATGTGGAAAAAAATTCCTCGTCTTTCATTCCATTTCATACTACTTTGATCATTGTGATTTTTCTTGTGAAATTGAAAATAAATGAGATAATTCCATTATAAGATTTCACCCCCTACTTATTTCAGATTTAAATCGATACAAATATCGAACCTATGAAGAAAAAATTGATGGGATCGAAATTGTAGGAAATTCAATTTTATACAACTTTGTTCATCACGAAGTTTCTCGTAAAGTCAAACTACAGCTGCGATTTTTTCGGAATTCATCTCGATGCGCTCTCATGTACTGAATGACGACGTTCACGATCACAACTCGTCTTTTATATGATACGATTGTGGTCGTGGTACGTCACACTACTCTCAGTGTGACGTAGTTCAAGGGTGTGACTTAGGTGAAGGTCATTCAAGTTCGAATTCAAAACATTTCTTCAAAGTCACCTTGTCGACATCATGTGACGTATGTAGAGGTCATTTCAAAGTCAAAATAACCACATGAATCAATGAAGGTTGTGAAAATATGAGAAGTGAATGAAGGTCATTCAAGGTTAAATCCAAAACATTATCTCAAAGTCACATTGACCGTATCTCCTTCTGACATAGTTCAAGGGTGTGACGTAGATGAAGATCGTTCAAAGTCGAACTCAAAAGACTTCTTCAAAGTCACCTTGTCGACATCATGTGACGTATGTAGAGGTCATTTCAAAGTCGAAATAATCACATGAATCAATGAATGTCGTGAAAATATGGGAAGTGAATGAAGGTCATTCAAGGTTAAATCCAAAACATTATCTCAAAGTCACATTGACCGTATCACCTTCTGACATAGTTCAAGGGTGTGACGTAGATAAAGCTCGTTCAACGTCGAACTCAAAAGACTTCTTCAAAGTCACCTTGTCGACATTATGTAACGTATGTAGAGGTCATTTCAAAGTCAAAATAATCACATGAATCAATGAATGTCGTGAAAATATGGGAAGTGAATGAAGGTCATTCAAGGTTAAATCCAAAACATTATCTCAAAGTCACATTGACCGTATCACCTTCTGACATAGTTCAAGGGTGTGAAGTAGATAAAGCTCGTTCAACGTCGAACTCAAAAGACTTCTTCAAAGTCACCTTGTCAACATCATGTGACGTATGTGGAGGTCATTTCAATGTTGATGTGACCGAGACAGACTAAAAATCTCAAGGTCAACCCCCAAGGTTATGCGACTTTGAACATTGTTCAAAGTAGCTGTGAAAATATAAAGTGTGAATGAAAGTCATTCAAAGTCAAACCCAAAACACTACCTCAAAGTCGCCTTATCCTTATTACCTTATGACGTACATTAAGGGTGTGACGTAGATCAAGGTCGATCAAGGTCGAAGCCAACTCGATGCGTCGAACACAGGCGCTCCCCCACAGAAGGCGATACAAGCAAACAGTGGTCGTTGAAACTTCACGGAGTGCAGACGTATACGCTCTCTGTCACGATGGGTACCGTCCAAACTGGTGAAGAAGGACCGCTCATCAGTCGATGGATCTTCGTCGTATGCAGACGTGTGGTTATTCTGTACAAACAGGTATAGAATACACATGAAGGACAATATCAAACCCTGACTTTACCATGTATGCAATCTAGTTCCCTAATCTCAAAGTTGAATTCCATATTCAAGGTCATGTTTCATGAACATAACTGAAGGATGTAAACCCTGTACCGTGCATTCCCACACACCAAGTAATTGTAATTACGTCACTATGTCACACACACACACACACACACACAAAATTTCATATGAAAAAAAAACTGAACGATCCCTGCACCAGACACTTCAAGGTCACATCGCCTTGATGTTATTTAACAATAAAAAAAGCAATTAATACGTCATAGTGGTGGGGGAAGGCCCAGAACCGGAAAAAAAATTCTGAACGATCCATACACCAGACGCTTCAAGGTCACATCACCTTGACTTCACTAAACAACAACAAAAAAAAGCGAATAATAGTGGTGGGGGGAGGCTTAGAACCGGCTCAAATCTCCTACTCCTGAAGTTTGAAAATTGAAGAGGAGATAAAAAAGCATTTTCGACGTAATTTATATTTTTTATTTCTTTTTTTGGACTATCTTTTCTCATGATAACGGAGAAGTAGAAAGCTAAGGGGTAATACTTTTTAAATGTAATGAAAAGTTTTGATAATAATGAAAAATTTTAAAATTTCCCATATAAATTTGGAATCAAAAAGTTATCAATGGAATCAGAGCACAGCGTTGTTCAACGAGTATGTTATCATCGGTTCTTGCAACACGTAATTTGATAACATGGTATACCAACTTTGGAAGAATGTGATCTATTCAATGAATGTCGAACTGGTGAAATTCAATTAAAGACAATGGAAGTCTGAACCTGTAACATTGAAACAAATGAATTCGATTTCAGTAACGATTCGTTACTGAAAATTATTCACATAACATCACGTAACAAATCATAGTTTCTAATAAATGTTTTGGGTATTTCCACGTTTCGACCTCCTACTCTTCAGTTTGCTTAGGCTAATTGAAAATTTACTAGTGAAAGATGAATCGAATGATGGAGAAAATTGTTTCATTTCCGAAGAGTGTACCATTTGGAGAAAAATAAGAAAATTGTTGAAAAAAAATGTTTGTTGGCCATCTACTATTCCAATGTTCACACATATATTTAATTCACAAACTCGAAAAAAATCTCATCTGAAATAAGTAAGTATATACTTATTGAAAAATCAAATGGAAATTCGAATTTTTGCGTAATTGCTGAATAATCATCTCGTCATATAAACATTATAACTGAAGTCGATAACACTATTGCCCCTTTAAAAACACATTTATCAGAAGAAGCAGTATCAGAAAAGATTATTTCTTCATTTGTTTTCCTATTTCTTCATCAATACGGATCAAATTCAAACCCTTTAGAGTCCACTTTGCGATTGAAATAATTCTTGTATATGAAATTCAATAACGATGCATTTTGAACAATTTTCCATAAATTAGTAATGCTGGGAATCGCAGTTGAAAAGGTAAAAAATTTTGATTTTCGAATGGCATGAATTTCCACTACTGGGGATTGCCGTTCATTTTATGTTGAGACCACATCGGATTTATGAAAAAAACAATTGTTTCAGTGGGTATTACGAATGTTGAATATATAAATTAAGAAGGATTTCGCGATCTCTGTTTGATTTTTTGTTCGTAGGAGAGAGTGCAGTTTCGATTTGTACGTGAACTTTATGAAACTTTATACATTCAATTATGTTATGTGAGAGTAGCAGAACTGACAATAATGAGTACTTGTTTGTCATTGAAAAAACCCAGTGTCTGGTTAAGAAACTTCAACGTCCTAATGACTGTTGATATTTTCCGAAACAAATTTTGATTAAATTAAAAGGAGTTAAATTTTTAGGAGTGATCAATTTTTGTGTAGAAATCCTGTGAATGGTATTTGATTCGATTCTATACGAATGTATAGAATACAAACGAAATGGAGGAAAGTTTTTTCGTATGATTCAGTGTTCATATAAAAGTATTTGTTTCGAAAGTATTTTTCTTTCGTGTAATTAAATTATGAAAAAAGCGGTTTTGAGAGGGCTTTCTCTTCCAATTTGTGTCTGAAAGTTACTTCTTTGCATGATCTACACATCTTGTATATAGTTAATTTTTTGAAATTGATTGCTCCAATCCTTTCTTTGGAAGATTCTCACATTTTTTGTATCAAGATGGAGTAGTAGAAAGCCAAAAACTTATTTTGCCAAAAATTTGAAATACTTCGTGATATAACAATTTTTCGGTTTCTGGACAGATTTGCGGTAATTATCGATATTGCGAAATGTCACTTTTAATAGGTTTCGTGAACGAAATGAACCAATAACAGTAATAGCCTATTAATTCATTACACTAATCATGGCAGACGATTCTGGGATCCAACGATCACTTATCTCGCGTTATTGGGAGTGGCCATTATTTAATGAAGCCGGTACGTTTCCCTACTGATAGGGAGTTTCGATTAAAAATTTGCTCGGCAAATCCTTCTCAAGTAAAAAAACCTGTATTCATCCAAGATGCAATGATTTGTAAAATACTTCAACTGAATAATATCATATACATACTTTTATATCTCGAGCTATTCTTATCCAGTCTTTACTGGTCATGTTACTAGAGTCCAATAACGGTGTGTATTCAATAATTTGATATATAATAGTATCGTGCCCGTATGACCTAAAACAAGAAATAAAATCAATTAACGAGTTTGGTGATACAATAATTTTTATGAAGAAACGTTGGCAACAAAACGATTATTATCGTTTCAATTTTACAAGAAATGATGAGTTCCAAATTAAATTACTCACCGAAGAGTAGTTTCTTCGTGTTAATATTACTATTTTAAAAACCATTAGACATAATGGATACATATTGTTTGGGAAAGCCCAATTGGTAATTTAGTTTTATTTATTTTGTAAATATAAATATTTCGCGCTCTATCGAGCATTACGGGGACAAAGCAACGTTCCACCCACAAGAGACGTTCATGACCTTCCGAAAGGCAAAAAAACATCGTATTACCAAAAACATATTTGTCCGATATATTGACTTTCAGTATCCAACGGAATGAACTCCGGGGCTCATGTCGAAGTAATCGTCATTGAAAATATATTTGTGGACATCAAAAGTGTTTTATTTTGTGAATGTCACTATCAAGAGCGAATATTTCCTTCAACGGGGCTTCCCGAATCCACTCCTCAGACAGAAAGCTACCTTTCCAACGCTATTCTTCACGCAGACGACCACGATGAATCCAAGTAAGTCCCTTAATGTTCTCGTTCTAATTTTAACTATCGTTTTCTATTTCGCCATTATATTTGGGATAACGGATATCACCCCAACTCAGAATATGTTCCAACAGTTCATTTTTCGAAACCAATTTCTGAGCTAATATATATACAAACACATATACAAAAAAAACATTGTAAAAATCAAATTGATGTCTCGAAAATTTGGTCGTTGCGGTGTTTTTTAATTTTTTTAATATATCTAACAGTTTTCAAAATAGTACTATTAAAATCTGTTTTCCGTTAATCAGCAGACGCCCCCATACGAACGACAACTCTCAGAAGTTGTGAAACTTGTGCGAGCTAAGGACTAACGAGATCTTACCTTTCAACGTGTGATTCCTTAACATGAAGAAATTACTTTTCGGTGAGTGATTCAATTAAGAACTCATTATTTCTTGTGAAATTGAAACGATAATAATTGTACAAGTTTTGTGGGCGGTATGTTTATGAAAATTCATTGTTACAGAGCCCCGAAGAAAAATTTATTTAAATTCGAAACGTTGGCAAGAAAACAATTGTCTTTTTTTTAATGATCCTGTTACCCAACTAACCTTTCTTCAGAAACAAAATTAAGTCAAGTATAGCATTTTTATCCGGTACAGAATTCTGGTTCGCATGCCGGACTTGGTTTCGGGGAGACTGAATATAGAACAATGCGAAACTCAAGTTTCGCAATTATTTACGGGATTTCAATGAAGGTTACAAAACTGTCAATCCTTTTGAAAATGAATGTATTAGTGCTTCCTGAAGGAAGATGGAATGGATACTCAAGAAATTGAATAACTATTCGAAGGATCATTACTAAATGATTTATGGTTTTCTCATAAATTCTTCGATTTGAGAAAGTCAATTATAATTTGTAAATGGAAATATTTTCTGTATTTTAGTATCCACGAGGTTTGTTAAAAAAATACGGTTAATGTTTAAATTAATGTTTAAATTAAATTACCGTGGCGTACTTCATTGGAGTTATTGCTATATGGTCATACCGGCAATAAGGGGTTATGCGCAGCTTGCGAGAAATAATTCGAAGAAAATATCCAGTATTGTGGAAAAACAATTCATGGCTTTTACATCACGATAACTCACCTGCTCACTCATCATTGCTTGTTTCTAATTTTTTGGCCAAAAACAACACCGTAATCAACTACAACTTTTTCCAGTTCCTGAAATTGAAGAGACCCATGAAAGGACGGCGTTTTGCGACGATTGAGGAGATGAAAACCGAATCGCTGAGAGAGCTCAATGACAAAACAATGAGCAGAATGTGCATAACAGAGCTGCTTCTAGAAAACACTGGCACGAGTGAAGTATATCTTAGAGGAAAACTTTGGAGGGAAAATATACATAAATAAATGAATATTTTTTGAACAAACATCGTATTTGGAATACGATTCCCATGATCATTATTATTTCAATAATCAATTTTACGTTATGATCAATTATATATATTTTGAAACTGATCAAGTACATATTATTTTCAATATTGTTTGTCATGTTCGGAAGAATGGTTAAAAATATAAAAAGGCTAATTGAGAAATTGGTATGGAAAAATATTTGTGATTGTTATCTATAATTTCACTGACACGTCTGAAAAAGTTGAAAATTTCAAAGACGGAGATTTGAAGTTAGCATGTTTAACTATGAGATATGCAAACTGAAGGACATAATCAAAATTTCATGATTTTAGGATTCGAATATTTAATGATAAATACAATAAAAATCGATAAATACTAAAGAATAGATTCACAGTGAGAAAAATATTGAAAAAAATATTGAACATATAATTGTTCAGTGATACACAAAAGAATAGGGAATTTGTTTGGCGGCAGAAAAAATGAGCATCAGAGCATTGTTAGTATTTTACGACAAAATATTGGCCAATCATTTAGCTAGTTTGCTTTTAGGTGAATTTCACTTCCACCCGCTTTGTGTAGAATATCACGCACTTTCTTAACGATTCCAAAACCACCTTAGAATCTTTAAATAGTTTTTTTTGATTTTTTTGTTGGTAGGACACTTTTTCTTCTGTATTCGTGACTGCTTGGATGGTGACTCGCAACCCATATCAAATCGCCGTTTTCCCTTCATTATATTCGTAATTAGCCAAGCGGCTCTTTTCTCTCCAATAGATGCGTCTTTTGCCTTGAATCGATTCCAATTACTTTCTGAAAGCTCCTGATCCGCTAAGTGTCTAGCTGGAAGATGGTTAGGATTCTGTGAATATGCCTTATCGTGTTTTCGGCATGCAGAATCCAGTGGATTGACACCCGGATCACCTCTCGCCAATCTTTTCTGAAATTTGGTGCCAGGGCCGTAATACTGATAGCCAGGTAATTCCAAAGGTAGACTACTGATGAGGGAATTGACCAATCCCCTACCTGCTTTATTTGTATGCTGCTCAGGAGATCTGCATCGGCTCATAACCCCCATAAATAAAGGAATTGATATGGAGACCTGCTTATAAAGTCTCCAACTGTCATACAATGCGCATACTAATTTCGATGAAAAGGTGGGTGGCGGATCGGAAAGCGGTGTGAAACAGCGTCATGGATCATTACTTCCACTATCCATTCGCGGTCTGATTATCGGACCTTCCAATTGCGGCAAGACGAATGTTATGATTTCTCTACTGACTCACCCTCTAGGATTACGATTTGCAAATGTTTATCTATATACAAAGTCCCTTTATCAACTCAGAAATGAGTATTCACGTGAAGAATTAGCTTCGATTGAAGGATTGGGATTTTACACTTTCGCCAATAATGCAGTTGAAATAGTAGAGCCTGCAGATGCCAAAACCGATTCAATATTCATTTTCGATTATGTGATGTGTGAGAAACAGGATGTTATACGATCATATTTCAGTATGAGTCGTCATAAAAATGTGGATTGCTTCTATCTAGCCCAAACATATTCACGAGTTCCGAAACAATTGATTCGAGATAATGCAAATTGTATTGTACTGTTCAAACAAGATAATATGAATCTCAATCATATTTTTTCTGACCACGTGTCACCAGATGCGACATACAAGCAATTTTAAGATATGTGTGCGAGATGTTGGGAGGATAAATATGGATTTTCAGTAACTGATAAGGATCGAGTAGTGCTAGATGGACGTTATCAAAAAGGAGTTGATGCTTTCATATATCCTTGACGTTTTCGAAACAATTGAATCATTCGAGTGCTAGATAGTGTCGACGACGCTTCATTGTACACATATTCAAGTGAATACATTACGGAGGGAAAAAATGATGATGAAATGTGTTTGAAAAGAAGTTAATTGAAGCAACAGATGCCGTTTGGAAGGAATTAAATTATATCAAGAATAGTCGCTTAGGTGATCAATCAGCACTCGAAAGAATCTATGAGCCAATAATAACAGCAATATCTGCCCATACTGGAGGAGCATCTCACCTGCATCAGGTGATGCAGACAACAAAGAGTGCTACACCACTCACCGCCAAAAATATAGTTGAAGGTGAGCTAAAACCGAAATTGAAGAGGATTTTTCGAAGTTACTATCAGTAAATCCCTCATACGATACCGTCTTTGGAGTACACATGAACACTGAAACGGGAAATTTACAAATGGGTGTAGCTGATGTGGAGTTCATCGATGAGGAAATTGTGTTCAAGAAAAATGATAAAACTATTGCCACTTATCAGGGTACCCCAAAACTATATGGATTATTATTCATGAAAGTACCATCGGGAAATATCCCCTCTTCCGATATGACCACTTATGGTGATATACTCAAATTAACGAAGACAGCATATAAATACAATGGGGGAAAACAGGCTATCAAATAATTGGAAGAAATATCGAGAAATAATCCTACCACTATTATCCACTGCAGAACCTCAGTAGAGAAGGTGCCGGCATAATCAAAATACCCACTCAAAAAGAATATATCAGGAATAAGCATATAGATTATGTTTATTGAAATAAACTCGAAAAACTGGTTGATCGCCTTCCATTGCTTTGGAGTTCAGGAATGGCTGGACATATCGGGCACGATAATGAAATATTGGCCATAATGGAGGAATTACGTGAAGAAGGATTAGTCTATTGACCGTAATATAATGAACACGATTTATGAAGCTGACTCAGTTACTCGCAGACGATCTAACAAGCGCATCACAATTGATAAATTTGGGGGTAGAAGGGATGTGTTAGTAAACCACTTGTTGGAAGATCGGGTGTTGGATTCATTCTCATACCACATGGTGATATGACATTCAGAATAAGCGGTTGCAGAATATTGGTGAACCTGTAGACGGAGCGAGTTATTGAAGTTGAACAGTCAGTCGTTAAATCTGCACGTGAACAGTAGCGAACTGTATCCTCAACTTCATAACTTCGAAGAAGCCATATAGCAGTAATATGAGTGATGCAAAATGGCAGGTTGTGAAGGAAATACATAAGCCGGCGCATCGAAATTTTCCCCGTCGAAAGACAATAATAAAAGGATTTTATGACTTGTGGCAGATGGATCTGATGGAAATGCAACCATATGCTAGAGAAAATGACGGTCATAGCTACATCCTCATAGTAATCAACTGTTATTCGAAGTATGTATGGTCAAGACCATTGATAAATGAAACTGCTGATTCAGTTACTGCAGCTATGGCAAGTTTGTTGAAAGATGCGAAGCATGTCCCAAGGAACTTACAATATGATCACGGTACCGAGTTTTATAATTCAAAATTTTCATCGCTAATGAGAGAGCACCGTATCAATCATTATTCAACATTCAGCACAAAAAAGGCTGCAATTGCGGCAAGAGTCGTCAGGACGTTGAAAAGTTGGCTTTATAGACAATTTTCATTTCAAAACCATTACAGTTGGTTGAATATTCTTCCTAAAATTACCAGTCAATATAACAACAAAGTTCATCGTACCATTGGCATGAAGCCTGCAGACGTAAAACCATCCACAAAATTGACAGTTTATGGCCAGCAGATTATATACCAGAGTCACGTTCCTGAAATTCCACAGCTTTTGCAGACAACATGTCGACGAATGTCTTATATACCTCTCCAAGGTTGTTTGATTGATCAACAATTTGGTTTTGGCTGTTAAAAGACTTCACCTCTAATATTTCCTGCGTCTGAAGTATGTACCTCCCACACAACTCCATGTTCACTTTCAAGATGTTATGAACTTGCACCATTCGATCAATTAAAGTCACAACTTGTAACGTAGTCGGGGCTACTTTGAATACCCAGGCTAGTCAGTAGAGAACGGTGTGAGTTCTTTGGACAACTTTGCTAGTTTCTGATTTTTAATGTGTCAAGAGAGTAAAATCATGAATGTTAAATATCATTCAAAGTTAAATGTGAGATATAATGTGGTAATAAATATCCTAGAATGGTATCTGTTGGTTTTGTTTTAAGTCTATTAAAAAGTCCCTCCCAGAGTCTGCAAGACATGAAACCTTATCATCATAGACGTGGATTTTTAAATAAGGACTATTATCACTAACTTTGTTCTCAAAGATTTGATTAATCGGAGGTACACTGAGGTTAGATTTTGAATTATTAGATACTTTATTAGAAGGTATTGACATAAAGTTACGAACAGTAGTTACCTATTTTTGCCATTCTGTAGAACTCACTGTCTTGCCTTTTTCTGTTGATTTTTGTTTGTGGTAGTGTCTGGGTTTGAACTGCCTGCTACCACAGCGTCCAGACCCGCTGTGCCAGCTTGTACATTTTTTGGAGTACATTTGAAACATTTTGATTTTACAATAACCTTTCTTCCACAACCAAAGCAAAACAAGGTTCTCTGAGATTCACACGTAAAATAGGTATGTCCACCACTGGAACAATTCCAACAAGTAGTAGAGTTCAAGACAGAAACATTTTTATTGCTGACAATTTTATTCTTAAACGAGAAATTATTCGGATCTTGATGCACATGATAACTTAAGTCAGGTTCTAATAGATTTGTTTTAGATACTGGAGGAGGCTCATATCTGTCAGACCATTCATAAGCTTCTTCCAATTTTTTACATAAACTGTTCAAGTCAGAAATGGTGTCAATATCATTCAAAGCTAAATGTGAGATATAATGTGGTAATAAATTTCTTTGAATGGTATTTACCATTTCCTTCTCATTTGGTTTTGTTTTAGGTCTATTAAAAAGTCACTCCTCTGTGGTAATATACATTGTGACTCTTTCGGAAGAACCTTGTGTTCGATTACTAATCTCTCGCTTCAGATCTTCATCGTAATGGTATGGCAGAAAATCATCTTTAACTTTCTGAACAAGTTCATCCCAGCTTCTCAGTCTCTTCCTATTATGATTATACCATGTCCAAGACTGATCTTTAAATAAATCTCCAGCAGATAAGAACAGCTCATCTTTAGAGACATTACGAGCAAAGCTGAAAGCATCAACTTTCTCCAAAAAGGAAACCAAAGACTCCTTGCGATCACCACTAAAGTGAATGTTCCATTTATAAGGCAATACAGACTTTGGAAAGTTAATGATGATGACTAGGGCCTGTTGGAGTGGATATCTGGATAGACGTATCTTCAGAAACTTTATCGGCTAAGTCTCCTTCAAGCTCTAAATGGAGTGCTTTTTCAATATCCTCCTCAGTATCATTTACAAATGGAAGTCTATGAATTATTCCAGATAGATGCAAAAGTCTAGTAGATAATCTCTAGTATTCAACAACATTATGAGCATAAGAATCAATTATAGCTTTCAAGTCAATCAATGTTTCTTCAACCTGAGGTACATCTTCAGCGAAGGTATGACAAATAGAAAAAGCGCCTGAAAAACTACGGTTTGAACTTTCCTGACTCAAAAGTCCTCTCAATAGTTTTCTACATTTATCTAAATCACCCTAGGTTCAAGATTCCTAATCTTGATTTCATAATCCACTTCTTTAGCTTTCAAATGATTAACTGCCATACTGAAGGTGTAAATATTAAGTCAAAATCCAAATAATAGATACTGTAAGGTAAATATGATAAGCAAGTATGCAATTCAAAAGATAAAATCCAGCGAAAGTCATTTTTTGTGGAGGAAAAAATCAGTTTTTATCGACCTTTTTTTGGGTAATTGTTACCTTCCACAATCTGAAAAAATATAAAAATTATAATGGAGAACTTTATACAAGTGTAGAAGGGCAAACTTTTTAGTTTACCCCGAAAAGTTACTGCGTAAAAATCAAAGTATTTTTCACAAAGAAAAATCTTCTATTCATCAGTAACTTGTCGTATTTAACAATTTTGCCTATCAAAAAAATTATTAAGAAATAATACTTATCTTTTACGTTTCGGAGGCCAAAATCTGCCTCCGTCTTCAGAAATGGATAAAAATTCGAATATATACGCAGTTATTCCTTTTTTTGAGAGCTTATTTCTTTACTTCTTCGACAGATGTCAAAGAAGTTTTGAAATATGAAATTATGTCAATGTTGTTGATTGACAACTGAAATATTCGATGTAATACAAGGTACTCTCCGATATCAGTTTGTTGCCATTTCGCCACTATCCAAAGTTTTCTTCAAGATGGGTAGCCAAGTACGGTCTATTTCTAAGGAGCTATTCGAGATACAGTTCTCTCCAGACATGAGAATATACGCTGATTCTTTTAGCTTACGTCTCTTTGAATGAGGCTCATTGGTAATCTTTTTTGTCCTATTCCATTCCACCCGATGTTCACCGTCTGATTTTAAAATGTGTTCTGATAATTTTGATCCTGTCAATTGTCTATTTTTTATATAATCTCGATGTTCATTCTCACGCACTTTCAATGGTCTTGAGGTTTCACCAATGTAACTTTTACCACAAGAACAAGGTATTTTATAAATACAAGTTTTTGTTTTTTCTTCAGTGTTGTTGGGTTTTGTATGTGTGAGTATAGATCTCAGTGTATTTTTTGTTTTGAAAGTAGTTCTAACATCATATCTATTTCCAATTCGTAGCTGTAAAAGGTGTCGTTGGATGTTGAGTCGGTAATTGTTGAGTTGGATGTTGTTGAATTTGTGAAGCTGTTTGTATGTTCGTTTGGTTTTTAATTGACTCTTTATTTTCTATTGAATTTATCGTTGAATTTATGAAAGAATCTGGATAAGCGTTATCTTTCAAAACAGATTTAATTAATGATATTTCTTTATTAAGATTTTCAATTGAATTGCATATCATTTCAGCTCTTTTGTAAAGGCAATTTATTATACCTTTTTTAACACTCGCATGATGATTTGATGTATAGTGGAGATATCTATTTGTATGTGTTTTCTTCCGATAAACATTTATATCAAGTTGATCTGATGACTTCTCCAAAATTACATCAAGGAAAGGGAGTCGACCATCTTGTTCAATCTCTATTGTGAATTTTAATTATTGCTAGAGATGGTCATGCTATGGTAAGAGAAAGAATTCAGTTTCACCGACGGAACATTCATTTGAAATGAATATATGTGATTTGGAGCAATACATAAGAACACATCTGATTCACAATGATTTTGACTATTTATATTATTGCATTCAACAATCTTTCAACTCTTTCAATCAAAGTAGAAATAGAACTCACATAAATAAATTTAAAAAACTACTGGAAGAAAAACAAACAAGTGTTTTCAGTAATAAAGAAAATAACCAACAATTTACAGAAAAAACTGTAGTTAACTTGTCATCCAAAATTCTCAATACTCATGAAAAATCGCTACTGGGCAAAGGACTGAATTTCTCAGTAACTCCAAAAATAGTACCAACATTTGAATTAGTTACTGCTATAGAAGAAACAGCCCTAAATTTACCACCTGAAATATCTGGTGATTACAGATCTGAATGTAAAAACATTTTGTCACGACCCCATCATATCAGAAGTAACTTGAATAAGTATGAGAAAATTACAATAACATCCCTTCGTTCAGATAATAATATCAAAATACTTCCAGCTGATAAAGGTAATGCCACAGTGATAATGGATACCCTCGATTATGAAAATAAATTATCTCAGTTGATTTCGAACACAACATACCGAACACATAATATAACAAAAAACGTTTACAAAAAGCTAAAGGATGATCCAACAAAATCAATTGAACAAAAAATTTATAGAATATTGGCTAAATATAAAGACATGCTAACCAAAACAGAACGCACTCAACTAATTTCTCATTTTAGTAAACCTCCTCATTTCTATGGTTTACCAAAAATACATAAACCTAATCCTTTAAGACCAATTGTAAGTTCCATTGCATCTCCCTGTCAGAAATTAGCAAGATAACTTTTGGAAATTTTGAAACCAATTTCAGGAAACAGTAATAGTTTCTTAAAAAATACAGCCCATTTCATAGATAAACTTAAAGATATAACACTCAGCGATGGTGATGTTCTGATGAGCTTTGATGTTGAAAGTCTTTTCACGAATGTTCCTGTTGATAAAACTCTTCAAATTGTCAAATCCAGGTTGGAAAATGACTCAACTTTAAAACATCGAACGAAGTTGGATGTTAATTCTATATTAGAATTTTTAAAATTATGTATAGACAAAACCTATTTTCAATATAGAGATGATTTCTATCAACAAGAATTTGGCATGGCTATGGGTTCCCCTTTATCTCCTATCTTAAGTAACATATATATGGAGTATTTTGAAGAATCTTTTGTTGAAACTTATCAGAATGGTCCCAAAGTTTGGTGGAGATACGTTGACGATATTTTTGCTATTTGGAATAGAAACAACGATGACCTGAATACTTTTTTGAATTATAACAACGAGCGGGAGCCGACAATAAAATTCACAATAGAGATTGAACAAGATGGTCGACTCCCTTTCCTTGATGTAATGTTGGAGAAGTCATCAGATCAACTTGATACAAATGTTTATCGGAAGAAAACACATACAAATAGATATCTCCACTATACATCAAATCATGCGAGTGTTAAAAAAGGTATAATAAATTGCCTTTACAAAAGAGCTAAAATGATATGCAATTAAACTGAAAATCTCAATAAAGAAATATCATTAATTAAATCTGTTTTGAAAGATAACGCTTATCCAGATTCTTTCATAAGTTCAACGATAAATTCAATAGAAAATAAAGAGTCAATTAAAAACCAAACGAACATACAAACAGCTTCACAAATTCAACAACATCCAACTCAACAATTACCGACTCAACATCCAACGACACCTTTCACAACTAACGTTATACCTTACATTCCAAGACTATCTGAAAAAATAAGACGAATTGGAAATAGATATGATGTTAGAACTACTTTCAAAACAAAAAATACACTGAGATCTATACTCACACATACAAAACACAACAACACTGAAGAAAAAACAAAAAATTGTATTTATAAAATACCTTGTTCTTGTGATAAAAGTTACATTGGTGAAACCTCAAGACCATTGAAAGTGCGTGAAAATGAACATCGGGATTATATAAAAAATAGACAATTGACAGGATCAAAATAATCAGAACACATTTTAAAATCAGACGGTGAACATCGGGTGGAATGGAATAGGACAAGAAAGATTACCAATGAGCCTCATTCAAAGAGACGTAAGCTAAAAGAATCAGCGTATATTCTCATGTCTGGAGAGAACTGTATCTCGAATAGCTCCTTAGAAATAGACCGTACTTGGCTACCCATCTTGAAGAAAACTTTGGATAGTGGCGAAATGGCAACAAACTGATATCGGAGAGTACCTTGTATTACATCGAATATTTCAGTTGTCAATCAACAACATTGACATAATTTCATATTTCAAAACTTCTTTGACATTTGTCGAAGAAGTAAAGAAATAAGCTCTCAAAAAAAGGAATAACTGCGTATATATTCGAATTTTTATCCATTTCTGAAGACGGAGGCAGATTTTGGCCTCCGAAACGTAAAAGATGAGTATTATTTCTTAATAATTTTTTTGATAGGCAAAATTGTTGAATACGACAAGTTACTGATAAATAGAAGATTTTTCTTTGTGAAAAATACTTTGATTTTTACGCACTAACTTATCGGGGTAAACTAAAAAGTTTGCCCTTCTACACTTGTATAAAGTTCTCCATTATAATTTTTATATTTTTTCAGATTGTGGAAGGTAACAATTACCCAAAAAAAGGTCGATAAAAAATAAAATCCAGATAATAGACACGGTAAGGTAAATACGATAAGCAAGTATGCAATTCAAAAGATTAGTTTCTAATGTCACTAAGGTATGTACGCTAATTATGAAATGACAAATTCAGTAGTTTTCAATCACAAATTTGAAGTTATCAAAGTTGTATTGCTTATCTGATGCAGAAGGAAAGAAAAAGATATTTGCCAAAACGAATATTACCATTCAAATTTTATAAGTCACCAGAAATGTTGGGCGCCAAAATATGTAACGTAGTCGGGGCTACTTTGAATGCCCAGGCTAGTCAGTAGAGAACGGTGTGAGTTCTTTGGACAACTTTGCTAGTTTCTGATTTTTAGTGTGTCAAGAAAGTAAAATTATGAATGTTAAATATTTGAATAGCTGGGCCCCAGCATTTTTTTATTATATGATGGAAAAAAATACAAATACCATTACGAAGATAGTAGTGAAAACTTCCTTCTGTGATCAGGTGAACAAGAAAATCATATATTCACAAAAATTAATACATATATTTACAAAAAAATACAAAGATTGACCCTGTTAGTATGATGGTTTCACCTGTTTACTCCATCATGTCTCCTAGCAGAGACGTTGTTAAAGGTTGTTGCTCCCTAGTTGAGTTCAGTTGACCAGTGTGGGACAGAATACTTCCTTGAGAGGCAGGATTGCTCACATGAGAATGGTTATGAAACAGGATTCTAGAGATATAAATGTTTTGCACTTTGTTGGAGATGATTGGAATGAAAAACTTCCATGCAGAAAAACATTTCTATTCACCACATAAACACAACAAGTCGCCGGAATGGATAAAATAGAGTACAGGTTTTGATAAACAATTTACATGTCGTCTGTTCAAAATGCTAATGCAAGTGTAAGTGTTCGTCAAACAAAAGAACACTCGCTTTTTATGAAGTTCTTTGTCACGTGATCATAGACGCTAGTTACTGTTTTACCTTTCATATTCTGGCCAATAGAAATTAAACAAGTTAAAATGAGGTGATAACGACAACGAACTTCATAAAGTATTGTCAGCACAAAATACATTTCTAAATTCAACCAAGTAATTGCAAGATGAATATAAATAATTCATGAACTAGATTATCAATAATGAAACAAGGAAATAATAATGATAATAATAAGAAATTACATTACAACACCTCTCTCCTAATTTTGAAAATTGTACCTAGGCAAGGTGCAATTTTCACTAACTCGCGATGCTTTACTACTACCTTCCAGTGCAGTGTGATCTAATTGATTTTTTATCTCTTCAGTTTTTTGTGCTCCCACTGTAACGTCAATTTCATTCGAGGAATGCAAGGAAACATTGGATTTACTTTTATATCGCTTATGCAAAGTTCGCAGAATGTAGAATATTAAAAGGCAAAATAGCAAACACACAATGAAATATAATATTCCATGGTGAACTAGGTCAGTTCTGTTTACTGTAGATGGCGATTCATTTTCATTCTCTTGAAGTTTTTGCAAGTTATGACTTATTTCTTTCAAATCATGATAGTTCTTTGAATTTATAACGAGAGGTGTTTCAATTGGCTTTATTTTCGATAAAACAAAATTTGATAAATTTGAATTTATTTCTTTTTTTAAGTTCAAAGGAGCGATATAGTAAGATATGACTTCACTAGAAAACTCTTCGTGAGGTGTAAGAATGACTGATTTTGAGTATAATGAACATTTTGAATTGATACTCAAAATCCCAGTATCATTTAAAGTAATTGTTTGTATTCCCTCAATCGATCTGCATTTCAAATCCACATATGCTTTATGTGGCAAAAAGGCAAGAATGTTTGTTTGCTAACTGAATAAATTGTTTTTCGTTTATATGTATGTTATATTAGAAAAATCAATGCACCCTTTGTCCAAGGGTGCAAGGGTTACCCAGGAAATGACTCAGCATATTCAGCACATTTCCAAGGTTTTTCTAGAACATTCGAAGAAACGCATATCTACATCAGCAGTTCCTGGTCCTATGAATATGGGAAAACAAGAGGACGCCTCATTCTTGAATCACTTCGCGACTATCCAAGTTCGTCGATTTCTTGAATCATTATTTGTAACATTTGATCAGATTCTTGATTAATTTCGCGACTATCCATGTTCGTCGAAATCTTGAATTATATTTAATGTCTTTATTGTAAACAAATGTGTTCAATAAAGTTTATTTGTTTTTAAAAATATAAATTCAGTGTGAACCACATAACAAATTGGCGCAGTCGTACGGATCTTGAGAAACGCTGATATCCAAACAGCGGTAATCTCCAGACTTCCGACAAGAAGAAGAACAAGCACCAACCCAGTGGACAGGACGGTCTCTTCAGCAACAAGAAACCCGCATAAGTCGTCGCCGTTGCCCATTCGTTGTGAAGAAATCACTCCAGGAAACACGCGTAAGTCGTCGAACGCTGCTCATCTTGCTGTAGCCAGAGCTCATGAAGTAGGACTTCATCCCGCCACACCAAGCAACCAGAAGCCATAACGAAAAAGAAAAACAAGAATAGCATAAGAAACTAGGATAAGGAAAAGCGTGAGTACACTTTGAATTATCATCACAATTGAGTTGAAATTTCGATTAACCCTTGTTCAAATTTTAATTTAAAAATGGCTGAAAATGATCCAATTGAACCCTAAAAACTTTCTGAAATATTTTCAATTGTTCCCGAATATGATGGTGATTCAATTTTGCTAGGAAATTTCATAAATGCTTGCGATCATGCCGAACGCATGGCCGTAGATCAACAAAAAACTTTACTTACAATTCATATTAGAAATAAATTAAGAGGAAAAGCTGCTCAATTGATAAATTCTAGAAACCCAGGAACTTATCAAGAGATCAGAGGTTTATTAAATTCTCACTTTGGTGATACACGAGATCTAACGTCACTAATTCAAGATCTACAGAGAATAAAACAAGGAAATGGAGAAAATGCACTGACATTTTTCTCAAGACTACAAAGTCACAATGCAAAAATGTTATCTTGCATACAAGCTTCAAACTTGACTCACGAACAAAAATTAGCACAATCAGTAATAATCGAGTCAATGATATTAAATACTTCATTGACAGGATTAGAACCCAAATTAGGTCACATTATACGAGCAAGTAACCCAACAACGATGTTAGAAGCATCAATTAGAATAAAACGTGAGATACAGCTCTCATACTTTGAAAATCAAAGATTAAATACACGTTTACCTCCAAATCAGAGTCAGAATAGACCAAGACAAATGACAAACACCCAAAGTAATTTCCAAAGAAATTATATGCAAAGCCAAAATCCAATAAGACCCATTGGAAATCAAAATCAAAGTCAAAGCTTTCAACAAGGTTTTCAAAGACCACAAAACTACCAACAATCATATATTCCAAGACCCAACTTTCCAGTACAACAACGTACACAACCTAATCAAACAAACCAATTCAGACAACAGAATTACGGTCAACCACAAAATAGGCCAACAGTAATTCAGAAAAATCCCCAAAATCCAACAAATAATAACATGAGAACCCATTATCTTGATTACAATGATTATAATTATGATAATGAGTATGATCAAAATGAATACTTTTATAATGACAACCAATATCAAGACGAATACAGTTCGGAAAATAATTTATTTTATGATGAAAACAATTATTTTCAAAATCAATATGAAGAAGAACAATTCTATGAGGATTTTCACAATACCCTGTCTTTAGACAACCCTCCTATAGACAACCCTCCTATAGAGAACCCATGTATACGAATTACCAACAGTCATTCAGACAATATCAATCCCCAATTACGACAAACCCAGTATACAGACAAGCTATTAATAGACCCATCATGCGTAGCACAGCCGATAACCGAGAAATTTGCGGCAGTCATCAAAACAAATATCAGTCCCGTTCGAACAATGAACAAAGAACAATTAGGTATTCGTATAAGCCCGATCCTAAGCAATCTTCATTATATAAACAGTTTAAGCAACTTTAAAATACTAATTGATACCGGAGCAGGAATATCAATTTTCAAAAAGAAAACTGTAGAAAATTATTCAAAACGATTTAAATAAAATATTCAAATAACAGGAGTAACTGAAGGAAAAGTAACAATTAATGAATCCGTTTTATTACCATTTGGAAAAAATAGAGTTGAACACAAAGTTTATATTCACGATTTAGATATCGATTTTGACAGAATTTTAGGATGTGATTTTTTGGAACATTTTGAAGGAGTTGTAGATATAAAAGATCAACAATTAAAATTAAATTATGGCACAATCCCGCTAATAAAAGCAACAGAAATGATTGATGACCAAAAATCTGAAGAGAAACAAGATGACCAAAAATCTAAAGAGAAACAAAATCAAAATAAAGTCACTCTTAACCCTGAAACATCAATGGCTGAAATAAATAATATTTTTGAGTATGACCCTGATAATTATTTTTTCGAAAGTAAATACAATTATTACAAATACTTAGAAGATGAAATTCCCATCAATAACATAAAAATCGAACCAAGAGTAGAAAAAGTATTTAAATTAAAATCGAAACTTAGAAATACAGAAGCTATACTGTTAGCTGCTGAAAAAGAAAAAGTCAGACTTCCAAACGCCCTTGTAAAAATAAATGAAAAAGGAGAATGTTTAGTAACAGTTGTAAATGGAAAAGCAATTGAAAAATTCATTGATTTCCCAGACTTAAAATTTGAAAAATTTAATGAAAATGAAATTCAAAATGATTTCAGTGAAATGTTTCCAAATCGTTCAACAGAAATAAAAAGTTTGCTTCGTTTAGAACATTTAAATGAAGAAGAAAAAGAACTTATTGAGAACCTTTGTTTAGAATTCTCAGACATTTTCTATATAGAAGGAGATCCTTTAACATTCACGAGTGAAATAAAACATTCTGTAAAACTAAAAGAGAATGCCCAACCCATCTCAACAAAATCTTATAGGTATCCACACATTCATAAAAATGAAGTGAAAACTCAAATTTCAAAACTATTAGAACAAAACATAATACGACCATCAGTCTCACCTTGGTCAGCCCCAGTTTGGATAGAACCTAAAAAACTTGACGCATCTGGCGCGTTGTAATTGATTACAGGAAATTAAATGAAATCACAGTAGACGATAAATATCCTCTACCTAATATCTCAGACCTTTTAGATCAATTAGGAAAGTGTCAATACTTTACAACACTTGACTTAGCATCAGGATTCCACCAAATTGAAATGGATCCTAAAGACATAGAAAAAACTGCATTTTCTGTAGAAAATGGCCTCTACGAATTTCTGAGAATGCCATTCGGGATGAAAAACTCACCCTCCACCCTTCAACGTATTTTAGACCATATATTAACCGGACTCAGAAACGAAAGTTGTCTAGTCTACATGGACGACATAATAATTTATTCCCCAACAATTGACGAACACTTGCAAAATTTAAAACTAGTATTCAAACGCTTAAGAAAAGCTAATTTGAAAATACAACCCGACAAATGCGAATTTTTAAGACAAAAAATTGCATACTTAGGACACCTTATAACCAAAAATGGAGTAAAACCAAACCCAAAAAAGGTGAATTGCATAATAGACTTTCCAGAGCCTATAAACGTTAAAGAAATAAAACAATTTTTAGGTTTAGCAGGTTATTACCGAAAATTTATCCCAAATTTTTCCAAAATATCTAAACCAATGACACATTTATTACAAAAAGATGTGAAATTTAATTTCGACAATGAATGTAAAATTGCATTTCAAGAATTGAAAAAAGCATTAACATCAACCCCAATTCTAATATATCCTAATTTTGACGAACCCTTTATTTTAACAACAGACGCATCTTCATTTGCAATAGGAGCAGTATTATCTCAAGGACCCATAGGAACAGATTTACCTATAGCCTATGCATCCAGAACATTATGTCCAGCCGAGACAAAATACTCTACCACAGAAAGAGAATTACTAGCTATGGTATGGGCAGTTGAACATTTTCGTCCCTACCTTTATGGAAGAAAATTTAATTTTATAGTAGACCATCGCCCTTTAACGTGGTTATTTTCAATTAAAGACCCTGGCAGCCGATTAGCCAGATGGCGATCAAAATTAGAAGAATATCAATTCAATGTAATTTATAGACCCGGAAAAATACACAAAAATGCAGACGCTTTGTCTAGAATTAAAATAAATTGTTTTGAAAGAATGCGCAAAATTTCATTCAAAAATTTTCGCAATCGAAAATGAAAATCCAAATGAAAACGAAGAAATTTCAGATACTGAAACTGAAATAGGTCAAGAAACAATTTTTGAAGAATTGAAAAACTTCACAAAACTGTATGAATCAAAATCACTAATTGACTATTCTAAATTCATTTTTACCAATGACCAAATTTTAGACAAAAAACATAAAGACATAATTGTTTTTCTGCAAAGAAACAAACTTACAGAAATTCATGACAAAATACTTGAAGACATGTTTGAAGAATATCCTGATTTCTTCTATAACAAAATCAATGTTGTATCTAGCAAAACGGTGAAAGATCGAAAATATTACTTGATCCCATTACCTTTTGATCATGACGGAGCAATAGAATATTTGTTTAGCTCCCTATACAAAGACCAAAATTTATTCGTACCAAATAAAGTATACCAACTCGAAACAAATGTAGGATTCCCAATACAAGAAATGTTATCCTATATTTTAGTTGACAAAGATGACATAAAATTCCAAATATGTCAAAACATTGTAACGACCCCTGACAAAAATCAGATTCCAATTATATTAGACCAGTTTCATAACGGTAAAAACAATTTACACCGTGGAATATGAAACTCTCCGAAGAATTAAACAAAAATACAACTGGAACGGTATAACAAAAGATGTTGAAAATTTTATTAAAGCCTGTGAGGTATGTCAAAAAACAAAAATCTGCAGGAAAAACTTAGAAAATCCGTTAGTAATCACGGAAACCCACAAAACAGCTTTTGAAAGAATAAATATAGATATTTTAGAAATTCCAACGAAGAATTATATTCTTACAATTCGAGATGAACTTACAAAATTCACTCAAGCATACCCTATATCTGATAAAACAGCGAAATCAGTTGTAAACATATTATTGCTATATTTCCAACATTATGGAACACCACTAAGAATCCATGCCGATTCAGGAAAAGAATTTAACAATTAACTACTAAAAGACATATGTTTACTCTATATTATTAAATTAACATTTTCTAGTGTTGACCAACCACAATCAAATGGTTCACTTGAAAGATTCCATGCCACCCTAATGGAAATGATAAGAGTAAATCTAGCAGAAAACCCTAAAGACCACCCATTTTCTATTATACCCTATGCTGTTATATGTTATAACAACAGTCTTAATAAAACCCACGGATTTAGTCCTTATGAATTAATATTCGGACAAACATCCGGTAGACCCCCAAAAACCTTATATAATCAAAAAGACCTTATGACGAAGTATGTCAGAGATCTTAATTACCGTATGGAATATAATTACAAATTAGCACGCACAAACACTGAACGAAAGAAAAAAAAAGCTAAAGTAAAATTTGACAGTAACTTACACCATGAACAAAAAACTTATAATATAGGTGATAAAGTATACGTAAAAGAGTTCCAAATCAAAAATAAGTTAGAAAATAAATTTAACGGACCTTTTGAAGTAATAGAAATTTTCAAAAACTCAGCATTACTGAGAAATCCTGACACTAATCAAACAACAAAAGTCAATTTCGATAGACTGAAACCAAGTTTTGTTTCAGATCAAGAATGATTCTTCTACTGGCACTAACGATTCATATAATCAACGCCCAGTATATGCTAGTACCTGTGAACAACACTATAGGTATTTATTACCATGAAACCGGAAGCATGAAAATATCAAATGAAAAATGGACTTTATTAGTTGTAAAAGACATGGCACCTGTAAAACAAGCCATTGTTCATAATCGAAACATTCTAAGTAATCTCATTCACCTACTTGAAACAAACAATTTAGGAATGAAAACTTTCAGTTCAGAGATAAGCACACATATTAGCCTTTCAAATGAAGTAGCTGATTGAGTAGAATTAAAATATGAAGAGACGCAAATAGACGCGAATGATTACAATAAGAATAATAAGCGATATAAAAGAGGACTTTTAAATGGAATAGGTTCCGTATGGAAAGCAATAACCGGCAACCTTGACGCCAGTGACGGCGAATATTTTAATGAATGTATTAACAAGATTTATAAAGACGAACACCAAATTGAAAATTTATTAAAAAACCAAATTTCAGTCACCTCTGTAATTAAATAATTTAATACTACAATACGACAGTTACAGGTTGATGAACAAGCATTTAATGAAGATATAATTCAAATTGAAACATGGATATATACGCTATCCGACAGAGTATCTTTAATAAACGCAAGGTTGAAAGCCATCCAAATTTGCGAACAACTTTTAGAAAGTTATGTATTTCTAGAAGATTATTTAAATGATATGCTGAACGCAATTACTTTTGCCAGACTTCATATCATTCACACATCAATTATAAAGCCAAACGATTTAGTTTCGTCCCTTCAGGAAATTGCTCAAACAATACAAAGAAACAATTTACCTTTACCAACAAGACTTTCTTCAATATCAAAATATCTTGACATAATTGAATTACAAGCTTTTCAAGCAGATTCAAGACTTGTCTTTATTTTAAAAATACCACTAGTAGAACCTGAATTATATACTGTTTATAGATTGTACCCTATTCCAATTTTGGACAATCGAACAGGGTTACATCACATTTTACCCACAAATAAGAAATTTCTAGCAAAAGATGATGATTCAATGCTGTATGCTGCATTTGAAAATCTAAATTCATGTAAAAATTTAAACTATAATATTGATATATGTCAAAATGTAATTTCGTACCCAATTGATAGTAACGCAATGTGCGAAGCTCAAATTTTGAGACCACTTTCAGAACTTCCTAGAATGTGTTCAATTTCACTTTTATTTGCAAAAGATTATAATGTTTATGAAATCCAAAGTAGTACTTGGCTAATTGCATTATCAGACCCCTTAGCTGTAACAATAAATTGCCAAAAACGTGAGGTTTAAACACGAATTATAAAAACTAATTCAATCTTGAAACTCGAAGATAATTGTAATGCTTTCATTGGAAACACAAGAGTGTATTCAAAAATACTTGCAAATGAAAGTCATCCAATTTCAATACCATATCAATGTTGTAAGGATGTACCAGAAAAAGAAAGCTTACCACATTTAAAACCTTCAAAATTGAGTAAATTGAATGTAGACAATCTCAATATTGCTCAACATAAATTAGATCAATATTCAGATCAGTTGGACAAAATTATAAATGAACCATTCGTAAACCGACATGTTTCATGGTTTACTATTTCCACAATTGTAATAATTGTAATAATAATAGTACATTACATATTTTGTAAATGTAGAAAAAGACGTTCTATGCAAATTGGTATAATGACATCAAGCAATGATGATCAACCACCTGGACCCAGAAGAACTTTCGCTTCATTACGAAGATTACTCCCAGCTCCAGGAAGAAGACCCAGTATCCACCTATAGGAACCCATTGAGGAAGAAATTGAGTTAAGCTCAAATAAAACATTTGCTTGACTGAAAGTTGCAGCACCGCATCAACTTTCTTTTCAAGGGGGAAGTTGTTATATTAGAAAAATCAATGCACCCTTTGTCCAAGGATTGCATCCATAATAAACAAATATTGCATCAGCCACTACGCAGTTACCCAGAAAATGCCTCAGCATATTCAGCACATTTCCAAGGTTTTTCTAGAACATTCGAAGAAACGCATATCTACATCAGCAGTTCCTGATCCTATAAATATGGGAAAACAAGAGGACGCCTCATTCTTGAATCACTTCGCGACTATCCAAGTTCGTCGATTTCTTGAATCATTATTTGTAACATTTGATCAGATTCTTGATTAATTTCGCGACTATCCATGTTCGTCGAAATCTTGAATTATATTTAATGTCTTTATTGTAAACAAATGTGTTCAATAAAGTTTGTTTGTTTTTAAAAATATAAATTCAGTGTGAACCACATAACATGTATGATTCTTTCATCACAGGAGTCTGGAATGGACGTAGTAGGCATGTACAAATTTGATTCGCAACCTTTATGTAGGTGGGCTAAATAAATTGGTTTATTCTGCTTACATATACACCTATCAGCTAATATATGTTTACAACTAAATAGTTCAAAGTCATTCATGAAAAAGAAATATTGTTTACTGAAATCGGTTACAAAAAATGATTCTTGAGGTAAGATAAAACCAAAAGTATTATTTGCTAAAGGTACGGGAAAACTAGACATTTTGAATACATCATAGTCGCGTTTTTCAATAAGTTGTATATAAAGAACAAAAGTTAATTTCTTGTCAATAAAAACAATATTGGTTGTAATTGAATTAAATAATATATGCATGTTTTCAATGACAGGTGTAACTGGAAATGTTAAGTCACTTATATAATTCTGAATTTTGGATGCTTCGTGTATAAATTTCATTGGACTTATTACTAAAGGACGCAAAATTCCTCTTTGTGCGAATGAAATTATTTCAACTAAATTGTTTTGATTCAATTTGAATCTAGTTGAAATCAAATCAAATATAGATATCAGTTCATTCACCTCAAGGGTAAGATGGTCTTTTATCTCAAAATTTGAAATATTTTCATTCAGATCATTAGATTTTACAATTCTATTTATTTTGGTATCGAAATTATTAAAGTAAATATTTGTTCTGTTTATTAAATGAACAGTATTTTACACTATTGATGTTTGTTGCTTCAATAATGTATTTAGATGTTCCTGATTTTTCTTCAATGTGTTGATCTGAGAGTTGAAATAGACAGCATCGTCTTCATCAAGTGTTCCAAATAATGTTTTTGAAACAGATCTTATTCCATCAATCAAACCTCTTTTAGCTTTTTTAGATGATTCTCGAACTCCTAGTGTTTCGAAAATTATATTTTCTCGAACACGTATTTTATAAAGGGGGTAGTAAATAATTTTTTCTATGGAACTGCATTCTGATACAGAAAGATTTCGTTTCTCGCTAATGAAACAAATTTGTTTAATTTGATGTGCATAAAAATGAATTAGCTCGTACTCATCATAATAGTCATATAAGTCTAAATAAATGATCATTTTCCAATCGTCATTATATAGATTTAGGGTACCGATTTTTTCATAGTATAAACCCGGACCTAAAGACAGGGGCAATATTTTGTAATTTTTTTTGTCATTCGTGCTCAATATAGAGTTTGACAATAATAGGAAAAATATTGTCTTCATCAGAACCATTTTGAGGAAAACCTGCAACACAAAAATTGACTTATCAATATTTATTATACGTATATATATTTTTTTATTATTCCACAAATGTTTTTAAACGATTTACGTGTACTTTCACTTTTTTCCTATATACCATTATTGTGACATTCACCTTGGAATTTATTTCTATTATTTCGTAAGGGCCTTTATATAAGGACAAGAGTTTTTTTGATTTTCCTACTACATTTGTTTCGTTTTTCAATAAGACTTTATCTCCAATTTTGAAGTTTTCTACATGAACGTTTTTATCATAATATTGCTTGGATTTCTCCTTGCTTTCGAGGAGATTTCTCACAGCAGCTTGATGTGAAATTTGCATTCGGAGTTTCAATTCATTATAATAATCGTCAAAGTCATATAATGTTTTTGGATCTCTAGTAATAGTGGTTGGTAATACAGGTGTTCTGCCGAACAAAAGCTCAAATGGCGTAAAGCCGGTAGATGTATGCGGCGTTGTGTTGTACATGAATTGTGCGTATGGTATTTGGGTATCCCAAGTGTTCATATCGTGATTTGAAAAATTCCTCAAATATTCGGCTATAGTACGGTGTGTGCGTTCTAGGCTTCCATTTGATTGTGGATGAAATGCAGTGGTAGAGATTTGTTTAATTTTCAAAATTTTGCACGCCTCTTTGAATATATTGCTTAGAAAATTTGCACCCTGATCTGTAACCAAATATTTGGGTATGCCGTATTGACAGATTATCTTTTTAACAAAATGTCTTGCGACTGTAGGGGCTTCCTAATTTTCCATTGGAATAGCTATTAAGTATTTCGTTAGATCGTCAATGAAAGTAAGGAGGTATTTATTGAAATGATCGGTTTGATTCAATGGACCATGTCAAGAAATATTCGTTCCATAGGATAAGTAGATGTAGTGGTAATGGTCATAGGGAGACGAGTTTTTTTTGAAATTTTATTTTTTTGACAACTTTCACATAATTGAATATACCTTTTGATATCTCGGTTCATTCCTTTCCATCTATAGTACTGTCGAATTCGTTTAAAAGTTCTATTTGTCCCTTGATGTCCACCACTGGGTGTAACATGAAATTCTTGTAGAATTTTTTTTATGTCTTAATTGCTTGAATCCTGTATAATATTATTATGAAATATTTTGATTTTAGTGTATGAATCTCTGAAAATATATCTCAACATTACTCTAATGGTTCCTAGTTTTAGTTTGTCAATTCTACAAGTGGTACTGGATATTGCGAGTTTGTCTATATGGTGTTCATTACAAAATGACTTCAAATTTAGCAAAGCATCGAAAATATCTTCGTATTCGGTTTTGTGAAAATATTCTCGTTTTATGATGAGATACAGAAAAAATGAATCGTTGAATTTCAGATAGGCAATCTCGTGTAATTTTTTTTTCTGGTGCTTTTAGTTCGTAAAAGTTATTGTAATAGTCGATAGGGACTGAAAAAGTTTCATCTGTAAAATGAATTATACTATAATTCTTGGGCACTGTGCTGATATTTTCATCTGAATCAACAACATTGTTGTTGTTTACTACTTTACTTTCAATGATGTCTAGAAATTTTTGGTATGGCGATTTTATTTGTGATACATTGTTATCACGGGTCTGAATCTTACAAATTCGACTAAGTACGTCGGCATTTGTATTATTACCACCTGCTTTGTAATGAATTTCAAATTGAAATTCTTTAAGTTTTAATCGAAACCTCATTAACCTGCTTGAAGGATTAGAAATAGAAAACAAATAGATCAATGGTTTGTGATCCGTTTGGATTTTGAAAGGGCGTCCATAAAGGTAAGGACGGTAAAGAGAGCAACTCCACACTATTGCAAGTAACTCTCGTTCAATAGTGCTGTAATTCTGCTCTGCACGATTTAAGGTTCGTGAGGCATATGCTATTGGAAGATCGGCTCCAATTGGTCCTTGGCTCAGAATCCCCGAAATAGCATATTGAGTTGCATCAGTGGTTGAAACAATTTTCAAGGTCAGGGCAATAGTTCTAGATCAAGTTCCATATCATCAAACTCACATTCTCAAAACTCGGTAAACTTCCAAGGACCGGCTATGAGCGGCAACACAGCCAGAGTCCGCGATTTTCAGATTGCCGAAAATTGAATAGAAATATGCTATACAGTCTCTTGCTATATCCACTGATTCTCAATACAAAAGTATTCAATCCACTAATTCTCAATACAAAAGTATTCAATCCACTGATTCTCAATGCAAAAGTAGTCAATCCACTGATTCTCAATACGGAAGTAGTCAATCCACTGATTCTCAATACAATATCCAATTCACCGATTCTCGTAATGCCATTCCACAAAATACTATTTCTCTTGATTCCTTTTCTCACACAATTATGCCAACTCATACTTTGTCCTCAGATTCGATTTCAAAAAATGCCAGTTCACGTAAACCTGAATTAATTCACGACAATATCTCATTATCACATGAACATTCTACATTTCCCATAGAATTAATCGAGCAACCGAATTTCAGTCATGAAAATCTCCTTAATGAGTCTACAATAGAAAGTGAAACTGATCTTTACACTCATTTCTCTGAATCAAGTTACAAACGCGAAACAAACGTTTATAATATCAGGGTGAAAGGTATTTCTTCTAGTATCGTTTTATCGTTGAGTTTATCAAATTCCAGATTTGCTAATTTGTTAGTTGACACGGGAAGTGATATTACAATTCTCAGGTTACAACAGACAAATGGCGACAGTATCATATATATACTGATAATAAAGCTCGTTTAGAAGGAATTACAAAAGGTTATGTCTACTCATATTGAGTTTGTTTCGGTGGCATATCTTTGTCAGATAATGTTTCTATTTCTCATAAATTTCATATTGTCCCCAATGATTTTCTAATCCCGTGCGATGGAATTTTGGGAAAAGATTTTTTATTACTTTATAAAGCAAACATCGATTATGAAACATCAACACTTTCCATACCACATCAGAATCAAATGTACGTATTCTCTCTGACTCATCCCTATAAGAATTGCATCGAAATTCCCCCCCCCCAGAACAGAAGTAATTAAACCAATTAAAATAAACTGCGTCGAACCAAAAATAATGTTCCAAACAGAAATAAAACCAGGTGTTTTTACGGGAAATTGTGTCGTAGACAAAAATGAATGCAATATTGCTATTTTGAATGCTACTGAAAAAAACAGTTTTGCTACAACCTTCAAATTTTGAAAAAATCGAATCAGATACTTTGGAGAACTATCATGTTTTAAACTTTGTTACTTCCACAGACCGAGAGAAAGATTGTTGTTGCTTGAAGAGCAAATAAGAACCGAACATTTAAATTCAGAAGAACGGGACAGCATAATCAATATTATTAGAGAATTCAATGATTTTTTTTTTGAAGGGTGATACCTTAACACACACCACTCAATCCCTTTAACTTCAAGAAAACCTGTTTTTGTTAAACCTTATAGAATTCCCGAATTTCAAAAAGATGAAGTGCGAGATCAGATAAAGAAAATGTTGCAGAGTGATATTATTGAAAACAGCAATTCTCCCTATAATAGTCCTATCTTAATTGTCCCTAAAAAACCCGATAATCAGGGAAACAAAAAATACAGATTAGTAGTTGATTTTAGAAAACTGAACGATATCACTGAAGCTGATGCCTATCCCTTACCTAATATAACAGATATCCTAGATCAGCTAGGTAAATCAAAATACTTTTCAGTCATAGATTTAGCCCAGGGATTCCATCAAATTTTATCAAGTGATGAATCAAAACCTTGTACTGCTTTTTCATTTGAGGGTCACTATCATTACAAAAGATTACCGCTACTTTTCAGAGGTTAACGAATAATGTTCTAGTGGGACTTACAGGAATAAAATGTTTTGTTTATCTTGATGATATTGTTATCTATGGCAATTCTTTATAGTCACATAATTCAAAACTGATAGATGCGTTTTCTCGATTGCGTCAGCATAACCTAAAATTACAGCCTAACAAATGCGAGTTTCTCAGAAAGGAAATAACCTATTTAGGTCATGTTATATCAGAAGAAGGCATTAAACCAGACCCAGGTAAAATAAGTGTTGTTAAAAATTTCAAAAAACCTACTACACAAAAAGAACTCAAATCATTTCTAGGATTAGCGTCTTATTACAGAAAATTTATAGAGAATTTCGCAAAAATCTCACAGCCTTTGAACAAGTTACTAAAAAAGGATACGATCTTTGAATGGAGTGCTCTCTGTGATGAATCGTTCGAAACTCTCAAAGAAAAGCTCATAAATCCACCTATTCTGAATTATCCTGATTTCAGTCAACCATTTGTTTTAACCACCGCTGCCACCAAATTTTGTTGGAGATGATTGGAATGAAAAACTTCAATGCAGAAAAACGTTTCTATTCACCACAAAAACACAACAAGTCGCCGGAATAGATAAAATAGAGTACAGGTTTTGATAAACAATTTACATGTCGTCTGTTCAAAATGCTAATGCAAGTGTAAGTGTTCGTCAAACAAAAGAACACTCGCTTTTTATGAAGTTCCTTGTCACGTGATCATAAACGCTAGTTACTGTTTTACCTTTCATATTCTAGCCAATAGAAATTAAACAAGTTAAAATGAGGTGATAACGACAACGAACTTCATAAAATATTGTCAGCACAACATATATTTCTAAATTCAACCAAGTAATTGCAAGATGAACATAAATAATTCATGAACTAGATTCTCAATAATGAAAGAAGGAAATAATAATGATAATAATAAGAAATTACATTACAACAACTTCACTGAATATAATTATGATAACAGGTGATGTAAATGTAAAATGGTTTCACATAAATATTCATTCATAGATACATTGAATAATATTCACAACAATTACTCTTAGTTATACTACTCTTCTATTGATGCATCAATGGTTTATATGAAAAAAATTAACCTTGAATTCAGGAGTCAACATGTATAAGCAAATAAATAATCTTATACAAAAAAATTAACCTTGAAATCACCACTGAATGTGTCTTAGGAAACGAAATTGTACAAAAAATGACCACTAAAAAATTCACTAAATCATTTGAATTAGGAAATGGGATTATAACCTTAATTCACTTGAAGTCTGTAACCAATCTACAAAGATATAGATAATGAGGAAAGATTGGTTATATCTCGATCTATGAACCGGAGATTTGTTCAACCAAGCGACAGGTCCCTTGCTCGGATCTGAATTCAGCGGCAGAGTGGAGCTTCCCGAACGATGAAGCAAAAATTTGGATTGTGACTTACTGTTTTTTTTTATTCTCACCCACTGTGATCAGCAATCGGATAGAAATCCCAGGACTTCTCGTCAAAATCGCCAGTAACCCCTCACACTAATTTCAGGGATTTTCCACACCTGGAAGGAGGGACACCTTTTCTCAGCAGAAAATCTCAGGACTTCAATTCTTGCATGAATGTAAAACAGATAGCTTGGGTTTACATTCACAGTAATGAAGAGATTTTTGTGAATCAGCATCATTACTTTCACATCCAAAAAAAACTAAACTCCAACATATTGAGCTCTACCTTCTCAACTCTACGAGAGACTTCTCCCTTTTTTAAAAATGCATCCTTCATCTTCTCTCCTTACCTATCTTCAGGTTACTAGTGACTAGTGAACCAAAGATTGCTTATGCTAAGAGGAACACTTGCCAATACCGGTTACATGGAATTCATAGATGTCACATTTCATTGTTTCATGAATACAAGGAAATGACGTTAACGAATATATCGTTACAAACTTTATGCCTCACTTCATTGAAGAAAGATTGATAGTCTGAATGTAGTTTCTTACTTTCGACCCTGTAGCTAACAATCCTATATTTAAATGCGCTGTTGATGATTTTCACACCATCCTCAAATTCCGTACAGAAATTTGTTTTATGCTCCAAAGTTTTGAGGTGTGAAGTCATCCTATCCACAGGCACCATTCTATTACAATAGTTGCACAATTCCTGAACTGCACTTGGTTGGGCAGAATTCACTCTGTCATCACCCGAAGACGATTGTAGATACCAACAATCGAAACGTCGTGAACTAACGTGACTTGGAATCTCTACACTTTTTTATTTTTTTATTATTTTCTTTTTCATTCCTTTAATTTTTATTTATTCAATTATTATATTTTTACTTGTAGGTTATTTCACTATCATTTCATTTCAGGTTTATTGTTGCTTAATATAATTGTTATTTTCAACTATTCTTTTTTAATTATTCTTTTTTACTTGTTTCAGGGATTTCAAATCATTTTATATAGTAGACAATGGAAGTCCGAACTAGTGAAACTCATATTTGTAGGTATACTCAATACGCGCGATATCAAACTAACTCCTGTGAAAGAGTAGCACCTCTTTTATATGTTCATTCAAAAAGTGGGGGAGGGAAGGAGAATACACGAGCGCCCTCAAATTCACATAAGCAAAGGCACATGATATTGCAGAAGGTCACTCAAAGTCAAACTGAAAACGCACTCAAAAGTCTCTTCGTCCATGTGGTTGAAGGTCGTTCAAAGTCGAATCTTTGAAATAAACACGTGGATCAATGAAGGTCGTTCAAGGTTAAACTTAAAACATCACCTCAAAGTCACCTTCCTTTTGTCGTGTGACGTAGTTCAGGGTCGTTCAAAGGCAAACTCAAAACTATCGTTCAAATTCATCTATACAACAAGGAAGCTACGTAACTGGCTTGAGTTCATTCGAGATCAAAGTCGCCTTGTCAAAAATATAGAGAGTTAATGATAGTTATTCAAAGTTAAACTCAAAACACCACCTCAAAGTCACCTTGCGTGCATCGCCGTGTTACGTAAGTCAAGGTCGTTCAAGGTCAAATTCGAAACACCTCCTGAAAGTCATCTTAGCTGCTTCATGTAACGTAGAGGTCATTTTAAGGTTAAAAGTGGTGGGGGAGGTTCTGAAATCGGCTAAACTAAATACTATTGATGACACTGTGGGTCTCATCGAGAGTTCAGGTTTGTGTACTTTAGGCAAAGAGTAAAATCTAGGAGTTACTGCATTATAAATGATCAGCTTCTTGGCTGTATTTTCACTTCTTAATCTTAGAAACTATTTTGTTTGCTTTTCATAATATTTGGTGTCACTAAGTATTTCAGCACTTTCAGTGGAGTAATCATCTTTGAACATTATGCCACATTGCCTTCATCACTTCTTACTACATAGATTTCAGGGTATTGTTTTGAAAAGGATTTGCATTGGTCAAAAGTTTTTATTTAAAAATGGTAAATATCTGAATTTTTATTAAAAAAATTTGTGATGATATTTGTACATTGAGCACGATAAATATCCTGGACAGTTTTGTCAATATTGAAAAGTATATTTTCCAAATCTGCAAAAAGGTTAGAAAGTTTGATTTCTTTTGTTAAAGGACAAATTTCCAATTTTATACCAAGAGCCAGAAAACGTTTAATATCCGAAGGTATTTCAACGTTTGTGGGGTTCTTTATTTATTTTTCTTGTATTTTATTGATAGAAATTCATTATTTTGAGGATTATCAAATTTGTTTCTGCTATTTTGTTTTATTTGATAAATTTTTTTTGTAAAATATTTATTTTAAGCCTTTGTTCACATTCTTCAGAAGTGGTGGCCGGCAAAGCGGCAGTAATATTCGCTTTGGGTCGTTTGAACCTCTTTCTGAATTTGTGATTTCACTGAAGGTGATTTTGATTTCTAAGTTTGAAATGTTTGTCCTCAACCTGTGATTGAAATTCTGCACGGATCATCCAGTTGTTCCTCCTCGGTGTAGTAATATTGTCACGTTACCAATACCATTAGTTACGTGATTTGGAAATATGTGGTAACTTCTGTTCATTAGTACACATTTTATGATATAGGGTTAGACGGAGAGAGTGAGGTTAGAATGGAAGATTGTAACATGGTAACATGGTGGCTGGATGTAAAACAAGACAGAAAAATAAACTGTATTTATAAAAGTAATGTTTAATCTTGGTTTTCATTATTCGAGTAACGAATTGAACATGATGGCAGGGTGAAACCGATGTAAATACAGTCAAAAAAGAAATCTGTTGGTGTGCAGACCAACAAGTACGGTGATTTACGGGGCTGTGCGATATGCCGGGTGGTGAGGCAAACACTAGTCGCGGGGTATCGTCGGGAAGCAACAATAAGGCACTACTCACACGGGGATACTGAAATCTGCGATACTCAGAGATTTGGATACTGAGAGACCTGGATACTCCGATACTGGGAGACTCAAGTTGCCTGTCATCCTCACACAGTCGCGACTCGGGTTGCTAGTATTTAGTTCCCTTCAAGCTGCCGAAGAGGTGTGTTGTTGTCGTGATATTGTTCTTGCTTTATAATATGACTAGTGATTCAAGTAGTGATGAGGACATCATCATCCATTATTACAACCGATACAGGAAAAGGAAAGTGAGAAAGATGTGGTTACACCCCTACATAGAGAAGAGCATGAATTGCCGATTATTCGTTGCTGCAAAAGAATTACAGGAATCAGATTCGAAGTTCCTCGCATTGTACAGAATGAGAAAAAAGACTTACCAAAAACTGATGCAGCTTATTGCTCCAGCTATTCATTATACCAACACAAACATGCGAGAATGTGTGAGCCCTGAGGAACGAGTTCTTATTACATTGAGGTAAGTGAAAGTTACAAATTACGAGGAATGTTATTTATTCAATAGCTACATCGTATTATAGTTATTATTTAACAATGTACATGTTTTTATTATTTTCTCTTGCAATTTTTGGGAAATATAAACACATCAATTTGAAGGGTCTAATACCTCGCGGACTACGTCATAGTATTGTTGGGAAGTAGCCAGTCCTATCTCCTCCATCGTTGCTGTTTGTATCGTTTGCGAAGTGTGCATGGGTACCGAGGAACATGGAGAGGAAGAATATGAATAGGGTGAAGAAAAACCCATTAGAGACTGGTCCTGTGTTGACCTCAGCTCATCAATGAGGTGTAGGACTCTACGTCTAAAACCCCTCATTTGGATTTCTGTCAGTGGCTCGATTTCGGAAAGTAAGCTATCAAGAAATAGTTTTTTTGCATCAGAATGTCTTGCGTGATTGTCAAGTTTTCGCCTTTTGGCGTCCATATAATCTTTGAATGACTTGTCAACATCTGTGAGCGTCTGTTGTTTACGTTTATTTTTAAACGCCGGAGTGCTCACAGAGTCAGTCGTTGAAGGTGTACAATGAGGTTTAATTAGTGGAGGAGAAGCACACCGACTGTAGGAAAGAGGGGGTGGGGGTGGAGGTGGTGAGTGTGAATCTTCTTCCTCTTCAGACAATTGGTGTTGCTGAGATGGGTGTTCAGACAACTGTTGAGACACGTCAGATCTAGATGGTGGTACAGTGGGTACTTCAGGCAAATTTCCTTCAGGCTTCCCCACTGTTCGTATATAGGGAAGTGTAAACTGCATCGCCTCTGACGCAGTTTACACTCTGTTTCCTGAACCTGACGGTGGTGGCTTCAAGCGGCATACAAAAACTGATCGCAGGTTTTTCCACTTCTCCTTGCACTCTGCAACTGAACAAAAATTTAAAAAATGAGGACTGCCGAAAAATATTAGAACATAAATAACCAATAAGAATAACATGCTGAAAGTATTATTTTATCTTATGTAACTACAGATACGTGAACATTATTATCGATATCTTGCAGGTATCTGGCTACAGGGTGTACTTTTACATCGCTGGCATTGTACTTTGCGCGAGGACAGAGCACCGTTATATACATCGTACGTGAAACTACCCAACTCATTTGGCTAGTATTGAATCACACCTACATGCCAATTCCAAACGAAGAGCAATGGAAAACAATTGCTCAACGTTTCTACACACTGTAGAATTTACCTAATTGCTTGGGAGCAGTGGATGGGAAGCACATCCGCATCGAAAAATTACCTGGGACAGGTTCTACCAATTTCAACTATAAACAGTATCATTCCATTGTACTACTGGCATGTAGTGATGCCGATGGTTTTTTAACCACCATTGAAACTGGTTATAGCGATGGAGGAATATTTCGTGCATCAGTTACTAAACAGTGGATTACAAGTGGCCTATCACACTTGCCATCACCTTCAAGACTACCTGATGATGAAAATGAGTGTGACTTGCCGTACTACTTTGTTGGTGATGAAGCATTTCCATTAGCAAGGTACCCGATGCGGCCCTACCCTCAAAGAACTCTTGATAACACAAAAAGAATTTTTAACTACAGACTGAGTAGAGGAAGGAAATGTGTGGAATGCGTTTTTGGAATGATGACAAAAAAATTTCAAGTCTTGAGCAGTTCTATTCGTTCCCGAACCACGCAGAGAGTCGTTGACATAATTAAATCAGTTTGCATTCTGCATAATTTCATTCGTAGATGTGAAGGTATTCAATATCATAGTGATGAACCACAACAAAACTTCACCACTTCTACTACTCTTGTCCCTTCAAGGAGAGACATTATACTGCATTCTCGGTCCACTGCTTATGATGTGAGGAATTATTTAGCAAACTATTTTCTAACGCCACGTGCTTCCCTCCCATGGCAATGGAAATTTTTAATTGTTTGAATGTGCATCATTTTACTCTTCATCTCATTTCATGAGAGGAATTTCATTATATTCTCTAAAGTACCTAAAATAATATACCTATATTGTTCTATGGGTTCATAAAATACATGTATTCATTTTAACAAAAAGGTGGAACTTACTTGATAGATTAACATTCTTGGCTACTTCATTCCACGCCTTTTCCGTAACATCTTTTCTGGAATATTCTTTCAGTCTATAATTATAAAGCACAGGAAACTTCTCCACTTCGCCGACAAACTTTACGTTGAACGCTTGCTCGTTCATCGCGATCACGCAACTGAGGGACTAGAAGACTGGCAAGCCGAGTCGCCGTGTCTCTGCGTCGCGACGTTGCCAAGTCTTCGATACTGGAATTTCCCCATCTGAGCAGCAACGTATAAAAACACTTGCTGGGTCTCCGAGTCACTGCGTATCTTAGTCGTTTCGCGACTTGAATATCCCCGTGTGAGTAGTGCCTAACTGTTTACGGTTGAATGTACAACCTCCTGAGAAACTCAATTTTTTGCGGTTCCGGCCACAGTGGAAAAAACGTTTTGAAAGATATTTGGTGGTCTCGGGTCTCAAGCAAAAGACTGACACTGAGATAATAGCCATTTTGATGTACGTTATGGGCGAATAAAGTGAACAAATTAGTTTGCAGTGGGCACAGAAACCAACAACATATGCAGGGGCACCGAAAGCATTTGATGATCATTTTTTCCTAAAGAGGAACATCATATTCGAAATATACAAGTTTATCACACGTATACAACAGACAGATGGGTCAGTGGACAGTTTCATAACAGCATTGCATGTGCTGTCGGAGTTTTGTGAGTATGGAAACTTGCGAAATGAGCTCATCAGGGATCGTATAGTCGTAGGCATGCAGGATAAAAAAACGAGTGAAAGACTTCAGCTTCAATCGAATCTGACCTTGATGATGCTGTCACAATGGCTAGACAATCGGAAATGTTGTCTCAACAAGGTGCTGTTTGACGTTGTGGGTCAGGTGCAGAAGTCATGGCTATGGGTCGTGATAATATTGAAAAATTTCCTGGGAATTCGAAGGCCAAAATTATGCAGGAAATCACACTGTGAAACAACAAAGGGAGGCAGCATGTTATTTTTGCGAGACATACGGGGCAAGTGTCCAGCCAAGAAGGCGAAATGTTCGAGATGCAATAAAATAGGTCCAATGACCTATTTTATTGCATTGTACCAATGCACATTGTGCCAATGCACAAGGTGTGCAAAACTAAATCGATTAAGGCCATAAAGCGTCAGGTTCCAAGCTGAGCAAAATGAGGAAGAGTCCAGAACATTTTTTAGGACTCACGATAGGTTAAAATCATAATATTCAAACTAATATTTCTCAGTGGTTTTGCATGTTAGATGTATAGGGGTTTGAAACTATAATACGATTTTTGATCGATTCTGGAACTGATGTTACATGTTAACCAGAGAAAATGTTGACAGAAAGTCTTTTCAACAGGTTAAAGCCTGTAAATGAAGTGATATCAGGGCCGGATGGTAAAAATTTGAAAGTACAAGGTCAACTGAAATTGAAAATGTCTCATAGGGATAAACATGTTTAGATACATATATTTCAGAGAATTCACAACTCCATTATTGGGAAGGCCGGGAATCGTACACTTAAACATTTTGAAATTTGCTGGAAATTTGAATTTAGAAAAATCAAAGGTATCTGCATTCTCTGAGTATCCGGGCTTGTTTGGCAACATGGGAGACGCGACAAAGGGACGCAAATTATTATTCCCCCTATGTTGCAGAAACAAGTTTTGGATTACTTGCATTTAGGTCATCAAGGAATATCTAAGTGTAGAGAGAGGGCAAAGATGTCAGTCTGGTGAGTGGGGCTATCGACTCAGTTGGAGAACATGATCTGTAATTGTCCGAATTGCGTTGAGGAAAGAATCAACTTTAAACAACCATTTCTGAAAGATGCTATTGCCACCAGAGCATGGTAAAAGGTAGCAATGGATATGTTTAAGTGTATCGATGTCTGGTATCATTATAACTGATTATTTTTCAAGATATTTTGAGATAATTCCTTTAAAAGAAATGACCCAAAAGGTCATTATATCAAAATGTAAGAAAGAATTTGCACGATTTGGTATTCCCGAATCGTTTAGAACCGATAATGGTCCGCAGTTTCAGTCGGAGTTAAAAAAATTTGCACATGAGCTAAATTTTAAACATGTCACATCAAGTCCGTATTTTGCTCAGTCGAATGGGGAGGCGGAAGCCGCGTAAATTAAGAACTAATTTACCTATATTGCCAAGTAAACTAGATGAATTAGTGGATACTAAATCTTCGATTGAAACTAAGGAAAGAAGCAAACATAAACTTAAATGTGATTTTGATAAAAGGCACAAGACTAAAGAATTGTCAGAGCTTTTTCCTGGTGATAGTGTTTGGATCACTGATTTGTGATGTTACGGAAAAGTGGTTAAAAATTAGATGAATCACGATCTTATCTTATTGGAACGAGTGGGGGGAATTTTCGGCAAAATCGTTGGTTTTTGGTATTACCACCATATGCACAGTTTCAACCTTTTGACATTCAGACCCAAACAACATTAAGTCAGACCCAAACAACATTTCCAGAACCGGTGCCCAGTAGTTCTTTACACTCAGATGTAAACTTAGGTAGAAGTGATAATAGTTCTAGTGAGTGCACTAATGAATTCGTGGAGTCAAAGGTGGAAAGTGCGTGTGAAATTAGTCCGGTTAGGAATAAACAAAAACCTGAAAGTCGATTAAATAATCGGCCAGAGCGAATTAGAACTAAACCCAAGTGGTTGGTTGATTATGTAAATTAGGTAGAACTGAAATGTATATTCAGCTTTAAGTTTAAAAGGGGATAGATGTTAGAACGGAAGATTGTAACATGGTAACATGGTGGCTGGATGTAAAACAAGACAGAAAAATAAACTGTATCTATAAAAGTATTATTTAATCTTGGTCTTCATTATTCGGGTAACGAATAAAACACATTTCAGCAAAAACAGCTTTCTGTTTTTCATTGACGTCAACTTGATGTTCGTTTTTTGCCCATATTTTCATGTTTTTAACGTTTGTAGACCAAACTGCTGTCGGATGTTAGTCAATGTTCAAACGTATTAGTGTTTTTTTACATAATTTTAATAATTTTTTCATTTAACATTTTTGACCCTCGGGTCGAATGGTAATCTGAAAGTGAATATTGTTCATTCCTTGTTATTTTGGAATTGTAAACTTTCACGTTATTGGTATTTATTAACGATGGGTATATCTGTAATGAGGGTTGAATTGCAGTTATGAACCTACATAGCACAACGTACCCAAGGTGACATTGAGGGAGCGTTTCGAGTTTGACTTCGAACTACCTTGACCTACCTACGTCAAACAGCGACGCAAGCAAGGTGGCTTTGAGATGGTGTTTTAGGTTTGACATTGAATGACCTTCATTGTTGATGCGGCTATTTCTAATATTTGAGGATTCGACGATCTTCAGCTGTATGGACGAAGAGGCTTTTGGAGTGGGTTTCCAGTTTGAATTTGAGTGACCTTTTTCAATATCATATGCCATTGCTGAAGTGAATCACGACGCAGGCACGTATAGAGCTAGTGGAGTGATGATGGTGTGGGGTGCTACCACGATCACAACCGACTCATAAAGTCGAGTTGCGATCCTGAACATCACTCAGTATAAGAGAGCACATCAAGATGGATTCCGAAAAAATCGCAGCTGTATTATTTTATAATTGAATTATCACGTTTATTTTCAATTTCATGATCAAATTTGTACACAATTGAACTATCTACAATTTAGACTTTGATCAATTTTTTCGTGGAATTGATAGTTTTGATTCAAACCCGAGACAAGGAAGGGGTAAAATCTTATAATCACATGTATCATCATGATTGAAGTTGTATGAAATTGAATTTCCTACAATTTGGGTTTCAATCAATTTTTTCGTAGGATCGATATTTTTTCGATTTGATCCCGAGAAAAGGATGGAGTAAAATCTTATCATTGTATTATCAAGTTCATTTTCAATTTCACTAGGAAAATCATTATAATTCAAGTTGTATGATTTTGAATTTCTAACAATTTTGGTTTCAATAAATTTTTTCGTAGGATCGATATTTTTTCGATTTGATCCTGAGAAAAGAATGAAATAAAATCTTATCATTATATTATCAAGTTTATTTCAATTTCATCTCATCATACTTTTATTCTCAGGGCGTCGTTTTCAACGGATTTCATTCCTATCCACTATCTTGTATAATTAAACCATAACACTCATATTCACGTTGACTCCTCGAAAAACTGATTGATTACTGGCAGATTTTTCTCGATATAGCCACTACCTGGAACCATGAAAAACTTAATGGTGAAAACCGCATTTCGATATCTATCATCGTTTCTGAGTTACAGGTTTTTTGAAAATGTGCATCTTCAAAAAGTTTCAATAGAGCTCAAAATTACCTTTCCAAAAATGCAGCAGACTTGATGTTGTGCTAGACTTGTAGTAGGTACCAAATGTTGAGAAAGCTTTTCACAGCACTATTTAAAATAAATAAATATACTTTATTTAGTACTGATAAATGGAACTTCAACAATAATAATAATAATAATGATAAAGCAAAGCTTTGCATTACTGCCGCTTCCAATCCGTATCTAGAATTGGTCGTCAAATTGAAAATGAGATCTTTCAACCTTCCCCAGAGGATAAAAGTCCATCGGCGTTAGGTCGGAACACAATCAGTCGCATCTATTGCTAGTAATAATAACAACAATAGTCGAGATTCATGGTGTTTGTGTCATTATCCAAGCTCGCTTCTTAACTTCAAAGGGAATTATTTCGAGCTCACATATATTTTGAAAAAATGTATGAGGGAAATCATTTTGATAATTTTTGACTGCTACTAAGAGTCTAAAGTGTATTTTTCCAAATGAATATAGTTTCATGTATCAGAAGAGTGAATTATTTTAGATATTATTTGAATGCCGATTGAAATCTGATTATTTGGGGGAATATTATTGAAATCTGAAGTGAATTATTTGTTATATTTTATTTGAATTGTGTTATTGTCATAGTGGATCATATGCTATCATCGATGCCGCTTGAAGTGAACTTTTCCAAATGTTTTTTCATAATTTATTCCTGATAAAGGCATTTGATAGCAGCGTCCTATATCTAGCATTCATTCAAAGAGAGTCACTTCATTTGTACTGAGAATAATCTTATAATTTGTTTCGTAATCATTTCATACGATTCAGCTCTTTGAAAATCTACTTTCTTTAGATTGGTAAGTCACACCTCTGGTATGTGAAATGAAAGAAGAATAATTTTTCTGCATTGTTTATTCAAAGATTACTATATTATACCAGCATTCTTAAGCTCAGTAATAATCATAGTAATTTCTCCATCATGAGGGCCATATGCTTCAATCAAATATCTTATAGTGATATTTATTTACTGTCCACTGTATTGAATGCGATTTTACTACCTTAGTCTCCTTTGGTTCGAAGCGACAACTGTGGTACCCAATGCAAAACTAATCCGACTTAAAATACTCTACCCATTGGTCCCTCTCGAGAGCCGAAAGGGTAAGGTTGCTGGACTCCAAGCCTGAACGACACGAAGATGACTTTCCACTTAAAATACTCCTACTTTCAATCATCTGAAGAACTATGGAGACTACTGAAGAACTCAAAAGCCTCTTCACTCACATGATGTCGCGATTATTGTCGTATACATTTTGCTGGCGTACCACATCTGATCGTTATCTCGAATAATGAGAATGATTTCAGGACTCAAATTTGGAAATAATTCTGAAACTGGCTAATGAATAATTTCTGTCACATTCACCCAAAATGTGAATCATACTTACTATTTTTTCAGTAGACAATTTCATATCGAAAAATAAAAAAGTAGATTTCAATTATAAATTCACCTGCTACTTGTGTCTGTACAGGTTATTTTGTGATTAATTGCGAAATCATGTTTGTCGGTAATTTTTATAACTGTGAAGTCTGAAAATTTGATCGAATTGTAAATATTTTTTGAATTGAGTTAATGTATTGGAGAGATGACTGTAATTGTCCAAGCTATAATATCTCTAACATATCTGAACCAAAAAGTTTTTTGTAAATTGAACATTTGTGGATAGTTTTTTAGAAGTTGCCCATGAAAATTCCAGTAAGGAATTCACTCACTTGATTCGACCGCCGTGTTGGTTGGTGATTCAAGCCCCAGGCTGAACGATCGATTTTTACTTGATATCGTCCAACCCGTGTTAGGAATCACACGTCAATAGGTAGGAACTCATTAGTCCTTAGCTCGCACAAGTTTCGAGTTCTGAGGGTTGTCGTTCATAGGGGTGCCATAGTTGGTTAACGGAAAAACAGATTTTGAACAGATTTTTTTTTATTCTATACAGGCCGTTTCTTTTATTATGTGGTAACATTGCTATATTCTAAACCGTAACAAATACGAAAACGATTAAATGCGAAAAAAGGTAACTGTCATCGGGAACAATACAATGGTCCAAGAAACTTTTCGGGGACTCTCGCCCTTCTCGAGTTATACGGTGAAAACAAAAAATGCTGTTTTTCGTTTTTTTCGAACGGAATTGTTATTTCGCAGAATATCAAAAAATGGAAAACGAAAAATGTTATTGTATTCGAAGTGTAATAATAAATATTCGATGTAATAATAAATATTCGATGTGTACCTATCCTTTTCATTACAGATATTGATAGCAATAAATTCACAATCCAAGGGTATATTAACACTAGGTATATTCATAGATATCAAAGGAGCGTTTGATAAAACAATCTTTCCAAAAATTACCCAGCAACTACAATCCAGGAATGTACCCCTGGTGGAAGAAAAATTGATACTCATGATGCTCTCTATAGAGTAATAAGTATCAATGTAGAAGATATCACAGTGAAAGGACTGGTCATGAGGAGATGTCCACAGGGAGGGGCCTTATCACAGTTCTGGTTACCCTGATTGATCACCTCAATAATAATGGATTCTACACAATTGCATATGCAGATGACATAGTTATCTTGCAGACCGGCGAATTTGTGAACACACTGTGCGATAGAGCACAGGATGGTCCTTTTCACCAGGAAAAGAAATTTATCGGGCTTATACCTCCCGAAAACTTCAAAAGCAGACTGAACTTCTCTGAAGAGGTGAAATACCTTGGTACCATTCTCAACAGGAAGCTAACATGGAACTCTCACCTACAGAGTAGAGCAAAAAAAGCATATGTGGCTCATGAGCAATGTCGGAGGACAGTGGGGCGCGCATGGGGTCTTTCACTCCGTGTGGTCACCTGGATCTACACTGCAATAATAAGACCTTTGTTAACGTACGGAGCCATTCCATGACCATGATACGATTGCGCACGGCTGGTGTGAACTTCGAAATAAGAATCGGTCAATTGAGGCTGGGCCTATGGCGGGAAGCGCTTACTGCGCAACCTCTGCTGTAGGCAACCGATGATGCAGTTGAACCCAGGTTTTTATTTAATAAACCCTACAAAATACAAATAAAATAGAACACAGAGTCAGATGCTACAAATGCAATACGCATATATACAGACGGCTCAAAAACCAAAGAAGGCTTAGGATGTGGAGTGTACTCCAGATTACTAAGCCTAAGGATTAGGTGGGTAATGGGAAAAAATTACCAGCGTGGTCCAAACAGAACTGGCTGGTATCCCAATAGCCACAAAAGGAATAACCAGAAAATGAATTTCTGGCAAAAACATAACAACCTGCGCTGACAGCAGACAAGCCCTATTAACCTTGAACAGACAACGTGTAACCTCATGGCTAGTACTAGAGTGTCACCAAGATTTAGCCAAAGCCTCGGTAGATAATAACATTATCCTGAGGTGGGTTAAAGGGCACGACAGGAGTAAAAGTAATTGCATTGCCGATTCTTTAGTCAAGGAAGCGGCTGGACTGAGAATTTAAGGACCAAGTGGCACCTACGGCCTCATGACTTCGACACTTGCGGAACTAGCCAAATGTTACACCCATGCTCAATCTCTAAAGAGATGGGATGGAATCAAAGGATGCAATCTTGCCAGGATCACCTTGGGCGACCCTGGGAAGCTGGCGCCGAAGAAATATCTGGCGATGACCAGAAAAAATCTACGCTTAACAGTAGGATTTCTGACTGCCCACGGTCAACTAAGGAAACCCCTTCATAATAGGGGGCTAGTGGACACACCTCTATGCAGGATGTGTGAACAGGAAGATGAAACTGTCAGGCATGCCCTATGCGAGAGCCCGGAGTTATCGTCAATAAGAGAGTGTATGTTTGAAGGTGATTGACAATGTTTCATGATGAATTTCACTAGTTCGGACTTCCATTGTCTACTATATAAAATGATTTGAAATCCCTGAAACAACTAAAAAAGGAAAATTAAAAATGAGATAGCTGAAAATAACAATTATATTAACCAAAATAAACCTGAAATGAAATAATAGTGAAATAAAATACAAGTAAAAATAGAACAATTGAATAAATAAAAATAAAGAAATGAAAAAAGAAAGAAAATAAAAAGTGAAGAGATTCCAAGTCACGTTAGTTCACGATGTTTCGATTGTTAGTATCTACAATCGTCTTCGGGTGATGACTGGACTGATTCTTCCGAGAGATGACTATTTATAGGTCGTTCGAGTACTTTCACTTATCCCCGCTTTCCATTTTCCGCTTCACTGGTTCCGTGGGAGATGACCGTTTTGGCGGGAGTTGGCCATTTTTCGCTTGATGATGGGTTTCCATATGTTGCGTATTTCTATGCTGGCTTGGCTGAATACGTTGTTGGACAACATGTATGCGGCTTCCTTGAATTTTCCCCTAAACCAATGTTCCTCTCTGTGCAAGATCTCAGCTTGGGACCACTCGATGTTGTGTTGATGGGTCCAAACATGGTCTGCTATTCCTGATTTGCTGGTTTCCCCTCGCTGTGTGTGTTTCTTGAGCTCGGCAATGCGAGCATTCAATGGCCTCTTAGTTTCACCAATATAGGATTTTCCGCACTCACAGGGTATCCGGCGATGGTAGAAAAGACTTTGGCTAGAAGACAACAGGAGCCTCGCAAGGAAGAGAAGCCGTCACAACCAGTGCTTGCACTTCCCTACATCAGAGGATTATTGGAGAGAATAAGAAGAATTGGTTCCAAGTACAACATCAGAAACTGCTTCAGATCCGGTCACACTATCCGTAGCAGCCTCACGAAAACCAGGCCACCAAACGCGGACTGCGATTCCAAGAATTGCATTTACCGGATACCCTGTGAGTGCGGAAAATCCTATATTGGTGAAACTAAGAGGCCATTGAATGTTCGCATTACCGAGCACAAGAAACACACACAGCGAGGGGAAACCAGCAAATCAGGAATAGCAGACCATGTTTGGACCCATCAACACAACATCGAGTGGTCCCAAGCTGAGATCTTGCACAGAGAGGAACATTGGTTTAGAAGAAAATTCAAGGAAGCCGCATACATGTTGTCCAACAACGTATTCAGCCAAGCCAGCGTAGAAATACGCAACATTTGGAAACCCATCATCAAGCGAAAAATGGCCAACTCCCGCCAAAACGGTCATCTCCCACGGAACCAGTGAAGCGGAAAATGGAAACCGGGGATAAGTGAAAGTACTCGAACGACCTATAAATAGTCATCTCTCGGAGGAATCAGTCTAGTCATCACCCGAAGAAGATTGTAGATACTAACAATCGAAACGTCGTGAACTAACGTGACTTGGAATCTCTTCACTTTTTATTTTCTTTCTTTTTTCATTTCTTTATTTTTATTTATTCAATTGTTCTATTTTTACTTGTATTTTATTTCACTATTATTTCATTTCAGGTTTATTTTGGCTAATATAATTATTATTTTCAGCTATCTCATTTTCAATTCTTCTTTTTTAGTTGTTTCAGGGATTTCAAATCATTTTATATAGTAGACAATGGAAGTCCGAACTAGTGAAAGAGAGTGTATGTTTGGCGAGTCTTGGCTTACACCTGTCAATATAAAGGAGATGTCTCCCAGTGACCTGTCCACCTTCCTGGAAAGGACAGGATGGATGATGACCAGGAGAACAACTCCTCGGGAGGATGAACAATAGGTCACATGTGACCTAAGTGCTGTGGGCTTACAATCACCCGCCCTACTCTACAGATACAAACAGATCACATTTGATATTTTTATAGTGTTTCATTTGAAATAACCACTATCATCAGTGACAACAATCAAACAATTAAATACTCGAAATGACGACCTCTTTGTTGGATGCACATAAATTATCGGTCCAGACAATTTCTGTGGCAATTTTCGAGCATAATAGGTGTAAAACTTCATCCTTCATGTATCCCCAGACTAAAAAATGTAAAGAAGTAAGATCTGGGGATTGAGCTGACCAGTTAATTAATCCATTGTTTCCAATCCATTTTTTGGGGAATATTGCATCTAAATGTTCCCTTACAATAGTAAGGGAATAGTATAGGGAGGAGCGCCGTCCTGTTGAAAATATTGCATTTTATGACGGATATTCAGTGGCAATTCATATAAGTAGCCCATCGAATTCATTTCATTGAATAGAAAATGATGATACATTTCACTATTGAAATGATCATCGTAAAAGAAATGGCCAAGGATGTTTGTTCCCACAATTCACAACCAAACATTTATTCCGAAATTGGTTTCCCTATGTGAATACTCCACCTATAATGGATATTTCTGTTAAACCAACCATTTTTGGTGTATTTGGATTCGTTTGTTCATATTTTTTTTTTACAAATATTTTCATTTTTCCTATTTCTACGTCTTAACCACTTCGCAAATCGTACTCTCCTTTCGTAATCCCTTTCATTGTGGTGATGAACTTTGCGTATCCAGTAGCATTTACATTTGTTTTTTTTTTTTCAAAATAGTTCTGGTGGATTTTACAGAAATCTCCATTTCGTGGGCGGTTTCTCGTAAAGAATAATCTTGATTAGCATAATTTTTGTAACTGTTTTCACTGTGTACATTTGCATGTGGTGATATTTGTGCACCCATAACACTTATTTGATTCCTCACACATTTTCTTGTTTTCTGACTGTCAAATGCACCATAGTCCCTCAAAATTTTTTTTAATCGTCTAAACATTTGGATGTTCGGAATACGACGATTCGGATATAGCTCAAAATATATATTTCTTGCCAAAAGAGGATTTCTATTTGATTTTGCATCATTTGCATCATCATTTGAATACGTTCATAAACGTCTGATAGTTCTCAACAGATATCAAAATGTATTCATTTTTCCTGCCATAGAAACCAAGCAAAGCCACGCGTTTAGGATGGTAAATGAATTGAGATCCTATTTGATCATACCAAGTTATATAACAATCGATTTTTGACCAAAAACTGATATTTTCGTTACTTTCAGAATTGAGAATTATAAAAATATCAGGAATTATAATCGACTAGGAAAAAATAAGCCTTGAAAGAAGGATTACGGCAATACAAAAATTTCCAAAACGAAAAAGTACTAATTTTCATTAGGGTACCCACCTGTCGAATGTATTAGGTTGTCTGGATTATATTTCGAAGAAATCGAAACAATTTATCGCATTATTAATATCTATAATATTTAAGAAAAAAATTTGATGTTGAGACTGAACGTTTTATCGAATATTTATTATTACATCGTCATAGTACACTTTGAATACAATAACATTCTCTTTTTCCATTTTTTGATAGTCTCCGAAATAAAAATTCTATTCCAGCATTTTTGGTTTTCTCCGTATAACTCGTAAATTTTCTTCGACCATTGTATTGTTCCCGATGACAGTTATTTCTTTTCCCATTTAGTCGTCTTCGTATCTGTTACGGTTCAGAATATAGCAATGCTACCACATGAGAAAAAAAACGGTATGGTGCTATCGAACCCCAAATGATTTTGGTGTAGCCCTGTTGACAATAATAAAATGATATTCGAAAAAATATATGGGTTTGTATGATTTTTAAGTAGCATTTTATCTATGAGCCAATATGAAACTTCTGGAAGAATGCTTGGGAATGATTTTTTGACATTGAAATAAATATATTTTTGGATTCAGTTGAAAGTTCAAAATGGTATAGATTATTTTTCATCGGTTCATGCTAGTTTTGAATACTGAATAGAACTGAGAGGTTGGTGTAGATGGTGAGTTGGTCGGTAATTTATTACGGCTCCCTTAGGGAGCCTGTTGATAAAATGAAGTTATTGACGTATACTTCACTGACAATATCACTTGCACTATTTGAGTACGTTGGGGTTTGAATGGCCAGTTTTCATGCTTAGCAATTCACAAATAATTATAATATTTCATTTATGATTTGTGTATATCATCAACCTGGATGGTATCAGAACTAGAATAAATAATAATATCCCCTTAATGCACACCAACTAGATGAAAGTATTTTTGTGTTTAAGTAGAATTGAATTGATTTAAGCATTTTGGTAATTTTTTAAAATTCATTCCAAAGGAAAACTATAAAATATATGAAGATTTTTATTAATTCACCCACATGCATATAGTATGAAAAGATACTCACGAGGGTAACACAAGTTCATTTTCTTTACAGTCTCTGAAATATTTACTCGCATGTAAGGGATCATGCATTTCAGAATCCTCCTTAAGTTTTTGAAGGAAAGTATTTGGAACTGGAATGAAAACTGAAAAATAAAAAAATTGCTTACATAGTTATTGCATTGGAATAGTGATAGATTAGCTTTAAGAAGTTAATGCTAATTTCTGTAGTATTTTACAATGTGCATTATTTATAGGGTTTACAGAAGTGACTGATGGCTTCAGTTTTGGTGATATCGAATATGCTTTGAAACCTTCTTGGAAGCATGTGAATTATCAACTAAATTGACTGACATACAAACTAGTTCATTACACTAGAACATTATTTTTATTGTGCATTCGGAAATTTTGAAACATATGCGAGAACATCGTTCACTATTAAATATTTAAAACTGAAAATGTCAGAAATTCACGAAACATTAGGAACTTGATCAGTTGAAATGCAAAGTCATCAAATAAAATGAGGAAAGGCAGAACACAACAATAATTTTTCTTCTGAATGAGTTCCTAAATTCATCCTTTGGACTAGATTGCCCACTCTTGTACTCCTTCTGACTGGATACGTTACTTAATCTCTGAACAGTCATTTTGTATTTGGAGTATTTAAAGATTTTGAATTAACATTTTGGGTATGCAGTTCGAATCGGCAGTTGTCTATTTGGAGTTTGAGTTAAACCCCTCTGAGAGAAAAACAGGGAGAAAAAGATATCAGTTGAAAAATCATCATTGAGTATATCAGTTTTTGTTGTCTGTTCCATATGTTGTCTAAATTTTCACTTATATTTTTTATAAAATCATATGTACATTCAAAATACACGTATTACCTAATGGAACCATAATACAGGTGATATCAACGTTTGCCTGAGTTATTTGAATTCAAGAGAACATACGATAAAATTCACGTTAGAAAAGGAAGTTCATATTTAACTTCTTTTTCTCGATGTTATGATGAAAAAATCAATAAATACTCTTCATACGGATGTTTATCGAAAGAAAACTCATGCTTATAGATATCTCCACTATAAAACTAAAGCTAGCGTCAAAAAAGGTAAAGTTAGATATTTGTATGATAGAACAATATAGTTCATAATATGAAAGGAGAAAAAACTACCATTAATACAATTTTAGAGCAAAACGCATATCCTGAGCAATTTGTGAGAAGAGTTCTCAATGGTTGGTAAAAGTAATATACAACATATACAAATCCTACAATCACCACAAACCCAACCACAATACACACAACTAACATCATACCTTATATTTCCGGTTTGTCTGACAACTACTGAGAAGAATTGGTTATAGTTATGATGTAAGAACTATTAAACTTCACCTGAAAATACGGTTGAAAAAGCTTAAGATTGTTCATGTGGAAAAAGTTTCATAGGTGAAACTTCAAAACTCTTAGATGTGGGAAAAAATAAAAATGATGAATATATAAGGAGAAAACAGATGGCAGGATCGGGGATAGCGGAGAATATTCTGAAATGAACTATTGATTACGCTATAGAATGAAGTGGAACAATAATTATCATGAAAAAAGAGATGTTGAAAACGGAAGGGGTTATATTTTTAGGAGTGATTAATTTTTGGGAAAGAAAGTTTTTGGCTTTCTACTACTCCATCTTGATACAAAAAAGTATGAGGGAATCTTCCAAAAAAAGAAGGAAGTAATCAATTTGAAGATAAGTAACTCTATACATGGATGTGTAGATCATACAAAGAAGTAAATTTCAGACACAAACTGAAAGAAAGTCCTCCTGAAACAGCTACTTTCATATAAATATTGAATTACACGAAATAAAAAAATTCTTTCGAAACGAATACTTCTATATGAACACTGAATTATACAGAAAATACTTTTCTCTACTCCGTTTGCATTTCAAATATCATTTACATGAGTTCTACTTTAAAGTAGAACTCATTGCATGATCTACACATCCATGTATAGAGTTACTTATTTTCAAGAAGATTCCCTCATCCTTTTTTTATCAAGATGGAGTAGTAGAAAGCTAAAAACTTTCTTTCCCAAAAAGTATTGGTAATAACTGCCATTGCGATGGTTAACGTAAAATATCATTTTATTGTAAAATATCATTTCATTCATAAAGATCGAGATCGATCACTTGGTTCTTCGGTGCCGATATTTTTCCAGTTGAAAAAGCCGCTTAAACTACTTTATGACTGTCGGACCTTCCAGCGTCGTTGTGGTCATGTTCAAGTTGGGCTAGACTAAACAAATGAATATAGTGCATCCTGTCGATGAACATACGCTTGGGAAGGTTGAAAAACGCTGAGATGAGGTTTTCGTGGCTAGCGTTGCTGACGCGAGAGCATGGAAGTTTTTTTGGGGAGATACAAAAAGTCGGTCACCGGAGTCCGTCGAGACGAGATCGGGGGTCTCATCCCTCAGCCTTCGAGCCTGAGGAAGGTGGCCTAAATAGGGGAGTTATTTTGCGAAATTTAAGGAAAATCGATAGTGAAATCATAAATCGGTATTGGATACAGGGGAGTTTAAAATAAAAGTGTTGGTGTTGAAGACAAACCGGGTCAACGGAACTTAAGGTTGGCATGAACCACCCAAAGAAGCGTTATGTGAGTCTTTTTTCTTTTACTAACCAGTTGATATTGAGAGAAAGTACACATATACATATACAAATTGAGGGATACGAAATGAAATCAGCTTTTTCCCGAAAAATGATGCAGCATGAATGAGTCAGTATCTACACAAAAAACGATATGGATGCGGAGAGTGTAGAGAGTATTGTCAGAAAAAGTATTGAAGGTCATTTGGAATGTGGAAGTGTAGCAATTAGGAAAATGAAAATTGTAAATGCATTTTTTACAGAACTGGTTCAGGATCATTCGATATTTTCATTGAGAACATGGAAGAAATAATCGATTTAGTTCATCAAAAATTCAATACATTTAAGGTTATACTATGTGCAGTTTAATATCAACTTGCTTGAAGACAACGTACAAACTAAGGTATTTTTAGAGTTACTCATCACTTACAACATAACACAAACTATTTTTGAACCAACCAGAGTAACAAATATTTCATCTACTCTATTAGATAACATTTTTGTAAATTTTGATGACTATGGAAAAAGCATGGTTTTGAATACTGCATTATCTGATCACTATGGACAAATGATAACACTTTCCAGAAAAAAACTAAAGCAAATGAAATAAAATGGATCAACAAAATAATATTCTCAAAAAATAAAATTATTCAGTTCAAACAGGATTTCGCTGGAGTTAATTGGGAAAGTGTAACACAGAGTACAGATGTAAATATAGCATACAGCTGTTTTTTGAATATTTTCAGTAGAATAATAAACCTGATCTTTGTGGAAAAAAGTTTAATGAAACTAGGCCCAATTCATGGGTAACAAGAGGTATAAAAAAATCTTGCTTTAGAAAACGTGCATTATACAAAAAGAAGACACTAGGGCTGATAAGTACTCAGTATTTCAAAAAGTATTGTTCCGTTCTCTGTAAAGTTATTGCAGCTGCTAAAAAAATGTCCAACACTGAATGAATGAAAACTGAAAATAAAACCAACGCTATATGGTCATTAATAAAAAAAATACCAAAATCCAACTGCCACAAAAACAATATCCTAGAAAGTTTTGCAAAAAAATATAAATATTCACAAACCATAGTAAATCAAATCAATATGTATTTAAGTGAAGTTTGCCCTGACGTAAATGAACCAGATAGCCCAGATTATACAAAAATAAAAGAATGTGATGATGTTTTTTTCTTTAAACCTACCACTCCGCTTGAAATAATGGAATGTATTAAACAATCTGCTGGTATCATAGCGGATATCATAGCCTATCCTTTGACTTGTATTATAAATTTATGTTTCTCACAAGCAGTATTCCCAGAAGTACTAAAAGGGCATTATTAAAGCTAAATTTAAAAAAGGAAACACAGATGAAGAAAGTAACTACAGACCAATATCATTGTTGCCAATGATATTGGCAGTAAAATTTTTGAAAAACTCATGAACAGACGTTTACTTAAGTTTTTAGATGATAATGTGTTGTTGGCAGAAGAACAAAATGGATTCCGTAAAGGTAAATCAACCATACAAGCAATATATCAATCCATTGAAAAAATTTTACATCATTTGAACAAAGATGATTGTACTGTAACTTTGTGTATTGACCTGTCAAAAGCATTTGACAGTGTCAGCCATGAAATTTTATGCAACAAACTTGTAAATATGGAATAAAAGGCACATCTTTGGACTTAATCAAATCCTATTTGACAAACAGAGAACATTTTATTGAAAATGACATCTCGGGGATAATTAAATCAGAATCAATTGTGATAAAAGCGGGTGTGCCACAGGGATCCATCCTAGGCCCATTATTATATATATTGTACACAAATGAAATACCAAATGTAGTTAATGAAGATATTGTATTATATGCTGATGATAAATCGGTCATCGTAAAAGAAAATAACTCTCAGTCGATCATGATAGAGATAACAAATGTGCTAGATGTATTAAACAATTTCCTCACAGCAAATGACCTACTAATTAATATTGACAAAACTCAAATAATTCATTTCGCAAATAGATCCTTGCCAGAGTTGAATACCTATGAATATAATAATCAAAATATAAACATATGCAATCAGGTAACATTATTGGGACTCTTGATATATATAAGATTGGACTGGAAAAATCACATAGCCTACTTATCAAAAAATATTGCAAAATATTGCTATGCATTGAGAATACTGTCGAAACATGTCTCAACCGAAGACGCCCTCTCTGCATACCATGCTTATATGGAATATAAGCATGGTATGGAATTATATTCTGGGAAAACTGCTAATATCTCTAGGATACTCATACTACAAAAAAAATGTATCAGATATATCTATAAGATGAAAAAAACCGATAGCAGCAGAGAAGCTTTTATTAGAAGCAAAATATTAACTATGATAAATCTCTATATACAGGGTGTTAATCAAGTATGTACCATAAATTCAACAGACGATTCTTTAGGTAATTTTAAGACGAAATATTCATATAAACATGGGTCCGCAAATCCTTCGTTCTCAAGATACAGGGTGTTTAAATAAAAATAAAAAAAAGTTATTCGTAAATATCTCATATATCCTTTACCTAATTTTGTTGTAAGTTGGCAATGGTATTTAAAACATTGAAGGAACTAATTAGAATGAACGTAATTCAATTTATTGAGTCCAGTGGCGTTTCGAGCGGGATGTGAAGGAATATTTTTTACTTAAAAATGTACGCCACTGACTTTTGTGCAATTTTTATTATTTCTTTGGATTGAGCAATTAGGAATACAACTTTTTTGTCTCGTGAATTTTTTTCGTATCTCGCTTAGTTTTTGAGAAAAAAGTCGACCTAATTGCATATCTCTGGACCTCACAAGGAATAATACAAGGAATTGAATGTTTCTTTCGGAAATTATTATTTTTACAATTTTTCATTACTAATTATGTAACAATAACAACAAATATTAAATAACATTAACATCTAGACCAACGAATTGCACTAAATTAAGTGTTGGAAATGGCCTCCTTCGGCTTCAATACAAGCGTCTAGCAAAGTTAAGTAACTTTGAAGTCGAAAACCGTTTTTAAAAACAATTTATTTTACTCAAAATTACAATATAAAATTTCTAGAGAACTTCTCACATCGAGATCTGCAAAAAGAAATGAATAAAAAGTTATGATCATAATCGTTTCTGGATCTGGGGTGGGAATCTGCAAGCACTGCATTTCCTTGGATAGTCTGCAAAATCTTTTCACATAACTCCTCCCTCCTCAGGAGAAAACAATACGGATAAAGGGTTGTTTTCTTTAGGGTCCTTCTGTCGGTTGGTATTGCGATGGCCATTTTTCTTTTTCATCCAAAACCAAAGTATGGCGAATCCGGTAAGGAGTAGAACGTATATAGTTACACCGGGTATATTCCAAATTGCTGGGTGTATGTATTAATTGGTTAAGGTATGGCGTATGGCTTCTGTTTGAAGTTCTCGTATGGATTGGAAATTGATTGACTTCAGTATCAATGGCTTATTTTCGTGTTGGTCACCATTAGATTTGGAAGCCACATTCCATCTCAGTTTGGGAAGAATAAGTGGGTTTCCCAAAATAGTTTCTTCTTCGTTTTTATAGGTGAAGTTTTTCACAACAACACTGCAGCCTTCTGGGATTTTTAGAAGAGTATTTGTTTCGATTCTGTGTACACTTCTTTTCTCGCAATCCGCTTGGGCTATAACGGATTCACTGGATGGCAGGATTAGGAGAAATCGGTCATTGATTTCTTCTATTATGGGGTGATTCAGAATGGCTTCATTCTTCAGGCAATTGGGTTTTTTGTCCTTCATCAGAGCAATAATACAGGTGTCGATTATAGTTTCGTCATGATGTTGGCACAAAAACACACCATCTATTTGAGGGCATGGTGTATCTTCAAACTGGTGATATTCGGTACCGAGTATGAGGAAAGGTTTATAGGGGGTGATGATTGTATTTTGGTATGGTAAACTAATAAGATTATAGGTTCGGAAATCGTCTTCTAGGCAAATTGGTATATGTATTGCAAAAATAATTTTGTATTTCTCAATTTTTACTTGAGTTCCTGCCAGCTGGTAATAAAGGTATGCATTTTGAGTTTTGAGGATCTTTTTATGACCATAGATATTGGCCATGTGTTCGATAGCACTTACTAAATCGTTAAGTGGAATTACTGAAGGATGGAGATAACCTAAGTTGGCAAACATGATTGCATTTTCTAAATTGTCAAGAAATGTTATCAAACTTTAGCAATTTTCTATTATTTGGCTAAAGGCCCCCAAGGATGCAAAATGTGAATATAAATTATTAGTTCGGTTATTGAGCTCTTCTCTTAGTTGGTTGAGTTCATCTCTCAATAGGATTTGATTATCTTGAAGTTCGGTTATGGTTTCATTGTAGTTTTTGATCAGTTTTTGATTAAGAGAAGTCTGTAGTTTAATTTGATGATTGAGAAAATTTTGATTTCAAATAGTGTTTCAATTTTTGAATCGTATTTAATTTCGTCGTCATGGTCTAACGTTCCAAAAAGCCATTTACTTGCTATGCCTAGACCATTAATTAGTCCGCGTTTTTTGCGATTATTTGAAATTATATTACTCAATTCAGTTTTTGGTTAGGAAATATTTAGCTTGATTAAACGAATCATTCAGAATGATCTGGTCCTTTTCCAATTCAGTTTTATTATTGATCGATATTATTAGTCTCTCGTAGAAAAATTCAATATTTCTGAGTTGCATTTCTAAGAGAGGGGTTTCAATATAATGTAAAAATGTATGTTTTGTTTAAATGATTCTTGATTTTCCGAGTTCTAATCGTAAGAGTGGATTGTCGAGTTGTTGGATTTTAATTTCTTGGCTGGTTATTACCTGGGTCATCACGAGAAGTCGAAGAGATACTATTAGGATCGGTATGGTCCGTTCTGTCATCCTGTAAAGAACGTCGAGAGTGAATAGGTGGTTTTCTTATTTTTGATTTATGAATTATTGCTCCTGTTGTTGTTTTAATTTTGTCCTAGGTCTTTCGAAACTCGTTTTTTAATGTGTCTAGGTTTAGCTTTGTTACGAGCAGCTTCGCGATTTTGCACAAATATATCTTGATTTTCTGTGAACTCTACAGGGTCTTCACGAGTCTCGTTTCTTTTATCGATGACACGTTCTTTATTATTTTGACAACGTTTCTGGATGTTCTCGTAGAGTGTAACCAACCTACTTTTCCTGTCATTTATGAAGTTATTGATTATGTGTTCGTCCGTTGAGTCAAAAGGGTCTAGTGATTTTGTATTACCCAAGACTACATCGTAAGGGGAGTATTTTGTCACGGAATGGATTGACGAATTGTACCCTATAATCGCTAGTTGGACTAGTTGTTTTTATGGGTGTGTTGGGATGTTGTAGTTTCAGGACGCGAGTATTTTCAAGAAGAGGTAGGTGAAATCTTTCAACAGGGCTATTACTGTTCGAATTTCGTGGGGTAGTAACATGAAATTGAATTTTGTGAAGTTTGCAAAATTCCATAAGGAGTTCTGATTTGAATTCGGTTCCACTATTACAAGTAATGGAACATGGTACGGCAAAATGAGTGATGAAAAGGTATAGTTCTTTTATTACGTTCACGGTGTTGACGCTATTTAAGATGTATGCTTGTCCGTACTTAGAGAAGGAATCGAAGATTGTTAGAAATTTCGTCTGTAGAATCTGAAATACATCAATATGTATCATTTCGAAGGGTTTAGTGGGTGTGAGAGTGATGGAGTATTTTATTTTCGAAGGGTGTCTATCATATTTGGCTTGTTGGCAGATATCACAAGCATGTATATACCGGATGATATCCGTTTTCATATTCGGCCAATAATATTTATTTCCTCATGCTTGGAATATTTCGTTTAGGCCGCGGTGACAAGATTTACTCTCATGGTGGTATTTCAAATTTCTTTCTATCTCATCTGAGTTTGTTAGGTCTTTGACGAATTTCTTTGAAATAACCAAATGATAGGAATGATTTTTAAATGTATTTTGAAGAGTTCTTACAAGCGTTGGAATAAAATGTTCGATTGATTCTTTGACATAAATACAGAATAATTTTTTCGGGTCAATATAATTTTTGAAGGTGTCAATAATTTCTTTCTAGAAGTTTTTGGTGAAGTTTAATGTCAATCGAGATTTTGAAATGAAAGGTTTGCTTTTTATCATATAGAAAGCTTTGGAATCGATTTTTCTTATTATTATTTGATTATTATATGAATTTGTGACACTTTCAGTATACGGTATTTCGAGAACAGGATTCTCTGCATTTGAATGGACCGTTTCGTCAGTGGTAACCTCCTGCTCAACGGGGTTGCATCAGCATTTGTGTTTTGTTTGCCACTTTTATAATGGATGTCATAATCGTACTCTTCCAACTTGAGCCTCCAACGAATAAGTTTTGAATTGGGATCTTTAAGACTAAACAACCATTTGAGTGGTTTATGGTCGCTTATAATGTTGAATTTCCTTCCAAATAGGTATGGGCGGAAGTATTTGGCAGCCCAAACAATAGCTAAAAGTTCCTTTTCAATTGTGCTGTAATTTATCTCAGATGGGTTGAGTGTTCTTGAGGCATAAGCTATTGGTAGGTCGTTTCCGATTTTTCCTTGGCTTAAAACTGCTCCAATTGCGAAGTTTGATGCGTCGGTCGTAAGATTAAATGGTTTGGAAAAATCTGGGTACTGAAGTATTGGGTCATTAGTCAAGATAGTTTTGCAAAGTTCGAAGGTTTCCAAAAATTCAGGATTGTGTTCGATTTTTTCACCTTTTTTCAAACATTTTGTGAATGGTTTAGTGATTTTGGCAAAGTTTTTGATGAATCTCCTGTAGTAGCCTAAAAGTCCGAGAAAGGATTCAATTTCTTTTGCAGTTTTTGGCAAGGGGAATTTTTTTATGGCTTCTATTTTCTTCGGATTCGGTTTTAGTCCATTTGGAGTATGTAATCACTCCAAATGGACTAAAACCGAATCTATTTTCTTCGGATTCGGTTTTAGTCCATTTGGAGTGATTACATGTCCAAGGAATTCCACATCCTTGCGGAGAAATTCAGATTTAGCTGAATCTTCAGTTTGGTTTCTCTGAGACGTTGGAATACTAGTTTGAGGTTTGCGATATGTTCTTCGAGGCTGGAACTGAAAATAATAATGTCGTCCATGTAAACTAAGCAGACTTTTCCTTGAAGATTTCTTAGGACGTCATCCATCACACGTTGAAATGTAGATGGGGCGTTCCTCAAACCAAAAGGCATGCGCAGATGCTCGTATTGACCTTGCTCAACGCTGAAAGCAGTTTTCGAAACTGAGTTGGGGTCCATTTCAATCTGGTGAAAGCCAGATGCCAAATCTAGTGTGAAAAAATATTGGTAGCGTCCAAGTTTGTCCAGAATGTCATTAATGTTAGGTAAGGGATACCGGTCTTCAATAGTTTTTTCATTCACTTTCCTGTAGTCTACCACAATTCGCCACTTTTGTTTACCACTTGCGTCTGTCTTTTTCGGGACTTCCCAAATTGGACTACTCCATGGGCTCTGACTGGATCGTATTATTCCGTCTTCCAGCATTCTTGAAATTTGCTTCTGCACCTTTTCTTTATGAATAAAGGGGTACCGATATGATTTCGAATGGACCGGGACTTCGTCCGTTGTTTTAATTTCATGTTTAACTTGATTTATAAAGGAAAGTTTCTCATTGCTTTTATGAAAAATATCAGTGTATTCTTTACATAGCCTAATAATTGCTTGTTTTTCTTTTAAATTCAAGTGATCGACCCTAATTAGATGTTCTATATTTTGTTTTAAAGTGATTTTAGAATTTTCAGGCAAAACATTTTCAACGTGAAAAAATTCAAATTTTTCTTTGAGACACCCTGTTAAAGGAATTACTTCAATAGGTGTTTTTATTACTATGGTAACTCGTGTATCAGTGTTGTTTATAATTTCTGTCTTTGCAAATCCGTGTTTCGCAGTAGATAAGGTTTCCGGTAAATAAAGAGTGTCAAGTTTCATCTCGGGTATAATGACATCGCCCTCATAGAAATTAACAGGAATTTTAATAGCCGCGATTTCATGTGAATCCATTAAGATTGTGAAATGTTGTCTATTCAACTTATAAAAAATTGGAATGCATAGATTTTCATTAATAAGTAGGTTTCTTTCAAAATCAATAGAAAATTTCAAATTTCAAATATCGTTAAGGCCAAGTAACCCATCAAATTGATTATGAAATTGAAATAATATGAAATTTATTTTATTGGAAGATTTAAATTCAGGAAAGGCCGGTATTTCGGCTCTAAATAAGAATTCTTTCTTTTGGTTGGATTTTGGTATATAAATTCTGGAAAATATTTTTCTGCAATGGCTGGATTTAATATGGAGTTCATACTACCGGTGTCTATTAGTAATTTGATAGGCGGATTTTTAATTTCAATGAACGGTGGGTCAGTTGAGTGGGCATCCGAGAAAATCTCGTTTATACAGGGGGATCGGTTTGAGAGGTTGACCAAAAATTTTCATCCGGGTTCGGTTGAGAGGGTTCAGTATCTTTTTCTTCGATATTATCGTAGTGTATTGGACATTCGTAATCATAGCCTTCGGTATTACCGAAGTATATATTTTCGTTTTGGGCAATTTGATCAGTTGCGTCAAGATAGTCATTTTCGGGTGAGGTTTCTTTACTGTCAATTTGGTAAAGTTCCTCAGATTGGAAATTTTGAGGGCCCGTGGGTCTAAATTGATTAAAATTGGGAATGTTGGAAGTTTTATATGTATTCCTTGAAGTTGTTGACATTGGTTCTGGATTATAATTCGGAACGTGTCCGGTGGGCTTAAATACATTTCTAGGGGGACCGAATACTTGTCTATTTGTCGGATACTTTGTGACAGTGGGTCTAGGTTGGATCGGGATGGGTTTACTAGGAAATATGTTTGGGTTATTTTGAAAATTCTGAAGAGTAGGTGGAATTTGGTGGTTAAGGACTGTCTGCGTGTACCGCTGTATTGGGGGGTTTGATTGATTTGATTGGAATGTTCGAGAATATTGCTGTGTATTGGAAATGGGATTTTGCAAATAGGTTGTTTGCTGTCTAGGATGATCTGGTGTATTTTTCGGTAAATGGTTTTGGTTACTGAGTTGTCTAAAATTATTTTGTGCATAGAAAAAGTTCTCTTCTTCTATCATATAACTAATAGCAGTTTCAATACTGTCCGGATTTTTAAATCTAACTGTTTGTTGTAAAGGTGCCGGGAGATTTCTTATAAGAGTTCTCAATGACATAACTTGATATTGTCGCCTATAAATAATTTTTGTTGCTTCATCCATTTCTTGAATGCTATAAGAATTTATTCTTTGAATCAAATGACTACGAAAAACTTGTAATCTTTTCGCAAAATCTAAAGGTTGTTCGTTTTCGAAAGGTCTGGCTACAAGAAGGTCTTGTTCTAGACACTCCAAACTTCTCTCATCTCCAAAACATTGAATGAGCGCTTCTTTGATTAAGGCCCAGTTATTTAACTCTATTCTACTTCCTACTAAGAGATTGGCCCTACCAATTAATTTTGATTGGATAACCTTCAGTAAATACTGTTTGAAAATAGGATCTGTTGAATTTGAATAAGTTGAATTTAGAAAATCACAATTTGAAATGAACTAACTTAATTCGTTTTGATTGCCATCGTATGGCGTAATCATATCTACGTATAATCTAAGCATACTAACGTTAATTTGTTCTGGGTTTCCGTTAGGCATTGTTTCTTCTAAAACCACAGTAGTATTAAAGTTATTTATTGAATTTTCAATTTCTGAATCAAGATTCATCAAAATTTTACGTTATTATGCAATGTAATATCCTATTCAGGATTGGATTTGAGAATCAAGAAAAAATACTCATATATGTTTGCCTAAATCTAATGTTTTCCTATTCAGGGAAATGGTTAAAAAAGGAACTCGGTACTTACTTGTACTTCAGAGCTGCTTTTTTGATGTACCCGCTCGTCCACCATTATTTGAAATGAATAATTATCAAAGCAGAAATAATAATGATAACGTTAATTCAACAACATTTATCCTGAGATATCTACCATTATTCGAAAATATTAGTTTTTAAGGAAAATGGAAATGATAGGTAAAATGTTCATAACGAATTTTTATAATGCAAACACGTTTAACTAACGAAACTCAAGAGCCTCAAGAGCAAACAGAAATGAAAAATCCGCTACAGAAACTGCTCGATATGATCACCTTCTCTCTCTATACATTTTCTTAGTCTGCGAAGACACCCTCTCTGTACTTGAAATAGCATTCCAGGGTCGTTTCGTATGGCTTCACAATGTAATGTTATTCTATTCAACAATGCATCTCTTGTGTGAATAGGTGTATCGTTAACAAGGCTTTATAGATGCCCCCACAGAAAGAAATCCAATGGATTTAAATCCGGAGACCGCGATGGCCATGAATATGGCCCACCTCTACCAATCCATCTATTGTGGAAAATATAGTTCAGATGGTCACGCACAATCAAACTAAAATGAGGAGGAGCGCCATCATGCATAAACCACATATCTCTTCGGGTTTGCAATGGAACATGTTCCAAAAGTCCATTCAAATCGTTCTGAATGAACTCCAAATAACGTTCTCCATTCAATCGGTCCTGTAGAACGAATGGTCCTATAAGATGGTTTCCTATGATACCAGCCCAAACATTCACGTTGAATTTCCGTTGGTGTTTGGTTTGCAATATACCATGGGATTTTCTTCGGCCCATATATGGAGATTATGAGAGTTGATAACTCCATCTCTACTGAAACCTGCTTCATCAGTGAATAACACTCGATTAATAAAAGTCATATCCTCTCTTTGCCTATCCATGAACCAATTGGCATATTCCAGTCGTGGGTGGAGCAGTTGTTCCCTAATTATTCTATGAATAGTGGACTTGGATGTATGGAACTGTTCTGATAGATTTCTGATGCTCATTGAAGGATCATCAGCGACGGCTTTCAAAATATTTTCCTCCAATACAACGGTACGTACAGTCCTAGGAGCGCCCTCACCACCTCGTTTTGGCAAAACTGTACCTACAATAATATCGAAATAAAACAACGTGCTCAAATTAATTATCAATTATTACATACCTGTCTCCCTCAAGCTGCGATCGACACGCTCGAATGTTTCTCTTGACGGTACCGTTCGATTGGAAAAATGCTCGGAATACAGACGACGAGCTTCTGCAGCATTACAAAATGCTCGTCCATAAAATACATGCATATCTGCATATTCATTGAATGTAAACTGTTCGGCCATATCAAAAAAATTCAAAATATCCTATAGAATATTGACAATACAATGATAGTCATATGACAACGCACCACTCATCAAAACAAAATCGCATTCCAGTTTCTCATTTTTTATCAAAACTTTCTAAAAGGTTTTTTTGTCAACATCTGTGAAAGAAATGGAACATAATTATTCCCTGGATATTTTTCACCTGATCATGTGCAGCCGTTTTTGTGGTTCATTCGTTTGCTTTTTATTAGTATAGTAAATATTTTTTCCGATGTGCGTTTTTTCAGCTAAATTTAGATTCGTGTTAAAGAATTTCTCCCATAAAATTATAATTATCAGTGAAACTCCTCAACAGTTTAGCTGTGAAGAAGAATTTGAAACATTCGAATGTTGAGTTTCATGAGATTCAGATAACTGATCAACACGAAACGTGATTATTCCACACGTATTATGTACATACAAAATATGGAATGAATTCGATATTTCATAGTAGAGTAGCTTGTTAGTTTAAAAACACCACGAATCTACAGAACTTGATATTTCTTTTGAAAAAATATCTGCTATCACAATTGTGACTTAAACTTCCATATAGGTACTGTACTTTTTGTTTACGACCTCATTTTAGCATACTTTGTATTATTCCTGTTATAAATGTTGTTGAATTAACGTTATCATTATTATTTCTGCTTTGATAATTATTCATTTCAAATAATGGTGGACGAGCGGGTTTGATGTCGTCGAGTAGAACTACATTTTTATCAAGACTCGTTGCTCCGATCGACTTTCCACACGAGTACTTTTATTCATAAAATTGTCCAAGTAACCTTATTTTGTTGAAAAATATTGAAAAATATCTGTCATTTCAAAGTTTTAGGGTGTGGACCATCGGGGGTAGTCCGTTCCTGACTTTGTAGCAAAACAACTGACTCCTGCATGGAAGCTCATCGACGGAATTCATTTGTTTAGTCAATTACCAAAATTTGGATGATTTTGAATATTCACTTGAAAAGTTATCAAAGAAAAACATTTTTCATTTTGTAACTTCGAAGGCCCGTAACTTGGTTACGAAGACTTTTAGGAAAAAAAGTTATATGAAGTACTGGTGATATTTTGACCCCATCTTTACATTCCCGGGAGAAAAAGAGGAAGTCCAGGGACACCCTGTATATATACAGGGTCCTGCAACAGTGGCGCGGTGTTCCATATCTCTATATAGGAAGCAGATAGGAATCTAATTTTCTATAATATTACCTTATTGCTCGAGCTCGACAAAATAAAAATATTGGCGGTCACACAGGGTGTTCGATTTTTTCTGGGCGGATCCCAACTGTGTCTTTTTAAATGGCAACCTAAATTTTTTATCGCTTTTTCGGTTTCTTCATAGAAAATAAAATAAACTTTATGTATATCTGCACTTCGAAAATATTGACGGTTTTCGAGATATCTAGCATGACAGGTTTTTTTTTCCAATATTCGTCACTCAGAATATTTGAAATTATAAAGTGGTGCCAAGTCCAGTTGAAATTTTTTTTTGGTCGAATATTCTACATTGGTAACTCTCTCAAACGATATATCTGAAATCGACCTGTGATATACAGGGTATGGAAAACCGCTTGCCAAATATTGTAAATGAAAATTTGCAAAATCTTCCTTAGATTAAATGGAACACCCTGTATATTATTGATCCATAAGAAGCGCCAATGAAACCTCTACAAATTTCATTAAGTATTCCCTATGGCTAAGTTCAATAGTTTTTCTTAAATGAGCATTTCTTTCGAAAAATGGTCATTTTTTCAAAGCGAAATCCATTTGACGACTGATAAAAATATACGAAAGATATCTTGTTTCAATTTTGTACATTAGAAGGTGTCCAAACAAATATTTTTAAACGAAATAAATGTATGTACCTATCACTTTTTGCTAAATGGAAAATTATTTTTTCATTGGATGCAGAATTTCACTCATAAATCGTGCAATATCAAACCAAACAAGTTAAAAGAAAGACACATTATAAATAACTATTTTTTTTCATGTTATTATATTCATTCAGAGCTTGAGTTCTAGATATTCAAATTTGTCAACTGGCAAATTACAAAACTACAAAAGGGAGAGTTTAATTAAGGTTGATAATGAAACTTTTATAAAATATGTTCAACATGTCTTCCATTTTCTTGAATGCAGAGCTGAAGTCTATGTTTGAAAGACTGTTCTACCCTGCGCAAGACACCTGGTGTAATGCTGCGAAAAGCATTCGTTATTCTAAGTCGCATATTTTCGGGAGAAGTTGGTGGCTCAACGTAAACCATATTTTTTATGTATCCCCATAAGAAAAAATCTAGTTTCGTCAAATCTGGTGATCTAGCGGGCCACCGTACAGGCCCATTCCGTCCTATCCATTTATTGGGAAATACTTCATTTAGATGATCTCTCACTTCTGCCGAATAGTGAGCAGGTGCACCATCATGTTGTAACCACATTCTATTGCGGAGGTCAAGAGGAATATCATCTAACAAACCTGGTAAATCATTTCGTAAGAAATTGAGATACATTGCACCATTCATATGTCCCTCAAAAAAGTATGGACCAATTACATATTCTCCAATGATGCCTCCCCAGACATTTATCGACCACCTATGTTGATAATCCACCTGTCTCAATAAGTGAGGATTTTCTGTTGCAGGACCCTGTATATACAGGGTCCTGCAACAGTGGCGCGGTGTTCCATATCTCTATATAGGAAGCAGATAGGAATCTAATTTTCTATAATATTACCTTATTGCTCGAGCTCGACAAAATAAAAATATTGGCGGTCACACAGGGTGTTCGATTTTTTCTGGGCGGATCCCAACTGTGTCTTTTTAAATGGCAACCTATATTTTTTATCGCTTTTTCGGTTTCTTCATAGAAAATAAAATAAACTTTATGTATATCTGCACTTCGAAAATATTGATGGTTTTCGAGATATCTAGCATGACAGGTTTTTTTTTCCAATATTCGTCACTCAGAATATTTGAAATTATAAAGTGGTGCCAAGTCTAGTTGAATTTTTTTTTTGGTCGAATATTCTACATTGGTAACTCTCTCAAACGATATATCTGAAATCGACCTGTGATATACAGGGTATGAAAAACCGCTTGCCAAATATTGTAAATGAAAATTTGCAAAATCTTCCTTATATTAAATGGAACACCCTGTATATTATTGATCCATAAGAAGCGCCAACGAAACCTCTACAAATTTCATTAAGTATTCCCTATGGCTAAGTTCAATAGTTTTTCTTAAATGAGCATTTCTTTCGAAAAATGGTCATTTTTTCAAAGCGAAATCCATTTGACGACTGATAAGAATATACAAAAAATACCCTTTCCTTAAAATATCGCCCATTCCTAAAATTACCTGTTGCTAGATAAACAAGTTGCGAATTACACCACAAAATGGACGTTCTTGAATAGTTACAATAATTTCAAAAATCTCGGAATTTGTGCCATATTCTTTCGGTCTAAAACAACCTTTCAGCGAATGAAATATTTATTGGAAATCAAGTAGTCTGGCAAATGACAGAACAAAATATTTGGCTGCAAATGAATATTGAAATTTTTAGTCAATCGTGACGTTGAACTGTCGGTATAATTTCATCAGAATGTTGTTATCAAAAAGTGATTTGATTGATATGATTTTCATATTAGGTGAATCAGACAGGAATTGTTTATTGGCAAGTAGAATTTATTCTCAACGGTATCCAGAAAGAAGGCATCCAGATGAAAGATCTTTCCGAAAGGTCTTGGGACGATTCGTTGAAACTGGATCTATTAATTATTCCAAACATGAGCGCATCAAGCCAGCTACTAATGAAGATAATGAATTGCAAGTTCTTCTTGCTGTTGAAGAAGATCCTAGTAGGAGTCAATGACAAATTGGGGAAATAGTGGATATAAGTGAGAGATCAGTGCAACGAGTATTGAAGAAACATCGCTTGCATCCATACCACGTTCAGTTACATCAAGAACTACTGTATGCTGATTTCGAGAAAAGAGTGAGATTTTGCAATTGAGCCATGAACAAAATTCGTCGAAACGAATATTTTTTCAATAATATTTTATGGTCGGATGAATCGACATTCCATAAAAATGGATTTGTAAATCGACATAATGACCATTATTATGCGACAGAAAATCCTCACTTATTGAGACAGGTGGATTATCAACATAGGTGGTCGATAAATGTCTGGGGAGGCATCATTGGAGAATATGTAATTGGTCCATACTTTTTTGAGGGACATATGAATGGTGCAATGTATCTCAATTTCTTACGAAATGATTTACCAGGTTTGTTAGATGATATTCCTCTTGACCTCCGCAATAGAATGTGGTTACAACATGATGGTGCACCTGCTCACTATTCGGCAGAAGTGAGAGATCATCTAAATGAAGTATTTCCCAATAAATGGATAGGACGGAATGGGCCTGTACGGTGGCCCGCTAGATCACCAGATTTGACGAAACTAGATTTTTTCTTATGGGGATACATAAAAAATATGGTTTACGTTGAGCCACCAACTTCTCCCGAAAATATGCGACTTAGAATAACGAATGCTTTTCGCAGCATTACACCAGCTGTCTTGCGCAGGGTAGAACAGTCTTTCAAACATAGACTTCAGCTCTGCATTCAAGAAAATGGAAGACATGTTGAACATATTTTATAAAAGTTTCATTATCAACCTTAATTAAACTCTCCCTTTTGTAGTTTTGTAATTTGCCAGTTGACAAATTTGAATATCTAGAACTCAAGCTCTGAATGAATATAATAACATGAAAAAAATAGTTATTTATAATGTTTCTTTCTTTTAACTTGTTTGGTTTGATATTGCACGATTTATGAGTGAAATTCTGCATCCAATGAAAAAATAATTTTCCATTTAGCAAAAAGTGATAGGTACATACATTTATTTCGTTAAAACATATTTGTTTGGACACCTTCTAATGTACAAAATTGAAACAAGATATCTTTCGTATATTTTTATCAGTCGTCTAATGGATTTCGCTTTGAAAAAATGACCATTTTTCGAAAGAAATGCTCATTTAAGAAAAACTATTGAACTTAGCCATAGGGAATACTTAATGAAATTTGTAGAGGTTTCGTTGGCGCTTCTTATGGATCAATAATATACAGGGTGTTCCATTTAATCTAAGGAAGATTTTGCAAATTTTCATTTACAATATTTGGCAAGCGGTTTTTCATACCCTGTATATCACAGGTCGATTTAAGATATATCGTTTGAGAGAGTTACCAATGTAGAATATTCGACCAAAAAAAAATTTCAACTGGACTTGGCACCACTTTATAATTTCAAATATTCTGAGTGACGAATATTGGAAAAAAAAACCTGTCATGCTAGATATCTCGAAAACCGTCAATATTTTCGAAGTGCAGATATACATAAAGTTTATTTTATTTTCTATGAAGAAACCGAAAAAACGATAAAAAATATAGGTTGCCATTTAAAAAGACACAGTTGGGATCCGCCCAGAAAAAATCGAACACCCTGTGTGACCGCCAATATTTTTATTTTGTCGAGCTCAAGCAATAAGGTAATATTATAGAAAATTAGATTCCTATCTGCTTCCTATATAGAGATATGGAACACCGCGCCACTGTTGCAGGACCCTGTATATATATAAAATCCAGAAAGGTTAATGCAGTCAAGCTGCTGGAAAATAATTCCATGAAAATCGAAAGATAAATAGATTAGTACTTTTTGATCATTCCCATATTGATTCCAATTTAAGACCCACCGGTATACAGCTGTTTCAGCCTATTGAACATCTTCAGTACCGGGCAGGCGGTCCCCGATTGAAGACAAAATGAGAAAAACCAAGAAAGTACTTGATAAAAATAGCTGCGTAAACGCAAGCGAAACATAAGTGGAACCACCTATTGGTGTGACACCCAAGTCAACTTGCCAAGTTTTTATGTCAGTGTTGGTGGTTTGACCAATCAACCGACAACTGCGGTGGCAGAAATTTGGGAAGCTAACGTGAAATGTCATCGGAAAACGAATCCACATGTGTCTAGAAATGATATGAAATCGACCAACACTGACATAAAAACTTGGCAAGTTGACTTGGATGTTACACCAATAGGTGGTTCCACTTATGTTTCGCTTGCGTTTAAGCAGCTATTTTTATCAAGTACTTTCTTGGTTTTTCTTATTTTGTCTTCAATCGAGGACCGCCTGCCCGGTACTGACGATGCCCAATAGGCTGAAACAGCTGTATACCGGTGGCTCTTAAATTGAAATCAATATGGGAATGATCAAAAAGTACTAATCTATTTGTGTTATATATATATATATATATATATATATATATATATATATATATATATATATATATATAAATATATATATATATATTTATATATATATATATATATATATATATATATATATATATAAATATATATATATATATATATATATATATATATATATATATATATATATATATATAAATATATATATATATATATATATATATATATATATATATATATATATATATATATATATATATATACATATATATAAGGAGAGATTTTATCGATATATATATATATATATATATATATATATATATATATATATATATCTATATAATCGAGAAAGGTTAATGCAGTCAAGCTGCTGAAAAATAATTCCATGAAAATCTATTCCCATATTGATTTCAATTTAAGAGCCACCGGTATACAGCTGTTTCAGCCTGTTGGGCATCGTCAGTACCGGCAGGTGGTCCTCGATTGAAGTACCTGCCCGGTATATATATATATATATATATATATATATATATATATATATATATATATATATATATATATATATATATATATATATATATATATATATATGTAAACGAATAAAAACACTTTTGTCCAATTACCACTGGTAGATTTTATTTATACGATAAGTATAAAACTGAAATCTGAACTTTTATTCAAAAACTAAGTAAACTTCGACGTTAGCATCATACATCGAGTTTGACAATATTTCTGTATGTGATGTCATGCTATATTTGATAAAAATAGCCACATGTGTTATATATGATTTTGTTGGTACCCGGTATATAGACAGATAATTCGAACCATACTTTCAATAGCTAATTATCACGAAGTAAAACTTTGTTATTATTTATTAAATATATAATTGCTTTCAGATTCTCCCTCCATTTATTATTTATCTAATTGAAGGGGGATTGATTCTCCTACGTAGCATGGCTGACGGAACTACAAATAGCCATGATGCTCCAAGGTGTGGCTTAGAGAGTTAGTAACAGACCCTACCCAGAAGAAGCTAATGACGACTATTTATAGTAGTCAATATCGCAATCCATTGAGATTTTCATTGAAAAAGTAAGGTCCTATGATGCGGCATTGAACAATCCACACCATACATTAATACCCCAAGTAGTTTAAAAATTACTTTCGCGGACCCAGTGGGGATTTTCTTGAAACCAATAGTGACTGTTATGTCGATTCACAACTCCATTATTGTGGAATCGCGATTCATCGCTCCACAAAATTTGACTGAATATGTTAGGACTTTCATGTAATATTACCTGAATACAAGCAATGAATTCAAGTCGTCGTTCAAAGTCCGTGGGTTTCAAACCTTGTACCAACTGAATTTTGAATGGGTGGTATTTATTTTCTTTCAGAATTCTCTGTAAATTAGATTTACTCACACCGACTTCTTCTGCAAGAGTACGGATAGAAACATGTGGATGAATAATAATATAAGCCAACACATTGATCTCTAAATCTTCAGTTCTAACAGATCTCGTATGATGACGTTGCTTTAAAGTAGAAGGAAATGACCCAGTTCGCAATTTTTCTACAACTCTCGAAAAAGTCATTCGTGACGGAATGGGTCTGTCTGGAAAACGTTCTTGGTATAGACGTTGTGCTTGACGGCAGTTTTTCTGACATTCCCCAAAAATTAATAACATATCAATGCAATCACTTGGACTTAATGCGAAAGGTATACTGGAGTTTTCGCACAAAGAACACAGTTACTGTTTTGCAAAGAATCACTGAATCGAACTGACAAGTAGATACAATTCAACAACATTTGTTACTATGGCATCAACAAGCATATCGTCGGCCTAATTGTAAAACCATGTAACTCCACGAAAATCAATTTCGAGTTTATTATACCAAATTGTTGTAGAAAATGCTCTACACCAATGATATAAACCTCGTACCTCCAAAAAATTCGTTAAATTTAATAAAAAGGAATTTCCAAACCACGTATCTTTTGTTAGGGTTTTTTGTTATTTCCAACCCACTAACTCCTAGTTGTCCATGTGTTAGTAATAGTCATGTCAACAGTGCTCTACCAAGTCTTTTTTTTATTACATATTCAGTTTTTTAACAATCGTGGTTGAATACACTGACGAAATAATTACCGTTTTTTTATATTTTTCAAATAGAAAAGTGATTTTCATATTGTGAATAATCGAATAATATGAATTAATATGAATTGGAGTTATGCGGTTTGACAAAAACAGAGATTATAGGTTAGAAAACTCCGTATTGGAGTAACGTGTTTTGATATAAGCCTCTTTTTATTTCAACTATCGCAGTCATTTGACGTTTAATCGCCGATAATAATTAATGAAAATCTCAAATAATCATTATGTAATAGAAATTATATCTTTTATCAATCATAATCCGAAGGTCTCATATAAATAGAGAGTTATGTGGCTTGCAAATAGGTGATGCAGGCTGATGGATCTCTTGTAGAGATATCTAACGCAGTGACTAGTACTGATACTACCACTGATATTGCTACAGATTCACTTCCACCTTTGTATGATAGTATAATTCCAAGTGAAGGAATATCAGATAGTAATGTAGTTCCTAATGTAACTGAGGAAACAAATGTTGGGGTTATAGAAGAGAACACGTCAATTATTGACAGCACTGTTTCACGACAAGTTTCTAATGTAATCGAGGAAACCATAAATGGGATTATAGAAGAAAACACGTCAATAATCATCGACAGCACCGTTTCACTTCGAGTTCCTAATGTAATCGAGGAAACAAATAATGGGTTCATAGAAGAGATGAATTGATTGAAAAAAATATTTTTATGAAAGAGTTTTTCTCGACACTCCCAAAAGTTGAGAGCCATCATTGTAGATCATCATCAAATAAACTGTATCTTGAACCAAGTTGGTCATCAAAGGCAAAATTGTATGAATTTTACTGCAATGAGATTGGTGTGGGCAGAGAAACATGAATCCATTATCCAGTTGTACGTTCCATAAAATGTTTGAGGACCTGAACCTTTGTTTCTACAGACCAAAAAAGATCAGTGTGACAGGTGCATTTCATTCAAACATAATCACATTGATAAAAGCAGCTATGACGATCATATGAAAGAAAAAAGAAGCAAGAAAAGCAAAAGAATTTGACAAAGCTAATGAAGAACATGTCTACACAGTCGATTTACAGTCGTTACTTTTAAGCCCAAAATCCAATGTATCAGCATTATACTATCGAAGCAAATTATCTGTACATAATATGACCTTCTTTGACTTGAGATTTAGGGATGGCTATTGCTACTTATGGAATGAGAGTGAAGGTGAACTCACTGGAAATGAGTTTGCAAGCATTTTGACACACTTCATTGTTTCCCAACTACTTCAAAGAAACAATAGTAATAAAGTGATAATTTTCAGCGATGGTTGCAATTATCAAAATCGTTGTGCTATATTGGCAAATGCACTAATGCATTTAGCAAAACAGTATAATATTGTCATAGAACAAAAATATTTAGAAAAGCGGCACACCCAAATGGAATCTGACTCAATTCATTCAACAATTGAGAGATATCTGAAAAATAGAGATATACATGTTCCAGCTGATTACGCAGAAGTATGTTCCAAGGCCAGAAAGAACCCCAGGCCTTATAAAGTTCAATACTTAGACTACACTTCTTTCAAAGATTATACTAAAGCTATGCCATATAAATCAATCAGACCTGGAGTAGGTGTAGGTCAACCAAAAGTAACAGATATTCGCTGTCTTTTGTACACAGAAGATGCGAACTCAAACAATCAAAAAACACACGATCTAGAAGGAAAGAAACAACTGCCACGGCGTGTAACGATTCACATTTAATTGGTCAATTTGATTTTCCTCAACTGTACACATCCAAACGAAAGATTCCTCGATCAAAGTATAATCATTTACAAGAGCTAAAACAAACAATGCCTTCCGACTACCATTCATTTTACGATGTTTTGCAAACTGATTAATTAAGAAAAATTTTAACGATTTTCCAACTTTGGTTGGTTTGTCTCTGAATTTTTGTGTAATAAACTAATCCAATTAAAATCTGTTTGATTATTGGGACCTTTGAACCATGTAAAATTGGAGAATCGAACACCCCTTTTCATTCATTGTTACTTCATGGGATTAAATATGAACTCTTGTACTATTACGATTTTAACGTAACTCCTAGTTTTGAGATGTAAGCGGATATTTAAGCTCTATCCAAAACCTTCAACTCCGCATTCCATAACACCTAACTCCAGAAATCAGTATTTACAGAACATGTAACTCACTGAGAAACGATAAAAAAAATAATAATCCACAAAACCTGGTGTGTGACAGATTATTTTCATATTTAAATACAACAGTGTTTGATTTCGTAAGAAACCATAGAGGAAGTGTCGAATGAGAAAGTTTTATTGCTCTCCTGTAAAATAGGCCAAATGGCAGTTACGTGGTTTTACAATTAGGCCGACGATAAGCTACTTGATGAAATTGTGTAATATAAAACAATTCACCCTCAAGTTAGTCACATTCTCAAGAATATCAATATTATATTCAACTGATATCGATATCGTATCGTAGAGGTGAGAATAATGGTTTGTATTCAGTAGTAGTCTTGTTCAATTTAATAAAAGATATAGACTGGATTCGTGTACGAGTAAATAAGTTTTTTTGAAACTTTATATTTAAGGAAAAGTGCAATAACTCAACAACGCCGTAACCGAATTTCAAAAACCAAACATGAAATGATATCAGAATTTAACGTAGCATCTGAATATGTAATGATATACAGGGCGTTCTATTTTAAAAAATGGAATTTTGGTCTGTAGCACCTACACCAAACACCCTGTATATTTAAAAATTATATCAAAATATAGCTCTCATAAACTCCTAAAACTTTTTGTATAGAACATTTTTGTGTATCTCCTTCAACAAACCAGATATTGTCTGTCACATAAAATGTGGGACATCCGGTATATATATAAATAGATAAGTACTTTTTGATAATTCCCATATTGATTTCAATTTAAGAGCCACCGGTAGACAGCTGTTTCAGCCTATTGGGCATCGTCAAAAAGTACTTATCTATTTATTTTGTGACTTTCATGGAATTATTTTCCAGCAGCTTGACTGCATTAACCTTTCTAGATTTCATATATATATATATATATATATATATATATATATATATATATATATATATATATATATATATATATATATATATATATATATCTATCAGAGTGAGGACAGTTCAGTCCTAACCAAGTGAGGACCGGGTGAAGGAGTTGACTGGGAATGTTCTAACTTTCAACCTAGCCGCGGCCTCTGTTTTCCAATAGAAAAATGGAAAATATACTCGTAAAAATCTGAATAGAAAATTATTTATTTTTCTTCAATATACATCTACAAAGTGAGGACTATACTATTCTCCTAGTGAAGAGGTCCGTATACATTTTTCAAAGATCCTAACAATGTGAGGACATATATACACGTACTAATTCACCATAAAGGCAAAGTGAGGTCCATTAAACGTTGCCGCGTTTTTCACATGTAAAACAGATGGATGCAAGGTGGATAAGAGATAAATGTATATTAGCGAAGATTCATGAAAGTTTGATTGTTGCGTCGTGGAAACTACTGCGTAATTTAAGTTAGTTTTGATCAAAATAAACTAAAAAATACATGTTGTTCATGTTTTGAGTATTTCAGTTTCACAAATACATTTTTAGGATAGACAGAAAAATATAAATCCTGGTGAAAAATAATAACGAGGTTTTGAACCGGTTGTGGATTCCAAAATATGAAAGTACCAAGGGACTTGGCAGGAATGAGATCAATAGTCTAGTGTCCAGTTCATGTACGATTTTCTTCTAAAATTTTTATATAGTCTCCGAAAATTACGATCAAGATGTCATTATATTCATGTTGTCACGTAGAAAATTTAAGAATGAGTTCGAAAAGGCAAACAAATTACGAAAGGCATAAACAAATTAGCTAAAGAAAATTAGAAAAAGAAAAAGCTAAAAAAAAAAGTGGTATTTTCTGAACTTCGACATCGAAGTGTACCTCTTTTACTACAAAAAATTATACTGTGCTGTCCATTTATCTGTACCGGTGAAAATTGTCATTTTTATGAAGTTATTATCCCATAATGAGAGCTTTGACACTTTCACTTTCCAGAGAAAAGTGCCAAATAACCAAATACATAAAAACGACAGCAACATTTTCGTTATAATTTCAGAGGCATAACGATTATTTTATTGATTGAGAAACAGTTTTGTGGATGAAATTAAACATTTTCAAAAATCAATGTAAAAATCGAAGGAGAATTTAATTGAGCTGAATTTTCCATTTAGCTCCTCATCAAAAGCGATAAAACCAGTAAAAATATATTCGATCACTTATTCAAAACTCAACCATTCTTTTAAGTGAGAAATTCAACATATTCAACTGATGTAAAATATTATCAAAAATTACAGCTAATACAAGTGGTGAAACGGCACAGCAATAGTGTGCCAGCAGGTCTGATGCCAAAACAAAAACAACAAATGGAATAGAATGAGTTGAATCAGTAATTTCACATTCAAATACAAGACCATTTTGTTCTCTTTAATTTCACAATCATTGGCATCAACTGTAATCAATCATTTAGTCTCGACTTTAAGTTTAGATTCGTATTGAATGGGCACACTTTTAGTAAAATTAAGTGGTTAGGCTCATTTGATCCGGAGTATTGTCAAGATCATTGTGAAAAAAAAGTAAATTAGTTCATAAAGAATTCTAAAAGTTATAAAAAATTAAAGACCCTAAAAGTAGTGTTCGGTTTTAATGTTTATAGTTCGTAAATTATAAATATTTTGATCAATGAATAGGAGGAAATTTACTGAAAACAAATTTCGACTCCCGAAACAGTATCTCCATTATTTATAATTTCAATTCAACGCTGAAAATAGCTGTCTGCGCGACATTTTTAGGTTGCGTACATGACCTCTAAGCGAGTACGTAACTTGAAAATACTTTTTTGAGGTACTTGAAGTAAATAGAAAAATTTTAAAAATTTATAATATAATCTAAACACCATAGAGATCTGATTCCTGTTGGATTTTTTTATTAAAGTGAATTTCTCAATAATTTAGACAATTGTTAATTAACAAAATTTTCTAAAACTTCTTTTATTGTTCAAAGTAAAATAAATATTTAAATAATTACCGTGAAATTATTTTGCCTCGTGGAGCCCTTCTTAGATACATACAAAAGAAGATTGCATGATAAAACTTCTGGAAATTTTGATACTTTGTTTATAATAGTTTTTTAAAGTGAACAAAAGAAACACAATAATGTTGTGAACATTTTTGTCCTTATTTATCATTATTTAATCGTTCTTATATCGATGAAAGACATTTATAAATTGAAACAAATAATTTGTTCATGAATATTTTATAAAGAAATGGACTATTTCAATATTAAACAAATCATAATTGACAGAAAACTGTCAATTATGATTTGAAAAAAAATTCTTAATAATAATATTAATTGTTTTTAATCGTTTTTTTAAATGTATACTGTATTAGTTAAGACATTTTTCCTTTTATAAAATCATAATTAACAGTTTTCTACAAAATAACAAAAAAAATCCATTAACAATTTCATTGTTTATTCACTCAATAATTTGTTATAAACAAATTCGCAACAACCTAGAGCATAAAAATATCGGAGACATTTTTTTTCCATTATTTATTCAATTTTGAAAATACACGTGCTGCAAAATTTGCACAAGCTGATCCATTTGTTGACTTTAATGCTTATATAACTTTTAAACTATTAGAGATACAACAATAAACATTCAGATCATTTTTGTAGATAATTGAATTATCTTTCAAATGTCATCTTGCATATATTTTTTAGTAATGGTTGATTTGTTGTTTTAGGCATTTGTTTATAAAAATTTCCTCGAGTTTTTACAAATTTTCAGGCTCACAGCTCAGTAAATAATGCGAATTCGGATATTGAACTTTAGACCAATTTTGTTATCGAAATGAAGATGAAAATAATGACTCTGATGATGAAGATGAGAATTTCGAATACGGTATGGTCACTGATCAACGAAATAGAAAGAAGTCAGCTCATCAAAAAATCAATAACGGAATCTTCGGAGCAGATTCTGACTCCGAATCTGAAGAAAACACGAAGCCAGATGAGACAGGAGAAGAAGAAGAAGGAATGAAAGAATCTAGAGATCAAGAAGAAGAAGATGAAGCAGAAGAGAAAGAAGAGCAAAAAATCGAAAATCTCTCGAGTAACAGAAGAAAAAGAATAGCACGTTCACTTTCAAACCTAGATAATGCAAGTACATACTTCAAAAACTTCCCACCCAAAAAACAAAGGAAAAGACGAAATTAATAAAATAAATTGACTGCTTTATCATTCTTGATATAATAATAACGAATATTATCGCCGATTAAAATTTTATATTTGAAAGGAATAAACTGCTTTCAGTTATATAAATATCATATCTACTCAACAATATTATTCTTACCTCGTATCCTTATATTTTTTAATGAAATTGTTGCATGTCTAAAGCATTTTTTCAATTACAAACTAGAATTCAGTGAATTAGAAGTAAGCAATTAGGTGGAAATATAATAATTCCCAGAATTTAGCGAAATTCATCAATAGCTTATATGAAAAAATGAACAAATAATCAACTGCAATTGTAAGATAATTTATACTTTAATTAAATTGCTCTGAAATTCAATATCCGAATTCGCATTATTTACTGAGCTGTTAGCCTGAAAAGTTGAAAAAACTTGAGGAAATCGTTAATTTTCATAAACAAATCCCTAAAACAACAAATTAACAATAAATAAAGAATATATGCAAGATGACATTTGAAAGATAATTCAATTATCTATAAAAATTATGTGAATGTTTATTGTCGTATCTCTAATAGTTAAAAGCAGCGTTAAATTAAAATTATAAATAATGCAGATACCGTTTCGGGAGTCGAAACTCTTTTTTAGTAAATTTTCTCCTCTTCAAAGACCTCTTTTTCAAAATTCAAAAGTATTTATAGTTCACGAACTATAACCAACAAAACCGAACACTGATTTCTAGGGTTTTTAATTATTTTTAACTATTAGAATTTTTTATGAACTAATTTACTTTTTTTTCACAATGATTTAGACAATATTCCGGATCGAATGAGCCTAACCACTTAATTTTACAAAAAGTATGTCCATTCAACACGAATCTAAACTTAAAGACCAGACTAATTCATACTAACGTAAGTATTCGTGAACTCATATACTAACAAAGTCACCGACAAAGAGAGGACAGCGCTATGTTGCGACATCTCCGGGCGAAACATAAGTGATGTTTCGCTTGCGTTTACGCAGCTATTTTCATCAAGTACTTTCTTGGCTTTTTTTCTCATTTTGTCTCCAATCGAGGACCACCTGCCGGGTACTGACGATGCCCAATAGGCTGAAACAGCTGAATACCGGTGGCTCTTAAATTGAAATCAATATGGGAATGATCAAAGAGTACTTATCTATTTATTTTTTAATTTTCATGGAATTATTTTCCAGCAGCTTGACTGCATTAACCTTTCTAGATTTCATATCATTTCTAGAAACATGTGGATTCGTTTTCCTATAGCATTTCAGGTTAGCTTCCCAAATTTCTGCTACCGCAGTTGTCGGTTGATTGGTCAAACCACCAACACTGACATAAAAACTTGGCAAGTTGACTTGGGTGTCACACCAATAGGTGGTTCCACTTATGTTTCGCTTGCGTTTACGCAGCTATTTTCATCAAGTACTTTCTTGGTTTTTTCTCATTTTGTCTTCAATCGAGGACCGCCTGCGCGGTACTGACGATGCCCAATAGGCTGAAACAGCTGTATACCGGTGGCTCTTAAATTGAAATCAATATGGGAATGATCAGAGAGTACTTATCTATTTATTTTTTGATTTTCATGGAATTATTTTCCAGCAGCTTGACTGAATTAACCTTTCTAGACACTCAAAGCAAAAAAAGGATGCAGCGAAAGGATAAAGGCGAGTTCATATTAGAACGGTTGCGATAATATTTTTGCGGTTCCGCAAATTTTGCCCAATTGTCAAAATACCCTATTCATGTTGAAGCGGGCAATATCTAGGGATTTCATTGTTGAATTTTAAATTTTATTACATGAACCTGAATGATGACATACGGTTCATACGAATTACGACTTTTAAGAAAAGACTCATCATATCAGAAAATACGACTAATAATTTTTTCAAGTTTTGTTTAATAAGAGCGTGTCTTCGAACCACTTATCTTAACGTTACTGCCGACTCAAGTGCAAGAGCTAGGGGTTGTTTTGCAAAATGAGTTTTCTTTAATGAAGGGCCAACCAAATTTAATAATTTATTGAATAATGGGAGAGTTAGTCTGAAATAGTTGAAATATTTCTCTGGATGACTAATTCTCATTTCAGCTACAAGGTTGTGATATTTTCCGTATTTTCTTTTGTTTTAAAAAAATATTTTTCACACCATAACGACGGGGTTTCTCAATGAAGCTTTATATATACGGTAAAGTTGATATAATTTGAACAACCTGACACATTCCTTCATTTCGGATTCAATTTCGATGTATGGGCTTAAAAAACGAGAGTCAAATAAAATAGCGGAATTCGCAGAAAAGTTCAATTTTTTCAACTTTTTTACGATAAACACGACGCTATTTTGAATCGCACTTTTTATGCGATATTCGTTCCAATATGAACTAGCCCTAAGTAATGAAAAAAGAACGAACACACTTCTATGTTTCCTAGAATTTCACTTTCAGCCGATAACACTTATGTGAAGTTAGTGTCGAGCGCCAGCGCTCAAATCTAGCATCCACCTCCACCCTTGAGATCGATTTACACCGAACATATATATGGACTGGTGTTATGAAGATGGCAAATTTGATGTTTTCGCTTCGAATATATTAGTTTCAACTTATTCATAAATGGCATACATACACATTGATTATTATTATTATTTTCAGGAAACAACTATCTGTGATGGATTTTTGTAGTGTGCGAGATGTTAAAGATATGTGCTTGACTGCATTAACCTTTCTCGATTTCATGTCATTTCCAGAAACATATGGATTCGTTTTCTGATGGCATTACAGGTTAGCTTCCGAAATGTCTGCTACCGTAATTGTCCGTTGATTAGTCAAACCACCAACACTGACATAAAAACTCGGCAAGTGACTTGGGTGTCACACCAATAAGTGTGACACCCAATACACGAGTCATCCAGAATACATTTTGGTTCAATGATTTGCAGGTAAAATAAAAAAAACACGTCAACCATTCACATTTGATTTGATGTTTTTTTTTAAAGATCACCCTATATTGTTTCGCATTATCAGATGCTCCATGATGAGCATATTTCAACAAAGTATAAAAAACATGTTCTGAAGCTCATGGTTCAGGAGCTACAAATTATTTGAGTTGAAAACGAGCCACCCTATATAGATTTTGGAACGATGATTTTCAGGAAAAATAAAAAAACACACCAACAATAGTATACAGGGGGACACATTTTGACATATTCACATTTGATCTAACTCTCCCTATCGCTCCCCCAGAGTATGTTACTTTTTTTCAAATAGATCAATTGTTTTGCATTATCAGATGTTCTATGATGAACCGATTTCAACAAAGTAGAATACATTAGGGACTGAAGCTCATAGATTGGAAGCTAAAAATGAATGAACTTCTGTACACTTTGTTGCCTGGGTTTCATAGGTGTATTTGTGAAGTATACTTCAAAAAAGTCTTATTTTTGCCTAGTTAAGTTTAAATTCGATATCCTCACCATTTGTCTCATTCTACAATAACGATTAGGTACCTACCAGGTGAAGTTACAATTGGTACTTTTGTTTTTGTGAATTCTTGAGTAGCATTGGTTTATACGCTTCGAGAACGGATTGAAATAGTGAGTTTGTACTACCAGAATGGAAATAGTGCTAGAGCTGCTGCCCGTATGTTCAATCACAACACAACAAAAAAATATTTTTTGAATGTTTCCTACACTAAATTAGTCAATTTCTACTAATTTTGGGGTGATAAAAACGAAAATAACAATGAAAAATTTTTATTAGCTCTGGTTTTTGAGATACACAGTACTTAATCTTAAAGAGTAGTTATACTATACGTGAAAAGTGAAAGTACATGAAACAATATTGTTATGTTTCTTTTAGAATATTTTAAGTACAAAATTAATAAAAAAAAAAACATTATTCTTAGAGTTTTGACAAATAAAAGAAGTTTGTACCACCAAATTTCAATTGAGTCCATCCGATTCATTGTAAGATCGCTGTCGTTTAGCTTGTCTTTTATAAAACACTTCTGGAGCATCCCTACACACAGACCAGCAGTAGTCTGCAAGCATTGCTTCATTCCAACGGCCCTGATATCTCTGTTCCATTAAGACAATGTCTTGATGGAATCTTTCTCCATGTTCGTCACTCACAGCTCCACAGTTTTGTGGGAAGAAATTAAGATGAGAGTGAAGAAAATGAATTTTTAAGGACATGTTGCATCCAAGTTGGTGGTAAGCTTGAAGAAGCTCTTTAACCAATGCTGTGAAGTTATCATCTCTTTTGTTACCTAAAAACCCATGTACATCCCCCTTGAAGGCTTCCACGGCTCTTTTTTCATTACCTGTTAAAATCATGTCAAAAGCAGGATCATTTACGATTTCACGGATTTGAGGCCCAATAAAGATGCCTTCCTTGACTTTAGCATCACTCAACCTGGGAAACTTTGCTCTCAAGTACTTAAAAGCGTGTCCTTTCTGGTCCATGGCCTTCACAAAGTTTTTCATTAGTCCCAACTTAATATGTAATGGGGGAAGGAGAACATCCTTAGGATCTACAAGAGGCTCGTAAACTACATTTTTCTCATTAGGGTTTAGGTCTCGTGTAGGCCAGTTCATTTTTTTGTAGTGAGATTTTCTATCCCGACTGTCCCACAGACACAAAAAACAACAGTACTTGGTGAACCCTAATTGCATTCCTAGGAGTATAGCAATGACTTTCAGATCACCACAGATGTGCCACTTGTGTTGTTCATATTTGATTGATTGGAGAAGTGTTTTCATATTTATATACGTTTCCTTCATGTGAACTGCATGACCTATAGGAATAGAGGGTAGCTGATTTCCATTATGCAGAAGTATAGCTTTCAAGCTTAGTTTTGAAGAGTCTATAAACAGTCTCCATTCAGATGGAGCGTGATCCAAATTCAAGCAGTCCATCAAACCATTAACATCAGAACAAACTACGAGATTTTCTTTTTTCTCAAAAAAATGAAGCAAATCTTTTTGACGCTGTCTGTACTGAGATATTTTTACATCATGTTTTAGAAGATTCCACTGTTGTAGTCTTGACCCTAACAGCTCAGCCTTTTCCTTAGACAAGCGAAGATCTCTTATAAGGTCACTCAACTCTGCTTGACTAATTCTGTGCGGATCACTAGACCTATCGCTTACCTCAAAATCAGGGTCATAGTATGTAGAAGGATGGGTTGCTCCTTCTAAACAGTCTTCATCACCTTCCTCTAAAATTTCATAGTTTTGGGGTGGAGAAGGGACTGGCAAATTGTCTGAGTGTGGTACAGGCCGAAGAGCAGATGGGAGATTAGGGTATTTAACCGTTCCTCTTTTCTTCATAGATAAACCTTGCTTAATGGGAGGAGTTAAGCAGAAATAACAGTCGTCTGGCTCACGCCAAACCATAGGTACTGCAAAAGCCATTGCCCGGTTTTTATTTTTCAGCCACTCTCGCAATATGACGGAACAAGAATTACAACATATATGAGGAGCCCATGATTTATCTTGGTCCCCAACTTTCACACCAAAATAATGTTCATTATTAACAATAGGTGTCATTTTACGTTTCTGAGCCTTAAATGTTATTTCACCACATATATAGCAAAAGCTATCGACAGAATTCACACACTTTCGAAGCATTTCAGATCAGCACTTAAATTAATTTAAAAATCAACTTCACACGATAATTTCAATAGCAACCACGTGCGTACAATTGACAAACTCACATATGTTTACTACTTAAGAATAGCTGATGAGAGGGGTGTTATGTAAACAAACATGTGTACCAACTGTTGGTGATGAAATATTTCATTTGTTGAAAACTCAATATACATTTATATAATATAATGATACTATATCTTGAAAACAAGAGCTAATATATAATTTTTATGGTCACTTTCGGTTTTAACACGTGGAAATACATTAAAATCATCTAATTTCAACCCCGAAACAAAAACTTTGTTGTGTTGTGTTATCATCTAGGAAGAAATGTACGACACAAATACGTTACGGAATTATTGAACAAATTTATGGAAACTGGATCTGTTAACAATAAAAAGCATAACCGGTCAGTTGTCAACGATGAAGCTATTTTTACTGCAGTTTCAGGACATGTTAGATTAATGGAAAATTCGCAATCTCTCACCAAATCATCTCAAGAATCAGGAATCAGTCGTACAAATGTTTTCAAGGTCCTTCATAAGTATAATGCAAGTAAACGATATAGTGCAACTTACCTTCCAACAGCTTCCATTTAATAATATAGTTAGGGAGCTAACTAATTTCGTTATCCTGATTATATAAGAATCACAATAACTATATAATATATACAGTGTCACCATTAAAGTGCGCACCATTTGGGAAACTTTTTTTTCGAAAAGTTTCAATGAAGTTTAACTAGAAATCTAGAAAGGTTAATGCAGTCAAACTGCTGGAAAATGATTCCATGAAAATCAAAAAAGATAAGTACTCTTTGATCATTCCCATATTGATTTCAATTAAAGAGCCACCGGTATACAGCTGTTTCAGCCTATTATGCATCGTCAGTACCGGGCAGTACATGGCAATGATTGCCATGATTTGCTTTGAACTTGACAAATCAATTTGAGTCCAAGGTTACCTATCTTGCAAAAAAATCGTGTTGGGTGAATAGTTGCAGGGCATATATTTTTTTAAAATAACATGTCTGAAATTCATTGCAATTTGAGCATGGATTCGACTAACCTTGACAATCAAATGGAACAATTTTTGGAAAATCAAAGAATACATGTAAAAACAGGCATATTCTTCAGAATAATTGTTCTGCGAAGATCATTTCAAAGCAAATACTTATAGTTTTGACTTGATGTTCCATAAAATCCTTGATCCAAATGCAAAAGGTGAGATTTATGATGCACTGTTTGGAACCTTTGGTGTAGTAATAAATATCACTGGAGTTTTTTCCCAACACCAAATCTTTTTTTAACCCAACACCAAATCGTAAAAAATAACGATTTGGTGTTGGGAAAAAACTCCAGTAATATTCAAAAGGTGAGATATTTAATTTGAGTGATGTCAGTTTTCTTATTCAAGCATGAAGGTGACTGTGAGATTAAAGCCATCTTTATAAGAAAAGTTTATTGTATTTGTTATGTTCTGTTGCCAATATCTTTGTGGCATATTGAAGTTTATGATAAAATATTTTTAATTGGAATATCTTCTTAATATTAGAAATTTTGAGATATCTGAAGAAACATTGACATTTGAGATATCTTTTATATATTCAGGTTTAGTAATCGATTGCTGTTGGAAGAAATATTTGTTAGGTCATCAATCTTTTTTCTATTTGAAGCTATATTCTTGTAAAAAAAGTTTCAAATATACAAATTGTTGTCTTGAACAAACTTCAGCAAACAAAAGGTTATTAGTGCTTGATATGATCTCATTTTTGAGTGTAGTCAACCTGTTTTCTAAAATTGTTATTATTTTATAATTATAATCACTTTGATAATTGATAGTTGTGTCTAACCTTGAACAAAATCTTTATTCATTACTAATTTCAACGTCTTCCCTTTGGAGTAGTCTATCTATGTGGCCGGTTGTATGTTGCAGGTGTTTTGATATATTTCCTGTAGAACGACACTCAAGTAAGAAGCATCTTCTGTTGTATTCTTTGAATAATTTCATTTTTGTCGTAGACCATAATTTTAGTTTTGTCATCACTTCAGCTCCATATATGTTAGAGTAGATGGGTAGTCTTTGCTGACTAGTCAGAAATAAAATTACTGAACTATTGGGATGGCAGCATGCAGAAGAATACACCTATGACATTCATTGCAATATTAGGATAAACACCTTTGGGGAAAAAACATGGTCGTTTGACGTAGAATCGTTTACAGACAATAATTTTTACAAAGTTGAATACTTTTTTTCCATAAAACAGTTCTATTGATACATTGAAATATCAAGTCAGGTCAAACTAGAAAATGAGAATACTTTGGTTCAATTTTTCAAGAACCGCAGTATGGTAGGACATATATAATGTTTACTTCGGTGACATCCACATGAAGATTCAAATATAACAGATTCAGAAAGTTGTGTACTCACCTCCTTCATTATTTCTTTGCATTCCAATGGTTCCTCCAACATATAAAACTAAAACTTTTCTATATTTGCCTAAGGCAAAACGGTGAGTCATACTTATCTTAATCAACACACATGCACTATCAATGAATAGTTCAATCCAAATGAATTATTCAATAGAAAGATAGGCACTTATTGAAATAAGACTCGACTTATTGATAACATTAAAAACTGTTATGAAATGTACAGTCGGCGTAGAAATAAAAAATATGTGATGAAATAAGATGGAATAATTGGAATAATTTCAAATGATTTATTCTATTAACTGAACTGTGTGAAGTTCTAATGATTTTCATCAACGAAAGTCATACTGTGAAAACCGATATAAAAATTTTTTAAAAAACATAAAGGTAAATACTTAAATAGTACTTCGTTACTTCACCTTTCAGTTATTAACATATTATATGTTCTCAATAAAAATATTATTTAGAGTTTTTCAACAGAATTATATACAATTGAAAAATATCAGAAAAAAATAGGGCTTTAGATAATAATTGGGGAATAAGTGCGAGAAGAATGAACAATGAATTCAACAACTATACTCATAGCATATATTCATATGAGTATATTGATCTATTACTGTAGATTTTCATCATTTGAATAACGGATTCCGGAAAACTATTCGACAAAAGTTTTCAAAAATATATATATATATATATATATATATATATATATATATATATATATATATATCGAAGTGTATTTTTCAATAATCGTCTTTACACCTGATAATACAATTTTAGAAAATGAATGTGCAAGAGTGTTAATCGAGTATCCACTTTTTCAATTCATTTTTCAACACAGATAAAACACAGGTTATTCATAATCATAATCGCCAAAAAAAAATTTGAAAATTTACAGTTCAATGTTAAAAACATATATTTTGTAAGTGATAGTACTAGTGTTAAGTTTTTAGGTATTTATCTGGATGAATTCCTGGATTAGAATAGGCATTGCCATCATTCTGATATCTAAACTCGATTTCCCGAAGTTTCTTTTTAATGATTTGAGATCAGTATTGACTAGAGCTCATTTATTAAGTATCTACTATGCTCATGTAGACTCTAGAATTAGATACAATGTTAGTGTCTGGGAAGGGTCAACTTCAGCATGAAATGTATTCCGTTACACAAAAGCGCATTGTACGATGCATGACAAACATTTCCCAGATTTTATTGTTGACAGTATTCCAAAAACTATAATAATTTTACTCTTCCACAAGTCTATATATTTGAAATGTGTGTATATGTGTTCAAAAATAAGTCAAATTTCACTTTGAATAAAAGTATTCACCACCACGAGAATCAAAAATCAGTTCCATGCGCCAATTGCAGGTATATTTTGTCTTGCACTCCTGGCTTACATTGCAAAAAGAGGATTCGGGCAAGCAGTCAGTCGAACTATCTTGAAAATACTAATGAAGAAGTCACCCAACCTTCCTTCGATGTTCCGGATTATCAAAGTGGTGTTTATGGGTATTCATTTAGGCGAATGGTCTTTTCAGGGACAAAAGTCATTAAATATGCCAAAGAAATGTGGAGAATTCGCCTTTTCTCCATTTCACTATATAAATTTCGTCGAATAAGATTAGACAAATGGGAGCAACTGATGTTGAGAATATTGTCCATTGATTCTATTAACCTATAGCCAAAAGCTTATTTGTCATTATTATTAAGATAAGAGAAGAAGAAGACTAACCTAGTTGTAGATAAGAAATGGTTGTATATATGATGACTTGCACATGTATGCTAATGTAATCAGTTGTAAATAAAACTCAGTTTATCAGTGAAACATTTATTTAATCATAACGAATAATAGGTTATAGGCCCAGGATCGCGCTAGACGTGAAACTGAGTAAAAGAAAAGCAGACATTTCTAGAAAAAGGAACGCAGAGCAAAAAAAAAACATGAATACAACAGTGATTTTCCCACAATTAACCTCGGAAAACTTCAACAATTGGAAGTTCAGGGTCAAGGCATTTCTAGAGGAGAAACAAGTAGCAATAGCATTGGAAAAGGAGGTTGAAGATTATGGTACTGAAAAGGAGAAAACGGATTTTCAAGTGAAAGATGCAAAAGCAAAGTCTATTATTGTTCAATGTATATCAGACAAACATCTCGACATTGTGAAAGATTCAAAGACAGCCAAACATATGATGCAGTCATTAGAAGAAGTTTTCGAGAGAAAAAGTGTTTTTACAAAGCTTACGTTAAAGAAAAAGCTATTAACTCTCAAGTGCACAACAGACAAATTAGAAGATCATTTTCAAAAGTTCGATAGCCTAATTAGAGAGCTAGAAAGTGCAGGAAGCAAGTATGAAGAATCAGATAAAGTTTGTCACCTTCTTTTAAGTCTCAGTGAGGAGTATGATCCAGTAATTACAGCAATAGAAACCTTAAATACAAATATAACCATGGAGTTTGTTAAGGCAAGGTTACTCGATGAGGAATTAAAATTGAAAACAAAGTATAAAAATAATGCAGGTGCAGGCAACGAGGTAGCATTTAAAGGGCATACTAACCAATTTGTATGCTATAAATGTGGAAAGGCAGGCCATAAAATATTAGACTGCAGAGAAAATACAGTAAGAGGAGCATTTAGAGGCAGAAGGAGAAAGAGAGGCAGTTATTTTCAAAGTCGAGGCACACTCAGAGGAGCACATGGACAATCAAGTCAACAAGAAACAAAGAGAGATGAAAGCTCAGTTGCGTTCATAGCACTTAACTGTACCAACTTAGTGCCAAACGAAGGCTGGTTTATTCTAGACTCAGGAGCCACAGAACATCTAGTCACAACTAAGCTGGAGAAATATATGACAGACGTCACAGATTTGGAAGCACAAGTCAAAATAGGAACAGCAAAATCTGGACAGATATTAGCAGCTAACAAGAAAGGTGTATTAAAAGGACAATGTCAAGGCAGAAATATTACACTAGAAGCTCTAATTGTACAAGGTATGTCACAAAACCTTATATCAGTTTCAAAATTGTTAAACAAGGGCTTTAAAATTACATTTGAGAATAATAATAATGTAAAACAGGCAGAAATAAGTTTAAAAAACTCTACATTTCATTGTGAATCATTTAGTAATTTGTTTGTACTAAAAATTGATTGTAATCAAGAATTTTGCAATAATGCAGTTGAAGTTGAAAACATTAACTTGTGGCACAGAAGGCTAGGACATTTAAGTAGATATGGTTTGAAACAACTTAGGTTACCATTCGATAAAAATCCATGTAGTAGTTGCATTGAAGGTAAAAGTACCAGAAAACCTTTTAATCAATGTAAAAATAAAAGTAACAACATTGGGGAACTTATTCATACAGATATCTCAGGTCCAGTAGTGACACCTACTGTAGAAGGATATAGATACTTTCAAGTGATCATAGATGATTTTTCACATTTTTTAGTAGTGAGACTTTTGAAATCCAAAAGTGAAGCAAGTAACAATTTAATTGATTTTATCAAGTTAATAAAAACACAGCATGGCTGTAAAACAAAAAAAATTCGTTGTGATAATGGGGGCGAATTTTCTTCAAAATCTTTTCAGGATTTTTGTAAACACAGGGGTATTAAAATAGAGTACACAATACCATATAGTCCTCAACAAAATGGTAAATCAGAAAGGATGAACAGAACGTTAATGGATAAAGTAAGGACCAAATTCTCAGACACCAATTTACCAAAAGAATTATGGGGTGAAGCCATTATGTGCTCAGCTTATGAGTTAAATAGAAGCCCAACCACAGCCAATAGTGGAACAACTCCATCAGAGTTATGGTATGGTAAAAATGACTTATCCAAATTGAGAGTATTTGGAAGCCGAGCATGGTCAGTTATTTTACCAAGGAAAAATAAGCTTGAAAAGAGAGCAGAATTGAATGTAATGGTAGGATATAATGAAGTAGGTTATCGTTTATGGAATGTAGAAAGTCAAAAGGTAATATGTTCTCGAGATGTAGTATTTGATGAAAATCAAATTAATTATGACATAATGAGCAAATGCAAAGAGATTCTGGAAAAGCCAAATATATTAGAAAGAAATAGAGAAGACAAAGAAAAAGGAAAAGTAGAAGAAATTATTAAATATCAACAAAACAATGACTCAGAACAGAATGAAAGTGACATAATTGAGGATGAAGAAAGTACAAACATAGAAAGTTCAGATAGTGATGAAGAGAATGTACGAAGAACAGAGGTCACGAATAGAGGAAGAAAAATAAATGTACCCAAATATTTGAATGAATACGAAATATATTCAGCATATTGCTTATTCACTTCCCAAAATGACCCAGTTTGTTATGATGATGCAATTAAAACAAATTTATGGAATGAAGCTATGCAAAAAGAGATAAACGCACACAAAAGAATGAATACTTGGACAGAGACAAATTTACCTGAAGAAAAGACAGCTATACAAACCAAATGGGTGTTTCGTACTAAGGAAGATGGTACAAAGAAAGCCAGGATAGTGGCAAAAGGATTCCAGTCGCAGGAGGAGAATTTTTTAGAACCAGTATATGCACCGGTTGCTAGATTGTCTACCATAAGGCTTATGCTTTCAATGGCACTGCAACAAAACTGGAAAATAAAACAGTTAGATATTCCTACAGCATTTTTGAATGGAAAATTGGAAAATGACATATACATTTATCCACCAGAAGGTTTAAAGACAAAGTGTGCAGTACTTAAATTGAATCGTGCTTTATACGGGTTAAAAGAATCACCAAAAGTTTGGAATGAAACCTTTAGTAATTTTGCTCAAAAGAATAACTTTAAAAGGTCAAGATATGACTGCTGTCTATATTGTGGAGAACTTATATACATAGTACTTTATGTTGATGACATTTTATTAATAGGAAGCAAAAGAGACATTGAAAAGGTAATGTTGTTATTAAAAGAGGAATTTGAAGCAAAAGATTTAGGAGAAGTTAGTAATTTTTTGGGAATGCATATCAGTAGAGAGAAGGATAAGTTAAAAATAAATCAGGAGAAATTTATAGGTAAACTCTTGGAAACTTTCAATATGGAACAATCAAATCCAAAATATACACCAATGGAAAAAGGCTTTCAATATAGTCCAAATAGTGAAGTTATCGAAATTCCATATAGGCAATTAATTGGAGGATTAATGTACTTATCCACCACAACAAGACCTGACATTACATTCTCAGTCTCATATCTAAGTAGATTTTTGGACAAACCAACAAAAGAGATTTGGAATGCAGGCAAAAGAATACTTCGATACCTAAAGGGTTCAAAAAGTAAAGGATTAACCTATACATTATGCAAACAAGAGTGTAATACATTAAATGCATATTCTGACTCAGATTGGGCATCTGACAAAATTGACAGAAAAAGTGTAAGTGGTTGTATTATCTTACATGGAAATAATCCTATATCGTGGTTCTCTAAAAAGCAAGGATGCGTTGCTCTCTCCACCGCAGAGGCGGAATATGTAGCAGCAGGTTTTTGTGCTCAAGATCTTATTAATCTAAAGGGAGTCATGGGTGATTTGAAATTAAGCGTGAATGCAAAGCTATATTGTGACAATAGAAGTTCAATCCTGATGTCAAAAAGTCATGAAAATTCCAAAAGGGCGAAGCATATAGATATAAAGGCACATTACTTGAAAGATCTAGTAAGTAAAAAAGAAATATCTATTGAATATGTTTCATCCAATGAAAATTTAGCTGACATTTTAACAAAGTCGTTAGGCAAAGAAATATTTGTGAAACATAGGGATAATATACTAGTTTTATGACTCTGTTATTTTGCAATGTAGTAAAGCGATTTTGATGTGAGACCTCAAATCGAGGAGGAGTGTTGAGAATATTGTCCATTGATACTATTAACCTATAGCCAAAAGCTTATTTGTCATTATTATTAAGATAAGAGAAGAAGAAGACTAACCTAGTTGTAGATAAGAAATGGTTGTATATATGATGACTTGCACATGTATGCTAATGTAATCAGTTGTAAATAAAACTCAGTTTACCAGTGAAACATTTATTTAATCATAACAAATAATAACTGAAAGAGGAATGAAAGAGCGTATAAACGATGAAAGTAGGGTGCTAGTGACGGTTCTGGACCAATCAGTGTCCTCTCCAGTCCTGCCACACTAACTTCGACCTTAAAACTTTTCCTCAGATCTTCGCCCATGAATTGGTCTTGAGTTATGTGTGACATCACATGGCCTTGAGTTACGTCACGACAATGTAACCTCCTAACCCTCCGCCTATGATTTGACTTCAAAAGCAGCAACGATTCGATCACATGATCTTGAAACTAACAGTCGATTCTGATCCTCCTAACTCTATTAACGTCGCCTGACCATATGTCATGCGACATTGAATGTGTGTGTACAATTTCGGCTTGAGTGTACTGTTAACTTGAATTTAATATCCTCAAACGATCACCGTCTATACACTCGAACGCCCAAATGAGCAGATATCTGCATTGAAACGTTCATTCTGAAAGAAGACTCAGTGGTGAGAGGACGTACTGCAAGTTTCAGAAGGCTCTACCACGGCGGTCCCCAGAGGGTTTTATCAATACTTGCATCGAGACATTTTGCCGTTCGTCTGCGTCTGACATTTTATACTCGGATGGTTCGGTGAACTCACGGAGGCATCAATATGTTCAGTCTGAACGAGGACCCTTCGGTGCGAATGCGTACTTGTAGATAAAAGCAGTGATTGTCTTGATACTCTAACAGCGAGGTATGTGGCGTACTTTGCTGAAATTCGATAGTATATGAATATATTTGTACCAAGATCAATCAGCTGTGGCTATATTTTCTCATTGCTTATTGGGTGTATGTAATCCTTTCTCAAGATCAGCTTCAGACGCGAGTATTAAGGTCATAACACTTTTTTCTAAAAGTTTCTCAAAGAAATTCATTCCTTTTTTATTTTAAAAACATATTATTTTTCATTAGCGGGCGTAAGCGAAAAACGTAACTTTGAGTATTGAGTTGAGGTGTACGTTACAGAGCCCCTAATTTTTGACTTCGGTACCTGAAAAGCACTTGAAAAGTAGTTGGCGTAACAGAGCTGATATTCCATATGATCAATATTTTACTGATTTTCATGATACGGTATTAGAGCAACAACATTCAGAAACTCAAGAAAACATAAATTTTTCGATAAAGCCTCTTCAAGTCAGGTACCTCAGAAATTAATGTAATAGATGAAAGATTTTACCCTTCATTACTATAACATTGCCTGACGGAAAACCCCTACACCTTTTATTAGATTCAGGTAGTCATCTTTCAATAATAAATCCAGCCATAGCAAATACTTTCCCTCCCGAATATATTGTCATAAAACCGAACTCTCTTTAAACATCTTGTGGAGTAAAGCCCACGAAATATGTTGCAATTTTACCATCCTTTGCAGAATTTCTTTCAAGACAACAGATTTCGTTTACACTATTCGATTTTCATAGATTTTTTGACGGTATAATGAGTTTTGAGGATTTGAAAACCATAGGATTTAATTGGAGTGTTCAACAAGAAAAAAATCAATGCAATACATAATTTTCCAATCCATAAAACACATGGACACATTTATAAATAACCTCGCAAAGATTACAAAACCATTAACAAATTGTTTGAGAAAAGGCAAACGAATTGAACATACACATGAATTCCTGAACGCTTTCAACTTATGCAAGAAATTACTTCGTAATGAACCCATACTATAATACCCTGACTTCACTAAACCCAGACGCTTCACAATACGCTATAGGAGGAGTCTTATGTCAAAATAATAAACCAATATGCTATGCAAGTAGAACTTCAAACACACAAGAAGTTAATTATTCGACTATTGAAAAGGATTTGTTACCTATTGTATAGTCTATTAAATATTTTCGACCCTATATTTTCGGAAATGAGTTCAATATTCGATCAGATCACAAACCAATTTAAAAGATCCTGCTTCTGAATTACATCGTTGGAAACTTTCATTATCCGAATATGAATTTGATATAAAACACATAAAAGGTAAAGAAAATATCGTAGCCGACGCTTTGTCAAGAAATCCTCCAAAAAACGACAACATATCAAATTTCGGAGAAGCCGGTGATATCGATGAAACTATAAAAGAATTTATAGAAGATCCTGAAAACTATCAAGAAGAATGCCATACTACCACAATACATTCACCTCAAGAAGCCTCATTACTGACATTTCCGTACTTTCACAAACCCTTGAACTACCATAAAAAACAAATGGTCATGAAAATCGTCGATTCCAGTAAAGCAATACTATGTTCACAAGAAAATATTTTTGGCAATAAACGCTTTTATATAACTTTACGGAAAAATCCTCTTGAAAAGATATTGAAGAACTTTTACTCAATCTTACGTATGTATTTTCATGATAAAGGTCACGGAAAAATATTAATAACATTTATGCAGAATACAATTGATACATAAACTTCAAAAATAATATTATGTTCCCATCTTCCAATTGATGTCAAAGAAAAGGATAGAATGAATAGAACTCAATATCATCATATATACAAAACTGGTCATAGAGGTATTCAAACCACTATTGAATCAATTAGAAAAAATTACTATTGGCCCAATTTAACACAAGACGTGAAAAAATTTATTAACGATTGCAATATTTGCCAGAAAAAAAAATTACAGATCACCACCGAATCTACAATTTCAGGCAATACCTATAGGATCCAAACCTTTTGAGAAAATTCATATCGACACATTGTCTATTGCAAAAGAGAAATTTTTAACAATAATAGACACTTCTTTCCAAATTTGGACAAGGATATCAAATTCCATCTATAAATGAAATTAATGTACTAGACGGATTTGTCATTTATTTTCCACTACGGAATTCCCCACATGATTACTTGTGATGGCGGGCCAGAATTCAATAATAAAACTTTTCAAGAATTTTGCAAACGTTATAAAATTGAACTTCTATTTATACTCCAACTAACCCAAATTCTACCCTTTTAGAACAAATTCGAACTCAAAAAAATCAAACACCTGAAGAATCTTTGCAGAATTTATTGAAGTATGCAGCATTACATTATTATAATTCAATTCATTCTACAACCAAATTTACCCTTTTCGAAATTGTAACGGTCACCTTGGTTCCAAAAATCCATTTGATCTGCAAGAAAAAGATGTAATTAGCAAATACGTTAATGATCATCAACAAAAACTTAAACAGACTTATAAATCGTTGAAACGAAACCTAGACAAACAAAAAACAAGTCAACTTGAAAAAAATAACAATAAACGAGACATGCCTTCCTTATTCTCAGGAAATGATCAATTTTATCTTGAAGAACAAGCGAGGGATAATTTGGCAAATAGATATACAAAAATACGAGCCATATCTCAAACCAACAATAAAATCAAAACTTTTTTTTTTTATAAAAACTGTATTTAATTAATTATAAAACAACAACAATAAAAATTAATTGGCGCTCCGGCGCGACTTCGTAACACGACTATCGTCAAACTTAAACCAGTCCGTTTCGTCTTTGACCAAGGCGTAATAATAACCAAATTCAACGCCAGAACCACAATGACTGCATGAATATTATAATAGTGGTCTGCTAGATTGAAGTGTTCATCTATTTCGAACCTTCGTCCTGCTTTTGCTTCCGTCAGACGTTGAGTTTTGTTTGAAGATCATCAGTGTTATTATTAGATTGACTGGTGCCTCAGCTATATTGTTTCCTTATAACAGTCAGTCAGTCAGTTTGGCGCACGTTTGGCAATACAGTCGATCATCACCTGTTAAAAAGTCCATTTTCAGATGATTTAACAATAAGCTTCGCACGGACTGGTTATTAGTCATATTAGGAAACGCTAGATGAAGTTCCAGAAATTCACATACGTTTTTGCTACCTCTTGTACATTTACTACAAAGTAAACAAGTGAGGATTTTTCCAGGAAAAGATTTACAAAAACAAGACGAGATAGAATGTATGGAATCATTCAATCCAGAGCGGTCAGGGGTATTGATTCTGCTCTTGTTTTGCCCACGAAGAGTATTCGACAAGAATCCCAAGAATTCAAAACAATCCTCTTGTTGTCCTAATGAGTATCTAGTGGACTTCAAATACTCCAGGAAATCGGTTGGAGGGAAAGATGGTACATTCTTACGAAACTGCAGCTGCATGAACAGGTGTTTGAGTTTGATGAATAAGTAGGAAACATTCTCGTTCTCGTTCATCATTAAAACCTCGTTCTTGAAATTTTTCGTCATGAACAACACTTTTAAATGCTATTCATGTAAATGTAAATTATCTGATCCAATTTTCTTCCCAAAATTTTCAGGACAACTCTCTGCTGATTCGTAAGGAAGAACATGTTTCACATAATCTGTAACCATTTCTCAAGCTGCAATCGATCCTTCCAAGTAAAGAAGGGTTTTGTAGAGGAATCGATTCGGCTCCTGCTTCATGAAGCTCTTCCACTGAAAAGGAACCAGAACCACGATTGAAACTGATCAAAAGAAATAATCCAAACATGTATACAAAAAACTGAAAGTGAAAAAATAACTTAGCCCCTTTTTCATAGTAACAATAATAATAATAAGTTCTTGGAACCTTGTTGGTTCCAATAATTTTGTTGCTCCAGGCACAGATGGGCTAAACACTTATTGGTGGAAAAAACTACCAAGTACCCACCCCCATCTGGCCAGAGTTTTCAACTCATGGCTGGATGGAGAGCAGCCGATTCCGAATTGGTTTATCCACAAAAGCGGAGATTTGTCGATTCCTGAGAATTACAGACCGATAACATGCTTGAATTCGTGTTATGAGTTGTTTACATGCATCTTATAGACACGAATACTCACCGCAGTTGACCGAGTGTTCGAACAGATATATGAGCAGAGAGGGTGGAAGAGAGGAGTCGCTGGATGTAAAGAGAACCTGCTTATCGATAGATGTGTAACGCAGGACTCGATACAATATAAGCGTAACCTCTCTATGGCCTGGATCGATTACCGTAAGATAATCTTGAGCTCATCTTGCATTTGCTCAGATGCCTTACGGTACCCGACAAAATAGTGAGATGCATTGAACAACTGATACCACTTTGGCGAACTCGTTTTAGTATAACATGTGGTCCAGCAAGAGTCCAAACAGGGTGGGTCACTTTCAGAAGGAGTGTATTTCAGGGTGATTTCCTCAGTCCCCTTCTTTTCTGCATGTCACTATTGCCATTATCCGTTGCGCTCAGAAATACTCGAGGGTATAACTGTGGCACCCCCGGAAACCGGAGGCACAAGGTCACCCATTTGCTTTATATGGATCATCTTAAACTTCATGCCTCTGGTGAGAAGGATCTCCATCAGTCCTTGAGGGTGGTGGGAGAGTACACGCATGCTATCGGTATGAAATTCGGGATAGATAAATGTGCAATGGTTCATCTCAAAAGAGGATGGTGCGGGGACTACGGAGAGGATGTAGATGGAAGCATCCTACATCATCTGGATGCCGGAGAGACGTATACTTACCTCGGGGTGGAACAACGCCACTCACAAGAGGTAACTGCAATGAAAAACTCTCTCCGCGGCAAGTATCAGCACAAACTTCGACAAATCTGGTCATCGGAACTGTCGGGGAAGAACAAAGTTGCTGCAACAAATATGCTTGCCGTTCAAATCTTACTCTACTCGTTTGGATTAGTGAAGCGGACCCGGAAGGAGCTGTATCAGTTCGATGTGAAGACCCGAAAAATTATGCATCTCTATAGGAGTTTGTATCCCAAATCGTCCGTTCCACGGTTGTACTTCCCCCGATAACAGGGAGGCCGTGGAATTTCGAGTTTGGAGTGTCTAAATGACAGAATGGTACTGGATACAGCCTGCAAAGTCGACAGGAGTTCGGATCCCCTTCTCTGCATGGTCCGTGACCATGAGAGAGCAGGAATTGGAGTATTTCTCCTTAGGGCAGCTGCCCGAGCAGCAGATGAACTCGGTATAGTTTTCGACTCTGAACGAGGTGACTACAACACCGAGTTGGCAGCCGTTCAGCAAAAAGCTCAGATGAAAGCCGCAGAGATCACCTTATTTCTGCGGAGACACAAGAATAAGCCATGGCATGGGGTCTTCTTCAATAACATTGTAGACCTTGGCTCATCAAAGCGTCTTACGTTCGCTTTTCTCAGGTCGAGTGGGCTGAAGTTGGAAACTGAGGGGTTCATCATGGCTTGCCAGGATGGTGTCTTCAACACCTTAGTCTACCGCAGTCGCGTGATGGGTATAGAGGTTCCTGACACAAGGTGAAGGGCCTGCCACGAGGCGCCCGAGACCCTATGCACTTGCTATCAGCATGTCCAGCATATGCGGTCTCGGCCTATATCCATCGACATAACGCGGCCCTAAGAGTGCTATATTACCATCTACGGCACTCTTACGGTATTGACGAGACACCGGTGTTGCCCTACGCTCCGGGGGATATTGAATCCGTTGTGTGGAACGAGAAGTGCCGAATTTATTGAAACTATTCGTTCCCCACCCTCAGGCTCATACAAGCTAATAAGCCTAATGTAGTCCTTCTCGACCACCAGACCAAGACGATATTTGTCGTGGAGTTTTCAGTTCCTGGCGAGACGAATATCGTCAGAAAAGGGGAGGAAAAACGGATAAAATATCGAGATTTTCTCTTCGAACTCCGCAGACTCTATCCAGATCACTCTGTCAAGATGGTTGTTCTGATTATTGGAGTCCTTGGTAGAATGATGTCTTCTCTACTCTCGAATTTTAAAATCATACCGGCTTGCCGCACTAAGGCAGAAATCTTAGCCGCACAGATGCAGAAGGCTCTCATTCTTGGCTCACTGCGCTTGCTCAGGGCACATAATTCACGGACCCAAAAATCACTCGCCCCACGGTGTGGAGAGAGGTCATTGGTTGATAATGCTGGCGCGCCGTCCCGAATGTATCGGGGCTTCGGGGACCAGCGCACACTACGGTTAAAAATAATAATAATAATAATAGATACGCAGGAATGGCCACTAACACCCTTGGCCTTTGGTGAGTAGCGACACCACTTACCCGAGCAACTGGTGCAAAACCGGACCGGCAGCCCAGGCGCACCCGGGAAGGAGAACTCTATTCTCCCTCCAGTGCCGGCCGTGGGTCCACAGGGCTAACCACCCGGTGGACACAACACTTGATTCCCAATAATCAAGGAAGGGGCCCCCACAATCGACCCATTCGGAGGGGTCAGAGGCAAGGTGGTAGGGCCCATAACGATGATTTGCCTACTGATGACAACCCTGGCAATGAAAACGAACGTTTTGAGTGGACGCATGAGCTAAGAGATAGCCTTATGCATTGCTACGAGAGTAGTGAGCCTGCGCGAAGAGGGTACATGGCGAGATTGCATGCTCTGTGGTGTGAAACACATCCGGAGCATGCCGCCTTTTCTGCCCAAAACCTTAGGGATTACGTATCTTATCTTCGGCGCCAGGGCTATTTAGCTCCTTCCCAGCCTGCTAACGAAGTGGTAGAAGTGACAGTTCTACCACCCGTTGGCACGGCTGGAGAGGAGACTTGCACCATACCACCAATGGAGACAACAATCAGAACACGCAGCGCGCTCCACAGAATTAGGCCCCTGAAGCCACAAGAACTGGCTTTTTTGGATGCGGAGGTTCATAGTGTTCTAACAGAAGAAGCTCATCTTGCATTTGCTCAGATGCCTTGCGGTACCCGACAAAATAGTGAGATGCATTGAACAACTGATACCACTTTGGCGAACTCGCTACACCATAACATCTGGTCAAGCAATAGTCCAAACAGGGTGGGTCACTTTCAGCAGGAGTGTATTTCAGGGTGATTCCCTCAGTCCCCTTCCATTCTGCATCTCACTATCGCCATTATCCGTTGCGCTCAGAAATACTCGAGGGTATAACTGTGGCACCCCCGGAAACCGGAGGCACAAGGTCACCCATCTGTTTTATATGGATGATCTTAAACTTTACGCCTCTGGAGAGAAGGATATCCATCAGTCCTTGGGGGTGGTGGAAGAGTACACGCATGCAATCGGTATGAAATTCGGGTTAGACAAATGTGCAATGGTCCATCTCAAAAGAGGACAATGCGGAGACTACGGAGAGGATGTGCAGCTCGTAGATGGAAGCATCTTACACCATCTGGATACCGGAGAGACGTATACTTACCTCGGGGTGGAACAACGCCACTCACAAGAGGTAACTGCAATGAAAAACTCTCTCCGCGGCAAGTATCAGCACAAACTTCGACAGATCTGGTCATCGGAACTGTCGGGGAAAAACAAAGTTGCTGCAACAAATATGCTTGCCGTTCCAATCTTACTCTACTCGTTTGGAGTAGTGAAGTGGACTCGTGAGGAGCTGTATCAACTCTACGTAAAGACCCGAAAAATGATGCATCTCAATAGGAGTTTGCATCCCAAATCGTCAGTTCTACGGTTGTACTTCCCCCGACAACAGGGAGGCCGTGGACTTTTGAGTTTGGAGTGTCTACATGACAGAATGGTGCTGGATACAGCCTGTAAAGTCGTCAGGAGTTCGGATCCCCTTCTCTGCATGGTCCGTGACCACGAGAGAGCAGGAATTGGAGCAATTCTTTTTAGGGCAGCTGCCCGAGCAGCTGATAAACTAGGTATAGTTTTCGACACTGAACGAGGTGACCACAACTCTGTCATCGAGTTGGAACCTGTTCAGCAAAAAGCTCAGATAAAAGCCGCAGAGATCACTTCACTTCTGCGGAAACACAAGAATAAGCCAATGCATGAGGTCTTCTTCAATAACATTGGAGACCTTGGCTTATCAAAGCGCCTGACCTTCGCTTTTCTCAGGTCGAATAGGCTGAAGTCGGAAACTGAGGGGTTCATCATGGCTTGCCAGGATGGTGTCTCCAACACCTTAGTCTACCGCAGTCGCGTGATGGGTATAGAGGTTCCTGACAGAAGGTGCAGAGCCTACCGTGAGGCGCCCGAGACCCTAATGCACTTGCTATCAGCATGTCCAGCATATGCGGTCTCGGCATATATCCATCGACATAACGCGGCCCTAAGAGTGCTATATTACCATCTACGGCACTCTTACGGTATTGACGAGACACCGGTGTTGCCCTACGCTCCGGGGGATATTGAATCCGTTGTGGGGAACGAGAAGTGCTGAATTTATTGGAACTATTCGTTCCCCACCCTCAGGCTCATACAAGCTAATAAGCCTGATGTAGTCCTTCTCGACCACCAGACCAAGACGATATTTGTCGTGGAGTTTTCAGTTCCTGGCGAGACGAATATCATCAGAAAAGGGGAGGAAAAACGGATAAAATATCGAGATTTTCTCTTCGAACTCCGCAGACTCTATCCAGATCACTCTGTCAAGATGGTTGTTCTGATTATTGGAGTCCTTGGTGGAATGATGTCTTCTCTACTCTCGAATTTTGAAATCATACCGGCTTGCCGCACTAAGGCAGAACTCTTAGCCGCACAGATGCAGAAGGCTGTCATTCTTGGCTCACTGCGCTTGCTCAGGGCCCATGATTTTCGGACCCAATGATAACTTACCCCACGGTGTGGTGGGGAGTGGTCATTGGTTGATAATGCTGGCGCGCCCTCCCGAATGTATCGGGGCTTCGGGAGATAGGGCCTGACCAGCGCACACTAGGGTTAACAAAAATAATAATGTTCATTTAACAACAAGAAAGTAACAAAAACAATTGAGCATTACATAAATACCATAAAATAAACATAGGTACTCACAGAAACAAGTGATTGCTTGTACGTAAGAGAAAATCTACTTCGCAATTACAATGTAGGGGTGCTGCGATACTTTTTTTTTTCATAATCTAGAAATTAATCATTATAGCTCAGCCATGCTGAATTTTTCACATTCGGGAAATTAGTCAAAATAGGTGTATTATATTCACTATCGATACTCATGTCAGAATCGGAAAATGGTAGTTTTTTATTATTAATTACATTTTATTGTTCACTAGGTCACTAAAGAATATCCTATTTGTATCAAGAATCAATTTTTTCAAATTATGTTTAAATTAATTTTCATTTCTTATCAATTTCAATTGTGGAGGTAAGTTGTTATATAATTTGGGGCCTAGATACAACACACTTCTCTGTCCAATATTTTTGTCACATTTTGGGATCTTTACCATTTCGCTTTTACCACGAGTGGCGTGATTATGTTCTATAGGTTTGAGCTCAATTAATGATCGGTGAATACTGAGAATTATTCTTTGGCAGTATAACTGTCTTATGTCGAGTATTTTGCTCATTGAAAAAAGTTCATCACAGGAAAAGGTGATTTTTTTATTATGGATGGTTCTCAAAACCCATCTTTGTTAAACAATAACTTTTTCTAGGTGACAGTCAAGAATATCTCCCCAACCCAGGATACCATAAGATGAGTGAGACTGAATTAATGCAAAATAAACTGTTTTTAAGTGACGAATATCCAGAAATTTCGCTAAATACCTGAGTCTACCAATCAGTCCTCTAATTTTTTTGTCATAGAATTGGCATGAAGGTCCCACCGTGAATGTATGTCCATAATGATGCCAAGATACTTAACGTACTCGGTTTCTACTATTTGAGTATTTTCATCAATTTTTAGATTTCCTAGTTGAGGCAAATCATATTTGTATGAAGTGAATGTCATATAGTAAGTTTTATCAATGTTTAGTGTGAGTTTATTGTATTGAAGCCATTTAATAATTGTCCTAAAATCTGTCTCTGCTTTATGTTGTATATCTTCCCAGTTATCTGCAGTATAAATAATTGCTGTATCATCAGCAAAACTGAGAACTGTGCCTTTCGATTTCAGAAGTAGTAGGCTATTCAGGTATAACGTGAACAATAACGGACCTAACACCTTGCCTTGTGGTACGCCAAAGATGACGGTTTTGATTTCACTTGTGCAGTTATTCACACTCACCCGTTGTTGTCGATCCGTTAAGTAACTCTTAGGCCTGTTTCACATCTGCCCTGCTGTCGTTTAACCGACACCGTGTACAATCGGGACGAAGAATGTAAGACAGTCTTCCTATTTGCCCGACAAATGTCGTGGTTAAACGACACCCAACAGTCGTGCTATTGGCGAGAAAAGCCAACAGCCCCCACTGGAAAAGGACGACCGCTACTGTCGGGTCAAGGAACCGACCAAGGAAGACGGGGAAAAGCCATTGACGGAATTCACATCTAGCCGGCACGTGTCGTTTAATTCCAAGTTTCTTTTTCACACACTTGTCTTGTGTGCTCGACCGTTTTCTCTTTTGTTGTTATTGTTTCAAAAAGTGATTAACATGGATGTTGATCTTTAACATTTGATCACACTAGCTCAATATCGTCCTATTTTATGGGACAAAACCCAAGACTCGTACAAAGATAGAATCCAAACAAGAATTGCTTCGGTCGAAATTTTCAAGGCATTAAAAGCAGGATTTGAAGAGTTGAGCCAACATAAAAAAATCAATATGGTAAGTAAAATTTAATATTTATTAACTTACTACAGAACATTAAAAACACATTATTTGTTTCATTAAATGAGTTTAGTAAAACCTGATGTAAAATTATTGCCTCGAAATTCAAAAAAAACAAACTGAAAACTAATAAACACACTATATTTTTATGTTACATTAAATCTTGGAAAGCTGCCAATTTAATGAGCCAATTGGCGTTGAAAAATAGTCCATCATAATGTTTCTTACGTTATTCGCAGAAAGTCCCCCACGCACGCATTCACTTTCTTTGTTATACTTTGAAATCCAGTTATTGACATAATATCATCTGTATTGTAACCATCTCTTTCAAGAATGAAATTGTGTAAAACTACATGAGACTTGACAGTTTCAATGGCAAGTTTATTGCTCTATGGAAAATCCTCCATTTATGGCTCATTATATCAAATGAACATTTTACATATCTTCGAGCTCTCGATAGACGATAGTTAAGAATTCTTTTTGCAACTGTCAACTGATGTACCGCAAACGATCGGAGAAGCTGTTTATGCAGCAACAAAAAAAAATGGTACTTTCGGATTGTTTGTACCAGGAAGATAATTTTCTTCAGGAAGTTCAAGCTCATTGTTCAGCAGTGATTTCTACAAAGAATATTCTTGAAATATGGTTGAATCAGTATCGTTTCCGTAACTGCCAACATCAACGTAGATAAATCGGTATTGTGAAACTATCACAGCCATCAACACTATAGACGAAAATCCTTTGTAGTTGTAATACATTGAATTGCATGGATGGACGATGCGAATATGTTTTCTATCTACAGCTTCTATTCAGTGAGGGAAATTAGCCCTTTTTTAAAATTGCCAGCAATTTCTTCCCAGCGCTCTGAAGTGAACGCAGGACAACATTCGTGACGTAGGTCCAAATTGCTTGACATACAACTTTGACAATTCTGCTGATAGTGGAAATGCCGAGTCTGAATCTGTAACTATAACGTACAACCGCTTGCCAGATATCTGAAAAAAAAAATTCAAATCAATACCAATCAAATAAATCATATACATTATAACAAACAACAACAATAACAACAAACAAACAACATTAAGACACGCCCGAGGAAGCCATTGCATGGCGAAACATGTGTTGCGTTTTTGTAAAACTGTCTGGTGAAAATCACACAATAAATGTTTTTAGAATACGTTACAAACAATTGAATTGATGATTTAAAATGGTATAGTAATATTATTGTAAGAAAAATGTGGTTAGTTGTTTTGATTTATTGTTCTTGTAGGGTCCTTAAATAATGAAACTTTTAAGAATTTCCAAAAGTTTTAAACATTATTTTTCGTCTTGGTGTCATTTTTTTTTAATAGGTAAAGCTGTCATGAGGATGGATGCGATGATGAGGATGGAATGCGATGATGACAAAACGAGGAGTTTCCAGAGCGTTAGTTGTTTTGATGGCCCATATGTCTGAAGAAGTCCCACTTAATGATGGTAGTTCATAGAGGTCCCACATACGATAAGCCAACTTGATTTTGGCATTCAGACCGCTTTTGTTTATTCTACTCAAAAGTTTGAGCTTGTGTTTATCATCTGGTACAATGTGTCTTATTTTCCATTCGATTTTATTTATTTCCAAATCAGCATCTACCTCACCTATATATGAGTTTTTGAATGATCGAGCGATAATCAAAATCAATTCCTGTTTAGCATTCAAGATACTTTTGTTGTAATCTTCAGCAAAACCCATCAAATATTTCAGTGGTAGTTTTCCACTAAAAACATGACTGTTTGTATCCAAGATATCTTGTTTCAATCGTGAAAGTCCCCAGCCAGATGTCAATAATGTGTTAGCATGTGCTTGTCCAAATGATATCATGGTTTTCATTGTAGATGTTATCCCAGGTTTTCTAACAACAGCTACTTGTTCACCACCCATTTCGTAACGAATTTCATCAAAGAGAGATGCAATTGCATTATTCGAGAGATAGCATGTTTTTGCTACATCTTTCGGGGTGAATTTACCTTCTATGTAAATGAAGCTCTCGGCAATATCTAGTATAACATCTTGATTATTGATTGCAATTCTAATTTCATCCGAATTCCTGAATAGCGGTGATCCGTAGGGCTTATATGTGTTCTCATGTAAACTTATGAGAGAATGATCGAGCACTGGTTCATCGAATATATTCAACTTTTCACTGTTTGTTTCGAGCACCATTGTTATTTTCTCACTTTCAATCCAATCGATTTCAAAAATTTAGGATCACTCACAGACAGAGCGTTATGTGCTAACTGTTTTGCATACACTTGTGGAATGAGCTTCTTTTTATGCACACTTTTCTTTTTATGCACACTTTTCTTTTTGATAGTGCAGCTCATTTTGGTTTGGGATTGTTCAATACGATTTTGTCTATTGTAAATGAAACCCATAACAATAGTTATTCGATTTTCTTCAATTCCAAAATAATGAAAATCTCTTCTTCACTTCCAAAATCGATAAGGTTATTTTTTTCATCCAAAATACGCACTGTAATGTTGTGAATCAATTGACGACCTTCTGGACTGACAGGCATATATATATAATACTGTGTGGTTCTTTAGTAAGATTGTATCCATGTTCGACATCAATATCGAATGAGAAAAGAATGTGGGATTCTTCACCATTTATATATTAACCAGATATTATATTGCAATCTAAGCGGATAAGTCTCACAGTTGTGATGTTTATTGGTAATGAGGATTCATGTATCTGATCTGGTGGAAATATGTCATGAGCGAATCCCATCATTTCTGCTATAGAATTTGTATGTGTCAGATCAATTTCATATTTGGATCGCATTTCACATTTGAATGTATTATTATTGGCGTGTAGATAGAAAATATCATCTGCAACGATATCAATTGGTTTTTTATCATGAAATAATCTGAACATGATGTGTTTCTGTATGACGGCATTGATCTCTTCTATTTCGTAAGCACCACATGGAATTTCAATTGTAAACTTTTGGAGTATCGATGACTTGTCATTACTGATTCTGAAACTCACTAAATTATTAGCTTCAGTTATATTATTGATTGTATTGCATCCATAGAATCCCAAAAGTCCTAATCCATAACGGCTCTTCCTATCCAATTCAATTGGTGGAAAAAATCTGCACTCAAGACACTTGTCCCGACAGCTTGTAGCTCGAAATTTCGTGGCATGATTGATGAATATTTTGAAACACATTTCAATTTATTGTTGTACACAGCAACAGCACATTTGAGACAATTTACACTTTTTGGAAGGTGTTGTATTGTAATAAGTATCATTTTTATTGATACCGATATTCACATCCTCTATATTACAAATACAACACATAGATTTTCGAGGTATAGGACCATCATTAACATCTGAATCTAAATTTTCATCGGGGTGGTGTTCATAACAATATCTATGTTTCATTATATCGATGTCATCTTGTACAACACATGCAAGTATCACTTCCTTGGGCATATTTGCAAGCATCACTTTATCCATTTTTTTCAAGGTACCATATTTTGAAAACATTCTAAGTGAAAACCCTATTCCCTTGATAGCCTCCCGATCCAGTTTTGGTGTTGTATTCATTTTATATTTATAAAATTATTCAGAGAGAAACTGTAAGCACAAGTGACCACAGAGAACTGTATTAAATTTCTGTTGACGATCATAGTTATATTTGATTTTTACATCCGAACATTTTCGAAAGAATCGAGTCAATTCCAATGGTGGGGGTAGATCTCCAAAACTATCGAAATATGTGACTTCTTTTTCGCATTTTTTATATGCCACCCAATGTGTTCCTGGTCCACTCATTCCATCTAAATTAACAATAGTTGTCTCGTTTTGTCTTGGACCTGAAGAGGGTAATCTGTCACGCATAAAAACACCACGAAAATGTAGAATTTTCATTTTTTGTGCATGATAACTGAGATCGATATCGGTGAGAGGCCTCTGAGGTAGGGGTTCAATTAGTTTTTTGTTTTGTTTGTGGCTTTGTATGGTTTTAAATATAGTCCTAAACCTTTACGGTATGGTTTGAGGTATATTCCACTTCCGCGTTTACCCAATGCTACAGCCTCCATGGTTTTATTATGGCGATTGGCTTCCATTAAAGCCGCTCTGCTGGCTTTTGCCGAATTCACGGCCTTGGTAATACCAGCAGCGGCTCCCGCCAAACTCCCTAGTGCGGATAGTCCAGCAAAAATTGGTATCAATGGCAAAAGTCCACCAATCTTGGGAACAGGAATTATGCGTGGTGTGCGGATTTTTTTCTTTCCACCGGCAGCTTTGAGGTATTTACGTGCCGCTTGCAATGCCACAGTGATAGCTTTTTTGCTATTATTCGTCACAAATTGATTCCCACCAGCTTTCTTCAATACATTTCGCACTTTATGGATTATCCCAGCATTAAATGCAACTTTTCTGATTTTATTTTTCTTCGTTTGTTTCCTCTTACATTTTTTCTTATTGATACTACAACCCATACCCATATGTCTTTTAGTTTTCATAATGTTGGTGACAAGTAATGCAGCTGCTCTTTCCCCAATACTCGCGTCCTTCGATTTAACCCTATCCCAAGCGCTGTATTCAAGTTCTTTGTCGGCTAAATGTCTTGCTGCAAGATCGGATGGATGCTTAGAATATTGAATATCGTGTTTTTTGCATTCAATATCTAATTTATTGATTCCAGGATCGTTACGAGCTCAACGTTGTTTAAATTTTGTACCCGGTCCACAGTATTGATAACCTCCGGGTAGATGTAATTCGAAAGGAAGTTTGTTTATTAAATCATTAACAAAACCACAACCTCTTTTAATTTTACGATCACTTTCAATACGTCTGTACGTTTGATGGTACACATTGAAATGAATAAGCTAATAACATTTATATAGTCTCCAACCACGGCACGATGCGCATTGTAAAACAGAAAGAAAAGTTTGCTGTAGATAATCTAGATGAGAAATTTGGGTGTGGATTGAATGGACAAAGGGTATTCAGACATGATCCACTACTTCCATCATCAGTTCGAGGACTCATTATAGGACCTTCAAATTGTGGAAAGACGAATGCAATGATATCACTTTTAACACATCCACAAGGACTGAGATTTAGAAATGTGTATCTCTATTCGAAATCACTCAATCAACCAAAATATCAGTACTTGCGAAGTGTTTTGGAACCTATAAAAGGATTAGGTTTTTATACATTCAGCAATAATGCAGAAATAGTGGAACCCTCCGACGCTAAACCTAATTCTGTTTTCATTTTTGATGATTTGATATGTGAAAAGCAGGATATTATATTTCTGTATGGGACGTCATAAGGATGTTGATGGTTTTTATCTAGCACAGACATATTCACGGGTACCCAGACAATTAGTGCGTGACAATACCAATTTCATTATAATGTTCAAACAAGATGAGACGAATTTACACCACATTTATTCAGATCACGTTTCACCCGATGTAACATTCAAACAATTCCAATTGATGTGTGTTAAATTCTGGGAGGACAAATATGGATTTCTAGTTATTGATAAGGCCAAAAAAATTGATGAAGGTAGATATCGCAAAGGATTCGATAGTTTTATATATCCATGATCTTATTATTCAAACTTATTCGATCACTGAATATTGTAGAGGTCACTTCATCAGTGAATTGAGCTATAATTCAAAAAGAGCATCATGAATACGAAAAATGATTCTGAAAATAAAAATAGTGAATGAATTTGAAACGTCAACTAGTAGAGACAACAGAAGCTGTCAGGCAGAAATTCAACTCTATCAAGAATGATAATATTGAAAATCGTACATCACTTGAGAAATTGTATGAGCCCATAATGAAACCATTGAATGTTTTATCATCAAACGCTACTTCGAAATCATCAATGTTATCGTCAACCCATGGAAATGTTCAATCTACTTCAAATTATCCCATGAGTACTCCAGTAGGAAGAAAACAATCTTTTGGTAGTGTATCATCTGTGAATAGTGACACGAGCACACTTCAAGACGATATGAAAACAACTCTATTCGAAACACCATCATCGTCCCACATCGATTCCTCGGAACATGACTCCTCACCTAATATGAATGAAAGTCGTGAAGATGTTTTGGCGAAACATTTGAATAATGTAAAATCTAGAAATCCAGCATATGATGGAACATTTGGTGTACGTATGGATCCTATTACACAAAAGCTGAAAATGGGAAGTCTAGTGGTACATTTCAAAGATGGAAACATTTCATTTTGGGATGCTAATAAAGTGAAAAAAAATAAATGCGCAGGTTCTCCAGACTTGTATGATATGATCTTTTTGAAGAATCCGCAAGATGTTGATAATGAAGAAACTCGTCAAGTATATTCCAAAAGATTGAAAATAACGATTGCTCCATATAAACAATATCATCTGAAGAATGGTTTTAAAAACACAAATTCTAAAAAATTTCGTGAAGTTATCAAACCTCTATCAGACTCACGACAATATTCAATAAGAAGTAGAATTGGTGGAGCACTCAAACGAAAGAAAATGGAGAAAACATATAATTCTAAACCTGTGAATTATGTGTACTGGAATTCACCGAAAGAGTTAGTTGCTCGTCTACGACTATTGGTAGCCTCAAAATCAGCTGGGCATACTGGACATGACAATGAAATAATTTCAATAATTGAAGAATTACGTGAAGAAGGTATAATATATTGATATATCCTCAAGTAATGATCACTATCATATCATCATTCAATGCAGTAACATTATCAACTTTTCCCTTTAATCATTTTGAAATAGAATGACTAATGAAATAAGTGATGTCAAACGACAAGTTTTTAATGAATTACATAGACCTGCAAGACGTAATTTCCATAGGAGAATAACCACCATCAGAGGTTTTGCAGATCTATGGCAAATAGATCTAGCTGAACTACAACCTTATGCAAATAGTAATAAAGGATACCGATATATACTTGTAGTGATTGATTGTTACTCAAAATATTTGTGGACTGTAGCAGTTAAAGATTAAACAGGTAGTACAATAACTAATGCAATGAAATATGTACTAAAGGAAGCCAAATTTTCCCCCAAACATATACAAAGCGATCAAGGGAAAGAATTTTTTAATAGAAGCTTCTCATCTCTCATGCGAGAATATAATATCAATCATTATTCAACATTTAGCACAAAGAAGGCGGCCCTAGCAGAAAGAGTGATTCGTACACTAAAGGCATGGCTCTACAAGGAATTTTCGATGAGAGGTCACCACAAATGGCTTGATATTCTTCCAATTATAACTAGTAGATATAATAATAAAGTTCATCGTACAATAGGTATGGCACCCATCAATGTTCATTCAACAACAAAATTGAAATTCAAAGGTATCAATGGAATTGGAGGAAAACAAAGTAAAGCCAAATTCCAATTGAATGATATTGTACGTATAAGCAAGTACAAAAATATTTTTGAAAAATCTTACACTGCAAACTTTACCACGGAGCTCTTCAAGATTGTTAAAATTAATAAAACCACCCCAACGACTTATAATCTTGAAGATATGAATGAACAACCGATCAGAGGATGTTTTTACGAAGAAGAGTTATTACGAACCGAGAATCCTGACGTATATCTGATTGAGAAGGTGTTGAAGAGAAGAAACAATAAAGTATTTGTAAAGTGGTAAGGCCTTCCTAGCGAACAAAATTCTTGGATTGATGAATCAAATATGGTTTAAATGTATATACTATTGTATATATTAATGAAGTAATGTTGAAGTTCATTATTGTTTTCATTTCAATTATAAGTATGTGAATTGAAAAATATTGCAGCGGTAAACGTTGCCCCAGCCATTCGCAACGTTCTGTGTATACCAAACCAAATTAATTGTATACTCCATTCCCGCTTATATTTTTCAACTCACGATATTGAAAACACATTATCATTCCCAAAACTAATCGCCGTCACTTTGAAATGCACTCTCCAACTCTTTTCGACAATTACCTCTCACTGATAATGCCGTCTCATAAAGTTGAGTCGACTCCTCAAGCTCAGCCTGAGCTTGCATTCTCGAACGTTGATTTAATTGATTATTTTTAACAATTTTTGAACGGAGTTCATCTGCATCCGTACACATTTTAGCCAATTCAACCTTCGCTAATGCAATCTTAGCATCTAATGCTTGAAGAGTTTCCTTATTAGCATTCATAGCCCGCTCACTCTTTTCAAGTTCAGCAATAGCCATCTGCGCCTTTACAAGGCGGCATTTTGCTTTCTTTTTCATTTCTCCAAACCGATGTAGAGGACTGAAAGAAGATAGCGATTCAGCTTTCAAATCACCCTTCATTTCTTTAAGTGAACCTTTTGGCTTCCTCTTCGATCTGTTACTTTTCGTTGTGGTTTTTTTCTCTCGCACAACACTTTTCGATTGTTTTTCTTCTCTGAAGTCAGTGACAATCGATGAAGATGCATTAGTAACCTTCCTCTTGATTGTTCTAGAATTCTTATCAACACCAAGAGCAAAGTTTACCGAATACTATAAGTTGGTTCACTCCAAGGAATTCGTTTGTCGGTACGGCTCAGGATTGCATTTTTTGCGATTTCCATAAATCATATCGCCGACAAACGATGTCCGGAAGCCGCCGGCCGCATGACAGTTATACGAGGGCAGTTCCTATTCGCGATATCTACAGGGGACGTTCCGAAGTTGAAACTTCGCTTGCTCGGTTGTATCAGACAATAAACAAAGATACGAAAGTAGTTGTTTGTCGATCAACTTCTAGAAACATGATAGATAAACTCATGAATAAATGATCTAAGAAACAGATCAGAGTGATTTACTGATGAAATGATAAACACGTTCAGGAAAACATGTTTTATTAACAAAAATAATACAATTATATAATGTTATATGTTTATAAATGATTTAAAATATTCAATTTTACATTGCATGATTTATGTTTCCTAACAATCTTCATGTCCTGGTTCATGAATTTTAAAGTAAAGTATATCCGAACTCTTGTATATAAAGATATATAATAATCGAAGGGGAATTTTTGACATGGATGTGAGAAAAGAATTTTCGAATATTTTGTTTTCAAATACTGTCCAATTCCCTTCTCACTGCCGATTTTATCAAAATTTTCAATGAATATGTTTTCCATCTCTATTACATGGTCAACAATATCTCTTGATGGTACGGTTAATCCACCAAACGATGATTTGTCGGTACTGTAAGCCTTTAGCTTACAGAAAATTACATCTTGATCAAGAAGGTTTTCTGAGGATTTGCTAAAATGTATGCAAATGTCACACGAATGTTGCATGAGACATTTTTTCATGAGGTATCCTGTGACATAGACAAGAGCGTTTCCTTCCAGAAACTTGAAAACATCATCCAGAGTAATTCCGGTTTCGTCCAGTGCTCTTTTCGATGTTGAAGCTACTGTTTTCTCAAGTGATACAATTTTTTTTCGTAATGCCACTTTTCTTGGAGTTCCCGAAGAGAGTTTAGCAGATGTTTGGCTGCATTCATCGAAAAGAAAGATGTACGTACTTTCAATAATTGTTTTCTTGTCATCGTTTTTGTTTCCGAAGCATATAAAAATAGATCAGGTAAGTATATAATATAACGAAAAGATATTTCACCTCGTGATCCTAATTGATCCGTTTGAACCTGAGCATCAATGTAAATAAAATCCTTGCTAGTACCGGCAATGTCATCATCATCTGGAAGGTTTAAACAACAAAATTGATATTGTAAATTTCATATGTTAAAAAGTGGAATAAGATTTTTTCATCATTTGAATCTATAAACTTCACTGAACCAACCTTTCTGAGAACCATCTTGAGGCAGACGCAATGAAGGAACAGCATAGCTATGAATACGAGAATTCACAATATCATCGGCTCTAAAATGTAAGCTGCAAATTTTAATTCTATTGTGACTCTGCTCTGGGGTAAGATTAGCATATCTATGATTCCCAATGAAGCCTAATACATTTTTCCAACGTTGACACCTAAAAAAAAATTCAAGTATATCAATCGATAAACTGAACATTTTGAAAAAAGATTGAAATGAGTTTGGATTGGCAAATGCCGGCGGTATATTTCGATATGAATAATTTTATACAACAAAACCATAAAAGGTATAGATAGGTAAAATAAAAATTAATGGTGAATATATTGAATGCATACCTTTCACTGTACTTTGGGCAGCGGAAAAACGAAATACCTGGGCTCCCCACCGTACTCAGACAACCATCCACTGAGCAATACGTCGACATTTTCACAAAATAAATATTTCGAACTCCGAACGAACACAACACAATCACAATACCAAAGTTTACCGATTCTGTAGTCTTTGACAATACCAAACAATACGGACAACCTTTATATCTCGTGTGCGACGAGAACTGGTAACTTCAAGCGACACACTGTACTACCTCGGCTGGTAATTACCCGCTGTCGCTAGCGGGCGGCGAGATTTCTCAGATGTCGAAAAATGAGCGAGTGACACGTCTTATAGTATTCTGTAGTCTTTGCCAAGAGGAAGGGTAGATGAAGAGTGTTTGAGTGGTGATGATTGCGAAACGATTGGATTTTCAATAACAATTTGCTCATTTGGTTCCGGCACATTTGCAAAGTTAACAAAGTCGTTGATATCAAAATCATTTATCGAATCTTGACTCGATAAATGTAATACTGGAATATTTTCAAAATCAGTGTGATCGATATCAACAAGTGGTGAACCATCTTCAGCAATCAACAACGGCATAGAGCTCATGGTAATGATTATTTAGGTCTGAGGAATGATATGTGATAGTAATAGAATGTGAATAGGAAAGGTGATGATGTTACTGATACTTCACCTTTTATAGAAGAAAATGAACTAACGTATGCACTCTTCTATCAACTAGTCCACTCTTTCATTGACTAGCACATGCGCTCTTGCATGCACTCTTCCATCAGCTAGCCCACTCTTTCATTGACTAGCACATGCGCTCTTTCACTAAACTGTTCACGCATGTGACGATCTTTGTCATTCAAGAGGAACACTTTGTTGCATGCATTTCAAAATGTGAGAAAGTAACACAAATAGGTTCAAAATAATATATTTATTAATAGCAGAAGACAATGACAATAATAAAACAAAAAAATTAAAAGTGTTGATGTGTCTCTGTCGTTGTAGAATGTTCTTTGATTCTTCTCCTCAATATTTGTTGATCATGTGTCAGACAGCAACATTGAAGGAAATGAATTCTCCTATTGGGGTAGAGTTGACCAACCTTCTCACACAGATCCCAAGTACTTCTACATGAAGTGCATACATGATTCCAACAATTCGTTGTGTATGTATCACAACGCAAACAACGTAGCAGCGGGGCTGGAATAGCAGCACATGTAGCACAAATATTTCTACAAATACCCATATTATTGGATATTATAGGTTCGGAACACTTCAGGCACTGTAACTGTTGCTGACGATATTCTATTTTTGGCCGCTTCGGTGGATGAGATGGAGGCGACAGCTGAATCCGCGACATACAATCATTGCACATACCAGTGCAAGGATTAATTGTTTCCTTAGGTCTACTTATTTGGCAAAAGTAGCACACAATAGCCCCCACTATCATCATTGGGTAGACACATACTTTTGGTTTTTCATTCCACTCTTTTGGAAACGGCATTTTTAATAATTCGTTTAGAAATAATAAGAGATGACTTATAGAAACTCTGACTGCTCTCTCTTACAACGACATTCTCTGTTTATACAAATTGACATCATGTGAAAGTATAGTGGGGAAACTTATCCTTCTCTCCCACTCAAAACGAGTCAAGTGGTAGGTGGGAGTCGTAACAATTCCACTTCCTATTCAATCATATAAGTCGATTTACCATTTTGAAGTTCATTCATTCACTCTACAACTGTTAGCAAACAAGTGTGAGCAAACAACAAGATGAATTCTAGAAAAATAGCTGCTGCATTAAATAACATATCTGCTATTCATGAAAATAATTGGATAGACGAGTCAGATGATGAGGATGTCAACATTCCACTAGAGGAAGTGATAGTTGAAGAAGAGGATATTGGAGTCGATGAAGATGTGATAGATGAAGTTGAAAATGAGGCCAATGAAGATGATGACGTTGTGGAGTTTGAGGGGGTTGTGGATGGAGAAGAAGACGATGAAGGGATTGTAGCTGATTCTACTGAAGGTGATGGTGCTTTGAGGATCGGTATGCGAATGCTCAATGTCAGTGAGACATTAGAAGATCCATTGGACTTATATTGTGCAATGGATGCATACGTGTTGATCAGCACAATTGATGGTGGTAACAAGAAACTATGTTGGTGCTGCTTTCGTTTTTATTCACACAGAAATAACAATGGAGGGTGGTATCATCATGTCAATACCCACAACACCGTCTCTATTATGGAAATGGGGCAGAATTGGTGTGATGCTTGCGAGAGGCCCCTAACAAACTTCACCTGAGTGTCGACATGCATTATATGTAACAATGTCAAACCTGTGGCACAATAACCGTAGACCTACTGGTCAAAAAAAAAAACAACAGCCCTTTTCAGGGCTACATAATTCACACAAACAGTAGTAGTAGAATTCACAGATTATGTGACAAATGAATACTTTGACTAAAAAAGTCGAAGTTAGGATTTTGTTAATCATTGAATATCTGTGCATATGATGAGTACTTCTTTGACTGAAAAGTCAAAGTTGGGAATTTGATAGTCATTGAATATCTATGCATATGATGAGTACTACTTTAAATGAAAGTTGAAGTTGGCATTTTGTCAATCATTGAATGCATATAATGATGAGTACTACAGAGTGGGATGATGGTGCTTTTACATACATTTTGTTTGTTTGAGACTATAATGTTAACATAATATTAACAATGGTATGAACCTGTTTCTGTTTGAAAGTATAATGATAGCTCTGAAAAGAGCTGTTTTTTTTGTTTCAGTCTTCAATTGTAACCCTGAAAAGGGCTGTTTTTTTTATTGATCCATGCACTAATATGGACTAACGCTCCTCATCATCAGAAACAATAATGATGGTGTCGTCATCTGAATCAGATGATATACTAATGATATCGTCCTCATAATCATCTGAATCAGATGATATACTAATCACATCGTCCGCCTAATCATCTAGATCAACAGCCATCTCAAACTCTACATCTACTTCCTCCTGCATACCTTGTTCTACTCGTTCTGGGAAATCATCAGGAAGATCATAGATTCGCTGCAGAAATTGAGCGAAGGTTGTACTGAAATGATCGGACGTTGAATCTATTTCATGTACCTGGACGGGTCCTGTACTAGGCATTGTGGAAGAATGATGTAGAACTGGTATTGGTACTATATTTATATTGGAAAAAATAAAACGGAGGGGGTAAAGTATAAATGTAGAACAATTCAGTGTTTGATATTCGGAAACATCAAGAATGACGATCTTCATGAAACTCTGAGCGATTATTATGAGAAATTCTGAGTGATTATTATGAAAAAAAAAGTAATGAGGGCGAGGGAGGAAGACACTGCCCCAGCCTCGTAGTGCCTCGTGTACACCAACCAAAAAGTGTGTACTTGTAAGTTTGTCAAATTTACGAGTGAAAGTTATCATGCAATTCTATTTTTCTCATGCAGTTTCACTTCACATCTGTTGCTAGCGGTATCTGGCCGTTTTAAAGGAGAAAAGACGTTCCTGTGGATGGTACGAAAAGTTTTTTTTATTTCATATCCAGTTTTTATTCGATCTGTTTTTTTGAGCAATTCTAGAACTTTCGTCACTCAAGCGATGTTTCACGATTCCAGAGGATTTTACCAGTCCAGAGAGCTAATTTGGGAAAAATATTGGCGAGTTATTTTCCACAGAAAACCTTTGTTTTGTCAGAAGAACATTCATCTAATTAAAATTGATTTACCAGCAGCGAAAACCCTTTTCTGAAGGTAGGTATGACTTTATTAATTAGTTGTTATTTTCCTTTATTTCATTTGAAAATTTGTATACATTCAATTCGTGATATTTTTCATAAGTTTTATTGATCTGAACAATGCTATATATTTGGAGCTTCGAAATTAAATCAATTATGTTTTCAACACTATCTTTTTCAAAACCTATGGTGGACTTCATTTTCTTTTTGAACTCAGGATAGACTAGTACAGTCGATTAAATAATTGTTTCGTAAAACCGGCCTATTTGGAAATATATTTTTTTAAATTATTCTATTGCTTCTGAGTCTAACTGATGTCAGCAAGCACACTTTTATATATACGGGGTTGTAACTAGTTTGTAGGAGAAAATATAGATAATAAGAATCTTTACAAAAAAATTGTCAAAGGAAATAACTATTTCGTACTAGAATTATTTGAAATTGAAATAATTCCATAGCAGAGAGATATTTATTTTTTTTTTAATTTTACTTTATACAGGGAGTATCAATTTTGCGATCATGACTTTTAGTGATGTGATTTACTTTTTTTTCTATTTTGAGGGAGACTGATTTCTCTACAGTTAGTTGTCGGGAAATGAATTATAATAAATTAGGGGTGGAAAATTGCAATTTTTTTTATTTTATTTTTGATATCGATGAATAATTTTGCATTCAGTTTTCATTTGCCAAATGTTTGAGATATACCGGGAGATAATAAAAATAAAGGTTTTAGTTTGAGTCAGATAGTAAACCATTAATGCAATAGCCACCAGGTTACAGAGTGAAAAATTAGAATAAATAAGCGCGCACAATCAGAAGTTTGACTATAAGATAATATTCATTAATTCATGTTTTTATTTAACGAAATATAACCGATTTCTATTCTTTCTGAAGGGTTTGATGGTTGGGTTTTGAAACTCGTCAACTAATCAGAAAATCCTGACCTTGTCTGCCTAGCCTAATTTGGTTTTACTGACCAAGCATAGAAATTTCGACGTGACTGGCAAGTTTGGTATTTTGGAATCCCACAGGCACCAAAGGACCTGTCAAGTTGGAACGCAAGTACCTAGTGATAAGCGTGAAATTTCTCTAATTGTATTATTAATTTATTATTGTATGCGATACGTCTCATTGTTTTTTTTTTATTTTTTTTATATTCTATGGAAAGCGGAGATTTCCTCGTCAATAGGATTTTCAACTTTACTTCATACTCCTATACATGCGCCTGCGCTTAAGCTTAAGCTACGGTCGGGAGATAAAAGCAGTCAATAACAGAAGACGGTTGATCTCTGCTAACTATTATATTCGAGATTTTGCTTTTGGATGTGAGAATATGAACTTTTATTTTCAATCTCATATTACCAGGTGTATGTTGTTTATTAGTATTACTACAATAGATATTGCTCTATCCTTGTTGTCAATTACTCGTCTGATCCATCCCATTGTTTCATGATTTGGGTGTGATGAACTTCTAAGAACTTTTTTTGGACAATTAAAAAATCATGTGGCGCCCATTATAAAAGTTTGATTGAACCACTCCCTTCTCCACTGGTTAAAGGTTAGCGGCAATTGTCCAAATAATTAGTAATTGATCTACGAGGTAACGAGTTGTTTCTTTTTATTTTTTTTTATTGTTTATGATTTGGAACAAATATATTTGAGGAGAATTTTGAGCGCTACAAATAAGGGAGTCGGTATCAGTGTAGAGTAAGGACGCATCTTCTCCAAACTGTTATTTGATACATCCATAGAAAAAATCATACATAACTGTTTTGGATAATTCCAGAATGGAAAATTTCAAATACAGTGGTTTATCATAATGAACTTTCACTCTAGCCAATTGAATAGCAACAAAATTTTCAGTAAAAATGGAGCATTTTTTAAAATTTGGTCGCGATATGAGACAACCAGCACCTATAGTTCTTTTTATATTTTCCCAATGTGTAATGAGTCTAACATCAATTCTATTGTCTACGTTTTCCATTGTTTTCTCATTAGACTGCATTATTCTGCATTATTCATTAGTTTGTCGAAATCTTTTTCAGATTTGTTATTAGACTGATTACGCAAATTGAATGATTGGAACGAGAAAATAAAAAGAATTTATTTTACAAACTAGAGACGACTGTCTCTCACGAGAGCTACAAACAGAATGATAATTAATATAATGTTAACTGGATGCTAACTGCATGTCGAGATAAGGGATTCCTGGAATATCTCTTACTCAGCTGAATCTCCGTGTGAATGGCCGTGTCGTGGGAACTATGACCACGTAACTCCTCCCTCCTTAGGCCGAAAAAATAATGGAATTATTTTGGCGGCTTGGAACCATATCTCCGTCATTGGTATTTTCTTCTTTTTGGGGTGTTTTGAAGCAACAACATCCCAGTATACGGGTTTTAATCCAATTTTTCTTAAATCTGCCAATATCAGGACAATTATTGTGATAGTAACTCCTGCAAAAACGCCAAAAATGGTAGTGTTATTTTCGGAGTTGTTAAATTTGTGGATTGGTTTCAATCGGTCCACTATATTGTTGATTTCGTAGAGTTCTTCAAAATTTAGTCTTGTTTCTCACTTCAATTTGACAATTTTTCGAGATCTTAACTAGGGTGGGCGCTTTTATTTCCAAATATTGATCGGTTTTACACTTGGAAAATATTCTTTCGCTCTGTATCGGAATTACCAGAATTTCTTCTCGAGTGATTTGTTCGATAATCGACTCTGCCACATTGATTGGAAGAGGCTGACAATTATCGGCGACTTTGCCTTCGATCAGGTGAGATGTGCATTGGTCTTCGGAAAAGTAATCTTCTGGACATTAATACGTTTTCTCTAATACTGGGCATGGACTGTCTTCGAACTGGATATTGTGGTTTGCTCGTGCCAAATATGGGTATTTTGTGTGATTTTGGATGATAGGATAAAGGTGGAAAAATGTAAGAACTTCGTTTCCGACAATAGGAACGTGTATTGCGAAAATTATTCTTCTGTCATTCGAAAAAGTTACTTGTGCACCGAAAAATTGATAATATGTCAACATACTTTCAAATTTCGGGATTTTTGAATCAGAGTAGATGTTGCTTAAATAATTTATTATTTCTTTCAGTTCAGAACTAGGTATTATTGAATTATGTAAGGTATTTAACTTCGCAAATGTGATAGCATCTTCTAGATTATCGATAAAAGTAATCATATTTTGGCAGTCAAGGGTTATTTGTGAAACAATTCCTTGAAAACTAATGTAATTCGTCAGGTCGTCAATGGTTTTTTGAACTGCAACTTCGAAATTTGCATAGTTTTATTATAGTGATTGATTAATTTTTTGGACAGAGAGATTTGCATGTTTACCTCATTAATCATATTTTCTTGGTTACGTTCTAATATAGCGATACTTTGGTCGTATCGTTTACCATCATCAGCATCAAGAGTACCGAATAATCAATTTTCGATTTTTCCAATAACATTTATCATACCTCTTTTAATACGGATATGGGGTTGGAGGTTTTCTAATTTCTTTTTTGTCATTTCAATAAGATACTCGGTTCTGACTAGCAGGCTGTATGCTAATCCATGATAGGAAATTGGGTTATTAATTGTTCCCTTATCAAAATTATTCTTGATTATTTGGAAGTAGTCGTCTAGTTTGTTTGTTTTATTATAGACCTAAGTTCTATGTAATATAAAAATGTATGTTTGCTGTATATAATTCTTGCATTTCCCAGCTGTAGGGGAAGGATGGGGTTAGTTATAGGGGTTATTTGAATATCGTCACTTTGGACTCGGAGCACGTGAAGTAGAAGGTATAGCGATATCAATCTTCATGTTCTTTTACTTCCTGTAACAAAAGTTTTTTTGAAATTTTTGGTTTTCTGGCTATTGTTTTGTGGTAGGTGACTTTATTTGTTTTGAGTTTTATATCGGTCTCTTCAATAATTTCAGTTTTCTTGAATTTCGGTCGATCTTTATTTCGTGCCTTTGTTCTAATATACGCAACTTGTTGATTTGTAAACTTTGGGGGTTCATTTCGTTGGGTATTTCTGTTTTCAATGACTTTTTCTTTAGTAATTTGGTTGGAATTTTGAATAGATTGATACAATTTTTTAACATTTTCTTTGTGTTTTTGAACGTAATCGGAAACAATTATACGATCATTTAAATCAAATGGGTCTGTGTTATTAATAAGACCTTTAATTACTTTGAAAGCAAGGACAGCTCTTTTCATCAGCTGTTCAGCTGTGAACGATTTTCCTTCTTCCTTTAGGCATCGATAATGTTCAATCAGTGTTGAATGAAATCTTTCAACTGGTGAATTAGAATTACTGTTTTTTGAAGTTGTGTAATGCAGCTCAATGTTATAAATTTTACAAAAATTTTCTAGATCTTAATTTTTGAATTCGATGCCTAAATCAGCGGTTATTTTGAGTGGTAAACCGTGATGGGTTATAAAATTGAGTAGATTTTCGACTACTAAAACTCCGGTTAAGGATTTTAATGGATATGCCTGACCATATCGTGAAAATGTGTCGATAATTGTTGAAAAAGTTTCGTTTGAAATTTTGAATGTATCTATGTGAACATGCTCAAATGGCTTAGAAGTTGTAGGTGTTAGGTTGAATTTAATTATAGGAGGATTCCGATCGTATTTGTTTTTCTGACATGTTTCGCAATTATTAATATAATTTTGTATGTCATCTGCCATTTTTGACCAATAAAATCATGAACTGAGGGATGTCCTCATTTCATTTATACCTCTATGGCATGTTTTCTTAATGTGATAGCATTTAAGTTTCTCTTTCTGTTCTTTCAATGTTTCTACATCCTCTAAGAATGTTGGACAATGAACAATTTTGAATGAAGAATTCTTGAGTAAATTTTGGATTGTTGTATTGAACATTTGTGAGACTGTTGGGTTTTTAAAATGGAAGGCAAATGTTTGTTTTGGATCGATATATTCTTTAATGAGTTTAACAATATTCTCGCTCAGATTTTTAGAGGGTATGGTAATATAAGATCGCAAATTCTCGAATACCTTTTCTATTCTACATTTGAGTTTTTCTATGTCACCAATAGCTACAATTATTTGATTTTTATATGTATTAACTGGTCTTTCTGAAATGGGAATTTGAAAAACAGGGTCTTCGAGAGAAGTGTGAGCGGTTTGTGAATCCGGTTTTTTCGATTTCATTTAATTTTGGGGGAACAATTTGAATATCAGATAATATGTTAATTTGTTTTTTCGGTTCTTGCGGTTCCAGGACTTCATTGAGAACGTCGTTGTCTAAGACTGGAATATTATCGTTATTCAAATAGATGTCGATAAGTTCGTTTATGTCTCCAGGATTATTTTGAACTGAAAGTGTTTCGATAGCATTTGTTTCATCCTTTTTCATGTTGTCTAGACGTATCAAATCAGCGATATTAATTTCGGTTGCCAATTTAGGTGAGTCCGTCCCTGTATATTCGAAAGTTTCGTAAGAATACATTTCGAATATAGAGGATTGAAAGCTCTCTACAGGAAGTGGTTGTATCAATTTCACTGATATTATTCTATCGGTGGGGTTTTGTACTTCCATAAGGGCGTAACCATTTTTTGAAGTTGTCAATATTTGCGGGATGAAAAGATCATTGAGTGTTCCCTCAAGGGTAAGAATTTCACCTTCAGGAACTGTGACAGGCAGATATTTAAGAACTCTTTCTTGTGGGTTGACAGAGAAAGAAAAACTCGTATCTGTATACTGTCTGAACTTGAAAGGAATTTCAACATGATTTCCTATCAGTCTCTTATTCACAAGGTCTATATTCAGGTGCATATTTATCAAGTCTGTTAATCCTAAAAGCCGTTTTGATAATAGTATTTGAATGATAAATTTTGTTTGGGGATAATTTTTCAATAATAGATGGTTTAATAATGGATCTTGAACTTCCAGTATCGATTAGTAGTTTAATAATTTTATTTTTGTGACCAACTTCGACATAAGGTAATGCATTGTTACAAAATGCATTGATTTCGGCTAAGTATGATCTTCGAATTGAGTTGTTAAATGAAAATTTCCAGTTTCATCACAATCTACGTCGCTTAAGTATTCATTCTGAAAATTTGGTTCGTTTTCTAAATAAACAGCATTTTCTGAAGAGTATGCTTCTTCACTAAGGTTGGGATTATCATAAAATTGTTGATCAGTGTCATTATATTGGGGAAATTCATCGTATTCGTTAGAAAATAATTCCTCAGATATAAAATTGGGTTTTTGACTTGCGGTAAACATTTTTTGAGGGTTTCGGTAATTATTAGGGTTCCTAAAAGTGTTGTTTTGTTGAGAAAAAGGTCTTTGAGACATTTTTGTTGGGTTTCTTGATGTAGTGGACATGGGTTCCGGTTTCGGTAATTGATTAGGTGGAATATTTTTTGGTTTAAAAACATTCTGAGAAGGTCCGAAAACTTCTCGGTTTGTAGGGTATCTTTGTGGTGGTATTTGTCTGGGTTGGATATTAATAGGTTGGCTTGGCCAATTAGGTCTACTTGAGAATTGTGGATTGAAAAAATGTTGTTAATTTTTTGAAAAATAATTTGGGTTAGAGAAATTTTCGTTTTGAAAATTTTGTCTTTGAGGTTGTATGAGTCTAGGGCCATTTTGGTTGACGTTTGGCAACCGAAAGTATTGAACTTTGGTTTATAATCGTTTAACGAACCATACATTTTTTTTAAATTTTCGAACTCGTTTACGTATGCCATGGCGTCTTCCAGTGAGGCTGGCTTTTTAAGATGCAATGAAAGTACTGAGGGCTACTTTATCGTAGTGAGTTGTTTGGTAAAGTTTTTCTTCTGGAGTTAGGTCTGGGTTGTTACTGACTCTTTGAACTACATTACTTTTGGTTAATTGAATTCTACTACCGAAAGTCATTAGGTCTTCTCCTCTATGGGGTCGACTTCTAGTTAATTCTTGAACTGAATAGTCCAAATCTCTCCTATCCGAAAAACATTTTTTCAGAGCAAATTTTAAGGCGTCCCAAGTATTAAGTTCGGTTCTGTTACCAACCATATACTCGGCTTTACCTGTCAATTTTTCTTGAATACATTCAAGAACGTGTTCATTAAATGAAGCATCATTAAACACATTGTACGCGTTAACTATAGCATCGCATCTACTGATAAATTTGTTCAATGTATTGCTATCACCATCAAAAGTTTTTAAATTGTTTATTCTAGATTTGAAAAGGTTCCAATTTATTTGAGTTGGTTGGGGCGGAACTGATGGAACCATTGTGGGTTGAAAAGTGTTATCAAAATTTTCAGTATTATTTGCTGAACTTTCTTGAAATGATAAACTATTCAATCGTAATAAAATATCTTCAATTTCATTCATAAATAAATAATTGTTTTTCTCAATAAATAGTTTCTTAAAATTACTCGTCTCGAATAAACAACAGTTTGTTCGCAATGAACGATACTATATATCTTCGCCGAAGTCCTTATACAGAGGGTTCGTGAAGGCAAGAAGGAAATATTTGGCACTTACCTGTAAGTTCCAGTTCCTTCTCCGTTGATTCCTTGCAGCTTCCCTGGGGCTCTGTCGTCTCCTTGTCCGCTCGTTCTGGGTGGTCCTCGAAGGATTTTTGTTGAATTTGTGCTGAAGGGGTTGAAACTCCACGACGCAAAAAGTTCGTTTTCACGCTGCACAAATCCTACCGACTGCGCCAATTAAATGATTGGAACGAGAAAATAACTTTTTAAAAAGAATTTATTTTACAAACTAGAGACGACTGTCTCTCACGAGAGCTACAAACAGAATGATAATTAATATAATGTTAACTGGATGCTAACTGCATGTCGAGATAAGGGATTCCTGGAATATCTCTTACTCAGCTGAATCTCCGTGTGAATGGCCGTGTCGTGGGAACTATGACCACGTAACTCGCATTTCAGTATTCAAATCTATATAGGGCTTCATCCAACATGATTGCTTGAACCTCAATACTCTATGTGTGTTCATCACTATCAAGCCATGATTGACAGCTTGCTGTAAGTTTCTATAGTGAACAATATATTTTCTTTTATCGTTTAAATTTGGAATTAATTTGGGAACTTTCGATTTTGCATATGGAGGTATCAAACGTTCAACTGAAAATGGAAAATCTGAATGTTTATCGTGAAGTTCTTGGGGATAATGTATATCCACTTCCAATACAGCTTCCAATACAATGATTGTGACATGCTGTGACCATATAGATTTGTTGCATCCAAATATGAAATGAATGAAGATGGTTCATTTGGATTATAATTCGGTAAAAATTTATTGTTTGCTTTATGTTTCCTTTCACTAAATTGACTGATTCCACCACGAATACCTTTTTGAAAGAAGTGAACCATATCAATGTCAGTTAGTAATTCCAATTCAATATTAGTATATTTCAACATGGCATCCCACGATAATCCGGGTGCAGTGAAGTATTGTGCCGGATCCAATTTATATTTATCAACAGATATATTTCTAAAGTTTTCAAAAATATCACATAATAGTAACACATCTGACTTTAAATATAAATCGAAGTATTTACCCTAATCCTGACATTCGAACAAATTCCAAACAAGTTGAGCTCTCCCATAATCATTATCTGATATATGTTCACAATTGAGTTTATCATAAAATTGATTTTTGGTTGGAAGTCTTGAATGATTCAGTTTGTCGATGTCATCAACAAAACTATAGGGAAATACACCTTTCTTTCTCATCAAATTGAAATTTTCAATTTGTGGGAAAAGTTTGCGCATCTCGATACACTGATCAGATGTTAAATTAGCTCCTAATTTCTCCAAAGAACGAGGCATGAATCTGAAACTATCAATGAATCTCATTTTCAAATAATTCTTCTTCACCCTGCCATCTTTATCCGTATAGGAGTGTGTAAAGAGATGTTTTGTGAAAGATATATATTTCTCATTAGTTTGTGGGATGATATCCACTTTATTTTTGTTTTTATACAATTCCTTTATGAATAAGTGACAATCCTATCCACTCAGATTGTGAAAAATTATAGGAATGAAATTTGGTAATTTAAAATTCAAATTACATGATGAATGAGCAGCAGGGGACCTTTTTTTTCCTGTGAGATGACAATGATCCCTCACTGTAACTTCACCATCATTGAATTGTTTAGAACAAATGCCACAATTTGTGGCAGAAGCAAACTGTTCCTCTTCCTCAGAAGTTTGTGCATCCATAGGAATAGGAAACCTGAGATGATTTTCATAAATATTTTTCAAATCATCTTCGATTTTGCTAACGAATTTCTGGGCTGCATCCACACCCCTATACGAAACAAATTTTGATAAATCATCATTGTATGAACATTTAATCAAATAAGCAAATGAATAAGGCTCATGTTTGAATGTCTTGATCGAGTACGAGTATTCAGGGTTTGGTTTGGTGGTTTGAATCGGCTTAGGTACTGATTCAAAATCGACATACACTACAAATGGTACCTTCATTTTTTTCTCAAATTTTTCAAAAGTTAGTATATTTTCAGGCACCATTTTCCCATATTTATTGACTTTGAAATTGGTAGAGGGTGTTGTAGTACTCAAGTGAGTACAATCATTTATCTTATGACGTAATAGTAATTGTTTATTAGAAAAATATAATAAACAGCCATCACAAAAATATTTCTTATGTTCATGAGCCGATAATTGGCTTGAAACTAATCTTGAAAGATCTTTGATCCAACAATAATGACTATTACCGAAATCATCAGTGATAAGTAACAAATTGACATGTCTCCTAAGTCTTCTCTGAGAGTAATGTAGTGGTCCAATTATTTCATACATTATTTTACCCTTCTCGAATTTACTTTCTAAACCGTACACATTAACTGAAATATCATTTTTGTCTTCAAATTTCACAATATCCTTCAAATTTACCGGAAAATTCATACCTGTTACATCTATGACTGTATTGAAATGTTGATATGATGAAACTTCTGACGTTCTATCGATTGCAGGATGTAGTGCTGAAGTGATAGTCCATGCAAAACAATGCTGATCTTCATTACGGACTAATGTCCGTGGGTAATACCACGGCCTTTCTACGCTCGATACATTCAGACAGCTTCACATATGAACATCCACTGAGCGGGCTGTATTTATTGATGTTCACCTCCAGAAACATGACCTTAAATATAATTAAAAAAAACTGATCCATCCAATTAAAACTTGGTAGGAATGCTTACTTGAATCACGTTCCTGGAATTCTGTAGTTTGAGCGATAATCCCATTTCGAAAACCATCAAATAAGGAATTCAAATCAGTAGATTGGTCAACTGCTCTATTCTGAGAGTTAAATGATTTGGTTTCCTTCAGGTCTTGTGTTTGCAGAATATAACTCCCAAATACTTCCATATTCACTTTGATGATTTTGTGAACCCTGATGGCTGATTCCAATAATTCTATAACTTTCTGCCTGATTTCATTAAAGAATAACATGTAATCCGTGTAAACAATGGAACTCTGCTCCCTGTATGTAGCAATCCGACGCTTGAAGGCGCTCTTTATAATTTGAACACCATCACTCAATTGTACACATGCATTATTCTTATGTTGCAGACTTCTATTGTGAGAATTCACTTGAGTCAATGGAATCATCACATTACAACAATTACATGTGTACATAGGTGTTGCAGCGTCATCTAATCTCACTCGTTTCACTGATGGACCTCCTTGACAACTCTGGAGCTGATGACGACGAAGGTTGCCACTACGAGTAAAAGATTTACCACATTCACAAGAATATATTTTCTATGTTATGTTCTCACTAACTCACTCGATGGAAACTGACATAACCAACACCCGCCCGCTTCTTAAATACCATAATCCACATCGCCTGCGCGTCACCGTCGAGAGTGAGGGTAGAGCCATGCGTTACGTCATAGCCATCGTCACATCGAGGGAGGTAAGGGCGCATCGATGAATACGCATTACTCAGCCAAACGCCATGGAGTGCACATCTAGCTCTCCTACCGTTGAACGGTTGCTGCTAGGGATAGAGCGATGCGTTAGGTCACAGCCTTCTTTACTTCGAGAGAGGTGAGGCAGACCGATGAATACGCATTACTCAGCCAGACGTCGTGGAGTGAACATCTTGCTCTCTTATCGTTGAACGGTTGCTGCTGCTGTGACGTCACATCACTATTAACTTGGTGGCCTCTCACCGATGGAGCATTCATTACTTGGAGGATCTTCGAAGTATGCAGACGTATGTTTGTATGTAGACAAGCACATGATGAAACCCTGTACCGTGCATTCTCTCTCTCTCTCTCTCACACACACACACCTATACGTGACTAGGTGGTGAAGCGAGGACCGTGGAATTATCTATAAGGTTCCGAGGACATAGTGAAGGAGTCGTCTTAGACCAATGGCGTTTACATTACTGATGATGAAATTTCATAAGCATTCCCAAAAGCCTCTCAGATTCTCTGAAATTGCGAATGGAAAAAATTGTGTGTTCCGAGGACTCCGTAACCACCATGGGTTGTGAGGACTCTTCAAATTCGCGCCTTTTTTTATGTGTGTGATGGAATGACTTCATTTGTACGCCGATGCGGGGACCTCATTTGCATAATGTGTGTAGATGCGAGGACCTCATCTGCATTTGTGTGTAGATGCGAGGACCTCAAATGAAATAACAATTGTAGGATTGTTTGAAGAACATTGGCATTGTTTTCTGAAGGTCAAAGTGAGTAGATTTAATTTGTGTGTCGATGAGGACACCTCATCCGCGATTATGTTAGAATGTGGGGACTTCAAATTAAAAGATTCATGAGCAGTTCCAAAAGTTTGTCGTAATATGTTTGTACAGGCCGTTTCTTCTATCATGTGGTAACATTGCTATATTCTAAACCGTAATAGATACGAAGACGATTGAATATGAAAAAAGGTAACTGTCATCGGGAACAATACAATGGTTAAATAAAATTTAGGGGGACGCTCGCCCTTCTCGAGTTAAACGAAAATTCTGATTTTCGTTTTTTTCGAATGGAATTGTTATTTCGGAGTATATCAAAAATTGGAAAAATGAAATGTTATTGTATTCGAAGTGTACTGTGACGATTTGATGATGAATATTCGATAAAACGTTTCGTGTCAACATATTCACCATCAACTTTTTTTTCAAATACGGACCTTCCTTTTTTATTACAGATATTGATAGAACAATAAATTCACAGTCCAAGGATATATCACCTTTGATATTTTTATAGCGTTTAATATGAAATAACTACCATCATCAGTGACAAAAATTTTAAATTACGGTCCTGTCGTTACTTCTTTCGTGAATTGTTTCGATTTCTTCAAAATATTATTCAGACAACCCAATAAATTTGACAGGTAGGTATCCTGACACAATGAATATTCGTATTTTTGCATTTTGGATTTTTTTTTATTGCCGTAACCCTTCTTTCAAGGCTTATTTCTCCCTAATCAATTATAATTCGTAATATTTTTATAATTCTCAATCCTGGAGGTAATGAAAATATCAGTTTTGGTCAAAATGAGATTGTTATATAATTTGGTATGATGAAATAGCATCTCAATTCATTGACCATTTGAAAGCGTAGGCTCTGCTTGGTTTATGTAGCAGAAAAAATGAATGCGTTGTTGGTATCTGTTGAGAACTTTCAGACGTTAATGAACTTATTAAAGATGTATTGAACTTATGAAAGGACTGATATGGTATTTTTTATGCAAAATCAAATACAAATCCTCTTTTGACAAGGAATATGTATGTTGAGCTATATCCGAATCGTCCTATTCCGAACATCTAAATGTTTAGACGATTAGAAAGAAATTTTAGGGACTATGGTGCATTTGACAGAAAGAAAACAAGAAAATGTGTGGTTACTGAAAGTGTGAGGGATATAATAAATGTTATGGGTAAGCACATATTACCTCATAAAAATTTAAACAGTGAAAACATTTTTTTTTTATTTAGGATTGGCCAGTTACATAAATCATGCTAATCAAGATTGTTCTCCACGAGAAATTGCCCACGAAATGGGGATTTCTATAAAATCCACCAGCACTATTTTGAAAAAAAAAGAAATGTAAATGCTACAGGATATGCCAAGTTCATCACCTCAATGAAAGGGATTACGGAAGGAGAGTACGATTTGCGAAGTGTTCAAGACGTAGAAATAGGGAAGTTAAATATTTGTAAAAATATAATATGGACGGACGAATCAAAATTCACCAACAATGGTTGGTTTAACAGAAATATCCATTTTAGGTGGAATAATACAAATGAACATTTACTTAGGAAAACCAATTTTTGAAAAGTGTTCGGAATAAATGTTTGGTTGGGAATTGTGGGAACAACAAACATCCTTGGCCCTTTCTTTCACGATAATCATTTGAATAGTGGAGTGTATCTTCTTTTTTATTCAATGAATTCGATGGTTACTCAGATGAATTACCACTGAATATCCGCCATGAAATACAATATTTTCAACAGGACGGCGCTCCTCCCCATAATGCATCAATCGTAAGGAAACATTTAGATTCAATATTCCCAAGAAAATGGTTTGGAAACAATGGACCAATTAACTGGCTAGGTCGATCCCCAGATCTTACTCCTTTAGATTTTTTGTCTGGGGATACATAAAGAATAAAATTTTTTCAACACAAGTATAGATATCGAACATCCCAAACAAAAAATAAGAGATGCATGTATTAGTATTACACCTTATTATGCTAGAGAATTTCCACAGAAATTGTCTGAACCGACTTATGTGCATTCAACAAAGAGGTTGACAATTCGAGCATTCAATGTAGATTGCCATGTAGCTTTGATTTTTCATATGGGTTTAATTTTTCCAAGATTTCATTATAAAATTATTTTTTTTCTGTTTGATTGTTGTCACTGATGATGATGGGTATTTCTAATGAAACGCTATAGAAATATCAAATGTGATATACCCTTGGATTCTGAATTTATCGCTTTATGAAAATCTGTAATGAAAAAATAGGTCCGTATTTAAAAAAAAAGTTGATGGTGGCCACGTTGACACGAAACGTTTTATCGAATATGTATTATTACATCGTCATAGTACACTTCGAATACAATAAAAAAATTTCCCCATTTTTTGATATTATTCAGAAACAACAATGCCATTCAAAAAAAAACGGAAAACAGCATACGACCACTGTATTATTTTCGATGACAGTTACACTTTTTTACATTTAATCGTCTCCGTATTTGTTACGGTTTAGAATATAGCAATGTTACCACATGATAAAAGAAACGTCCTGTATATTACAATAGATTTATCGTAGTGAATTGAAAGAGTTATATTTTTAGGAGTGATTAATTTTTGGGAAAGAAAGTTTTTGGCTTTCTACTACTCCATCTGATACAAAAAAATGGATGAGAGAATCTTCCAAAAAAAAACACCGGTGTATACCAGTTAGGGTGACAGTGTTCCATGTGAGTACAATTTATTACCATTCATTCAAAGTAGAACTCATGTGAATGATATCTGATTCTTATTCCTCAACAAATGTTTGATATACAAACTGAATAGAGAAAAGTATCTTCTGTATAATTCAGTGTTCATATAGAAGTATTTGTTTTGAAAGAATTTTTTTCTTTCGTGTAATTCAATGTTTATATGAAAGTAGCTGTTTCAGGAAGACTTTCTTTCAGTTTGTGTCTGAAAGTTACTTCTTTGCATGATCTATACATCCATGTATAGCGTTACTTATTTTCAAATTGATTACTTCCTTCCTTTCTTTGGAAGATTCTCTCATCCATTTTTTTTTGTATCAGATGGAATAGTAGAAAGCCAGAAACATTCTTTCCCAAAAATTTATCGTAGTGTTTGGCCGAAAGAAAATATCTTTATCGTATTGAGGAATAACTCTTGATTCAATTTCAATGAGCGTGTATCTAAAAAATATTTTAAGGTGTTATTTTTTCCTACAAGCGTGCGCAAAGTAGTACTTTTCTGCACGTCGTTCACAAAAGTAAAATTACCTACAAAATCAGATTGGTAGGGAATATTTATATTTGTTTGAGTAACTCTTGGCTATTATATGCAAGTGAGAAACCGTTTCACCTTTTAATAGTAATTAAAGTAATATTTTTTTGAGTACCTGGTTCAATGACAAATGATTAAAATATTGTCAAGCGTGCGTCTGTCGACCTCGAAACATTGATTTACAATTTTTTGTTGTATAGTCAGTTCTTTCTTTCAAGTTTAATTAAATATCATTGACGCATTTGAATATATCTGATATTAAAGCTCGTAGAAAAAATTTTGTTCGTAACACGTGCGCAAATTGCTTTTTCCGTACGCAAGAACTCATCTGAACTGCGCTTCGCGTCGTTCGTATAACTGTATTAGCAAGCGGAAAAGTAACACTTTGCGCACTTGTTGGGAAAATAACTTTAAAAATAAATAAATGTAAATAGCAAATATCTTACTGATTTAGATCTTTGATAATAAGCTCAATTCCTGTATGTATAAACAGAGTATCAGGAAGATTCTGAGTACTTTTGTCGTCTTCGATGATTTATGAGTTATTTGAATATCATACAGTATTTAATTGTTTGTCTATATTTCCATAAATAATAGTAAAAATTTGTATGGATAATTGAATATTCGAAGATCATTTTATTCAGTATTCAAAGAAGAATTGAATAGTTTATAATATCATCAAAGTTAATTTTTCAGTAATCTAGACAATTGTTAATTCACAAAATTTTCTAAAACTTCCTTTATCGTTCAAATTAAAATAAATATTCAAATAATTACCGTAAAAAAATTTCTCTTCGTGGAGATCTTCTCAGATACATACAAAAGAAGACTGCATGATAAAAGATCTGAAAGTTTCAATACTTTGTTTATAACAATTTTTTTAAATAAAAGAAAAAAGAAAAAACAATAATGTGAAAAAAATGTTTTTTTTATTTATCATTATTTTATAATTTGTATGTCAATGAAAGACATTTATAAACTGAAACAAATGATTTTTATCTCCATTTGTTCATAAATCACAAGTGAACTATTTCAATGTTTGAAAAAAAAATTACAACTTCATAGAGAACTGTCAATTATGATTTGAAAAAAATTTCTCAAATAATATTCAATTGTTTAAATTTTTTTATTTTATATATCTCCTGTTTAAATTATTAGTCAAGACATTTTTTCTTTCCTAAAATCATTATTAACGGTTCTCTACAAAATAACAAAAAAATTTCATTAACAATTTCATTGTTTATTAACTTAACAATTTATTATAAACTAATTCTCAACTTAGTTTAATTTTTTTCTTGAAAGTTATAAAAACTACAAAAACCACCACGAGCATAAAAATACCGAAAAAATAATGGTCCCATTATTTATTCAATTTTGAAAATACACGTGCTGCAAAAGTTGCAGCAGCTGATCCATTTGTTGACTTTAATGCTTATATAACTTTTAAACTATTAGAGATACTACAAAAAATATTCAGGTCATTTTTGTTATTGTTATTTTGTTGTTGTTTTGTTGTTGTTGTTGTTATTTTCAGTTATTGTTAATTTGTTGTTTTAGGTATTTGTTTATAAAAATTAAAGATTTCCTCGAGTTTTTTTAACTTTTCAGGCTTACAGCTCGGTAAATAATGCGAATTCGGATATTGAACTTCGGAGCAATTTCGTTAAACTATAAATTATCTTACATAGGCAGTTGGTTATTGGTTTATTTTTTTATAAGCTATTAGTAAATTTCGCAAACATTTTGGGAATTATTATATTCCCACCTAATTGCTTACTACTATTTCACTGTATTCTAGTTTGTAATTGAAAAAATGCTTTAAACGTGCAATAATTTCATTAAAAAATATAAGACACGAGGTTAGAATAATATTGTTGAGTAGATAATAATACACGTGCAACTAAGGAGAGTCACAAATAAATCGACTATTCACAAAGATATGAATATATCAACGTCTTTTTCATGTCTAGTCGAAACTATGAAACGTTATTTGCAAATAAAATCGAAAATAAAAAATAATTTTCAGTATGTCACGAGATGTCGACACTGAACTGTGCTTGGTAACTGTTTATTAGACGATGAATCACGTTTCCAGACAAAACAAGTATAAACTGTAACCCATGTTTTCGATAAAGGTAATAGGATAAATCAGGTTAGAGCAGTGTTTCTCAAACTTTTCGAATTCACGGCTTCCTTATGTTTTTTGAAGATTATCGTGGCGCCCCGAACGTAAAGACTAGACTAGATATTTAATTAATAAAAGTAGGTAGGTGGCTGTCTGAACGGATTGTATTTTGCAATTACCGATATAATCATATTATCAGAGTATTTTTATTAATAGGTACCGACGTATTACCTTTACTCTCAGTTATCTATGTTGTAAAACGTTGAACCTTGAGACTCACCCGTGGCCCACGGCTCCCCAGTAAAGGTTCCACGATGCCCCAGGGCGCCGCGGCGCACACTTTGAGAAACACTGGGTTAGAGAGCTGCATATTGTAATGTACAAAATTCTAAACAAAAGCCAAAAACATATGGATATCGAGAATCTGGGTACATTGTAATGATTTGTAAGGAAATAACAGTAAAAAATCATGTGGAAATAGAAAAAAAAAGAAGCAGTCTAGGAACTTTTTGGAGATGTGTTAGTAAAATTCATTAATAGCTCATAAAAAATTAACAAATGAACAAATAACCAACTGCAACTGTAAGATAATTTATAGTTTGTCAAAATTGCACTGGAGTTCAATATCCGAATTCGCATTATTTACTGAGCTGTAAGCCTGAAAAATTGAAAAAACCCGAGGAAATCGTAAATTTTTATAAACAAATGCCTAAAACAATAAATTAACAATGACTAAACAATATATGCAAGATGACATTTAAAAGCATTAAAGTCAACAATTGGATCAGCTGCTGCAACTTTTGCAGCACGTATATTTTCAAAATTGAATAAATAATGTAAATTTTTTTTTTCGGTATTCTTTTGTATGTATCTAAGTAGGGCTCCATAAAGTGAAAAAATTTTACGGTAATTATTCAAATATTCATTTTACTTTGAACGATAAAGAAAGTTTTATAAAATTTTGTTAATTAACAATTGTCTAGATTATTGAAAAATTAAATTTAATGAAAAATTAATGGAAATCAGGTCTCTATGGTGTTCAGATTCTGTTCTATCTGTTTAAAATCTGTTTTTCCGTTAATCAGCTGTCTCCCCCATACGAGCGATAACTCGCAGAAGTTAAGAACACGGTTGCAAAATCATCCCAGCTTCAACCAGATGAATTATCTCGAGTGGTAGTGCGCCCGATCTTGAGTCGGGCGCACTACCACCGCGGCCAATTATATCATTTTCAAGTTACGTACTCGCTTAGAGGCCATGCACGCAACCTAAAAATGGCGCGGACGGCAATTTACAACGTTAAAATAAAATTATAAATAATGGATACACACTTTCGAGAGTCGGAATTTTTTTTCAGTGAATTTCTTCCTCTTCAAGGACCATTTCTCCGAAATTTAAAAATATTTATAGCTCACGAACTATAAACAACAAAACCGAACAATGCTTTTGAGGGTCTTGAATAGTTTTTAACTTTTAGAATTTTTTATGAACTTACTTTTTTTTTCACAATGATCTAGACAATATTTCGGATCGAATGAGCCTAACCACTTGATTTTACTAAAAGTATGTCCATTCAACACGAATTTAAACTCAAAGCCCAGACTATATAGTTATAGAGCCGCGGGTCTAAAACCAGTCTTTCTTTTGGTGAGATGAAAGTCCATCCCTCGAAAACCCAAAAATTCAAATATTTTGAAATCGGTTAGAGCCCATCCCAGCACGACGGGAAAATGTCTATCGACTTTATCGACGATTTCTATATGACTTCCGTTATGAAAATTTTGTATGGAAAGTGACTAGTAATTATCTGACATTGTCGAGACATTGGTTGAGTACTACTCGAAACTATATGAGAGCTGTTAGCTCCTGCCGGCTGGAATAATCCATTTGAGCGAGGAAGAGCACACAAATTTACTCAGGGAGAAGAATGAATGCCACCAAATTGATTCTTTGGTTTGGTTTGGTTTATGGTTTGGTATGGTTTGGTTTATGAATGAATACTGTTATTAACGAAAACCAAAAATGAATAAATAAAGTTATTAACATGTTTCACCAACAAATCATCGCGAAGGTAATACCACAAAAGCTCAGATGCAGATGAATATTTTTTGTGGTTGTTTTCGAATACTTACTTTCCGTGTTAGGAATCACACGTTAAAAGGTAAGACCTCGTTAGTCCTTAGCTCGCACAAGTTTCTCAACTTCTGAGAGTTGTCGTTCCTATGGGGGCGACAGCCGATTAACGGAAAAACAGATTTTGAAACAGATTTTTTTTAGTCAGAAGTGACATTAAATAATGCAAATTCATTGTACATTTTTCAAATTTTCTACCGAAATTCGTTCGCGCATTGAAAATCAACCAAATAATTCTGAAAAATCCTTTTTTTTTTAATAAAAAACCGCATTCGGTTATTTTTTTCGGACTCCGTCAGTTTAAAAAAAACACGTTTTTTTCAAAATTATCGGTAGTTTTCAATGCCGTTATCCACGATAATTTGTTAGTAGCAAATCACAGCGACAATTTTTGCGCGTTGATTAATTGTATTTATTGTCTTGGTTGTCAAGATGACAGTGAGGCCACTGTGAAGTATTACATAATATTTGTTCAACATTTTACGAAATAGTTAAAAAAATAATCACGCCAAATTACATTCGTGTTAATAATTTTTTCGATAATTTCAACTAAATTAGCAATCGTCTTTGTTGCTATTAAAAAATCCCACTCATGTACTTCGTCCACTCGTGAGATTTCTATAGCAACAAAGATTGGTATATCACCTGTGTAATCACTGTTGATAAATTTTTATTTTCCACGAAAACCGATTTTACGAGTACAAAAGTATTTATTAATTAATGAAGAAATGAGAATTGAAATTCTGTTTTTAGCACTCTTATTTGAAACTTACGTTATTGCAGTTTCGTCCTAAAAGGACATTTTCAAAGTAATGAACCATTGTTAGTTTATTGTATAAGTTTGAAAATGTCCTTTCAGGACGAAACTACTGTAACGTTAGTTACAAATAAAAGTGGTAAAAAACATAGAAAGTTTCAATTCTCATTTCTACATTATGGAAATGGTAGGAAAACCACGTGGTAGGAAAACCACGTAGTAGTAACGGCTACATTCATCAATTTATTTATTAATTAACAATGAAACGAAAGTAATACAAATTATGAAAAACAACAAAAATTAATTGGCACTCCGGGGCGCTACATTTCTGACAAAACCTTCTTGTCACTGTTGTCATCTCACACAAATGAGTTCAATTTCATCAGTTCGGACTTCCATTGTCTAATATAATATAAATTGATTTGATAACCCTGAAAAAAAAATCAAAAAGATTAACCGAAAATAACAATTTTATTAAACAAAAAACTGAAATTACAAAGAAATAACATACAAAAACAACCAAACAAATAAAATATGAAATATTAATAAAAGCTGATAAAATTGAAAAAATTAAAAATATTATTAACAAAAAATGGAAAAATGAAAATTAAAAGATTTCAAACCAAGTTATGTCACAACGTTTCGATTGTTATTATCCACAATCGTCTTCGGGTGATAACTGGACTTATTCCTCCGAGATCTGACTATTTATAGGTCATTCGAGTGCTTTCACCTATCCCCTCTTCGCTCTTTCCGCTTCATTGGTTTTGGCGGGAGATGATCGTTTGGCGGGAGTAGGTCGTTTTTTGCTTGATTAGAGGTTTCCATATGTTACGTATCTCTACGCTAGCTTGACTAAATGCGTTGTTGGACAACATATACGCGGCTTCTTTGAATTTTCTCCTAAACCAGTGTTCCTCTTTGTGCTTGAGCCCATTTGATGTTGTGTTGATGAGTCCAAACATGCTCTGCTATTCCGGATTTGCTGGTTTCTCCACGCTGTGTGTGTTCCTTGTGTTTCTTTTGATTTTTATTTTTTTCATTTTTTGTTAATATTTTTAATTTTTTTCAGCTTTTATTAATATTTCAATTTTTATTTGTTTGGTTGTTGTTGTATGTTATTTCTTTGTAATTTCAGATTTTGTTCAATAAAATTGTTATTTTCGGTTAATCTTTTTGATTTTTTTCAGGGTTATCAAATTTGTATATTATATTAGACAATGGAAGTCCGCCACAACCAGTACTTGTACTTTCCTACATCAGAGGATTATCGGAAAGGATAAGACGGATTGGGTCCAAGTATAACATCAGGACCTGCTTCAGATCTGGGAACACTATCCGTAGCAGCCTCATGAAAACAAGACCACCAAACGCAGACTGCGATTCCAAGAATTGCATTTACCGGATACCCTGCGAGTGCGGAGAATCATACATGGGTGAAACTAAGATGCCATTGAAAGTTCGCATTGCTGAGCACAAGAAAGACACACAGCGAGGAGAAACCCAGCAAATCCGGAATAGCAATGTTTGGACTCATCAACACAACATCAAGTGGGCTCAAGCTGAAATCACAAAGATTAATCAAATCACAAAGGTTAATCTTTTTTATTTTTTTCAGGGTTATCAAATCAATTTATATTATATTAGACAATGGAAGTCCGAACTGATGAATACATCACGAAACATTGTCAACCACCTTCAAACAAATGAGTTCAAGTTTACTTACTATACGATGGAGGTAAGATAATTATGCTTTTCGCTCTGATGTCTTGCCGCGTGTATTTTTGGGTGAATATTTACTTGACTATAATACATTCGCTTCTTCTTTTGTATTTCTCCAACTGGACTCCTGTTTCTTTTTTTTGCTCTGTTGTATTTGAAATTGTTTCGTTCTCGTTCTCTGAATTACTAAAAGATTCACCTTTTGTTTGAAGGTGGTTGACAATGTTTCGTGGTGTATTTCATCAGTTCGGACTTCCATTGTCTAATATAATATAAATTGATTTGAAATTCCTGAAAAAAATAAAAAGATTAACGGAAAATAACAATTTTATTGAAACAAAAAACTGAACTTACATGGAAATAACATACAAGCTACAACCAGAAAATAAAAGATTCAAATATTGATAAAAGCTGAAAATTAAAAAATATTATTAACAAAAATGAAAAATAGAAATAAAAATTAAAAGATTTCAAACTAAGTTACGTCACGACGTTTCGATTGTTAGTATCCACAATCGTCTTCGGGTGATAACTGGACTTATTCCTCCGAGATCTGACTATTTATGATCTATAAATACGAATGACCTATAAATAGCGTTTTTCGCTTGATAAGAGGTGTCCATATGTTACGGTCATCAAACGGTCACCAAACGGTCATCTCCCGCTAAAACCAATGAAGCGGAAAGAGGAAAGAGGAGGATCTCTTTCTCGGAGGAATAAGTCCAATTATCACCCGAAGACGATTGTGGATACTAACAATCGAAACGACCACTATAGAAATCATCTCGTGGGCCAAGAGGAAGATTTTTCATGGAAGGGTGATTTTCGGTGAACTTGTGAATTTCCTCAGAAAGTTCCCGGCGAAAATCACATTCCCACTTCTCGATGACTTCATAAACCAACGATTTGATCTTATTTATTTTTGCAACGGTCATATCATGGCGATGAGCCATTGTTTCGGATAGTCAATTTTGGAGAGGATGGTCGAAACACCTTGGACATCCGTGATAAAAACAACCCTGAAACTCGAAAATCTGATTGGTTTCAGAACACGGGGTATAATAATAACCATTAAAAATAATGATAATTTGTGGCTTCCTCGAGCGCTTGTTGTAGCTCCGGCATACGCCAATAAAGACCCCAAATGTAACGATGTACGAAAGAACATCAGGAAATTGCAGACCCAATGGACTCTGCAATTGATGATGACCGATGCCGAAGTATCAGTACCTGTAGATGGTTGCGGAATACCCGAGTTGCAGCAATTTCATCGCCCTCTCTCTATACGGGACCAAGGGGCGTGATTTGTTTTTTAAAGGTGACGGTGTTGGAACCTTGTTGAACTTGTTGTTCCATGAGAAGCATTATAATGTCATCACTTCCCTAACTACAGCCTTTTGCTGTGAGTATTACTGTGAAGAATGTCATGTTTCCTTCGATCACAAGGAAAAGCATCGGTGCGGCAGTACTTGTTTTTCGCGTCAGGCTTCACCGGCTTGTCCTATTAATCAAGTGAAAATCACCTGCGAGTCATGCACAAGATTTTTTCGAGGTCAAGTGTGTTTCGAAAATCATATTCGGGATAATATTTGTGAAAAAATTGTGAAAAAGATGCGAGGAATGTTTCAAAATTGTTCCAACTATTCGTTCTCACGTCTGCGGAGAGATCTTCTGCAAAATTTGCAACAATGTCCCACCAGCCACCCTTGTTACATTCAAGCGGACACAAAGAAGCCTCACACTGATAATCTTTTGTTCATCTTTCATGATCTGGAGACTCGTCAGGAGAGCATGCAGGCTGATGGATCGATACTTCACGAGCCGAATTTGTGAGTTTTTCGTCAATGCTGTGACGCTTGCCTCGAAACCGACCAAGAAATTTGCAAAAACCGTGGTGTACGTCTTCAAATTCTCAAGTGCAGCGATCCCACCTCTCCATTTGTTCACCATGAGGAAAAAATTCAAACAATCATAGTCATCGCCCACTTTATTTTGAATTATATTTTAACACAAACTAACCTAACCCCTGATCTTATCATGCGCGGGAGTAAACTCATATCAATGACCGTCGGAAATGTAAAATTTTTGTATTCTCTCAATTATTTCCCACTGACTTTGGCAAAACTTCCCAAATCTTTTGGATTTTCGGAGCTGAAAAAGGGCTATTTCCCGCATCTTTTCAACAGTGTGGAAAATCAGAATTAGAAGGGCCCCATTTCCTCTCTTGAATTTTATTCTGCTGATAATCTTGTTTCAGAGGCCCGTTCTTCCCTTATCAAATGGCATTCGGAAAGAGTCTCTGAAAAATATGTTTTCGATTTTTCTCGAGAAATCATAGATTATTGTCAGTATGTTGATATCCTGACCAAAGCCGGTTTGAAATTTCGTCAACTCATGTTGACTGAAACGAATGTATGTCCATTTACGGAAGCCGTAACGATTGACTCGACATGCAATAAAGTATTTCGCAGGAATTTTCTCAAACCAAATACCACTGGCATTTTTCCTAAGGATGGATATAGACGCTGTAATAATCAGTCTGTGGTTGCTTTGGAAGGAAAGAAAGCGAAGTATAAAAATTCAACAAGCATGTCGTTCTTCTGAGGCGCTCGTTGGCAATTTTGAAGTTGATGGTTGGTGTTCTGAAACCAATCAGGTTTTCGAGTTTCAGGGTTATTTTCATCACGGATGTCCAAGGCGTTTCGATCATCAGAGAGATACTCCTCTCCAAAATTGTCTTTCCGAAACAATGGCTCATCGCTATGATATGACTCTTTCAAAAGTAAATTACATCAAAGCTATGGGTTATGAGTTCATCGAGAAGTGGGATTGTGATTTTCGCCGGGAACTTTGTGAGGAAATTCAAAAATTCACCGAAAATCACCCTATCTAGAAAAATCTTACACTTCTATGGTGCCTTATGCCTTGTTTGTTCTTTATACCCTTGGGTGTGTAAATATGGTAAATTTCCTATTGGTCATCCCAAAGTACTTGTTGGTGAAGAATAATGTTTCTCTCTCCTCCATATCAGGACTCAAAGTATACGATACTTCCTCCCCAAAGTCTCATTCACCCTGTTCTTCCACAGAAAATGAACAATAAAACCGATGATGAAAACCAACAATACATTGAGGAGTTTTTAAAGCGCGAGGGTATACTTTTGGAATTTTCCAAAGTTACGGCCCTGGCTCACATATATCCGAATTTGTAACCGCAGGCCCTAAAAATTATAGTTTCAGACTCTGGACGACAAGAGAACAAGATTTTAAAGTTGTTTGCAAAGTGAAGGGCATATGCCTAAATTACCATGCCTCACAGAAGATAAATTTCGACTCAATAAAACAAACTATTCTGAACTCTGGTTCCCTCATCGAAATTTCAAGCAAACAGATAAGACGTTCCAAAGAACACAAAGTCATTACCATCGAATTCATCAAAAAGTACAAACCTGTATGCCCAAAACGTCAATTTCAGTCTGATAACACCTCCATACTATACGGTTTCAAGAAATCAAAAAACTAAAAAATACAAAACATCACAAACTGCTGTTATAACATTGAAACAAACATCAAATTGTTCTACTTTTTCACATAGTCTAATGAAAAATATCCACTTCACAAATTTTTATGTGGTTGACGTAGATCCCTAAAATGGTAAACTTTTTATTCTAAAAAGCAACCCGTCATAACCTCAGATTTTATAAACCTTCTATCCTTCCTAAGCCCCCTCACTAATCCCTATAATTAACAAAATTCAAATTGCAGTAATAAATGAAAAGAGCCATAATATTTGAGTAAAAAAAGATGCCACTAGAGTAGCAGATTACAGCCGTTTCTGGGCCTCCCCCCACCACTATGACGTATTAATTGCTTTTTTTGTTGTTTAGTGACCTTGAAGTGTCGCAAGACACTTTCAATTCTGGAATGACATCTACATACGTCACACGATGTCGACAAGGTGACTTTGAAGAAGCCTTTACATGCGGACAAGGCGACTTTGAAATAGTTTTTTGGGTTTGACATACACGGTAAAGTTAGGATTTGACATTATCCTTCATGTGTACTCTGTACACATAATAATATAATTACCATTCATTTTATTTACCTGATGAAAATCCTAAATTATTCCAAGGGGATGCACAAAACAAGCGCCTCGAGTGCTTAGGAGAACCCTTGGGATAATAAAGGATAAATGTTATAATAATGTTTGTTTATGTAGTATCTTGTTATATCGAATTGAAAATAAAATTGAAATTGAATTGAAAATTGAAATTGAATTGTACCAATTTGTACAGAATAAACACACGTCTGCATACCACGAAGATCCACTGACTATTACCCCTTCCTAATCAGTTTGGATGGTACCTATCGTGACAGTGAGTGCACACGTCTACACTCCCTGAAGTTCCAACGACCACTGCTTGCTTGTATCACCATCTGTCAACACATCGAGTTGTAATGGTGAGGAGGTCGCAAGATACTTTCAACTCTGAAATGACATTAACATATGTCATACGATGTCGACAAGGTGACTTTGAAGAAGCCTTTACATGCGGACAAAGCGACTTTGAAGTAGTGTTTTGGGTTTGACATACACGGTAAAGTTAGGATTTGACATTATCCTTCATGTGTACTCTGTACACATAATAATATAATTACCATTCATTTTATTTACCTGATGAAAATCCTAAATTATTCCAAGGGGATGCACAAAACAAGCGCCTCGAGTGCTTAGGAGAACCCTTGGGATAATAAAGGATGACTGTTATAATAATGTTTGTTTATGTAGTATCTTGTTATATCGAATTGAAAATAAAATTGAAATTGAATTGAAAATTGAAATTGAATTGTACCAATTTGTACAGAATAAACACACGTCTGCATACCACGAAGATCCACTGACTATTACTCCTTCCTAATCAGTTTGGATGGTACCTATCGTGACAGTGAGTGCACACGTCTACACTACCTGAAGTTCCAACGACCACTGCTTGCTTGTATCACCATCTGTCAACACATCGAGTTGTGATGGTGAGGAGGTCGCAAGATACTTTCAACTCTGAAATGACATTAACATATGTCATACGATGTCGATAAGGTGACTTTGAAGAAGTCTTTACATGCGGACAAGGCGACTTTGAGTAGTGTTTTGAGTTTGACATACACGGTAAAGTCAGGATTTGACATTATCGTTCATGTGTACTCTGTACCAGTTTGTACAGAATAAACACACGTTTAACGAGTTGTGATCGTGAACGCCATCGTTCAGTATATGAGAGCGCATCGAGATGAATTCGTCTTGAGTATATTTCTTCCAAAATTTTGTTTGCATTGTCATAAAACGAATGTGAAACTGCTGATTATACAGAAAAGGCTAATTCGAAATTCCAAAAGTAATACAGTGTTGAATAGACAATTGAAACAATTTTTAAAAACCCCCTTTCCGTTTGGAAAAAAGTTGGTAACGCCCTCTCTTTCAAAGATCCACCAAGTAATGAATGTTCCATCGGTGTGATCCCACTAAGTTAGTACGTCTGCATACTACACTTTTAACATTGAAATACAAAAATACGTCTGCATACTTCAAAGATCCACCAAGTAATGAATGTTTCATCGGTGTGAGCCCGCCAAGTTAGTACGTCTGCATACTTCAAAGACACTCCAAGTAATGAATGTTCCATCGTGTGAACCCACCAAGTTAGTGGTGGGTTCACAGCTGTGGTGGGCACAGCAGCAACCGTTTAACGGTAGGAGAACGAGATGTTCACTCCCCGGCGTGTAGCTGAGTAATGCGTATTCATCGGTGTGTCCTTAACACAGTCCTCGCCGCACAGGCGGCGAGGACTGTGTTAGCATCTGTCCTCTAAACGATAGCGCAATGACCGCTGCTTGTTCGTATCGATTTCTGTTAACTCGTCCAGCTGAGAGCTGGGCTTGGCTGTGACGTCAGGCACGCCAGGTAAGCATGTAAAGCTGGGTTCCAACGGCGCGGGACTTGGCGAGTCTGGCTCGCGAATTGGCGAGTCACGCGCCGTGGAAATGCGAAGGCTTGCCCGTTCGCCAAGCGACTTGGCGTTCCCGTCAGTTGTCGGTAAATTTGGCACGAGTCAAAGGATGAACGAGCATCGCAGGCTCGGCTTGTCTGAGCTTGTGAATCCGTTCCCTCACAGAATGCTTGCATTTGCAGTTTTCCCTCAGTGGCATTGTGTTGTCAAAAGGTGGCTAGTGCATCCAATGTTTTCAAATTTTCCTATTTCCACTTTGATTTTACTTTCAGAATGGAGTGGTCTAACGATTTGATTCTAGAATTTTTGGAACTATATGAAGGGGAACCAGCAATATGGAACCCAAAGGATCCGAAGCATAAAAACAGAAATTTGGTGCACGATAGCTGGAAACGGATTGAAAGCAATTTGAATGTGAAATGTTCTGTTGCAGATCTCAAAAAGAAGAGAGAAACGCTGATGGCAACTTATCGAAAACTGTTGCAAAAAGTTAAAAGGAGCAGTGGAACTGGCTCCGGAACTGATGACGTTTATAAGCCAGATTGGTTTGCTTTCGAATATATGCACAAGTTTTTACACGGCATTTACAAACCTATCGAAACAAATAATATGTCACTGAAAATTTTTTGTAACTTTTATATCTATTTATATTTCCAAAAATATGCCATATGTCATTATTTCTCACAATTTCAAACATTGCGTTGCCATGCTACAGCGCCCTTACGTGCAAAATATTTGGCATAGCCATCTCTTACTTCTTTGGCATCCTGTCCAGGTCTTCTAGCAACTTGTCACAGAGGTAAGAACGAAGTCACCTTGTCTTTTTCTGCCCTCCATGAACCAGGTGTTATTTCACCATCAATGTCATTGTCTAAGGAATCTTGCGAAAAATACCTTGTGCCGGAGGTTCTGCTTTTACGTAAAAAATTGTGAAGTAACACACAAGTCATAGTAATTTCTGTCACTTTATGTGGTTCAAGCAGCATTGGTATACTAAATAATCTAAAAACAGATGCCAATATTCCAAATACGTTCTCTACAAGTCTGCGTGCCCGCAAAAGGCGATAGTTGAAAATTCGTTTCTCGCTTCCCATGTCGTGGATTCCGGGATATGGTTTTAACAGGTGAGTATTTAAAGCAAACGCATCATCACCCACAAAAACATATGGCAATGGTTCTTCACAAGAAGGTAATGGCTCATCTGGAGGCAGCATTAATTGATTTTCATTTAGCTTCTGAGATAGCGTTGTATTTCAAAAAACACCACCATCACTAATCCTCCCTTGGCATCCAATATCATCGTAAATAAATTCATAATTAGCGTTCACTAAAGCTATAAGTACGACGCTGAAATTTCCCTTGTAATTAAAAAACTCTGTCCCGCTGTTCATTGGGGATTGGATGACTATGTGCTTGCCGTCTATGGCTCCCAGACAATGTGGGAAATTCCACCTTTCCTCAAACTCTTGGGCTATTCTGCGCCGTTCATCTGGTGTCTTGGGCATCTAAAAAATTCAAAATCATTATATAAAAGTTACATTCCTCGCCAAAAAAATTTGAAAACTTTTTTTTAAGTTTCAGATATTAGAGGACGTAGATAAAATTGGGAAAATATCCACCAAAGCGAGTGTGATAAACCACATGAGGAAGAGAAAAAAAAAATAATTCCAGTAAAGCTAAAGTCTGGTAGGTATTATAAATACAGAAAAAGGTAAAAAAAGAAAAGCGGAAACTATGACTGGTACCACTGACACTCGCATGGAGGAAGCCTACCAAATCCTAAAAAAAGTAGCCGTGTCAAGCGAATCAACTACTCCGGATGAATGTTCATTATATGGTGAATTGCAACCACTAGAGAACTCGCGATGCTTGAAATCGACCAGTTAATGTTTCGCTTAAGGCATCAAAAAAATTATGCATACCAGGCCCCACAATCTAGTTCAGCATATAATTCTTGGTTTGGTCAGTATTTACAGCCTATGCGATACCCATCCACAGCACCACATTATCCTATACCTGAACAGTCACGCTCATCACAACCTCAGTCTTCACCTCACTATTCCTACCAATCTCACCCAGAAACACCTCAGAGTTCTCAGCAGCCCTCACCTCACTATTCTCACCAGGTATCAACTCAGTACTCTAAATCATCAGCGTTTACTCCTTTGGCTTCGCCATTACCTCTATCAGAAACTACAGTACCATCTAGAAATGAGCAATCTCTCACTCAAGAGTCCCATGAGGATTCATGTGAAGCGAACCAGGACCATGACTTGGATTTATCTTCTTACATGCTTTTGTCTTCAGTTAATTAAATTATATAATAAAGTTATCCTTTAAGTTCATTTCAGTTAACATTTGTTATTAAAGAAATATACTTACCATTATCTCACCCATGAGTTCATTATTCAAAGCACGGCATACGTCTTGCACACATCGAGATACTGTTTGAATAGAAAATTTAAACAAATATGACAGACTTGTAAAGCTGTCTCCTGTAGCCAAAAATCTTAAAGTAACAGCCAGTCTCTCTTGAATACGTATGCTTTCCCTCATATTTGTGTCTATTTTGGCTAGAATTGGACCTATTTTACGCAGTAAATATTCAAAGTCTGTTGGTAACATTCTACAGAAATTTTCAAAATAACTTAATGGTTCACGACGTAAGTCGCCTAACATGTCTGTGACATTATATCTACAAAAAAAAATATTTCGAACGTCCTACCAGGAAATAATACAGTGCTAGAGCTACTTAATTGCAACCTTTTTTTAAGTTATTATTAAGCAAAACCAATCACCGGATAAAAAATTATAACACAATGCATTCACTTCACAAACGAAATCTCTACAGTCTAGATAATCCTGCAAATGATTTACTTACCTACTTCGACTTTTATACATAGACGTCATCCACCATCGTCTTTTTCTTTTTTCTTTATTTTTGTTTGCTTTATGTTTGTGTGCAGCACAAGTTGCAATACGCTGATTTTGTTCTTGTTGACGTCTCATCATTTTCCTTGATGCAAACTACTCCATTGTTTTCACCAGAATAACAATCTAGTGGGTGCGTCGAGCGCAATTTAGAACTTGGCGAGTGACGTTGCAAGCTGTTCAACGCGCCGTGGGAATAGTCACGGCTCGTCGACTTGCCACTTGGCAAACTGTTTGCCAAACCGATGAACTCGGCAAGTCACTCGCCAAGTCCCGCACCGTTGGAAGCCGGCTTAATAGGGTCTACTACTCAAAATTTCTTTAATAATTTTTCTGTACTAATTGGTATCAATATTTATCTCTTTAGTGTAACTCGGCAGATGGTTATACATCTTCACATCATTGTAAAATAAGGAGTCCTTGACCAGAGAGTTGCAAGGAATAGGTAATTTTAAATTTTTTTGTACGCTCTGACGAGTTGTATAGTGATGGGTGGTAACCTGAAGTTTCACAAAATGTTTCTTAATCAAACACACTGTCTCCAGAATAAAAAGAGCTAAAACCGTCAAACATTTTTTATCTATAAACAGTTGCCTGCATGAGTCACGAGGTTTAGCTTTGCACAAGTATCGTATAGCTGTAATACAAATACAGACTCCAGCAAATTAAGGCTACACACACCCCAAAAAGGTATACCGTACCTTAAGTTGAGACTCTACCAAAGCGTAATATGCTGTTGTTGCATTATAAACTCCCAGTTTTCTAACAGCCGGTGGAAATTTTACTTTTCATTTTTCTGATGTGAGCGTCAAATTTCAGTCCACCGTCTATATACAGCCCCAGAAATTTAGTACACTCTCTGTTCTCAATGATACCGCTCGCTACAGATAAATTCTGAAGTGAACATTTGAAAGTCATAATATTTGTTTTCGAAATATTAAGGGAGAGTAGATTGATATCACACCAAGACTTGATTTTTTGAATATCATATCAATATTTAGAGAGTGATATGTAGTTTTCTAAATAACATGGTTCATCATTCATAAACCAGTGCTCTGTTGATAAAACAATATTTGGAAACATCTGGTCTTCTAAAAGTATAAGTAATTCGTCGGTTTTATGGCGTATTGACTGAACATTTAGAAGAAATAGGGATATAGTTTGTTTAACATTATCATTTGTTACCGTTTTACCATTTGTTTGTCTGTCTTTTCTGAAAAAGTAGAAGTTACAGACGAATCTCTCTGAAATAGTATTGCTAATATTCATGTGGTCACTAAATGAAAGTTTGATAGACCTTAGAATTATATTATTTTTTGTGTGAGAAAGAAAACTAACCACTTTATTGAGTATTATTATTTTGCTACCTATACTCCTATTTTCTATTACATACCTTAAGGAAGTGCACGGATTGCGTATTTCTTTCATCACTTTATTGACTATAATCTGATTTAAAAGGTTATGTCTTTCTGAAACAAGTAACAGATTTGTGAATCTACTGATGGGTAATACTTGCTTCGTTGCAAGGTATAAAAGTCTGTTGTTACTGATATTATTAGTGCTAAACAAAATTATTACGTAATCTTCAGATCCGTAATGCAGTGTTTCGTTAAAAATTTCACTTGTGATATATGAAAGTTCCATTTCTGGTTTCAGAATTTCTTTTATTTGGTAATTAGCATTTTCAGTTTTTTTTTCTCAAAGCAAAAGAAAGATTTGTTGCATATTGATCCCTATGACTAATATTTTCTTAGTGTTATTAGACATTTCCAAGTCACTTTCAATAATTGAATTCTCGGAAGAGACTTTCGAAATCTCCTCAAATAAGTTGAAATTACCCAAATCCTTGTGAGTTGATTCTTCATCCCCATATTCAACTTCTGTTTCAGTATTTGCCTTTACTGGCATTTCCTCCTGGTCATGAGTATTAATGAATGCTGTTATTTGCACATCATTTCTATATGTACTCGTCTGCGTACCACAATCTTTATGAATTAATGCATCTACATTATTTTTCAGAAAAGAACCTTCTAGGTATTTCATTACACTGGTAGTTTGAACTGTAGCGTTTACTTTGATATGTTTCTCTTCTTCAACTGTTTGAACTGATACTGTCATTATATTCATTTACGTTTGTGTATGTACAGTGTGTAATGTCTTATTTTCTATATCATTTAGTCGGTTTTGAAGTTCAATGATGCACTCCTGTTGTGTTTTAATAAGATCATTCAGTTCGGCTTCTCTCTGCACAGCTTCATCAGCAAAAAGCTTATTTTTTTCATTGAGTTTTTCAATGTGACTGTTCAACATTACTGTATTTTCGGTTAAATAATTCACAGTTTGCTGTGAATTATTTCCGGATCACTTTCCCCGCAGTCGCCACAAAGAATTAAGAAATCTCTCAAAAAATTGTAGTCATTTTTCCTTTCCATTACGCAGCTCTTATGAAATACTTAAAAACATTTTTTGCAAATATAGTAGTTGGATGGGAAACATTTTGTTTTTCAACATTCATAGTTAACCATCTTTATAAAATATTATAATTTCTCCAAATTAAATTTCCTTTTTGATGGTGAAGTAGCCACTTCCAAAAAACAGTAAATATTTCTCTGGTATGGTGTCTACAAATTGATTTATCTATCATGGATTCCCAGATAACTTTTTGTGATGACAGGTTTTTTTCTTGAAAAAACTGGGTCAGCACATTAAATGACTCCGAATGACTGCACTTTTATGGAGTTAATAGTTAAACATTACACTCAATTTGAATAAGTAAACCATCAAAATGTAGCTCAGATTATTCACTTCAATATGTGTGAAAACCAAACGATTTGAGATGCTTTTTCCAGGTTAAACTTCACTCTATCACAGATTAACACACGTTGATGTGAGACACGACTTAACTTCCTTTGCTTATACTATGTAATTATTATATAGATGAATAAAGAAGTTAAAAAAATCCGTTAGTAACCGAATGAGAAGACAGGAAATAAGGAGAAGCGGGTCGAAATTAAAAGGAACAAAAGTTATTATAACTGAAGACTTAACTGAAGAGGAACTGAAAGAAAGAAAAACTTCGGTAATTTGCCTTGAAGGAGCTAGATCTTAAAGAAGCTAGATCTACCAACAAGCTAGCATTTATACAAAAAAAAACTTACCAACAAACTAGTATTTATACAAAAAAATAAACTGATAGTGGAAGGCTAAGTGTATATAGCATCAAGCATAAAGAACATTTTTGTAATATTTGTGAATCAGCTACACCTCTTTTTATTCGATATCCCCTTGAATCAATGTGATGCTCTATTGTTGCAAAAAACGTTAGAAAAATCTTCCATTTCATTGCAAACTTCGACAAGTATGATCATTGTTAATACGATTTTTGTTAAAACACTTTCAGACAAGCCACGACCATCTGAGTCACACAGGTTTTAAAATAGCAATAAATAGGCAACTACAAATATTATTTAAAGAAGATTCTTGTTCAACCTTCTCAAAATATTGTAGATGCCTCATTAACTTTTATTAACTTACTGGTTTGTTAATTATAGTATTATATTTCGAATTGCAAATTCATACTAGGTATCGCAAAATCCGAAGTTCTATATACGAACTCTTTGAGTTCATTATATAAATAGTATCTTATTCCATGTATTTTTCAAAAAACTGTATCTCCTTGTTTATACGAATACGAGCTTGGAGCTGTATTATAATTATAGTGAGAAAAATGTGAAACCTGTTTGGAAGAGAGGAATAACTCTTGCGCAATCAATTTTTTTAGTGATTCAAATAGGTTCTATTGTTTCACACTTTTTGAAAATTGCTGATATAGTGTCAGAATCAATTGATGCTAATACCGCACATTACCTCTAAGTTAGTTAGCTTTTTATGACTCAAAACTGGCGTCCGAAATTATCCTCAATAAACTAAAACTAAAAAATATGCTAAAATGCTAAAAAATATTTGAACTCGTTTTTCAAAAAATTGATACGTGGCGCCATCTTTCCGTCAGTAGAAAACCTTATATCAAATAAATGATTTTCAAGAAACTTTTAAGCGTTTCCGTCGAAATAGGCAACAAAATATTCCTTATTTATGCTGTGGGTTGACTACTCACAAATTATATCGAGTATTACTTGAAAATTTGCATGTTTTGAAAAATCCATTGAAATAAGGTAAGGAAAATTATAGGGAATGCACACAAGTTGAGAATTCCCATAAAAAATCAAGCGTTTTTGTATAGAGGGAATAAGTAAATTAGATATAAGATGGTAATGTGAAGGAAAAATTGATTTCATCAGCATAAAACATTTTGAAAAATAGTTTCATGTGTCTTCGAACAATCAGTTTCTGCAAACATAATTGAAAAATATTGAATATCTTCTTCAGGAAGTGTCACGAAACAATAGTTATTTATTATTCAAGCTAAGCACAACCTCGAGCTAAAATCCAATATTTTTCCCGTGTATAATACACAATTTTTTCCTGTGACGGGAAAACGATGATTTATTATTGGAAAAAACATATTATTCAAATATGTTAAATTCAGAAAATTATCGATGTGAAATTTGAATTTTTAAATAGGTATGCTTCTACTTATAGCGTTGCTAGGAAACCAATCAATAAAAAATTAAATATCTATCAATTTAATTCTGTGATTTGATTTAAAAAAATGCGAATTTAGTGGTCAGTAGTTTCCTTTGACATCAGCTTTTCTGACATCAGAACAGACAAATGAAAATTACGAGAAAAAATTATTATCATTTTTCATTGACTCAGGAGCAACAGATCATCTCATTAACGATGACAGATTCTTTTCCGTTGCTAGAGAAACCAATTTCGATTGCAGTCGCGAAATCAGGACAATCATTATCAGCAACAAAAATTGGTCAAATCGAAGTGAAACAAAGAAATTTAGACATAACAATAAAGAATGTGCTTTTTGTTCCTGATTTGAGAGTAAATTTGTTATCTGTGAGGCGACTGGAAATGATGGGATTCAAAATTGTTTGTGAACGTGGAAAAGCAAAATTATACACTGAAGCTGGTTTAATTGCCAAAGATAGTAGAAGTGATCATCTTTATGAAATAACTTTCCGTTTGAAACAAAGTTATATAGCTCATATGACGTATAACTATGAAAAAGACTTGTGGCATCGCCGAATGGGTCACGTAAGTCATTCCAATCTGAATAATCTTGTAAGATTCAAAATGGTGGAAGGAATTGCAAATTTCAAAAGCAAGAGGGCGGAACTCTGTGAAGAATGTATGAGAGGAAAACAAACAAGACTGCCATTTAAGGACATCAATCAACCAAGAAGTAGGAGGCCATTGGAGATCATTCATAGTGATATTTGTGGACCAATCACTCCTTCAACCTGGGATGGATATAACTATTTCATTACGTTTATTGATGATTATACTCATTTCACAATTGTTTATTTGCTGAAAAGTAAAAATGGAGTTTTGTGATGATGAAATAATATATTTGATTATTTTTGTCGATGACTTACTTCTTACTGGAAATAGCCAACAAGGAATAGAGAGAGTGAAAAGGGAACTAAAGAAAGAATTTCATATGACTGACCTTGGTAAAGTAAAATTATATATGGGAATGCATATCCAACAAAATTTGGAGAAAAATGGTCATCAGTCAGAAACAAAATATTGAAAGTCTTTTGAGGAAATATGAAATGTAAAACTGTAAATTAGTAAGTACTCCAATAGAAAAAGATTTCAAATTAGAGAAAATTTCCGATATTAGTCTGAAAACTGACAAACCGTACAGGAAACTCATTGGTAGTTTTATGTTCATTATGCTAACTGCACGTCCAGATATTTGCTTTGCAGTAAATTATTTGAGTCGTTTTCAAGATTGTGCAGGAGAGAAACACTGGAAACACCTCAAGAGAGTTTCAAGATATCTACGCGGAACTTCTGAACTGAAACTTTGTTACAGGCGACGAGAAAAGGCTCCAGTAATTATTGGTTTTGCTGATTCTGATTGGGCAAATGACATCGATAGGAAATCAACTTCTGGTTATTTATTTAAATCATTTGGAAATCTGATTTCTTGGACAACAAAGAAACAACTGTGTGTTTCACTTTCAACTACTGAAGCTAAGTACGTTACTGCTTGTAATGCTGCTTGTGAAGGAATTTGGTTAAAAAATCTGATAACTGACATGAGAAGACTTTTGTAGTCCCATACAAATATTTGAGGACAATCAGGGTTGTATTCAGCTTTCCAAGAATCCCGATACAAAACGGTCCAAACATATTGATATCAAATATCATTTCATCAGAGAAAAAGTAATAAGCAAAGAAATAGAGCTGAGATATGTGGAATCGAGCAGGCATACAGCATACAGATATACTGACGAAAGGACTGACAAGAGATATGTTTTTAGAGCTCCGAAGTCTATTAGGATTGAATGATGGACTACTTATTCAGGCGGGGTGTTGAGTTATAAATATGAGAACATCATTCAGTTTAGTTGATTCATAATTTTATTTTATCTAGTTGTATATAGTTGCTATTGTATGAAAAAAAAGAAAAAAGTTTGTGTCAATGAAAGTCAAAAGGAACATTTCATTTTCTTTAACTGAGGAAAGTTATTAATTCCAAAAAATGTGTTGTTTATGTTCTCAAAAATAGGTTTGTTAAAGGAACCTCTGAATATTACATGTTAACTACAAGAGTTATGGGTAAATGGCGCGATCTTGTTGAACGCAACGCGTTGCATATTCTTACACAGTCTCACTCGATAAGAACCAGGGAAATGAATAATTTCTTCATCGCTTCTCGGCCCTTGGCAAAGATCAAAGTGTAGTATCTGTTCTTATAAGCCGAATATCTGATACGCTCCCATGCGGGGCCAGTATATTGAATTAATTTTTGGAAGTCGACAGCACAGTAAACTTATATACACTAGTCCCACTTAGCGTCGGTCTCTTTGATGTTGGTGTCCAGGAGTTTCAGTTTTTACAATGCTGACGTATTTGACACTAATGACATTTGTCCCTACTACAATCTCAACCAAAGAGTCTAAACACTGCTCAACATAACAACTATTCATATAAACTGCTCAAAAATATACAATCAATGAAAATAATGTTGGGAACCTGAGAAATTGTACAAATGATAATTTTGCATTTGTGAAATATTCAAGTAACCCAGATCATTTGGACAATGGTTAACTATGTTTCAAGTAGATTTTAAAAATTCATGGGATCGCCAGATGTTCATATTCGGATGTGACAAAATATGTTTTCATTTCAACAAGAAAAAAGACAAGATGAAGAATGAGTTTTGTTATTCATGAACCATGGTACGAATCCATGCGAAATTTCTTTATAGTGATTTTTGCGGCCAAATATAGCATATTAATTTATTGGATTTGAGAATTCAAGATGGCGGAAGAGTTTGCCGATTCGATCACTTAAGATTTAAGAATCTGTAGAGCCTATTCTTATTGAATTATGTAGTACTATTTGGTACTTGAAGAAGTAATTGTAAGTGTAAGAAGTAATTGCGTAGTGTTCAACAAACAAATTTTTTAGTAGGTTGGGTGAAACCCATGAAATTCCACAACTATGGAAGTTATTCCTGCATATGCTGTTGGCGATACAACTGCCTCAATTCTGTGAAGAATCCTGCACTGACACCTGTCGGATATAATCCAGCGCTCTTCGTGGTATTAGCCAGGGGACTAGTTGTTTTCTGATAGGTGTTAGTCCATTAACCTACTGTGTAGGGAGTTGAGACTGGCCTAAACGAAATGTTCTTAGATAATTTGATTTTTATATTAATTTATTGATTTGAGAATTCAAGATGGCGGAAGAGATAGCCAGTCTTCAAGTATGCCCACTGACTATATGTGAAAATTAATATGCTATATTTGGCCCCAAAAATCACTACAAAGAAATTTCGCATGGATTCGTACCAGGGTTCATGAATAACAAAACTCATTCTTCATCTTGTCTTTTTTCTTGTTGAAATGAAAATATATTTTGTCACATCCGAATATGAACATCTGCCGATCCCATGAATTTTTAAAATCTACTGAAACATAGTTCATCATTGTCCAAATGATCTGGGTTACTTGAATATTACACAAATGCAAAATTATCATTTGTACAATTTTCTCAGGTTCCCAACATGGTTTTTCATTGACTGTATTTTTTTGAGAACATAAACAACACATTTTTAACGCATATAAAATACATTTTTTCTGTGACGGGAAAAAAGTTTGACATTTTATCTCTGATGACAGGTAACAAAATGTCACTTTTTATGAAATTATTTTTTTCCCGTGAGTACTTTTTTCACGGATATATATATTTTATAAGTTTTCCGCGATTTAGCTGACAAAAATTTTTGTGGCGCTACTTTCGCTGCTACTACTAACTCCGGTGGAATCAGAAAAAACTCAGAATTGGGCATTATTCAAAATAACTACTGACCACTAAGTTCGCAATTTTTTAAATCAAATTACAGAAATAAATTGATTTAAACAACCGATTTCCTGGAGTCTTTGAAGTCCACTAAATACTCGTTAGGACAACAAGAGGATTGTTCCGAATTCTTGGGGTTCTTGTTGAATACTCTTCGTGAGCAAAACAATAGCAAAATCAATACTCCCAGCCGCTCTGGACTGAATGATTCCGTACAACCCATCTCGTCTTGTATTTGTAAATCTTTTGCTGGAAAAATCCTCACTTGTTTACTTTGTGGTAAATGTTCAAGAAGTACTGAAAACTTATGTGAATTTCTGGAACTTCATCTAGCTTTTCCTAATACGACTAATTACCAGTCCGTGCAAAGCTTATTGTTAAATCATCTGAAAATGGAATTTTTAACAGGTGATGATCGACTGTATTGTCAAACATGCGCCAAACTAACTGACTGTTATAAGGAAACAAGTATAACTGAGGCACCAGTCAATCTAATAATAACACTGATAATTTTCAAACAAGACTCAACCTCTAACGGAAGCAAGAAACTCTTTGGAAGGTTCGAAATAGATGAACATTTCAACCTAGCAGACCACTGTTATAATATTCATGCAGTCATTGTTCACTGTGGTTCTGGCGTTGAATGTGGTCATTATTACGCCTTGGTCAAAGAAGAAACGGACTGGTTTAAGTTTGACGATAGTCGTGTCACGAAGTGTTCTGGCGATGCATTGAATTTATTGGAGCCTCTGGAGACACCCTACATTTTGTTTTATGAGAGAGAGGACATTGTTGGATCAAGATCTTCAGATGATGTGGTGCTGCAGGTTTTTCCGGGTTTTCCTGCAGCTGAAAAAGCAAATGCGCCACTGGAATCAATGAAGTCGCCCCGGAGCGCCAATTAATTTTTTTTGTTGTATTTATTTTATTTTTATCGTTGTCTTAAAATTGTGTATAATTATATTATTAATTGATAGATATTTAACTTTGTATTGATTGGTTTCCTAGCAACGCTATAAGTACAACAGCATACCTATTTAAAAATTCAAATTTCACATCGATAACTTTCTGACTTTAACATATTGTAATAATATGTTTTTTCCAATAATAAATCATCATGTTTCCGTCACTGAAAAAAATTGTGTACTATACACGGGAAAAATATTAGATTTTAGCTCGAGGTTGTGCTTAGCTTGAATAATAAATAACTATTGTTTCGTGACACTTCCTGAAGAAGATATTCAATATTTTTCAATTGTTTGCAGAAATCGATTGTTCGAAGACACATCATGTAAAATGAAACTATTTTTCAAAATGTTTTATGCTGATGAAATCAATTTTTCCTTCACTTTACCATCTTATATCTAATTTACTTATTCCCTCTATACAAAAACGCTTGATTTTTTATTGGAATTCTCAACTTGTGTGCATTCCCTATAATTTTCCTTACCTTATTTCAATGGATTTTTCGAAACATGCAAATTTTCAAGTAATATTCGATATAATTTGTGAGTAGTCAACCCACAGCATAAATAAGGAATTTTTTGTTGCCTATTTCGACGGAAACGCTTAAGAGTTTCTTGAAAATCATTTATTTGATATTAGGTTTTCTACTGACGGAAAGATGGCGCCACCTATCAATCGATTCTGACACTATATCAGCAATTTTCAAAAAATGTGAAACAATAGAACCTATTTGAATCACTAAAAAAAAGTGATTGCGCAAGAGTTATTCAACTTTTCCAAACAGGTTTCACATTTTTCTCACTATAATTATAATACAGCTCTAAGCTCGTATTCGTATAAACAAGGAGATACAGTTTTGTGAAAAATACACGGAATAAGATACTATTCATATAATGCACTCAAAGAGTTCGTATATAGAACTTTGGAATTTGCGATACCTAGTATGAATTTGCAAATCGAAATATACTACTATAATTAACAAACCAGTAAGTTAATAAAGTTAATAAGGAAGGTATCTGAGAAGGTTGAACAAGAATCTTCTTTAAATAATATTTGTAGTTGCCTATTTATTGCTATTTTAAAACCTGTGTGACTCAGATGGTCGTGGCTTGTCTGAAAGTGTTTTAACAAAAATCGTATTAGCAATGATCATACTTGTCGAAGTTTGCAATGAAATGGAAGATTTTTCTAAAGTTTTTTGCAACAATAGAGCATCACATTGATTCAAGGGGATATCGAATAAAAAAAGGTGCATCTGATTCACGAATATTACAAAAATATTCTTTATGCTTGTATAAATTCTAGTTTGTTGGTAAGTTTTTTTTTGTATAAATGCTAGCTTGTTGGTAGATCTTACTTCTTTAAGATCTAGCTTTTTAACCTCTTTATTCATCTATATAATAAACCCAGTTAAATCTTTGTGCTGTTCCAGGTTGTTATCAGTGGCGGCTTCTCCTATGAGGCAGATGAGGCAGTGTCTCACCAATAATTTGCAAATTAAATAAATCACAAATTTATATTATTTTACTATTTGCATTCATTATTATATCAATTAGAATTATTATTAAATTAGTAAAATACGGTCCTGCCGCCGTCCGCCGTCAATTACCGCGTTTCACAATAAATATCATCCATCTCATTTCTGCTTTAGGTGGTATATGGATAGAGGCTTGCCTCTGCGTTTCTTTGTCTAGCGTATTACAATTGTTTTGTATGACACAGCCGAATCTACAAATAGCTTTAAAATGTGCGTAAAAACTTCGTTTTCAGAGGCAAGCCTCGTAAGCGACACGAAAATTTACGAAAACTGACCGATTGTCTTTCGGGGAAGGGGCGTCTAAGGCCTGGCGCACATTGAGACACATGCGACGCAACCCACGCAGGGCAGCACACGCCACGTTTTTGTATCATGTAGCGAGCATTGCACGCCCGCATATTAAGACGCAGCACAGTGTAGGCCACGAACGTGCCAAACAAAACGTGTGTCGCCCAGTGATGGAGACACAGATTTCGTGTGCGTGTGTGGCAGAATAATTGCAAAAAATGCAGGAAGAACTTATTGAGGCTGTCAGAAAATGTCCTGTTCTATATGATACAAATGATCCCTCATATATGAAATCCAAACTAAAAGATGACATCTGGAACACGATTGCCAAACATGTTAAGTTAAAAAACGGTAAGTACATAAATACAATATACAGATAGAAACAAGTCAGACGAGTTTATGATATTTTATTTTTAAATGAAAAACATTTACAAGCTGAAAAAATTGTTATCGAAAATTCGTTGGATGAAGCAATATTTTTCGTTATAAATTTAAAATTTTCCACTTCGAACACTTTGCTCTTGCCAGGGTAGAGCACCATCCGTGTTGAAATATGTTGTAAACTTTTCTCTCACCGCAAAAGCATTCAATGAACTTCTACTATTTGTTGGTCGTAAGGAAAGTAACTGAGATGTAGGCATTTCTTCTGGTTGTTCGTCCAAAGTATTTACCCTTTCTTCCGTCAAATAGTTGTGTAATATACAAGCTGCTTTCACAATACTGACGACACTGTCCACTTTTATTTCAAATGCTTTTTGGAAAATACGAAATCGCGAAGCTACAATTCCAAAAGCACATTCTGCACACTGGCGCACTCGTGACAATCTGTAATTAAATACTTTAGTGTTGTAATCACCAAGGACGTTTTTTCTTGGATAGGGTCTCATAAAATTTTGTGTTAAAGGAAATGCCTCATCCCCTACGAAAACGTAAGGCAAAAGTCCTGCAACTGTTGGTAGTTCACTGGGGTCTGGTAGATTCAAAGTTTTGTTTACTATTTTTTTCCTAATGGACTAGTAGAAAAAATATTTCCGTCGCTAAATCTTCCAATTGACCCAATATCTATTGTTGAAAACTTATAGTTAGCATCAACACTAGCCATTAAGACAATGGAAAAATTATGTTTATAGTTATAGTACGAGGATACCGTTTTTGACGGTTTCTTTATAACTATATGTTTTCCGTCAACGGCACCTACGCAATGTAGAAAATTCCATTTGTCTTGAAACTCCAAAGCTATTTTTGCCACATTTCAGTTGTGGGCTGTGGGAAATATACGGGTTGCATATTTTCCCAAATAGCTTTTGATACTTCATGAACGATATTGGAAACCGTGCGATCTCCCATTCTGTAGCTATAGGCTATACTTTTGTAGCTGTCTCCCGATGCCAAATATCTGTAATGAAAAGAACCTTGATATTCTTTTATAAAGAAGAAATGTTATAATAGTTAAATCTAAATGTTCATCTTTTATTGCAGGAAGCGAGGCAAAACAAAGTTGGCTAAAATTGCGAAGTTGTCATCGTGAAGCATTATGTAGGCAGAAAAATACTTTTAAAAGTGGATCTGCTGCAACCGTAATAAAACCCTGGAGATACCAGAAGCAAATGGATTTTCTAGTCCCTTATATGGGAAATCGACCACGCGAGGGTAACCTACAACTCGAAAGCGAAGAAGAACAAACACGGGATTTGCCTCAAAATGCAGACATTGATACTTCAGTAAATGAAAATGGAAACACTGAAAACTTGTCCGCAGAGGAGAACACCGAAACCGAACATTTGCTAAATGAAAATACAGTAAGTAATTCTGATACTTCTAAATCAATGTCGGAAACTATTGTTCAGAAAAATAAACGAATGAAAAAAGATGATTTAGCCAGCATAATGACGGAGTCGATGATTCGGCGGGAAAAAAGAGCTGAAGAACGGGCAATTTAAAGAAAAAAAGCCAGTGAAGTGTCAGTAAAGCCTCAACGTGATGAAGGACTTCAAAACATTTTTTTGGCCATGTATGAAATAGCAAAGGATATGCCTGCTACATACCAACATGTCATAAGAAATAGAGTATATCAAGCAGTGTCAGAAGTAGAAGCTGAATATTTACAGATGGGCCCTTCTTCACGACAAAATTTTTCACAAACTTGTCCCCAGACTCCAATTTTGCACCAGCATCAACCAATCCCGCAGAGAGCCTACAGCCCTTCAACATCATACTCCCATACTTCCTACTCATCTGTTACTAGCACACCCCTACAGTCTCCGGAGGCACCAGAGACAGTCAGTGCTCAGTGTGCAGTCCGAAGATACCGCATCATTTTTTCATAACTTTTCAGTTTAACAAAAATGCATTCCTGTTGTTTTTTTTTAAATGAATAAATCTTCAATTTACATTAAATAAATTTCCTACCTTAAGAATACAGCTAGTTTTTCTTTTGTTCCAATGGGTGTCTGGGCATTACAACCTTCAGAATAAATTGTCTCTTGTATTATATTGTGAACTGCATCAAACTGATGTTTATTTAGTCGAAAATAATTAGTGAACTTTGAGTCCCAAAATTCAGATGCCAAATTAAATTCGCCATGACCTTGCCTTTTTTTCATGTGATTGCTTTTCCAATATGACTTCTTTCTTTTTTTTGATAGGTCGTACAGCAAAACTTTTGTTTCCCAATCTGCATCCGAATCTGACTCGGAACTTAAATCTAGTAATAAATGGTCCATGATTACTTTTCATTTTACAACTACCTACTATTCAGGAAACAACACAGCTCGTGTAGATAATATGCGTAGGCCAACACAGCCCACGAATTTCGTGCACTGCGTCGTTTGCGCTGCCCTACGTGGGTTGCGTCGCATGTGTCTGAATGTGCGCCAGGCCTAATGCTAGTAATGCTATTTTTAGATTAACAGGTTGAGTTTGAGTTGAGGGTTAAAAGTGCACAATGACAGTGCACACTTTTTTATTATAATAGATGGTTTTCGGTTCGGTGAGCAGTGAATCTCGGTGGTTTTTCTAAAATATTACATTACAACATTACTTATTACCGAAAAATGGATTTAGCGGGACCTAGCACAGCGTCACAACTTCCCCAGGTAAATGTAAACATTCGCAATACTTGTGATCTTGTTAATATTTTAGTAAATGAGCAGAATTTTTCAAGTCATTCCTATGACGATAAATTATACATAGTTAAAGAAGTAAAGCGACCTTGTCCAGATTTAAGTAAACGTCTTGTTACTATCGGTGGGGTGGGGAAATCAACAAATCGGAGCTTTCAAAATACTTGGTACGAAAAGTACGACTGGCTTACTGGTAGTGTAACGTTAAACAAATTATTTTGCTGGCCGTGTATTCTGTTTGCAACAAATAATAGCGACAAAGTTTGGTCAAAATGTGGTTATAGCGATTTAAAAAACTTGTCTCGTGGTCTTTTACTACACAATAAAAGTACCCAACAGATTTCTTCGAATTGCAAGCTTACTCTCATGAGAAAACAAAGGCAAAATATCGCCACAGCTATAGATAATGCGCGTAAAACGGAAATTGAAAATTATAATGCCAGGGTTGAAGAGAATCGACAAATTTGGAAAAGTCTGATAGATAGGTATTACATTACATCTCTGTAGGCAAGAGTTACCTTTTAGGGGGCATGATGAATCTAATGAATCATTAAATCGCGGGAATTTTAAAGAGCTAGTTATACTTCTTAGCAAATATGACACAAATTTAAAAACATTTTCAGAACATGATAATGATAATAGATCGGTTTTTTCTGGGACATCCAAAACTATTCAAAACGAATTAATTGATTCAATTGCTTTTGTTGTAAATAAGAAAATTGAAGACGAAATTTTAAATTTCTTGTTTTTTTCTTGGCAAGTTGATGAAACAACCGACATTAGCTGTCATTCACAATTATCCGTAATTTTTCGTTACGTTGTAAATGATCAACCTGTGGAACGGTTCATGGGATTTTATGATGTAAGTTCTGGGCGTTCTGCCCAAGATTTATTTGAATTTCTATCAACCAAATTCGAGAAATTTGACTTGCGTTCGAAATTAGTGGCTCAAACATACGACGGGGCTTGTAATGTCGGGAGAAGTAAATGGTTTACAGATAAAAATTAAATCTATAGCACCTCAAGCATTATTTACTCATTGCTATGCACATGTATTTAATTTAATTTTATGTAATGCTTGCAGTTCAATTCATCAGGTTAAAGTATTTTTCTCAACCCTGTCAGGTTTTTCATCATATTTTTCTAAATCGACAAAGCGAACTCAAGTGTTGGAACAAATTGGGGGAAATCGTATACCTACTAATGTAGCAACTCGTTGGAATTTTACTTCACGCGCAGTTTTGACAGTTAACAACAATAAAGATAAATTAATTGAAACTTTTAATTTTATTATTAATAGTCGTGATTTTGATCAAACATCAATTAGAGAAGCCGTAGGTTTAAAAGCTTTTTTAGAGGATCCGCAAAACATATTTTTTTAGAAACATTTACAATAATTTTCCACCAAACTGATATCGTGTTTTCTATTTTACAAAATAGGCAAACAGATGTTGTTAAAGCAAGAAATTTACTGCAAACTACTCTAACTAAAATTCGTGAATTTAGGACTAACAGTACTTATTTTGATTCAATTTATGAAAAACTGGACATCGGCGCTTTACAATCAAAACGTCGTAAGGGAGTTGAAATGGCAGATAAAAAACAACAGTTAAGGCAAATTTTTTTTGAAATTCTTGACATTATAGCCAATCAAATAGAGGTTAGATTTTGCGACATTGAAATTTTTTTTTTTTATTTACTGGATGTTTCGAAATTTTCTATTTTTGCGAAAGAATTTCCCAATGGGCTTTTAAAAAGGTTGACGGCGCAGTGTAATATTTTTGATATAGACCAACTGAAAAGCGAATTAATTGTTTTATACGGAAACGACCTAATAGAAAATTGCACAACCCCTTATGAAATGTTAAGTTTTTTTCATAAAAATGATCTTAAATCTTGTATGCCAGAAATTTTTAAATTATTATGTATTGCTGTTGTTTTGCCAGTGACAACCGCGTCAACAGAAAGAAGTTTCTCCGCACTAAAAAAATTAAGAATTATGTTAGAAATACTAATGGCCAGGCGCGACTTAGTAATATGGCAAAGATATCAATTGAAAAAGGTTTTATAAAATCACTAGATGAAAACGTTTTTTATAGACGAGGTGATAGATCATTTTGCTGAACAGAAAAATCGCAGAATCCCTTTAATTTATAAAAAACTTTAATTTTTTGGACGCACGTTTTTCTTTTATGGTTAATATTTTTTCACATTTTTTCACAACTCCTTATTTTACGCAGGGTTAATTTTTTAGTTTATTTATAATTTGTTTCAAGTTTATTTAAGAATCTATATTTATTATTTAATATCTCTTTATCTTTTCACCAATCCCTTTTCCTCTATTTCTTTCAATCCCATCCTTTCCGCCCTTCCCTTCCATGGCAAGAATGGTCTACACCTACTTACCTAGTTAATATTTTTTCACATTTTTAGAATAAACTCCTTAATTTACGCAGAGTTGATTTTTTTAGTTTATTTTATAATTTGTTTTAAATTTTTGTTAAGTTTATTTCAGAATCTATATTTATTTATTTAATATCTTTATTTTTTCACCAATCCCTTTTCCTCTATTTCTCTCAATTCCATCCCTTCCGCCCTTCCCTTCCATGGCAAGAATGCTCTACACCTCCACGTTGGTTCTTGCTGGACAGTTGCGTAATAAATATTTCTATAGGACCAAATTGTTCGATAACATAGCCCTAGCTTTATAAACAATTTTATTTTTTTAAATTTAAAGTTTAAATTCTAACTAACTAACTAACTTTAAATTCTAACTTTGCTAAAAAAAATTTTAACTGTGCCTCACCATTTTCAAATACCACGAGCCGCTACTGGTTGTTATACAATTAACCACAATAAATCCATTGCCAAACATTTGCGTCAGTTTCATTTTTGAATATCTACTCTTTGAAAAATCTCTTTTGGATCAGCACTATTGTTACATTGGCTAAATTTCTTATTTAAAATAATATAAGTCTGCTATATCCCTTTTTCTTTTCTTGTCTGAAAATTTTACAAATTTTTGGTTTGCTTAAATGCACATCCAGTTTTGTTGTTGCTAATTTGGTAAATTCGTCTCTGATTTTCTTCTGGTTTTTCTGCAATGCCGTAGGTGACTAAGTTATTCTATTTTAATATTTCTGAAGTTTCAACTTTATTTTTCAGTGTAATCTTTTCGTTTTCAAGTATTTTTGCTAATCACTTTCATTTTTTCCTAGACAGTTGTTAACGAATTCTTTGTAACTTTTTCAAGAATAGTAATTCTCTTACTTAAATTTGCACACTGCAGAGTCTTCCATATCAATTTGTTTTTTTTTTCAATTTACCTGTTTCGCCATTACTTCAAGGCCTTCACAACCGTACGAAAGTGAACACCAGTTCCTTTACACACTTTGTCGATCACGGTCTTCAACCTAAGTTCATAGATAGCGCAACTATATTTCCATATTTTGAGACTGTATTGAAGTACTCTTGGAAGACCATATACTTACCCGGTATAGAGATCAACCGTGATCAACAAGGCGATTCCCTCAGGACCTCCATTGCAATTCGGTTGGGCTGACATCTGCGATTATCTCTAATGCAGATATCTTGAGCGCGTAATTATTGGTAGTCGGGACTGCGTACGGCGCTGTACTAATTTATCACTTAATGTTCATTGTTTCTTTCCGACTGTCAGTACATTGTTAACATTATAGTCTCAAACAAAATGTATGTAAAAGTATCCTCATCCCACTCTGTAGTACTCATCATTATATGCATATATATTCAAATTGTTGAAGTTGACAAATTGTCAACTTCAACTTTCAGTTAAAATAGTACTCATCATATGCACAGATATTCAATGACTTACATTTGTTAGCCAACTTCGACTTTTTTAGTCAAAGTAGTCATTTGTCACATAATCTGTGAATACTACTACTACTGTTTGTATGAATAATGTAGCCCTGAGAAGGGCTGCTGTTTTTTTTGACCAGTAGGTCCACGGTTATTGTGTCACAGGTTTGACATTATTGCATATTATACATGACGACACTCGGCTGAAGTTTGTTAGGGGTCTCTCGCAAGCATCGCACCAATTCTGTCCCATTTCCATCATGGAAACGGTGTTGTGGGTGTTGATATGTTTCTAAGAGAGTAGAACGAAATAAATGTATTGAAACAACCAAAATTGAAAATTATCATTTCATCAAATGCTTGTCTCCAATTTTGAAGTATTTTTCAGTTTCCGAATATGATTGATTGTGAATTTGCCTAATTTTAGATGGAAACTCGTCAATCTGTGTTTCTAAGCAGTCTCATATTTTGCGTTTGTATGTGTATATACTGAGTGGTTACTGTAACCATCTCAAATTCGATGATTTTATTCTTGATTTTTTCTAACGATACCCCTGATCAGGTATTACACATGATTTTCTCTTGAAAGCACTTCCTAAAAATGTGAGGTTGTATTAATAAGTACTTAGCGATTCGATCGTTTTTTCATAAATTTAATACAATTTTTTTGTAGATATTATAGTTCAGGAGTCGCAAAGTTGCGAAATACTAGAAAAATCGAGCAATTGAATTGAATAGTTCAAGTAACACTTTTTATGGAATTTTCAATGAATATTTTGCAAAACCGAAGCACTTGTATAACTGTGTACTGTATAGGTACTATACTTTTCTCTGGCGTGTTCATACTAGATATATTTTTAAAGCGTTCATAATCATTATTGGTTTCTAATTATGAAAAAAAAACTACTTGCAGTTTCTACTATTCAAGCTGACACTTAATCCTTTGTAACGTTATTTCCACTTTTCAAGCTCTTCAACTTCTAAATACATCAGTGACTCATTTTTATTCAGTTATTTTGTTCAAATAAAGAAGCATATTACTTCTAAATTACTTCAAGGGCTTTCACAACCGTACGAAAGTGAACACCAATGCTGAAATGTTTGGTTTTCCAGGTAGTTTAATTGAAGCCAGTCATTACCAAGAGTTTCGTTTTTATTCATATCAAAGTTAACATCTTACATCGAAGAGTATATGCACACTAATGATTCATCAGAATCGGGGTTATACAGAATTGGTTGCTCATCACTTATTATCTAATTGTTATATATTTGAACTGCAAACAGTTCAATGTACTGAAAAGGTTGCAGTAATACATAATTAGGTCGAGGTGAGTTTAATGAACCTGCAACGTTTCTATACGTAGAATTGTGGAAAAGACAATTGAATATAATACGAATTTGGTAACCTATTTGAAATGTAAAATATGTGACTTAAATCTTTATCACACCTCCCTTGGCAAAATAAAAAGAAGAGTGTTTTTTTTATTTTTCTTTTTCTTCTAATCACTAAAACTAAATCTAATTACCGTATCTAATCTAATTATACTATCACTCAGTTGTAATACGGTTTCACTCTGTTTTTATGCACTGTCACTTCTTTATTGTCCACTTTAATCACTATATTCGGGTGTTCGTCTCTTATCACTGAATAAGGACCCTTAAAAAGTTCTAGCATTTTGTTAGTAACATTATTTTTCACTAAAATTAAATCTCCTACTCTAAACTCATCACTAGGATTACAGTACTCATCATATCTCTCTTTTCTATTTGTTTTAGATTTTAACAAATTATTTTTTGCATCGGCACATGCTCGCTGAAGACGGTGCTTCAGTTCTAGAGGATAGTTATCAAAAGTATACAGAGGATCAATATTTTCACCAATGTTAGTAGGAAGTTTCGGTAAATGCCCAAAAACTTGCTCGGAAGGAGAATATTTTGTTTCTGTATGAAACGTTGTATTGTATGAAAAACACTAAAAAGGAAGCCAAGTGCTCCATGCAGACTTAAATTTAGATGTCTGCATTCTTAGGTACGCGCCTAGATGTTTGTGTGAATTTTCTAAGGATCCTATTGTCTGTGGGTGATATGCACACGAATTGAGTTGTTTTATATCAAGTAATTTACACATTTCGGCGAATACTGAATTTATGAATTCGGTACCCTGGTCCGAAAGAATTTGTTTCGGAATTCCGTATCGTAAAACAAAATTATTAACGAATGATTTCGCTACGGTTACTGCTTCTTTATTTGGTAGTGCAAATGCCTCCACAAATTTTGACAAGTCGCATTGTAATGTCAAAATATATTTATTGTTCTCAATGTCTTGTTCGATAGGTACGACTAAATCTAAGGATATTTTCTCAAACGCGTATGATGCTGTTGTTGTTATATTCAGGGGTTCTATAAATGGTTTACAGTGTTTGTATCTTTGGCAGTCATCGCAAATTTTTACAAATTTTTCTACGTCATTGTACGTCAATTGTAATACCTTTTGATGTTGTTATACATTCTATTGATACCTGCGTGACCTCCTGTATGTAGAATGTGAAAATCATTTAAAATTAATTGTCTAGTTGCTGAATCGTTAATGATTTGGCAGTTGTTTATGAATGTAATTTTTGTTTTCGACTTCTTGAAGATTTTTGAAATATATTTAATTATATCTGCAGATAAATTGTTATTTTTATCGATTAATATTTCTGGAGTATTTTCTTGTCCGGACAACTTTTGACAGTCTTTGAACATCTCTCGAAGATATAATGATGAGCAAGAACCTGTCTTATTTAAATATATAATCTGCAAGCTTGCGTCATAAATTAAATAATCTTTCATGAACTTAAATTGTTTTTCTGACTTCCGTAGTGCATTGAATTGTTGTGAGCTCAATATTTTCAATTCAGTTACGTTATAAGGCTTTTTCAAAACTTCGACAATTCCGGGGTGATCAGTCCTAGTTTCATCGTTTACAGTCGGGTTATCCAGCAATCTCTTTGTTCGTGAACGTGTTATAACATTCACAGAGGCATCAATTTTTCTGGACATTTCTTTCAAGTTGTCAGATGGTATTTCTACTCGAGAAAGAGCTTCTGCAACGTTTGAATTTCCCTTAACGTACTGTACTGCATAGTCATATTCATCTAAAACAAGTCGAAATTTCGTCAGTCTACTAGACGGTTGATTTGAGCCGTACAAAAATATAAGAGGCCTATGATCGGTCTGTATTACAAATTTTCTTCCATACAAATATGGTCTGTAATGTTTCACCGACCAAACTATAGCTAAAAGCTCTAGTTCAATAAAGCTATAATTTTTTTCTGCTTTATTTAATGTTCTACTGGCATATGCAATTGGTTTATTGTCTCCGTTACAAAGTACTCCTGAAATTGCTATTTTTGAGGCATCAGTTTTCAGTATGAAAGTGTTTTCGGCTGAAAAATCTGGGTATTGTAAAACTGGAGGTGATGTTAATCTTGATTTCAAATTTTCAAATGCTTCTTGACATTCATCAGTCCAGATAAATTTTTCACCTTTACTAGAAAGTTTGTACAGAGGTGATGTTATATGAGCAAAATTTGGAATGAACGACCTGTAATAATTAGGAAAAGCTACAAACCGTTTCGTTTCCTGTGCGTCTTTGGGTACTGGATATTGTTGTAATGCCAGAATTTTTGACGGGTCGGGAGATACTGCTGACGCTGAAATTTTATGACCTAAATAAATGATTTCTTTTCTGAAAAATTGACATTTACTTGGGTTGAGTTTTAAATTAACCTTTCGCAACCTGTGCAAAACTTTAGTTAAATTTTTGTTGTGATCCATTAAACTATTTCCCAGAATAATAATATCGTCTAAGTAAACAAAACAACATTCAAAATTTAAACCTGTCATAGCCATAGTTAAAGCCCTTAAGAATACACTGGGACTTACTTTCGCACCCATTGGCAATCTGGTCATTTGATATTGCCCTGTATTCGTGTTGAAAGCTGTATACTCTCTAGAAGCTGGGTCGAGTTCAATTTGGTAATATATATAAAATATAGGAAATTTTTTGTCTTTCAGACATTTATTTAGTAATCTATAGTCAATAACAACTCTCCACTTGCGTTCTCCATTTTCGTCCGATTTTTTGGGTACTATTAGTAGTGGTGACGGCCATGGAGATCTAGCGGGTTCTATTATTTTATCGTTTAACATTTTTTCAATCTGTTTCTCAATTTCCAGTTTTTGTGATTGAGGTAGTCTGTATGGTTTTGTGTACACGGGGGTTGTGTTTTCTTTGAGTTGAATTGAATGTTTATAAATGTTAATTACTGAAAGTATATCATTGGGTAAATGGAAAACGTTCGCGAATTTCGCACAGATATGGTCGAGTGCTCGTTTTTCCTCTCCATTTAGTCCGTCTTTACAAATTGATTTTAAAACTTCTTCCACTCGTTGAACGGATGAGACATTCATGTCATTACCAAGAGTTTCGTTTTTATTCGTATCAATGTTAACATCTTACATCGAAGAGTATATGCACACTAATAATTAATCAGAATCGGGGTTATACAGAATTGGTTGCTCATCATTTATTATCTAATTGTTATATATTTGAACTGCAAACAGTTCAATGTACTGAAAAGGTTGCAGTAATACATAATTAGGTCGAGGTGAGTTTAATGAACCTGCAACGTTTCTATACGTAGAATTGTGGAAAAGACAATTGAATATAATACGAATTTGGTAACCTATTTGAAATGTAATTTATATTTATACTATTTTGAGCAGTATATTTTTACATTCGAAATGTAAAATATGTGACTTGAATCTTTATTACAATGCCTTTACACACTTTGGCGATCACGGTCTTCAACCTAAGTTCATAGATGGCGCAACTATATTTCCAGCTAATGCTTGTGCTTTTATGTTTTGAGATTGTATTGAAATACTCTTGGAAGACCATCAATAAACATAATAAAGAATAAACATAATAACCTGGAGTGCCTGACGTCACAGCCAAGCCCAGCTCTCAGCTGGACGCGTTAACAGAAGTCGATACGAACAAGTAGCGGTCATTGCGCTATCGTTTAGAGAACAGATGCTAACACGCTAACGTCATCACCATCTTCCTCATATTGCACACATATTGCATCGTATAACTCTTACACACGTCACATCTACCTCGAATTGGGTATTCTACAAGGTTCCGCTACGAGGTCTGAAAATTACTAAATTAAAGCTCCATATGAAAAAGCCAGAAACGGCGTTTATTATTAAATGACGTATTTTGAAACACCCTGTACGCATTGAAGAATCGCGCGTTAAAACGATAGAACCCGTTAAACTGTTATGTTTTTTAAATGTCGTACATCAATGTACACATTGATTTTACAACCGACAACTCCGAACTGTTTGCGCTGCCAAACGTTCATCTTTGAAACGGATCGGCTCGATACCATCTCTATCTCTCTCACACTCATATGACAAATCTGGACCCTCTCACACATTCTTATGAAAAGTGGCCACTACTACTGAAATGAATTGGGTGGATATTCCTTTGTTACCTTCGTTTTTGCCAATTTGAAATATATTATCAACATCCGATTTTGTAAGATTCAGTCCCAACAAAGAATTGGTTTTTGAAGAGTTTTTTTCAATAAATTATCTGGATTTTGGTCAAACCCAAATACAATAATATTATTCTTTCTGACTTGTCTCTCTAAAATGATATTTTTTTCTTGTAGTACAGTTATTTGTTTTTGACTTTCCAGTAGTTTCTTCTCGTACTCTGTTCTATTTCTGTTTATTTCTAGGGTTAGTTTTTTCGTCTGTTCTTCTTGTGACTTCATAAGCAAATTATACAACTCCCCTGTAGTCAATTCGTTTTGAGGCATGGTGGTTTAATATCAAAGAAAACTATTTGAGTGCACCTGGTATAAAGTCCAATTTGTAGATTCCATTTTCCAGAATTGATATATACGTTAAATTACCAACAATTCACTTCCTTTTTGTGGTTTTTCAAACGTACAATTTCCAGGACACTTTTAGAACATCACTAGAATTAGTTGGGTTACAACTCAATTCAAGCTCAAGTTTGTTAACACACTTTTTCCAGGTAAAAAAGAACGAAATTTTGGAGATAGTAATATTCAATGTCGAAGCAACACCTCTGCGCTTATAGTATGAAACTTCTACTTTTCTCATTCCTATTACATTATTACTTGATAAATGTTTCATTCAAAATCTCTCTCCCTCTCTCATACAGCAATAAAAAATAATTGACTCAAAACACACTTTCGTTAGTTTTCTCAACGTAACTGAACTAATTCATATTCACAACACTTTTGATGCCAAAATTCAATCGAGCAGGATTCACTGCTCTTGGTATACTCATTCAACAAGCTAGAACAATACGTTCACATTCAGAGAGTTTACTCAAAATAATCGTTCCACATAAAATACATAAAAGAGGAGTGTTCAATTTTATTGGTACAGCGAGTAAGTGGTTACTCAATACTTTAGAGCCTAGATGATGGCAAAAAAATTGATTCTATAATGAATCATATTCAGAATGATCACCATTTGATATAATCTAAAATTAATGAACATACTATAATGATGCAACAATGTATGTCCCTGACAAACCAAACACCTTTTTCAATCAAAGACAACCGCGAACACTCTCTTTAGGTTTAAAACAGAATTCAAAAGAATAAACATGGCATAATTTGGTGTCCATATTAATAAACTCGCTCACTTCCTTTCACCTTTAATTAAACCAAATCGTGAATGCAATTACCTTTGCATATATGAATAAAGTCCATTCCACATTTCTCTCACTTGACAACTTGTATATGTTGATCGATACCATTAATACTTTATATCCTTCAAACCAATTACCTAATTTTCAAAACCAACATAGCTATTATGCATTTTTAGGAATCCAATTGCTATTTTTAAATGAGAAAATTGTATTTTTGCTACATTTTCCAATACTAAAACCAATAACATTCCATGCCGATTTTATATTTCCAATTCCTATTCAGACTGTATCAATTCCTGGATTTACCATGTGATCTCCTGGAGCATATCCACTTTTGTCCAGGCAACATAATATCCAACAATGATCAAATTGAACTCTATACCCAGTTGTCATGGAAATAGCCCTCACACATCAGGTTACACCTGATATTGTTCTACTTACATCACCTACACCTGTACTTCTATCCGAGCATTGGTCTATTGAAGTGCATCATTACTCTCTGCAGCCTGGAAGTCTGACTAATGTTCTCTTCAAGTCCAAATCAAGTTGTTCCACCACGGAGAAGAAACACTCGAACCTTTTACCCTACTCCAACTTCCTTATTTGAATCTTTCATTGATTCTTAACCATACTGCACCTATTCAGCTGAAAAGCTTAGATTTGAGCGAGATATCTCATTTTACAGACATTATTCATTCCCAGAAAATTTTTCGGCTACCTACATATCATGTTTTGGATGATACCTTTCTACTTTGGCCTATCATCCTTATTTGCATCTCAGTATGCATTATCATAATAGCCGGCGTAGTATATATGTTACCGGCAATGTGTACAATTCAGGCATTGTATGGAATACCTAGGCATTGTATACATTGCCGAGTGAATCCAGGCAAAGTATGAAATAAACTCATTTCTTAACAATTGTACAAACTTTGCCTAGGCATTGTGTATAATGCCTAGGCATTATATAGAATGTCGAAAGTTTTGCAGGCAAAGTATAAAATGAACAACATTGTTAAAAATTGTTTATTGCAAATAACAAACATGAAATGTATTAAACATAAGATCTGAAAATCCTCATATTTTACTAGAGTAAAATTTAAAAGTGAAATATTAATTTAAGAAATTACTTGTTATAGCAGGAAAGAGAACTATGGCACTTCGAGTTGCATTTTCGATTGTTTTTAACACAAGCACATTGTTTGGTTTGACATTTAGTTTTGCAAGTGCATCTCACAAATCCTTGGCCGCTTCCTGTTGACTGAGCTGTTGCAACGGTACGAAGTCCTGTTTCTTGATCAGGCACGTCTTCTACTCGAACTAGGCTTTTTTTGCAAACTGTAAACTGTGACCTTGCGTACAGTTGTTTCAAAACTCCGTTGGCGGTCCCTAATTTGTAAAACCCATCTTCTGTCGTATCCATGACCACTGCCAGAATATTTCTCAAGTCACCTCTTCCTTTGTCAACGTCAGGAATTGGAACACGAACAGTGACTCCTTTGGTGACGGGGGGAAACTTTTTATCGGAATTAGCTTTCATTTTCTTAGCTTGTTTTTCAAGACAAGCTTTTGACCTCTTCCTCTCTTTATCAATATTTTCCGAATTAAAACAAGGGACACACAACAGGGTTTTTTCAGTATCATCACACCCCTGAATTGAATGGCCACATGAAATATGTATGTCCGCTAAACATTTTGTGCAGTTTTGTTTCTCATTAGTTTGCTGCAAACAAACGCTACACATTTGTAGAAGGCTAGAACTGACCGAGACATCAACGGTTGCCTCATTAACTTCTGAAGTGTTATGATCGGTTTGGAGTGGAGGTTCTAGACTTGACATTGTTTGTGTTTCTGTTGTGTGCATGTTATTAACCACTCTTTCCAAATCTTCTTCGCTGTTAATGGAATCCAAAATGTCTCGAGGCAGAGAAGATGTTGTAAGACCGACCTTTACTTTACAGCCGAAGAGAGCCTCATAGGGCGTTCTTTTGATTCCTGAATGTAAAGCTCTAGTTTTCATAAGTTGCACAAATCTCAATCCCTCACTCCAACGGTCAGTTTTTTCATCTTGCATCCAAGTCGAAATCATGTTTTCAATATCTTGGTTTGCACGTTCTACACTACCCTGACTTTGAGAATGACGTGGTTTGCCATGAACGATTTTTAACGTAGGCCAATAATCTTTCAAATTGTAAACTATTTTGTTTGCAAACTCCCTTCCATTGTCTGACTGCAATATACTTGGTGCTCCAATGAGAGTAAAAATATCAACTAGGTGATATGCTGCTTCCTCAGCGGTTTTAGTTTTGAGAGGCTTAAGAATCACAAATTTTGTCAAATGATCCTGATAGACCATTATGAACTTAAACTCCCTGTCGGGCTGTGACTGGAAATCAATTAAATCTACTTGACAACGAGAATTAAATTCTGATGAAATCAGGGGCTTTACTACCACTCCTCTTTTCGAACCCTTTTGTTTCTTCTGACATGGCTCACACAAACTAATATATAGCTCAACATCATGACGTGTAACATTTTTTTACTTAATATCTAGCTCTTTTAACATTCGATCTCTTCCACCATGACCAATAGCTACATGAGCTTCATGGAGAACAGTAAATAAATCTGAATCGTGGACATAAAATTTTACAACACCGTCTCCTTGTTTTAATGGGTGTATTAGTTTTTGCACATTTTCTACGATCATTACATCATACCTGTTGAGTAGCCAGTAGTGACGAGGTTCCTTTCTGGGCTTGGCCTTGGCATCTTCGACCTCCAACACCAGCTTCTTATAGTCGTCTTCAGTCAAAAAAACACTATTTTTAGCACTTGCATTCCGAATTTTTACAAGTTCGGCACTAAAACGAAGTTTCATTAGCGATAAACGATCACTAGAACTACTGATACTACTGTTCACTTGTGACATTTTCAAGCAACAATACAGTGGCACGACAGAACAGAACTGAAGCGTAGGCCTAGCACAATACTGTGGCGTGACGGAACAGAACTGAGAGCAGCGTTATAGCGGGGATGGGCGGGGGGAGTAGGTGAGGCAAGCACGTTGTAACTTGAAAACAATGGAACAGACAGATTTTTAACTCTGCCTGAACTCCAGCAGGCATTCTATAGAATGCCTAGGCAAAGTATGAAATGTTTAAAATTTCACACTTTGCCTGCTTACTTTTGGCAATGTATAGAATGCCTAGGTATTCTATACAACCGCCTCTGCTATCCTTACTATCTGGCTCCATAACTAGGGATTATCTCAGGAGCCGCCACACCTAGCCTACCAAACCAACCCTAGGTTCGTCTCTAAGGAGGGAGAAGTTATGCATGAACGCCATTGCATCGTCCTGACGCCGGACCATATATTCCCACCGCACATCATTGCTGGGCCGTGCCTGGAGTGCCCACCGCTGACAGTGTTCCTGTCGATGGACCCACTTCGTGTGTTTATTTTTTAACGAACATATTGCTGTCTTTACATTTTGGAATTTGTATAAATAGTTATTAAGAATGAGATGAGGTATTATTTGGTGCGAACTATTATTTTGATATGTTTAAAACTCTGTTTAAAATCTGTTTTTCCGTTAATCAACTGTCGCCCCCGTACGAACGACAACTCTCAGAAGTTGAGAAACTTGTGCGAGCTAAGGACTAACGAGGTCTTACTTTTTAACGTGTGATTCCTAACACGGTTGCGGAATCATTCCAGCTTCAACCAGATAAATTCTCTAGAGAAAAATATCTGGTCGAGGCGGGAAACGAACCAACGATCTTCCGATCGTGAGTCGGGCGCACTACCACCGCGGCTATAAGCTTTCGGAAATAAAGATCATTAGTTGAAATAGAGTTATCAAAGTGGATTTATTTATTTGTGTGACTTGCCATGTTTGAACCAGGGACCAAACGACTGAGAGATTCAAAACATAACTGATAGGTGAAAGCACGCGAATGACCTATAAATAGTCAGATCTCGGTCCAGTTATCACCCGAAGACGATTGTTGATACTAACAATCGAAACTTCGTGAAGTAACTTGGTTTGAAATCTTTTAATTTTTTTATTTTCATTTCTTGTTGATAATTTTTCAATTTTCATCTCGTGTTGATAGTTCAATTTTTTTGTTTTTTTTTTGGTGGTTGTATTTTATTTCATTGTAATTTCAGGTTTTTTTGCTCAATATAATTGTTATTTTTTAGCTAATCATTATAATTTTTTTTTCAGATTCTTTCAGGGATTTCAAATCAATTTATATTATATTAGACAATGGAAGTCCGAACTAATGAAATGCACCACGAAACATTGTCAACCACCTTCAAACAAAAGTATTATCTGATTGTCATTTTCTTGTTTCTCTTGAATATTCACCGGTAATTTAGACCTTATTCTGTCTCTTTCCTGTTTTTCCTGAATACTTAGTAGTAATTCACGATCTTCATTTCGGCCTAATCGACAGATGTCAAAGAAGTAAAGAAATAAATAATCAAAAAGGAATAACTGCCAATATATTAGATTTTTTTGTCCATTTCTGAAGACGAAGGCAGATTTAGGCCTCCGAAACGTCAAGATATCTATTGTATTATTTCTCAACATTTTTTTTTGATAGGCAAGTTACTGATAAATAGAAGATTTTTCTTTGTGAAAAATACTTTTGATTTTACGCAGTAACTTATCGGGGGTAAACTGAAAAGTGTGCCCTTCTACACTTCTTCATTATAATTTTTATATTTTTCAGATTGTGGAAGGTAACAAATACCCAAAAAAGGTCGATAAAAAACTGATTTTCCTCCACAAAAAAGGACTTTCGTTGAATATATTTCTTTTTCTTTCATATTGCACACAGTTTAAATAACGTTCAGTAAAACATATATGAAAGAATAGTTTCAATATTATTTTGTGAAGGTCGAACTCCAGTATTAATTTTTGTTGATTATATTTTATCAATTGGTAATCCGATTATTCCGCCGACTTTATTCATCAATAAAGTTTGTGAAAACTCTGCTAATATTATTTCATTCCCTCAAACCCCCGAAAGACCACGCATTTAAACCGTGGCCGAATCCAGTCTCTAATGATATAATTGGTGGCATAACCAAGCCATTGCTCTACGAAGATAGAAAGGTAAAAAATTCACCTGTTGACCAAGTCGCCCACTAATTCTCAATATGTGTGATCAAGACGGATTTCAATCTTCTTCTGATCTGGTGGCAGCAACTCTCGCGCTACCAAACTGAATTAAAAAATAAATACCTTCGGCTGAACGATCCCATATACAAGGGAGCGTATTTTTCTGGTGCGACTATAACTGAGATAATTATTATATATCATTAGTAGTATATAGGCATCGCCAATTCAGACCGGATCGTCACATTATCACATACAGACCATAATTAAAAATTTTTTCCACCCTGTAACGTGTAACGAGCTGCTTGTGATTTAATGTACTGCTTAGCTCAAAGGTTAAAGTTAACTACCACATGAAATTTTTAATGTAATATCATTCAGAGTGGTGAAAAAAATTGCTTCAAAATTTGGACACACATTTAATTAAATACCTTTTCAAAATTGAATGGAACACCCCGTATTTATTGGCGTAATTCGAAGAAGAAGTAGATTCTCTTCAAAACTACATTAGGGTTCCCTATACCTATCTCTTCTGCTTTTTAGACAAAAGGCGTTTTTATATTTTACTTAGGAGTAATTTTTTCATCTCAAAAATGGCACACCCTGTATTGTAATGAAGAGCAAAAAAGCATTTTTGGAGACATTTTATAAAAAAATTAAGAATCTTAAATAGTGTATTATTTTAATTAATGCTCAAAATGGTGTCCATTATCATCGATGCATAGGCGACTCTTTCTTGTAATGAGTGCTGAACTCTGGATAACACCTCAGGATATCCTGAGGTGTCGTTTGCGGTGTATCGTGAACAATACTTTTGATATATCCCCATAAAAAATAATGGAGACTTGCAAGGTCCGGAGACCTGGCTGGCCAGTTTTGTGTACCTCCTCATCCTATCCATCTATTTGGATATTGTTGATCTAACTCGTTCCTAACACGTCTATCAAAGTGTGCAGTAGCACCATCTAACTGCATCCACATCTATTGACGAATATTAGGAGGTATAATTTCCAACAGCATAGGCAAATTATCCCTAATAAATCCGAGAAACATGACGCCGTTTGAATGACCATCAAAAAAGTAAAAACCTACTACTTGCGTATAGGTAGGCCCGTTCTAAAATCTGACTTATGGAGATTTACATGGGAAAATGACTAAGGTCAAACGTGGCATTTTTGGTTCCTTTCGAAGTCACGAGTATTGCCGAGAATCGAGCAGCGTTATCGCGGTTTGGAAGATAACGATTCGAGCGCGCTTGGAATAATATGAAAACAATAATATACAAGGTGTATGTGGTGTTGAAGAAAAAAACATAACTGCCAGCGTTAAAGAAAAAAACATGGCGGCAATGTAACGTGCATTGAGTGGAGTATACACGTTTCATTTGTCGATTAATTCTGCATTCCTTTGCCTTCTATTTGACGTGCTTTTCGTGACGATCCGATTATTATTAACGAAGATGTGGCTTAGTGCCCTTCTGATCGCAATCTTTGTTTATTCTCTGTCGATGAATCCTGCATTTTTTCCCTTTCATTTGATGTGCTGCACGTTGAGATCTGGCTATTATTAACGAAGATGTGGCCTAGTGCCCTTCTGGCCGCAATCTTTGTTTTTTCTTTGTCTATTAATTCTGCATTCCTTTCCCTATCACTTGACGAGCTGTACGTGACGATTCGATGATCGCAATCTTTGTTTTTTTTCTGTCGATAAATTTTTCATTTCTTCTCCTTTCATTTGATGTGCCGTACGTGACGATGCGACTATTATTAACGAAGATGTCGCTTAGTGCCCTTCTGGTCGCAATCTTTGTTTTTTTTCTGTCGGTGAATTTTTCATTTCTTCTCCTTTCATTTGATGTGATGTATGTGACGATGAGACTATTATTAACGAAGATATCGCTTAGTGCCCTTTCGGTATGTCACCATGTGATTTTTCTCTACTCCACGCTGACGTCATCACCTTCTTCCTCATATACACATACATATTGCATCGTATAACTCTTACATACCTCGAGTTGGGTATTCCACAAGGTTCCGCTACTAAGTCAGAAAATGACTAAACTTCAGCTCCATAAGAAAAAGCATAGGATTTTGAGCCAGAAACGACGTGTTTTATTTAATGGTGCATTTGAGACATCCTGCACACATTGACGTCATGGTTTTTTTTTCAAAAATGATGAGACGCCCTGTAAATCTCGATGGCAATAATGTTTTTTTTTCTTTGAAGCTGGTAGCCATGTTTTTTTCCAATCCGATTTTTCATTCATTATTATTATTATACTGTTATTTTTGTAATTCAACCACACCGACGTATTCTGAGACACCTTGTACACATTGTCATGTTTTTTTCTTAAACGATGAAACACTCTGTATATCTCGATGGCAGCCATTTTTTTCTTTAACGCTGGTAGCCATGTTTTTTCTTTAATCCAATTTTTCATTCATTATTATTATTATACCATTATTTTTATAATTCAACAACGCCGACGTATTTTGAGCCACCCTGTACACATTAAAGTTATGTTTTTTTTCTTAAATGATGAGACACCCTGTATATCATGATGACAGCCATGTTTTTTTCTATTACGTTGGCAAATACATGTATTCTTGTATTCTCTACCCCCACTCCCCCCTTTTCCACCTAACACTAGAACGAAAAACGCATTTGACGTATTTTGAAATGTCATTGATGAATACCCCCGATGCCCCATTTTCAAACGTTTTTTATTGGGATCGCACATTAAAACGTTAGGCCCCCTGGCATGTTTCTTTCTTGAATGAGACACCTTGTATATATTGAAGAATAACACGTTAAAACGATAGAGCCCCGATAAACTGTCATGTTTCTTAAATGACATATTTTGACCCATCCTGTATACTACGCTCAATGCCTGTTACATTGCCGACATGTTTTTTCTAAAATGATGTATTTTGAGACACCCTGTACACACATCTATGGATCGCGCGTTGAAATATCACATTCCTGCTAAACTGTCACGTTGTTTTTTCTTAAATTATGTATTTTGATGCACCCCTGTATACTCCACTCAATGCCCGTCACATTGCCGCCATGTATTTTTCTTTAACGCTGGCAGCCATGTTTTTTTCCTTTAACACCACACACACCTCGTATATTATTGTTTTCATTTTATTTCAAGCGCGCTCGAATCGTTATCTTCCAAAGCGCGATAACGCTGCTCGATTCTCGGCCGTACGCGTGACCTTGAAAGGAACAAAAAATGCCACGATGGACTTCAGCAATTTTCCCATGTAAATCTCCATAAGCCAGCTTTTAGAACCGGCCTAGCATATATTCTTGCGTTCCAATTATTCCACCCTACACATTAACAGATCATCTGTGCTGGTGATCAAGGGTTCTAAAAATATTAGAGTTTTCGTCACTGTAGTAGTGAAACTTATGTCTGTTAACTAATCTGTTGTTATGAGAAGTTGACTCATCGGAAAAAAGCACAATCAAAAAAAAGTTTCTTCATCGTCAAACTTTTTTTAAACCCATAAACAAACATTCAGTCGTTGATCATAATCTTTTTCAAAAAGCAGTTTATGTAGTCGCGATACGGGTGGAATTTGTAATTTTTAATTATTCTTTGGATACACTGTCTGCTTATTTCAGTTGTTTCACATATTTCTCGTTGACTTGTGTGAGGGTATTATTCAATTAGACATAACATCACTAAATATTTATTTTCCTCATTTCCAGTAACCGGTTTTTGCCGTTCTTCCATATTATAAAATACACTGCCTGTTCTTCGGAAAAGCTGCAACAACTTTTCCATTGAACGCTTTTTAGGATGAATCCTGTTAGGATACCATTGGGCATTTACTCTTGACGCTAATAAACAGTTTTCTTCACACTCACCCATTATCAAAATCATATCAATTCGTTTTTCCTGGGGATAAGTTCTCATTTTACAATATTTCAAAATGACAATAATTTTTAACTAGTTAAAACAATGATAATGGTTTGATTAACAAGTTGTCATTGTCAAATACTTTTTGTTTCATAATAATAATTAACGTCATCTAGGCCAGAGCCTACTATTATTGAAAAAATAGTAGAACAGGTTTTATAGGCAATCGTAAATGTATGTTATTATTGACCCCATATTGTAATTTTGGTATTTATTTCACTATGAAGTCTAATATATTTGCTAAGGAACAAGCGGATTTAACATATTTTGCCTTAGCAATCAGGACACATGCATCTCCTTATTTTGAAGAATGCTTTTTAATATTTCAGGAGTGGCAATAAATTTGAGTTTTTACATTTGCCTACATTTTACTTTAGATACACCTTACAAAAAATTTAAACTTGTGCTTTTAGCGAATCTATGCATTCTTTAATGAAAAGGTTTTCAAGACGCTTTTCAAGCTTTTCATTACAATTTCATTTGAAGATACAAATATTACTTATAAGTAAAATATAAAAACGCCTTTTGTGTAAAAAGCAGAAGAGATATGTATAGGAAACCCCAATATAGTTTTGAAGGAAATTTACTTCTGCGTCAAATTACGCCACTAAATACGGGATGTTCCATTCAACTTTAAGAAGTTAAATGTGTGTCCAAATTTTGCGGCAAATTTTTTTCGCCAATCTGAATAATATTGCATTAAAAACTTCATGTGGTAGTTAACTTTAACCTTTGAGCGAAGCAGTACATTTAATCACGAGCAGCTCGTTACACGTTACTGGGTGAAAACAATTTTTAAATTATGGTCTGTATTTTCAAATTTCTCAAAATTTCTCAGTTTTGAGAATGGGAAATATAATAGTTACTCACCTTCGTTTTGTCTATAGTATCTAAAAATATAAAAAAATATAAGTTGTTCCATAAGAAAAAATATAACTTTGGTATGTAACTTTTTTGGGAGTCACCCTATATATTTCCAAATAATTTTGGAATATGCTCCTCATAGACCCACATATAACTGTGCTAAAAGTTTTTCCCTAACTCTCTTCATTTCTTGTAGAAATACCGAGGCGAATGTGGTGGGCCACCCTGTATATCGTAATCGAATGCGCTAGAAAATTCCACCAAAATTCCATGATACAATATGATACAATAAAACAAAAAACTAGTCATCATATTTGATTTAGAATGACGTCATATGATTCTTTCATTCAACACCCACTATATGAGGTGGCATAAAAAAACTAGTCCACCATCTTGGGCGATCTGCTATAATAAATTGAAAGTGATGTTACTTTATTTTTCATATTCTGTTTAGCAAACTGTTTTAGATGCGTTACGGCGTCACTGAGCTAACCATGCATTGTCATCCAAATTAAACATGTAAGCAAAATTTCAGCTCAATCGGTTCAAAATTCAGCTGCAAGATTTCATCTGACCTACATACATATTATACACATACAAACATTTGCAGCTTGTAATAAAGACTGAAAGAATATATTTTCATTTATTTCATACTTTCATTGAACTTTAGCAAAAATAAAATGAAAAAAATGTTCGCTTATCATGTTTTCATTTACAGCTTCAAATAAACATATAAAAACAAATCAATCAGACTGCTTGTTTCTGTTCTTTTCTGGTAGCCTCAAGAGTAGCTTCATTTTTTTCAAACTCACTTATCAAGTTTTCCACTTCTGTACTGCTCAAAATGTTGATTACTGTTTTATTATTCACACGTGATAAAGTAGCCATTTCCACTGAAAGAAAAATTAAATTAAATTTTCCACCAATATAAGGAAAAATTTTTCTTGGATATACCTGAACACGTCATTCATTTTGTGCAATCTTTATTTCAATGAAAATAGTTAGATGAACGTGTATCAAATATAAACACCCAGCCAGAAAAAAATATATAAATACAAAATATTGATATGCCACTTTTGTGCGGACGACAAGGATATCGCAGTCTTGAACATCGATCAAAGTTACAATAAAAAGTGTTTTTTGTTCATATAAAAGTATTTGTTTTAAACGAAAATTTCTTTCGTGTAATTCACTGTTTATATGAAAGTAGTTGTTTCAGGAAGGCTTTTTCTTCCAGTTTGTGACTGAAAGTTACTTCTTTGCATGATCTACACATCTATGGATAGAGTAACTTCTTTTGAAATTTATTGCATCCTTCCTTTCTTTGGAAGATTCCCACATTTTTTGGATGGAGTAGTGGAAAGCCAAAAACTTTCTTTCCGAAAAACAATAAAACTATATTCACAGTTATAGACTTTATTTCCAATGGAGCGTTTCACTACATAGTAGCATCCTCAGTTGGACTGGTCCAAGTACTATGTAGTGAAATGTGTACTGAAAATGAAGTCTATATTGTGAACATTTGTAATATCATGAATAGTGTTATTGATTTTCACCAAGTAACAGGTCAGTGCATTTGAAATACCTTAAAACTATTTTTCCTGATAAATAGAAATCAGTACTGAATCATTCTCACCGCACTAAGGATAATGCATCAAAAGTCATACTTGCTGCCAAAATACTGTAAATATTAAAAACATCATGTATGTATAACCATACGTTTTTCTACAACTTGATTTCTATGTTTTCATTAGCCTATTTATTGTGAGACTAAATGTCCCATAAAATCTTCATTTACGAACAATACAAACAAATATTATAAAGTATGAGATATCAATAAGCTCCATATTCTAGCAAGGTTTTCTGTGGTTATTGGTATCGAATCTTGAGTGAGCACTGGTATACTTGTTTCAAGTTGCATATTTCAGAGCTTCCACGATCCTTTGATTATTATTCTGGCTACTCGAAATAATGATCTGAAGTATTTCACGACTTCACAGTGCTAGAATTAGGCAGTGGCCCATTCCTTTTCTTTTCAGGTGTTAGCATAAGCTCTGCCTCGAAGTTCCAATGGTACATGACTCATCATCATTAACAGCCATTGAAAGTAGAAGTGTACCTTGTTAAGGTTTTGTCACTGCTGATAAGGCTGTCCTTATTGAGTCGGGTGTACTCTGCCCAAGCTGAACTAGTTAGCTGGCAATGTAGAAATGTTCCTTTAGCTTACCTATTCATCCTGTATCTTGTTCACTTCCTCTATAGTTCGTTCATTGATTATTCCCAACTCATTTTCAACTTTTTTTACTTTGTTGCTGAAAATTTGTCGTTCCCTAATATCACCTTCCACTTGTTCGACTTTTTGAATCATTTCTTTCTGCAAAAGTCGCGGACCCTTGGTAATGTTGATGTGGTTGACAAATTTAAAAAAAAATTATCAATGAATTTGCAATTCAAGAAAACGAACAAAAATGAATTGATAAACGGTTTGAACATCAAGTGAAATGTCATAAAATAACTATGTTTACATTTTTTCTTTATTTCTAATTTTTTGCATTATTCCATCAATTATCTTCATTATTTTATTTTTTAAGTTTTGTATATATTCAACATTTCACTTATTGCTCAGTTTAACCCATTTAATTATTCCCTTTGAGTTCAGGTTACAATAATTTATTTTCTTTACAAATTAGCATTCATATACATTTCCTGAATTCCATATTCATCATATTTTTCTAAACGTTTTCTAATTTTCAACATTATTTCTATTTCAACCAACTCATCCAAATTATTTGGTCTAGTTATTTTTAGTATTTTTAATAATCTTGAAACATAATTCATTTTCTGGTTCCTCTATATATTTCGGTTGCTATAAACTATTCTAACATAATTCACACTCACTACCGTACTTACGGTAGTAAGTAATAGTAATAATAATGAGTGTCTCAAAATACATCATTTAAAAAACATGACAGTTTAATGAGGATCTTATCGTTTTGTTGTGTGATTCCTCAATAAGTACAGGGTGTCTCATTTAAGAAAAAACATGTCAGGTGGGGAGGGTCTAACGTTTTAGCGTGCGATCCCAATGTGAAACGTTTGAAAATGGGGCAATGGGGGGTATTCAGCAATGACATTTCAAAATACGTCAGATGCGTTTTTTCGTGTTAGTTGGAAAATGGGGAGGGGGAGTGAGGATAAAGGAAACACGCAGGAGGGTTATATTATTTTTTTCGAAAGAATGTTAATGTCGTTAAACAGTTGAAATATTTAGTGATAAAATGATATCTGAAGAATACAGACGAAAAGTTGAAGAGTTTTGTAATCGTGCTCAAGAATAGAAGAAATCCATTGAATTTTTCGAAAAAAAAAAGATTGTTTTGAATCGGTTGGATAATTTAAATATTCAAGACAGAGTATTCGATCGAAAAGTGCCTCAAACGAGATATCCGCTTCGAAGAATTCAACCTCACAGCATAGATTATGTCGCCGCCAATGCTAAGATTAAATTTTGTGCTTTTAAGTGCAATAATAAATAACGTTTCGTATGTGAACGTACCAAAGGGCGTTAAATTCATGGCAATTTGTGTGAAGCCCAATAATTTCGATCATGGAATCAATAGAACACAATGAAAATTGATGAGTTCAACATTTGTCAATGACGACCAATTGGCAGTTTTTGTAAGCAAAGTCCCGAAAAATACCTCCTTCAAATATAAACTGAGGCTGATATTCCACGATTTTCGAGAAATTGATACAAAAACTGTCGATTTCATTCCAGAACACGCAAGGCTGAACAAAAAGAAGTCACAAATGGAATTTGACCTTTATAGAATTCTCATTATAGTATCTACGATATTAGCTTGTATTTTGATTAGAGTTTCTCAAGAAATAATTATGAAACTGAATGAAATATATTTAATTTGGTTCAAATAATAAATATTTGAATATTCACAAATATTCGTTTTATTTCACATTTCGAGTCAAGGATTAAAAATATTACGGGGGAGTATGAGGCGGATGTTTGCTACGGTTAGTAGGCCATCTGCATAAAAACGGTTACCTCATCAGTTGTAACTGTGCTTCTGTTGCGTTTGTGTGTGTGTACATTATCTTCAATAAACAGATGTAAGTACGAAATTTGCCTTGAAAACAATGTCTAATCATGCACTTTATTTGCAAAACTCAGTGAAATGATTTTAACTGAAGAGATTTCAAAATTTTTGTTCAAAATTGTGTAGTACAGTGTTGGCTTAATCAATTCGTTTTCCAAGATGTGTGTGTGTACACGTATTTATAATTATTTCAAAAAGTATTCAAAACGTTTGTTCAAAATTGCGTGTGTGTAATCGAAAAATTTCATTTTTCATTTCAAAACTGAAAGATTTCGTTTTCCAAGGTGTTTGTACGTACTTATAATCATTTCAAAAAGTTTGTTTAAAACTGTGTGTGTGTTTTTGTAAACGAAAAATTTCATTTACTCTCAATTCGAAATATCTCGTTTTCTGTTTTAAAAAAAATCTGTTTTTCCGTTAATCAGCTGTCGCCCCCATACGAACGACAACTCTGAGAAGTTGAGAAACTTGTGCGAGCTAAGGACTAACGAGGTCTTACATTTTAACGTGTGATTCCGTAAAATGTTTTCGAAATGTTTGCTCAAAATTGTGTGTGTGTAATCGAAAAATTTCATGTTTCAATTAATAACCAAAATATTTCGTTTTCCGTAAAATAATATCAAGATTTTTGTTCAAAATTGTGTACTACAGTGTTGGTGTAATCGAAAAATTCCATTATTCATTTCAAACCGAAATATGTCGTTTTCCAAGGTGTTTATACGTACTTATAATCACTCAAAATTTTTGTTTAAAACTGTGCATGTTTTGCAAACGAAAAAATTCATTTTCTGTCAATTCGAAATATCTCGTTTTCTGTAAAATGTTTTCAAAATGTTTGTTTGAAATTGCATGTGTTTGTGCAAGTAAAAAATTTCGTTTTTCATTTCAAATCCAAAATATTTCGTTTCCAAGATGTGTGTGTACGTACGTATTTATAATTATTTCAGAAAGTCTTCAAAATTTTTGCTCATAATTGTGTTTTTCATTTCAAAACCAAAATATTTCGTTTTCCGTAAAAAGTTTTTAAAATTTTCATTCAAAATTGCGTGTGAAAATTTCTCTCGATTCGAAATATGGAAAAATTTCATTTTCTTTCAATTTTCTGTTGTAGATGGATCTAAACAAAATTAACGGAATTTATCTTGTAGACACAGAGAATAAGAAACCTGTGGAGAAATTACAAAATCTTCCGCTAGGAGAGCCGCAGAAAATTTTCCCAGCCTAATTCGTGCAGACGAAATTTGGAAAGACAGTACTGCTCGAGTTGGAGAAGCATATAACGTTTCTACCGCAGAGTTACAAAGACCTACGAGTAATTTATAAATCATTTCGAAAAAGAAAAGTACGCCATCGTGTTCAGAGGGCTGATCAATACGGGGAAAGCCAATCCTGCAACATCCTTCGAAATTGTAGAAAATTGAGGTTAGTATTGTTGTTTTTCATTTGTTTTTCTTTGTAAGTGGTAAGATGTGTGATTTGAGATTAATTTTTCTTCTTCAATTTTCAGATAGTTATATACCCTCCGCCCCTCAGTACAACAGAAACATGTTTCATCGCCTAACTTTGAGAATCATCTCCGTTCATTGCTTCACCACGTTTGACCAAGGTTCGAGTTTTTCCAGCGGTAGATACCGAGTAGTACTTCCAGCTTCCGTTTGCAGCGTTCAGCAAGCATTCATTTGTGTATTCGTCGCAGGAAAAACTTCTTTTTTTTTGAAGTTGAAAATGGTGTTTTCAAAAACTTTATCGCAAATTGATAAATTGCTTGAATTAATTAAACAAAATTATTCAAGTTCCGTTGCACGAACGTCGTTGAATTTGATTAGTAGGCATATTAGAAAATGTGAGTCGGCAATGAAAAAAATTAAATTTTCACTGGGTAAAAAAAGAAAATTATTAGTAAAATTTGGGAATTGAAGCGCATTAGATGTATAATAAATGTTATGAAAAACGATAAGTATATTGGATCAGGTTTGAAACGAAGCAGTAGAGTTAAATGGGAAAATGTAAATGCAATTTTCTAAGGTAAAGTGAGGACAGGTGTAATTATAAATTTAGCGCACAAAGTGCCAAAATTTTTGAGTGATGCATATTTTCTTTTCAAATCTAGAATTTCCAAAATTCCAAAGTGAACATGACATTGTTGGGGGATTTCATCAAAATATCGAATGACGGGGAAATTATCGATAGAAAATATTTCAATACTCGTAATGAAATCATTGATTTGGAGACAGATTTGTCTACTTGGTACAATGAACATGTTGTGGATGTTATTTTGAATAAACTCGATGAATTTCAGGAAAGAGACTCTGGTTGGGCATTGAGTAAAATTCTTTTGCTTGAGGTAGCAATCAATAAATATGAAATGGGCAACGGTGCATCATTCATACGTTTACCCAAAGAAATTGCAAACAAGTATGCATGTGTGAATCTTGATAATCAAGATGATGCGTGTTTCTTCAGAGCAATCGTAAGTGGTTTGTATCCTCCCAAAGGAAAGATTACACGTGCATCTTCATATCCAAATTATGATTCGGTTTTAAATATAAAGGGTTTGGAAATTCCTATGCCAATTCGCTGCATCACAAAATTTGAAAAACAAAACGATATTTCTGTGAATGTATATAGTTTAGAAATTAATGTTGTCAATGAAAAGACATTTTATGAAGTAGTGCCTGCACGATTAACCAAAATGAATTGAATAAACATGTAAATTTACTGTTAATTCAAAATTTATATTTTCCTAAATTTAATGAGTATGACGCTTTGCCTCAAGATACAGATGACTGTGAAATCGAATACCACTAATGCTATATTAAAAATATGTCTAGATTATTTTCAAAACAAAAGAGTAAATATAAAGTACGAAAGTTTTTCTGTGATGAATGTATCAATTATTTTTCAAGTCAGCAGAAATTGGATGAACATATTGTTTTGTGTGAGAATATACACGAGTGTAAAATTTCATTTCCGAAATTTGATCATGTTGAATTCCGAAATTATGTATATAAACAAAAATGTCCTTTCGTTTTATACGCTGATTTTGACTCAGTCCTCGAAAGTTGCGAGGAAAAGATTTCGGACAAATGTAGAAAATTTCAAAAACATAAAGCGTTCAGTGTAGGCTACTACTTGAAATGTTCTTATGATGACAGTTTGTCCAAATTTAATAGCCATCGAGGTGACGATTGCATACAATGGTTTACCGATGAAATGGCTGGCATTGCAAAATTCGTTGAGTCAAAAATTAGGAATATCGAACCAATGATATACAGGGTGTTTTGTAGTTGGGTGCAAACCTTTAAGGGGGTGATACACTAGCCCATGTAGAACATATTCATACAAACATTTTTATTTTCTAGCGCGTTTTTGATTTTTAAGGGAACTTGTACGATTTTTAGTACAAAAACCCAAAATTGGTCAATTAAATGCTAATAACTTCGAATCTTAACAGAAATGTCCGGTTTTTTAATTTATTTTAGTAGTCTTATGTGTCCCCAATCGTACTAAAGTAGTTTGAAGCACAATTGTGTCCAAAAAAGTTATGTACAGAGCATTGATGACCTTTGATGCCAATTAAAAAAATAAATAAAATACATACAGGTGTTCAGACACCTTTAAAAACTTGCTTAGTTATTGCTCTTTCGTTTAAGGTATTATTTGCCTAGCTAAGTCTTAAACTTTTTTAATTAGGATACCTGAATCAGTTAAAGGTCGTAAATATGGATACTTGAAAAATTAAAAAAAAAGTAATTTAAATGAGATTTAAACCTTTCGATATGGAAAGTGTGGAGTACGATGCACAACGAAAAGAAATATCCGTTTCACGGCACGGGTGTGCAAGGCTTGGAGGAAACGGATCCGGCGAGACGGATACGGTTCTGCCGTTTTTTGCTAAACGCAGATATTGACCTTTTGCCGAAAAAGATATCATCGTCAGACACCATTGTCACTTTTCAGGGTTGTTTAGGGGATGGAGTCACCAAGCTTGCAATTTATCGTTCAAGAGGCTTTTTATCGTACCCACTACATTCCACAATTTGAGTGGATATGATAGTCATTTTATTATAAGAGATGTAGCAAAAAAAGAAAGCATACTTCCCAACAACAACGATGAGAAGTTTGAGCTTCTCAATAAGAAAGACGTATTCCCATACCATTATGCGGATGGTGTGGAAAAACTTCTCGACACTGAGTTAACATCCATAAAGCATTTTTATAATAAATTGAACGATTGTGACATTGACGATGCAAAGTATGCTCATGCTCAACGCGTTTGGCATCTATTCGATATCAAAACTTTGGGAGAATACAGCGATTCATACATGCGAACTGATATATTGCTTTTGACAGACGTTTTTGAAGACTTTCGTGAAATTGACATGAAAACATATGGGCTAGACCCTGCGTGGTATTATAATATGCCGGATTAGATGTGGGATTATATGTTGAAATATACGAGGTGTAAACTACAAATTTTAAAAGACGTCGATATGGTTATGTTTGTGGAAGAGGGTATAAGGGGTGGAATTTCGGTTTGTTGTAATAGATATTCGGAAGCCAATAACAAGTATATGCCAACATATGATCCAACGGAATCATCCAAATATATGTCACAATATTTGCCATATGGAGGCCTCGAATGGGTCGATACGAATATTGATGTATCTCAAATTCCCGATGACAATTCAGAAGGATATATTTTACAAGTTGATTTAGAGTACCCTTGAGGGACTTCACGATTCACACAAAGATTTTCCATTTTGCCCCGAGCACCGCACTCCACCAAACAGAGTATACGTTACACTATAGAAATTTGAAACAGGCCCTCGAGCATGGATTGAAATTAACTAAAATTCATAAAGTTTTTAAATTTAAACAATCTGCATGACTACGTCCCTATATGGAGTGGAATACTCGATTGAGGACTGCAGCCAATACGTCTTTCGAAAAAAACCAATTCAAATTAGCCAACAACGCGATCTTTGGGAAAACCATGAAAAATATCTGGTTGCACCGAATAGTGAAATTAGTGTCCTCTTACAAGGGCAGATTTGGCGACAAAAATCTCATTTCCAGCCCTCGATTTCATAATCGTACAATTTTCGATTCAAACTTGATGGCTATCGAATAAGACCGAACTTATATTTAATAAACCGATATATGTGAGCATGGCAATTTTGGATTTGTCAAAAACATGTATGTTTCAATATCATTACGAATTCATGTTACCTACTATGAGCATGGAAAAATGCAAGTTACTGTATACAAATTTCACTAGTTCGGACTTCCATTGTCTACTATATAAAATGATTTGAAATCCCTGAAACAAATAAAAAAGAATAATTAAAAAAGAATAGTTGAAAATAACAATTATATCAAGCAACAATAAACCTGAAATGCAATGATAGTGAAATAACCTACAAGTAAAAATATAATAATTGAATAAATAAAAATTAAAGGAATGCAAAAAGAAAATAATAAAAAATAAAAAAGTGTAGAGATTCCAAGTCACGTTAGTTCACGACGTTTCGATTGTTGGTATCTACAATCGTCTTCGGGTGATGACTGGACTGATTCCTCCGAGAGATGACTATTTTATAGGTCGTTGAAATACTTTCACTTTCTCTACTTTCCATTTTCCGCTTCACTGATTCCGTGAGAGATGACCGATTTGGCGGGAGTTGGTCATTTTTCGTTTGATGATGGGTTTCCATATGTTTCGTATATCTACGCTGGCCTGGCTGAATACGTTGTTGGACAACATGTATGCGGCTTCCTTAAATTTTCTCCTGAACCAATGTTCCTCTCTGTGCAAGATCTCAGCTTGGGACCACTCGATGTTGTGTTGATGGGTCCAAACATGGTCTGCTATTCCTGATTTGCTGGTTTCTCCTCGCTGTGTGTGCTTCTTGTGCTCGGCAATGCGAACATTCAATGGCCTCTTAGTTTCACCAATATAGGATTTTCCGCACTCACAGGGTATCCGGTAAATGCAATTCTTGGAATCGCAGTCCGCGTTTGGGGGCCTGGTTTTCGTGAGGCTGCTACGGATAGTGTTACCGGATCTGAAACAGGTTCTAATGTTGTACTTGGAACCAATTCTTCTTATCCTCTCCGATAATCCTCTGATGTAGGGAAGTGCAAGCACTGGTTGTGACGGCTTCTCTTCCTTGCGAGGCTCCTGCTGTCTTTTAGCCAAAGTCTTTTCTACCATTGCTTTGTAGTATCCATTCCGCTGAAGATCATTTTTGATGATGTCTAGTTCCTTTTCGAGACCTTCCTTTGTATTACAGAGGCCAAAAGCACGGTCTAATAGAGTCTTGATGATTCCTCTTTTTGTCGATTGATGGTGGTTGGATTCGTGGTTCAGATACTGTCCCGTATGAGTGGGTTTTCGGTATACAGATGTTTCCCACTTAGTGTCGGTCCTCTTCACCAAAACGTCTAAGAATGGCAATTCATTGTGGATTTCCTTCTCCATTGTGAAAGTGATGGAAGGTCTCACGCTGTTGATGTGTTTCAGAAAGGCGTCTAGTTCAGTATTCCCATGGTTCCATATTATGAAGGTGTCGTCAACACATCTCAACCAGACTCGAGGTTTCTTGTGGGCTTCTTCAATGGCCAGAGTTTCAAACCACTCCATATATATGTTGGCTATGACTGGTGAAAGTGGCGATCCCATTGGCAGTCCCTCATCTTGTGTAAAGAATTCGTCCTTCAGTTGGAAATAACAGTTTCGTACACAGCATCCTAGTAATTCCATAATTACTTCTATAGGTAGATTCGTTCTCTCTTTCAGGTTCCCGTCTTCGGATAGCTTTCTCTGTATGATTTGGAGTGCTTCTTCGACCGGAACGTTGGTGTAAAGGCTTTCCACGTCGAAACTAATTAGTTGATCTTCCTGTGTGACTTCAATTGACCCTAGTAGTTCGACAAAATGTCTTGAATTCTTCACAAAAGACGATGTTTTTCCTTGTAATGGTTGTATTAAGGGAAGACAAGTTTTGAGTAGCCGAATCTCTGGAGCTGATGATCGGTTTAAGCGGAACGTCCTTCTTGTGGATTTTGGGTAGACCATACAAGTGAGGGGGCTTACTGTGGTGCGGTGTTAGCCATGATCTTTCCTTGTCCGAAAAATAGACTTGGTGTTTTTTCAAAATCTGGTACAACTTCCTTTCGATTGATGCAGTAGGGTCCCGTACGATCTTTGTGTATCGTCCCTTCTGCAGAACCTCTTCGATCTTCTGTTCGTAGAGTACGGTATCCATTACCACAGTAGCGTTTCCTTTATCTGCAGGTAGGATCTTAATGGTGTTGTCTCTACGTAGGCCGTTCAGAGCTCTACGTTCTTCCTTGCTGATGTTAGATGTTGGAACTGGTTCTCGATCGAGGATATGAGAAGACTATGGTCAAGCTTACAAAGGAAGAAACTCACCTCAGTTTTCTGTGCAGAGCCAGAGACAATAACATCATCCCCAAAGGTTTTCTACTGAAATCGCCAATCCCAGGAGAGAGAGCTAAACGCATATTGGAACGCGCCAGCCGAGCACTAATAAGGTCTCAAATCAATTATCACCGTTGGAAGAGGTCAACTTTGCTGCAGGACGCCACAGAACGATTCGAAGAAATAAGAAGAGAGACATTGGAAGATGATCATGGACCAATCTTTGCCAAGATTGAAAGGACGTGCTTGAAGATCCGCCAAGACATGGAGAATACCCACAACAGAAAGTGGGGGAAGTTAGTGAGGAAACAATGCCCAAATACAGACCGAAAACAGGACAACTATGAAGCCACCAACGTCATCAACATGAGTTCCCGCCCGCTCACGGGAATAGAGGAATCCTTGTTGAGGAAAGGCCTGAATTTTGCCATTACGTCAACATCTGTGCCCACTTTGGAGATAATTACTGCAGTGGAATCCACCAGTTCCCTCATTGACCAGACCGAGGCAGAAGAGTTCAGATGGAAAATTAGAGAACAGTTGGATCGAGAACCAGTTCCAACATCTAACATCAGCAAGGAAGAACGTAGAGCTCTGAACGGCCTACGTAGAGACAACACCATTAAGATCCTACCTGCAGATAAAGGAAACGCTACTGTGGTAATGGATACCGTTCTCTACGAACAGAAGATCGAAGAGGTTCTGCAAAAGGGACGATACACAAAGATCGTACGGGACCCTACTGCATCAATCGAAAGGAAGTTGTACCAGATTTTGAAAAAACACCAAGTCTATTTTTCGGACAAGGAAAGATCATGGCTAACACCGCACCACAGTAAGCCCCCTCACTTGTATGGTCTACCCAAAATCCACAAGAAGGACGTTCCGCTTAGACCGATCATTAGCTCCAGAGATTCGGCTACTCAAAACTTGTCTAGATTTTTACTTCCCTTAATACAACCATTACAAGGAAAAACATCGTCTTTTGTGAAGAATTCAAGACATTTTGTCGAACTACTAGGGTCAATTGAAGTCACACAGGAAGATCAACTAATTAGTTTCGACGTGGAAAGCCTTTACACCAACGTTCCGGTCGAAGAAGCACTCCAAATCATACAGAGAAAGCAATCCGAAGACGGGAACCTGAAAGAGAGAACGAATCTACCTATAGCAGTAATTATGGAATTACTAGGATGCTGTGTACGAAACTGTTATTTCCAACTGAAGGACGAATTCTTTACACAAGATGAGGGACTGCCAATGGGATCGCCACTTTCACCAGTCATAGCCAACATATATATGGAGTGGTTTGAAACTCTGGCCATTAAAGAAGCCCACAAGAAACCTCGAGTCTGGTTGAGATATGTTGACGACACCTTCATAATATGGAACCATGGGAATACTGAACTAGACGCCTTTCTGAAACACATCAACAGCGTGAGACCTTCCATCACTTTCACAATGGAGAAGGAAATCCACAATGAATTGCCATTCTTAGACGTTTTGGTGAAGAGGACCGACACTAAGTGGGAAACATCTGTATACCGAAAACCCACTCATACGGGACAGTATCTGAACCACGAATCCAACCACCATCAATCGACAAAAAGAGGAATCATCAAGACTCTATTAGACCGTGCTTTTGGCCTCTGTAATACAAAGGAAGGTCTCGAAAAGGAACTAGACATCATCAAAAATGATCTTCAGCGGAATGGATACTACAAAGCGATGGTAGAAAAGACTTTGGCTAAAAGACAGCAGGAGCCTCGCAAGGAAGAGAAGCCGTCACAACCAGTGCTTGCACTTCCCTACATCAGAGGATTATCGGAGAGGATAAGAAGAATTGGTTCCAAGTACAACATTAGAACCTGTTTCAGATCCGGTAACACTATCCGTAGCAGCCTCACGAAAACCAGGCCCCCAAACGCGGACTGCGATTCCAAGAATTGCATTTACCGGATACCCTGTGAGTGCGGAAAATCCTATATTGGTGAAACTAAGAGGCCATTGAATGTTCGCATTGCCGAGCACAAGAAGCACACACAGCGAGGAGAAACCAGCAAATCAGGAATAGCAGACCATGTTTGGACCCATCAACACAACATCGAGTGGTCCCAAGCTGAGATCTTGCACAGAGAGGAACATTGGTTCAGGAGAAAATTTAAGGAAGCCGCATACATATTGTCCAACAACGTATTCAGCCAGGCCAGCGTAGATATACGAAACATATGGAAACCCATCATCAAACGAAAAATGACCAACTCCCGCCAAATCGGTCATCTCTCACGGAATCAGTGAAGCGGAAAATGGAAAGTAGAGAAAGTGAAAGTATTTCAACGACCTATAAAATAGTCATCTCTCGGAGGAATCAGTCCAGTCATCACCCGAAGACGATTGTAGATACCAACAATCGAAACGTCGTGAACTAACGTGACTTGGAATCTCTACACTTTTTTATTTTTTATTATTTTCTTTTTGCATTCCTTTAATTTTTATTTATTCAATTATTATATTTTTACTTGTAGGTTATTTCACTATCATTGCATTTCAGGTTTATTGTTGCTTAATATAATTGTTATTTTCAACTATTCTTTTTTAATTATTCTTTTTTATTTGTTTCAGGGATTTCAAATCATTTTATATAGTAGACAATGGAAGTCCGAACTAGTGAAATTCATCACGAAACATTGTCAATCACCTTCAAACTTACTGTATACAGACAGTTTCATTTATGAGCTATCGTGTCACGATGGGTATAAAGATATTATCAAAAAACACATTTAAAAATTTGACACTTCTGATTATTCGAGAGATAACGAGTACAACATCCCCCTTGCAAATAAAAAAGTACCCGGACTCATGAAAAATGAAGCAAACGGCAAAATCATCTCGCATTTCGCAGGACTACGTTAAAAAATGTACACCTACAAAGTGCAGGGTGGTGAAGTTGTTAAAAAGGCAAAGGGAGTGAAATATGGCGTCGTTAAAAATAAATTGAGCTTTGAAGATTGCGTAGATTGTTTGAAGAATTTCAAGCAAAAGAATATCACACAATGCACAATAAGATCATTTGCTCATAACGTTTTCAGAATAGAGCAGACAAAAATAGCCCTTAGTCCGTATGACGACAAACGTCATCTTATCCCCAAATCATTCGATACATTACCTTGGGGGCATTATAGTTTGAAATAAGGTTATCATTTGGATTTTTTTTGTTCAAGTTTGAATATGCTCGATAGACGTGTTATTCTGAAAATTTCCAACAGCGGTAGAAATCCACCAACTTTGCAATAATTGGTTGCAAACAAAATTTTTGGGACTGTTGGAGATATTTATAGATTTCGTGCTAATGAAAAACTAGGAATTGAAATTTGGTATTGTAAAAATATATCAAGTACTTGTTATTTAAATACACAAAAAGAATTTAAAGGAATACTCAATGTAAATTGTATTAGAGAATTGAAGAAACAAATGAGAAAAAATTACCATTTTACCGATTCTAATTGGTAAAATTTTTTGAAATGAAAATTTGTAGCTAATACAAGGTACACATAATTTTTTTTTGAGTATTTCGGTTTTTGCATAATATTTATTATTGTACACGCACAACTTTGCATTTTCACCATTACCTCTACAATTGACAGAAAGTCATTCAAAATTATGTCAAACATAATATATTAGGAGTAAATTTCTCAAGCTTTATCAATATGTGATAATCTACAACCAGAAAACACCATTTTTTACTGTATTTCAACAATCCATTATATGTAGTTTTTTATTGTATCATTTTCATAATTCAAATATGTATAGTTTTTTAATGCTGTATTTTAAGGAGGGTATTTTGAATAAAGAATAAAAAAACCAAAATCATTTTCTGTGTTTTATTAAAATATAAAGTATTTTCCTGGAAAAAGTGATTATGTTTACAATAGAGGTGAACCACCAGGGCAGGCTTGTTGAGTGAAAATAAGGTAAATATTATTCTTTTCATTTATTACATAAATCATACACTAGTTTTTGTTTATAATAAAATGAATATTCACGTAAAGCATTAACCAACACACTATCTAAAGATGAGGCTTGACAAAAACCATCGATGATTTTTTCCAAAGTCAAATTGGTTTTATTTTCACGTAACCATGATTGAATAATTTTGAAAACACCTCGATAATAGTCACAACAGTTTATGGCATCTAGCATAGCGATACTATCAGACAGCACCCCCATATGTGTGTTTAAGACATCGTTTACATCTTGTTGAAATAGCTCCATGTTCGTGGTTTCCTTGGAAATGGAAACTTGTTTGGTATTACTTTCGATGTACTGTGTGACGTAAATGTAATCCCCGCAACGTGTTGTGATTGGATCAAACTCGTCTACATAGTCATCGATTTGTGAATTGAAGAAATTTTCCTTCACTTGTTGCAGGATGTCAATTAGGGTCGCCAATTCATAAGTTGTTAAATTGATGGAACGAACGGAGAATTGTTGCTTCAATAAGATGCATGGACTGAAGTCTCTGGATGAACTTAGGCCGCATCGAATTTCATAAGATGACATGGGGAATGTCATCAATAGCAATTGGTGTTCGTTTCGAGCAGCTATTTCGTACTGCCCCAACGCTCTATCGATTGCACTGTAATTGTAATTTTCACAATCACTGTCACACATTACTTCAACTTCACTACCATAACCACTGTCGAGAGACATTTATTCAAACTGAAAATCCATCGGTGTTTGCATGCGCTCTTATAGCTTCAGATCACATGATCAATTTCAAATATTTTGTGTTTGCGTTGAACACTCAAATATTTCTTCACAAAAGGCCTCCCTTTCAATACAATGTGAGTGTGCTTGTTTTCCATAAGATTCTATACAAAATCAACGTTTTCAATCCAACTGTTATGTTTGTTATCCAAGCCCAACCATTTGACGTAAAGTTTTTTACCTTTCCTCTTCAGCACTTTTTCCACGAGATATATATCTGGATTTGCAGTTTTTTGTAATTCTTTCCCATAGAAAGCACCCCTTGTTACCAAATCCAAGATAGAGTTCAGAAACTGACGAATCAGGTTAGGATAAATATAGAGCGTTTTGCAGGCTAGAGAGACTCAGTCTGAGACTCGGGCTCTGGCTTTAGTAGAGTACACTTCGTGAGAGAGCATTATTGATAATTAGCATTGGACCATAATATTGGAAGTTGGTTTAAAAGTTAGAAACATTTTGAAAGAAGTCTACAGCTGCAAGTTTCTTTTTCAGAGATTAGGGAAGTAAAACGAATCCCCCAAGATACTTCCCTAAATTCGTTAATCAACCAACGTTAAAAATTTGCCTTTTTCAAGGCAAAGGCGATAAATAAAATTCCAAAGGAGGACATTTCCGAGATATTGGATGTGTGGATACAATTTCTACGAGGACGCTGCTGTGATACCATAATAGAACGACGTAGTTCTGTGAGTCGTCCTTTTCAGAACTATACTAAGGAATACTAGGAGCTGCAGATAATAATAAAAACTGAACTTTTCAGTTCAAACCTGTCCTTTTCAGGACTTTTGCAATAAACGAATTCGATTACAACGCTTCGTCATCGAGGGACCAACTAGCCGGCCTCCTTCGACGTATTCGACCTAGCCATGCCCGAATACATCTGGAGGTACGCCGACCCAGTACAACTACGGAGTAACTCACGTGAGTTGCTCCATTGCACTGTCGTCTTAGGGCTTAAAATCGTCCGTGTGCCTCCGAAGGCCGTTCTCATCTTCGGAGATAGTGATTTTAGGTAGGTCAAGGCGCGAAGTGTGTGTCGGATAGGGAGTAGGGAGCGTAGGGAACCCTCTGGTCCGGCCTAGTGCCATCGTGGTGGCCAGTTGTACCCCCGCGGCGCAATTAGCTTAGTTAAAAACAGGGAATCTAATAATCCAGCCGAACTATTGGTTTTAATCGTATGGTGATGGAAAAGCAGCTACGTGAAACTGAAATGCTCGAGACTCCACGCCCAGCCGGGTGTCATCTTTACTCGACATCCCCAGGTACCGTCCTGGCGACACCCTAATAGGCTTACCTTGCATATCTTCTAGCATAAAGGTAGCGGGATTTGTAATGTTGACCTTGATAATTTTGAATAATTCCGTAGTCCAATTGGGTGTGTAACCCTTGTCGAAAACGTGTTTTGCCTTACTGATTCGCACAACATCGCCGAATTTGAATTTTCTCGGTCCAGCTATTTTCAGATGGGTGTATATCGATTTGAGAATTTGTTTTTCGTTGGTTTCGTTGATTTTCAAGGGTTGTATGCCCATCTTTGAGTGTCGCGTATCATTGTAGGATTTTGTGATTTCAAGGAAGACATTCAACCATTTGTAGGTGCCATTCAAACTGAAATATTTGAAAAGTCTTTCTTTCAACGTCCTAATGGTACGTGTAGCCATAGAAGCCTTAGTTATGCTGTACGTATTGTAGTGATTTATTCCGTGTTTTTTATCAAAGTTTGAAACTTATTATTGTAAAATTCTGTTCCTTGACCGGTTTGTAGATTTATTGGACAACGTTTCGTATGTTCCAAAATATCCCAAAATGTTTTGGTAATTTCTTCGCCCGTTTTCGATTTCAGCGGTCAAGTCCACACGAATTTCGAAAAACAATCGATGACGACTAGAATGAATTTGAAATTTCGATTTTGGTGAGCGAACGATCTCATCTCAGCAAAGTCCATCTGCTATAAATCATCCAGTTCCTTGATAATGGTACGGCGTCGAGGAAAATTTTTTCGAATTGGTTTATGCAGTTCACGGACAAGTTGAATCTTGTCTTTGGAGGCCATAACTGTGCATAATGCCGTGAAACAATTCAATTTATTACATTGGAGTTAGGTTTCGTCGATTTTTTCTTTCTTTTGTTGATGGCGAGCTCCAAATTTTTAACATTCAGACCTAATGTAGATATTTGCGATTCGACATTTGATCTAAATTCTTTCAATTCTCTATCCATTTTCTCAGTCAAAATGTCAGTTTGCTGCATAGATTGCAAAATGTTGGCATTCTTTCCGTGAACCAAACTGGTGAGTTCTGTCAATCCCTTTGATAAATCTTTGCCGATACGTTCGATATCGATCTCATATTGACGATTGAATTTTTCACGCAACTTTTGGAATTGTTCCGTAGCATGTTGAGTCGTTTGCAAAATGTCGGCGTTAACTGCTTGAATTTTTTTATCGAATTCAATATTCGAGTTATTAACTTCATTCTTGATGAGTGTGTTGACGTCATTTTTCAAATGTTGCATATCACTGCGCATTATTTTCGTGAGCCCAATCATTTTCCAATCACAGTTGGTCATATTTTTTTTATGGAAGCAGTGAGGTTTTTTTCAACTTCATCCACGTACTCTTTGTTGACTGCATCTGATGCGTTCGTAGGTCTTTTCACATTACACAATTTCAAATTATCGAAATCAATGTCACCATCAGGTGTATGTACCAAGCCACTGACTACTGTTGGTGTTGTAGAATGCTTTCGTTTCCTATTCGAGCTACGCCCAAACTTGTCGATAGTCATAATGAAAATGCGACACACACAGATATGACTGTAGTAATATGTGTTTTTCAATGTGGTTTTCGCAACTCAAATGACCGCATTGAAATTTTGCGAAATATTTCATGCGATAATCGCGGCATGAATGTAAGTTTTATCGCGCTAAATTTTTTACATTTTTTTGAAGCGATTCTCATGTCATTTCTGCATCATTTTCCGTAACGCATTACAATGCAAATCATATGAGTTTTTAGAAGAAATGAGACTTAAAGAAATGCATTTTTTTCGATGTGATTCAAATGACAAAACTGACTATTTTAACGTATCGAAATTTTGCGAAATTTTCAACGCGTTTTTCGAGACAAAAATGAATGTTTTATTATGGCATTATATTTTGAATAAAAATATACATCTCATATTGAATTGTTTACTATTGAATAATGTTGGCTTCTCGGAGTTCATTGAATATAGCTGTAATTTCGTTGTCGTGAGAAGAAAAATTTCCAGCTTCTTTCGAAGCTATATAAGCAGCTTCAATTTATGGCATAACTCGTTCGGATCATCCCAATACACATACTCGAAGGGCTTCTCATTATATATCCAACGATGCGTGTCGAGTGCAATATTCGAACCAACGTCTTCATTGCTCGCTAGATTATCGTAACCCTTACCAAGTGTTTGAGTACGAAACATGGGTCTGATTACATCGGAACATTTCCATTTTTGAGTTGCCTTCATGGATCCTCTGGCATTCAGGTGGGCTTGCGTTACCTCTATAAGAGCCTCTATAAGAGGCTCGATCCTCTTTATTATAGTCTTCAGGTTCGTCGAGGAAAATTAAATTATACAGTCCTGAGTTCCTTTGAAAGAGAGTCATTCAGTTGTGATATTTCCACGTTTATCGAAGTCAATGTACTTTCTACCAAGGATCCATTTTGAAGAGGACTCGTCATAAACTGGTCCGTATATTTAATCAATCGAATCGTCTTTAGCCCAATGTTGCATAACATATTTGTGCGATTTGGGTGGATATTGCTCCAGGTACTCCATCATACTCTCCTCTGAAATATGTTCCATTGATGGTGGTGGTGATGAAGGCGACTCGTGGAATACCTCATCATAATCCTTTCCCGTTTCAGCAACATCTTCAAGTGGTAAAAATTGTGTTTCTTCAAATGCTCGAGATTGATCGAACGGCTCCTTCTTCATTTCCTCTTTCTCTTCCTTCTTACCGACACCACAACGTTGTCTCAAATGGTCTAGGGGAGGGGGGTGGAGGATTTGAACATGAGGTGCTTTTGAACAGTCACTAAAATTCTTGAATAACGTGTCATTTTTTAAGAGCCAGAGTGCGCACGCATCTCTTATGCTTAGATCTACGCCTGTCCGCCTCCTGGGTTCAATATTTCAACGGTTCCCTTTTGGTCGTCAGTTAGACGACCAAAAGGGTATATCACAAGTATATCACAAGAGTATATCGATGCAAAAATTGTAAAAAAATAACGACAAGTTAAAACTTTTTGTAAACGTGATATATAGTAATCAGGTCTAATTGATTACCACCAATAATTAGTGTATACATTGGTAGTTTTCACAGGTAAGTTTACCTTTCAAATTATATAACATGTTCCAAGATTAATTAATGAAATAACAAGATGGTGTGCTGGGTAGAGTTTGAACTTCTCTAGTGGGTAGGCTTTGAACAGTGTTCAAAGCCTCCCCAAGATTATATTAATAACTACTCATTCCGCACTCGTTTGAGTGCGATTATTAATAAATAAATTAATAAAGTATTGCAACATATTATTTATTTATTAGAGCCTATTCATTGTTTCAGGGCAATAGCCTATAAGTGAAATGCCACGAATATATAAAAAGAAAGGCACGAGGACGGACTTTAACGAGACAGATATGGAACAAGCCATCAAAGATGTTACTGAGCATAAATTATCTTTGAGAAGAGCTGCTGAAAAAAATCACGTAAGACACACTGCTTTATTTTATAGAATAAAGAACAAGGATAAAAATATAGATTATGCAGAAAAATATAACACAAACAAAATATTCAACACTGATGAAGAGTATCTACTAAAAATGTACCTTCTAAAGAGCTCTAAAATCAATTATGGTTTGACATATGTGCTAACAAGAAAATTAGCATACGAATATGCATTGAAATTAAATAAAAAATTACCCAATTCCTGGAATCGAGATAAAATGGCGGGGATAGAATGGATGAAAGGCTACATGCGGAGACACGAAGAACTAAGCCTTCGGAAACCCGAAAATACTAGTTTATCTCGAGCAACTAGTTTCAATAAAACAAATGTTGACGCTTTTCAAAATAACTATTGCAAAGTTATGGAAAAATTAAGTTTCACCGAAGAGCGAATCTATAACCTGGATGAAACAGGTGTTATGACTGTAGTTCAAGCTCCTTATATTATTGCTGCAAGAGAGATTAAACAAGTTGGACAAGTGGTATCCGGAGAAAGGGGAAAACTAGTTACAATGTGTGCAATTATCTCGGGTAGCGGTAATCCAATTCCACCCGTTTTCGTTTATCCCAGGGCAAGAATGATTGATTCGTTATTGACAGGTGCACCAAGTGGAAGTGTGGGTTATCCAAATTCTCCAGAAAGTGGCTGGATGACAGCTAATATTTTTCTAAAGGTACTGGAACATTTAAAAAAATATTCAAGATGTTCAAGAGACGATCCCATCTTGTTACTAATGGACAACCACGAGTCACACTGCTCATTGGAAGCTATTGTATTTTCCAAAGAAAATGGAATCGTTCTTCTAACTTTTCCGCCTCATTGCTCCCATAGATTGCAGCCTTTAGATGTTGGTGTTTTGGGTCCTTTTAAGGCAAAATTCAAAGTGGCCTGTAACGTCTGGATGCTGAACCATCCCGGTAGAACCATTACCATCCACAATATTGCAGAAATTGTAGGCATTGCATATGCAAGATCATTTACTATAAATAATATAAAAGAAGCTTTTAAAAAACCTGGTATTTGGCCAGTAAATATAAATGCTTTTACCGACGAAGATTTTGATGCATTGTACGTTACAGATCGACCTTTGATAGATGTGACTAATGTAGTCACAAATAACACTACAAATGATCCCGCTATTTCTTTATCAAATATGCAAGCAGGTTGTTCCAAAAATACGACAATGATCACACAAGAATCTATAAAATCGTTTCCCAAAGTAACTGAACAACGTCAACAGAAACAAGGAAAGAAAAAATGAACTTCGAAAATATTAACCGATACTCCTGTTAAAAATCAACTTGAAGAGGAATTAATTCAACGAATATCAACCAAAGTAATGAAAAATGTGAAACGTCAAAATAAAAATGTGGAAGCTGGTAAAACAGTAATGAATATTAAAAAAAAGAATCCCAAATTAGAAGATAGCATTGTTTCCGCATTATCTGAAAACACTTCGTTTACAAACATGAAACAAAAATCTGTAAAACGTAAGGTACTGGTAAGTGATTCGTCAAGCAGTTCAGAGAGTACTAGTCCAAATATATCTGTTCATGATAGTTCTTATGGTGAAGAATCTTTCAGTGATATCGAGTAACTTTCAAATGCTGGAATTAAGTGCAAAGATTTTGTATTAGTTAAATTATGTACCAAAAAGTCTATAATTCACTATGTTGCCCAGGTTGAAGATAAATTTGAAACAGATTTGTTTGTAAACTTTTTAAAGAAAACCGGAAACACGTTTTCGTTTCCTGAAACTGCAGACAAATCACTTGTCAGTATAGATGATGTAATAATAAAATTACCAAAACCTTCAGTTAGTGGTGGTACAATAAGGGCCGCAAAAATGTATGTATTCCACAATTTTGACTTCTCTATGTACAGTATGCGCTAAATTAAGCTTTTTCGCACAAGTATTGTTTGAAGGGTTTATGTATTATTTCGTTTATTACTTTATTGTATAGCTTTTAGTTGCATTCAAATGCTCCCCATTGTCTGTTCAAATGCTCCCCCTAGTCTGTTCAAATGCTCCCCACCAACAGGAGCCTTTGAACAAATATGGTAATAGAATAAAATGGATACCTCTGATTTTGTTTGATGTTTTATATTGATGTTACCTACAAAAGATCAATAAAAAATAATCAAGTTACGGTTTCTACAAGGTTTAATGAATATAAATAAAAAGCTGACTAACTTATTGACCTCGACAATAAAACTATTCAAATCCTCCACCCTCTCCCCTACTACCGATTTTTTAGAGATTTCAGCTATATCTTTCAGTGGTTTTGATACAGGTTGAAAAAACTTTTGCAACGACTCATCCTCTTCAGTCTTTACCAATTTCAGAGTAGATACTTTTTTCTTATACTCTTTGAAGTTTCGTTAATTTTGTTCTTGCGCACAACATCGACTTCTTTACTAAGCGGTTTCATATTGACAAATAACGTTTCCATCTCTATTCACATACACTTATGTACTTGTCGAAGCCTTTTCGATATCGCCCCGCATTCAAATCACATTCCTCGACAATGATAAAAGTTCCATACTTGTCGCGCCAACATTCGGCACACATTCTCTTGAATTCATCGAAAGACATGTCTGGAGATACGTGTTCATCGAATACATGTTTCAAATTCATTTCGTCTTGCCTAAACAATACAAGCATGTTGCAATTGTCACGTATCAATTGTTTGGGTATCTTGGAATACGTCTGGCACAGATAAATGGCATCAATGTCCTTATGTCGGCACATGGAATAATATTCGCGAATTTTCTGCTGACCATCGCAGGCTACATCATCGAATATGAATATGGAATTTCGTTTAGCCGCCTCTGGACTGAGAATTTCTTCGTTGTCTCGAAATGGAAAATAACCGACTCCTTTGGTTTTTTCCAATATCTCTCGAAGCAACTGATACTTGGGTTGATACAACGACTTTGAGTACACATAGACATTTTCAAATTTGGCTCCATTCAGATGAAATAATATCGATAATGCTGTGTTGGTTTTTCCACACCCTGACGGACCACATATGATGGAGCGAAACGAATTGGGCAACAACTTGCCGTGTTTATTTCGATACTTGACGCCATCATCCAAATAGTCCAAGTTGTCTATGGGTAATGTACGGAACGACTTCCATGTTCTGATCGATGATCGGTAGATTCACTTCAATATGTAGCGTGCACATTGACGTCATCCATCATTCCAAATGTTGACTTATCACAGAGAAGGTATTGTCAATTCGCTAATCAATAAGCTACCATTCGAATTACACTTACCTGGCTATCATTATTGCGGTCCTGGTACGAAACTACAAGAACGTCTTGCACGAGGCGATCCTGGTATTAACGGCAAATTGGTATATCGTAGACTCGGCTTGTAAACAACACGACTTGGCATATTCGCAAAATACGTCTCTTGAAGCTAGACATCGAGCTGATAAAGCTCTCGAAGAAAAGGCGTGGCAACGAGTGAAATTTAAAGACGCAACACTTGGCGAGAAGGCTTTATTCGTCACCGGAATAATGAAGTCCAAACAGAAATTAGGAATGGGTGTGAAATCATTTCGACGCAGCATTTTGCAAAATATAATCAAAAACTGGAAGCCTACGACGAACGACGTGAAGAAATCTGCGGCATCGGCTCTAATGGCGGCAAAAATGGCTGTCCATAAAGCTGGAGGACGTAAGAAGATACGAGTTACAGTTCGATAACCCCTTACATTAGCAGGATATTGTTCGATGACCCGAAGACAACATCAATTATTTTGCTGATATCTGCAAAGTCGGCAATAATTTATATATAAATAGGTGCAATTGATTTGTAATAGCCAGTACTTATATTTCATAGTTATTAGTTGTTACTATGTTCAAATAAAAAGTTTTTAAAAACCCTTTTGTGTGAACGAGAAATATAATTGGCGCAGTCGATAGGATAGTGGAAGAGTCCTTAGAAGATCCTCGTCGTTCTCAAACATTTATCCACTATTCTCCCGAACTAAGTTCCACCAAGAAGCAAGTACTCCAGGAAGAATTCCGGCCGTAGACAAGAATACCTCCTCACTATCGTCCATCAAGGAATATCTACATAGAAATGAGTTTTTGGTGACAGAATATGCAACGAGCCATCTTCGTCATCCTGTAAGCACAAATTAACTCAACTTCATCAACTGCAAATACTATTTTACGTCCCCCTACCTTAGTTTTACCAAATTCACCTTCAAGTACCAATTCTCGCCCATCCATTATTCCTCAAACAATTGACCAACCTTTAAATCCCATCAACATGGCAAAACAATTCGACCTGAAGAATTTTTGGATTGTACCCGAATACGATGGAAGCCCAAATGAATCATACCAGTTCATCAACGTATCAACAATGATTCTGAACGAATATTGGAATACTGAAGACCCCGGTTGTTTTCAGAACCATATATTGATACAAGGACTACTCAACAAGCTACGCGGCAGAGCCAAAGACGTCATCTCAGTTTATGGATGTAGTGAGTGGAACAGCATCAAAGGAACTCTAATCCAAAACTTCGCCGACCAACGGAATGAAAATTCCTTAACAAGAGATTTGGTAAACCTGCGACAAGACCAGAACGAAACACCACAACGTTTTTACGAAAAAGTCATGGGACTTTTAAACACAACATCAAACTATATCGAATTACACACCGCCGATGATACGATAAAAATCAGCAAGAAAAGCTTTTTCCAACAACAAGCTCTAACAACATTCCTAGCCGGACTACGAGAGCCCATGGGATCCACCATAAGAGCAATGAAACCAATAGACTTGGCAACAGCAATGCAGTACATCCAAGAAGAAAACAATATCCGTTATCTACAAAGGACGTTTATACCCCCACAAGTCTCCAAGAAACCACTCCAGACCCAGCAAAGAACTGCAAATCACCAATATGCCCAACAATCAATACCACAGCGGATGTACCAACCCATGCAACACTTTCAACAACCCGGACAACAACAACCTCATCAGGCAATGGGACTCCAACCACAATTTCAACAACCGACCTTCAGACCACAATGGCAATCAAATACTCAACAGAGACAAATGTGGCCTTCAGTCCAACCACAACGTTTTGGACAGAATCAACCAAACAGGCAGAACGGACAAGAACCAACACCAATGAGCATCAGTACCAGAAATACTTATGGAGCACCAACGAGAAGCATGAGAACCCAACCTCAGGCAAGACCAAATTTCAATCCAGCTCCCATGTTCAACATTGAGTAACATGACGAAGACTTTGGATATGAAGCAAACCCCTATTACATTGAAGAAACCTGCTCTTATCCCAATCAAGAACCAACTGAAGAATTCCAGGTTCAAGAAGACCAACAGGAACCAGATGTAAATTTTCCATTGGATCCAGAACAAAACCAAGAAACATAGTGGAACTGCATATGTTCGACGATAAGAGAGAACTTCCTTATATAACCATTACAAATCCTCCCCTCAAACTCCTCATTGACACCGGATCAACAAAATCCTTTGTCAATTCTGAATTAGCTTTCCAATAATACAAAGATTGCATCAAAAAAGATCCCTTTGTCGTCACTTCCATTTTCCAAAACTATTCTCAAGATTACAGTGCAGAAATTCCCATATTTCCTGAGTTTAACTCAAACGGCATTCTGAAATTCTACCTCTTCAAATTCCACAAAACTTTTGATGGCCTCATTGGACTCGACAACCTGAAATTTCTCAAAGCTGAACTGAATTTTCCTGAATCCTCCTTTTTAACCGAATACTCCTCTCTCCCACTCCAGTACTACGAAACCAATAAGACCCAGTTCTACTCTATTCGATTGGAGCCAGACAGCGTGACCCAAGTACGACTACCAGTGAAGGAGAAGAATGGAACTATCATGATACCAAGACAGGAACTGCAAAGCGCTTACATCCGTAAAGCTCTCACTGATGCCCGTGATCATCTAGCCTGGACGGAAATTGTCAACTTCAGTCCAGATAAACTCCAAGTTGTTCTAGTCGAACCAGTACGCAGCAGCCCAATAAATCTTCAAGAGTATCTATTCTGCTAATATAATCCCATCAGGAAGCAGAGACCCAATCAACATCATGGATGATCTAATCAGAACAGACCACCTGAATCCAGAAGAGGAGATGCATATCAGAAAATTATGCGGAAGATATGCTGATATTTTTCACCATCCAGATTCCTCACTCACATTCACCAATCAGGTCAAACACCATATAAAAACCAGAGACGAAATCCCAGTATACACAAAATCATACCGATATCCGTATGTACACAAGGAAGAAGTCAAGAAGCAAATAACTTCGTTATTGGACCAAGGAATCATCAGACCCAGCCAATCTCCTTGGCCCTCACCAATTTGGGTCGTTCCAAAAAAACTGGACGCCTCTGGAAAAGCAAAATGGCGTATCGTTGTGGATTTCCGCAAAGTCAACGAGAAGACAATAGACGACCGTTACCCTATTCCGAACATTTCTGACATCCTCGACAAACTGGGAAGGTGTCAATATTTCACTACCCTGGATTTGGCAAGCGGATTCCACCAAATAGAGATGGCAGAGGAGGACATCCCTAAGACCGCATTCAACGTCGAAAACGGACACTACGAGTACCTGCGTATGCCGTTTGGACTGAAAAATGCTCCAGCGACCTTTCAAAGGGTTATGGACAATATCCTAAAGGGTCTACAAGGGACTATCTGCTTGGTATATATGGATGACATAATCATCTTCTCTACATCTCTGCAGGAGCATATGGTCAACCTCACAAAAGTTTTCCAACGTCTACGAGAAACTGGTTTCAAAATAGAAGTAGACAAGTGCGAATTCCTGAAAAAAGAAGTCAGCTTTCTAGGACACATCGTCACTTCAAATGGGATAAAACCAAACCCAGCAAAAGTCAAAGCAATCATGGACTATCCTGTACCTCGAACTGTCAAAGAGATCAGAGGATTCCTAGGACTCCTACAGGAAGTTCATCAAGGACTTCGCTAAGACTACCAAACCGTTAACCTCCTGTCTCAAGAAAGACGCCCATATAGAGCATACGCCAGAATTCCTAAAATGTGTTCAAACTTGTAAAAACCTGCTAACCAATGAACCACTACTACAGTATCCGGACTTCACAAAGCCCTTTAATCTGACCACAGATGCCAGCAATTTCGCCATAGGAGCCGTTCTGTCCCAACGACCAATAGGAAAAGACAAGCCAATAGCTTATGCATCCAGGACCCTGAACGAAACTGAAATGAAGTACTCTACCATCGAAAAGGAAATGCTAGCGATAGTTTGGGCCACCAAATATTTCCGACCGTATCTTTTTGGCAGAAAATTCAAAATTCTGTCAGATCACCGTCCACTCCAGTGGCTCTTCTCCTTGAAGGATCCAAACTCAAAACTGGTCCGATGGCGCCTGAAGCTAGAAGAGTATGACTACGAAGTGGTCTACAAAAAAGGCACAAGCAATACCAACGCCGATGCGCTCTCCAGAATAGAGATACATACAAAGGAGCTCCATGAAGCAAACTACGACGACGACAAGGCATTTCTATTCAACCATCCTCCATCAGAAGTTCCTGAGTCTGCAGATGACATCATCAACGATCTGTTTAAAGATTGCTTTCATCACCATTTTCCTGAAAATAAGGACCCCATACCGCAAGAACAGGAAATTCAGAATGAACCCCCAACCGAAGGAGACAAGCAATGCGTGAACCTGAACCCGGAAGTTACCCCAGACGAAGATACTAGTGGCATCACCAACCATACAGCCAGAGAAAGTCCAATATTAGAAATACAAATATCAGAGAAACCTCTCAATGTCTTCAATAACCAAGTCATCTTCAAACGAGTAAGCTATAACCCAGCAAGAACGGTGATAGAAGAAATATTCCCGAATAAAAGAAGATACTATGCTCAGTTGGGAAACGACAATATGGACGAAAATGTTTTCAACTTTTTCAAAGAATATATCAGTCCGGGAAAGAAATACGCTTTGATGTTCGAAGATGAAGAACTCTACCCCAGCATGTGCAGAATCTTGAGAGAGACATTCAAGAATTCCTCTTTCGATCTCATAAAATGCAACCGCCTTTTGGAAGATGTCAATTGCTCAACTAGACAAAAAGAAATAATCAAGCAGCAGCATGAAGGAAAAACAAACCATAGAGGAATCACAGAAACGGAAGCACGGATCAAAAGATTGTATCATTGGCCTAATATAAAAAAGGATATCGAAGAAGCTATCAACTTATGCGAAACTTGTCAAATCAACAAGTATGATCGAAGACCAGAGAAGCCAAAGTTCATGCTGACACCTACCCCAACAAAGCCTCTTGAAATAATACACATGGATACCTTTCAGGCTAGTGGACAAAAATTCCTGACGATTGTGGATGCATTTTCAAAATATGGCCAGGCGTATCCAATAGAGGGATCAACACTCTCAATGGTCTCTTAGTATTCATCAACCATCATGGAATACCACATATGATCGTCACTGATAATGGAACGGAATTCAAAAATAGACTGATCCAAGAATTTGGTGACACACATAAAGTCAACATTCACTATACCACTCCAGAAAGCCCTCAGTCAAACGGGATAGTCGAAAGATGCCATTCCACATTGATCGAGCACTTGAGAATATTGAGAGATACGCATAAGAAAAGAGACATCAAAGAACATATGCTCTATGCCATCCTAGGATACAACTCTATCCATTCAGCAACAAGACAGAAACCTATGGATATTCTGAACAGACATCTCAATAGTCAAGACCCATTCGATATCGACATAAGACGAGCCTTGATTAACAACTACGTTCAACAATACAGGGAAAAAACGAAGGAAATATATAGGAAAATCAACGAAGATTTACAGAAACAGAAAACAAATATCATAGAGAAGAGAAACAAGAGAAACTCCTATTACCTACAAACCCTGCACCAAGGTGTACACAAGAAAAACAGTGAAAAGAAACAAACTGCTACCACCTTTCTTCCCAAAATCCATCCAAAAAGACCAAACAGTAACTGTCAAGACAGAAAATACAAACGTCCATAAGAAAAATATAAGACATTTGCCTAATAAGATAAATGAATTCTTCGTCCCTTTAAAGCCTTCATCTGACGAGAGGACAGGAGATCGAAATCCAGAACCTCAAGACAAATCCAGGACTACTTCCCCTCAAGATGGGACAAGCAAAGATCAAGACTAGTACCCACGACTTCATCCACTACTACGATCTTCAACCCATCCACGAAGAGATATTCGCTATAGAATCCCAATATGATGCCGTCTCCACAGCAATTCGTAATGGACTAAGTGACCCTTATTTCTTCATCTTGCAAAATTTCGATCAAGGACTGAAGTACCAACTGAAAACTGCCAAAGAAAAGCTACAGACTCTTTATCCTCTCAGTAAACCCAAAAGAGGACTCATAGATGGCTTAGGAAGTGTGATCAAAGCCATTTCTGGATGACTCCGATTTACATTTCAATCACCATCTTCATTCTATACGTAATTTAGATACTGAAAAGGCAAACGAAAAAGAACCATCCAATGATGATCCACCAGTTCCCGAACACGAAGCATCATCTTCAGTCTTGTTCGTCCCTTACAAGACTTCCCCAGGGGATGGAGAAGTTACAGTTCGATAACCCTTACATCAGCAGGATATTGTTCGATGACCCGAAGACGACATCAATTATTTTGCTGATATCTGCAAAGTCGGCAGTAATTTATATATAAATAGTTGCAATTGATTTGTAATAGCCAGTAGGTACTTATATTTCATAGTTATTAGTTGTTACTCTGTTCAAATAAAAAGTTTTTAAAAACCCTTTTGTGTGAACGAGAAATATAATTTACGTATGCCGCGAGTTATTCCATTCGAAGCAAAATCTGGAGGAATCCTACCACTAACATCCATATTTGCAGGTCTTTCAGCTTTGGGTTCGTTGGTAGGCGAAGCGAGCGCCATCGCAAAAACAGTGATAGATGCAAAAAATGCCAAAGAGAAACTCGAAGAAGATCAACGTCACAATAAAGCTATGGAACATTTGGGTTCCGGTTTGTACTTGCGCAAAACACCTCGGTGATTTGGTCTGTTTCTAAAAATACAACATCAACGCAAAGGACGAGGCCTTTACTTGAAAAAGCAACAAAAAAACTCCTGTTGAAGCTACCCCATAGAGCATTATATGACTCGAAAATTCAAAAGTGTGGCCCATCAATTGAAAATACCACATTTTCGTGGAGTCTTTATGCGTGATGCGTTGCCAATTTGTGGTCCTTGGCCGCGAGAATGTGCTGTTTTGAACTTGGATTCTCGATTGAATAAAGGCACCCATTGGGTAGCTTACATTAAAAACGGCAATGCTGTACAATATTTTGATAGTTTCGGTAATCTCAAACCTCCGATGGAATTGGTGCGATATTTTGAAAGGGGTATAACGATTACATATAACAATGATCGGTATCAAAATTTTGACCAGAGTAATTGCGGGCATCTGTGCCTTCAGTTTCTACTTCATTATGTCTGCATTATTTAAAGTGTGTATATGTGGGAAATGTATCAGTCATGTCTGTGATATTAACTCTAACGAGTCGTTCTTCGATACTTTCCATCGTTTTCAATCCACCGATTCGATTGGATTCCGATTCAGAATACAGTTTGGCTTTGCTCAGTTTCCATTCGTACAACAGTATACCGACAATTGAAGAAGGTACGAAATTCTATTATTACGAAAACGATGACAAAACTAAACAAAAAAGTATCGATATCCCTTCCGGATCTTACGAAATTGGTGACATTGAAGCTTTAATAAGCAAATATATTATGCCTAAAACGCACAAGGAAAATCCCCAGGAATTTTTCTATCTCAAACCGAACAATAATACGCTGAAAAGCGAAATATTTTGTTTGAAACACTCGATTGATTTCCCACCTGCAAATAGCTTGGCTCACATACTGGGCTTTTCATCTACTCTTCTCAAACCCAACTTGCATTACGCATCCGATCTACCTGTGGTTATCATTAAAGTACGCAACATACACATAGATAGCAACATAATGTTTGGAGCCTTCTACAACGACACACCATCTCATACGATATACCAATTTGCCGTTGATGTTGATCCTGGTTACCCAATTGACGAAACACCTAATTATTTTATTTATCTACCCATTTCTCATACGAACGAAATAAACAACATTACATTGCGAGTTCTCGACCAAAACTCTAGGCTCGTTGATTTCAGAAACGAAGAAATTATAGTTCGTTTGGAATTGAAGTGAAAGTATTGTGTTAACTATCTGTAAGTATAACTCATCACCCAGCCCCACGTCAGTCTTCACCAAGACTTTCAAACAGCGTCAACAACTGTCAACGGAGAATAAATTATTCCTGAAATCTCTGGGTTATCATTTAGTCCAATCAAGTGTTCAACATTTTCCGAAAACCGCAAAACGATGAGTCCATACAAAAGGTAGAATGGCGGACCTACTACCCGTATGTAAAATCTATTCGCAACAATGATGTCATTGAAATCAACATTAACCAATTCGATGTCTATGATGCTTTGTACGATAGCCTGCTATTCGTTAGCGGAAAAGTTGAGAGAATTAAATGAGATGATCATGTGACCTTCGTAAACAATGCTGGTGGTTTCATGTTTCAATCTGCTACCTATGAGCAAAATGGTAAAGAATTGGAAGCAGTTCGTGAAGTTGGAATTGTTAGTACTGTCAGAGGCTTCCTCACCTACACCGATGAAGATATCAAACACTTGGCAATCTCAGGATGGACATACCCCAAGAGCTTCGGCAAAAAAACTCTCTCTGTCATCGATTGCTCTAGAAGGGATGAAAGCATCAAAAGTTCCAGTGTTGATGTAAAACTTGAAATCGAAGCATCCGAGGGATTTGCACAAAATACACGAGCCTATTGTATCATTGTGCACGACACTGTCATTGAACACCTCCCACTCAGCGAAATTATCAAGAAATGGAACTGAACATGTGATTTTGCTGCAGTATCAATCGAAGAGTCAACATGAGAATAGCTGTCGTAGATATTCAAGGTTTCATCATCGAGCACCAATTCCATCCTAAGGAGATAGCTATTAGGATCGGAATTCAATATAGTAACTTTTTACTGTTGCCAAACATACCATTTTTCTGTTTGAGTAAAGAAGGTCGTCGTACCTCCTGTTACTTGGAGCAAAACGTTCACGGATTGAGGTATTCCTCTGGCTTTGTAGAATATAATCAATTGGATGCCATCCTCTTGAAAAGTCTACAAGGTTTCAATATCGTTTATGTGCGAGGTCATCAAAAACGTGACTATCTAGCAGCGAAATTTCACGAGTTGGATATACCTACACGCATCGTGAATTTGGAAGACTATGACAATACGACATAGATGGTTCCCTCATTTGACAATAACAACAACGAAGGTGTCTCACCTTGTATGCATCACATTCACAACCAAACCAAATATAATTGCAGTCTCCGAAACGCAGATATTCTATACAAATGGCTTTGTGATATGTTACCAAAATGAAAATGTATAATAAATTTCTATTCGAAATGTTTTATTTTTTCTACCTAACCTCAACACCTGACGTTGATGGTGACAACATTTTGAAATCCCTCCAAACCCCCAATGACCCGTTTGTTCGTTGCCCCCACTCTCCCATTTCCCAACCAACACGAAAACACGCATCTGACGTATTTTGAAATGTCATTGCTGAATACCCCCCATTGCCCCACTTTCAAATGTTTCCCATTGGGATCGCCCGCTAAAACGTTAGCCCCCCCCCACCTGGCATGGTTTTTCTTAAATGAGACACCCTGTAAACATTGAGGAATCACACGACAACACGATAGAGCCTCGTTAAACTGTCATGTTTTTTAAATGACGTATTTTGAGACACCCTGTACACATTGACGTGATGTTTTTTTTTTCTTGAATCCGATTTTTCATTCATTATTATTATTGTACCATTATTTTTCACGCCGACGTACAACCTGTACATGTTTCTTTTCCTAAACGATGAGACATCCTGTATAGCAGCCATGTTTTTTCTATTACGTTGGCAACCATGTTTTTTTTTAACGCCTCGGCCATGTTTTTTTCTTTAATCCGATATTTCGTTCATTATTATTATATCATTATTTTCCACGCTGACGTATTTGAGACACCCCACCCCGTACATGTTTTTTTCTTAAAACGATGAGACACCCTGTATGGCAGCCATGTTGTTTTCTATTACGTTGGCAGCCATGTTTTTTTTTTCTTTAACGCCCGTGGCCATGTTTTTTTCTTCAATCCGATTTTTCGTTCATTATTAATATTATACCGTTATTTTTGTAATTCCACCGCGCCGTTATCTATCAAATTAATCTACTCGATGCTCATTCGATCCTTCTATGCGTCGATCACGTTGCACACGTCTCTTTCCCACTCACTACGTCCCCTAGAGAATACGCCATAGAAGCCCTCTACTCTTTGCAATTCCCTAAATTCAAGCATCTATCAAAATCAATAACTATGTTTATTTAAATGGATATCTAGATAACATAGTTAGATATTTGTGAAAATTCTGAAAAATTATTTAAAAACTTTATTTTATACCTTTATCGTTCACATTTGACTGCAAAAACCTAATTCTATCCATTACTCTTTTTGTTTTCTATAATAGTACTTTGAATAAATTGAAAATGAAATATTTATAATTACCTTTTTCTGAAGTAAGTTTAGCCATATCCAAAGTTTTGACAAGAACTTTTATAGCCAGAGATTTTGCATCCTTTAGTGTCATTTCTCCTTCTTTATACTCCTGTTTCAAGTTGGAAATGGCAGCCTGAAAAAAAGCAATAATTGAGTCATATTTCATGAAAAAATCAAATGAAAATTACATTTGAATCAATATAATATACCACATTCGCAAGTCAATATGAGAGAGTTCTTATCTGCTCAGAGCAGAAATGATCCGCTCAGTCGCTAATAAAAAATTAAAAAATATTATATCATATGATGATCTTTCAAAGAATTTAGGACGCCTCGAAGTGGTGGAAATCTTTGTTTTGCATGAGGGTGAACTTCACAAAAAAAAAACAAGTACTATCTACAATTAAAAATCAAAAATCATCTGGGATCCATGAAATCTGCATTAATATTATCGAGAACCTACCTGATGAAACACTAGAAATTCTCGTTCAACTCATAAATCAACCTTTCAATAGGGAATATTTTCTGAACAATCAACAACTTCAGTTATAGTCCCGTTACTATTTTGTGTTACTGTTTGAAGGTGGTTCACAATGTTTCGTGGTGTATTTCATCAGTTCGGACTTCCATTGTCTAATATACTAATATAAATTGATTTGATTTGAAGGTTAACCGAAAAATAACAATTTTATTAAACAAAAAAACTGAAATTACAAAGAAATAACATACAAGCAACAACAAAAAAAAATAAAATTGAAATATTAATACAAGCTGAAAATTAAAAAAATTAGAAAATATTAACAAAAAATAAAAATTTAAAGATTCCAAACCAAATTACGTCACGACGTTTCGATTGATAGTATCCATCACCCGAAGACGATTGTGGATACTAACAATCGAAACGTCGTGACGTAACTTGGTTTGGAATCTTTAAATTTTTTATTTTTCATTTTTTGTTTGCAATATTTTTTTATTTTCAGCTTGTATGAATATTTCAATTTTTATTTTTTTTTGTTGTTGCTTGCATGTTATTTCTTTGTAATTTCAGTTTTTTTGTTTAATGAAATTGTTATTTTTCGGTTAACCTTTTTAATTTTTTACAGATTTTTTTCAGGGATTTCAAATGAATTTAATTATATTAGACAATGGTGGTCCGAACTGATGAACTATCCCTCTAACTATCGTCCAATCGTACTTAATCTTGCGATTGTTAAGCTTATTGAAGAACTGGCGAAAATAAAAATCTTGAATTTCCTCACTAAAAATACTATTATCAGCAATAGAGAATGTTCCTCCTGACGAAAATCAAGTAATTTTCATAAAAGAGCTCTAAAATAACGCATTTTAAACATATCATTTCAACCTTTTTCTTTAAAGAATTATTTTAATACCGTAAAACGGGGTTACTTTGCTCCACATTTTTACTTTATTTTTAATAGTTTGTGATACATACCTTATGAGGGATACTGAAATTTTTTCGATTGCTTAGATCAATATCAAAGGTGTTGAAATAAGTGCATACCTAATTTCAACATGATATATAGACACATATTTGAAATATGTACATTTGAAATCTGGTGCAAAGTAGGCTTTACGATGGATTTACTTTGCACCACTTTATTCAAGACTGTTTTTTTTACAATAAAATTCAGGACAGGCAAAAAAACCCCACACCGTTATTAAGTTTACAAGCGTGCGGTTTTTTTGGTATAGGAATTTTGAGGGATTTAGGGATATAATCAACCCAACTTGAGATTATAATAGTTTATTATTTGAAAAAATACAGGAAATATTCAATCAGGCATAACACTTAACCTAAAATGAATTGAATATAGGTAATCACAAATCTGTTAAACATTAATTCCATCCAAATCGGTCACACTCAGGTACAGAATATAAAACACGTTTGGTTATTTGCTTAGGTGCATTTATCGAACCAAGTATTTTGTCCCATCTATACCAAATTTCATCGGTCTTCTCAGGCCATTTCCAAGATTTCAATGATTTCACCATTACGTTAATCTCAACCATTTCACCCTCAATTTCGGTTATGACTCCAGGATAAGGACTGCCATCATATAAGACTAAAACATATTCGCCTACAGCTTTCTGAAAATCTTTTAGACCTAATTCTTGGATTTTTTTCAGCTGCAGATTTGGTAAAATAACCAGATTCAAGTTTTTTAGTTAATTCAATTTCTTCCTCCTTGTCTTGTGTTTCATCAACTTCATCATCTGAATCTCTAGGTTTCAGAAGCTCATCTGAGTCCTCTTCTTTTCCCCTTTTCTTTTTTAAATTTTTGGATTTTTCGATAACTATTCCTGAAGTTCCAGGTGAATCAGCAGAATCGATTTCACTGTGAGCAATACTTTTTCCGGCTGGAACTGTTGTTTTCTTTTTCTTTCCCTGGACTTGAAACTGAGTAGCCTCCCTTCTTTTATTTTCCAAAGATTCAGACAGGAATTTTCTATCGCAGGTATATTCTCTTGATTGCTGACACTGCTATGATTGCTATGTAATCGCTCTAGCAAGGTACCTAAATCACAAGGAACGATTCCACATTTTCTGAATCCGGCTATTAAATTTGAAGCACTGTTTTCAGAAATTTTCTCCATCAGTCGTCTTAGAAGTGTTGGAAAATGTTGTTTTTCGAGCACACTTGATCTGTTTTCAACGTGGGATTCTTTATAATCTGACAAAATTTCACGCCATGCCTTTTTCAATGGTGCAAAGAATGCCACATCTAGGGGCTGCAATACATGAGTGCTATTTGGCGGCAGGCATACAAATTGTACATTATGATCCTTACAGGCTGCTAATACATCGACATTCAGATGCGAAGATAAATTATCGCCGATAATAACCTTTTAACCTTCAATTTTTTTTCAGTTTTGGCAATAACAGCTGAAACACCAATCAGAAAATGTTTCTGACTCAAACCACCCAGATGCTGTATTGGCATAGCGAGTACCTGGTGGGCCATTCTCTGTCCATGTGTCCCATAAATGTTTTGATTTGTATACCACATAAAGTGGCAGAACCTCACCTACTGCATTTCCTGCAATCATTAGGGATATACAACTTTTACTTTTTTTTTACCAGGATTATCTATTAAATTCGTTTCATCATAATTAAAAATTGCATGTGGAACCACCTCCAAGGTTTGCTTAAAATTTTCTATATAATCCTGCATTTGAAATCCAACTGACGGCCTCTGACCGGCGGCCGAAGCGTACAATTTCGCACCGGTGACGATTGTAACTCCCTCTATGGGATGGAACTAGTAATTTGTATAAATTTAACAATGCATCCTGTAATTGTATGATCATACACTTTTACAGGCATGGTGCAAAGTAAGCCGAGGGTTGGTACTGTAACCCCGTTTTACGGTACGTAAAAAAGAGGAATGAAATAATGCATTCAACATTTAAAGGGATTCGTTTCTATTTCACCATTTGGCAACATCGGTTATAGCTAATAAAGGACAATGAATCTGTTACCTATATGAGACAAACAAAGATGACATATTTCAGAGGCGTGCTGTTCTGTTTACTTATGTTCAGAGTTCCGAGACATTCTGCGACATATGACATTTTGTGCACCTAACCTATCTTCCTCTATATAATATGTGTATAAGTGGCTTGTGAACTATAATTTATATTTTGCCTTAATTGTTGATTTATAAAGATAATTTTTCTTTTTTGAAGTAGAATATCTAGGTAACCTGAACTCCGATGTAGCATTTTAGGCGCTGTTGCCCATATATATGAATTAGAATCAATTTGAATATTTTTCGAAGTGAATTTGAAAACCTCATGAATTAATAACCCAAATTGAGGAACATTCCCCATTCACAATTCGGTTTCCAGAATAATAAAAATACTAATGATGCCATCTTCAATCTAGTATATATCTGAACTGAAATCAATGAGGCAATTGCGGCAGTGTTATATTATTTTTCCAAGGCTTTTGATTGTGTTGATCATGAAATACAGCTGCAGAAGTTGAACTACTATAGTTTTAGGCCTTTCATATTAGTCCCGTTATTTTTATATTATATATTGATGATTTGACAAGTGTACACATATCAGTTAGTTAGATTCACATAATAAATAATAAATGAAGATATATGATGTATGTCTGGAAAAAATAGCGGACTTGTTGCAAAATTAAAATCAATAATGCCTAACGTATCATGGACACACTGTTTTCTTCATCGACAAGCTCTAGCTGCTAAGGTTTTAACTTCTGATTTAAATTACTTGCTTAAAGAGGTCATCAGAATTGTGAATTCTATCAAGGGTAAGGTCTTACAAACACGACTATTTCGAATCCTTTGTGAAGATATGGGTGCGCTTCATCACAATCTTCTTTATCACACAGAGGTCAGGTGGCTATTCAAAGGAAAGGTCTTGACAAGAGTTCTAGAACTTCAAGCTGAATTGCTAATGTTCTTACAAGATTCCAAATCTGAATATGCTAATCACTTTTCTGACCCTGTTTGGCTCTTAAAATTATCATTTCTGGCAGATTTTTTTAATCATCTCAATAATTTGAATAAGAATCTCCAAGGTAGACAGACATGAAAATATTTCAACAGCTAAAGATAAAGTGAAAGCATTTCATGTAAAACTTCATTTATAGTTAACCTCTCTGCGAAACAGTATATTTGAGTCATTTCCATGCCTTCAGAAAACTATTAAAAGATAATGCAACAGATCAATCGCTTGTAGTCGGAACTCACATTCCCTGCATGATAGCTTACATAATCTGCAAGAGAAACTATTAACATACTTTCCAGACTTGCACTCTGAAGCTGACAACGGGCGCAGATGGATTCTAAACCCTTTCTTGGATAAATCAATAGAACTGGCTGATCTGACTACAAATGTGAAAGAAAATCTTATAGATTTAGCTGCTGACGGGATGCTTAAAATGCAATTTTGTTCACAAACTGTTGACGTGTTTTGGATGAAAAGAAAACAAGAATATCCTGAGCTGGCAAAGGAAGCTCTTAAATTATTAGTGCCATTCGCCACTTCATTCTTATGTGAATTGACGTTCTCTTCAATGGTAGAAATTAAATCTAAAAAAATAAATAGTTAGGCTTCAATTAGAAAACGAGTTGATTGTAAATATTTCAAAAATAGCACCACAATTTGATTTTTTTTTTTGAAAAATAAACAAGCTCATCCTTCACACTATAATTTTGTTTTTCTGTACTGAACCATGTAGAACCTTCCCTTTTTTTCTTTTGCCAGCGACCCCCCGAGTAAGGCTCCGCGACCCCCCTAGGGGTCGCGACCCACAGATTGACAAACACTGATCTAAAATAAGGCACGATTTCAAATTTTTCTGACCAAAATTTCAATTTTTTCATTTAGGTTAATATATGGTTTTTGCGGTTATTTGCAGCATTTCACAAAAAAAATCAAGAAAGTCATTTTAGCAAAAGTTTGCATCTGAGTGGTGTATTTTGATACTTTGTGAAATTCTTCAAATAATCGCAAAAAGATATAATCACATAAACCACTACCACCGCAAAAAGTATTGTATTATTCAGTCAATGTACTTTATTGTCTAAGAGGAAAGACTCTTGTTGACAAAGCATGGTTTGTACAATACAATAGTATATGCCTATTAATTTGTCAGTGATTTATATCAAATGGTTAAAATTTACAGATATAAACAATAGATAATACATATATCTTTGGTCTAGTTGTAAAAAGAACAAAACATAAAAATAAAAATATATAAGTAAAAATATATAAAAAATTTTTCATCTCTCGATGAAATCACACATAAATATAGAATACAGATAATTTGATCTTATAGATAAAATGCAAAAAGCTACAGTTAGCCCAAGATATTGTCACTATAATACTGCAGGCTGTAGTATCCTTCAGTTAAAAATATGCTTTTGACGGTTTTCCGAAAGATTCTCGGGCATGATATATTTTTTACTTGGCTCGGCAGATGATTAAAGAGTTTTTTACTCTCAAATATGAGAGAGTGTTTGGTTAATGTCGTTTTTGGTAGCGGTAGGGGTAAGTCGTCTTTTTGGATTGGATTTTTCCTTATGCATCAAGCACACTGTCTCAAGGATAAAAATACTGTATAGGGTCAGAATTCCATGTTTTATAAAAAGTGGTTTACATTGATCCCTGGACTTAGCTTTTGATAAATATCTGAGAGCTCTTTTTTGTAAGACAAATACTGAGCTCATTAGCTGATAACAGCAAAAACCCCAGAACGACATGCCATACATTCATTATCATCTGAAGAAAACTCGTCGAATGATGAGCAACTATCGCTATAGCTATAATTCAAGGTAATAATCAATGGTTCAATTGCAATGTCCATTCTAGTGTCGAGATCCCACATTTTGTCTTCTTCTTTTATCATATGTCTAAAGTATTTTTTCTATGATTCTGGTGTGACCTTATCTATTTTAAAAGTCAATTTTCCCTCGCCTCTTGGTTTTTCATTTGAGCCCATATTAGCTCTGTTGGGTTTGGGAGGGAGGTGGTGAACAATTATGTTCCTCTCATGAGCCATTTCGTCGACAACCTATTTCTTCAACTGAGGTATATGTTTCCTTGCAATATTGAGTAATTGGACTTTTAACATATTATCGTCGAATGGCAATTTTTTTTGGGACAGCCAGTTAATGATATCAGCTTTTCGCCAGGCAGTTATTGGTAACTGCTCTAGTAGGAGGCATTGTCTATGACGACAACAGAGTTTTGTTCAAGGTTGAAAACCAACTTTCGAATTTTTGCGCGTCCATTTCCTCGTGGTTGTCGCTAGTTTTCTTCGACTCGAAGAGTCGTTTTCCAAAAAACCAGAATCGCTACCTATATGAGCCTACGTCCTTTGCTAACCGGCGCTTTTAATCCTGTTGAAAGGCCTTCAATGAAATATTGCCGACATTTTCTTATTTCTGAATCTTGCCATACCTTTGAGACAGTATGGTCCTGATTCAATAATAATTTAGATTTCATCTAAAAAATAAATCTTTCTACCTTCAAGACGATACTTTCGGAATTTTTCAAGTAATTTCTCCGTCACAAACCAATTAATTACTTCTCTTTCTATAACAGCACTTTTCCTACCTCTTTTCATAAATTTAATGTTTTTTCGCGCAATAAAACACGTCGTGATTTTGGCCATCGATTGATCGGAACTTTTTTCGTCTACGACTTTTTCATTTAGGAAAAAAAATGAGATTTCATTCAATAGCATATTTGGTGCATTCATCAAGCTGAGTTTGTTTTCTTCCCCTAGTTTCAATGTCTTTAGATACATTTTCACATCTACCTTCGTTTTCTTTAAAGGTTTTGAGAATTCTGTGAACACTTCTCATCAACATTTTAGTTGAATCACTACACAGATCAACTATGTCGGTATGCAACATATTTTCATTCCATTCACGGAGCCCACAATACACATAGTATATAAAAGTTTTTTCTCCTTCAGATAAATTCGTACTGATTTCACTTTCCACACTGCTCACAGTTCACAGCACAAAATTGAAATGATTTATAATGATATTTTCCTTGTTTCAGTCCTTGACCAAATCCCTTGGTTTTTACCTGATATGAAATTTCTTTTTTATTTACTATTAATCCTTTTCCTAGAAATGTGGGTACCTAATATTGTGATGTCCACTACATTATAACTTCTTAGGAATGAATTAAATCTATAGAAAGTGTATTATTCCTCTTTTATTTTTATCTAAGGTAAGTATTATACAAAAATATCATTATTTGTTATATCATTATATTAAAGAGTTTTTATAACAGAAATTTGAAAACTGTCATCAGTGTTGAAACAGACTACTGCCTTTATAACTAAATTATATATATATATATATATATATATATATATATATATATATATATATATATATATATATATATATATATATATATATATATATATACAGGGTCCTGCAACAGTGGCGTGGTGTTCCATATCTCTATATAGGAAGCAGATAGGAATCTAATTTTCTATATTACCTTATTGCTCGAGCTCGACAAAATAAAAATATTGGCGGTCACACAGGGTGTTCGATTTTTTCTGGGCGGATCCCAACTGTGTCTTTTTAAATGGCAACCTATATTTTTTATCGCTTTTTCGGTTTCTTCATAGAAAATAAAATAAACTTTATGTATATCTGCACTTCGAAAATATTGATGGTTTTCGAGATATCTAGCATGACAGGTTTTTTTTTCCAATATTCGTCACTCAGAATATTTGAAATTATAAAGTGGTGCCAAGTCCAGTTGAAATTTTTTTTTGGTCGAATATTCTACATTGGTAACTCTCTCAAACGATATATCTGAAATCGACCTGTGATATACAGGGTATGAAAAACCGCTTGCCATATATTGTAAATGAAAATTTGCAAAATCTTCCTTAGATTAAAAGGAACACCCTGTATATTATTGATCCATAAGAAGCGCCAACGAAACCTCTACAAATTTCATTAAGTATTCCCTATGGCTAAGTTCAATAGTTTTTCTTAAATGAGCATTTCTTTCGAAAAATGGTCATTTTTTCAAAGCGAAATCCATTTGACGACTGATAAGAATATACAAAAAATACCCTTTCCTTAAAATATCGCCCATTCCTAAAATTACCTGTTGCTAGATAAACAAGTTGCGAATTACACCACAAAATGGACGTTCTTGAATAGTTACAATAATTTCAAAAATCTCGGAATTTGTGCCATATTCTTTCGGTCTAAAACAACCTTTCAGCGAATGAAATATTTATTGGAAATCAAGTAGTCTGGCAAATGACAGAACAAAATATTTGGCTGCAAATGAATATTGAAATTTTTAGTCAATCGTGAAGTTGAACTGTCGGTATAATTTCATCAGAATGTTGTTATCAAAAAGTGATTTGATTGATATGATTTTCATATTAGGTGAATCAGACAGGAATTGTTTATTGGCAAGTATAATTTATTCTCAACGGTATCCAGATAGAAGGCATCCAGATGAAAGATCTTTCCGAAAGGTCTTGGGACGATTCGTTGAAACTGGATCTATTAATTATTCCAAACATGAGCGCATCAAGCCAGCTACTAATGAAGATAATGAATTGCAAGTTCTTCTTGCTGTTGAAGAAGGTCCTAGTAGGAGTCAACGACAAATTGGGGAAATAGTGGATATAAGTGAGAGATCAGTGCAACGAGTATTGAAGAAACATCGCTTGCATCCATACCACGTTCAGTTACATCAAGAACTACTGTATGCTGATTTCGAGAAAAGAGTGAGATTTTGCAATTGGGCCATGAACAAAATTCGTCGAAACGAATATTTTTTCAATAATATTTTATGGTCGGATGAATCGACATTCCATAAAAATGGATTTGTAAATCGACATAATTACCATTATTATGCGACAGAAAATCCTCACTTATTGAGACAGGTGGATTATCAACATAGGTGGTCGATAAATGTCTGGGGAGGCATCATTGAAGAATATGTAATTGGTCCATACTTTTTTGAGGGACATATGAATGGTGCAATGTATCTCAATTTCTTACGAAATGATTTACCAGGTTTGTTAGATGATATTCCTCTTGACCTCCGCAATAGAATGTGGTTACAACATGATGGTGCACCTGCTCACTATTCGGCAGAAGTGAGAGATCATCTAAATGAAGTATTTCCCAATAAATGGATAGGACGGAATGGGCCTGTACGGTGGCCCGCTAGATCACCAGATTTGACGAAACTAGATTTTTTCTTATAGGGAGACATAAAAAATATGGTTTACGTTGAGCCACCAACTTCTCCCGAAAATATGCGACTTAGAATAACGAATGCTTTTCGCAGCATTACACCAGCTGTCTTGCGCAGGGTAGAACAGTCTTTCAAACATAGACTTCAGCTCTGCATTCAAGAAAATGGAAGACATGTTGAACATATTTTATAAAAGTTTCATTATCAACCTTAATTAAACTCTCCCTTTTGTAGTTTTGTAATTTGCCAGTTGACAAATTTGAATATCTAGAACTCAAGCTCTGAATGAATATAATAACATGAAAAAAATAGTTATTTATAATGTTTCTTTCTTTTAACTTGTTTGGTTTGATATTGCACGATTTATGAGTGAAATTCTGCATCCAATGAAAAAATAATTTTCCATTTAGCAAAAAGTGATAGGTACATACATTTATTTCGTTAAAAAATATTTGTTTGGACACCTTCTAATGTACAAAATTGAAACAAGATATCTTTCGTATATTTTTATCAGTCGTCAAATGGATTTCGCTTTGAAAAAATGACCATTTTTCGAAAGAAATGCTTATTTAAGAAAAACTATTGAACTTATCCATAGGGAATACTTAATGAAATTTGTAGAGGTTTCGTTGGCGCTTCTTATGGATCAATAATATACAGGGTGTTCCATTTAATCTAAGGAAGATTTTGCAAATTTTCATTTACAATATTTGGCAAGCGGTTTTTCATACCCTGTATATCACAGGTCGATTTCAGATATATCGTTTGAGAGAGTTACCAATGTAGAATATTCGACCAAAAAAAATTTCAACTGGACTTGGCACCACTTTATAATTTCAAATATTCTGAGTGACGAATATTGAAAAAAAAAACCTGTCATGCTAGATATCTCGAAAACCGTCAATATTTTCGAAGTGCAGATATACATAAAGTTTATTTTATTTTCTATGAAGAAACCGAAAAAGCGATAAAAAATATAGGTTGCCATTTAAAAAGACACAGTTGGGATCCGCCCAGAAAAAATCGAACACCCTGTGTGACCGCCAATATTTTTATTTTGTCGAGCTCGAGCAATAAGGTAATATTATAGAAAATTAGATTCCTATCTGCTTCCTATATAGAGATATGGAACACCGCGCCACTGTTGCAGGACCCTGTATGTATATATATATATATATATATATATATATATATATATATACAATATATATACAATTATATATATATATATATATATATATATATTAATATATATATAGAAGCAATTCAGAAGCAGGATCAAATGGTCCTACTTCGTAAGCATTTTTAAGGGTCATAAAAGTGTTTTTAATTGTGTAATTTGTATCAGTGGATTCTTTGCGATGGTGTATGTTTGATATGGGAGGGAGTTTTTATAGACTATGTAATCCCTTGCCGGTCAACCTTTCGGTGTGGTGCAAAAAACGTATAACAGTTTCATTATCAGCAGCCAAAGAAGATCAAGAATTCGTGCTGCAAAAGAAAAACTCTTATCTTGTCAACTTTTTTCAGACAAATAATAATTTGTTCTTTGTTGGTGATAAACAAAGTGGACAGGACCGGCTTTAATAATATTTTTAATAAAATATAAATTTATTTGATAAACCTTGAGTAGAGGTAAAAACTAATAAACATGGCAAATTTCAATTTCAAATGCTGCAAACAAAAGACCGCACCATCATATTATGTTTGTATTAAATGCATTTCTATATTCCACAAAGCATGTGCCCTGAGAAATAGTCGAAAAGTGCGCTTCATTGAAAATCATAAAATAATATGCTGTGAAACTGAAAGCCTGTCATATAAGGATGAGATCTTGGAAAAAAAGTCATTGTTGGAAGAAAGTATATTACAATTGACACAGGAACAAGAAGTACAAAACACATATATAGAAAAGTTGAAGAAGGATGCTTAATTTTATATGGACGAAGCTTTAAATAATGAAAAGGAACTGAGTGAGCTGATAGAAAAACAAAAAAAAACATATTTCTGAAGCAAAAGAACAAATAAAACAGCTTACAAATAAATTAGAAGATGTTCATAATGAAAATTCAAAATTACAGGAAGTTATTGGTGCTGCAAATGGCAAGCAAATGATAAACATTGGGTGTCAGACAATCCTCCCAAACAGAAAACAAATAGCATGTCAAACAGAACAAACACAAACAGAAAAAAAAGCTAGTGCAACACAATCACTTGAAGAAGAAATTTTTTCAAAATACAAAGACCAGAGTACCCCAAGCATACGAAACGACATTCCTGTAATAAAGAGCAGGATGTTGATAGTTGCAGGTTCAAATGGGAAGGATTTAACAAATATTCTATTAAGGCAATCGAATAAGTATGCCATACAAGCAATAATAAAATCAAATGCCCCAGATAATGAACTCATAAAAATTGCTGTATACTATTCTTCTAGCTTTACAAGAAACAACATTGTGCTCATATGGACTAAAATCCTCCATCTTCAACTTATCGAGACATATATCGAGAAACTCATGCATACAAACCCTATAATCATCATTAGACCATACAGATACGACCAAATATATAAAAACCATGGAATATATATGGAAAACTTAGCATTCGTCAAGGCTGTGTTTAATAGTACCAATGAACTTGGGCTTGTTTTTGAATGTAATTCTGCACTAAGAAAGACAAATTATCACACAGATAGATTCACTATAAATAGGATTGGAAAGTGGTATCTAATGCAATCTCTACTTCGTCATATAGATAAGCACTTTACTCGGGTAAACAAGTTTATGAAGACATGCCGTGTATCTGTAGAAAAAGAAAATGAAGTAGTTCAAACATACTCTAAATCAGATGCAGAAACAAACAACAAAAAATTTTCAGTGAATTTAAAAAACAATACTATTTTTAGTGATATTTTAGTGATGAACTCAAGTGTTGAGGGGACAAACAAACAAAAAAAAATTGTTTATACCCCAGACCATCACAGCTCAATCTGCAACAAATGTAAGAAAGGTTCTACTGAATAATATAAACGTTAGTAAAGATAGTGTGTGTCATGTAAATGTCCAGGGATTTGTTAACAACTATAGCTCTATCGAGGTTTTTGCTGATGAAAATAAATTGGATTTTTTATGTTTTTCTGAACACTGGATAACAAAAGATCATGGGTTAGTTTATTTGAGAGGCTATAAAGAAGGAGCAATTTATTGTCGGGACAATCATGAACGAGGGGGTGTACTGATTTTAGTAAAAGAAAAGACAAATTGTAATGAACTAGAGTCTATAAAAAAGTTATCTGTAGAGTGTCATGTAGAGATCTGTGCAATTTTCTATCGTAAAAATACAACTAAAGTCACTATCATAACCGCATACAGACCACCAAGTGGGGACCCTCGAGTTTTTTTAAATTGTCTATCGCAGGCATTAGCAATAGCGGAGTGCAGATCTAACTTTACTATATTGTGTGGAGATTTCAACATAAATTACCTAGCACCAGAAGATAGTAACACTAAACTACTCAGTGACCTTTTCAAGTCCTACCAACTTAATATAAACTTTATAGGCCCCACTAGGATTTTTACAAATATAAATGGACACACAAGCCGAACATGCATTGACTACATGACATCTACATATTCAGGTCATTACTATGAATGCAAGTTAAAACAATCAAATATAGCAGACCATCTGTCACATATTCTTACATTTCAGATAAGTAAAAATCACGTTAAGGAAGAAAATAAAAAACAAATAGTTTATGTGTCAGTTAAATCCTGAAAATATAAATGAATTCAAAACAAGGCTAAATAGTATAATCTGGTTTCCTCAATTATATGATATGAAGATTGATGTCAGCTTTTCATATTTCTTGGAATCTGTTTCCTGGTGTTTTAATGTCTCATGCCCAGAAAGATGTCTCACTGTAAAAAATCATTCTAAATCCTGGGTTACAAATGATATTATCCAGAAGGGAAAAAATTTCAGAGAAATGTTAAGAAATATCAAAGCTTCTAAGGAAGCAGATGCCAGAAGTTTAACTTTATATCAAACAGTTTAAAAGAACATAAAAAAAAACTTGAAAGAAGATAAAATCAATTATTTCAACAACAAAATTCTGAATCAAAGCAACATGGAACATTATAAATAATGAACTAGGAAGGAAGAGTAGATCATCGAACAAAATTATCATTATTTTAAAAAATGATCAAGAAATTACAGACCTAAATGAAATAACAGAATTTTTTGCTTACAATTTCTCAAATGCTGCCAAATTTGCAACTGAAAAAACTTCGGTCAAAATATGTCACTGCCTTGTACAGTCTCATGGAATCACCATATAATTCATCCTTTCCAAAATGATCCTATAAGCGAATCTGGGGTGCTAAGCACACTAAAAATATTAAAAAATAAAAAGTCTACTGGATTGGATGAATTGTCAATAGAAACAATAAAAAAAATAATCGATGTGGTGATTACCCCATTGACTTATTTATTTAATTTTTTTTTTTTGCAAGGATACTTTCCCGAAGAATTCAAAAAGGCATTAGTAATACCTCTTTTCAAAAAAGGCGATCGCTCGGTAATAGAAAATTATAGGCAAATCTCATGCTCACTGTCTAAATTATTTGAAAAAATAGTCGCAAATAGGATTACGCATTATTTGGCAGAAAATAATATACTGTGCAAAGATCAACATGGATTCAGAAAGAGTAAAACAATTGAAACTGCAACATATCACTTACTGAATTATATCTACAAAGAAGTGGATTCAAATTATTTTGTAATGTCTTTATTTTTTGATCTAACAAAAGCATTTGACACAGTGTCTCCTGAATTTCTAGTTGCAAAACTGACCCAACTTAGGTTCCCGAATAACTTGTCACAATGGATTGAATCTTACCTCAAAGGGCGTACCATGACTGTAAAATGTGAAAATGTTAGATCAAGGTGCAACGACGCTAAGCTTGGAGTGCCACAGGGGTCAGAATATCTGAAAGATTGCCACCTTGCCATGTTTGCGGATGATACCACTATCACAGTTGCAGGGGGAAATATTGATGTACTGCTTAGTAAGGTAAAATGCATAATCGATAGTTTTAGCTCCTGGTGTCAGCGAAACAGATTAATATTAAACTCCACAAAAACTGTAATAGTAAATTTCTATAATAGGAAAAATAATGTTCTAGATGACCTACAAACTATTGACGAAATAAAGATTAGTAGCGAAGTAAAATTTTTAGGAACTTACTTGGATGAAAACTTATCATGGGACCTGCAAATAAAAGATGTCTGCAACAAATTAAACAAGACATTCTTTGCTTTAAGGCAAATGAAATCATGCATGGACACAGCAGGTCTACTAGAAATCTATTTTGCTATGGCATATTCACATATATCCCTCAATATCATAGCATGGGGTTGCAGTAATGAATTCATTAGAGTATTTGTAGCACAAAAGCGCATTGTTAGACTAATTTTCAGCATTGAACACCGAGACAGCTGTAAACCAGTATTCGTTAGGGAAAAATTATTACCGGCTCCCTCCATATACATTCTTAAATGTACAGGATTTGCTAGATCTAACATCCATGAACTAGAAACAAACGCAACGGTGCACAGTTACAACACACGTCATGGTGATGTTTTGCGTATTCCAAGTCATAAGTCAACGAAATATAAAAAGTCCCCTTTGTATAATGCCATAAATCTGTATAATAAATTACCGGAGCAGATCAAACAAATTACCCCTGATAAAGTGTTTCATGGTAGAGTAAAGCAATTGCTGCTGCAAAAATGTTACTATAGTTGTGATGAATTCCTGGAAGATGATTTCCGTGGAGCAATGATTTTACTTATTTTTTTTCCTCTTACTATTATTTAGTGTTATCTTCGACGCCTGTTCCATACTTTTACTGAGGAATTTATATACGTGTCTTCTCTATATATGTGTATGTATGTGTGTATGTTTATATACAGGCTGATTCACGGTGGATGGCACATTAGACGTTTCTGGTGAACCAGACAACGGATCACTTTGAAAATTTAATGGAGGGCATATTCGGACATTCTCTAGCCAACTAAAATATTTTCGACAATGCGGTGTTGCCGCTTCTATTAGAAAGCAGTAGCAACTTTGATTTTTCAAATGGAACACTCTGTATATAATATTATTTTTGGAATCTCCAACAATTGCCCGACAACTTTTCTTGATATTTCCCTATACCTATCTGTTACCGTTTTCGAAATAAAAATTAATTTCAATTTTTTTCTTCGAAAATCATGACTTCTAAAAATGCCGATATCTTTTAGTTAAGAAGTACTATGATATCGAAATTTGGTTTGGAGTTAGGTGATACTTGGACACTTCCCACACGTCAGCCTAATCTCCGTTACTTCAATACAGGGTGGTAAAAAAATACAGTTTTTTCGTTTGCTTGAAAAAGTTGCTGAAATTTAATTATTTTAAATGGAACACCCTGTATATTATTGAAAATTAGAAAAGCTGCTGAAATTTGCTTTCTTTCTATGTATATCATACCTATACCTAACTAGTCAAGTTTCGGACTTATGAAGATTTATTTGTGAAAATGTCCCTTCAGAATGGTATTTCCATTCGGTATTTGGTAAGCAGGCCATGATTACTATTTGACAGTAGCGTTGTGACATTCTCCTAATAATATCGACATTTTCGTCACTTCAGAAGTTGCAAATACCTTCAAAACGATGGAACAAAACTATTCAAACGAAGTTCTTATAAATTTGTTTATTATTTTTGGACAGTGTGACAAAATTATCAGCAGAACATGTAGAAAGTTCAATGAAATGTATCCGAATCTACCGCCAATGAACCTCAAGAAATTTATACGAATTCAGAACAATTTAGTTGATCCAAACGAAAAAACTGTATTTTTTTACCACCCTGTATTGAAGTAACGGAGATTAGGCTGACGTGTGGGAAGTGTCCAAACCAAATTTCGATATCATAGTACTTCTTAACTAAAAGATATCGGCATTTTTAGAAGTCATGATTTTCGAAGAAAAAAATTGAAATTAATTTTTATTTCGAAAACGGTAACAGATAGGTATAGGGAAATATCAAGAAAAGTTGTCGGGCAATTGTTGGAGATTCCAAAAATAATATTATATACAGAGTGTTCCATTTGAAAAATCAAAGTTGCTACTGCTTTCTAATAGAAGCGGCAACACCGCATTGTCGAAAATATTTTAGTTGGCTAGAGAATGTCCGAATATGCCCTCCATTAAATTTTCAAAGTGATCCGTTGTCTGGTTCACCAGAAACGTCTAATGTGCCATCCACCGTGAATCAGCCTGTATGTCGGTGTGTATATGTGTGTATATATGCATATATGTATATACACATATATGATAAATGAAATATCTACCTATAAATATACCTATAAATATATATATATATATATATATATTTTAAGTTATTGACATGCCATATGTACATACTGTACCTCAGTGGCAAATAAATAAATAAAAATAAATAAATAAAATAATAAATAACAGATCAAAGAAATAAATTGATATTTACTCTATGTATTATTCAACTCATGTTACACATTTCATTAGCAGGAAGTTTCTTTAGTGAATAAAACACGTTGTCTGTGGTTCTATGACCATTTGCCTGCGTGTGTATGATTTAAATGAAGATGATAAAATATATAGAATCACAACCTGACAACAGTATTTTCGTTTTAATGCAATATTTCTGAGAATTTAGTGTCTACTATTATGGAATTTTACTTTACTTTTACTCTTTTGATTCTAAAAATATATGGGAAAACTGATAATTTCAAAATTCTATTTTTTGCTGTATCTTTGTTTACCCTCTGTCATTGAAACTTTTACTGGACTATCAGAATATGATTATAGAATTTTGATACAAGACTTGGGACACCCCAATTTCGAAATTTTAAATAAGGATTTTAAATCTCACAATAAAGTGTTTTTTGAATACGTTGAAGCTAATAAGCGTGATGTCGTTCTTCTCGACCGTCAGAGCAAGATGATATACATCGTGGTGTTTTCAGCTCTCGATGAGACGAATATCGTTCTGAAAGAAGAGTAAAAACGGATAGAATATCAAGATTTTCTCTTCGAACTACTCAGACTCTATCCAGACCACTCTGTTGAGATTGTTGTCCTGGATCGATTACCCAAAGGCATTTGATTTAACATCGCATGGACCTTATTCTGCATTGGCTCGTATGATTTGCTGTACATGAAAAAATAGTGAGATACCTTGAGCTAATACCACTCTGGAGGACTCACTTCACCATAACATCCGATGAGGATAGAGTCCAGACAGAGCCGCTCACTTCCAGAAGCAGTGTATTTCAAATAATCTCAAGAATTTTACCCGAACGAAATTCTTAGCTTTTCACTCTGACGACAGTTTGAAATTCAACGAACATATAAGTAATATGCCATTAGGCTTATATATCTGAAGAAGCTGCAAAATCTTCATGCCAGATTTCAATTGAATCACACATGTATTATGCAATTGATTTTTTTCAAGGTGTACATAATAAAAAGTTCAATCAAAATGGTACAGGTTGTGAAAAATTGGCTAATAGAGAATATTACAAAATTACCGAAGCGGAAACTTGCGCTTCGCAGTTCAAGTGTGGAAAACATAATGAAATAGATTTTCCTGAAAAATGAGAATTAAAACTTCATATGTAACTAATGTTACTGCAGTTTCGTCGTACAAGGACATTTTCAAATGAATACAATAAACTGAGTTTATTTAGTTATTGAGTTTATTGTATTCATTTGAAAATGTCCTTGTAGGACGAAACTGCAGTATTGTTAGTAACAAATACAAGTGGTATAAAAAAATATATGAAGTGAAAATTCTCATTTGTCATGATGATCTCCTACCACGAATAACGGCTTCATCCATCAATTTATTGAAATAGATTCAAAATGTGAACTATACTTACCGAACTATTGTTTCCAATACAAGTTGCTTTCCAACCACTATAATTGCCACTGGGATCAGATTGATAGAGCTGATATCCATAATGTTTATCCCACCCCATATATAATATTGAAACACCAAATGGACGTTTTCCTGAAAATTAAAGGATATGTGCATATGTGTCAATAAAATCAACATCTACTTACCTCCATATTGAGTGTAGGCCTGTTTGACATCACATAACCATGATACTAACTGTTCACAAGGGATAGATTCTCCATACTGGAATAAATATCGCTGTCCAATCAAACGCAATTCATTAGTTAAAACATTGGCATCAGATGTTATGCCAGCAACACTACACACCATATCTCTGAAATTGATTAAAGATGAATGAAGTATCTAGTGATATTTCAGTTCCACTTTATAAAAATACATGATAGATAATTGCAATTAGATATAAAGATGGCAAAGATTTGAAAAAAAAAACATATACACAGCAATAGGCTTTTTATTCTATTTATTTTATTTTCTCACTTTAATCTGTGTAACTGTTTCATTGACAAACTAAAAACTAACATAGATAAGACAACTAAAATTAAAAAAATATCAATACATTAAATAAAGAAAATCAATACGTGGATCACCTATAAAGAAATAATCTTAAACATCAAGTAATTAAAACATACAAGATTTAGAGGTCAAATATAAAAACCACAAAAATAGACTCAATCAAATAATTATAAAAACTAAAAATGAATACTATCAGAAAAAAATAGGCAAATGAGGACTAAAAAAAAACTCTGGAGTGTAATAAACGATGCATCTAGAAAAAACAAAAAAACACACATCGAAAATACAATAATTGTTGATGACCAAAATATGCACGTAAAAGATACTAAGACAAAAGCAACAAATTTAATAAATTTTTCACAGAACACAGATACAAAATGTCAAACAAATCAGCTCACACGATTTAACCACCAAATAAATCCGAAAAGAAACACTCATCATTATACTTACAACCAGTTATAAATGAAATAATTATCATATCAAAATTTAAAAAAAACAGCTAACAATAAAATTACAGCCAGAACTATTAAACATATACAGAACCATATTACAACACCCCTACAATATATAATTAATCTCTGCTTCGAAACATCTATAATACCACTATAATGGAAAGAATCTGTTGTAAACCCTATCTTTAAAACAGGAGACACCACTCTCATAACTACAGACCCATTTCTGACATCAACAATTTTGCTAAAATATTTAAACATGCTTTGAAAAACGATTTTTTTAACATGAACAAAATTATAACCGACAGACACTACAGTTTCATTAAACAATCTAATACTGAAAACGCCATAGCTGATTTCCTCGAAAAAACAGTGCGAGCGTTAGATGAATCATCAAAATGTCTGGCCGTTTCCTTGACCTTGCTAAGGCCTGTAGTACGGTCTCACATAACATTCTTTTGAGAAAAATTAGAAAACTACGGAATTCAAGGTATCTCACTGAACCTGATGCTAAATTATTTGAAATACAGAACACCCTAAACGTCAATAAAACTAAATTCATACCTACATTCCGAAACATTTTAAATATCTAGAAATAAATGTTCATAAAATTCAATAGATATTTCTTAAAAATTATTGATCATTTGACAATATTCTCAACATGTGATCAAAAAATCATCACTATTCCTGAACTTTCCAATTTGAAATTCTTTTAACTCCAAATTCATAATCAATTATTCAATAATTCTTTTTTTTGTAATGTAACTCTTTCATTAATATACACATAATAATATATGACAATCAAATACACACAAAAGTGTTTGTGTCAATGTGAAGCCTGTTAATGACTAATGGGTTTAGACAACTTCTGAGTTCTTTCTGAATCAAGGGTCAGAAGGTAATATACAGGGCTATTCAAATTTGTTTCTTTACATGGGGATCTCGTAAACGATAAGAGATACAGTGTCGGTTAAATCGTGGCAAAGTTGCGTATTTTAGAGACCTATTCAATGATGTAAAAAAAATCGAATTTAGCTCTTTTGGTTCTGGAAATATACAGGAAAAACCAAAGGTCTCAAATTATTTTTTTGTCTATATCTTTATTATTCGCAGACATATTGAAAATCTGTCCACATTTTGACATTGGCACTTGATGTGGGCTATCAGAATATATCCATGAATCTTTTATACAGGGTGTCATCTAACTTGGGCCACCCCCATCTTTGAATTTTTAAATACGGACCTGTATTTTTTGTAGTTTTTTGTAGTTTTTTGCATCGTCGACGTTTACTTCATACTGAGGAATTGAATTCAATTTTATATTTCGGGATGTTTCGGTAATATTTGATTATGTATAATTGTGTGAATTATTCTCTTTTGAAATTGGCTGACTGAGTTGAATAAAAACACAATAGCAACTTTCACGTCTCCCTATGTACCGTAGAGTTTTTAGAGACTTTTTTTTCATTTTTAGGTACCTATTCATATTTTTTCATATTTCCATTGCCCTGAGCTTTCTTTACAATGAACTTCGAATAAGAAAACCTTTTATGATTATCTGAAACATATCTACAACAAAAATATATTATATGTGTTTTGATGAGCAGAAAAAGAAATGATAGCAATAATAACATCCAAAACGAACACTATAATTGTAATGAAAATTGAAATGAAGTGATTTATATACACAAAAAAATTAATGGCGCAATAAATGTTCGAATTGGAGTTCTTCCATTTCGAGACAAATAATGGACCAATAAGATGGCCTGCAAGATCACCAGATCTTACTATTTTGGACTATTTTCTATAGGGGACATTGAAAAACAGGATTTATGCTGTCAGAGAGATAGAAAGTGAGGAATACTCGAGATTAAGGAATTTGAATGATTTCGCAACAATGCAGCAAATGAAAGTATTAAGGGCAATAAATAATATGAAAAACCAAGTTCTAAAATGTCTCGAAATGAAAAGACTCCAATTCGAACATTTCTTGTGCCATTAATTTTTTTTTTGTATATAAATTACTTCATTTCAATTTTCATTACAATTATAGTGTTCGTTTCGTTTTCTGCTTATTAAAACCAATATAATATATTTTTGGTGTAGATATGTTTCAGATAATCATAAAAGGTTTTCTTATTAGAAGTTCATTGTAAAAAACGCTCAGAGCGATGGAAAAATAGAAAAATATGAATAGGTACCTAAAAATGAAAAAAAAAATTCTCTCGAAAAACTCTACGGTATATAGGGGGACATGAAAGTTGCTATCTTGTTTTTATTCAACTCAGTCAACCAATTTCCAGGGCCGTAATTTAAAAGGTTATAATTCACACAATAATAATCAAGTATTACCGAAACATCCCGAAATATAAAATTGAATTTAATTTCTCAGTATGAAGTAAACGTCGACGATACAAAAACTACAACAAAAAATACATGTCTGTATTTAAAAATTCAAAGATGAGGGGTGGCCCAAGTTAGATGACACCCTGTATAAAAGATTCATGGATATATTCTGATAGCCCACATCAAGTGCCAATGTGGACAGATTTTCAATATGTCTGCAAATAAAGAAGATATAGACAAAAAAATAATTTGGGATTTTTTAGGTTTTTCCTGTATATCTCCAGAACCAAAAAAGCTATATTCGATTTATTTACATCATTGAATAGGTCTCTAAAATACGCTACTTTGTCACAATTTAACCGACACTCTATCTCTTATCGTTTATGAGATTCCCATGTACAGAAACGAATTTGAATAGCCCTGTATAAGCACCAGAAAATGCAAAATAGTAACTAGATTTTCTTTGTTAACGGGTTTTCATCAGACTGATTTCTTCCGACAGTTTTAGTCTTTTTCAATAGTATGAGTTCACGAATCCAATGAATTCATGTCAAGTAGTAGGGTTTATAATATTTATAATCATGAGGGTAACATGGAAACACTGATCACACGAGTAAGTAGGTAGGTGTTTCATTCTTATAAGATATTCCCAAGATGAATGAATGCTAACAATTTTCAAGTACATTATAGATTTTCTCATCTAAAATAATGTCAAGTGCTTTATAGAATAACCTCAACTTTATTGAGAACATTTTTTCACGTCAAGCGGATTTGAAATGTTTAGCGTAAAATGAATACATTAAAAACCCTTTTTCCACAGCAGCAAGCTCTTAAAAATGGAATCTTTGTCGCTGTTTATAGATCTTATTCCACATTTTTTATTTCTGAACTTTCGAAAGCATCTGTTGTCATGTGCCGTGGTCAAACACTTCAAGCATTCCTCACTTACTCCGTGGCCATTCTCTAAGGCATGCTGAGCGACACTAGACTTCTCTGATCTATGAAACCGAATATGTGAAACATGTTTCTCATAGGGAGCTAGTATAGTCCTCAGGACGGTTTTATCCTGAACGTTTTCCTTATTATCTGCCATCACATGTAATTTTTTGTGAAGTGAAAAAGAAAATACGTTCTGGATCTTTTCCAACCCAGAAACGTGTCAAACACCGAGCACCAGCTAGAAGTGCAGTAAATGAAATTAATGTTCTGACATATATTAAAGCCACGTGTTTTAGTTCTAGTGTTGGCAATAGAAACTGGAATTAGTAAGAATACTGTTCAGATAATTAAAAAAAAGCATGGATACCAAGTAAGTTCATTTAGTGAACTGTTTGAGGCTCATAGATTTTAAACAAAGGCTAGAACTTATCTTGTGCCTCGGAGTCATGGTACAGAGTGGGCCAAATTGGACACTTCCAAAGGGAAACTCCCGTTTTCAAACTAGATAGATGAAAACTGATGGCTGTGTCTGAGGGGCAAATTTTATGATAAACTTAATGGTGAAAACCGCATATCTATATCTATCATCGTTTCTGTTTTTAGAAAATGTGCATTTTCGAAAATTTGCTTTAACTGTTTTCCTGTCAAAAATTTCTTGTTTTTATGAAAACATTTCCAAAGCTCTTGTTTACGTAGAATTCAATGGTGTAAAAAACTTATTCATTCAAATGAGATATCAATAGTTATTGGTGGAAAACTATTTTTTCAATGAGACAGCCTGTATATTTCTGCATACTTCAATAGATCCTAAAATTACTGATAACAATTTATACTATATTTACTACTAATAAATGAAAATTCAACAATAATAGTAATACTGATAAAGAACAAATAATGAAATACATTTCTTCAGAGAAAATGTTCGAAATGTCTACCAGCTTCTCCTACACACAGGATGCATTTTTTCTGAAAGTTCTTTGTAGAAATAATCAGTTCAATAGGAGTGAAAGAAGAAATAATTAGTTCAATAGGAGAGAAAGAAGCAACACTTTGCAACACTGCCGCTTCCAATTCGTATTTAGAATTGGTCGGCAATTTAAATATATGATCGTTCAACCTTTCCCAGAGGTAAAAGTCTATAGGCGTTAGATCCGGTGACCTGACCGGCCAACGGTTGGGACCAATTATCAAAATTTGCAGCCAAAAAATTGGCAGTGTTGTGAGGCGAAGTCTCGTCTTGTTGAAAACATATTTTTATGAGCTCCATTAGTGGCAATTCATCAACAAGGGGTTCAATATTTGGCTTTGAAATTTCTAAATACCTGAAATGTGAGAGTGCCATTATAATGGGAAACCCACTTAGTCCTATTCTGGCAGAGATTTTCATGGAAGATTTGTAGAGAAGAATACACATTAACCCACTAGTAAGAAGTTTTGTGTATTGGTATAGATATATGGATGATATCCTGGTATGTTTCACAGAAACGAACAGACAGTTGACAAACCTTTTGAAGTTCATCAACTCTCTCCACCCTTCTATCACATTCCCAACGGAGATGGAACAGCAGGACGACTATATACATTTTTTGGACTTGACAATAAAAAAAAGTTAACAACAAACATGATTTTTCAATTTATCGTAAACCGGCACATACAGATATTGTCATTCATAATTCGTCCACTCACCCATATCAGCATAAGCTAGCAGCTTTCAACAGTATGATCCACAGACTGATAAATGTGCTCTTGTCAGAGGCGAACTTCAATAAAGAACTGAATAAAATAAAGCAAATAGCCGTCAACAATGATTACAATAGCGGTATGATACATTCTTGATTCAAAAAAGTTATAGTCAAGCTTTGAAAGAAGTTTACCCAATTCGAAGAGAAGAGGATAAAAGTTATAGAACCTTAACCTACTTAACCTAGGCCAACCCACTACGAATATTTCAGATTTTCTGCACAGCAAAGGTGTAAATACTGCTTTGAAAACCAACAACAACCTAGGCATGCACATTAAGAATAACAAAGATAAAAGTTCAGTTTCAGAAAAATCAGGAGTGTATAAATTATCGTATGGGTCATGTCCGATGTTTTATATAGGTCAAACTGGAAGAACGTTCAAAGCCCGCATGAAGGAACACAAATATAGTTTTCAGAATGGAAAAATAAATTCCACATATTCCAGTTATTCAACCTCAGAGGGACATGAGTTCAACCATAAATACAAACCCCTCCATTTCCAGAAGAAAGGTTTGAAACTTAACCTGTTGGAGAGTATGGAAATAAACTGTATTGATTAGTTTTTTAATATGGATTTTCATCAAGTATTTGCCACTTCTATTCAATTATAAATGAAATGGCCGATAATTTTACCCCTGAAGACACCTGCCCACACACTAAATCCAGATCTTCCTTCCTTCTCTGCTCCACAATAGAATGAGGATTTTGTTGTGCCCAAGTAGCTGTTGAAAATGCCGGCGCTGCTCACATAAGCTGTCTGTCCAAATACAATTCAAGGAGAAATCACGCACTTGGTTAAAACTTTTTAGGAACCATTGGCAAAAAGCCATGCAGGGTTCAAAATCTCCTGGTCTGAGTTGATGAACTCTTCTGGTCCTGTCCACACAGTACTTCATTTATTTAGTAGGACATGTCCCAAAATGAAATAGTAATACAAAAATGTTTCTACAGTAAAAACAATATTTTAAAATACCAATACTAAAAATAAAATAATGTTAAAGTATATAAATTTGTGTGAACGGTATTGAGTATGTTGAAATACATTCTGGAGATTTATAGTGACTAAATATGTTTACTGATCCTCGTTTTAAATAGGTACATAAATGGTATTTCCTAGATGATTTGTGGTAGCTTATTGAACTCATCAAGTTCTTTATAGAATAACAATTCATTGAGTTTGCCATTTTCCAATTAGGGGGATAAAACATATTATTATCAGTGTGAAAGCAGCCACGAGTTCTAGCCATGGATTTGTCGATGCGAAGCGAGAGATCCGATAATCAGCGGCTCCCAAAATACGGAACAAATTAATGGCCGGCCATGAATTTACTGAACAACCTGAAATGTATGTGATTAAAAACAACTATAACAATAAATCCTGCATATCAAAAATTGTCGAGAATATCAAGTCATTAGAATATATACATATAAGTTTAAAGAAAATCCATGATTCATCAAATCCATAACTTATTAAAATATTTCGTGGATGGAGATTTTTTTGGAAATGCATTCAGCATACAGAATAAGACCCTTATGCCAAAATATTTTGTCGGGCAGAAAATCAACCCCCACCCCGAAATAAATAATTTTCAAAGAAAGATCCATACCTCTTTCAAATATTGTTTGGATTGCGATTTTTTCTGTGAATGTATTGATTTTAGCGTACTTGAGAAGACCCATATGCCAAAATATTTTGTCGGGCAGAAAATCAACCCCCACCCCGAATAAAATAATTTTCAAAGAAAAATCCATAACTCTTTCAAATATTGTTTGAATTGGGATTTTTTTCTTTGAATGTATTCATTTTAGCGTACTTAAGAAGAACCCTATGCCAAAATATTTTGTCGGGCAGAAAATCAACCCCCACCCCGAATTAAATAATTTTCAAAGAAAAATCCATAACTCTTTCAAATATTGTTTGAATTGGGATTTTTTTCTTTGAAAGTATTCATTTTAGCGTACTTAAGAAGAACCCTATGTCAAAATATTTTGTCGGGCAGAAAATCAACCCCCACCCCGAATTAAATAATTTTCAAAGAAAAATCCATAACTCTTTCAAATATTGTTTGAATTGGGATTTTTTTCTTTGAAAGTATTCATTTTAGCGTACTTAAGAAGAACCCTATGTCAAAATATTTTGTCGGGCAGAAAATCAACCCCCACCCCGAATTAAATAATTTTCAAAGAAAAATCCATAACTCTTTCAAATATTGTTTGAATTGGGATTTTTTTATTTGAATATATCCATTTCAGTGCACTCGAGAAGACCCCTATGTCAAAATATTTTGTCGGGCAGAAAATCAACCCCCACCCCGAATTAAATAATTTTCAAAGAAAAATCCATAACTCTTTCAAATATTGTTTGAATTGGGATTTTTTTCTTTGAATGTATTCATTTTAGAGTACTTGAAAAGAACCCTATGTCAAAATATTTTGTCGGGCAGAAAATCAACCCCAACTCCGAATAAAATAATTTTCAAAGAAAAATCCATAACTCTTTCAAATATTGTTTGAATTGGGATTTTTTCTTTGAATGTATTCATTTTAGCGTACTTGAAAAGAACCCTATGTCAAAATATTTTGTCGGGCAGAAAATCAACCCCCACCCCGAATTAAATAATTTTCAAAGAAAAATCCATAACTCTTTCAAATATTGTTTGAATTGAGATTTTTTCTTTGGATGTATTCATTTTAGCGTACTTGAAAAGAACCCTATGTCAAAATATTTTGTCGGGCAGAAAATCAACCCCAACTCCGAATAAAATAATTTTCAAAGAAAAATCCATAACTCTTTCAAATATTGTTTGAATTGGGATTTTTTCTTTGAATGTATTCATTTTAGCGTACTTGAAAAGAACCCTATGTCAAAATATTTTGTCGGGCAGAAAATCAACCCCCACCCCGAATTAAATAATTTTCAAAGAAAAATCCATAACTCTTTCAAATATTGTTTGAATTGGGATTTTTTTATTTGAATATATCCATTTCAGTGCACTCGAGAAGACCCCTATGTCAAAATATTTTGTCGGGCAGAAAATCAACCCCCACCCCGAATAAAATAATTTTCTGAAAAAAATCCATAACTCTTTCAAATATTGTTTGAATTGGGATTTTTTTCTTTGAATGTATCCATTCCAGCGCAATCGAAAAGACCCCTATGTCTATTTTGTCGGGCAGAAAATCAACCCCCACCCCGAACAAAATAATTTTCAAAGAAAAATCCTCAACTCTTTCGATTATTCTTCGGAAGGGAATTTTTTTCCCGAAATGTATGCAGCTCAGCGAACTTAAAAAGACCCTGATGTCAAAATATTTTGTCGGGCAGAAAATCAACCCCCACCCCGAATAAAATAATTTTCTGAAAAAAATCCATAACTCTTTGAAATACTGTTTGAATTGGAAATTTTTTCTATGAATGTATTCATTTTAGCGTACTTAAAAAGACCCTTATGTCAAAATATTTTGTCGGGCAGAAAATCAACCCCCGAATAAAATAATTTTCTGATAAAAATACATAACAAAACATTCAAGTTTTGGACGATACAAGAAAGTCACATGGGAATTAACAGACTCCGATCACGATAAATCAAACCAATTTGATCTATATTTGATGACAGAAGAAGAAAAACAATCAGCTGGTAGAGCAGAATGTTTAATATGTGGAAAATTTTTCAAAATACGAGGATTGAAAATCCACATGCGAAAAGTGCATTCTAAATCAATCGATACTACAAGTTCCTATAAAAATTCCAATCCCGATAATGATTTCGAAGAAGAATTTGATCTGGAAACAAAGAAGTTCCATTTCATATCCATTTATCTAATTTGAGAAGAAATATACATATTATTAAACGTATTCTGAAGGCTGCAAGGTTACTCTCTGCAATTACCCTCGCAAAATTAATTTACGAATGTGTATCCAGGAATTCCTTCACTGCTTGGAAAAATTTGCTCATGTTTGCTTATAAAAGTTTTAGTATTCAGAGAACTAAAGATAATCGAAACATTTCAATCACAACAATAGTGAAGAAAAATTTGAATAGTTTCAATAATAACATTACGAGATCGACTAATTGTTATGCCAAAATTTCGAATAAACATACAAATTATAATGACATCCTCAAAAAAAAAGTACTCTCGAAAGTTTCTGACGGTGATATAACAGCAGCTGTTAGATTTCTCTGTTCTACTGATAGTCCTGCTGAATTTGATGCTGCAACATTGGAAGAATTACGAAGTAAACTTCCTGCTTCTAAAAGATTATACAATTCTGGACAATACACAACTTCTCATAGTCCTCTGGAAGTCTACGCTTGTAGATGTACTCAGAGCAGTGAGATCTTTTCGCACCGGTTCTTGTGGAGGTCTTGATTCATTGCGACCGTCCCATATTCAAGATATGCTAAGCTATAGTTCCGGTAGTTGTGGCGAACATCTTTTGAATTCTTTAACGAACCTTTCCAATATGCTTCTTTCTGGAAATGTCAATCAAGACATACGTCCTATTTTATATGGTGCTTCTTTATGTGCGTTAAAGAAAAAGACTGGCGGTCTACGTCCTATAGCTGTTGGAAATTTTTATCGACGTTTAGTAGCGAAACTTGCTTGTTTCAATTTACGAGAAAGTCTTGGAAATCTATTTCGTCTCCAACAATTTGGATTCGAAACAAATGGTGGTTGCGAGGCAGTAGCCCATGCTGCCCGATGTTATATTAATCAAAACCCTAACCCAGTTGAAAAAGTTTTTCTGAAACTTGATTTTAAGAATGCATTCAATACTATAGACAGGAATTTCATGTTACATTCTGTGGCTAACGTCACACCTGACATATATCCTTTTATTGAACAATGTTACAGTCTTTCTTAATATTTGGTAACGCAATTATAATGTCCGAACAAGGAGTACAGAAGGGAGATCCACTTGGACCACTATTGTTCTGTCTTTCTATTCATCATATTATAACTAAAATATCCACTGAATTCAACGGCTGGTATCTGGATGATGGTTCAATTGGTGACAAAGCAAATGTGGTATTAGAAAATTTTCGTTACACAATAAGCCATTCGAAAGACCTGGGACTTGAACTAAATTTCGAGAAATGCGAACTCATTTTTCTGGATAAACAGGACCCTAACATCATCGATCAATTTAACCTAATAGCTCCTGGTATACGAGTGATTGAAAAACCCAATTGGTTTCTTCTTGGTGCCCCATTATCTGATGATGCCTTAAAATTTTGTTTGCAAGAAAAATTACAATCACTTCGTGTCATGTCAGGACGTTTATCTATTTTACCAACACATGTCGCATTCCATTTATTGAAAAATTCATTAGCCATTCCAAAATTATCGTATATTTTGAGGTGCAGCCCTACTTGGCATGACGAACAGGGATTACAAAATATCGATGACGAATCAAGAAGGATGCTGGAACTCATTACTAATAACCGTATCGAAGACGAAACTTGGTTACAGGCATCACTTCCAGTTTCTAGAGGAGGATTAGGAATTCGTTCAGCCACTTCACTCGCTCTGCCATCATTTCTGTCCTCATTTTGCAGTGTTTCCGATCTGATAGAAATTATCTTACAATACCCAAAGCCAATATCTGATTGTGTTTTTGATCGGGGAAAATCTCGTTGGGAATCTAGAACTGGCCAAACAATGAAAATTGAAGACATGAAAAACCAGAGGGCATGGGATAAACCATTACTGGATCAAGCAACTAGTATTTTACTGAAGACAGCTTCTGACACTTCAAAAAATAAGGCTCGTCTTCTCGCAGTAACTGTGCAAGAATCTGGTGCTTGGTTAAATGCTGTTCCTGTAGCATCACTTGGGACTCTATTGGATGACGACTCTTTCAGACTTGCCATCGGATTTCGACTTGGTACACCACTGTGTGTTCAACACATTTGTAAATGTGGTGCATTTGTGGATGAATCAGGTACTCATGGGTTGAGCTGTCGTTTTAGCGCTGGTCGTTTATCTCGCCATTATGCAATTAATGATCTAATCAAAAGGGCTTTAACTTCAGCAAAAATTCCTGCGATTTTAGAACCCATAGGCACAAGTCGAGACGACGGAAAACGGCCGGATGGTATGACACTTGTTCCATGAAAAATGGTAAATCTGTTGTTTGGGACTTGTGTAGATACATGAGCAACTTGCCATCTTCCTGCTACTTCTGCGAAAGCCGGTGCTGCTGCTTCTTCAGGAAAAAGTTCCAAACTACGGAAATATCAGAATTTGGGAAATAATTATATCTTTCGCCCAATAGCTTTTGAAACGTTTGGTATTTTTGGCTCTGAAGCCTTATCTTTCATCAATGAAATTGGAAAAAAGGTAACCGATGAAACCCTCGAATCAAGAGCCACATCTTTTCTCATTCAGAAAATTAGTATAGCCATACAAAGAGGAAATGCAGCTTCGTTTTTCGGTACTCTCCCTGATTCCAAAAACCTTGATGAAATTTACTTTCCTGAAAACCAATTTCATAAAGAAAAGAGAGGTAATAAGAAACCATTTTATGAAATTAAAATAGAAGCAAATGGAAAGAATACTTTCTCTCAGCAAAATTCTCAAATGGGTTTCAAAGATATTTCGGATTGTTCAGTGATAAATTCTTCAGTCAAAACCTTCGGGTTAAATGATTTAAAAAATATTGGTAACACCTGTTTCATGAACAGCGTAATTCAATGTTTATCAAATACGAAATGGTTATTGGACGCTGAAATGAATACACTTCAAGGAAAAAATTCCCTTCCGAAAAAGAATCGAAAGAGGTATGGATTTTTCTTTGAAAATTATTTAATTCGAGGTGGGGCTTGATTTTCTGCCCGACAAAATATTTTGACATAGGGGTCTTTTCAAGTACGCTAAAATGAATACATTCATAGAAAAAATTCCCAATTCAAACAGTATTTCAACGAGTTATATATTTTTTTAAAAAAAATATTTTATTCGGGGTGGGGGTTGATTTTCTGCCCGACAAAATATTTTGACATAGGGGTCTTTTCAAGTACGCTAAAATGAATACATTCATAGAAAAAATTCCCAATTCAAACAGTATTTCAACGAGTTATATATTTTTTTTAGAAAATTATTTTATTCGGGGTGGGGGTTGATTTTCTGCCCGACAAAATATTTTGACATAGGGGTCTTTTCAAGTACGCTAAAATTACAAATTGAAACAGTATTTCAAAAAGTTATGGATTTTTTTCAGAAAATTATTTTATTCGGGGTGGGGGTTGATTTTCTGCCCGACAAAATATTTTGACATAGGGGTCTTTTCAAGTACGCTAAAATGAATACATTCAAAGGAAAAAATCCCAATTCAAACAATATTTGAAAAAGTTATAGATTTTTCTTTGAAAATTATTTAATTCGGGGTGGGGGTTGATTTTCTGCCCGACAAAATATTTTGACATAGGGTTCTTTTTGAGTTCGCTAAAATGAATATATTCAAAGAAAAAAATCCCAATTCAAACAATATTTGAAAGAGTTATGGATTTTTCTTTGAAAATTATTTTATTCGGAGTTGGGGTTGATTTTCTGCCCGACAAAATATTTTGACATAGGGGTCTTTTCAAGTACGCTAAAATGAATACATCCATAGAGAAAATTACAAATTGAAACAGTATTTCAAAAAGTTATGGATTTTTTTCAGAAAATTATTTTATTCGGGGTGGGGGTTGATTTTCTGCCCGACAAAATATTTTGACATAGGGGTCTTTTCAAGTACGCTAAAATGAATACATTCAAAGGAAAAAATCCCAATTCAAACAATATTTGAAAAAGTTATGGATTTTTCTTTGAAAATTATTTAATTCGGGGTGGGGGTTGATTTTCTGCCCGACAAAATATTTTGACATAGGGTTCTTTTTAAGTACGCTAAAATGAATACATTCAAAGAAAAAAATCCCGATTTTAACAATATTTTAAAGAATTATGGATTTTTTGTTGAAAATTATTTTATTCGGAGTGGGGGTCGATTTTCTGCCCGACAAAATATTTTGACATAGGAGTCTTTTCGAGTGCGCTAAAATGAATACATTCAATGAAAAAAATCCCAATTCAAACAATATTTGAAAGAGTTATGGATCTTTCTTTGAAAATTATTTATTTCGAGGTGGGGGTTGATTTTCTGCCCGACAAAATATTTTGACATAGGGGTCTTTTCAAGTACGCTAAAATGAATACATTCAAAGAAAAAAATCCCAATTCAAACAATATTTGAAAGAACTATGGATTTTTCTTTGAAAATTATTTTATTCGGAGTGGGGGTCGATTTTCTGCCCGACAAAATATTTTGACATAGGATTCTTTTTAAGTACGCTAAAATGAATACATTCAAAGAAAAAAATCCCAATTCAAACAATATTTGAAAGAATTATGGATTTTTCTTTGAAAATTATTTTATTCGGAGTGGGGGTCGATTTTCTGCCCGACAAAATATTTTGACATAGGGTTCTTTTTAAGTACGCTAAAATGAATACATTCAAAGAAAAAAATCCTGATTTTAACAATATTTGAAAGAATTATGGATTTTTTGTTGAAAATCATTTTATTCGGAGTGGGGGTCGATTTTCTGCCCGACAAAATATTTTGACATAGGAGTCTTTTCGAGTGCGCTGAAATGGATACATTCAAAGAAAAAAATCCCAATCCAAATAATATTTGAAAGAATTATGGATTTTTCTTTGAAAATTATTTTATTCGGAGTGGGGGTCGATTTTCTGCCCGACAAAATATTTTGGCATAAGGGTCTTATTCTGTATGCTGAATTGGATGCATTTCCAAAAAAATCTCCATCCACGAAATATTTTAATAAGTTATGGATTTGATGAGTCATGGATTTTCTTTAAACTCATATGTATATATTCCAACAATTTCTAATGATATTCTCGACAATTTTTGATATGGAGGATTTATTGTTATACTTGTTTTCAATCGCATACATTTCAGGTTGTTCAGTAAATTCATGGCTGGCCATTAATTTGTTCCGTATTTTGGGAGCCGCTGATTATCGGATCTCCCGCTTCGCATCGACAAATCCATGGCTAGAACTCGTGGCTGCTTTCACACTGATCATATTATTTACTCTAGTACTATAGCTGTGTAATTAGGGAGTTAATCATAGTTAATTCCCGATAATCGGGAAGTAACTTGTGTAATATCTTATAAACAAAAATCATAATTTATTAAATCTGTTTTTCACTGATACCAACTGCAAACAATCTAACATCCCTGCAATGCTGGTAAAACGATATACTTATTATTCTCATACCGCGATTTTGTAGCTTTTGTAGTTGTGAAATTTTATTCGAATCAAGGGGGTAAAGTAACCTACCACAATAATCAAAGTGAGGCTGGATAACGGTGCAAAATTTCAAAAAAGGGTAGTGTCGAAAAATAAAGAAGGGATCAGCCAAGATTACTGGACGAAGCAACGCAATGAATCATACTTTATGGACTAGTCAGGCAACTACAGCTTGACCGAATTAAGTGATGGCTAGACTAGAATGATGAGACAGCGACGCGACTATTCTAGGAAAAAAAAGCGCGAGGAGATGATAGGAGTAGTTTAGTTCAGTAAAGCTATTATTTCACTTCTTCGATTGACGACTTGTTTATTTTGTGGAAATTCATGTTCACTGAGGATACACTACAAAAACACACTTTTGTCTATTTTCCACTATATTTCTTTATTGTTGACCGGTTTCGGCTATTATACCATTTTCAAAACTTGAAATTAGGGGATGTTTTGAAAATGGTATAATAGCCGAAACCGGTCAACAATAAAGAAATATAGTGGAAAATAGACAAAAGTGTGTTTTTGTAGTGTATCCTCAGTGAAAGCTATTATTAAGATACGTTCCGAAATAAAAGTTTAGTAACAAAAATTGTGCCAGGTGTTGTTATTGGAGGCACCTGGGATAGTTAATCGTAACATTATTTATCAAACTATAACGTACAAGTGCGCGATTGACATTAGTGTTATAGCGGATGTTGGGCCCTTTCAAAGTTCTTGGACAAGTAATTATGATTTTGTACAGCAAAGAGATCGAGCCATATTATGTTGGAAAAGCGTAGTATTCTCATCTAGTGTTCAAAACATTTTTCAAACAAGACATGAATCGGTGTTTAAGGATAATGCTGATAAAACGGAGACAATCCGAAGTGCATGTGTTCAGTATACAAAGCAGGCAACATTCTTTACAAAAATTAGTCAAGGGAAAGATCAAGCGACCGAATGCTGTTTTAAAATTGTACAATTTTTGGCAGAAAATGGAAGAACTTTGATTGATAAAGAATTTATGAAGCAAACATTTCTGAGGAGTGCGGATTTTTTGGTTGATGATTTTCTTAATACACAAGCACACAAGCAAGACCTTTCACTGATGAAGGATTTATGTTTGATGATTTTCCACTCCCACATACTCCGGGGTGGGAGTTGAAATAATGATTAATATTCTAGAGAGGTGCATATGACATGCTCCAGGTTCAGGTGAAAACACCTTAACCTTTGCCTTGTGGAGTCGTTTCCTGGCTCTGTCTGCAGGTAGCGCAGTGGAGAAAGAGTTCATGACTACCTGGAATTATATTTGTTTGAACTTGAAACTGAACTGAAACGTCGACCAAACAAAGAGGCAAATATCAGTTATATTCGAGGAACACAAACTCTCAATTCGCAACACCTCCATAAAGTTGGCAAGGCAACTTGCAGTAAAATTATTGAAATATACTTTTTTAATTGTCGAATAATTGTCGAGAATTTGTCATGAAAGAAAAATAATTGTCGCGCATTTTTATTAGGGGTAGCCCTGCTAACTTGATATAAAGTTAGCACAGCACCTGTAGTAAAATTTTTAATATAACCGAGTTATTAAAACTTTCATTATTAGTATTTGTCGAACCCAATCCATATCAAAAATTTCCTGAAACGTATTTTTTTGGAAAATATTGCGTTTTTCGTGTTATACCTTGTACTATATGGATATTTTGAACCATATGGCAACACCGTATTTGATTTCTTCATATATTTTTTAAAATGATCGCCAGTGAAAAGAGGTAAAATAAATTTGTAATGTATTTAGGTGGAAATTATCGATACATTTTTTTGTTTCGTCTATTTTTGTAATCCTATAATCATGTCAAATATTTTTTGCAATTAGCAACCTATTGACCAATCGTATCTCTTTCGACAATCGTTTATAAATAAAGATCAATCAAAAACAAAAGTATTGTTCAATTGTCGAAACAGCAGAATTGCTATATAGGTATATTAAAGAAGAATTATGAATTTATCCCAGCAGGCAAAGTGATCTGTTTTTCTGTAATTTTTTTTTTTACAAAAGACAACTTATTGATCAATTGTCATATCTCTTTTGACAATTGTGACAATTTATTCGGGAAGTATACTCACAGGCTAGTTTTATTTTTATGAATTAAGAATATTGTTTCCATTATGTATAAACAGGTGACTGTTAATATTTTATGGCTGATGAATAAAGGCTTGCAGTGATCTCTTGGCTTAGACCTTGTATGGTATCTCAAAGACCTCTTCTGTAGAACAAATATCGTATTCTGTAACTGTAAATTACAATGGCCCCAGAAAGCTATTCCATAGCGAATATGAGATTCAATCAATGCAAAGTAAGCCATTCTAGCTGCCACTCTAATAGCATAACATCCACCAGATACTTTTTTACTTAAATGGAGTACATGTTCTTTAAAATTTAATTCATTGTCTATCTGAATGCCTAGGAATTTAGTGTGCTATTTGTTTTCTACGTAGTGGTTATCCAAATCTGAATTGTCTAGTATACATTTGAAAGTAACTAGTTTTGTTTTGTTTACGTTGAAGCACAAGGAGTTTGTGTTACACCAAGCTTGAATTTTTTTAATATCTTTTTTCATCATATTTGATAGCTGATTAATTTCTTTATAACTTCGCAAACAGTGCATTAAATTAACTTACTTGTTACCCATGTTTTTTTAATTATCTGAACTGTGTTCTTACTAACTGCAGTTTTTGTTTGCTAATACTTGAACTAAAACACCTGGCTGTTGAACATATTGAGAGAACGGTTCATCTTGAAAATCTAAAATATATAGTCATTATTCTCTCAAATAGATTATTTTATGACTTCTCAAAGCATGAAATAAAAACCTATATGTCATGCCTGATGTTCTTCAATCTCAAGATTTGTAACTTCTAAAGGTTTTGGAAGGTGGCGATAGCAAGCAAAATTTTCAATTTTACAATAATACAGTTAGCAATGTGGATCTTATAGGAGAGGCAAGAAAATAATCTCATAATTATAAATGACTGATACAGGCCGCTTTTTCCTTTTGTGTTACCCAATTCGTAAACTGTGTTTTAAAAAAACTAAGAGTTCTACTCACAGATAAGCTTTTCACTTATGGGTTGCAAAATTCACATCAGTTTTAGTAAAAACAATTGTAAGTTGATTACTGTTACATTATATGAATGAAAGAGTTGCCACTGCTCAATTTGGAAGTAAGTATTGTTATAGTACTCATCCAAAATGAATTAATTGAACAAATTATGTTTTGAGTGGTTTGCTGTATTAGTTTTGTCCTCTTAACAGTTCATGAAATATTAATCAAATGCTTTCACAAAGAGCTTGTGATTTACTTTGGGAGAAAATACCACATATGTGCTGATTTAAAATGATAATGAACTTTATATTAATTGATAATAAACTAATATAGGATAACCTTGGCAGATTTACTATTGTGCTAGCTTTGTTGATATTATATCTTTGTAATGTTTTGTGATAGTTACTTCTTTTATAATTATAATATGTTTTTCCAACTGCAGCTTTTTCTTTCATTGAATTAATAGTTTCTAATTTAATTTTATGGTTTTCTTTCAAAATATATTGTTGACTTATATGTATTTGTATGACTAAGAAAATAAATCAATTTAACATTTATTTTTTTGGTATTCCTTACACAATAATGTGAAATTTGATAACCAGAAGTATCTGTGAAAGTGCTGAAAGGTGAAATAATTTGTTTTACTCCATTTTTACAGAAATTCTTGCTGATCAAGTTGAAAATTTGAAACTATACATTTCAAATATTCCGGCTCTTATTTCAATGCTCCTTCAACACCACTGTTAACATTCAAAAAATTAAATGGATGTTCCAAGCTCTTCCTTTATTTTATGTTGCAAACAATACCCAGGTTTCTATACATCTTGAAATGCATCTCTGAATGAATTAATATATCTATTTAAAGTAACTTGTATAAATGGTTGTTGGAGTTATATGCACAAATTTGCATGTACATCATTACAGACTATCTAGAAAAATTGACTTACTCATTCAGTTTATATATTTTTTCAGAAGCAAACACCTCATCCAATAATTTATTTGTATTGCGTCTTTCTGCTGCTAATAAAATCCCATCATTAGCTAAAATACCGAGACAGGTACCAGCATGGGATATAGCTTCCATTGCATATTCCACCTGATAAAGTCTTCCTATAAAGTAAAAAGAAATAAATAATAAACAATTTGTTAGTATCATAAGCCAACTACCTTCTGGTGAAAAGATTGTCGTTCTCGTATCATATCGACGAGCCTATAAAAAAATAAAACTGAATCATCTTAAAAATAAAATGACTTGCATCAAATTCAAAACATAACCATAAAATAGGAATTTGACAAACCGAGTCATTAAGTACAAGTTTCTCACCATTTTCTACACTTTGAGTATTCGTCTTCGAATTGATCTCGAAAAAAACTCAGTGAAAAAGTATCTAATCAAACTTCTCAATAAATCGTGGTTACAGAACGGAATTTCTTCACAAATCTTAATCTACTAGAACTAGAACGTAACGCCAGCACAGATCAATCTGTATCTGTGAACACACTCTAACTCAATATTTTTGACACTTGACACTTGACTGACACAGAAGAATAAACAATCAGAAGGGTCACTTGGAAACGACGCCTTGGATTTGTGAAATTAATTTCGATTTCGGTGACCTTCACCGAACAAAAAAGTGGTTTCTCGACGTGATTTTCGCTAACCAATATTAGTCAATCTCGACTGAAACTGATATCAATGAAATCATCCAAAAGTGAAATCATTATACTAACTCCTCTAAAATAAGTTTCAGGATCTTTTGTGTCGTAGTTCGCCCTATGCTCTTGGCGTGACGTTATTCGAGGAATTTTAATTTCTTCGTTTACAGTACAGAGCAAATTCTGGAAAAGTTTGGCAAATTTTGAATCAATATTTTGGCGAACTACTTCAATATAGTCTTCATGATTAAATCGACATGTTGTAAAGCCGCTACCAAATCGCAAATGGGAGATTGAAGTATTTTGCATAGTGTCAGTGTGTATGGAGAACAACATTCCTAAGCAACATAAGCTTATAACAAAATCACTTGAAATGAATGATCTCAGAAAAGAATTAACCTTTGACGATGTTTCACAATCCATGTCAGTACTTAAGTCGTCTAGTGTATCAATAATAGCTTTATAGATTTCCTTGAACCCATCATGATTTTCAACCCAACGGGTCTCGCACATTGCCGTAAGGTTTTTCTATTGTGTTTCGGGAAAGTTTTTTTCAATATTTTCTTTCGAACACTTGTTTCGTTTTGCCGAGGACTTGATGAAATTTCCAACGGATTTTATAATTCCAATAGTATTCCGAATAGGCTGAACTTGGCAATAATGACTCAGAGCTAAATTCAATGAATGTGTGAGCCACAATGAACATATAAGGATTCTGGATGTGATTCACGAATTACTGCCTGCACACCTTTAAAACTTCCTTTCATCTAAGAAGCTCAGTAAAGGTACTAGGCCGGTTCTGGCCCATTCCTTATGGAGATTAACATGGAAAACGGCTAAGGTCCATTCTGGCGTTTTTGGTTCCTTTCAAGGTCACGCGTACGGCAGAGGCCAATCAGAGCGCTCCAAATTGTCACATGACCCAGATGCATCGTCGCGAGTACACCACACTGGCGCCACCTATGAGTCACTAGCTGAACTATCTATTGGTTGAAGAAGGACACTGTGAACACTAATCCTAGCGCCACCTATGAGTCACTAGCTGAACTATCTATTGGTTGAAGAAGAACACTGTAAACACTAGACATATGGGTGTTGTCATGCGACGCAGTATGCGCAGTTGCCGGTTTTATGATGTCTGTCAATACGGATCGGTGTCTGTGCAACTGTCAAATGTCAATGAGGGTGCAGGACGGTGTCTGTGAGGGGGAAACGTGTGACGTCATCGACGCAGGATGGAACGAGTATAGTAGCGATTTAAGCGTAGAACTCCGCCCCTGGCCCCCTTGGTACTTCACCTAACCTATCGGCCCCCTTGGTACTCCACCTAACCTATCAGCTCCCTCGGCCCCCTTCAGTCACGTGATATTAATTAAAAAAAGTTTATAGTTATGAGATTCGAACCTGGGTCGTCCGCGCCGTAGACATTGTCCTTAGCCTCTACACCATCGTAAGATATTGAAGTTAACTGCGAATGTTGGGTATTTACAGCGTTAGTTTTGTCGGGACCGAAATTGACTCATTCATTATACTTGACAGCATTTTTATTTTTGATATCCATTGAATGTAATTGTCATTATCATATTGAAGATAGGAAAATATACTTAGATTTGGGAAATAATTAATATTTCATGTAAAGAGGTGCATGTGTGTGTAAGAGCGAGAGGCGCGTGTGACGTAATTGATGCAAAGAGAGATGGAGATGGTATCGAGATTTACCGGTACACAGAGTCATCTATGAGTCACTAGCTGAACTATCTATTGGTTGAAGAAGGACACTGTAAACACTAGACTCATAAGACTGCATCTGTCAAATGTCAATACATGCCAGCATGGCAGGTTCGGCGTTGCCAGTTGTACAATAAATCATTGTTTATGGAGTAATGTAGCGTTGCCGGTTTTGGAATTAATCGTGAACTACTCGACGGAAATTGGAAGCGCGAAAGTGATATATTTTATAATAATGAATCAGATTTCAGAAAAAACATTACAGATTAATGAGGCTGTATCGTTTCAAAGTGTGATCCCTCAATGTTACAAGGTATCTCAAAATACATCATTGAAAACAAACATGGCGTCGAAGTGTACAGGGTGCGTCAAAATACATCATTTAAGAAAAAACATAACAGTTCCACGAGGCTGTAAGTTTTCAACGTGCGATCCCTCAATGTGTACAAGGTATCTCAAAATACATCATTGAAAAACAAATATGACGTCGAAGTGTACAGGGTGCGTCAAAATATATCATTTAAGGAAAAAAACATGTCGATTTAAAATATGATATTAATGTGTATACAGGGCGTTTCAAAATACATCATTTAAGAAAAAAAAACATGTCGATTCTACAGAAGTCTAGCGTTCCAACATGTCGGAAGTCTCGTATATTTGTTAACCAAGTTAGCATCATCAGGAGAAAGAGGAGATCCAAAAGTGTCGAGAGGTTAAGCTTTGTGGACTCAACGTGAGGACAATGGGAGAGCGAAGTATTCGACAATGACATTTCAAAATACGTGGTTTTCCGTGCGTTTACGATCGTTTTTCGTGCGTTTACGATCGTTTTTCGTGCGTTTACGATCGTTTTTCGTGCGTTTACGATCGTTTTTCGTGCGTTTTCGATCGTTTTTCGTGCGTTCATTCGTTACCGTTTCATCGTTATTGTCGTAAAGGTTTTTCGTGTTTCAATATGACAGTCATTTATCACTTAACGCCTTTCGCTAACCAAGTTGGCATCATCAGGAAATGACTAACGTACATGCTTTGTCATATGAAGATTCATTTTGCGAAATTTCAGACTCTTGAACGGAACCTTGTGGAACACCCAACCTAACTTCTGTTACAGAGTGGTGTCGGTCAGCCAATCAGAATGAAGACATCAAATATTGCTCGATTGATTGTGCTAGATGAAATTGAACTGGAGAATGAGGGTCGAATAATAATAATAATAGTGATAAAACATTAAAAGCTTGAAAGTGAGGTAGTCAGCGTGGGAGGTGGTGGCGTGTGTGAGGATTTGTGGAAATAAATGAGTTATCACAAAAAATAATAGCGCAACTGTCAGAAGGGCACTGAGTTGTATATTCACTAATAATGATCGGATCGTCGCACACAGCACGTCAAATGAAAGGATAAGAAATGGAGGAAGAATTGCAAATTCAACAAACTTGTAATTAAAAAATGTTGGGTTATGAACAACTATAAGTTTATTCCAATTGCAGAAGCTTGATTCAAAACGCAGAATTTATTGACAAAGAAAATGAAAAAAATCATTGGATACTGAAACATATGATATATTTGGATTCCTTAGGGTGAGAAGGATTCGAATCCATCAAAAAACGACCACTTCCGGTTTTCACTTCCGGTCCTCCGATTTCGATGACTTCAACATCAATGGATTCGTTTAGATGTCATGAAACATAATTAATCATTTGTCGAAGCCAAAAGGGCCTTATAACCTATTTTCATTATACTAGCAGCAACAGATCGATGTGGGTACTCATTTCAAATGATGTCATTTGTAGATTATGAAAAGTATAATATCGAGCATCTAATGTGAAATAGCATAGAAAGAATTGCACATTTGAAGAAAATCATTGAACATATTTGAAATTAAAAGTTGTTGGGTTATGAACAACTACGAGTGAAATGTAATTGCAAAAGTTTGATTCAAAACACATAATTTGTTGACAAAAAAATGAAATAATCATCGTATACTGAAACATATGGTATTTTTGGATTCCTTAGGGTGAGAATGTTTCGAATCCGTTAAAAACAGGTCACTTCCGGTTTTTACTTCCGGTCGTCCGATTCCGATGATTTCGATATCAATGGATTCGTTTAGATGTCAAAAAACATAGTTAATCATTTTACGAAGCCAAAAGGACCTCATAACCTATTTTCGCTATACAGGTCGGTGTGGGTACTCATTTCAAATGATTTAATGTGTAGACTATGAAAAATATAATATCGAGCGCCTAATGTGAAACAGCATAGGAAGAATTGCAAAGAGAATCATTGAAATAACTTTGGATCGTTACGTACATCATGTCAAATGAAAGAAGAAAAATTGCAGAATTCATCTATAAAGAAAAAACAAATATGGTGCAACATGTCAGAAGGGCACTAACCCACATCTTTATTAATGATAACTGAATCTCAACGTGCAGCACATCAAATGAAAGGGAAACGAATGCAGAATTCATCAACAGAGAAAAGAAAAACGGAGACGATGCCAAGAGGGCACAAAGTTGTATCTTCACTAATAATAGTCGCATCATCACATGTAGTACTTCAAATAAAATGGGGAAAAAAAAAGCAGAATTCATGTGTTTGTTGCGCTATTCAAATCCAAGGTGACATGGATCAATGTCAACGCTGAATATGCATCTAACAAAGACTCTTTGATTTTCTTTTGTTTCATTTCAGAATATGTCATCACTAATTTTTATATTCAAACCCAAAGTGACATTGATCACTGTCAATGTCGAATCTACATCCGGAGATACGCAGTTCTCAAAGCGACGAAACAAAGGCTCTTTGTTTCATTTTAAAATATGTCATCACTCATTTTACTATAAATACGTCATGCATGGCGAAATGAGTTAGTTGCATCCGTTGAAAGTGATACCAGTGACAAGTGCACCGATTCTATTTGAAAGTAAGTGTTTTAGGTTTGACTTTTTCTACAAATGAATTTATTCAAATGTAATTTAATTGAAAATTGGTTAGAATTGTTGAATCATTTGATTTCCAAAATTTTTCTCGATATATATATATATATATATATATATATATATATATATATATATATATATATATATATATATATATATATATATATGTTGGATGATTTCAGTCAAATGTTTTACATGTCGTAGTTTGTTTGAGATAGTATTCGCATATATTGTGAATCAAAACATAAAGCTTTCATTGTTTATTTTTCACAGATGGATTTACAAAAGTTGAATGCAAGTTCGATCGTGAAGAGAAAGCCAAGTATCAAAGTAGCAGATTTGCCTGTGGAGATGCCGCAGAGGATATTCACTGCCAAAATCGTGAAAGGAAAATTTGGTGAGGCGGTCTTGTTAGATTTGGGAGATAAAGTATCATTTCTGCCCCACCGAGTGACGGAGGCGTATCGTCCTCACTTAGAAGAATGTTCATCAGGAAAATACGCTATTGTGTTCAAAGGGTTGATGGACATTGGGAAACCGAATCTTGTCGTTTCATTTGAGATTGTACAAAATTAAGGTTAGTACTGTTTCCAATTTTTTCTTTGTTTTATAGGCAAAGAGTTTTTGGGTGTATACAATATTTTTCATTCGGGTCAAAAATTCTCACTCACAGATATGATCCGCATAAAGTAGTGTTTTCATACAATATATTTCCTTCACTTAGTACGTGCAGAATATGTGTTTTAAATTCTTTATTTTGAATGACACTTGATTTTTTATTTTCATTATAAGTGTAGCAATTACTTTATGAAAGACATTACCCTCTCTGTTGCCAAAAAATTTTTTTTAGTGTATGTTTTATTGAAAAATCGAATTTATTTCAGAATAATACATCAACGTGTGCAGTATCAGTCAGAGTCATCTCAACAACAACATTCAAAACCGTCATAGCAACCTTTCCAGAACGAGATTCAAATCTCAGCAGTTTCCATTTTTTTCAGTCTATAGTTGCACATTATGAGGCTAGAATTTGTCGATATTCAGTGATTTGTTGGACAAACTGCGTCTATTCAATATATACACAACCGTAATGAATTTGGAAGACTTTGAATATTCATCGTGGTGTGTTCCGAAATTCAAGAAAAACACGCCGTTCTGTATGGGTCATTTCAAAGGAAATTTGTTCAGCTGCAGTCTCAATAACGTTGATATTTTATATAAATGGCTTTATAATATACTACCAAAATAAATAAAATACATATCACACACATCTTTTTTTGAAAATGAAAACTTATCTTATACAGGGAAAGTTGTCAAAAATATGGAATAACAAAAAATTATATACCAGATTTTATAGAGATGAAGAAACATCATATTGAAAGATACTAAGTTGACAAAAACAGGACATTTTAGAAATAAAGGAAATAAGTTTGTCTGTCATTTTAAATTCTGATTCGTTGGGTCGATATAACAAAAAGTGGCATTTTATATCTTGAATTTTATTCAGGACATTATTATAGATGATTGACATTTGTCATTAAATTTCAAGTGTGATATTTGGAAATTCATTTCGTATTGTAGTTTTTTCGAAATTCCCATTCAAAATAGCATCCTTTGATATAGATACCACCGGACGAATCTATTATGTGTAGATAACCTGAGTTTCAATTGTTCGGAGTTCTGAGTTCTTGTACATATAAACATAACAAAGTAACGATACAGACAAATATGAAAAATCGTCATAAAATAATTCAAATCCATTCAAGTGAATACATGAATTGAAAGATATTTCAACCTCAACTTCGATATTCTGAAACAAAAACACACAGTATTCACAATTCCATCTTTCGTTATTCCAAGTTCATAGTCATCAAAATTGATACGATTATAATATATATAGGAATATAAAACTATCTTCAAATACAGTTGCATGAATGCACATCAAGCATTTTGTCGTAGTAAGGTGACCGGGGCAAAGTTACAACTTCAGCATAATATGAATGTTTATAAATATTAGGGAAGGTCAAGATCATCAACAGGTATTAAGAAATTCATTCGGTGTCCAAAGCTTTCGGAATACAATGCAAATAATTTTCTTTATGAGAATTCGTTCGATATTAAATATTATTACCTCAAAATATATCGAAATCATAACACGTTTGCGATTCATTTTTTCAGTTACATTTGAAAAGTGAGTTTCAGTTTGCAGAAATAATAACCCACACATGTTGGAAATTTTGCCATAGTGTGGTGAAAATCGTATTGAAAATTCTACGAAATATAAGCGCATACATACAGAGTGAATCAATATTTGAAATATGTCGTTTGGAACCCCCCATAACCCTTCTCTATCGAATTTTGGTAGAAATAATGCTGAGTCGTATTGTAGAGTTAACGTTCGAAATTGGAGAAAGTGAAGTATTCAACAGTTTTGCGTGCGACGGTTTTGCGTGCGTTTTCGAACAGTTTACGTGCATTTATTCGTCATCGTTTCGTCGTTATTGTCGTTTTTTTTTCCTATTTCAATATGACAGTCATTTAACACTTAACGCGTTTCGCTTACCAAGTAAGCATAATCAGGAGATGAATAAAGTCCACGCTTTGTCGTATGAAGGTTCGTTTTGCGAATTTTCAGACTCCTGAACCGAACCTTGAGGAACAATCAGCCTAACTTCTGGTACAGAGTGGTGTCGTAAGCCAATCAGTGACTATAAGTTCTGGTATGCTTTGTTAGGTATCGAATGATGCGTGCAATTTCGTTAATTCTAGCGACGTGATTATTCCAAGATATATTGGTGTCCATTTGAACCTCAAAAAACTTATTGAAGCAGAAGGTGGAACCCCAAAAAAATATCAGATATAGTACAACAAGTCAGTGAAGAGCGGCATATTTTTCAAATATCTGTAACAGAAAGACAAAACTCAGCTGCGGAACGCTTCTATCTACTGAAGTTAAGTATGTGTCGGTAGTGTGTAACGAAGGTTTCCATTAAATTCACTGGTTGCGCCCTCTGGAGGATGTTTGTTGCGATACACCATAGATGACAATATTTATTGTTTATCATTTCGAATCCGTTGAATACAAGGGGTTTGGAAATAGAAAAAAACAATGTTTTAACGCTTTGTAGACGCGTTTGATGCTCTATGACCAACACCCGTTATCCATATTTTCATTATTATCCCGATTGTATGACCACCAAACATTCAATTTTATTGGGATTGAAGGGAGCTGATAGGTTAGGTGGAGTACCAAGGGGGCCGATAGGTTAGGTGGAGTACCAAGGGGGCCGAGGGGCGGAGTTACACGCTTAAATCACTACGATACTCGTTCCATCCAGCGGCCCCCTTGGTACTCCACCTAACCTATCGGCCCCCTTGGTACTCCACCTAACCTATCAGCTGATAGGTTCTACTGATATTTGATTTCTCCAGTCTGATTGGCTTACGACACCACTCTGTACCAGAAGTTAGGCTGATTGTTCCTCAAGGTTCGGTTCAGGAGTCTGAAAATTCGCAAAACGAACCTTCATACGACAAAGCGTGGACTTTATTCATCTCCTGATTATGCTTACTTGGTAAGCGAAACGCGTTAAGTGTTAAATGACTGTCATATTGAAATAGGAAAAAAAACGACAATAACGACGAAACGATGACGAATAAATGCACGTAAACTGTTCGAAAACGCACGCAAAACCGTCGCACGCAAAACTGTTGAATACTTCACTTTCTCCAATTTCGAACGTTAACTCTACAATACGACTCAGCATTATTTCTACCAAAATTCGATAGAGAAGGGTTATGGGGCGTTCCAAACGACATATTTCAAATATTGATTCACTCTGTATGTATGCGCTTATATTTCGTAGAATTTTCAATACGATTTTCACCACACTATGGCAAAATTTCCAACATGTGTGGGCTATTATTTCTGCAAACTGAAACTCACTTTTCAAATGTAACTGAAAAAATGAATCGCAAACGTGTTATGATTTCGATATATTTTGAGGTAATAATATTTAATATCGAACGAATTCTCATAAAGAAAATTATTTGCATTGTATTCCGAAAGCTTTGGACACCGAATGAATTTCTTAATACCTGTTGATGATCTTGACCTTCCCTAATATTTATAAACATTCATATTATGCTGAAGTTGTAACTTTGCCCCGGTCACCTTACTACGACAAAATGCTTGATGTGCATTCATGCAACTGTATTTGAAGATAGTTTTATATTCCTATATATATTATAATCGTATCAATTTTGATGACTATGAACTTGGAATAACGAAAGATGGAATTGTGAATACTGTGTGTTTTTGTTTCAGAATATCGAAGTTGAGGTTGAAATATCTTTCAATTCATGTATTCACTTGAATGGATTTGAATTATTTTATGACGATTTTTCATATTTGTCTGTATCGTTACTTTGTTATGTTTATATGTACAAGAACTCAGAACTCCGAACAATTGAAACTCAGGTTATCTACACATAATAGATTCGTCCGGTGGTATCTATATCAAAGGATGCTATTTTGAATGGGAATTTCGAAAAAACTACAATACGAAATGAATTTCCAAATATCACACTTGAAATTTAATGACAAATGTCAATCATCTATAATAATGTCCTGAATAAAATTCAAGATATAAAATGCCACTTTTTGTTATATCGACCCAACGAATCAGAATTTAAAATGACAGACAAACTTATTTCCTTTATTTCTAAAATGTCCTGTTTTTGTCAACTTAGTATCTTTCAATATGATGTTTCTTCATCTCTATAAAATCTGGTATATAATTTTTTGTTATTCCATATTTTTGACAACTTTCCCTGTATAAGATAAGTTTTCATTTTCAAAAAAAGATGTGTGTGATATGTATTTTATTTATTTTGGTAGTATATTATAAAGCCATTTATATAAAATATCAACGTTATTGAGACTGCAGCTGAACAAATTTCCTTTGAAATGACCCATACAGAACGGCGTGTTTTTCTTGAATTTCGGAACACACCACGATGAATATTCAAAGTCTTCCAAATTCATTACGGTTGTGTATATATTGAATAGACGCAGTTTGTCCAACAAATCACTGAATATCGACAAATTCTAGCCTCATAATGTGCAACTATAGACTGAAAAAAATGGAAACTGCTGAGATTTGAATCTCGTTCTGGAAAGGTTGCTATGACGGTTTTGAATGTTGTTGTTGAGATGACTCTGACTGATACTGCACACGTTGATGTATTATTCTGAAATAAATTCGATTTTTCAATAAAACATACACTAAAAAAAATTTTTTGGCAACAGAGAGGGTAATGTCTTTCATAAAGTAATTGCTACACTTATAATGAAAATAAAAAATCAAGTGTCATTCAAAATAAAGAATTTAAAACACATATTCTGCACGTACTAAGTGAAGGAAATATATTGTATGAAAACACTACTTTATGCGGATCATATCTGTGAGTGAGAATTTTTGACCCGAATGAAAAATATTGTATACACCCAAAAACTCTTTGCCTATAAAACAAAGAAAAAATTGGAAACAGTACTAACCTTAATTTTGTACAATCTCAAATGAAACGACAAGATTCGGTTTCCCAATGTCCATCAACCCTTTGAACACAATAGCGTATTTTCCTGATGAACATTCTTCTAAGTGAGGACGATACGCCTCCGTCACTCGGTGGGGCAGAAATGATACTTTATCTCCCAAATCTAACAAGACCGCCTCACCAAATTTTCCTTTCACGATTTTGGCAGTGAATATCCTCTGCGGCATCTCCACAGGCAAATCTGCTACTTTGATACTTGGCTTTCTCTTCACGATCGAACTTGCATTCAACTTTTGTAAATCCATCTGTGAAAAATAAACAATGAAAGCTTTATGTTTTGATTCACAATATATGCGAATACTATCTCAAACAAACTACGACATGTAAAACATTTGACTGAAATCATCCAACATATATATATATATATATATATATATATATATATATATATATATATATATATATATATATATATCGAGAAAAATTTTGGAAATCAAATGATTCAACAATTCTAACCAATTTTCAATTAAATTACATTTGAATAAATTCATTTGTAGAAAAAGTCAAACCTAAAACACTTACTTTCAAATAGAATCGGTGCACTTGTCACTGGTATCACTTTCAACGGATGCAACTAACTCATTTCGCCATGCATGACGTATTTATAGTAAAATGAGTGATGACATATTTTAAAATGAAACAAAGAGCCTTTGTTTCGTCGCTTTGAGAACTGCGTATCTCCGGATGTAGATTCGACATTGACAGTGATCAATGTCACTTTGGGTTTGAATATAAAAATTAGTGATGACATATTCTGAAATGAAACAAAAGAAAATCAAAGAGTCTTTGTTAGATGCATATTCAGCGTTGACATTGATCCATGTCACCTTGGATTTGAATAGCGCAACAAACACATGAATTCTGCTTTTTTTTTCCCCATTTTATTTGAAGTACTACATGTGATGATGCGACTATTATTAGTGAAGATACAACTTTGTGCCCTCTTGGCATCGTCTCCGTTTTTCTTTTCTCTGTTGATGAATTCTGCATTCGTTTCCCTTTCATTTGATGTGCTGCACGTTGAGATTCAGTTATCATTAATAAAGATGTGGGTTAGTGCCCTTCTGACATGTTGCACCATATTTGTTTTTTCTTTATAGATGAATTCTGCAATTTTTCTTCTTTCATTTGACATGATGTACGTAACGATCCAAAGTTATTTCAATGATTCTCTTTGCAATTCTTCCTATGCTGTTTCACATTAGGCGCTCGATATTATATTTTTCATAGTCTACACATTAAATCATTTGAAATGAGTACCCACACCGACCTGTATAGCGAAAATAGGTTATGAGGTCCTTTTGGCTTCGTAAAATGATTAACTATGTTTTTTGACATCTAAACGAATCCATTGATATCGAAATCATCGGAATCGGACGACCGGAAGTAAAAACCGGAAGTGACCTGTTTTTAACGGATTCGAAACATTCTCACCCTAAGGAATCCAAAAATACCATATGTTTCAGTATACGATGATTATTTCATTTTTTTGTCAACAAATTATGTGTTTTGAATCAAACTTTTGCAATTACATTTCACTCGTAGTTGTTCATAACCCAACAACTTTTAATTTCAAATATGTTCAATGATTTTCTTCAAATGTGCAATTCTTTCTATGCTATTTCACATTAGATGCTCGATATTATACTTTTCATAATCTACAAATGACATCATTTGAAATGAGTACCCACATCGATCTGTTGCTGCTAGTATAATGAAAATAGGTTATAAGGCCCTTTTGGCTTCGACAAATGATTAATTATGTTTCATGACATCTAAACGAATCCATTGATGTTGAAGTCATCGAAATCGGAGGACCGGAAGTGAAAACCGGAAGTGGTCGTTTTTTGATGGATTCGAATCCTTCTCACCCTAAGGAATCCAAATATATCATATGTTTCAGTATCCAATGATTTTTTTCATTTTCTTTGTCAATAAATTCTGCGTTTTGAATCAAGCTTCTGCAATTGGAATAAACTTATAGTTGTTCATAACCCAACATTTTTTAATTACAAGTTTGTTGAATTTGCAATTCTTCCTCCATTTCTTATCCTTTCATTTGACGTGCTGTGTGCGACGATCCGATCATTATTAGTGAATATACAACTCAGTGCCCTTCTGACAGTTGCGCTATTATTTTTTGTGATAACTCATTTATTTCCACAAATCCTCACACACGCCACCACCTCCCACGCTGACTACCTCACTTTCAAGCTTTTAATGTTTTATCACTATTATTATTATTATTCGACCCTCATTCTCCAGTTCAATTTCATCTAGCACAATCAATCGAGCAATATTTGATGTCTTCATTCTGATTGGCTGACCGACACCACTCTGTAACAGAAGTTAGGTTGGGTGTTCCACAAGGTTCCGTTCAAGAGTCTGAAATTTCGCAAAATGAATCTTCATATGACAAAGCATGTACGTTAGTCATTTCCTGATGATGCCAACTTGGTTAGCGAAAGGCGTTAAGTGATAAATGACTGTCATATTGAAACACGAAAAACCTTTACGACAATAACGATGAAACGGTAACGAATGAACGCACGGAAAACGGTCGAAAACGCACGAAAAACGATCGAAAACGCACGAAAAACGATCGTAAACGCACGAAAAACGATCGTAAACGCACGAAAAACGATCGTAAACGCACGAAAAACGATCGTAAACGCACGGAAAACCACGTATTTTGAAATGTCATTGTCGAATACTTCGCTCTCCCATTGTCCTCACGTTGAGTCCACAAAGCTTAACCTCTCGACACTTTTGGATCTCCTCTTTCTCCTGATGATGCTAACTTGGTTAACAAATATACGAGACTTCCGACATGTTGGAACGCTAGACTTCTGTAGAATCGACATGTTTTTTTTTCTTAAATGATGTATTTTGAAACGCCCTGTATACACATTAATATCATATTTTAAATCGACATGTTTTTTTCCTTAAATGATATATTTTGACGCACCCTGTACACTTCGACGTCATATTTGTTTTTCAATGATGTATTTTGAGATACCTTGTACACATTGAGGGATCGCACGTTGAAAACTTACAGCCTCGTGGAACTGTTATGTTTTTTCTTAAATGATGTATTTTGACGCACCCTGTACACTTCGACGCCATGTTTGTTTTCAATGATGTATTTTGAGATACCTTGTAACATTGAGGGATCACACTTTGAAACGATACAGCCTCATTAATCTGTAATGTTTTTTCTGAAATCTGATTCATTATTATAAAATATATCACTTTCGCGCTTCCAATTTCCGTCGAGTAGTTCACGATTAATTCCAAAACCGGCAACGCTACATTACTCCATAAACAATGATTTATTGTACAACTGGCAACGCCGAACCTGCCATGCTGGCATGTATTGACATTTGACAGATGCAGTCTTATGAGTCTAGTGTTTACAGTGTCCTTCTTCAACCAATAGATAGTTCAGCTAGTGACTCATAGATGACTCTGTGTACCGGTAAATCTCGATACCATCTCCATCTCTCTTTGCATCAATTACGTCACACGCGCCTCTCGCTCTTACACACACATGCACCTCTTTACATGAAATATTAATTATTTCCCAAATCTAAGTATATTTTCCTATCTTCAATATGATAATGACAATTACATTCAATGGATATCAAAAATAAAAATGCTGTCAAGTATAATGAATGAGTCAATTTCGGTCCCGACAAAACTAACGCTGTAAATACCCAACATTCGCAGTTAACTTCAATATCTTACGATGGTGTAGAGGCTAAGGACAATGTCTACGGCGCGGACGACCCAGGTTCGAATCTCATAACTATAAACTTTTTTTAATTAATATCACGTGACTGAAGGGGGCCGAGGGAGCTGATAGGTTAGGTGGAGTACCAAGGGGGCCGATAGGTTAGGTGAAGTACCAAGGGGGCCAGGGGCGGAGTTCTACGCTTAAATCGCTACTATACTCGTTCCATCCTGCGTCGATGACGTCACACGTTTCCCCCTCACAGACACCGTCCTGCACCCTCATTGACATTTGACAGTTGCACAGACACCGATCCGTATTGACAGACATCATAAAACCGGCAACTGCGCATACTGCGTCGCATGACAACACCCATATGTCTAGTGTTTACAGTGTTCTTCTTCAACCAATAGATAGTTCAGCTAGTGACTCATAGGTGGCGCTAGGATTAGTGTTCACAGTGTCCTTCTTCAACCAATAGATAGTTCAGCTAGTGACTCATAGGTGGCGCCAGTGTGGTGTACTCGCGACGATGCATCTGGGTCATGTGACAATTTGGAGCGCTCTGATTGGCCTCTGCCGTACGCGTGACCTTGAAAGGAACCAAAAACGCCAGAATGGACCTTAGCCGTTTTCCATGTTAATCTCCATAAGGAATGGGCCAGAACCGGCCTAGTACCTTTACTAAGCTCCATCATATCCTTGTCCGACTAAAAATTCGTAATCTACTCCCAAAGATTTTGATTCAGATAAAATATTTCCTTTTGTATTCTCAACTGTTACAAAAGTTAAAAAATCTTCACGCAAGATAAACACATTATATTTTTATAGATCCTGAGTCGCACGTACCTCTCAAAGCCAATTCCTGACGTCCACATTCAATAATCGAAATGAGCCGTTTCCGGTAAATATCCGCTATCAATCTGACTCATTATATTTGGTTGAGATTTATTACACACCTTCATAAAATTATCAGCCAATAATACAGAAGATTTGTGATACTGGCTTTCACTGTGATGCTTGAAATCATGTACATCATCTTTCCATTTAGTGAGTGGCTCAGTAATTCAAATTAAAAAAGCACCTCATTACTCACTTTCACTTCACTAATTCGCAGCACTATAATTTCACACACTTATTACTTCGCTTATATCTCCATACTCGCATTGGACCATGTAAGACAGAGCTGCGCCTACCCATGCCCCCTCCCGGGTTGAGTGCCCTGAAGTAGAAGCTTCCCCCCAGCTATTTAGCGAGGAGAACCTACTACCCCACTCCATCTACCCCCCCCGCTCTCCGAGCGGTCCTCAACTTACTGATGGGCACTTCAGCAATATGGACATTTGACCTCTTTTGGTCGAAAGTCAGCCTTTAGGTGCTATTCTTTCGCGATCGGTAAAAAATGTTTTGTCTGACTATTCCTAACTGAATTTTTGCATGGGGGCCCACAAAAACTAACCGGCGGCTATTGTTGTTAACGTCGGGCATTCTTCAGTAAATCTAAGGATAATTGGATCGCAGTCGAGTTGTTCTGCGGTGAACTTGCTGAAAGAAAATCTGATTAGTATGCTTACCGGAGTCGCCTGACGGCGACTCGTGGGGGCGGTCGTTGTTTCTGCTTGGTCGGTATTGGATGTTTGTCCCTTTCTCGGAACCTGGGGTCATCCATGTTCAACGCATCGTGTAGATCACGTAGCGCTGGGTTGTTGTGCGATCTGATTCTATCGAACACGCTTTCTGCATGTTCTCTCATATACACGTCCACATATTGCGTGTCCAGGTCTAAGTCTCTGTATCTATTTGGGATATAGTACGGCGGCCCTTACGCTCGCGTTCATAAACGACTGTATCTGCTTCCTGTATGTCTGTGCGCACTGGCCCCAGGCAGTGCAGGCATACAGTATTATGGGCATGAGGACGTATTTGATCATTAGCAACTTTACTTTCAACCCCATGTTGCTTCTGCGTCTTATGATAGGTGCCAGTCGTTGTCTGGCGTGTTTAGCCATTCCAATTCTCTGCCGTACATGAGACTGAAATGTTAATCTCCTGTCTAAGATGACCCCCAAGTATGTCACTTTGCTGGTCCACGGAATCTCTTGTCCGTTGAAGGTGACGTTGCCTTCCGGTTGTACAAACTTGCGGGTGAACAGTATCGCCTGACTCTTGTCAGGGTTTACACTGATCTTCCACAGGTTGGCTCCTCTAATCTGTCTGTCTGTTGCTGCAAGTATCTTGTAACATGCACTTGGCTCGTGGATCTCGCCAACAGGGCCGTGTCGGCTGCGTAGAGCGCCAACTTGTTAAAGTTGTTCTCTGGCTTGGGCACGTCCGCTATGTATACGGAGAAGAGGTGCGGCGAATAGACTGCTTCTTGCGGGACCCCTGCTTCCAGTAGTCGAATTGTTGATAGTTCGTCTCCTACTCTGCATCAGCATCGCCTGTCAGCTAAAAAAGACTGAATTAATCTTACCATTGGTTTTGAGTATCCGAAATCGCTCATTTTGGTCATTAGTCCTTGATGCCAAACTCTGTCGAACGCCTTGGAGACGTCTAGGAATATTGCACCGGTGTTGTGTCCTTTGCCGAGGTTGAAGCCTTCGGTCGCAAAGTCTACTACCCACAGGACTTGTAGGTCTGTCGAGTGTTCTGATCTAAAACCGAATTGTTCATCCGGGAGGATTCCTAGCTCTCTAGTTTGATCTTCGAGTCTCTTCAGGATGACACGTTCCGCCACTTTGCTTATGGAAGGTAGTAAGCTTATTGGCCTGTGATTGTCTGGGAACAGGTGGTTCTTCTTGGGCTTCGGGATGTGGATAACCGTTGCCTCTTTGAACTGGTACGGGAAGTGCTGCAATCTGAGTATAGCGTTTATAATGATAGTTATGGCTGTTATACCCTTGCGCGGTATTATTTTCAGTACCCGGTTTGTTATGTTGTCCGGGCCTGGAGTTTTACGCGTGGATAGACGTCTTAGTATGTCTTTCACTTCCTCGGAAGATGTCGGGGCCAGGGGTTGCGCGTTGTTCGTTCGTTGTCTCAAACTTCGTACCGTTCTTTCTACCTGTCTCTCTATTTCGTCTACTTTGTCCGTGAACGGGACGTCGTTCTCTCTGCACTGCCTTTCGAAGATGTCCACGAATGCTTCCGCCTTCTCCTGGTCAGTGTAGACGAGGTCCTTTCTGAGTACTTTCTGCATTCTCCATGCAGACTGGTCTTCCGTGTTTAGTTCTTCCAGACGAGTAGTCCATTGTCTGTCTCGGATTTCTTTTTATTCTTCTTTCAGTATCCTGTTGGATCTTTGCATGCACCTTTTGTCCATAGGCGCGCGAGTCTTTTAGTACCGTCTTTTCAGGCGTTTCCTTATCCTGACCAGTTCCATCGTTTCTGGTAGGAGCTGTTCTTGGAAGTTAAAGCGTGGGGCTGGGACTTCCCGTACGCTTCTTTCCATTGTTTGGATGATCGCCTGCTGCAGCTGTTTTGTGGCGTTCTCCAGATCCAGTCGATGACTCGTTTTGTTGAGTTGTCTGTTTTCACTTCACCTCTTCCTATTGTGAATAGAATGGGGTTGTGGTCTGACGAACCTTCGTCTAGTACTTCCATCTCCGTAGTTTCGATGTTCTGCACTAGTGCGATGTCGGGAATGTCCGGGACTTGATCTTCATGCGCGTAGTATGTTGGGGTGTTCGGTGCTACTACCGCGATGTTCCCGAATTCTTCTAGGATTCTGCCTAGTTATCTGCCTCTCCTGTTTCCATTCCTACAGTTCCAGTCACGCGACTTTGCGTTGAAGTCGCCAATGGCAACTGTTGGATGGTAGTCTGGGAACATTTCTGCCATGTCGGTTCTTCTAGTCTTATACCTTGTGGAGGCAGCTATACCGACGATATTCTCAGCTGCTCGTAGCTTCTCAGTTTGACTCTGACTGCTACTGCTTCTCCGTGTTGGACTTCTGGTTTTCTGTCTTCGTTTTGTGTTAAATCTGTTTTTACTAGTAGCGCCGCCCCCCCAGCGGCACGGCGCTTCCCTGGCCTGTCTGTCCTATATATGTTATATCCTGGGATTCGGTAGCTCTTTTCGCTCCTCAATCTTGTCTCCTGCAGTGCCATGACGTCTATGTCTAGACGCGATAGCAGCTCCAGTAGCTCGTTCCGTTTTTCTATGGAACCTACTCTATGGAACCTACTAATAGTCTTTCCGGGACTCGTGCTGGCATTACTGTTGTCCGGGAGCCTATATTAGGGCAGCTAAGACCGCTTGCGTGATCTTTTGCTGCTCTGTCGTGAGTTTGCTCAGCACTTCGAATAGCACATTGCCGCTGTCCGTTTCCTTTTTTGGCGGTGTCTTCTTGTTGGCAGATGGCTGGTGTTGTTTGGGCCTCAGTCTGTCGGTTTCTCTGGGCCTGTTCCAGGCTGATGTCCTCGGTTTCGGGAACATTTTACATCACCTGTAACTTGCTGGATGTGCTTCTAAGCAATTAGCGCATTTTGCCGGTACCTCTTTTGGTTTTTTGCATTCATTCTCTGGTCTCGTGGTTTCCGCCACATTTTACAGAGCGTGTTGTTGAGTGGCAGCATCTCTGTGCATGTCCAAAAAATTGACATTGTGACATTGCTGTATTAGCCCTCTGTTTATTCTTTGGGGTTCTGTCCACACTATGAGGTTCACGCACGTTCTTAGTGCGTAGATCCTTTCTTCGCTTTTCGGTACTTTTACCAGGAAAAGCGGTAGCGTCGTCCTAGTGCGCCTGGATGTCATCCTGTAACATTCGAGCACAGTGTATCCCTGTGTTTTTAGGTCGCTTGTGACGTCCTCCGCCGCCACGTTCTCGGGGATCCCGCGAATCACTGCGTGTAGTGGGATCTCTTTTTTAATGGAATATCTTCTATCTTTCTTTCTTCCATGTATCGGGTGGTTCTACGCCACTCCTCCTCGTTATTCGTGTGGATGTAAATTCCATCCCTGGTCAGCCTTGCTTTATTATATCCGATTTTTTTGTCTTCGAGACCTTTAGGGATCTCGTTCCACCTTTTGCTGTCGTGGACAACTATCGGTGGCGGCTTGGCTGGGTTCCCTTGAGCGCGCCTACGTGCTCAACAGCGCTCTTATATAAGACGCGGCATAAGCAGTGTTGCCAATGCAAGATGTTAAAATTACTTACTTTCAGCTGCCGTAATCCTAACATTTTCTCGCCCTTATTTGGTATTGCTCACAAAATCCTCACATTGTCTAGGGGGGATCAATTCCCCATTATCCCCCCATGGCTACAGCCTTGAAGCATATTATCACATTTCTACATCATAATACAATGTCTACGAAGCTTAATCAGACAAAACATCCAAATTAGAGAAATCAGGAGTATATTATTTAAATTTAGGAATTTGTCCTAAGATATATATTGGTCAAACTGGCATAACATTTAAGAATCGCCCCCAGGAACAATATATGAGCCAAGAAAACAGGTTCAACATATTCAAATCATCTTACAGAAGAAAATCATATTTTTAACGGAGATTTCGAAGTTTCACGCATGAAAAATACAGGTTTAAAGGTAAATTATTTGGAAACAATGGAAATTTTTGAACCAAGATATGTTCAAATATAAAATGAAGCAAATTTGGTTGGGGAAGAGTGAGTGCAGTAAACACGTTTTTGTTGTTTGATTCAGAGGATTATGACGTTGATGTGGTGTCAAAATATTATATCGTTATAATATGGCAGATATCTGTTTTTCGATATTATATAACATTCATTTTTTTGATATCAAGGTATAACGTTTCACCGATAGACGATAAAGTTATTGACATTTCAAAAATACTCCCCCAGACCTTTTCTTGATGTCTCAAAGCGATATCATAAAACTCATCGTGTTATTCGGAGGACATTTGTAATCATGTTGGCTGGAACGCTGCATATCTCCACACTAGCCTGGCTGAATGAATCATTGTTCAACAAATTCACATGTTCTGTGTTCTATAGATGACTTGGATTTCGTGAAACTGCTACATATGGTGTCTCCGAAATTAAAGCAGGTTCTGATGTTGTATTTAGACCCAATTCTTCATGTCCTCTCCGCCAATTCTCGTAAGGCGTGAGGAAGGGATAGTACTGGATGTCACGGCTTCTTTTCCTTGCGGGACTCTTGTCTTCTACCCAAAGTCCTGTTTTGGAGTAATAATTTTACTGACGATATTTCCTGATGTGGCCTAGTTTCTTGTCAAGAATTTCCGTCGTGTTATAGAATCTGAATGCACGATGAATTATGTTCGTGACGATTTTTCTCTTGGTCGATTAGTGCTCAGCAAGCACAGTTACAACTCCAAAAAGTTTGCGTCAGATCGAAATCGTCAGATTAATGAATGAGAACTTTTTTTGTTGCACTTAACACCCCCTTAGAAAATCTGACGCGCTTGATTAATTTTTTTTACTTTAAACCCTTACGTACAACAACCCGCATCATGCAAACGATCAGATTAACATCGAACATTATTAAAAATACGTAGGACATTGATGCTATCAATATCTGACGCGCTCGAGTATGTCCATGCAACATTATTTTTTTACATATTTAAAAATCTATAGCCGCTTCCCCCACCGATGAATATTATTATATACCTAATATATATATATATATATATATATATATATATATATATATATATATATATATATATATATATATATATATATATATATATATATATATATATATATATATATATATATATATATATATTCCTGATTGGCAGGAAATAAAGACCAAAATATATGCGAAAAGCATGAAGTGCAGACCACTGCATGAAAAGCAGACCACTGAGCATGAAATAAAGACCAGGCTGAAAATATGAATGAAGGTTATGTAGACCGGTACTCATTTCTTGCACTTGGAGAGGGGGAAAAGGGGTGGAGCTTGATTTGAGGGGAAGTTGATTATTCCAAATTGCAGGAAATAAGGACCATGATCGAAATGTCATTAAAAGTCTCATTTTCTAAATGTTATAAGGTCTAGTATTCGAATATCAAGGTTAGCGAGTCAACGTTTCACCGTTTCTTAGGAAATCCAGTAAAATTTCTACAGATGTTTACTGGTTAATGAACAATTTTCAGGCTATATCTCTAATCATTGATTCCGTCCTCTAATATTCAGCATTCACAAAAACGAAAATAAAAATTGAATAACAGAAAAAAATTACAAAGTTTGTTGATTTGAATCTGGTTCAAAGATAGGTCAAAGTTCGCCCTGGACAACCGGAATAACAGGGTTTTCTCCAGGGGCTGCAACCTAGTCTCAATTTGTCACTAGAAGTTGATTTTTGTCGTTTCTAACTCGATTTTAGCAATCAAATTCGATCTTTTTTCGGTTGTGCCTAAAAAATTTCCAATTCATCACAAGAAATTGAATTTTGTCGTTTCGTACTCGATTTTTTCAACAAAAAACCCAGATATACATTCTGGCAAACGAATTAAGTTTTTTTCGGTTATGAATCAAATATTTCCAATATGTCACTAGAAGTTGATTTTTGTCGTTTCTAACTCAATTTTACCGGCAAAAAACCCAGAATTACATTCTAACAATCGAATTCAGTATTTTTCTGGTTATGCTTCAAAATCTTCGAACTTATCACAAGAAATTGATTTTTGTCGTTTCTAACTTGATTTTTCGGCCAAAAACCCAGAATCACATTCTGGCAATCGAATTTAGTTTATTTCGGTTATGAATCAAATATTTTCAATTTGTCACTATAAGTTGATTTTTGTCGTTTCTAACTCCATTTCAGCAATCAAATTCGGTCTTTTTTCGGTTGTGCTTCAAAAATTTCCAATTCATCACTAGAAATTGAATTTTGTCGTTTCTTACTCGATTTTTTAGGCCAAAAACCCAGAATCACATTCTGGCAATCGAATTTAGTTTATTTCGGTTATGAATCAAATATTTTCAATTTGTCACTAGAAGTTGATTTTTGTCGTTTCTAACTCGATTTTAGCAATCAAATTCGGTCTTTTTTCGGTTGTGCTTCAAAAATTTCCAATTCATCACTAGAAATTGAATTTTGTCGTTTCTTACTCGATTTTTTCGGCCAAAAACCCAGAATCACATTCTGGCAATCGAATTTAGTTTATTTCGGTTATGAATCAAATATTTTCAATTTGTCACTAGAAGTTGATTTTTGTCGTTTCTAACTCGATTTTAGCAATCAAATTCGGTCTTTTGTCGGTTGTGCTTCAAAAATTTCCAATTCATCACTAGAAATTGAATTTTGTCGTTTCTTACTCGATTTTTTAGGCCAAAAACCCAGAATCACATTCTGGCAATCGAATTTAGTTTATTTCGGTTATGAATCAAATATTTTCAATTTGTAACTAGAAGTTGATTTTTGTCGTTTCTAACTCGATTTTAGCAATCAAATTCGGTCTTTTTTCGGTTGTGCTTCAAAAATTTCCAATTCATCACTGGAAATTGAATTTTGTCGTTTCTTACTCGATTTTTTAGGCCAAAAACCCAGAATCACATTCTGGCAATCGAATTTAGTTTATTTCGGTTATGAATCAAATATATTCAATTTGTCACTAGAAGTTGATTTTTGTCGTTTCTAACTCGATTTCAGCAATCAAATTCGGTCTTTTTTCGGTTGTGCTTCAAAAATTTCCAATTCATCACTAGAAATTCAATTTTGTCGTTTCTTACTCGATTTTTTCGGCCAAAAACCCAGAATCACATTCTGGCAATCGAATTTAGTTTATTTCGGTTATGAATCAAATATTTTCAATTTGTCACTAGAAGTTGATTTTTGTCGTTTCTAACTCGATTTTAGCAATCAAATTCGGTCTTTTTTCGGTTGTGCTTCAAAAATTTCCATTTCATCACTAGAAATTGAATTTTGTCGTTTTTACTTGATTTTTTCGGCCAAAAACCCAGAATCACATTCTGGCAATCGAATTTAGTTTATTTTGGTTATGAATCAAATATTTTCAATTTGTCACTAGAAGTTGATTTTTGTCGTTTCTAACTCGATTTTAGCCATCAAATTCGGTCTTCTTTCGGTTGTGCTTCAAAAATTTCCAATTCATCACTAGAAATTGAATTTTGTCGTTTCTTACTCGATTTTTTCGGCCAAAAACCCAGAATCACATTCTGGCAATCGAATTTAGTTCATTTCGGTTATGAATCAAATATTTCCAATATGTCACTAGAAGTTGATTTTTGTCGTTTTTAACTCAATTTTATCGGCAAAAAACCCAGAATTACATTCTAGCAATCGAATTCAGTATTTTTCTGGTTATGCTTCAAAATCTTCCAACTCGTCACTAGAAATTCAATTTTGTCGTTTCTTACTCGATTTTTTCGGCCAAAAACCCAGAATCACATTCTGGCAATCGAATTTAGTTTATTTCGGTTATGAATCAAATATTTTCAATTTGTCACTAGAAGTTGATTTTTGTCGTTTCTAACTCGATTTTAGCAATCAAATTCGGTCTTTTTTCGGTTGTGCTTCAAAAATTTCCAATTCATCACTAGAAATTTAATTTTGTCGTTTCTTACTCGATTTTTTAGGCCAAAAACCCAGAATCACATTCTGGCAATCGAATTTAGTTTATTTCGGTTATGAATCAAATATTTTCAATTTGTCACTAGAAGTTGATTTTTGTCGTTTCTAACTCGATTTTAGCAATCAAATTCGGTCTTTTTTCGGTTGTGCTTCAAAAATTTCCAATTCATCACTAGAAATTGAATTTTGTCGTTTCTTACTCGATTTTTTAGGCCAAAAACCCAGAATCACAATCTGGCAATCGAATTTAGTTTATTTCGGTTATGAATCAAATATTTTCAATTTGTCACTAGAAGTTGATTTTTGTCGTTTCTAACTCGATTTTAGCAATCAAATTCGGTCTTTTTTCGGTTGTGCTTCAAAAATTTCCAATTCATCACTAGAAATTGAATTTTGTCGTTTCATACTCGATTTTTTCGGCCAAAAACCCAGAATCACATTCTGGCAATCGAATTTAGTTTATTTCGTTTATGAATCAAATATTTTCAATTTGTCACTAGAAGTTGATTTTTGTCGTTTCTAACTCGATTGTAGCAATCAAATTCGGTCGTTTTTCGGTTGTGCTTCAAAAATTTCCAATTTATCACTAGAAATTGAATTTTGTCGTTTCTTACTCGATTTTTTCGGCCAAAAACCCAGAAATACATTCTGGCAAACGAATTAAGTTTTTTTCGGTTATGAATCAAATATTTCCAATATGTCACTAGAAGTTGATTTTTGTCGTTTCTAACTCAATTTTATCGGCAAAAAACCCAGAATTACATTCTAGCAATCGAATTCAGTATTTTTCTGGTTATGCTTCAAAATCTTCGAACTTATCACAAGAAATTAATTTCTGTCGTTTCTAACTCGATTTTTCGGCCAAAAACCCAGAATCACCTTCTGGCAATCGAATTTAGTTTATTTCGGTTATGAATCAAATATTCTCAATTTGTCACTAGAAGTTGATTTTTGTCGTTTCTAACTCGATTTTAGCAATCAAATTCGGTCTTTTTTCGGTTGTGCTTCAAAAATTTCCAATTCATCACTAGAAATTGAATTTTGTCGTTTCTTACTCGATTTTTTCGGCAAAAAACCCAGAAATACATTCTGGCAAACGAATTAAGTTTTTTTCGGTTATGAATCAAATATTTCCAATATGTCACCAGAAGTTGATTTTTGTCGTTTCTAACTCATTTTTATCGACAAAAACCCAGAATTACATTCTAGCTATCGAATTCAGTATTTTTCTGGTTATGCTTCAAAATCTTCGAACTTATCACAAGAAATTAACTTTTGTCGCTTCTAACTCGATTTTTCGGCCAAAAACCCAGAATCACATTCTGGCAATCGAATTTAGTTTATTTCGGTTATGAATCAAATATTTTCAATTTGTCACTAGAAGTTGATTTTTGTCGTTTCTAACTCGATTTTAGCAATCAAATTCGGTCTTTTTTCGGTTGTGCTTCAAATATTTCCAATTCATCACTAGAAAGTGAATTTTGTCGTTTCTTACTCGATTTTTTCGGCCAAAAACCCAGAATCACATTCTGGCAAACGAATTAAGTTTTTTTCGGTTATGAATCAATTATTTCCAATATGTCACTAGAAGTTGATTTTTGTCGTTTTTAACTCAATTTTATCGGCAAAAAACCCAGAATTACATTCTAGCAATCGAATTCAGTATTTTTCTAGTTATGCTTCAAAATCTTCCAACTTGTCACAAGAAATTGAATTTTGTGGTTTCTTACTCGATTTTTTCGGCCAAAAACCCAGAATCACATTCTGGCAATCGAATTTAGTTTATTTCGGTTATGAATCAAATATTTTCAATTTGTCACTAGAAGTTGATTTTTGTCGTTTCTAACTCGATTTTAGCAATCAAATTCGGTCTTTTTTCGGTTGTGCTTCAAAAATTTCCAATTCATCACTAGAAATTGAATTTTGTCGTTTCTTACTCGATTTTTTAGGCCAAAAACCCAGAATCACATTCTGGCAATCGAATTTAGTTTATTTCGGTTATGAATCAAATATTTTCAATTTGTCACTAGAAGTTGATTTTTGTCGGTTCTAACTCGATTTTAGCAATCAAATTCGGTCTTTTTTCGGTTGTGCTTCAAAAATTTCCAATTCATCACTAGAAATTGAATTTTGTCGTTTCTTACTCGATTTTTTCGGCCAAAAACCCAGAATCACATTCTGGCAATCGAATTTAGTTTATTTCGGTTATGAATCAAATATTTTCAATTTGTCACTAGAAATTGATTTTTGTCGTTTCTAACTCGATTTTAGCAATCAAATTCGGTCTTTTGTCGGTTGTGCTTCAAAAATTTCCAATTCATCACTAGAAATTGAATTTTGTCGTTTCTTACTCGATTTTTTAGGCCAAAAACCCAGAATCACATTCTGGCAATCGAATTTAGTTTATTTCGGTTATGAATCAAATATTTTCAATTTGTAACTAGAAGTTGATTTTTGTCGTTTCTAACTCGATTTTAGCAATCAAATTCGGTCTTTTTTCGGTTGTGCTTCAAAAATTTCCAATTCATCACTAGAAATTGAATTTTGTCGTTTCTTACTCGATTTTTTCGGCCAAAAACCCAGAATCACATTCTGGCAATCGAATTTAGTTTATTTCGGTTATGAATCAAATATTTCCAATATGTCACTAGAAGTTGATTTTTGTCGTTTTTAAGTCAATTTTATCGGCAAAAAACCCAGAATTACATTCTAGCAATCGAATTCAGTATTTTTCTGGTTATGCTTCAAAATCTTCCAACTTGTCACAAGAAATTGAATTTTGTCGTTTCTAACTTGATTTTTTCGGCAAAAAACCCAGAATCACATTCTGGCAATCGAATTTAGTTTATTTCGGTTATGAATCAAATATTTTCAATTTGTCACTAGAAGTTGATTTTTGTCGTTTCTAACTCGATTTTTCGGCCAAAAACCCAGAATCACATTCTGGCAATCGAATTTAGTTTATTTCGGTTATGAATCAAATATTTTCAATTTGTCACTAGAAGTTGATTTTTGTCGTTTCTAACTCGATTTTAGCAATCAAATTCGGTCTTTTTTCGGTTGTGCTTCAAAAATTTCCAATTCATCACTAGAAATTTAATTTTGTCGTTTCTTACTCGATTTTTTAGGCCAAAAACCCAGAATCACATTCTGGCAATCGAATTTAGTTTATTTCGGTTATGAATCAAATATTTTCAATTTGTCACTAGAAGTTGATTTTTGTCGTTTCTAACTCGATTTTAGCAATCAAATTCGGTCTTTTTTCGGTTGTGCTTCAAAAATTTCCAATTCATCACTAGAAATTGAATTTTGTCGTTTCTTACTCGATTTTTTAGGCCAAAAACCCAGAATCACATTCTGGCAATCGAATTTAGTTTATTTCGGTTATGAATCAAATATTTTCAATTTGTCACTAGAAGTTGATTTTTGTCGTTTCTAACTCGATTTTAGCAATCAAATTCGGTCTTTTTTCGGTTGTGCTTCAAAAATTTCCAATTCATCACTAGAAATTGAATTTTGTCGTTTCTTACTCGATTTTTTCGGCCAAAAACCCAGAATCACATTCTGGCAATCGAATTTAGTTTATTTCGTTTATGAATCAAATATTTTCAATTTGTCACTAGAAGTTGATTTTTGTCGTTTCTAACTCGATTTTAGCAATCAAATTCGGTCGTTTTTCGGTTGTGCTTCAAAAATTTCCAATTTATCACTAGAAATTGAATTTTGTCGTTTCTTACTCGATTTTTTCGGCCAAAAACCCAGAAATACATTCTGGCAAACGAATTAAGTTTTTTTCGGTTATGAATCAAATATTTCCAATATGTCACTAGAAGTTGATTTTTGTCGTTTCTAACTCAATTTTATCGGCAAAAAACCCAGAATTACATTCTAGCAATCGAATTCAGTATTTTTCTGGTTATGCTTCAAAATCTTCGAACTTATCACAAGAAATTAATTTCTGTCGTTTCTAACTCGATTTTTCGGCCAAAAACCCAGAATCACCTTCTGACAATCGAATTTAGTTTATTTCGGTTATGAATCAAATATTCTCAATTTGTCACTAGAAGTTGATTTTTGTCGTTTCTAACTCGATTTTAGCAATCAAATTCGGTCTTTTTTCGGATGTGCTTCAAAAATTTCCAATTCATCACTAGAAATTGAATTTTGTCGTTTCTTACTCGATTTTTTCGGCAAAAAACCCAGAAATACATTCTGGCAAACGAATTAAGTTTTTTTCGGTTATGAATCAAATATTTCCAATATGTCACCAGAAGTTGATTTTTGTCGTTTCTAACTCATTTTTATCGACAAAAACCCAGAATTACATTCTAGCTATCGAATTCAGTATTTTTCTGGTTATGCTTCAAAATCTTCGAACTTATCACAAGAAATTAATTTTTGTCGCTTCTAACTCGATTTTTCGGCCAAAAACCCAGAATCACATTCTGGCAATCGAATTTAGTTTATTTCGGTTATGAATCAAATATTTTCAATTTGTCACTAGAAGTTGATTTTTGTCGTTTCTAACTCGATTTTAGCAATCAAATTCGGTCTTTTTTCGGTTGTGCTTCAAATATTTCCAATTCATCACTAGAAAGTGAATTTTGTCGTTTCTTACTCGATTTTTTAGGCCAAAAACCCAGAATCACATTCTGGCAATCGAATTTAGTTTATTTCGGTTATGAATCAAATATTTTCAATTTGTCACTAGAAGTTGATTTTTGTCGGTTCTAACTCGATTTTAGCAATCAAATTCGGTCTTTTTCGGTTGTGCTTCAAAAATTTCCAATTCATCACTAGAAATTGAATTTTGTCGTTTCTTACTCGATTTTTTAGGCCATAAACCCAGAATCATATTCTGGCAATCGAATTTAGTTTATTTCGGTTATGAATCAAATATTTTCAATTTGTCACTAGAAGTTGATTTTTGTCGTTTCTAACTCGATTTTAGCAATCAAATTCGGTCTTTTTTCGGTTGTGCTTCAAAAATTTCCAATTCATCACTAGAAATTGAATTTTGTCGTTTCTTACTCGATTTTTTCGGCCAAAAACCCAGAATCACATTCTGGCAATCGAATTTAGTTTATTTCGGTTATGAATCAAATATTTTCAATTTGTCACTGGAAGTTGATTTTTGTCGTTTCTAACTCGATTTTAGCAATCAAATTCGGTCTTTTGTCGGTTGTGCTTCAAAAATTTCCAATTCATCACTAGAAATTGAATTTTGTCGTTTCTTACTCGATTTTTTAGGCCAAAAACCCAGAATCACATTCTGGCAATCGAATTTAGTTTATTTCGGTTATGAATCAAATATTTTCAATTTGTAACTAGAAGTTGATTTTTGTCGTTTCTAACTCGATTTTAGCAATCAAATTCGGTCTTTTTTCGGTTGTGCTTCAAAAATTTCCAATTCATCACTAGAAATTGAATTTTGTCGTTTCTTACTCGATTTTTTCGGCCAAAAACCCAGAATCACATTCTGGCAATCGAATTTAGTTTATTTCGGTTATGAATCAAATATTTTCAATTTGTCACTAGAAGTTGATTTTTGTCGTTTCTAACTCGATTTTAGCAATCAAATTCGGTCTTTTTTCGGTTGTGCTTCAAAAATTTCCATTTCATCACTAGAAATTGAATTTTGTGGTTTTTACTTGATTTTTTCGGCCAAAAACCCAGAATCACATTCTGGCAATCGAATTTAGTTTATTTTGGTTATGAATCAAATATTTTCAATTTGTCACTAGAAGTTGATTTTTGTCGTTTCTAACTCGATTTTAGCAATCAAATTCGGTCTTTTTTCGGTTGTGCTTCAAAAATTTCCAATTCATCACTAGAAATTGAATTTTGTCGTTTCTTACTCGATTTTTTCGGCCAAAAACCCAGAATCACATTCTGGCAATCGAATTTAGTTTATTTCGGTTATGAATCAAATATTTCCAATATGTCACTAGAAGTTGATTTTTGTCGTTTTTAACTCAATTTTATCGGCAAAAAACCCAGAATTACATTCTAGCAATCGAATTCAGTATTTTTCTGGTTATGCTTCAAAATCTTCCAACTTGTCACATGAAATTGAATTTTGTCGTTTCTAACTTGATTTTTTCGGCAAAAAACCCAGAATCACATTCTGGCAATCGAATTTAGTTTATTTCGGTTATGAATCAAATATTTTAAATTTGTCACTAGAAGTTGATTTTTGTCGTTTCTAACTCGATTTTAGCAATCAAATTCGGTCTTTTTTCGGTTGTGCTTCAAAAATTTCCAATTCATCACTAGAAATTGAATTTTGTCGTTTCTTACTCGATTTTTTAGGCCAAAAACCCAGAATCACATTCTGGCAATCGAATTTAGTTTATTTCGGTTATGAATCAATTATTTTCAATTTGTCACTAGAAGTTGATTTTTGTCGTTTCTAACTCGATTTTAGCAATCAAATTCGGTCTTTTTTCGGTTGTGCTTCAAAAATTTCCAATTCATCACTAGAAATTTAATTTTGTCGTTTCTTACTCGATTTTTTAGGCCAAAAACCCAGAATCACATTCTGGCAATCGAATTTAGTTTATTTCGGTTATGAATCAAATATTTTCAATTTGTCACTAGAAGTTGATTTTTGTCGTTTCTAACTCGATTTTAGCAATCAAATTCGGTCTTTTTTCGGTTGTGCTTCAAAAATTTCCAATTCATCACTAGAAATTGAATTTTGTCGTTTCTTACTCGATTTTTTAGGCCAAAAACCCAGAATCACATTCTGGCAATCGAATTTAGTTTATTTCGGTTATGAATCAAATATTTTCAATTTGTGACTAGAAGTTGATTTTTGTCGTTTCTAACTCGATTTTAGCAATCAAATTCGGTCTTTTTTCGGTTGTGCTTCAAAAATTTCCAATTCATCACTAGAAATTGAATTTTGTCGTTTCTTACTCGATTTTTTCGGCCAAAAACCCAGAATCACATTCTGGCAATCGAATTTAGTTTATTTCGTTTATGAATCAAATATTTTCAATTTGTCACTAGAAGTTGATTTTTGTCGTTTCTAACTCGATTTTAGCAATCAAATTCGGTCGTTTTTCGGTTGTGCTTCAAAAATTTCCAATTTATCAATAGAAATTGAATTTTGTCGTTTCATACTCGATTTTTTCGGCCAAAAACCCAGAAATACATTCTGGCAAACGAATTAAGTTTTTTTCGGTTATGAATCAAATATTTCCAATATGTCACTAGAAGTTGATTTTCGTCGTTTCTAACTCAATTTTATCGGCAAAAAACCCAGAATTACATTCTAGCAATCGAATTCAGTATTTTTCTGGTTATGCTTCAAAATCTTCGAACTTATCACAAGAAATTAATTTCTGTCGTTTCTAACTCGATTTTTCGGCCAAAAACCCAGAATCACCTTCTGGCAATCGAATTTAGTTTATTTCGGTTATGAATCAAATATTTTCAATTTGTCACTAGAAGTTGATTTTTGTCGTTTCTAACTCGATTTTAGCAATCAAATTCGGTCTTTTTTCGGTTGTGCTTCAAAAATTTCCAATTCATCACTAGAAATTGAATTTTGTCGTTTCTTACTCGATTTTTTCGGCAAAAAACCCAGAAATACATTCTGGCAAACGAATTAAGTTTTTTTCGGTTATGAATCAAATATTTCCAATATGTCACCAGAAGTTGATTTTTGTCGTTTCTAACTCATTTTTATCGACAAAAACCCAGAATTACATTCTAGCTATCGAATTCAGTATTTTTCTGGTTATGCTTCAAAATCTTCGAACTTATCACAAGAAATTAATTTTTGTCGCTTCTAACTCGATTTTTCGGCCAAAAACCCAGAATCACATTCTGGCAATCGAATTTAGTTTATTTCGGTTATGAATCAAATATTTTCAATTTGTCACTAGAAGTTGATTTTTGTCGTTTCTAACTCGATTTTAGCAATCAAATTCGGTCTTTTTTCGGTTGTGCTTCAAATATTTCCAATTCATCACTAGAAAGTGAATTTTGTCGTTTCTTACTCGATTTTTTCGGCCAAAAACCCAGAATCACATTCTGGCAAACGAATTAAGTTTTTTTCGGTTATGAATCAAATATTTCCAATATGTCACTAGAAGTTGATTTTTGTCGTTTTTAACTCAATTTTATCGGCAAAAAACCCAGAATTACATTCTAGCAATCGAATTCAGTATTTTTCTGGTTATGCTTCAAAATCTTCCAACTTGTCACAAGAAATTGAATTTTGTCGTTTCTTACTCGATTTTTTCGGCCAAAAACCCAGAATCACATTCTGGCAATCGAATTTAGTTTATTTCGGTTATGAATCAAATATTTTCAATTTGTCACTAGAAGTTGATTTTTGTCGTTTCTAACTCGATTTTAGCAATCAAATTCGGTCTTTTTTCGGTTGTGCTTCAAAAATTTCCAATTCATCACTAGACATTGAATTTTGTCGTTTCTTACTCGATTTTTTAGGCCAAAAACCCAGAATCACATTCTGGCAATCGAATTTAGTTTATTTCGGTTATGAATCAAATATTTTCAATTTGTCACTAGAAGTTGATTTTTGTCGGTTCTAACTCGATTTTAGCAATCAAATTCGGTCTTTTTTCGGTTGTGCTTCAAAAATTTCCAATTCATCACTAGAAATTGAATTTTGTCGTTTCTTACTCGATTTTTTAGGCCAAAAACCCAGAATCACATTCTGGCAATCGAATTTAGTTTATTTCGGTTATGAATCAAATATTTTCAATTTGTCACTAGAAGTTGATTTTTGTCGTTTCTAACTCGATTTTAGCAATCAAATTCGGTCTTTTTTCGGTTGTGCTTCAAAAATTTCCAATTCATCACTAGAAATTGAATTTTGTCGTTTCTTACTCGATTTTTTCGGCCAAAAACCCAGAATCACATTCTGGCAATCGAATTTAGTTTATTTCGGTTATGAATCAAATATTTTCAATTTGTCACTAGAAGTTGATTTTTGTCGTTTCTAACTCGATTTTAGCAATCAAATTCGGTCTTTTGTCGGTTGTGCTTCAAAAATTTCCAATTCATCACTAGAAATTGAATTTTGTCGTTTCTTACTCGATTTTTTAGGCCAAAAACCCAGAATCACATTCTGGCAATCGAATTTAGTTTATTTCGGTTATGAATCAAATATTTTCAATTTGTAACTAGAAGTTGATTTTTGTCGTTTCTAACTCGATTTCAGCAATCAAATTCGGTCTTTTTTCGGTTGTGCTTCAAAAATTTCCAATTCATCACTAGAAATTCAATTTTGTCGTTTCTTACTCGATTTTTTCGGCCAAAAACCCAGAATCACATTCTGGCAATCGAATTTAGTTTATTCCGGTTATGAATCAAATATTTTCAATTTGTCACTAGAAGTTGATTTTTGTCGTTTCTAACTCGATTTTAGCAATCAAATTCGGTCTTTTTTCGGTTGTGCTTCAAAAATTTCCATTTCATCACTAGAAATTGAATTTTGTCGTTTTTACTTGATTTTTTCGGCCAAAAACCCAGAATCACATTCTGGCAATCGAATTTAGTTTATTTTGGTTATGAATCAAATATTTTCAATTTGTCACTAGAAGTTGATTTTTGTCGTTTCTAACTCGATTTTAGCCATCAAATTCGGTCTTTTTTCGGTTGTGCTTCAAAAATTTCCAATTCATCACTAGAAATTGAATTTTGTCGTTTCTTACTCGATTTTTTCGGCCAAAAACCCAGAATCACATTCTGGCAATCGAATTTAGTTTATTTCGGTTATGAATCAAATATTTCCAATATGTCACTAGAAGTTGATTTTTGTCGTTTTTAACTCAATTTTATCGGCAAAAAACCCAGAATTACATTCTAGCAATCGAATTCAGTATTTTTCTGGTTATGCTTCAAAATCTTCCAACTTGTCACAAGAAATTGAATTTTGTCGTTTCTAACTTGATTTTTTCGGCAAAAAACCCAGAATCACATTCTGGCAATCGAATTTAGTTTATTTCGGTTATGAATCAAATATTTTAAATTTGTCACTAGAAGTTGATTTTTGTCGTTTCTAACTCGATTTTAGCAATCAAATTCGGTCTTTTTTCGGTTGTGCTTCAAAAATTTCCAATTCATCACTAGAAATTGAATTTTGTCGTTTCTTACTCGATTTTTTAGGCCAAAAACCCAGAATCACATTCTGGCAATCGAATTTAGTTTATTTCGGTTATGAATCAATTATTTTCAATTTGTCACTAGAAGTTGATTTTTGTCGTTTCTAACTCGATTTTAGCAATCAAATTCGGTCTTTTTTCGGTTGTGCTTCAAAAATTTCCAATTCATCACTAGAAATTGAATTTTGTCGTTTCTTACTCGATTTTTTAGGCCAAAAACCCAGAATCACATTCTGGCAATCGAATTTAGTTTATTTCGGTTATGAATCAAATATTTTCAATTTGTCACTAGAAGTTGATTTTTGTCGTTTCTAACTCGATTTTAGCAATCAAATTCGGTCTTTTTTCGGTTGTGCTTCAAAAATTTCCAATTCATCACTAGAAATTGAATTTTGTCGTTTCTTACTCGATTTTTTCGGCCAAAAACCCAGAATCACATTCTGGCAATCGAATTTAGTTTATTTCGTTTATGAATCAAATATTTTCAATTTGTCACTAGAAGTTGATTTTTGTCGTTTCTAACTCGATTTTAGCAATCAAATTCGGTCGTTTCTCGGTTGTGCTTCAAAAATTTCCAATTTATCACTAGAAATTGAATTTTGTCGTTTCTTACTCGATTTTTTCGGCCAAAAACCCAGAAATACATTCTGGCAAACGAATTAAGTTTTTTTCGGTTATGAATCAAATATTTCCAATATGTCACTAGAAGTTGATTTTTGTCGTTTCTAACTCAATTTTATCGGCAAAAAACCCAGAATTACATTCTAGCAATCGAATTCAGTATTTTTCTGGTTATGCTTCAAAATCTTCGAACTTATCACAAAAAATTAATTTCTGTCGTTTCTAACTCGATTTTTCGGCCAAAAACCCAGAATCACCTTCTGGCAATCGAATTTAGTTTATTTCGGTTATGAATCAAATATTTCCAATTTGTCACTAGAAGTTGATTTTTGTCGTTTCTAACTCGATTTTAGCAATCAAATTCGGTCTTTTTTCGGTTGTGCTTCAAAAATTTCCAATTCATCACTAGAAATTGAATTTTGTCGTTTCTTACTCGATTTTTTCGGCAAAAAACCCAGAAATACATTCTGGCAAACGAATTAAGTTTTTTTCGGTTATGAATCAAATATTTCCAATATGTCACCAGAAGTTGATTTTTGTCGTTTCTAACTCATTTTTATCGACAAAAACCCAGAATTACATTCTAGCTATCGAATTCAGTATTTTTCTGGTTATGCTTCAAAATCTTCGAACTTATCACAAGAAATTAATTTTTGTCGCTTCTAACTCGATTTTTCGGCCAAAAACCCAGAATCACATTCTGGCAATCGAATTTAGTTTATTTCGGTTATGAATCAAATATTTTCAATTTGTCACTAGAAGTTGATTTTTGTCGTTTCTAACTCGATTTTAGCAATCAAATTCGGTCTTTTTTCGGTTGTGCTTCAAATATTTCCAATTCATCACTAGAAAGTGAATTTTGTCGTTTCTTACTCGATTTTTTCGGCCAAAAACCCAGAATCACATTCTGGCAAACGAATTAAGTTTTTTTCGGTTATGAATCAAATATTTCCAATATGTCACTAGAAGTTGATTTTTGTCGTTTTTAACTCAATTTTATCGGCAAAAAACCCAGAATTACATTCTAGCAATCGAATTCAGTATTTTTCTGGTTATGCTTCAAAATCTTCCAACTTGTCACAAGAAATTGAATTTTGTCGTTTCTTACTCGATTTTTTCGGCCAAAAACCCAGAATCACATTCTGGCAATCGAATTTAGTTTATTTCGGTTATGAATCAAATATTTTCAATTTGTCACTAGAAGTTGATTTTTGTCGTTTCTAACTCGATTTTAGCAATCAAATTCGGTCTTTTTTCGGTTGTGCTTCAAAAATTTCCAATTCATCACTAGAAATTGAATTTTGTCGTTTCTTACTCGATTTTTTCGGCCAAAAACCCAGAATCACATTCTGGCAATCGAATTTAGTTTATTTCGGTTATGAATCAAATATTTCCAATATGTCACTAGAAGTTGATTTTTGTCGTTTTTAACTCAATTTTATCGGCAAAAAACCCAGAATTACATTCTAGCAATCGAATTCAGTATTTTTCTGGTTATGCTTCAAAATCTTCCAACTTGTCACAAGAAATTGAATTTTGTCGTTTCTAACTTGATTTTTTCGGCAAAAAACCCAGAATCACATTCTGGCAATCGAATTTAGTTTATTTCGGTTATGAATCAAATATTTTAAATTTGTCACTAGAAGTTGATTTTTGTCGTTTCTAACTCGATTTTAGCAATCAAATTCGGTCTTTTTTCGGTTGTGCTTCAAAAATTTCCAATTCATCACTAGAAATTGAATTTTGTCGTTTCCAACTCGATTTTTTCAGGCCAAAAACCCAGAATCACATTCTGGCAATCGAATTTAGTTTATTTCGGTTATGAATCAAATATTTTCAATTTGTCACTAGAAGTTGATTTTTGTCGTTTCTAACTCGATTTTAGCAATCAAATTCGGTCTTTTTTCGGTTGTGCTTCAAAAATTTCCATTTCATCACTAGAAATTGAATTTTGTCGTTTTTACTTGATTTTTTCGGCCAAAAACCCAGAATCACATTCTGGCAATCGAATTTAGTTTATTTTGGTTATGAATCAAATATTTTCAATTTGTCACTAGAAGTTGATTTTTGTCGTTTCTAACTCGATTTTAGCCATCAAATTCGGTCTTTTTTCGGTTGTGCTTCAAAAATTTCCAATTCATCACTAGAAATTGAATTTTGTCGTTTCTTACTCGATTTTTTCGGCCAAAAACCCAGAATCACATTCTGGCAATCGAATTTAGTTTATTTCGGTTATGAATCAAATATTTTCCATTTGTCACTAGAAGTTGATTTTTGTCGTTTCTAACTCGATTTTAGCAATCAAATTCGGTGTTTTTTCGGTTGTGCTTCAAAAATTTCCAATTCATCACTAGAAATTGAATTTTGTCGTTTCTTACTCGATTTTTTAGGCCAAAAACCCAGAATCACATTCTGGCAATCGAATTTAGTTTATTTCGGTTATGAATCAAATATTTTCAATTTGTCACTAGAAGTTGATTTCTGTCGTTTCTAACTCGATTTTAGCAATCAAATTCGGTCTTTTTTCGGTTGTGCTTCAAAAATTTCCAATTCATCACTAGAAATTGAATTTTGTCGTTTCTTACTCGATTTTTTCGGCCAAAAACCCAAAATCACATTCTGGCAATCGAATTTAGTTTATTTCGGTTATGAATCAAATATTTCCAATATGTCACTAGAAGTTGATTTTTGTCGTTTTTAACTCAATTTTATCGGCAAAAAACCAGAATTACATTCTAGCAATCGAATTCAGTATTTTTCTGGTTATGCTTCAAAATCTTCCAACTTGTCACAAGAAATTGAATTTTGTCGTTTCTAACTTGATTTTTTCGGCAAAAAACCCAGAATCACATTCTGGCAATCGAATTTAGTTTATTTCGGTTATGAATCAAATATTTTCAATTTGTCACTAGAAGTTGATTTTTGTCGTTTCTAACTCGATTTTAGCAATCAAATTCGGTCTTTTTTCGGTTGTGCTTCAAAAATTTCCAATTCATCACTAGAAATTGAATTTTGTCGTTTCTTACTCGATTTTTTAGGCCAAAAACCCAGAATCACATTCTGGCAATCGAATTTAGTTTATTTCGGTTATGAATCAAATATTTTCAATTTGTCACTAGAAGTTGATTTTTGTCGTTTTTAACTCAATTTTACCGGCAAAAAACCCAGAATTACATTCCAGCAATCGAATTCAGTATTTTTCTGGTTATGCTTCAAAATCTTCGAACTTATCACAAGAAATTAATTTTTGTCGTTTCTAACTCGATTTTTCGGCCAAAAACCCAGAATCACATTCTGGCAATCGAATTTAGTTTATTTCGGTTATGAATCAAATATTTTCAATTTGTCACTAGAAGTTGATTTTTGTCGTTTCTAACTCGATTTTAGCAATCAAGTTCGGTCTTTTTTCGGTTGTGCTTCAAAAATTTCCAATTCATCACTAGAAATTGAATTTTGTCGTTTCTTACTCGATTTTTTCGGCCTAAAACCCAGAATCACATTCTGGCAATCGAATTTAGTTTATTTCGGTTATGAATCAAATATTTTCAATTTGTCACTAGAAGTTGATTTTTGTCGTTTCTAACTCGATTTTAGCAATCAATTTCGGTCTTTTTTCGGTTGTGCTTCAAAAATTTCCAATTCATCACTAGAAATTGAATTTTGTCGTTTCTTACTCGATTTTTTCGGCCTAAAACCCAGAATCACATTCTGGCAATCGAATTCAGTTTATTTCGGTTGTGAATCAAATATTTTCAATTTGTCACTAGAAATTGATTTTTGTCGTTTCTAACTCGATTTTAGCAATCAAATTCGGTCTTTTTTCGGTTGTGCTTCAAAAATTTCCAATTCATCACTAGAAATTGAATTTTGTCGTTTCTTACTCGATTTTTTCGGCAAAAAACCCAGAAATACATTGTGGCAAACGAATTAAGTTTTTTTCGGTTATGAATCAAATATTTCCAATATGTCACTAGAAGTTGATTTTTGTCGTTTCTAACTCAATTTCATCGGCAAAATACCCAGAATTACATTCTAGCAATCGAATTCAGTATTTTTCTGGTTATGCTTCAAAATCTTCCAACCTGTCACAAGAAATTGAATTTTGTCGTTTCTAACTTGATTTTTTCGGCAAAAAACCCAGAATTACATTCTGGCAATCGAATTTAGTTTTCTTCGGTTATGAATCAAATATTTTCAATTTGTCACTAGAAGTTGATTTTTGACGTTTATAACTCGATTTTAGCAATCAAATTCGGTCTTTTTTCGGTTGTGCTTCAAAAATTTCCAATTCATCACTAGAAATTGAATTTTGTCGTTTCTTATTCGATTTTTTCGGCAAAAAACCCAGAAATACATTCTGGCAAACGAATTAAGTTTTTTTAGGTTACGAATCAAATATTTCCAATATGTCACAATATGTCGTTTCTAACTCAATTTTGTCGGCAAAAAAACCCAGAATTACATTCTAGCAATCGAATTCAGTATTTTTCTGGTTATGCTTCAAAATCATCCAACTTGTCACAAGAAATTGAATTTTGTCGTTTCTAACTTGATTTTTTCGGCAAAAAACCCAGAATTACATTCTGGCAATCGAATTAAGTTTTTTTCGGTTATGAATCAAATATTTCTAGTATTTTTTAGGTTGTGAATAAAACATTTCCAACTTGCCACTGGAAGTTAATTTTTGTCGTTTTTGATTCAATTTTTCCGGCAAAAAAACTCAGAATTACATTCTAGCAATCGAATTCAGTATTTTTTCGGTAATGCTCCAAAATCTTCCAACTTGTCACTAGAAATTAATTTTTGTCGTTTCTTACTCGATTTTTCCGGCAAAAAACCATAATTACATTCTAGGAATCGAATTCAGTATTTTTTGGTTATGCTTCAAAATCGTCCAACTCGTCACTAGAAATTGAATTTTGTCGTCTAACTCAATTTTTTCACCTAGAATATATTCTGGCAATCAAATTTAGTAGTTTTTCGGATGTGAATAAAAAATTTCCAATTTGTCACAAGAAATTGATTCAAGTCGTTTCTAAGTCGAATTTCCCGGCAAAAAACCCAGAATTACATTATAGCAATCGAATTCAGTGTTTTTTGGTTATGCTTCGAAAGCTTCCAACTTGTCACTAGAAATTAAATTTTGTCGTTTCTAACTAATTTTTTTCGGCAAAACACCCAGAATATATTCTGGCAATCGAATTTGGTAGTTTTTCGGATATGAATAAAAAAATTTCAATTTGTCACAAGAAATTGATTTAAGTCGTTTCTAACTCGATTTTCCCGGCAAAAAACTCAGAATTACATTCTAGGAATCGAACTCAGAATTTTTTCGATTATGCTTCAAAAGTTCTCAATTTGTCACTAGAAGTTGATTTTTGTCATTTCTAACTCGATTTTAGCAATCTAATTCGGTATTTTTTCTGTTATGCTTCAAAAATTTTCAATTCGTCACTAGAAATTGAATGTTGTTGTTTTCTAACTCGATTTCTCCAGCAAAAAACCCAGAAATATATCCTAGCAATCGAATTCAGTGTTTTTTCAGTCATGCTTCAAAAATTTCCAACTTGTCACTAGAAATTGAATTTTGCCGTTTCTAACTCAATTTTTTCGGCAAAACACCCAAAATGCATTCTTACAATCGAATTTAGAAGTTTTTCGGATATGAATGAAAAAATTCCAATTTGTCACAAGAAATTGTGACGTATCTAACTCTGATTTTCCGGCAAAAAACCCAGAATTACATGCTAGCCATCGAATTCAGTATTTTTTCGCTTATGCTTCAAAAATTTCCTAGTTGTCACTTTAACTAGCAATCTAGTTCATTATTTTTTTGGTTATGAATTAAACATTTCTTTGTCACTAGAAATAGATTTTTTCGTTTCTAACTCGATATTTCCGGCAAAAAAACAGAATTACATTCTAAGAATCGAATATGGTATATTTTCAGTTATGAATAAAAAATCTCCAACTTGTCACTCCAATACCAGACAGCGCAGTTTCGACACGCCAGAGGTCTCATCAGTGGTACTAGACCGGTTCAATAATGCAAAGCTCGAAGTCGTTTTGTCCTAAGGCGGACAAACTTTTGAAAAGTTAGTGGCGATGTGTGATGACATATCTCAGAATCGTGCTATTCTGTTCATTTCTGTTCCGAGTCATTCTGTTTTCTGTGACATTTTGTGTGCCTAACTTTCACAACAAAGATGGATGTACTGACTATGGTTTTTCTTCTTCTAGCATATTACGAAGTCTAACGCCTGGTACCAATATGTGCTATAAGATGCTATATGATATTTTCCATTGCATTTTATAGTATAACTAAATGTTATAAGTTCGTAGCCAACATTTATATTCATAAAATTGCTAACCACAATTATATAAAACTGAAAAAGTCAACGCAACCTTTAGGAGGCACAGGGAGTTGGCAACAAGATCTAAGCCTTAACTCACACAACTATATTAATGAATGGTTGTGGGCCACTTTTCATGCAGTTTTGGAAATTTACACGAGCCTCCCCTCAGTCTCCCCACTCTTTGAGAAAAAGGTCCGTTATTCATGCGATTTGAAAAATGCCCAGCTACCAATAAATCGGTCCCTATATACTGCCAAAAAGGAATATATATATATATATATATATATATATATATATATATATATATATATATATATATATATATATATATATATATATATATATATTGGCATACCCGACCTGCAAGAATTTCTGTTGACCTGCAAAGTTTATTATTTTCAATTTAATGAGGAATGTGGAATTTTTCCATACTCAAAGGGTGGGGGTTGAAATTTTTTTTGTCGAAAATGATTAATCTGGTCGAGATTCATGTCTGGCAGACCCGACCTGCAAAAATGTCTGTCCTACAAGTTTACGAGAGCAATGTCTACTGAGAACAATTTGCTGACCTGCAGACCTGCAAAATAGTTATACCCTATGAATTTAATCTCTACTGATACTGAAGGACGTGAATTCCATATAATTAGTAAATATATTCTTTACTGGCAATAAAAGCAAATGACTTTCGACCGTTTGGCTTTGTAACCAATTATGAACATTTATTTTATATCGAATATTTTTCTGAAGTGAACCACACACCAGTAAAAAAGTTTTTTGTAATATTTTTTTCACCTGTGACATTTCCAAAATATATTATTTTACTGGTTAGTATCAATGATAAGTATTATTTGGAGGGTTGTAAGAAATGTTTCTGGAGAGTATAAAATAGTGTAACCTAAAGCTAGGTCAAGCTGAGGGTTTTCAGCTGTTTGCCATCATCAGAGCTTTATTAAATTGAGATTTCATCTCTTAAGAAACACGTTTTAATAGTTGTGAATAATATAAAATCACTAAGTACTTGAAAAATTAGTTGAGTCTTTGGAGCATATATTCACACTTCTTCATTGGGTATTATTTTTCTTTGTCCAACATTGTGGAGCATGTTTTAGCCATATTTTCATGACATTTTCTACTTGTACATTGGTTGCAATTTCAGTTTTTTTATTGCTCCTGCAAAACAAATTCAATGTAACAAATGATTTTTGTATAAAAAAAAAGAAAACTCACGTATTATACATTCACTCAGAGAAAGTTCACAAAATTGTATCTTTTGACGTTTTTCTCTAAAATTGAAGGATGTTGCCAGCTCGTCTGTTATCAAATGCATCAATATAATATTGTTTTTGATGTACAGTCTTTACCTCCTAAAGAAGATAAATAGGATACTTGAAAATAATGCAAAATTGAAATCAACGGAAATTTCACATACATTAAAATTTCGATTTGAAAGGGTTATATTTTTAGAAGTGATTAATTTTTGGGAAAGAAAGTTTTTGGCTTTCTACTACTCCATCTGATACTTTCTTTCTTTGGAAGATTCTCTCATTAAAATTTTATTATACATTAAAATATTTGAAAAAAATTTGGACTACCCCTAAATACAAGTATCTATAATGAATGTTTCCCACACATACCATACCAGACAGGTTATCTCTCGATGTTAAATAAGCTTCCAGCTCATTCAATTGCTCTATGGTTCTGATGGGCCATCCAATAGGTGAATCATTTGGAACAGCCCCTACTTCTTGATGTCTTTTATTTAAATGATTTATTATTTGATCATTTTGTTTCCTTATTTGATAAAGCAGAGACAGTATATTGTCGTGGTCCAACACTACAAGAAATGTAAATTACAAACAAGGTAGAAATGGTAGATTATTTTTTTAGTAGGTCCTTTCACAAATTTTCCACTACTAAAAACATATATCATTTATAGATCTGTTCAAGATTGATTAATACGAATGTATCAACAAATTGAAATGAAAGAAGAGTTCTATAACTGTTTTAATGCAATACCTTGAGTTTTTTTTATTGACACTACTTATTGTTCTAACTGGGGTTGTTCTATCGACTGGTGTAATATTATGTTGTACTTGTCAAGATCATAGGTACTCTTATTGTGAATAGTTGAAGTAGAGGTATTTGCAATAATCTGCAGTAGACCAAAAATTAAACTTACGCTGTAAAGCACCAATAAAAAATCAAAAGTCACAACAACCGACGCTCGTAGTCGACCTTTCTAATCAACAGGTAACTTCAATCGAACATCAACTGAAACCGCATCGATAACTTTATAGGGAAATGAAATGGAACGATCTGTTCATAGATCTTAACGCCTTTTTCGAAGGAACTATAATGTAAACTGTAATGGTAATATAATGGAACAGCAAAAACAAATAGAAATAAAAATGACTCATGATAGATTCTCACAAACTGAGAGCAATCTGGAGAACCACTCTACACTGATCTCAAGTATGAATTTATCAATGAGAAATGAAAAATTATTGCCATCTACAACTGATGAGTATTTGTAATAAATATGGAAAGAGAAAAGAAAAATACACCATTTAACATAAGCCTAAAAAAAACAACACCATGAAGGCGAAACAAAGAAGTCTGCGACAAAAGAGTGGAAAGTAGAGAAAATGAAAATAGAATCCGAGAATAAAAATAGGAAAGTTTTTGAAGATACAGACATAAGATTATCTAATGAAGAAAAAAGAAATAATGTATCACTTATGGACGAAATCCAACAGGTTAATATGTCCAAAGAAAATAATACCTCAATCTTAAATGAATCTGTACAAGAAATACCGGAAAACAGTAATAGTGATTTGAAGATTGACAAACCAGAAGTCAATTTCACAGTGACGCAACTTCCACAAAAGAAGAAGAAAATACTGATTACTGGAGATCAACATGCCCAAGGATTCCAAAGAGTTCTTAGCTTAACAACCGACTACGTTTCCTATAGGATTGATGAATGGATCTGCCCTGGTAATGAACTGTTAGAAATAACCAAAGATATATTTGCCAAAATTATAAATTACGGTTATGTCATCATCATGTTTAACACGAATAACATCAGTAATAGTAAAACACTAAATCTTGCCATTGATAATGTTATGAATATCAGTAAGTTCACAAACCTTATAATTATGTAACAAATTAAAGAATTAACTGTCTTAAACAAATTCATTTCCAACAATATTTCACTAATCACATACTAATTTATTTACAACACTTAGCAACTAACGCTTAATTTATTTCCACTATTTGAATTCCTTGTTCAACCACTCGATTCACTTTCAGAAACTGCCCTCTTGGGTTGGGAAGCCGGTCTTCTATAATTTAACGGTTCTATCAAGAAATCTGTAAGTTCGATACTCAACTAGAGTTTTTACCGGCGGTTGCATTCTTTCGCGGTGATGTCATGTGTTTATTACATGATTCGGCCGGCATACTGGTCAGGGGCAGATTCAGATTCGTTGTATAACCAAACTAGGTCACCAGTTTCGAATCCTCCAGCATTCGCTTTATGTCATTGGCCTTCTTCATCCTATCACAAGCACTCCGGATGTTCAGACGGACTCGTTCATGGATGTCCATTTTCTTCTGAAGCTTGCTGACATAGTCTTCCACCGCAGTGTCTTGTTCTGGCAGCGTCCCAAATTTCAGATCGCAAGGAAGCCGCAGCTCTCGGCCCATTATAATACTGGCGGGGGTAAGGCCGGTTGACTCGTCCACTGCCGAACGATAGGCCAACAGGAACAGGTGGAGGTCTCAGTCTCTTTGGTGGTCAGAGACTACCTTGGACATGTGGCGGCTTATGGTCTTATTCATTCGTTCCACAATTCCATCGGACTGTGGATGTAAGGCTGTGGTTCTGGTCTTTCAAATTTCCAACAGTTTACATATTTTTTGAAACAGGTTGGACTCAAAATTTCTGCTCTGATCCGAAAGTAGCTCCAATGGGAAACCGAATCGACATATCCATTCCTTTACCAGGACGTCAGCGACGGTAAACGCTTCATGGTTGAGGAGGGCATAGGCTTCTGCCCACTTGCTGAAGTAGTCCATGGCTACCAGGATGTATTTGTTCCCATGGTTGGACTCTGAGAACGGGCCGGCGATGTCCATTCTCTTAAAGGGACTACCCACCTTATACTAGCGTATTGGAGCTTTCGGTCATATCCGAGGTCCGTTACTGGCAGCATATAAAGCACACTTTCTGCACCAGTCCTTGACGTCGACTTGACAATTAACCCAGTAAAACCGTTGTCTTACTTTCTGGAGGGTCTTCGTTACTCTCAGATGTCCTCCAGTGACTCCATCATTGATTTCTTTGAGCCTCTTCCGTTGTCTGTTCCTGGGTCAGAAAACCGTTTTCCAAGGTAAGGGAGTTCCATTGGGCCCAGTTAGACCTAAACGCTGCCGAATAACCTACTACCTCCTGCCACGATGGTCTTTGATTAATTTTCTTCCATCCGATGACTAAACCAAGATCTGGGTCTTTCTCTTGGTCTTCTACAGCTGTAATTTTACAAATAGCTTTTTTCTCTTCTGCTCTTCGGCAATGTGAGCAGTCATCGGGATATGGTCTCCGCGATAGGGCATCTACGTTTTTATGGTTTTTGTTGAATTGAATGCAATTCTGCACAAACTCTATGATATTTTCTGTGTTATAGATGTTCTGTGTTATAGATGTCAAAAATGTATAAGTAGTGTAGTTGTAGCCGCTCCTTGTCTATAGTGTATGTATTCTGAAAATGGTCGTTTATGTTGACTAATCGCTTTACGTTTTTCTTATTAAACTATTACAATAAGTTGCTTCATTATTAAATTAGCTGTGGTACAACAGTTTTTACACCTTTGTCAACGGACAACAGCTCTCACCTGGTGACACAATAATTGCGCTCTGGTTTACTGAGCGTTTGGCTGAAGTAGCCAATCCTCCTGGATCTGAGAAAGGACTACCACGTTGCTGGCGTCGGAATCTAAAATGAATTTTTCGTCCGGTAGGGGATAGCTCAAAACAGCACCGTTGATCAAAGCTCTTTTCAACTTCTTAAATGAGTCTTGGCATTTCTCGAACCTCCGGAACTGGATCTGTCCTTCTGTAAGTCGGGTCAATGGTTTGGCGATATTGGCAAACAGCACATATGTGCGGTAGTAGGTGCACAAACCAAGGAAGCTCAGAAGCTGATGTATGTCTTTTAAAATGGGTCAATCCTTAACTGCTTTGATCTTTTGTTCGTCTACCGCCACTCCTTCCTCAGAGACTACGTGGCCAAGGTATCGGACTTCTTTCTGGAACAGGTGACATCTGTATTGTATATCGTCGAGATACACCAGACACGTATTCCATGAGAGCCCCTTGAGAACCGTCTCCATCAATCTCTCGAAGGTCGCTGGAGCATTACAAAGCCCGAATGGCGTACCCGTGAACTGCCACAATCCTAAGCCGATGGTGAACGCTGTCTTTTCTCGATCTTCTGAAGCCAATTCAACTTGCTAATATCCATTCTTTAAATCCGAAGTCAAGAACATTTTGGAGCCAGCTAGCGTGTCTAGGGTGTCGTCTGTTCTTGGAAGAGGGTAGCTGTATTTCTTCGTCACGTTATTTAGTTGAAGATAATCCACGCAGAACCTTTTCGAGCCGTCCTTCTTCTTCACTAATACGACTGGGGAAAACCAGGGGCTGTCAGAAGGTTCGATGCGTTCTTCTTTTCCCATATCTCTGACTATCTTGTCTGCCTCTTCTTTCTTGGCAAGAGGGAGACTTCTAGCTGATTGCCGGATTGGTTCGACATTCCCAATGTCGATTCTATGCTGAACCACATTTGTTTTGCCGACACGTAGGACGCCGTCTCGAAAATTCAGATCGAACCCACTGGAATTCATTATGTCCACTCCAATAATCGCATCGTCCTCGATGTCCGCCACCAATGCACGATGGTTCATTCAGTGCTGCCCAACACCAATTCAATTGGCAGTTCTCCAAGTACAGTGGCTAGCTCCCCTGTTGCGGTGCGTAGCTTCCAACTTGACGGTTCAATTTTTGCCGGTTTTCCCACAGTTCCAGCATCTTATATGTTCTGTCTCAGGCAACACTTCCTTTATTACCTTTCTAATGGTGACCTCAACATCTGCAGGCACCTGTCCATCTTCCTCGATAGTTCGAACTTTGCTCTGGCTATTGCAGGATTGTTTTGCAGCCTCCAACTCGAGAGCGCTTGTCAGTGCATCCACGAGATGTTAGGGATGAGCTAGTGTCAAGGCCTGCCTCGTTTCTTGGTCGCGAAATCCGTCCAAAAATGCCTGAACTGCTAACCGCTTCATTACGTTTTCCGGTGTAGCAGGATATGCCAGACGAACTGATCAAGCAATGTCGGCTTCAAATTCCTGTAGAGTTTCTCCTGATATCTGGCAGCGGTTCTTCAGCTGTGAATGGTAAACGTGTTCTAGGTGGGCCTGCCCATACCGTAGCTCAAGATGCTTCACAAGTTGGGCATAGTCTTCCTGTTCTTGGGCCGTGAGGGTATTCTTTGCTGCCCCACGCAATGCCAATGTTAACGCTATCGCCTTTTCTCCTGCATTCCATCCATTCGCTCTGGCTGCAGCTTCGAATTGTCGGCGGTAATTTGCCCAAGGAGTTTCCCGTCGAACTGGAGCGGCTTCATGGAGAGCTTCCTAGTTCAGAACTGACTTTGAGATCTTTCATTGCCTTTTGAAGTTGTTCCATGTTGAAACTCAGTTCCGGAATTGAGTTTTCGGTAACAGTTTCTGTGGTGTGGGCAGAATTAACGATTTGGTTTTGAAACTTGCTAATTGTTTCCTTCATCTTGCTGATTTCTGACTCAACTCCGCCTTTGATTTCATCGCTTATTTTTTTCTATTCTCTTCATTTCTGCCCCGATTGATTTCATCTTTGATTTCCTCTACTTCCGTGTTCATTTCCTTCTTGATTTTGTCTATCTCTCTCTCGATGGTTCCTATCCCTTCTTCGAGTAGACTCGCCACGCAACAAAGTTCTTTCTTTATGCCTTCCGCATTTTCTAAAAGTTTATCTTCCAAACTCTTTGAATTTTCCAGAAGCGATTCCCGCCTCGACCAGATATTTTTCTCGAGAGAATTTATCTGGTTGAAGCTGGGATGATTTTGCAACCGTGTTAGGAATTACACGTTAAAAGGTAAGACCTTATTAGTCCTTAGCTCTCACAAGTTTCTCAACTTCTGAGAGTTGTCGTTCGTATGGGAGCGACAACTGGTTGACGGAAAACAGATTTTCTCCTCCAGGCACTTCGAATTTTGTTGAAGTTCATCTATTAAACTAACCGAATTTTCGCGAAGCGTGTCTTCCAAACTCTTCGATTTTCCAGGAGCTTCACATCCAGACTTAACGAATTTTGTTGAAATCAACTTTCAGCGATTTGGTATTCTCATCGAGTTTGTTCATTATTGAACTCAAATCACCGCCAGAAACTTCGAGTAAATATGTTTCGGGATCTTCTCCTGATTCAGTCAAGTTATCCCAACAGTCTCTTCTGGAGTACTGAATTTTTTCCAGAACAATCTAGCTCCCTCTCATCCAATTCTTGCTTCAATTCGGCGACTTTCAAGCCGTTAGGCTCACTTTTCTCGAACACATTTTGTCTCTTATTGTCTATTTTCCACAAAACTGTGTATGTCTATTCATTTTAATCGAATCCTAAACACTTATTTCCTTTCACAAGTCTATTTTTTTCGCGAGAAAGGTCTATCAGTTTATGTTTTCGTAGTCCGGTACTGTCCACTTAGTTATGTTTTGAATCCGCAGATTCAAACATGTTATGAATATGAATTAGTTTAGTTAGATTGAGAAAACTAACGAAAGTGTGTTTTGAGTCTATTATTCTTGATTGCTGCAGTTCTATAGGTATGAGGAAGTTTGCAAGTTTTTGAATGGAACAGTTATTAAGTGATAGGAGTAACAGGAAATTTCATAAGTACTACTAAAAAAGGGGGGAAACTTTATTTTTTCACTTTTCGTTTTTTTATTACATGTTTGGAATATTTCATTTGATCAGTTTTAATTTTATTGTTGGTTTGAGCTATGGCTCGTATTTTTGTATATGTATTTGCCAATTTATCCCTCGTTTGTTCTTTAAGATAGAGGTGATCATTTTTTCAAGTTGACTTGTTTTCTGTTTGTCTAGGTTTTGTTTCAACGATTTATAAGTCTGTTCAAGTTTTTGTTGATGATCATTAACGTATTTGCTGATTACATCTTTTTCTTCCAGATCGAATGGATCTTTGGAACCAAGGTGACTAGTTACAATTTCGAAATGGGTGAATTTGGTTGTAGAATGTATAGAATTATTATAATGTAATGTTGCATACTTCAATAAATTCTGTAAAGATTCTTCAGGTGTTTAATTTTTTTGAATTCGAATTTGTTCTAAAAGGATTGAATGAAATCGTTCAATGTATGAGTTAGAATTTGGCTTTCCTAGAGTAGTAAAATGAAGTTCAATTTTGTGAAGTTTGCAAAATTTTTGAATTTTATTACTGAATTCTGGTCCGCCATGACAAGTGATCATATGGGGAATTCCGTAGTGGGAAATAAATGACAACAATCCGTTTAGTATATTAATTCAATTTATAGATGGCATTTGATATCCTTGTCCAAATTTGAAAAAAGTGTCTATTATTGTAAAAAATTTCTCTTTTGCAATAGACAATGTGTCAATATGAATTTTTTTTAAAAGGTTTGGATCCTATAGGTATTGCTTGAAATTGTAGATTCGGTGGTGATTTGTCATATTTGTTTTTCTGGCAAATATTGCAATCGTTAATAAATTTGTTACGTCTTGTGTTAAATTGGGCCAATAGTAATTTTTCCTAATCGATTCAATGGTGGTTTGAATACCTCTATGACCAGTTGTGTATATGTGATGTGTTATGAATCACACGTTAAAAGGTAAGACCTTGTTAATCCTTAGCTCGCACAAGTTTCTACTTCTGAGGGTTGTCGTTCGTAGGGGTGCGACAGCTGGTTAACGGAAAAACAGATCCAGTCTATCCTTTTCTTTGACATCGGTGAAAGGTTAGGAACAATATTATTTTTGATTAATGTATCAATTTTATTCTGCATAATTGTAATGAATATTTTTTCGTGGCCTTTATCATGAAAATACTGGAAGTATGTTCCTGATATCGTAAGATTGAGTAGAAGTTCTTCAATATCTTTTTCAAGATGATTTTTTCGTAAAGTTACATCTGTTTAAAATAATCTGTTTAAAATCTGTTTTTCCGTTAACCAGCTGTCGCACCCCTACGAACGACAACCCTCAGAAGTCTAAACTTGTGCGAGCTAAGGATTAACGAGGTCTTACCTTTTAACGTGTGATTCCTAACACGGTTTAAAAGCGTTTATTGCCAAAAATATTTTCTTGTGAATATAGTGTAACGAATTAAAGAACTAACTGTCTTAAACAAATTTATTTTTAACAATATTTCACTATCACAACTGATTTATATTCCACACTTAGCAACTAACGCTTAATTTATCTTCACTGTTCGAATTCTTTATTTAATTGCACGTTTCGCTTTCTGAATACAGACTACCGCTCTGGACTAGAAGCGGCCTTTTTATATCGGCAACGATCGCTCCAGATCTCTCTAGGGGTTTCGGCACTCATCTATACCTTTCGCGGTTGTTCGCCATGACTCATGCGTTTGCTGGCTGAGATATTGGTCAGGGCCGGTTTCAGATTCGTTACATTGCCCCCTTCTTAAAGACGTCTCGCCCCGAAATGTCATCCTTGGCATGTGTCGATATCTGCAGGACTCCCTATATCCACTCCATAGTCTTCATGCTCGATCGTGGAAGATGGTTACCGCACACCAAAATCTTGATGCCGCTGGATCTGAAGATAGTTTCCAACATGCTTCTCACAATTCTCCAGTCCAGCCTGTCGAGCCCAGAGGCTAATTTTGGAATTGCCAAGTCCACGAGATTCTGGTCGAACATCGTGTCCTTTAGTCTAGTAAGACTCCTACAGACATCTTCACAGGACGGTTTGTCTCGAGAATGCTTTTTGGTCACCAAGTAGAAAATTTTTCTCTGACCCTTCTTCAACTGTAGCACTCCCCCGACTTCAGGATTATGTTCTCGTGATGTTTGGAGCTGACCGAATTTCTTGTTGAATACCACTGCGATACCTTTGGACAATTGGAGATCCTCAGCCACGCAGTGAGCTAGTGCGTTCAACTGCAACCTTGAAAAGGCTCTTCTTGAGTTACCCCATGTACGACCTTCTGTCCGTTCGAGTATAAGGACATGAATTGCTGGAACGTCATTTCATCCTCTGGTGGTCTGAGGGCGCGAACTTGGTTGTGATTTCCAGTATAAGGAGCCAATGTATTAAAATGGACGACCCTAGGCTTTCCTCGAGGTGGCTTATGGATTTGGTAGACAAGGTCATTAATTTTTTTCATGATTTTGTACGGACCCTCCCACAAGTTCCGCAACTTCGGTGATAACCACGGCGTTGCTTAGGATTGTACAGCCAAACTAGGTCACCGGTTTCGAATCCTCCTCCAGCATTCGCCTTGATGTCACGGGCCTTCTTCATCCTATCGCTGGCACTCCGAATGTTCAGACGGACTCGTTCAAGGATGTCGTCCATTCTCTGCCGAAGCTTGCTGACATAGTCTTCCCCCGCAGTGTCTTGTTCTGGCGGCGTCCCAAATTTCAGGTCGCAAGGAAGCCGTAGCTCTCGGCCCATTATAATACTGACAGGGGTTTGGCCAGTTGACTCATGCACTGCCGAACGATAAGCCAGCAGGAACAGGTGGAAGTATTGGTCCCAGTCTCTTTGATGGTCAGAGACTACTTTGGACAAATGGCGGTTTATGATCTTATTCATTCGTTCCACCATTCTATCGGACTGTGGATGTAAGGCTGTGGTTCTGGTCTTTCGAATGTCCGACAGTTCACATATTTCTTGGAACAAGTTGGACTCGAAATTTCTGCCCTGGTCCGAATGCAGCTGCAATGGGACACCGAATCGACATATTCATTCCTTTACTAGGACGTCAGCGACGGTAAAGGCTTCCTGGTTGGGCAGGGCATATGCTTCTGCCCACTTGCTGAAGTAGTTCATGGCTACTAGGATGTATTTGTTCCCATGGTCGGACTCTGGGAACGGGCCGGCGATGTCAATTCTCTCAAAAGGGCTACCCATGTTATACTGGCGCATTGGAGCATTCGGTCGTATCCGAGGTCCGTTGCTGGCAGCACATACAGCACATTTTCTGCACCAGTCCTTGACGTCGGCTTGACAATTAACCAGTAAAACCCAATAATACTAATGAGTGATGATAGAATCTGCGTAGTGATCTGAAATTATGAGTAATTTTTATACCCCCAACTTGGAAATTTCATAACTACCATAGATATGAAAGACCTGCGAAGAAGAAAAGTCTCATATTGCGAGAAGATATTCGCAGGTGTACTACTACTACTGTTTGTATGAATAATGTAGCCCTGACCAGAAGGTCCACGGTCAGTGTGTCATAGGTTTGACACTATTGCAAATTATACATGTTGACACTTGTAAAATTAGTGAGGGGTCTTTCACATGCCTTACACCAATACTGACCCAGTTGCATCATAGAGACCGTATCATGGGTGTTTACATGTTGATACCAGCCACCGTTATTGAGACAGCTATTGTCAATTTAGATGAAGTAAATGGACCTGGAACACATTGGGTGGCATACAAGAAATGTGGAGAAGAAGTCACATATTTCGGTAGTTTTGGAGACTTACCCCCACCAATGGAATTGATTCGGTACTTTAGAAAATATTCGGAAGTGAGAATCAAATATAACTATGATCGTCAACAGAAATTCAATACAGTTTTCTGTGGTCACTTGTGCCTGAAGTTTTTCTGTAAATAATTATTCACAGAAAAAATTTTCCAAATAAAATGAATGGAACTCCAACATTGGATCAAGATGGGGATGGGGTTTTCACTTAAGATGTATTCAAAATATCGCACCCTGACAAAAATGGATAAAATAATGCTCGCAAATATGCCCAAAGAAGTGATACTTGCTTGTGCTGCACATGAGATTGCATATGTTTGGGAAAAGTTACCTAAACATCTACAAGATGATACTGACATAATGAAGTATAGTTATTGTTACCTGACGACAGAAAATCTAATTCTGATATTGATGTAGAAGATAGTCCTTTACCACGAAGAATATTCTGCTGCTATTGCAATATAGAGGATATGAATATTGGTGTCAATAAGAGTGACATTTATTCCAATATAATGTCCCCGAAAAAGTGCAAATTGTTTCAGATGTAACGTATTCCAAAAACACTTTACTGTGAGATTTTCACAGATGTGTTGTAGACAACAATAAATTGAAATGCGGATTATGAAATGTATCAGTCATGTCACGGAAGTTCGAGTTACAAGCTGCCGGGACCAGTGTCTTGAGTGCAGACTTTTTTACACCCATTGAATTGGATAGAGGCAGTCGCTATGGATTAGGACTTTTGGGATTCTATGGATGCAATACAATCAATATAACTGAAGCAAACAATTTAATCAGTTTTAGAATCAGTGATGACAGCTCACCCGTACTTCAGAAATATACCATTAAAATCCCATGTGGTGCTTATAAAATAGAAGAAATCAATGTTGCTATACAAAAACATATTATGTTTAGATTATTTAACGACAAAAAACCAAATGATATCATTGCAAATGACATCTTCTACCTACATGCCAATAATAATACATTCAGATGTGAGATGCGATCAAAATATGAAATTGATTTGACACTTCCAAATTCTATAGCAAATATGATGGGATTTAGTCATGATATATTTCCACCGAAGTAAATACATGAATCATCACAGCCAATAAATATTACAGTAGTGAGACTGATCCGGTTGGATTGCAATATGATATCTGGTTCTTATATAAACAATGAAGAATCCCACATTCTCTTTTCATTCGATATTGATGTTGAGGCTGGATACAATCTTACAAGGGAACCACAAAATATTATATATATACCTGTCAGTCCAGAAGGTCATCAGTTGATTCACAACATCACAGTGCGCATTTTAGATCAAAATAATAATCTGGTCGATTTTGGAAGTGATGAAGACATTTTCATTATTTTGGAACTGAGGAAAATCGAATAACTTTCAATAATGGGTTTTCGTTATAATAGACAAAATCATCGAGAACCACATGTCCAACATGATTACACTACTAAAAAGGAATGGTCGACTAGGAAGAAGCTCATTCCTCAAGTGTATGCTAAACAGTTAGCACACAACGTTCTGTCTGTAAAAGATCTTAAATTCTTGGAAACGATCGGATTGAAAGTGAGGAAATAACAATGGTGCTCGAAACAAACAATGAAAAGTTGAATATTTTTCATGAACCAGTGCTCGATCATTCCCTCATAATTTTTCATGAGCACACAAATAAACCATATGGATCACCACTGTTTAGGAATTCAGATGAAATTCAAATTGCAATCAATAATCAAGATGTTATACATGATATTGCTGAAAGTTTCATCCACATAGAGGGAAATTTCACCCCTAAGGATGCAGCGAAAACATACTATCTCTCGAATAATGCAATTGCTTTCCTTTTTGATGAAATCCGTTATGAAATGAGTGGTGAACAAGTGGCTGTTGTTAGAAAATCGGGGATAACATCTCAAATGATATGGTCTCCTTTGGGCCATCGCATGCATACACCTTATTAACAACTGGATGGGGGCTTTCCCAATCAAAACAGGATATCTTGGATGCAATTAGTCACGTATTCAGTGAAAAATTACCACTGAAATATTTGATGGGTTTTGCTGAAGATTAAACCAAAAATGTCTTGAATGCCAAACAAGAACTAATTCTAATAATTGCTCGATCTTTCAAGAACTCATATATTGGTGAGATCGATGCTGATTTGGAAATTAATAAAATCGAATGGGAAATAAGACATATAGTATCAGATGATAAACATAAACTCAAACTTCTGAATTGAATCAACAAAAGCGGTTTCAATGCAAAAATCAAGCTAGCTTATCGTATGTGGGACCTCTATGAACTTCCGTCATTACGTGGAACATCATCAGATATATGGGCCATAAAAACAACCAACGCTTTGGAAACATCTCGTTTTGTCATTATCGGATTCCAAAGTACTACCACATCTGAAGATAGAACACAGGACATCACAAAATTCATAACTGCAGATATCAATAATATTCGAGTATATTTGAATTCTGAAGTATATCCATATGAGCGTTGGAATTTGGATTTCGACAAGAAACTTGATTCCTCAGCTTATTATTCTTATGAGAACTTTCAAAGAAGTTATTATGATAAGGACATGAGTAAACCTCTAATGGATATCGGACAATTTCGTGAGAATCCACTATTCATCATCGATTGTTCGCATCAACCAAATGTCACAAAATCATTGACTATCGATATAAAGATTGAATTCGAAACCAGGAAGACCAAGTTTCCACTCATTTTGCATGACACATTTCTAACATACAATGCATTGAATGGCTCAGTTCATAGCAGATATTGACACTTTTTTGATATTGTTATTATATCATTGATTGTATTTTTTTCATTATATCTTATATTCATTTTCTCTTCTCTTCATTTATATTTTGTAATCACTTTTTTTTTATATTATATGGGAATTGGATAAGCAAAACATGAAAATCATATCAATGTGTTTTATTCAATTTTTTGGTACTTATAAATAATCCAAAATTATTTCTTCCTCATATTCATCATTTTCTCGACCGTCTTCAATTTTGTCACGATTTTCGTCATTCAATTGGAACTCTTGAATGATCCATTCTGGTAGATGTGGTTGAAGACGGTAGAGGAATCTCCTCAGGTTCAATTCAATCATTGCCTCACAAAGATGATTCAGATCCAAATTCCTAGGTAGAAATTTGTCGCAAACTTCAGCACCACTGTTGTAGTTCTCAGCATCACGAAGACACAATTCGATCTTTTCTTCATCATAGCACACTCAGGTCATAATTGGTTGCATGCTCAGCATTCTCACTCCAATGCCTTCAGTTCGGAAAACAGTCTTTGGATGGATGAAGCGAGATCCTCAGCTTTTTTCCAATTGAAAACTAGCATACTGCATCCACATCTTTGATGGATTGAACTGAAAAGAAATTAGAAAAAAAAACATTAGATCAACCATTAGTCATCATTAATAATACTTACTTAAGACTTTATCATTTTTCGATGAAGTGAGTGTGTTCAACAATATATGAAAATGTTTATATGTTTCCCTACAATTGATATCCAAATCATCTCATGTACAAATAAAACACTAATACAAATGATTACTACTAATGCTATCCGTTGAGTGGGTCGTATTGGACGCGTATACTCTCTCTCTCTCTCTCTCTCTCTCTCTCTCGAGAGAGAGAGAGAGAGAGAGAGAGAGAGAGAGAGTGGCGTCACCCCGATGCGTTAAGGTGAAAGCAGTGCGGGCATTCGTGTCTCGAACTTTGCGGAGTGAAGGTGTGTTGTTCTCGGGTTGGGTGGTGTCTGTACACTATGTATGTATGCAAACTAGTTCGCATAGACTTCACACTGTTGTGAGGGTATGGGGCCGGGGGTAGTGTGGGGGAAGTGTGAGGAGATGGGGGAAGTGTGTGGGGATGGGGGAAGTGTGGAGGGATGGGGAGATGGAGAAAGTGTGGGGGAAAAGGAAGTGTGTGGGGTGGGGAAAAGTGTGAGGGGATAGAGGGAAGTGTGTGGGATGGAGGAAAGTGTGTGGGGAAGTGGGGAATTTTTTTTGGTGCGGTACACATCCCACCTATGCACCAGCCATATTTTTCAAGGTCATATGCACCAAACATATTTTACAAGGTCGCATGCACCAGACATATTTTTCAAGGTCGAGCCGGTTCAGGTCATTCACCCCACGTGACGTCATAGTGGTGGGGGGAGGCTTAGAACCGGCTCATATCTCCTACTAATGTTCTACATTTTTGACAACGGCCAACAGCTCTCGCCTGGTGACACAATAACACAATGATTGCGCTCTGGTTTACTGAGCGTTTTGCTGTAGTAGCCAATAACTTTCTCCTGTCCATCTGAGAAAGGATTGCCCCAAGTACCACCTTGCCGGCGTCCGTATCTAAAATGAACTTTCCGTCAGGTAGGAGATAGCTCAAAGCGTTGAACAAAGCTCTTTTCAACTTCTTGAATGGTTCTTGGCATTCCGCAAACCACTGGAACTGGATCTGCCCTTTTGTAAATCGGGTCAATGGTTTAGCGATGTTGGCAAACCCCAGCACGTACCTGCGGTAGTAGGTACATAAGCCAAGGAATCTTCGAAGCTGATGTATGTCTTTTGGACTGTGCCAATCCTTAACTGCTTTTATCTTTTGTTCGTCCACTGGCACTCCTTCTCCAAACGTGGCCAAGGTAACGGACTTCTTTCTGGAACAGATGGAATTTCTTGGGACTAAGTTTTATTCCAGAACTCCTCAGACGCATGAATATCTCCTCCAGATTTTTCAATTGATCGTCAAACGATTTTCCGACTACGATTATATCGTCGAGATACACTAGACACGTCTTCCATAAGAGCCCTTTGAGAACCGTCTCCATCAATCTCTCGAAGGTCGCTGGAGCATTACATAGCCCTAATGGCATAACCGTGAACTGCAACAATCCTGAGCCGATGGTGAAAGCAGTCTTTTCTCGATCTTCTGAGGCCAATTCAACTTGCCAATATCCACTCTTCAAATCCAAAGTCGAGAAAATCGTGGAGCCGGCTAGCGTGTCTAGGGTGTCGTCGATTCTTGGAAGAGGGTAGCTGTCTTTCTTCGTCACGTTATTTAACTGGCGATAGTGTACGCAGAATCTTGTCAAGCCGTCCTTCTTCCTCACTAATACGACCGGGAAAGACCACGGACTGTCAGAAGGTTCGGTGACTCCTTCTTTTTCCATATCGCTGACTATCTTGTCTGTTTCTTGGCCAGAGGGAGTCTTCCAGCTGATTGCCGGATTGGTCGGGCATTCCCAGTGTCGATTCTATGCTGAACCACATTCGTTCTGCCACCTTTTCCTTCTCCAATGTCGAAGATTTCCTGGTACTTCTTGACTAACTCCCTCAGTTTCGATCGGTGAGTTGGTGGTATGTCCTTGGAGGAAATGTCAATCAACTTCTCCAACTCTTTAGACAAGTTGTTGGCTTGGGTAACAGAAATGCATACACCCCGTATCACAGAGGAAATGGACGAATAGTGCTCCAGCATTGTTCCTTTCTTCAAGGTCACGGGAAAGTAGTTGACATTCATGACCCTGACCGGCACAACTTTATCAACACGCAACAGGGTCTTTCCCAGTGCAATTTCTCGTCCTATTTTCTCGTCGTGTATCTTGGGCTCTAACATTACCTCCTTGCCGCTGCTCGCACTTCCGTCCAAGCGAGCCTCCAGGATGGTTTCATCCCTTTCAGGTACGCACACGTCTTCAGACAACAAGACCCTGATCGTCTCTTCGCTTCTTCCATGAAGCACCGGCTCTTGTCCGCCGACACGTAGGACGCCGTCTTGAAAATTCAGCTCGAATCCTCTGGAATTCATTATGTCCATTCCAATGATCGCGTCGTCCTCTATGTCCGCCACCAATGCACGATATTTCAATTTAGTGCTGCCCAACACCAACACCAAACTCCAGAGCGCCTGCCAGTGCATCCACGAGATGTTTGGGATGAGCTAGTGTCAAGGCCTGCCTCGATTCTTGGTCGCGAAGTCCGTCCAAGAATGCCTGAACTGCTAACCGCTCCATTAAATTTTCCGGTGTAGCAGGATATGCCAGACGAACCAATCGAGCAATGTCGGCTTCAAATTCCTGTAGGGATTCTCTTGATTTCTGGAATCGGTTCTTCGCAGTGAATGGTAAACGTGCTCTAGGTGGGCTTGTCCATACCGCAGCTCAAGATGCTTTACCAGTTGGCCATAGTCTTCCTGTTCCTGGGCCGTGAAGGTTTGCAGAATATTCGTTGCTTTTCCAAGCAACGCCTATGTTAATGCTACCGCCTTTTCTCCTGCATTCCATCCATTCGCTCTGGCCGCAGATTCAAATTGTCGGCGGTAATTTGCCCAAGGAGTTTTTCCGTCGAACTGGGGCGGCTTCAATGAGAGCTTTCCTGGTTCAGAACTGGCTTTGACATCTTTCAGTTCCGTAATGGAGTTTTCGGAAACATTTTCTGTGGTGTGGGCAGAATTAACGATTTGGTTTTGCAGCTTGCCAATTGTTTCCTTCATCTTGCTGACTTCTGCCTCAAATCTGTCTTTGATTTCATCGCTTAATTTTTCTTTCATTCTCTTCATTTCTGCCCCGACTTCATCTTTGATCTCCCCTTTGATTTCTTCTCTGATTTTGTCTATCTCTGTCTCGATGGTACCTATTCTTTCTTCGAGTAGACTTGCCACACCACAAAGTTCTTTTTTTAAGCCTTCTGCATTTTCTAGAAGCTTCTCCTCCAGGCACTTCGAATTTTGTTGTTCATCTTTTAAACTCGCGAAGCTTGTTTTACAAACTCTTCGAATTTTCTAGACATTTAGAACAAATAAGATGGGCTATATCGGGCTTCTCCCCCTTCAAGTCACCAGGGCCTGACGGTATAAGACCAGCCCTACTTCAGTGGGGACTGGACACTCTTATGCTACACCTGGTTGGAATATTCAGAGCCTATCTAGCTCTGAGGTATATTCCCAGTAAGTGGAGAGAAGTAAGAGTAGTATTTATACCCAAACCAGGTAGGATGGACTACACCCTACCAAAAGCATTCCGACCAATTAGTCTCACATCGTTTTTCTTAAAAACCATGGAGAGGCTATGTGAGCGGTATATAAGAGATGAAGTACTTGTTAACAACCCACTTCATCCAAATCAGCATGCATATACCGCAGGAAGGTCTACTGATTCGGTCCTTCACCATGTGGTTGGCAGAATTGAGAGATCATTGGATAACAAAGAATCCACCCTGGGTATATTCATAGATATCGAGGGAGCGTTTGATAAAACGACCTTTCCAACAATTACCCAGCAACTACACTCCAGGAATATACCCCTGGTAGTAGGAGAATGGATACTCCAGATGCTCTCTAGCAGAGCAATAAGTATTAATGTAGAAGACATCACAGTAAAAGGACTGGTCATGAGGGGATGTCCACAGGGAGGGGTCATATCACCCCTTCTCTCGAACATAGTCCTGGATACCCTAATTAATCACCTTAACAAAAATGGATTCTACACAATTGCATACGCAGATGACATAGTTATCTTGCAGACCGGCAAATTTGTAAACACACTGTGCGATAGAGCGCAGGATGGGCTCAAATTAATAGAAACATGGTGTAAGGAATCGATCAATCCCAAGAAGACTGAGATGGTCCTTTTCACCAGGAAAAGAAGTTTAACGGGCTTAAAACCTTCCGAAATCTTCAAAAGCAAACTAAACTTCTCTGAAGAGTTGAAATACCTTGGTACTATCCTCGACAAGAAGCTAACATGGAAGTCTCATCTACAGAGTAGAGCAAAAAGAGCATACGTGGCTTATGAGCAATGTCGGAGGACAGTGGGACGCGCATGGGGTCTTTCACCCCGTGTAGTCGCCTGGATCTACACTGCAATAATAAGACCTATGTTAACGTATGGAGCCATTGCATGGGGACCGAAAGTTCTACAAGCAACGGCCATCCAAAAATTATATCAAATACAGCGACTGGCTTGTTTAAACATCACAGGAGCCATGAGAACAATACCAACCGCGGCAATTGAATTAATCACGGGTCTGACCCCTCTGGATCTGTACGTTAAGGAGGTTGCGTTAATGGCCATGGTACGATTGCGCACGGCTGGTGTAAACCTAGAAGTAGGAATGGGTCGATTGAGGCTGGGCCTATGGCGGGAAGCGCTTACTGCGCAACCTCTGCAGCAGGCAACAAGTGATGCAATTGAAACCAGGTTTGTGTTTAATAAACCCTACAAAATACAAATTGAGCAGAACACAGAGTCAGATGCTTCAAATGCAATACGGATTTATACAGATGGCTCAAAAACCAAAGAAGGCTCAGGATGTGGAGTGTACTCCAGATCACTAAGCCTAAGGATTAAGTGAGGAATGGGAAGAAATACCAGCGTGGTCCAAACAGAACTGGCTGGTATCTCACCCACATAGCAATAGATATTCCAGGTATATTTCATGAATATACATTTAAGGATATTGTATTATGCTATGAATATGCCATATATATATATATATATATATATATATATATATATATATATATATATATATATATATATATATATATATCTTCTGGAGAATATTCCCTGGAAGTGTTCCTGGCGAACCTTTGATATATTTTAAGAATATTCCTTGGGAATATTCTTGGAATATCTTATAATATTCTTAGAATATCTAAGGTATATTCTATTAAGAATATTCCAGGAATAGAACCCGAGGAATATTCATAAAATATTCAGGATATTCTTAGTTTATTGTAGGAATATACAATAGAGAAACACCATAGAATATTCTTTAAATATATTTTATAAATATTCTAGGAATATTTGGAATATTCCAAGAATGTGACGAGTAACCGCTATTAGGCATGTATATATTGCATTTTGATACAAGATTCACACAAGTAATAAAACACATAATATTCATAAACAAATATATTTTAAAAACAATATAGGTACACTGAAATATTTGACGTTTCAACCAATATTAAAAATAAAAAATCTAATTCAAAATATTTATTCACTGAATAAAATATTCCTGAATACTGTCATATTACAAATATTAGAAATGTATTCAAATTAGGATGTTCCTACTCTCAAACAAATGTATACTAAAAAATATACTAAAATAACAACTCTGTGAATTCATCAGCACTAATTAAAAAATAATAAATATATCATTTCATTGAAAAAGAAAAAGTGTATTACATCATGAAATAGGTTAGGTTAGGTTTCTCACTTAGAAAAATAAACCCACAAATGAAGTATTTAAAATGAGTGGTATGATGGGTTCTTCAATGAATTTCACTTACTTAAAGTTATTCAAACTTTACTCACCAGAACAGTTTTCCTTATATTTGTCCAACAATGCATCAGCCAGTGTTTCAATAGTAATACCTGAAACAAAATGTACATTAACGTTCATTATCACTATTTGAAAGTGGCACAATAAAACTGGAATAAAAATCAAATAGATATTTTTCGCATAGGTTACTCATGAACATTTACAACATTTTATGACTTGGAGAGCAACTTGCATTGTCTTGTTGAAAAGTAATCATTACGTTTTCAGTTCCTTGGCGCACCTGCCTGTACCAGGTACCACTCTGTTTCCTTTTGGGCAAATTGATACTATCTTGGAAACGAGTGATGAAAATTATGAAAACAAATGATACAAAAGAATGTGTCATTCACTTACTTTTCTCTACTGAAGATACACAACTGAAATCACTCTAGTTCAAACATGTACTTAGTCAAACCAACAAATCCCACACACCAACTCTCCTCGAACCTAAAATGAGGTATAGTAGGTTAATCACCATGACTTTACTATCGATACCTACTATTGCATTTTACTTACTTTTCTTGAAGACTGAATAGATGCAACTCTCCTGTTTGAAGATCCAAAATCAAACTATTCGCTGTACTGCAAATTGGACAACCCCAAATTATAAATGGTACACTGAACGTGACAGAATTATACTTTGATAATAACACCAACACACCATGCATTAAACACGCGAACCTGCCACGTCAACCGCCATATTGAATCAAATGTCGAATTTAACGCAAACGCAAATGTACCATGCATTAAGGGACAGCCGCTTTAACAGAGCTTATTCGACTGTCTCGCGCTACACTTCAATTGACCAATGAGGAACGTTTACTCCAATTATTCACTTCCCCATTTCTCTGTTTCCAGGATTTTTCGCTTTGTAATTAATTAATTTCAAATACAAAAAGACAAATAGGATGAGAATTAACCAATTTATTGATGCAATTGGTTCATTTATTGGCCCATTCAAATTTTTTTGTCGTTTCCAACAGTTGCTGTTGGAGCAATTCATCCAGAATCTTTGCGTTGAGTTCAAAAACTGGTTAACACTATCAGGGTTATATACATTAGGTCATGCATTCGATTAAGATCTTCAAATATTTTTGTTTTTAATAATATTGAATTATTTGAATACGTTATTATAAGATAATTCAAAATTCCATTGTATAGAATATTCCAAAATATGCCGTGGGGATATATTCTAAGAATATACCATATGGTATATTCGATCGACAATATTCTTAGAATATTCAAGGGAGAATAATCCATTTATAGACATTCTATGCACATTCTTTCGGGAATAATCCTGCCATATTCATTCAAGCATATTCTATGAATATTCTAAAGGCATGTATATATTCCAAGAATATTCTATGAATATTTGGAATATATACGTTCGTTTTATGATATACAGGGAATATTCCATGAATATCTAGTGCTGTGTGGGCAATCGCCACAAAAGAAATAACCAAGAAAAGAATTTCTGGCAAACACATAACATTCTGCACTGATAGCAGACAAGCACTATTAGCCTTGAACAGACAGCGTGTTACTTCAGGGCTAGCACTAGAGTGCCACCAAGATTTAGCCAAAGCCTCCGTAGATAATAACATTATCCTGAGGTGGGTTAAAGGGCACGACAGGAGTAAAGGTAATCGCATTGCCGACTCTTTAGCCAAGGAAGCGGCTGGACTAAGAATTTTAGGACCCAGTGGCACCCACGGCCTGATGACTTTGACAATTGCGGAACTAGTCAAATGTTACACCCATGCTTAATCTTTAAAGAGATGGGATGAAATCAAAGGATGTAACCTTGCCAGGATCACCTTGAGCGACCCTGGGAAGCTGGCGCCGAAGAAATATCTGGCGATGACCAGGAAAAATCTACGCCTTACAGTAGGATTTCTGACTGGCCACTGTCAGCTAAGGAAACACCTACATAATATGGGGCTAGTGGACACACCTCTATGCAGGATGTGTGAACAGGAAGATGAGACTGTCAGGCATGTCCTGTGCGAGTGCCCGGAGTTATCGTCAATAAGAGAGTGTGTGTTCGGCGAGTCTTGGCCTACACCTGCCGATATAAAGGAGATGTCTCCCAGCGACCTGTCCACCTTCCTGAAAAGGACATGATGGACGATGACCTAGGAGGACAACTCCTCGGGAGGATGTACAATGGGTCACATGTGGCCTAAGTGCGTGGGCTTACACTCACCCTCCCTACTCTACAGATACAGAGTATCGAAGAAGGAAGTTTCTGAATCAACAGTTGAAGAAAGCTAAGTCTCTTAACCCCTCAGCCAAAATACATAGAAATAAAATTGTAATCGGGAACGAAGTCTACTCTTACGAACAACTGTGTGAAGGCGAAAATTTTGATTCCACACGAATTGAAACCATCAATCCAAACCAGCCTGTCCCTGAAGAAGAAAGTGACTAATCAACTACAGAAGCAAAATAGCCGTAGACCCAATAACCTTAATTAAATAAAAAGAACTAATAGGGAATTATTGAACACCGGCTTTTAAGGTAATACCTTAATAAAGTTAAGCCTTATTTGAATAAAGCAAAACCTTAAATGTCAGGGTAGAAATTGAGTTATTGGAAGTCATTCTTTAAATTGACAGTTCTTAGGACAGCGACATTTTTATATCTAACCTAAAAAAAAAACTACTTGTGTCTTTGCTGTTCAAATTTCAGTGATATTTTATTGTAATTTTGATAGCGGTTTAGAACAGTATGGAAAATATTTTGGAAGACGTAATTTTAGGCGGTGGGGCCGATGAAGATATTGAATTTGTTATAATGAATAATATTTTAATTAACAGAGATGAGGAAGGCCAAGGTCCCCCTTTCGAGTTGGAAAACCTGAGTGATGAGGAAGTAGTTAAAAACTTTAGATTCCAAAGGGGACATCTTCAAAGAATTAAAAATGTTTTTTTAATTCCTGATGAGGTTGTCACGGAGGCTGGTGATCGTGTCAATGGTAGGCTTTATTGTTATATATATATATATATATATATATATATATATATATATATATATATGTATATATATATATATATATATATATATATATATATATATATATATATATATATATATATATATATATATATATATATATATATCGCACTAGTATTTCTAAAATGCCACAACTCAAAAATCGGTATATTTGAATTGAGACTATGAAAAAATTGGTAAATATTTCTGTATCAAGTTGTATTAACTATATCAAGTTGTATTAACATCCAAACTGTATCAACTTGATATAGTTCAGATGATACTGTATCAACTTGATACAGTTTATATGATCGATAAAGAAATATTTATCGATTTTTTTCATATTGATTTTTGAGTTGTGTCCCTTTAGAAATACTAGTGCGATATATATATATATATATATATATATATATATATATATATATATATATATATATATGGTTAACAAAAAAATACATTTAAAAATATTTCTGTTTCAGGATTAAAAGCATTGTGCATAGTACTAAAGAGGTTAGCCTATCCAAGTAGACTTATTGACCTAAAAACCTTTTTCAATATGTCTGCGCAATCATTGTCTCAAGTAATCCGGACAACAGTAGATATAATGATTGCCCAAAAAGGGGACCTTTTATTGGACCCTAACCTTCTACAGTGGTTAGACAGGCAAAAACTGGAATCATATGCTCAAGTATATTGATGGATCTGATGATTATTAAAGCATTCCACAATAATTTTAGAATGCTTTAATAATAATCGGATTCAAATTGTTTAATACAAATCAAATCTATTTTTTACTTTATTACAATATTTGCCTTTTTTTAGCTTTATTCAGAAGTATAGTAGAACTGTAGTAGTACTATAGTAGCACTGTAGTAGGTAATTTAGATATCTTTATTATTTTAGGCAATTCTTGCAAAGGGGACAGCTATAAACAACTGCTGGGGATTCATTGATGGAACTGCCCGTGCAATGTGTCGTCCTTCCATTAACCAGGAAGAATACTATTCTGGACACAAAAAGTTTCATTGCCTCAAATATCAAAGTGTGTTTTGTCCAGATGGCATAATCACAATTTTAATGGGAGCATTTCCTGGACGTAGGCATGATGCAGGCATATTTAGGTATTGTTGGTACTATAAGTAATTTATTAGTCTGAACACTATATTTTTTTAGGGAGAGCAATTTGTACCAGCAACTGGAAGAGAAAGTAGTGTTTGGTGAAAATGATAAATTTGTTTTGTTTGGTGACCAGGGATATGGCCTTATGGAATTACTTATCACCCCTTTTCCAGGGTAGCCAAATAGGTTGCGACCTCAACAATTACAATTTAATTATTCGATGAAAACTCTTCGAGTTGCAGTTGAATGGGGTTTTTCGAAAATTATACAACAATTTGTATTTATAGATTTAAAAAAAAATCAAAAACTATTAATGCAGGACGTGCAGTCCCTATATAAGGTCTCTGTATTATTAACAAATGCACACACATGTTTATACGGTGGTCAAACAGCAGACTACTTTAATCTGCAACCCCCAAATTTAGAGGAATATTTTGGATAGTTTTTTGTAATAATTGTTGAAATTTAAAAAAAATATAATTTATTATATCAGTCTTTTATTGAAGTCAACAATTATATATTGGACAAAATTTTACAAAAGTAACATTCCTAAACCTACAAAAAACATAACATTGTTACAAAAGTCAGTCTTAGACAGTCAACAAAAATATATTAGACTCTAATTTATAATTATTAAATCGACAAAAGTAACATTCCTATTCTTACAAAAACTTAATATTTTTACAAAACTTTCTTTAAATCACATTTTTTTCAAATCACAACTTTATACTCTAAAAATATCAATCATTTTTGGTTTCAATCGAAGGAAGGTCAAAAAATATACAAAACCAACAGATATAATCTGTCAAAATTATACCTTATTGCACTTTTGTGCAAGAGTATCTATCAGTTTTTGCAATATGTTAAAAGTAACTTCTTTTTCTTTTTATTTCTCCATCCATTCGCTGTTTCCGTTCTTCATTTTCAAGTTCTAATTTTTGTTTTTCTAATTTTAGCTTTTCTTCATTAAGATTAATTTGTCTTTCTTGTAAAGCAATTTTTCGCTCTTCTAGTTCTAATTCATTTTTTCTTATGGCATAGTCTCTCTCCTGTTTTTGAAATAAATATGTCAAGGCATTTCTTCTAATAGGTTGTCTTTTAATTCGCGTCCCCGAAGGGCCTAACATGTTAATTGAGTTTACAATTTTTTTAGACTAAAATTGCGATTTTACAAACAATAAGGATGAGTTTATCAAACAAAATCATTATTTTGAAAACAAAAAATACAAATATACAATCTGTATTTTTGTATTTTATTGTGACCCCAGGTGTACATTATAAAAGAATGAAACAATAGTCAAACTAGGTACTGCTTACCTAGTACACTACTTTTTTGGTCTGTAGACTGTGTTTTACGTATTGGAGTGGCAGTTGATTCCAGACACCCTCGAGTCTTTTTAGGACTTATGACCTCCAAGGTCCTTTTATCACAACTATTTTAACTCAAAGAATTTATCTCCAATGTATTTGTATTATTAATTTGATGACTTGGCGGCTCCAGCTCAATGTCAACACAGCTAGCTGAAATAAATAGAACAATAATCTAAGGTAAGTATTTGTCTTCTGGAGATTTTAGAAACGAAAATGAGAATTAATTTTCTTCTATTTGCCAAGAGGTATACAAACATGACTATTTTTGAATTTGAGCAACACTTACCATAATCATGATCATAAAAAAAGATTTCATTTTCTTGGTCACATATGTTATAATTTCTTGTAAAACAAATTTGCCATTGTCTTGATTTTGGTTACATACTTGTTTGGTGGATGTGGAGGCATTTTCATTTATATGTTCCACTTGATCCAGGTAACTGTTTCTCACTTTTTTGCCTAACTGCGATAATTGTAAGTCTCTTGGAGTTTTTTTCTTTTGCCTGTCTAGGCCTACAAAGTTAAATTCTTTGCATATACACTAGCTTCTTGAAGTAGTAAGTCCCTTTCTGAACAATCCTCAATTCCTGATCTACAAAATATTGACGGATTTACTAACGTTAAATCTTGGTATAAATATTTAAATCCCTTGAGGGTTTAGGCGTAAGCAGAAAGTATATTGTAAACCCAACTGAGTTTTAAGCAAACGATCACAAAAGGAACCCTAAACCATAAAAAAATCCAATATATTATTTCTCCTTATGCTTAACATGGGGCTAAGAGACTAGACCCGGGTTTCGCATTATTGAATCTGGCTGTAAGGATTCAACCACAAGATTTACCACAACTGACCTAATGCTAAACCATTTTATATTGAAAGTGGAAATATATATATGTATATATATATATATATATATATATATATATATATATATATATATATATATATATATATATATATATATAAATATATATATATATATATATATATATATATATATATATATAAATAGAGATTTTATCGAGTGTGCATGATATAAATCAAAAATTAAACAATTTGTGGACACAACACTCAAAAATGGGGGGCAAACCGCGGACACGTGTTTCTGGCTATTGGCCTCATCAGCGCGGTGCAGCCAAGTGTAAAGATGGGAAACACTTGTTTGCCGAAATCAGGAAACAACAGAAACGCACGGAGTCAACAACAGGAGCCAACCGCACATTTGTGGTTCCAGTTAGAAGACCTAGAATTCCCAGGCTACATCTAACATGACCACGGAGGCAGCTATAGCTACCTGCGTGACATCCGGGTCCAGGATAAATACAAATAGAGATTTTATCGAGTGTGCATGATATAAATCAAAAATTAAACAATTTGTGGACACAACACTCAAAAATGGGGGGCAAACCGCGGACACGTGTTTCTGGCTATTGGCCTCATCAGCGCGGTGCAGCCAAGTGTAAAGATGGGAAACACTTGTTTGCCGAAATCAGGAAACAACAGAAACGCACGGAGTTTTGTTTGTTGTTTTTGTTTCTGTTGTTTCCTGATTTCGGCAAACAAGTGTTTCCCATCTTTACACTTGGCTGCACCGCGCTGATGAGGCCAATAGCCAGAAACACGTGTCCGCGGTTTGCCCCCCATTTTTGAGTGTTGTGTCCACAAATTGTTTAATTTTTGATTTATATCATGCACACTCGATAAAATCTCTATTTGTATTTATCCTGGACCCGGATGTCACGCAGGTAGCTATAGCTGCCTCCGTGGTCATGTTAGATGTAGCCTGGGAATTCTAGGTCTTCTAACTGGAACCACAAATGTGCGGTTGGCTCCTGTTGTTGACTCCGTGCGTTTCTGTTGTTTCCTGATTTCGGCAAACAAGTGTTTCCCATCTTTACACTTGGCTGCACCGCGCTGATGAGGCCAATAGCCAGAAACACGTGTCCGCGGTTTGCCCCCCATTTTTGAGTGTTGTGTCCACAAATTGTTTAATTTTTGATTTATATATATATATATATATATACATATATATATATATATATATATATATATATATATATATATATATATATATATATATATATACATATATATATATATATATATATATATGTGGGTGTGGAGGCATATATAAATAATTGTTGTACTTCCATATAAATCCTACAAGTGTTCCTATAGTTCCTGAAATCTGCCATTTTTTCCTTACCTAACTTTATCAACCTCAGATGTTGTTTGATTGTTCTAATTGTGAAGGCCTTGCCAGTCGAAATTTGCATGTTCTGTTTTATCACCTCCCATCCTTCGGGATTTGATAGGGGATTTCGTCCTACAAATTCTCTCAATAGAGCCAAATCATCATTATAAGTAAACCTTAATCTGTTTTTTTTTCGTGCTGTAGTCTTGACCAAGGTTTCGTATTGGTCCACTCATATTTTATAATTTAAACTTAAAGATTAAAAAAAAGTTGATGTTGACAACCGTTTTTTGTGAGGTTAGGTTTGGCGAATAAGGGAAATAAGGAAACGTTAAATACTTACCGTATCTAGTCGTAAATAGGGGAAAGCAGTATTTTATTATGGTTCCCTTATTGAATTTTTCCTAGTGCGCATGCGTACCTCCTATTTTCGGAACGACCATAATAAGGCATTTACCTTATAGCGTTTCCAATAATTCCCTAATAACAAAAATCTAGTATAAAAAATTATAATATTATTATTGGAAATATATATAATTTTCTTTCTTTCTGTGGCTAACACGATCTTATTTTTTAGATAGAAATTATTGTCTTATTTTTGTTAACGCAGATAATGAACCAATTTGTGAGGGACTATCAAAACGAACCATTTGATACATGCGAAATACACAATGATAATAGGTTGAGTTCAGCCTTGAACTTGAAAAAAACTTATTTCTCGATTTATCACAGTAATATTCGAAGCTTAAAAAACACTTTGAAGAATTTGAAGTATTCCTGTCTGAATTCAGAGACGTTTTTAAAGCATCATTTTAACCGAGACATGGAACAAGACTCATGACCCTATTTTCAATATTAGCAACTATAATGTAATTCATAGCATTGATCAGCTCAATCAAAATTATGGAATTAGCATATACATTCAATCTAACGTTATATATGAACACAACTTCATTAAATTGGGCGTAACAAATGCCATTGAATTGATTTTAGATGTAAATAATACAAAAATATGTATTATAGCTATTTACAGATCGCCATCAACCTGTATAGATGAATTTAATTATAATTTGAAGCAACATCTCTCCCAAATAGATTATCAAGAATATGATCACATAATTATCGTGGGTGACATGAACATTAATATATTGGAAGAACAAAATAAAAATGGTTCTATTGATGATTATATGAATATTCTTTCAGAATTCGGATTTGTTTCACAGATTAATAAGCCTACTCGCATAACTCAGACCTCCAGCTCTTGCCTGGACCACATTTTTCTAAAAAGTAAAACGTTTGTCCCAGAAACGGTAACTTCAGCAATATTCAAAACTTCAATAACAGATCATTTCCCTACGGTTGCGACACTGAAAAATGACACCCCTATACAAGAAATACCAAATAACAAAGCGAAGTTTATAAATAAGATAAATCAAAACAAAATGTTGGAACTACTACGTCAACAGGCATGGACTGAAATCTATGAAGAGAAAGAACCAGAAACGAGTATGAATAAATTCATTTCCACATTTAAAGAAATAATATCTCAATCAACCACATGCATAAAAGTGCAATGGTCGAAGAAAAAAAAGTCTTGGATTACAAGGGGTTTAATCACATCTATAAAAAAGCGTGATAAATTATTGTAACGAATTAAAGAATTAACTGTCTTAAACAAATTTATTTTAACAATACTTCACTATCACAACTAATTTATTTACACCACTCAGTAACTAACGCTTAATTTATCTTCACCGTTTGTTAACCGCCAGATTCGCTTTCTTGGTACAGACTGCCCTTCGGGACGAAGAGCGACGTTTTTATATTGTCAACGAACGTTCCGGATCCCTCTGCGGTTTTCGGGTCTCATCCGCATCCTTCCCGCTCTTTCGCGGTATTCCGTCATGCGTCATGCGTCGGTCAGGGCCGGCTTCAGATTCATTACATTATTTATCAAACACGTTAAAAATCCACGTAATGAAGACTACAAAAAAGAATATATTGATTATAGAAATAAGATAAATAGTCTCCGAAAAAAAATAAAAACTGATTACTTTAAAAACCAAATAAATAATAACCAAAACTCCTCAAAAAATCTTTGGAAAATAGTTAATGATTTTACAAACAATTATAATAATAAAAATAGCATACTTAAAATACAGTCAGACATAAAGGGCGAACTTATTGAGTTGAAAGATATTCGTAATGAATTCAATGATTACTTTGCAGAAGTAGGACCAAAATTAGCTGCAAAAATACCTTATGAAAAAATTGAAAAAGGGGAAATAAGACTTCCAAATTCTATGTATATGTCCAACACCGACTTAAATGAAGTTAGAGAAATCATAAGTAACTTGAGAGATAAAAAATCACCTGGTCTAGACGATATCTCGAATGAAATACTAAAAACATCATCTGAATTTATTTCTAAGCCAATTTCACATATATTCAATATAGCTAAAGAGCATGGCGTGTTTCCTAAACATCTGAAAGAGGCCAAGATTATTCCAGTCTACAAAACAGGGAAGAAAACAAATATTTCAAATTATCGGCCCTTGTGAATCTTATCCTCTATTTCGAAAATATTTGAAAAGATAATTAAAAAACGATTGATCTCATATCTGAATAAAAAAAACATTTTGTCAAAATATCAGTACGGATTTCAAGAACATAGATCAACCGAGGATGCTATAGCAGATGTAACATCCACAATATATAAGGCTATAGATGAAAAAAAGTTTGCCTAGGTGTACTACTTGATTTGGCAAAGGCATTTGACACCGTGAGCCATGCACTTTTGCTCAGCAAGCTTGAAAATCTGGGTGTAAGGGGTAATGTTAACAAACTTTTCAGTAGTTTTCTTGAAGATCGTACCCAAAGAGTCCAGATAAATGGCGAACTGAGTGAAAAAAAGAAATGTATCTTGTGGTGTGCCTCAGGGAACCATCTTAGGTCCTATCTTATTCCTTGTATATCTGAATTCATTATTTTCTCAACAATCTTGTGGGAAGATAATTTAATTTGCTGATGACACTGTTATATAATATATACCGCAAATGGATGGGAAGAAGTTAGAAATATTGCTGAACGTGATCTGAAATCATTAACTAAGTGGTTTAGAGCAAATCTGCTTACAATCAACGTTGAAAAAACTAAAGTACTTCCGTTCACTTGAGTCATATTTACCAGAATATATAAATATAAACATCAACTCCAAAAATGTCAATTTAGTTAAATCATCAAAATACTTAGGTATTCACATAGATAGCTCTTGAGATGGACTATTCAAGTGCATAACTTGAAAAATAAATTGAGAGGACTTCTATACAGGTTTCGCCAGCTACGAAATATACTAACCCTTAACAAATTGAAAATATTATACTACGCATTTGTAGAATCTCTTCTACAATACGGTGTAATTGGTTGGGGTGGTATTAATGCTACTGCACTCTATCCACTAGAAAAAATACAGAAGTGTATTTTAAAAATTATATATAACAAAAGCTCTCGTTATCCTACAGAACAACTCTATGGGGAATTAAAAATTTTAGATTTAAGGCAACTGTTTTCTAAAACGAGTATCACATTTCTCCTGAAAAATATAAATTACTTGAAAAACTTACCCCACAATCGAATAACACGAGCTCAAAACTCTGCAGCAGTGTACATACCAAGAGCAAAAAAAACAATTGGTCAAAGATGCATTACCTATATTGGAGCTAAACTCCTGAATCATGTTCCTGTTTCAGTTAAAATACTTAATAATATTGGTCTGATGAAGAAACGCATTAAAAAATGGATTCTTGAACAAAGTAGACAGTTTGTCAAAATCATTGTAGACCCAGCAAATTGATTCATTTCTTATTTACTCATTTATTTATCTTATTTCTTTTCTTCATGATTATTTTTTAATTTCCTCTTATAAGCTTACTCATAAGACGAAACAAAAAAAACAATTGTTCCCACAGACAGGTTCCATGTGAACCTAAGTGGCAATCGTTTTTTATTTGCACACTCTTATGCTTTTCAATATTCAATGTAATACTTCTAAGAAGATTTGGAAAATAAATATTATTATTATTATTATAGTTTCATCGATATCAACGGCTTCTCCGAAATTCGATATGTTGTCGTTTTTTGGAGGATTTCTTGACAAAGCGTCGGCTACATTTTCTTCACCTTTTATGTGTTCTATTTCAAAGTCATATTCGGATAATAAAAGTTTCCAACTATATAATTTAGAAGTAGGATCTTTTGAATTGGCAAGCCATTTTGAAGGTTTGTGATCTGATCGAATTTTGAACTTATTTCCGAAAAGATAGGGTCGAAAATATTTAATAGACTTCTTATGGGTTTAAAGTTCTATTTCATAGCATATTGGTTTATTATTTTGACAAGACTACTCCTATAGCGTATTGCGAAGCGTCTGTTGTCAATGTAAAAGGTTAAAGGTTTAGTGAAGTCAGGTTGTTGTAGTATGGGTTCATTACAAAGTCATTTCTTGCATAAGTTGAATGCGTTCACGAATTCAGGTGTATGTTCAACTCGTTTGTATTTTCTCAAACAATTTTCCTTTGTTGTCTATCTGTCTTATACCTACCTCAAAAATAATTATTCACCTGGTCAGTTGGTCTATACATTGTCTTTCACTGTAAATAAGTTAAGTAAAAATAGATATAGTCATAATTGCAGAATAGGATGTTTACGGAATCACTTCGAGTGAGACAACCTAAACATCTGAGGGAAGGGTGATGGAACAAATCACCGATGACTGGCAAATTGCCGAAAAGGCAGAGCCATAAGAAGAAGAAGAAGAAGAATTTGTTAATGGTTTTGTAATCTTCGCGAGGTTATTTATAAATTCTCTGTAAAACCCGTTAAGGCCAAGGAAGCTTATTACTTATTTATGTGTTTTAGGGATTGGAAAATTATGTATTGCATTAATTTTTTGGGATTTGGTTTTATGCCTTCAGCTGTTATTATATGTCCTAAAAACTCAACAGATTTTTTCAAAAATTCACTTTTATCGGGTTGGATTTTTAAATTATGTTGAAGCAATTTCTGAAAGATTAATTTCAAACTGTGTAAATGTTCATCCAATATTGGAAAAAAATGATGATGTGGTCCATATAGACGAGATATCTCTGGTTTATATGTTCCTTGAGAACATATAAATGATATTATATGATATTCATAATGTCCTCGGCGAGTTGAAAGAGCCGTCTTCGAAATACGGTCTTGATGCATTCTTATTTGGTGGAAACCGTTGGCTAAATCCAAGGTAGTAAAATATTGGGATCTACCAAGTTTAAGAATATCATCTATGTTTGGGATCGGAAAGCGTTCTGTAATAGTTTTTTCGTTAAGTTTTCTGTAGTCAATGACGAATCTTCATTTTGTTGTACTGCTAGCGTCCGGTTTTTTTGGAACTACCCAAATTGGGCTAGACCATGGAGAGGTTCTGCCTGGAATAATACCGTCGTTTAACATTTAAGCAATTTGTTTATCTACCTCACGTTTGTGGATTTGGGGAAATCGATATGTTTTAGAAAAAACGCGTTATTTGTCTGATGAGTTGTTTGAGTTGTGGAGGATAAAGGTTGGTCTGGTTTTTGAAAAACAGTACGGAATTGTTTACATAAACGCATTAGTGTTGTTTTTTGGCCAGAATTTAGATGGTCTTGTCGAAGTAAATGTTCTAGTTGTATAGAATCAGGACAGTTGAAATAATCTAACTCGTAATCACAGACAATCAAATGTTCTGTTGAATACACCTCGAGAGGAGTTTATAATGAAAAATGCACATCAGAAGCATTATAATTATGAATTTCGACACCCGCATTAGCATTTTTTATTGTACTTAATACATTCTGGAATGAAACAATAGTCAATAATTTTTTGTTTCAGGAATATAATAAGTTCCATCTGTAGTTGCATTTACTGGTATCTAAGTGGAATATATTTCATGACTTCCAATTGTAAGATTGTGAAATATTATCTCGATATAATATTCCTTGAGAAATATTCCAGTCAAATCCCATGGTTTTCAAATCTTTAAAACTCACAATACCGTCAAAGAATATATGAAAATCGAATAGTGTAAACGAAATCTGTTGTCTTGATTGAAATTCTGCAAAGGCCGGTAAAATTGCAACATATTTCGTGTGCTTTACTCCACAAGATGTTTTAAGAGAGTTAGGTTTAAATGACAATATATTCGGGAAAGTATTTATTTGCTGTGGCTGGATTTATTATTGAAAGATGACTACCTGAATCTAATAAAAGGTGTAGGGGTTGTCCGTCAGGCAATGCTATAGTAATGAAGGGTAAAATTCTATTATCTATTATGTTAATTTCTAAGTTACCTGACTTGAAGAGGGTTTCATCGAAAAATTTATGTTTTCTTGAGTTTCTGAATCTTGTTGCTCTAATACCTACCATATCTTGAAAATCAGTAAAATATTGATCATATGGAATATCATCAAAGTATTGCCTGTTTTGATCTGAATATTCATCATTGAAGATATTTTGGTAATCAAAAATTACAATATTTTGAAAATCAATATTTTGGTCAAGAGTTTCGTTTTCATTTGAGGGGTTATTTATTTAATATAATTCCTCGGCTTTGAATGTTGGTCTATGGTCAATGAAGCACTCTGGCAATTCTATTACTTCTTGCAAGATATCTCATAAATAAAATATATGAGAAAAATATATTCTACACATATAAAATGAAATGAAGAAAGGGAACGTTGAAGAAAATGAGAAAAAAAAATTACTTACGTTCTAGTTCTGGATGATTTTCAATTTGGTCTCAACTGCTACGGTGAGGATTTGTTGTTCTTAACCGTTAAAGGTGTCTTCAATATATTCGTTCCTAAAGTTTAAGAACTCCAGTAATCACTTTCCAAGGGTTTTGGCACGTTGACTCTTTTTTTCTGAAGACTAGCTTTCCTCGGATTATCCACAAGTCCTTTCTTGATATGAGAATAATCCTCGCCGACTGCGCTAGTTATGTTTTGAAACTCGCCGTCGTTTGGTCCGGAGAGTCAAATATGTGATTAATGATGAAAGACCTCTGATGAATCGAAGAATTACCAAGTCACACAGAAATAAATAAATTCACTTTGATAACTTCGTTTCAACTAATGATCTTTATTTCCGAAAGCTTATAATAGCAACAATATCAAAAGAATAGTTCACACCAATTAATACCTCATCTCATTCTTAATAACTATTCATACAAATTCTAAAATGTAAGTCAGCAAAATGTTTCTTAAAAAATAAACACACGAAGTGGGTCCATCGGCAGAAACACTATCAGCGCTCTTTCTCTGGAGGGCACTCCAGGCACGGCCCAGCCATGATGTGTGGTGGAAATATATGGTCCGGCGTCAGGACGACGCAATGGCGTTCATGCATATGTAACTACTTCGCGAAACACAACGAATCACCAGTCTCTCTGCGCGAACAAATAAGTCTTATAGTCATTTTCACCGCAAGCGCTCACAGATTTATTTTACAAATCCACTTCTGATCACCACTTGTAACAAATTAAAGAATTAACAAATTTATTTCCAACAATATTTCACTAATCACAAACTAATTTATTTACAACACTTAGCAACTAACGCTTAATTTATTTCCACTATTTGAATTCCTTGTTTCAACCGCTTGATTCACTTTCTGAACTGCCCTCTTGGGTCGGGAAGCCGGCCTTATATAATATAACGGTTTCTTCTAGAAATCTGTAGTCGGTCTGTAGTTTTCAAAAAAGAATAGAGAAAGAAAAGACAACTTTAACTGTTCTCTTAGGTCTCAAATAGACCTTAATAGGTGATAAGTGACTTCATCATGAATCTCTTCTTATCCCCAACAAGTCTGAAAAGTGTGGTCAAACCCATACAATCAATGAAAACGTCGTATGAGACTGAGCAATAACTGATGAAATTGAGTATCAAATGACCTCTTCATACTCAAGAAGGGAAAGAATACACGGTGGATTGTATCTATAGGCCCCCTTATTCTGGAAATTTAGATATATTCCTACAAGTTCTCAGTGAAATACTTGATATTGTACAAAATAAAATAAGAAAATATGATACAATACTATGTGGTGACTTCAATATCAATCTTATGAATACAAATAATGCAACCTCTTATTAACATATAATCTGCAAAAACAAATAAATGAACAGACAAGAATAACATCAAGATCTTCTTCACTACTGGATAATATTTTTATAAACTTCGCGAAAACGATCATCCTGGAGAAGTTATTACCTGTGCATTATCCGAGCATGAGACTCAAATGATCAAAATTGAAAGATCAGGAAAAATTGAAATTGAAAAAACAAATAAAAAAAAAAGAAAAGAGTATTCTCAGATGCTAAGCTTGATCAATTGAAAAATGAATTAAGAAATATCAACATGAAGATCCAAATGAAGCTTATAATCATTTCAATGGAGTCCTCAGATAACTAATGAATATAGTCACCCCACTAAAATCTTGTAAAGCAGACACCAACTTGAAAAATAGAGATTGGATTACCATAGGAAGACATCAAGCAAATGTAAACGACTGTTTGAAGGTGATTGACAATGTTTCATGATGAATTTTACTAGTTCGGACTTCCATTGTCTACTATATAAAATGATTTGAAATCCCAGAAACAACTAAAAAAGAAGAATTGAAAATGAATAGCTGAAAATAACAATTATATTAACCAAAATAAACCTGAAATGAAATAATAGTGAAATAAATTACAAGTAAAAATAGAACAATTGAATAAATAAAAATGAAAGTAAAGAAAATAAAAATAAAAAGTGGAGAGATTCCAAGTCACGTTAGTTCACGACGTTTTGATTGTTAGTATCTACAATCGTGTTCAGGTGATGACTGGCTAGTAAAGCAGTAGTTGAAGATGAAATACCAACTGAATTACTGAAACATGTATCATAAGATTTGTGAACCTATTGCACACATAATCAACTTATCATTTTTGACAGGCATTTTCCTGATAGTCTTAATATTGCACATGTCAAAGCTATCTTCAGAAAGGGAAATAAACATGGAATAATCAACTAGAGGCCCATTGCAATACTGTCAAATGTTAGTAAAATCTTTTTAAAAAAATAATATACAATAGACTGATCATGTATCTAGAAAATAATATTCTTCTAAGAGATATGCAGAATGGATTTAGAAGTAAGAAATCGACTTCTTGAGCTAACTATCAAACTCTATGTAAGGTAATTGAATCTATCAATAGTAAGAAGGCTACAACAGCTGTCAATCTGGACTTGTCCAAGGCTTTTGACAGTGTTGACCATAAACTACTGATCACAAAACTGTCGTTCTACGGTATCAGAGGGTATCACTCGAACTAATTATGTCCTATTTGAAAAATAGACAGCAATGTGTTACTAAAAGGGATACTGAAGGAAATATAATGATCAGAAATGCTATATATCGTAAGAGGTGTACCCCATGGGTCAGTGTTGGGCCCACTACTATATATTCTTTACACTATGGTTTTCAGTTCAACCGATCACAACTACCTACAGACAAATATTTTTTTTAAAGCTGAAGATTCTGAAGGAGTACTTTACATCACACAATCTCAAACTGAACAAAAACAAGACACAAATCATATCAACCCAAAACGGCACAAATAATACTTTAAGTAATGGTGTAACTATTTTAGAACCAGTGACCCAACTTTCCTTTCTTGGAATTATAATTTACTCAAAGCTGGACTGGAAGAGCCACATAGATAAAGTGACAACACAGATGTCAAGTTACTGCTATGCCCTGAAAATAATTACACAAAATATATCCACTGAGGCTGCGATGTTAGCATATAATGGTTATATTCAGAGTCACATCACTTATGGCATTATGTTCTGGAGAATGTCTTCACATACACAAAAAATATTCATATTGCAAAAACGGTGTCTCAGAAAAATATTTAATCTTTCTCAGAGAGAAAGCTGTAAAAAATATTTGTAGAGAAAAAATATTATTCCAAACAGGTCTCTATATTTATGACTTTGTGGTATTTGTCAAAGAAAATATATCTCTTTTTGCGACTCATGATAGGAACCATACCCACAACACACGCAAAACAAAAATAACCTTTTGAATAGAAAGACACATTTGACCTATCTTCAACAAATATACCTTGTTCAATCATCAATATTTATAACAAGATACCTGAATCTCTCAGAACTTTGTCTTCTATGATCATGAAGAATAAATTGAAAACTGCTACTCACCAAAGCTTATTATTCGATGGAAGAATTCTTCAATGATAATTTAAACTGATGCTGTTCGCGCTATTTCATGTCATATCATTCTGCATTGTGATGTAGTTTAGTCTCTTTTGAACCCTATATATATAGATGTGTGTTCGTGTTCTGTATCTAATATATTACATCAAGTATACTGACTAGATACATTCTGTATAGTTTCTGTTTATGTATTCGCCTCTAAATTTTCAGCAAATAATAGTTCTTGATATATTTTCTCGTCTTTAATATTCCCTCTGTAAGATAGCTTCATTAGTTGGTAAAGTGGACCCATCCAACTGAAGTGAAAATTTACAAGTTTTAAGAAGATTGCACAACGACTCTTCGACATTTTCAGCCATTTCACCAATTCGTCTTTGCACAGAATTGTTGCTCAAAGGGATTTTTCGGATAATATCTGCCGCTGGTTTATGGAGCACAGTAATTTATTACTTTTTATTGCTGGAAAATCAACTCTTCTCCAATGGTGTGCGGTTCACCTGTTTGAGCAATTAACAAAGATAAATTGTAGGAAGATCAGTCAGTCATCGCCTTGCTTAGCAGCCGCTGAAAAAGTTTTGATACACTTGGCTAAGCATTGTGGCTACATTTCATTCAAATGACCTTGAAGGCTTCATCACTATATTCGAAAAATTATTTTAGACAAAGAAGGCACAAAGGTGAAGATGGGTTCACGGCATTTTCAATAAATTCGTATTCAATATATTCCGCGTCATATTGCCGTCTCTTCTTCTTTGCTTCAGACATAGTTTTGTTTTCACAGATACGTAAGTAAAGTGTTGAGCTTGAGTACCTAGTGGCTTGAAGTAACCGATACATTTTGTCAAAACAAGTCCTTAAATATACAATGATATAGACATATACCTGAAATAACAAGTGTTACCTGAATTATCGTTACCAATGATGAAACAATAACTATTTATCAAGGTAACCAACTATTTACCCCCAAAAAACCTACTTGTGGATTTTTTCAGCTACCAATGGATCTTAAAGTAGTTGTCAAAATTCACAAATTCAAAAGGGGAGAGCTGCATAGTTTTAGTTAGGGTTTTGGAATTGGGGTTTTCATACAATTTATTCATTTCCAATGCTTCCAACGAATTCATATCCCTTCTATAATTGCATGCATGGATAATTTTCATGTTTTCTATATTTATTGTGTGGTTTGTTTCTTGTAGGTGTTCATATAATTATAGCTGATTTTTTATGCTCCAGGTATCTTATGTTGAAAACCACCTACTATCTTAATGACTGCGCACGAAATCATTGATGGAAATGAAAGAGAAATTACAAAGCGGATTACGCTGCATGGAAGCATTTAAATATAGCACACACCGGCAGGAATAAGACAAACATTCACAAACTAGTTTACCTCATTTAACGCTTAATTGCACTGAGCAGATAACAAATAAGTATCAATGAACCAGCCGTATCAACGTCCTCAATACCGCGCTCTTGGAGTAGGTACAACAGCGGAGAGGGACGAGATGCAACGGTATCAGAGGACATCGGACGGAGTGACGAGCAAGTGCGATGCGTGCGTGCATCGTCAGTCGCCGGCCGGACCTGTATAAATACAGGATTGCACAAATAAATCGTATGATATTTATTCGCACCAAACGTAAATTATAATTGAAACTTCCAATTTCAATTATTTTTTTTAATAGTTTAGGTACAGAAATTTTTATTAAAACAACGATAAAAATGGTTTAAGTTTGACGATAGTCGTGTCACGAAGTGTTCTGGCGATGCATTGAATTTATTGGAGCCTCTGGAGACACCCTACATTTTGTTTTATGAGAGAGAGGACATTGTTAGATCAAGATCTTCAGATGATGTGGTGCTGCAGGTTTTTCCGGGTTTTTCTGCAGCTGAAAAAGCAAATGCGCCACTGGAATCAATGAAGTCGCCCCGGAGCGCCAAATAATTTTTATTGTTGTATTTATTTTATTTTTATCGTTGTTTAGGTACATAAAAAATGCCCCCCTCTAGGCCTCCAGCGCCCACAAGGGGGTGCTATCGCCCAATTTCGAAACACTGATCTATACGAAGTCAATTCAAACAGCTAAATAAAAGACTAACGGCCGATATCATAATCAATTTCTAAAGTCCACTTTACCGAAAGGAGACTTTACACTAAAGTTCCCTTTAAAGTAGCTGTTGCCGTAATTTGGTTTCATAATTGATATTAAGCAATTTCCATAAAATATTTTTTAAGTAACTTTCAAGATGTTTGTTAACTTGGAATTCATAGATTTTGACAAGATTGGTCATATTTGGCGAGTTTTTCCGTTCCGTGTTTAAATAAATAAGGTTAAAAGTTGTGGTGTATATTAATTGTTCGTGATATTATAGGATCTTGGAATGGATGCATCATCTTCAGTTTTTAAGAATTAACTTCCAAAAGAATATACTCAACAATTGGCTGTAAGTAAATATACCATTTTTTAAATGATAATATATTTGTAACCTGTTTATAGTTGTCAAGAGAAATTTATTTTTTCTCTTGGAAACATACTTGTTTAAACAAAATTTGCTTCCTTAGATCAAGGGGCCCCCTAGAGTGTCCTTCTGATTGTTTATCATTCTGTGACTGAACTGGCTAGTATATCCTATGACCAGAGGTCATAGGATATACTAGCCAGTTACTATCCTATGACCTCTGGTCCTATGACCAGAGGTCATAGGATATGCTTTTTTAAGCTCTCTATATCCTTTGTATGAATTCAAGATGAGAAATTGGTCGAATGGTCACAAAACTCATCTTACAAAGTTCTCTCATTTCTGTACAGATTTAGACCACAAAGGATTTCAGAGTTGTCCTTCATAACATTTATAAAAATTTCAAATTGTAACAAACCCAGTAAATAAATAAATAAAAAGATAACAGGTGTTTCAATATATGTATTAAAGATGTGACAAAACAAAACCTGTAAAAGAATGGTGTTTGGATAAGGGCTATTTCAAAATGAGTTATTTCAAAAACAAAATAACTTATACAGGACTTGTTTTATATGAAAGAAGGCTATTTATTTGCCTAATAATTTAATTGTCAAGTTTACATTGAATCACTTCATCCAGCAAAATTAGCAATGAAGTCTTGAACAACTTTTTTGAGTTGGGCATCTGTCTCTTCTGTAATTTTACCCTCTTTGGCAATACTTTGCAAAATATTCTGGTGGCTGCTCCTGAAAATTCAATAATTTGGTAAAATTAATACTGAACTAAAATTTTATGGCATTTTTCATTACTTTCAATACATCCCACAAATTATTCAAGCTTTGTAAAATTCATATTCAGGTTTGAGAAATCCACCAATCAAAAGGGCTGTTGTTAGTTGAATTTTTGTTTTAACCCCTTCAGTCCCCATGTCCACTGGTATGGACATTGATTTTGCCATGAATAAAACTCCATCTTTTGTGTGATGTGTGAATCATTCAAGCGCTTCACGAGTTCACTAGGATCTCGTACTGCAGTATCCTGCGAACTACCAAGCCATCTCTTCGAATTCAAACAAAATATACCATTTAGCATAACAAGTGAATCATGGCTACCTCATCGCGTCGTTACAAGGGTAAGTTTATTACATTGTGATCGCTATAATTCGAATGAGTTCATGATTATACTTCAACTAAATGTTGAATATAATTCATTGAATGTGATTGAATGAATACAGTTTGCAATTATTGAGAAATAAGTTGTACATAACCTACCAAAAAAGCATGTCCAGTGCAAAGGACATTGGGCCTTGAAAGATGCATGCGAAAAAATGTATGTGTTCGTGGCAGTGGACATTGGGTCTTGAACATTTTTTTTTTTTGTAGACAAATATGATCCTGAAAATCCAAAAGACGCTGAGGAACTGTTGGAATTTTTGAATGATGATGAATTGGATGAAGAGTCCGAGAAAATGTTGAGAAATCTTGGGGAAACTTCAGATATAGACTTTTTCTCTGATAATGATAGTGACGAAGATATACTTCTGCCGTTTGCTCCGAAGACATTCAGAGTAGGAGCTGATAAATTATCGTTTGAAGATGAAAAGCTACAGAATAAACAATTGGCAGAGGAAGAGCATGCAACCGAATCCTCAGAAGTAATTGACAGTGACACAGAGGATGATATTCCTCTATCAATTATTGCAGAAACATTGAGAGCTGAGGTAAGCAATTCGCGTTCGGAGGAAAATAAAATACCCGACTGTTATAAAGACATTATGTCAATTATCACACCCAAGAACAAAATTATTTACCGAAAAAATTACGAACCTTTTTCTCCCCAATCAGAATACGACTTCACATTTTCTCCACAAACAAACGAAATACTGATGCCAATTCAATATTTTCTTAGATATATACCTGAACAACTCTTTGATGTTATCGCAGAAATGACTAATATTTATGCACTTCAGCAAGGAAAAACTAGTTTCAAGCCAACCCATGCAAATGAAATCAAAATATTCATTGCATTGCATATCATAATGTCTTGCCTCAAATTCCCCAGAATAAGGATGTACTGGGATGTTGATTTCAATATGTCTCTGTTCAGGGATAACATGGCACGAAATAGATTCTTTCTTCTCCGAAACAATCTTCATATTGTCAATAATTTGGAAAAACCCGATGACTGTAAAGACAAATTATTCAAGGTGAGGCCTCTTTTAGATAGCATTCGGAAGCGTTGTCACGAATTAGAAGTTGAAAAGGACCTCAGTATTGACGAACAGATGGTACCATTTAGGGGTCAGTTTAGCATAAAGCAGTATGTAAAGGGGAAGCCAAATCCTTGGGGGATCAAGATTTTTGTTCTATGTGGTAGAAGTGGTCTTATGTATGACTTTATCGTGTATCAAGGCAGTACCACTGAATTCGATGAATTCCTCTTGAATAAATTTGGTCTTGGGGCTACGTCTGTTCTGCATTTGTCCCAGAGAATTCCAGAGCATAGACATTTGTATTTCGAAAATTATTTTACCACTTATAATCTTCTGGAAATTTTGAAATATAAAAAGATAAATGCTGCTGGAACCGTGAGATTGAACAGGTTCAATAAACCTCCACTAATCACTGACAAGAAAGCAAAGAAAAAACCGAGAGGTTTTTCAGAAGAAATAGTTAGTGAAGGTTCAGAAATAATTCTATGTAAATGGTCTGACAACAGATCCGTTGTTCTTGCTTCGAATTTTATTGGTAAAGGCGAAGAAGATGAAGTGAAACGATGGGATAAAACAAATAAAAAATATGTTCATGTAAAGAGACCACAGGTGGTGAAAATGTACAACAGAAGTATGGGAGGTGTGGATAAGCTAGATCATCTGATAGCACTCTACAGAATATATGTCAGATCAAGGAAGTGGACACTAAGAATGTTTTTTCATGGTGTGGATCTAGCTATAGTGAATAGCTGGTTAGAATACCGCCAACACTATACCGATGAGAATAAAGAAAACCCTAAGGAAAAAGCATTAGACTTGCTCCACTTTCGTCTCCAATTGGCATATTCTCTCATGAAGATGAATATTCCCGTCATACGAAAGAGAGGACGTCCGTCAGATGCATCTCCAAGTTCGTCTATCACCAGTACCCCTACACATTATTGTAGTGAAAGAAAGCGACTATTTATGGAGGTTCGTCATGATCGCTTGGATCATATGCCCAATTATGATTCGAAAAAAGAAGCAACCCGATGTAAATTTGAAAAATGCACGAAAAAAACTCATGTTTTTTGTGACAAGTGTAATTTACATCTTTGTTTTCTCAAAGAGAGAAACTGTTTTCTTTCCTTTCACAGAAAATGAATTCGTACCTATACATTTGTAAAATTATAATTCAAATAAAAAAAGTGTTCACTGAAACAATTGTATTACTCTTGAGTCCTGATGTCCACCGAGCGGGACACTTCCTAAAATATATAATAGTAAAAATAATGTTCAACCCTTGCCCTCTGATGATCCTAAGATGACTTCTGATCACGAAACATTCGTTATTAATTTTTTTTTCTACCTTACGGAACCACTTACGGAAAATAAAATGAGAAAAAATATGTATTGCCTTACTTGATGTGTTCTGAGAACTGTTTTTCAAAAACAGTAATTTTAGATGGGTCGATTTTATCCAGGTGTCCCCTTACACCGCAGTAGATAATAGCCACTTGTTCCTCAATTGCCATGGGCACATACTGTCCTTGTTTCAACAGTTCAGTCAAACGAACTCCTCGATTCAACAGTTGTTGAGTAGCTGCATCAAGATCAGAACCAAATTGGGCAAATGCGGCTACCTCACGGTACTGAGCCAATTCTAGCTTCATGGAACCGGCGACCTTTGAAAAATATTGAATACAATTACTAATTTCATAGATAAAAACAATGATAATATCACTTTCTACCATTTTTAAATCTTTCCAAGTTGTGAAACTTTTCTTGAAAAAAATCAACATTTTGACACACTGGTATTACTATGATGTCCAAAAAGAAGTGTCCAAATTTATATTGACTCAACTTCGATATTTCTAAAATGTTATGCAAAATTGGGCAAATGCGGCTACCTCACGGTGCTGAGCTAATTCTAGCTTCATAGAACCGGCGACCTTTGCAAAATATTGAATACAATTACTAATTTCATAGATAAAAACAATGATAATAATATCACTTTCTACCATTTATGAATCTTTTCAAGTTGTGAAACCTTTCTTGAACAAAATCAACATTTTGACACACTGTTATTACTATGATGTCCAAAAAGAAATGTCAAAATTTATATTGACTCAACTTCGATATTTCTAAAATGTGATGCAAACAATTAATCAGTTCAAGTGAATGAATATCAATCAAAACATTCTAGAAGTGAATATGGAAAACATGATGAATTATATAATATGAAAATAACACTACTACTGTCTATCATTCTCACAATCATAAATTTATTATAAATCATGTCCTTATATTATACATAAAATACAGTCTGGATGTAAATAGCCTTTTTTGAAGAAAGAAGGCGTAAACGTAGCTTATAGAACGAATAATAACCTAAGTAAATTTATTAAAAACAATAAGGACAAAACTTTGGTGTCGGATAGATCAGGAGTATATAAGCCGACTTGTGGCTCTTGTCCAAAACTGAATATTGGCCAAACAGGAAGAACATTTTTCCAACGAATTAAAGAAGATAGGAGTAGTTTTGTAAATAGAAAGACCAATTCCACATTTGCAAACCATCTTTTAGCAGAAGGACATGAGTTCAATCATGAGTACGAGGTGTTACATTTAGAAGAGAAGAGTTTGAAACTTAATCTTCTAGAATGTTTAGAAATCAATAGATTCAAGAATTCGGGTAATTTACTGAATGATCAATTAGAACTCAATAACTCTCCGTTACTGAATATATTTTTTCAAATGTGAAAATGGAACATAAGTGCAGGTAATTTAATTCGTTAGAAACTCAGGTAAAATATCAGCTACTTAAAATTCAGGTACTTCGTTTACAGGTACTTTGATTTCAGGTACTCCATAAACTATATATATATTTAGTATTGAATGTGTAGAATTAGTTGAAAGACACGCCAGATGAAGCTTCTGTATGGCGAAACACGTGTTGCGTTTTTGTAAAACAATTTAGTGAAAATCTCACAATAAAGTGTTTTTGGAATACGTTAATAGCCTCTCAATTTTCGAAACGGGCAAGATATCAGAGTCAGACGAAGCTTTTGTGAAAAGGAACCGGTTTTAGTAATTTTTGAAAAAATAGCCAATAATGTGACATCACTTGCCGCTGAGATGGAGGAAAGGAAGGTCTTTGGACATTTTGTATGAAAGGTTTTTCAATTCTCTATACAATAACCTTCAGCTTTTTGAATTTCGATACCTGGTTATGGAGTTACCAATGTTAGAATTTGGGACTAAGAATTTCGTAACTCTGCCACCCAAAGATTTTTTTAAATAAGTTTCAATTGAAAAAAAAATTGTGAAATATTTTTCAATACATAAGTGGGTAACTTCAAGGGCAAAAATATAGTATTTTAATTTAATTACCTTATTATTTATCTCATACTTGAAAATTTCATTTAAAGAAATGTTCAAAATGTTCTCCTTGAAACCCCCTGACAGTAAAAGTGTATTTTGGAACTCATTTGTATTATTTTGGAATGTATCTGGGTTAAGCTAGCACAAGTTTCGGAAATTCTGTCTCTAAATTCCCGTATTGTCCCAGACTGAAAGTTACTTCCTTCTTTGCATGATCTACACATCTTTATATAGAATTTTTGAAATTGATTGCTTCCTTACTTTCTTTGGAAGATTTCCACATTTTTTTTATCAAGATGGAGAAGTGGAAAGCGAAAACCTTCCTTTCCCAAAAATTATTCTCTCCTAAAAATATACCCTTTCAATTTAAACAAGATTCCTATGGCTAGAATTTAATCAAATACGTGGATGAATGTTATTTATGTACTGTAATCGTTGACACGAGTGCATTCAATTCATTCCGTGACAAAAAAATCTTATATTTTTTAACAAATTGAGTGTTTTTTCTTATAATGTTATCCGTATTTGGTACTGATAAAGCAAGTGTCTTAAGGCAAAACATCGGATGTCTACCAGTGAGGATGACAGTGTTTCATGTAAGGGACATTTTATCTCTTTCATTTATTATATTGTGTAGGAATCCTGTGAATGATGTCTGATTCGTTAGGAATGTTTGGAATACAAACGGAATGGAGAAAAGTTTTTTTTTGTATAATTCATTGTTCATATGAAAATATTTGTTTTGAAAGTATTTTTCTTTCATGCAATTCAATGTTTATATGAAAATAGTTGTTTCAAGAGGGCTTTTTTATCAGTTTGTGCTGAAAGTTGCTTCTTTACATGAAGTAATTTTTGAAATTGATTGCTTCTTTCTGTTTTTGGTAAGATTCCCACATATTTTGTATCAAGATGGAGATCCAAAACAACAAACAAGATTCCTATGACTGGGATTCAATCAAATAAATGAATGAATGTTATTTACATACTATCATCGATGACACGAGTGGATTCAACTCATTCCGTGACAAAAAGTCGTAGTTATATGAACGAATTGATTGTATTTGGTACTGAAAAGCCAATAAGGCAAGTGTCTTACGGCGAAATTTCGGATGTCTACCAGTGAGGATGACAGTTTTCCATGTCAGTGAAATTTTACTTCTTTCATTTATTATATTGTGTAGGAATTCTGCGAATGATATCTGATTCGATCCCATACGAATGTTTGGAATACAAACAGAATGGTGTTCTTTGTACAATTCAGCGTTCATATAAAAGTATTTGTTTCGAAAGTATTTTTCTGTTGTGTAATTTAATGTTTATATGAAAAAATTGAAGTACCGGCACTTCTAACAAAATGGGTAAGTGATTTCGCAAAGAGTCCGTTATTCACTGCTAATAGACAAGACATTATTGAAATTTAAAATGTACAAATAAGATGAAGAAGAATAAGAATAAAATTCACATAAAATGTAATAAAAACACAGTACAACATAGATTATGTCTATTGATATCAAATTCAGGAGCATTCTTAGTAAAATATCAGAATGTTTTAAAAACATATGCGTTGTTTTTAATATAGAGTAGAGTTTTTAATATAAAAATAGATGGTAGGGTTAGGATATTATTTTTTTTAAACCATCGAAACGTCGTGAAGTAACTTGTTTTGGAATCACTTAACTGGTTTTCTTTTGTTTACTTGTTTTATTTTTCACTTGTATTTTATTTCACTGTTATTTTATTTCAGAGATTTTTTTGCTTAATATAATTGTAACTTTCATCTATTCTTTTTAATTTTAAATTTGTATTGGTTCTTTTAGTGGTTTCAAATCATTTTATATATTATTAGACAAAGGAAGTCCAAACTAATGAAATTCACATCTATTCATATCTCCAAAATATTTACCATTCAAAAACAACAATCAGAGCTTTAGTTGGAATTGTTCAAATGGAGAGCTGTGAGAATTGGTTTATAGAGTTCAATACAGGCTGATTCACGGTGGATGGCACATTAGACGTTTCTGGTGAACCAGACAACGGATCACTTTGAAAATTTAATGGAGGGCATATTCGGACATTCTCTAGCCAACTAAAATATTTTCGACAATGCGGTGTTGCCGCTTCTATTAGAAAGCAGTAGCAACTTTGATTTTTCAAATGGAACACTCTGTATATAATATTATTTTTGGAATCTCCAACAATTGCCCGACAACTTTTCTTGATATTTCCCTATACCTATCTGTTACCGTTTTCGAAATAAAAGTTAATTTCAATTTTTTTCTTCGAAAATCATGACTTCTAAAAATGCCGATATCTTTTAGTTAAGAAGTACTATGATATCGAAATTTGGTTTGGAGTTAGGTGATACTTGGACACTTCCCACACGTCAGCCTAATCTCCGTTACTTCAATACAGGGTGGTAAAAAAATACAGTTTTTTCGTTTGCTTGAAAAAGTTGCTGAAATTTGATTATTTTAAATGGAACACCCTGTAAATTTGCTTTCTTTCTATGTATATCATACCTATACCTAACTAGTCAAGTTTCGGACTTATGAACATTTATTTGTGAAAATGTCCCTTCAGAATAGTATTTCCATTCGGTATTTGGTAAGCAGGCCATGATTACTATTTGACAGTAGCGTTGTGACATTCTCCTAATAATATCGACATTTTCGTCACTTCAGAAGTTGCAAATACCTTCAAAACGATGGAACAAAACTATTCAAACGAAGTTCTTATGAATTTGTTTATTATTTTTGGACAGTGTGACAAAATTATCAGCAGAACATGTAGAAAGTTCAATGAAATGTATCCGAATCTACCGCCAATGAACCTCAAGAAATTTATACGAATTCAGAACAATTTCAATATGTTTGGATAAACTTTAAAAAAGCACCAAGAAACTTGAAATTGGAAATATTGATATGAATAATTATAAAAAAGTAAAACAATCATGTGGAATATTTCAAAATATGTTCGAATCGCTGGCCGTTCACTTCCAAGCACTTTAAAATGCGGGTGTTGACTGCTTTCGTGGTGGCAGATCTGATTTCATTGGGATCCAAATCTTCAAATGTTTGGGCAATCCTTTCTAACAATTCATCTCTCGAACGCACGGGTATTTTGTAAACTTTTTCTTTAAACATTCCCCACAAATAAAAATCTAATGGATTAAGATCGGGTGATCTCGCTGGCCAATTCCATGGTCCCAAGCGCCTCATCCACCGATCGTCAAATAGTCTATCCAGTTCTGTGCTCACTTCTCTTGTGCAATGTGCAGGAGCTCCGTCTAGTTGGTACCAACAGTTTCGATAATCTTCAAGTGGCAGATTATCCACGAAACTGTCTACAGTATTCTCCAAAATATTCAGGTAGCTTCTGGATGTTAATGACTCCTCGTATATCACGTACCTCAATTTGTTGTCCATCAACATGCAGAAGACATTAAAACTAAATTTTTCTTGAAATCCGGCTCCTTTTTTTTGTGAGGATTTTCACTGGACCAATAATGACGATTTTTTCTATTGAAAATCCCTTCTCTCGAAAATTTCGATTCATCAGTCCAAATAATTTTATTTAAAAAAAGTGGATCTTCTTGAATGCGTGTCAACAACATTTCACAAAATTCTACTCTCTGTTGAGGATCTTGAGGCTTCATTGCTTGAATTTATAATCATGCATTTTATGTCTTCGCAAGATTCTTTGAACCGATGAATATTTTATACCCAAATCTTCTTCAGCACTTCTTATCGATGACTCGGGAAATGCGTGAAAATATGCTAAGACATTAATCTGGTTGTCTTCGAAAGTTACGGGTCGAGGCAAGTTTCTTGGTGCTTTTAAAGTTGATCCAAATGCATTGAAATTGTTCTGAATTCGTATAAATTTCTTGAGGTTCATTGGCGGTAGATTCGGATACATTTCATTGAACTTTCTACATGTTCTGCTGATAATTTTGTCACACTGTCCAAAAATAATAAACAAATTCATAAGAACTTCGTTTGAATAGTTTTGTTCCATCGTTTTGAAGGTATTTGCAACTTCTGAAGTGACGAAAATGTCGATATTATTAGGAGAATGTCACAACGCTACTGTCAAATAGTAATCATGGCCTGCTTACCAAATACCGAATGGAAATACCATTCTGAAGGGACATTTTCACAAATAAATGTTCATAAGTCCGAAACTTGACTAGTTAGGTATAGGTATGATATACATAGAAAGAAAGCAAATTTCAGCAGCTTTCCGAATTTTCAATAATATACAGGGTGTTCCATTTAAAATAATCAAATTTCAGCAAATTTTTCAAGCAAACAAAAAAACTGTATTTTTTTACCACCCTTTATTGAAGTAACGGAGATTAGGCTGACGTGTGGGAAGTGTCCAAGTATCACCTAGCTCCAAACCAAATTTCGATATCATAGTACTTCTTAACTAAAAGATATCGGCATTTTTAGAAGTCATGATTTTCGAAGAAAAAAATTGAAATTAATTTTTATTTCGAAAACGGTAACAGATAGGTATAGGGAAATATCAAGAAAAGTTGTCGGGCAATTGTTGGAGATTCCAAAAATAATATTATATACAGAGTGTTCCATTTGAAAAATCAAAGTTGCTACTGCTTTCTAATAGAAGCGGCAACACCGCATTGTCGAAAATATTTTAGTTGGCTAGAGAATGTTCGAATATGCCCTCCATTAAATTTTTCAAAGTGATCCGTTGTCTGGTTCACCAGAAACGTCTAATGTGCCATCCACCGTGAATCAGCCTGTATATTAACTCTGCTATCATGTATAATATACTGCAATTTGATACACATTCAAGAAAATTTACAAAAGTTTGCTATAAATAGAAACAACCATTCGTATAATAAATACTAGGAACAAGGATAATATTAGAGCGCCAAACCAAAGACTAGAAATAACAAGGAGAAGTAACTCACACATATCATTGAACAACTCACTGCCCCAATCAATGAAAAATGCAATCCTCGCTAATTTTAAAATAAAATTGAGAAAACATCTCTACGACAATGTTTACTATGATGCGTCTGACTGCAGCTTTACCGAGTGACTATCGTCATCAATGTAGGTACGGTCATCTGCAAGTCTGTTTTTATATTATATATTTATTTACTTCATTATGTGCTCGTATCATATATATTTTTTTCAAGTACCAATTTTTGTGATAATTTACAATTATATTATATATTACTGACTTGTCATAGCACTAAGGTGTTAGTTATAATTTGACCGATAAAAACAAATCAAATCTAGTTAATGCTAAATAAACGCCTTATCACTTCAAATAACTGTAGCAAATTTCAAACAAATCGGGATAAGGGTATTTATAATATTTTTTAAATACTGTTTTTTTTTAACTTTAACGCCCTGTAGCTCATAAACGAAGTTACTCCGGGCATATGTTCATAAAAACTTTTTTTAAACGATCTAACGAATCACCATCTGAAGGCTTGTACCGTAATTAGGAAACGCCCTGTATATAGTCATCCTATAAAAACTAGACATTTCGCACTAGTATTTCTAAAATGCCACAACTCAAAAATCGGTATATTTGAGTTGAGACTATGAAAAAATTTGTAAATATTTCTTTATCTGAACTGTATCAAGTTGTATTAACATCCAAACTGTATCAATTTGATATAGTTCAGATGATACTGTATCAACTTGATACAGTTTATATGATCGATAAAAAAATATTTATCGATTTTTTTCATATTGATTTTTGAGTTGTGTCCCTTTAGAAATACTAGTGCGATTTGTTTGGAAATCCGTACAGAGTATCTATCAAGAAAATTTTATTTGTTGCAGAAACCGATGAATACTTAATATTTGAGATGAACCATTTATTGATCTTTGGCAATATATTCAGGGATTCACTTTGTGAAATAACGGAAATGAATTTCAGTAAACTTTGCAGGCGCCAGTAACTATTAAAGGAAGGATATTTTATCAAGTATATTTTTTAATAGAATATTTAATATTAGTTTTGAATATAAAAAATAAGTTTTTGAATTCTACTGTATTTTGTTCCATTTTTTAAAGACATATGAGACGATGAAACAACAAGAACAAGATTTGGATGGATGTAGTTTACAAAATGTGTGCGACATACAGCACTGCTAGAAATATTGATATTTTTTAATGCTCAAAGATTTAGGAAAAAATCTGTACTCCTTTCAGAAAACAGAGACATAGAAAACGTATTGAGGTGATGAAACAGAAAAACAGAAATGGTGGCACATATGAAATCTGTTTATATTCTGTTTTTCCGTTAACCATCTGTCGCACCCCTACGAACGAGGTCTTACCTTTTAACGTGTGATTCCTAACACGGAAATATTTCTTAAAAACATGCAAATCCCACGAAGGCAAGAAAGTGAGCCTGATAGAAACATTTTGCAAATTTTGTTTGAAGTATTCTGAATTTACTTATCTCTAAGGATATTGAAAAAATAAATTAGATAGCAAAGAAGTATAAATTTTATCTAGCAGCTTTTGGTCAGGCAATAAAAAACGTCAATTTCATAAATGGTTCTGAGAAAAGTATTCAATTTTGTTGAATATCAGAATTAATGATTTTCATTCATTAACCACAAAAACTCTCATGGAGTTGTTGTATATTATCTTTATTTTCTTTCTGGTGTTTTCAGTAGATTACTTCTATTCCAGAAGTTCCAAATTCTACTTATTACGTTTATATTAGATTAAAATGGAGTGACAATAATCACCTGTTTCATAGCTTTGGTTTGAGCAGCTGATCCTACTCTTGACACAGAGAGACCTACGTTGATAGCTGGGCGGATACCTTTATAAAATAACTCTGTTTCCAAGAAGATTTGTCCGTCGGTGATAGAAATGACATTTGTTGGAATGTAAGCAGAGACATCACCGGCCTGGGTTTCGATGACTGGTAAAGCTGTTAGAGAACCACCACCATGGGCTTCTGACATTTTTGCAGCTCTCTCCAATAGACGAGAGTGAAGGTAAAAAACATCTCCAGGATAAGCTTCACGGCCTGGAGGACGACGAAGCAGCAAAGACATCTGTAAAATATAGTATGCATGCTGATCTCAACAGAAAAAAAAACAGAAATATGAATATTACAACTTTTACTGTACTTAGGCTTGAAAATGGCCTAACTGAATCACAAATAATACATGGAATTGTATGTTATGTGCTACATTTGTGAAGTTAGATGAAGGGTAACATGTAAATTACCATTCAATGATAATAAATTAGACATTCATCCATTGTTGTTCATTCTCAGAATTGCTTGAGTTTGTAATCAATTTTAATTTTTTTTAAATATAAAAGGGTGGGAGTAGTTACTTGAATAATAATTAAATTATACATAAGATTTGCTTTATTTCATTTCATTTTCAACATTTTTATATCCCAAGAACATAGGCGTTATTTTTCTCTAATATTCGACATGCTCACTCCACAAAACAAAGTCTGAGGAACATGATTTTATTGGAGTACATAATCTAGCACTGTTAAATAAATCTCCTTGTTTTGATCTTCAATCATAGACCTGTCCATACATACAGTGTGTCAATTTGAAAACTTCCCACCCTCAATATCTCCCTTCCAGTACATAATATGAAAAAATGGTCAGACAGGTCAACTTTATTTGCAAGGGGGACACTCTGAATGAATATTTTCAACCCTCGGGGTTCAACCCCCTAGGAGGGGTGGATGTTACCCTCAGAATTTCAAATGGAAAGGGGGGTCAAATGGCACATCATTTTGAAGGGCATTCAATTCGCTTGCCGACGGTGCCCTCATTTATTATTTTCCGATCAGCAGTATCCGAAAATGTAGTTCTAAACTAATAGAAGTAATTAGAATTGGCCTATACTAAAATGCCTGGTTATCAAGTTAGTATGCAAAGAAATACAATTTATTGACTCTCTTATAAGTAAAACTTGTGATGACGGGTCAGCTTTTCAACTTTCCATCAGGGGTAAAATTAGACAAGCCTCAAAAAATTTACATTAATTAGTTATCTGATTTCGGTGACTTTCATTTGGGTTTATTATCGGATTTAAAACTCTTATCCCTTTTTTGTTACTTCTGCTATAAAAAGTATCGTTTTTTGAGCAAAAAAGGTGTTCATCGCATTCAAGCCATTTGGTAGTACTATCATTTCAGTTTCATTTGTTGAGCTGATCAGCGATACCTTAGAAAGTGTATAAATTGTAAGAATGGTTTACACTATCCAAGACCGAATTGAAATAATTTTTATTTATGGAGAGGTGGGCAAGTGCGCACGAAGGGCGGCATCTCTTTTTAATGAAAGAAACCCAAATCTTAATATAAGTCACCGGTATGTGCTTGATTTGGTGACAAAGTTTTCCGAAACTGGTTCGGTGAAGAATAAAAAAAGGAATAACCCCAGAGTACTGAATGAGGATGCTCAAATTGAGGTGTTGGGAACATTTGCTGCAGAGCCGACTAGCTCCTTACGATCAGTAGCAGAACAGACGGGAATGTCACACGAGACTGTAAGGAAAGCACTGAAAATGCACAAATTTCATCCATATAAAATGCAGATTCTCCACGAGCTCCATGAGGATGATTATGACAGAAGAATAGAATTCTGTGAAATCATGACTCTTCGAATCAATGCTTTACCTAATCTTCTGTTCAATATCTGTTTCAGTGATGAATGTTCATTTTTCCTGAATGGCAATGTTAATAGGCAAAATTGTCGCTATTGGAGTGACGAAAACCCTCACAATTTTCGAGAAGGACATACACAACACCCACAAAAAGTTAATGTTTGGGCTGGTATTCTTGGAAATGCCATTATCGGACCTTTATTTTTTGAAGAAAACTTGAATGGTGATCTGTACCTAGATATGCTTCAAGCACCTATCGATCCACTTATAACTCACGAGCTCAAAACTCAAATTGATGCACACGGTAATTTACTGTTGCAGGAAGATTTGTTACATTTCCAACAGGACGGTGCGCCACCTCATTATTTTCGCCCCGTCCGACAATGGTTGAACGAGCGATTCCGGGAGAGATGGATTGGCAGAAGGGGATCAATTGAGTGGCCACCGAGATCACCGGATTTGACTCCATTAGATTTTTTTCTTTGGGGATATCTCAAATCTGTCGTTTATAAAACACAGCCCACTGATATGGATGACCTCAAAGGACGAATTACAGCAGCATGCCGGTCAATTAGTGGTGAAGTTTTCCAAAATGTTCGAGAGGAGTTCGAAAACAGACTGTATTACTGTTTAGAGCAGAATGGACAACATTTTGAACATATTATCAGATAAAGCGTAACAAGATGGTTGAAATTTGTTTTTTGCAATTTAGTATTTTTTGTTTGCACTCGATGCGTATTTCGTTAACTAAGTAGTTCTACATTCCTCTCACATCCACGAATTCGAATATTACTCAAGGGTTGGAACGATGCTACCTAGTACGATGCTCACCTTTTCCAATAGTCCATTACAATCATTTGTTTTGAATACCAACCTGAATACCAAACATCTAGTGCGGGCGAGTTTTAATCATTTATTCTTATTCACTTCTAATCACCGTTCGTTTGGAACGTTATTGTTCAAAAACTGCTCATCAAAAACTAATGAAAAAGGTATCATTGGCAAGAGAATTGAATGCCCTTCAAAATGATGTGCCACTTGACCCCCCTTTCCATTTGAAATTCTGAGGGTAACATCCACCCCTCCTAGGGGGTTGAACCCCGAGGGTTGAAAATATTCATTCAGAGTGTCCCCCTTGCAAATAAAGTTGACCTGTCTGACCATTTTTTCATATTATGTACTGGAAGGGAGATATTGAGGGTGGGAAGTTTTCAAATTGACACACTGTATATACATTGATTTCTTGACATTGAGTATGAGCATGTAAGAGTCAAGCCAGTGTTTCAGCAAAATAAGCCATAGTATTGAACCTTGCAGTGCTCCAAATGAAATTATTCTGTGTTCTCATACAGTATGCTTGAAGTTTGTCAGGTGAACAAGGTGGTTATTTAACAAAAGAGCCCAATATATTTATGGGGCGAAGTGGAGCCCACCTGTTTTTGACACTGTGGGAATGTATGTTTGTTGCTTTCATTTTGTATATTTTTAGATAAATAGGGACATAAGAGAGGAATCATTTAAAACCCATACTATTTAGATACTACGACGTGAATCCCACGCTCAAAAAACGACATATATATAAGTCGTAGTAATGCACCAAGCTGTTGCCAATATTCAGCAGTAAATAATTTCATTTCCGTCATATCTGAAAGTGCATCTTTTAGTCGCGAAAGTTTCAAGTGAAAGTAAGAACGGGCGATCGAGGAGAACTGAGTTAGCATCTCAGGCTTATTTACTGAGAAATCAGAAAAGGTAAGTACGAAGGTGCTTTTCTAAACGCGTTTATAATATTTTTTGTTGAACTATTGGTCGTTTTTTCTGTCTTTCAAAACGATTAAATGTTACTTACTTCTTGTTTACCGCGATATTGCGGATAGGGTTAGTCTAACAGAACGGACTGTAGCCTGTTTCATGGAACTTCTCATTTTGAAAAATACATTTACTCCAGGACAATATATTTGTGTTTCTTGTGCATATGGAATATAAATCTTATAAAATTCAAACTGCAGGCTAGTAAAATATAGTGATTTTTGTATAGAATTCGGTTTTGTTTTCACAATAAACGGAATCATGTATTTTTCAAACTCTATTAATTTTTCAATCTGAATCCCTAAACCAGCTAAATTTCAATACAATTACAACATTTTTTGGTTAAATTTGTATGTCGAAGAAGAAAGTAAATTATCTCCAAATAAATTCGAAGCTTCTGAAGATGATGTTACCTTCCTTCCTCAAGAAGAACTGGATAGAAAATGATAAAACATAAAATGACAAAAATAACGAGATATTCTCTATTTTTTTTACCAAAAAATGTGTAAATCTTTCAAAGGAAAATGATGTTACCTTTCTTCCTCAAGAAGTACTGGATAGAAAATGATAGAACTGAAAATGACAAAAATAACAAGACTATCAACTTCTCTATTGTTTTACAAAAAAATGTGTAAATCATTCAAAGGAAGATGATGTTACCTTTCTTCCTCAAGAAGTACTGGATAGAAAATGATAGAATTAGTAATGAACCAACTGAAACCATTCAACTGCTCTAGAAAATAAACAAAGGAGATTTATGACAGACATCATTCATTTAAATGATAATATTGGGAGCAATGAAGGTTTTCATAAGGTGGTACCTTAGGAGTCGTGAAAATAAAAATAAAATTAATATCGGCAGTGGTGAAAGTAATAGTAATTCCTATATGCATGGATCAACCCAAAAAAAAATTGGTTATTCATAACTGAAGTAAAAGGCATCCCCATACGCTATCTCCACCTTGTCGTGTTGCATTAATGATCCTGAAAGCCATGTCTCGCTATTGCTATTGGTAGGGCATCCCTTGCCGGAAGGGTTGAGGGTGACAAGCCAGACAAAGAGGGATACCAAAGCGAAACACAATCATGATAGAAAACTTGGAAGTTTCAAAACCTATGGTGCAGGGTGTCGAAAACTCAGCTTGAGAATGTCATTACTAGAATTACACTGAGGAACAATGAACTACTGAAGAAACTCGAATCAGCAATATTGAAAACAAACACCTTGCAATGAAAGATATGAACAAGAGTTTGTGGAAATTTCACGCTTAAATGAAGCTATGATTACTTCAATTGACGTTGCTGACATCTGAAAAAACCTTCACTTGAAACAACTGAATTTTCAAGAAATCCATCAATCCACCAAGTCATACTCGACTCATGAAGTCACCATCAAAGAAAATGAAGGGAAACTAAGCAAACAAAATGACAAGGATGGTATCGGAAGATCCAAAACTTTGAGCCATTAGTAATTTCTGATTACACAGTAGCTTCTATTTTTTGCAGAACTAGTTTTTCTCATGGTGGTACAGCCATTCTCCTTCATAATTCAGTTCTTAATTCAATGTCTTTCAAAACTGTTGTTGAATATAACGACATAATGGAGGAAAAAACTTTTGAAATGTTTGTTATACATGACCAGAAAAGAAATATCTTTGCAATATGTATATACCGTACACCATCCTTCAAATGTTGATATTTTCTTAGATAAGTTGGGTTACCTTCTTTCGAAAATACCACCAAAATCAAATGTAATATTAGCTGGAGATCTGAACATAAATTTTGAAGATAAAAATTCATTAGGCACTCAAAAATTAGTTTCTCAATTAAATTTGTTCAACTTGTTAATGCATGTTGAATCACCTACTCGATCATCCCGCTATTCTTCCACCTTCCACTTTCAATGAACTCGACATAGTTTGTACTGTTACTTCATGCAATCTTTCCGATCATGATGCCATACTGGGTTCTTTGGAAATGAACACAAGAAATAAAAATATCAACATTAAGTTTGGTTGACTTTTCAGTAAAACAAATTATAGAAAATTTCACACAGTTTTCATGTACGAAGTTTGCGCTTTATATCGCAAAAAACATTAAAACTCCATGAATCCTGGAAGTTGCGCTGGCGAACGAGCTTTGGATTTTCTGCTGCCCCAAAATGACTATTATGGCGGTTGTACATACCATTCTTGGCAAATTTGGCTTCATCTGTCCATATCATGTTCTTCATGAACTCAGGGTCCTCCTGTATCTTGATAAGAAACCATTCGCAGAATTCCACTCGTGCAGATAAGTCGTGAGGTTTCAGATTTTGAACCTGGTGATATTTAAAGGGACGCCATTTATGTTTGATTAAAATCCGGTTAATTGACGAACATGAAATTCTAAGTGACTTTTCTGAGTCTTTCAATGAATTTTCTGGATAGGCTGTGAAATAGGTCAAAACTACCATTTTGATGTCCTCATTGTTTACGAGTGTTTTTTTTTGTTGATGACAGACGAAAAAAATCCGAAATCACGGCAGTTTCTTAGAAGTCTTCTCAGAATATTTTTATTGGGTCTGTGTAGATTTGGAAATCTTTCTGCAAAAACACGTCAAGTTCTGTCCATTATCTTATTGCATTCACCATAAATGATTATTAAATTCAGGAAATCTTCATTAGAATATCCCAAACGAGACATTTTGCACACAAATAGAAAACTACGAAATACACGTCAATTATATCACATCAAATTTTGACATATTTGTTGTAACTTCATTTGTTTTCAAAGCTTTCTTGGTTTGGTATTGCTTCGAACGATTTACATTTCAAATATTTCTCAAAATCGGATTTTAGGTATAGGACATTCTTCATGAATTTGATATATTTTTTTTTCGTAGTACCCAAAAATAATAGAATAGTGTATGGTTTCCATTTGAAAAAATCGTGTTTCATCAGTTTTCTCGATGATGTTTTAGGTGGAAATTTCGACCACCCTGTAAATTATTTTCGAAAATTCGATGGACCTGTTGTGTTGTTTTGTCTGTTGGAGTGGCTTGATCCTTCTTCTGTATTTTTTTTGTTTGATTCTGTTTTCTAATGTATCTATTGTCTTTTGGGTGTATCCGTTCTCGTTTGTTGTTTGGTATATGATTTTCTGTTCTTTGTTTCGGGCTTCATTGCTAAGTGGTATCCTTAACATTCTATATATGAATGCGTTATAGGCAGCCATTTTGTGTGATGGTGGATGGTTTGAACTTGCGGGTGTGGTGGAGCTTGTTTGTGTAGGTAAGAACACAACGATAAGAAAACACCACACATTCTATCCGAGAGTTATCAACTTAACAAACGTACACTTCAACGATATAGAAATACAAACACTTGAACTAGGTCCAAAATTCAGTCCATAACAGAAAATCACGCCACAAACCATTGGAAACCTAATTGTTGACACAGAGATGGCTTTAAACCAAGTAGAAGCATCAAAAGTAGATGAAATCAGATCAGAAGCAATCAACACGCTGAAACAAATAATCATAAAACCAGAAAAGACTCCGGAGAAACCAGCAATCACGAAAGTTATCAAATCAATAAAAAGGAAGTAGATCTCTAACAACCTCACAGCAGTTAAAGCCGACAAAAGTGACGCCACAGTTATTATTGAAAAACAAATCAAAAGTGTAAGTGAAGTCAAAGATCTTGGTGTTACATTCGATACTAAACTGTCATTTTCTTCGCATATTACTAAAATCACACTGAAATCTTACAAACTTCTAGGTTATGTATCCAGGTTAAGCAAGGATTTTTCGACTAATACTTTGAAATTTCTTTTCTGTTCCTTAGTGAGATCAAATTTGGAATACGCCTCTATTGTATGGAGTCCTTCTTATTCTATTCAAAAACTGTCACTAGAAAGAATTCAGAATAAATTTTTAAAAACTGCCGCTTTTAAATTAGGAATGCAAGTAGGTCTCTACCATAACAGTGACGTTCGATCTATTCTTCGTTCAACTCCTTTGGAAAATAGGCATATTCAAATAGATTTACTTTTTTCATATAAAATATTGTCAGGGCACTTTTATTGTCCTGAACTTCTCAGTTTGATTAATTTCAAGGTGAAGCAACGTTAAACAAGGGATAATTCATCTGTCTTCATGGTGAACAGGCACGTGACAAACTATGGACACTATAGTCCTCTATCTAGAATTCTGAAATAGGCTAACGAGTCAGGTCTCAATTTTTTCCATAACTCTTTGGAAGTATTTAAATAGGAGGCCAAGGATTATGTATTTTCTATTTAATTATGTTTTTACTATGTTGGTTGTTAATGCGATTATACACTGTGTCCGTAAAGTATGGAACAAATTCATTTTTAGCTAAACAGGCCATTTTAAGAAATAATCCTGAAACACGTCGATTTTTGATGTTAATTTACCGTATTTTAAAATAATAATCTAATATACAGGGTGAATTACGTTCGAGTAATGACGTCACTGTAATTTTTTTTAAATGGAACACCCCCATTTTGTCTCAATTTTCGGATTACTCTAGCTGAGCTGATTCCAAAAATGTATCACATGTTGATTCCAATTGGTACAGGGTGGACAAAAATACAGTAGTTGTGTGTGTGCTAATAAAGTAACGCGTAACATTCTTTATTAGGTAAATTAGCAATATTATCAAAAATACTCATTGTCTAGCGGCAATTGGTTTAAATGTAACACCCCGTAGTTTGCTACATGTTTAGAGTAATAAAAATGAGCTGTTCCAAACATGTTTGGTACTTGTGGTCTAGCAGACAGAATATGAAAGGAATTATTTCTTATCTACATTTATAAAAAACATAGTCGTCTAGTTTTTTGTGAAATATCATTATTTGTTTAGTAATTTATTGATGTTCAGTGACAGTTTAGTACTACTATTTTTTTGGTATTCGTGAATATTCGAATGATTGCTTAGATTTAATTGGAAGTAAAAATGGAGTTAAGTGTAAAACAAAGAATTGAAATACTTATGATGATTGGGTATGGAGACAGATCGCGAACTCAGATGGAAGTGTGCAATTTGTTTAATGATAAATATCCAGAAAGACCTATAACGCGTTCAACAGTCAGTAAGCTGGAAACGAAATTTCGAGAAACTGGTACGGTTGCAAATGTACGCAAATCAGGTCGTCCCCCTGCAAATGCTGATACAGCATTAGATGTTTTACTGAGTTTTGAAGAAGATGCGCACACTTCTGTTCGTAAAGTTAGTCGCGAAATCGGTGATGGTAAAACAACGGTACACAAACTATTGAGGCTTGAAAAATGGCATCCTTATAAAATCAAACTTGTGCAAGAATTAAACGAAGATGATCCCGATAGACGACTCCAATTTTGCGAAGAAATGATGGATAAATGTCACCGAGACCCTCTCTTGATACAAAACATTATTTTTTCTGATGAGTCCACTTTCACGTTAAATGGTGAGGTTAACCGTCAGAATTGTAGATACTGGGCAAAAGAAAACCCCCACTGGATGCGTGAGCATCATACACAATACCCTCAAAAGGTAAATGTATGGGCTGGAATTGTACGAAATCGAATCATTGGACCCTACTTTATCGAAGGTAATTTAAACGGGGCAAAGTACCTTGAGTTTTTAAGGGGGTATCTCGTACCTACTTTACGTAATATATTTCCCAGCAGACGTAATCCTGGATGTTTTGATGAAAGTTTATGGTTTCAACAGGATGGTGCACCTCCACATTATGCTGTAGATGTTAGAAGGTACGTAGATGAAATTTTTCCGAACAGGTGGATTGGTAGACGTGGACCCACTGAATGGCCAGCGAGGTCACCAGATTCAAATCCTTTGGATTATTTTCTGTGGGGCCATCTGAAGAATGTTATTTATAAAACGAAACCAGCAAATATTGAAGATAAGTGAAAATTCGAACAGAAATAAACAATATTACACAAGAAACCATACACAAGGTTCAACAAGAAATTGTACACCATTTGGGTTACTGTCAAATACAGCAAGGGCTGCAGTTCGAATATTTAATATAAAGTCATGTATTCATTCCAGCATATTCTGTCCGCTAGACAATAAGTATTTTTGATAATATTGTTAATTTACCTAATGAAGAATGTTACGCGTTACTTTATTAGCACACACACAACTACTGTATTTTTGTCCACCCTGTACCAATTGGAATCAACATGTGATACATTTTTGGAATCAGCTCAGCTAGAGTAATCCGAAAATTGAGACAAAATGGGGGTGTTCCATTTAAAAAAAATGACGGTGACGTCATTACTCGAACGTAATTCACCTTGTATATTAGATTATTATTTTAAAATACGGTAAATTAACATCAAAAATCGACGTGTTTCAGGATTATTTCTTAAAATGACCTGTTTAGCTAAAAATGAATTTGTTCCATACTTTACGGACACAGTGTATATCAGTTTTAGTTGGTTTTTACTGTGTAGGGCATTAATTATATAATTTTGTATTCAATCATTGTAATACAGGGGTTTCCCGTTTATACTGAATAAATAAATAAAGTATAAAAGTGAATAACTACATAACGGAAAACGATTTTAGTATAATGAATGAAGATCCAGCCACAAAATTTGAAAGGATAATAAGAACGATTTGTCATGCTCATCCAACCACAACATGTAAACCTTTATTCAAGAATCTCCAAATACTAACCCTTCCATGTTTATATATTTTTGAACTGATTATGTACATAAAACGTAACCAAAAAGAACTAATGAGGAATGAAGACACTCATATGTATAATACTAGGAATAAAGAAAAACTTCGACAACCCTATTCAAGGTCATCAGTCTGTGAAAATTCACCAAAGCATATTGGTATCAGGTGTTTCAATAGAATAAGAGATTTGATAGATGTGAATCTGAATGACATTCTATTCAAAAATAAATTGAAAAACTTTCTTCTTGAAAAAGTATTTTATAATGTTGAAGAATTTTATAATTCGTGATATCTCATAATTGTAAGACTGACTATTGTATGTACAATTTTTCTGGTTTGTTTGCGATTAACAATTTATTTGTAGATTACCTTCTTTTCTTTCTTGACTAGTCTGATAAGTGTTATGTATGTGTATGTATAATGCCTTGTATAACCTCTGACTGATGAATCCATTCTATTATTATTATATGATAGTAAGAATAGATACTCTCACGGAGGAAAACGAGCTTCTCACAGAAGAAGTAAAAAAACTAAAATATGACAACTTCCTACTTAGAAACAATGGAAGGACTGTCCGGGAAATTGGAAAACTTCCACAATCTGTTCAACACAATACTGAAGTCAGAGAATCTAGAGAAGTATTCAATTCTCCCGAGAATAAAAAACCTGCCCAAAAGGAAAATGAAATATTATTGATTTCTGGATCGATAAAAAAAAAGATAAATGGTCTACAAAAATACTATTTCCACGCATTTCGTAAATCTGGGGCACCGGATGAAGAACTAATTAAAACAACCATCTCTGCCACACGACATTTTACCAAAGGTGATGCCCTCATAATCTGGTTGAATAAAACAAATTCATATTTATTAGAAGAATTATTGTCAAGAATGCAACACAAAAACATAATTGTCATCTCAGAACCATAAAGATATAACAAAAACGTTAATCAAATAATATACGAGAGGAATCTCTATTTTTTTGAAAAATTGCATCTCACGAAAAGGGATAATTGCAAATTGTTGGAATGCAACAATACCCTTAGACGAAGCAATTACTGTAAAAACGGATATGAATTGAAAATGAGTGCAAATCGGTTTTTGGTACACAAACTGTTGAAAATAATAAATGAACTCCAACCTTTATCAAACCAACATTTTGATATCCAGAAATCAAACTGCAAACCAAAATTTACAGCACATGACACAATCACAAAAACGTCTAATACGCCCTCAGAATCTTTTTTAGAACAGAAAATTCCAGGAATCGTTCTATCCTAACCATTCTCACCTTGAATATTCAATCAATTAGAAACAAAACAGACGAGCTTTTCATACTACTTGAGCAAATCAAATGCACTATCCTAAGCTAGTCCTCCTAACTGAACACTGGCTTGAAGATGATGAACCAATACAGCTACCATGCTATCAGCCCATTGCAAAATACTGTAGAATCGAATATTCACATGGTGGAACCCTTATTTTAGCCCACGACTCTCTGATGGAAGACCACAGTTTTAGTTTTGTGCAGTTTGAAAATCCAGAAAATATGGCAATGGAAAAAGACTTTGAAAATTGTACAATTTATTGTAAAAAGCTAGATCTTTACATAATTTGTATTTATAGAGCCCCTACCGGTAATAAGGATACTTTCATTGATAAACTTGAGTTATTGCTATCGAAACTACCGGTCAGTAGCTAAATTATGCTTGCTGGTGATTTCAATATAAATTGGTTGAATGAGGTTTCTATGGATAGACAAAAACTGTGTAATCTCTTGGAATGTTACAATATAAAAATGCATGTAAACTCAGCAACTCGCTCATCCCAATACTCATCATCATTAATTGGTTACTTTTGTTCTAATCTAAGCGAAAATCTTATATCATGTGATGTTGTCCCTTCAAATTGGTCCGATCACAATGCAATCTTCACAAGATTAAATTTCAAAGTTGTTGCAAATACAAAAAAAACACAGATATGGTCGTATATACAGCATCATCGCTCGAAAGCGACTGGAATAATGTAGTCAATTTTGAGCATTCCTATAAAACGTTAAAGCATCTCTTTGAAAAATCTTTCCCAATCCAAAAAAAATATATAAAAAAAAAGAAACTTTGGTTGACTAGAGGATTAAAAGTTTCATCAATAAATATGCGATCCCTGCATTATATCCGAAATTATGCAAAAAATTAAAGTTGCCTTAAATATTTCAATAAATACAGGAAAACATATAGAAATGTGATAAGTGCTGTGAAAAAAAAATTATCAAAATAGATTTGATAATGCTGATAATAAAATGAAAGAAGGGTGGAATATAGTTAATGAATTAAGAGGAAAGCAATCTAAAGGAAAATCCACTAACACAGCAATAAGTCCCACGACATTAAACAACCTTGTACAATAACCACAAAATATGCAGTTGATACAGTCTCGAGCAGTGACCCAATTAAATATTTGAAGGAAGTTCAAATAGGTCAAACATTTGATTTAATCCCCATTGACCTAGATGAATTGAAAGAGGTTATTCGAGAAATTAGAAATAAAAGAACATCAGGTATTGATGAAATGTATGTCAAAATCTTTGAGACACTGCCAGATTGTGTTTTGAACGTTATTGTCTCATTGATAAATGATTCCTTTGTGAATGGCTCATTTCCTGAATTTTTTTAAACTTTTGTAGTGATTCTGCTCTTCAAAGGTGGTGCCAGGGATGATCCAATAAACTACAGACCTATGACACTTGTTCCGACCTTATCCAAAATTATTGAAAAAATCAAAAAAGGCGGCTAATTTACTTTCTCTATAATAACATATTGAGTCCACAGCAGTATGGGTTTCAAAACAACAAAAATACAAGTGATGCAATTTTTAACTTTCTGCATAAGATTTATAGTGACATGAATTCTGGTGCCTATTCAGCAGCTGTATTCTGTGACTTTTCCAAGGCATTTATTTGACCTCGTTGATCACGGAATCTTACTGCGGAAGCTGAAACATTATGGTTTTGAGAACAGAAGCATTAGATGGTTTGAATCGTACTTATTGCATCGAAAGCAAATTGTAAAACTCTCAACCGACTCAAATGTAGGAGAAATCAAAGCAGGTGTCCCTCAAGGTTCCATCCTAGGACCCATCTTGTTTCTATTGTATATTAATGATATAACACAACTGGATCTAACTGCTAGCATCACATTATTTGCAGACGACACAACGTTGCTGTGGCAGGAAAAAGATCCTACAAAACTAGCTCAAGATGCCACTGTAGACATAAGCTTTCTTTAAACTTTGATAAAACCCATCTCCTCACCTTCAAATGTGAACTCCCACCTCTTAGTTTGAATAACAACATCCTCAAGATGAAATTGTCCTCCAAATTCTTAGGACTTCACATTGATAATAAGCTTAAATTTGAGGATCTTATTATCAGGTTGAATAAAAAACTTCTTCGATTGACGACTTGTTTATTTTGTGGAAATTCATGTTCACTGAGGATACACTACAAAAACACACTTTTGTCTATTTTCCACTATATTTCTTTATTGTTGACCGGTTTTGGCTATTACACCATTTTCAAAACTAACTGATTACATTTAAATCTGAGTAATTTATACCTATGTTGCTTATTCTATCATAAATGATTTGATATACCTGATACCCGGTACCTGCGTTTCATATACCTGTAAAATCCATGAACATAACAAAGCTTTTAATATAATGTAGGTTTTGGGATCTGGATTATAGGTTCAGGAGAGGACTATTATTTAAATCAAGTTGTTCGTTGAGGACAATAGAATTGGGATTTTTCTTTGACCTGTTTATTTCCATAGATTCCAACAGATTCATCATTTTCCCTTTTTCGCATGTGTGTAGGATCTTTAAATTATCTTTATCTAGTTTATGTTTCGAATTTTGAAGATGTTCGTACATTAATGATTTTTTATCTGAAATGACATATTCGTGGTACCTTGTATCAAAATTTCTCCCAGTTTGGCCTGTATATATGGCGTGGCATTCACCACATTCTATTCGATATATACCAGATCTCTTCCCTTTCTCTAATTTAGGTTTGGCATTAAATAATATGTTTCCTAAATTTCCGTTGGATGTGTAGGATGTTTGTACATTGAATTTTGAGAGATAATTTTCAATATTCTCGGAGATTCTACCAGCATAATTGATACTAACATATTTGTGTTCTGGTCTTGTGGAAATTGAGTATAGTTCTTTCATTATTGATTTTTGTTGATATTTCATTATTATGTTGTTAACTAGAGTGGTAGGTATTTTGTTATTAACTGCTATTTGTTTAATGATTGCGATTTCACTTCGGAGGTTTTGATCAGAAAGGGGTATTGTGAAAGTCCTATGTATCACTGACCTGAATGCAGACAATTTCTGTGAAATCGGGTTAAAAGAGTCAAAAGGTATTGTGCAATCTGTGAATGTGTTTTTTCGGAAAATGAAGTCGAGTTTATCATTGTTTTTGGATATTGTCAGATCTAAAAAATTTATCTCATTGTTCTCTTCTATCTCTACGGTGTAGACGGTGATCTTATCGTGTAGACTATTGAGGAATTTCAAGTAATGAGATATTTGTCTAGTTGAACCATCGAAGCCTACTAATGTGTCATCTACATATCTAAACCAGAACACAACAGGTCAAAGAAAAATCCCAATTCTATCGTCCTCAACGGACAACTTGATTTAAATAACAGTCCTCTCCTGAACCTATAATCCAGATCCCAAAACCTACATTATATTGAAAGCTTTGTTATGTTCATGGATTTTACAGGTATATGAAACGCAGGTACCGGGTATCAGGTATATCAAATCATTTATGATAGAATAAGCAACATAGGTATAAATTACTCAGATTTAAAAGTAATCAATTAGTTTTGCGAATGGTGTAATAGTCGAAACCGGTCAACAATAAAGAAATATAGTGGAAAATACACAAAAGTGTGTTTTTGTAGTGTATCCTCATTGAATAAAAAACTTGCATCTGGCTGCTTTGTAGTGAAGTCAGTTTCGAAGGAACTGGGTAGAACCTTTGCAAGATCTGCGTACTTTGCCTTTGTGGATGCACATATAAGATATGGTATTGCCTTCTAGGGAGTATGCAGCAAAAGCATGCTGCAGACTGTTTTCGTTTTACAGAAGCGAGCTGTCCGGTATATGTGCGGTATATGTTCCAAGATCACTGCCAACCATTATTCATTGAACAACGAATTCTGACAATAATATCTCTATTCATTCTTGAAACAGTAAATCTGATTCATAAAAATATATCTGCTCCTGATGATATAAATGAGCCACACTATAATACTTGTCAAGCTAACTTGATAAGATTTCCCCTGCCCACAACAATGGTGAAGGACTCATTGATATACAATGGAATGAAGATTTACAACATAATTCCCATATACCTGAAGAGTTATTCTTTGAATATTTTCAGGAAAAAATTAAGCGACATTCTGATTGATAAAGCCTATTATAGTTTAGATGAATTTTACAATGACAACGCTTTTTATGAATTATAGTTTACAACTGTATGTCACTATAATATAGCATATTTTTTTAAGGAAATTTATCCTATTAGCCCGCACTAGTCCTTAGTTTTAATCTTCCTCTTTGAAGATGATCACTTGGTGATCGAAACACGTGTCGAGGTGTTAAAAATAACGATTTGGTGTTGGGAAAAAACTCCAGTAATATTCATTACTACACCAAAGGTTCCAAACAGTGCATCATAAAATTTATCGTGTCTACAGAAAGAGTACATTGTCTCAAACATTCAATAGATAGCTGACTGGGTGGCAATGATTAAGGTTATGTTGATGGGCAATATGGCTAATATGGAAAATTTTTTCACGAATTTAAACGTTAACGGGTTCATATACACTTCCATTATTAAAATTTCTGTGATATCAACATGAAAATGTCTACTGTCGGAGATATTACAAAAATAACGTTTTTATTGCGTTTTGTGTTATTTGGATCCCGTATATAATAATTATATAACTAAAATTGCAAAAAACGTATAACAAAAACTTACCATGTTTTGAAAAATTTCAACAATCTGTATTTCGAAAACGAATCATTCTTCGTTAAACATTTTATAGGAAAAAGTTATTTATTTTGACGAGATCCACCACATACTTAGTTTTTGTAATGTTCTCAGCAACTTCACTTAGCGCCCTAGGAGCTAAGTAGTATGCATCGATATAGAAAATTGTAAATATTTCGAAAACGATCACCTCCAGCGTTGTTGAGGAGGTGTACATTTTTTACTTGGAAAAGGTGTCAGAATTAGTTTTTTCATAAAAAGTACCAAAAGTTTACTGTCAAAAAAGTTAGGGCAATTTGAAATAAATAATGACAGCGTACGCAGCGCCCTCTAGATGTTACATGAAAATTAATACGAAATTATGATTTCCCACGTCAAAAAAACCCCGGGTACCGAATTTCGTGCAAATAACTTATTATTGGCAAGAGTTATTTTCAAAAAACTAACAAAAAAATTCAATTTCAACACCCCGTATCTCCGAAACGAAGCATTTTCGGACACAAGTTTGGACACGAGTTTCCGTGATCAGCAATCTGATCATTTACAGTCCAGGTTGAACTGAGTTTTCTGTAGTTCGACGTTTTGGCTTCGACTCTGAAGCCATTCACCAGAAGCTATCACTACACGGAGATCTCAATCTGCCTACTTCTCTGATAGTGACATGCTGCAAAGCAACAAACAAACAAACAAACAAACAACCTCTGCCCTATACAAACACCACCTTTTTACTGGTCATACCATCGACTTCAAAAGCTGTAAACAGATTGCCGGTATACAGCACCAAAAAAACAATGATAAAAGAGGTAACCTAAATGGTGATCGGCAGTCCAAACAATAGCATAGAAAACCATCATATCCAGAACCAAGGCCAGTGCACCACGGATAGCAAACACACCACCCAAAACAATTATCAATGTACCTCCAGTCAAACGTAACACATCACACCACCCAACCGGAACGTTTTCCACCAAACACGCACACCATCGACCAATCAGGACTTTCCACGCCAAACTACAACCTATGGAAATGTATAAGTAGACAAGCATTGATAAGAATGACTTCAATTTCAAGTTCAACTACCAAGCAGAGCATATGAATATGGCAAGTAGGATCTTGCCGGAGACGCACGGATGTACACTCGGGATGACACATTACCAGGTAATACCATTCGTGAAGGACCACGCCAGAACATCAATTGATGATCTTTGTAAAATCATACTGAAAATTATTAGTTCCACTGAATAATTACAGATGTAATACAAGAAATTCAATTTTGCTATATACAGGGTGTCCCTGGACTTCCTCTTTTCCTCTCGGGAATGTATAGATGGGGTCAAAATATCACCAGTATTTCATATAACTTTTTTTCCTAAAATCCTTCTTTACCAAGTAACGGGCCCTCGAAGTTACAAAATGAAAAATGTTTTTCTTTGATAACTTTTCAAGTGAATATTCAAAATCATCCAAATTTTGGTAATTGACTAAACAAATGAATTCCGTCGATGAGCTTTCATGCAGGAGTCAGTTGTTTTGCTACAAAGTCAGGAACGGACTACCCCCGATGGTCCACACCCCAAAACTTTGAAATGACAGATATTTTTCAATATTTTTCAACAAAATAAGGTTACTTGGACAATTTTATGAATAAAAGTACTCCTGTGGAAAGTCGATCGGAGCAACGAGTCTTGATAAAAATGTAGTTCTACTCGACGACATCAAACCCGCTCGTCCACCATTATTTGAAATGAATAATTATCAAAGCAGAAATAATAATGATAACGTTAATTCAACAACATTTATAACAGGAATAATACAAAGTATGCTAAAATGAAGTCGTAAACAAAAAGTACAGTACCTATATGGAAGTTTAAGTCACAATTGTGATAGCAGATATTTTTTCAAAAGAAATATCAAGTTCTGTAGATTCGTGGTGTTTTTAAACTAACAAGCTACTCTACTATGAAATATCGAATTCATTCCATATTTTGTATGTACATAATACGTGTGGAATAATCACGTTTCGTGTTGATCAGTTATCTGAATCTCATGAAACTCAACATTCGAATGTTTCAAATTCTTCTTCACAGCTAAACTGTTGAGGAGTTTCACTGATAATTATAATTTTATGGGAGAAATTCTTTAACACGAATCTAAATTTAGCTGAAAAAACGCACATCGGAAAAAATATTTACTATACTAATAAAAAGCAAACGAATGAACTACAAAAACGGCTGCACATGATCAGGTGAAAAATATCCAGGGAATAATTATGTTCCATTTCTTTCACAGATGTTGACAAAAAAACCTTTTAGAAAGTTTTGATAAAAAATGAGAAACTGGAATGCGATTTTGTTTTGTTGAGTGGTGCGTTGTCATATGACTATCATTGTATTGTCAATATTCTATAGGATATTTTGAATTTTTTTGATATGGCCGAACAGTTTACATTCAATGAATATGCAGATATGCATGTATTTTATGGACGAGCATTTTGTAATGCTGCAGAAGCTCGTCGTCTGTATTCCGAGCATTTTCCCAATCGAACGGTACCGTCAAGAGAAACATTCGAGCGTGTCGATCGCAGCTTGAGGGAGACAGGTATGTAATAATTGATAATTAATTTGAGCACGTTGTTTTATTTCGATATTATTGTAGGTACAGTTTTGCCAAAACGAGGTGGTGAGGGCGCTCCTAGGACTGTACGTACCGATGTATTGGAGGAAAATATTTTGGAAGCCGTCGCTGATGATCCTTCAATGAGCATCAGAAATCTATCAGAACAGTTCCATACATCCAAGTCCACTATTCATAGAATAATTAGGGAACAACTGCTCCACCCATTTCACATCCAGAAGGTACATGCCATGACACCTTAAGATTTTCCAGCACGACTGGAATATGCCAATTGGTTCATGGATAGGCAAAGAGAGGATATGACTTTTATTAATCGAGTTTTATTCACTGATGAAGCAGGTTTCAGTAGAGATGGAGTTATCAACTCTCATAATCTCCATATATGGGCCGAAGAAAATCCCCATGGGATATTGCAAACCAAACACCAACGGAAATTCAACGTGAATGTTTGGGCTGGTATCATAGGAAACCATCTTATAGGACCATTCGTTCTACAGGACCGATTGAATGGAGAACGTTATTTGGAGTTCATTCAGAACGATTTGAATGGACTTTTGGAACATGTTCCATTGCAAACCCGAAGAGATATGTGGTTTATGCATGATGGCGCTTCTCCTCATTTTAGTTTGATTGTGCGTGACCATCTGAACCATATTTTCCACAATAGATGGATTGGTAGAGGTGGGCCATATTCATGACCATCGCGGTCTCCGGATTTAAATCCATTGGATTTCTTTCTGTGGGGGCATCTAAAAAGCCTTGTTTACGCTACACCTATTCACACAAGAGATGCATTGTTGAATAGAATAACATTACATTGTGAAGCCATACGAAACGACCCTGGAATGCTATTTCAAGTACAGAGAGGGTGTCTTCGCATATCGAGCAGTTTCTGTAGCGGATTTTTAATTTCTGTTTGCTATTGAGGCTCTTGAGTTTCGTTAGTTAAACGTGTTTGCATTATAAAAATTCGTTATGAACATTTTACCTATCATTTCCATTTTCCTTAAAAACTAATATTTTCGAATAATGGTAGACATCTCAGGATAAATGTTGTTGAATTAACGTTATCATTATTATTTCTGCTTTGATAATTATTCATTTCAAATAATAGTGGACGAGCGGGTTTGATGTCGTCGAGTGAAACTACATTTTTATCAAGACTCGTTGCTCCGATCGACTTTCCACACGAGTACTTTTATTCATAAAATTGTCCAAGTAACCTTAATTTGTTGAAAAATATCTGTCATTTCAAAGTTTTGGGGTGTGGACCATCGGGGGTAGTCCGTTCCTGACTTTGTAGCAAAACAACTGACTCCTGCATGAAAGCTCATCGAAGGAATTCATTTGTTTAGTCAATTACCAAAATTTGGATGATTTTGAATATTCACTTGAAAAGTTATCAAAGAAAAACATTTTTCATTTTGTAACTTCGAGGGCCCGTTACTTGGTAACGAAGGATTTTAGGAAAAAAAGTTATATGAAGTACTGGTGATATTTTGACCCCATCTATACATTCCCGAGAGGAAAAGAGGAAGTCCAGGGACACCCTGTATACCAATTGACAGGCTGCCTAGCTCCGAATCAAGACCTTTTTATATGGGTATTAAACCATTTAATAATTTACGAACTCACATTAGAGAAATTCTATGTCATTATATATGATCTTAAAGAACGAATTCACCCATACTCACATATTCATCTCTCTGTCAGATATTCATCGAACCGCTTGACACCACCAAGAATTCCTGCTAGTTTTTCCAAGGTATTGCTCAATTCAATATTTTCAAAACTTTTGCCATCTTTGCATCATATGCATTGTCAAGAAGCACTACTGCTACTACTTCATTGAAGCTGATTGTATGATTTTCCAATTTTATAATTTTTGTTTCATTTACATCATCAAATTTAATCTTAAAATTTAGGTTTTGACATATCACTTTCTTTTGAAATTCAGTTCCTACTTGGTTTCAGACCATTACTTACCTGACGATACGCAACAGCTTGTTTCGACAAATCATCATATATGATAAGTGCATGTTTTCCATTATCTCTAAAGTATTCACCCATAGCACATCCAGAATATGGGGCCAAGTATTGCAAAGGTGCAGCATCTGAAGCCGTAGCAGATACAATAATTGTATAGTTTATAGCTCCAGTATCAGTTAAACGCTTTAGAATCTGTGCAACTGTTGATCTTTTTTGACCTACAGCAACATAAATGCAATACAACTTCTTCTTTTCATCATCTGCATCATTGAATCGTTTTTGGTTGATTATCGTGTCAATAGCTAGAGCTGTTTTCCTGTAAAAAGTATGGGAAAAGCCTCAATAAACTTCAACTAATAATAAAAATCTATTAATAATCATGAAATATTTTGTGAGGTAGAAACAGTGATAGAAAAAAAAATTATGTCCAAAACAAGAATTCACTCAAGCACTTGTCCATCTCTTGAAAACGCCAGCTTGGTTGGTGAAACGCGAGACTAAAAGTCTTTCATTTTTGGTGTTTGAGAAAGGTGCTTTTTTTGGACTTATTCTATACCAGAGGTTCCAGTTTCATCTTTTAATAATTTTTATGGAGAGACATATGCTGAAATTATTTTGGTCAATTGCAATATATTTGAGTCTGAGAATCATAGGATTATGTCAATATATGTTTAAATGTAATTTTTATAAATAACATACCCAGTTTGACGATCACCAATTATCAATTCACGTTGTCCACGACCAATAGGAACAAGTGAATCAACAGCTTTTATTCCAGACTGCATAGGTTCTCTTACAGAAATACGGGGAATTATACCAGGGGCTTTAATACCAACTCGGAAACGTTGTTTAGTGTTTAAAGGACCTTTGCCATCAATAGGATTACCTGAAATCAAAATTGAAGGTTTGGGTTGAGAAACTCTGTTAGATTATTATACCAAACTCTGGCCAAATTATTATAATTGAGATGTAAATATTGTTCTGTACAAATCGTAACAAACAAGTTTGGTCTTTCTGTAACAAAAAAATTGCTAGTATTGTATATTGGGTTTTTTTCACTATAGGGTCAACACCCTCCTTGTTTCACTCCACAAATATAAGCTAGGGGGCGTCCATAAATTACGTGAGGTGTTTAAGGGGGGGAGGGGGTCGAGTCAAATCTCATCTAATCTTACGTTGGAGAGAGGGGGGTCCCGGCGAATATCACGCAATTTTTTCTGATTGAAACAAAAAAAAATTATACTATTTTGGTCCATTTAATCCAGATTGTACATGTATTATTTAATGGATTCGATATTAATCCTTATCAAATCATATATGTTAGGTACTGTAAGCATTTCATACAATTTATACCATACAATCTGATTTAACTAATATCTTGGGAGTTATTGTAAAACTGAGCTATGGATTGGCAAATAAATTTGCCCAGAGTCAATGAGAGGGAAAGATAAAAGAGAGATACCGTACACCGGAGCACTGAAGGAGGAACCGACAGATACATACACTTTCGATTTAGAAATTCATTGCTTTTCGAGTTGTTTACCTCTATACTCTAGTCTCTTTTTGATTTGGGTAAGAGAAAGTATATTATCAAACTGCATTATAAACATTATTGTCAGTGTGTACCCGAGGCGGTTTTCTTGTACTTATTAACAAACGAAAATGTCTGCATGTGGTGTTATCAGAGTGGAATTCAAATGACAAACGCAAGACTCAGGAAATAGATGGGTTGATTAAGGATTCTGACTGTTTGGTGAAGGACAAAGATTATGATCCGGTTACCGATTTAGATGCAGAAACGGACTATGAGGAGAATAAAAAAAGAGATAAAAGAAGAAGTTAAATCGCGATGGAAGAAAAGTTAACCTAATAAGTGAAAGAGGAATATTGCAAAAAGTCAATTGACGCCAAAACTCCTGTGCCTGCTAACTACTTAAAATTTCGTTTTGAATGTAACGAAAATATTTCTAAAGACAGAATTTCAATATGCAAGGATTTAATCACTACATAGTATAAAACAAAGTCGCTTCCCGCTGTTGGTCCCTATGTATGCTTATACCTTAAAAACTACGCAACGGATTATGATGACGATTTATGACACAGATAAAAGTGATTCATGATGGTTTATATTATATATATATATATATATATATATATATATATATATATATATATATAAAGAGAGATTTTATCGAGTGGGTATGATATAAAAATCAAAAAATGAAACAATTAGTGGACACAACACTCCATATATATATATATATATATATATATATATATATATATATATATACACCACCTTTCCTGAGCCAGCTATAGTGAACTGTACGTGCAATGTTGAGCCAGATTTACCAAGCTGAGCTGTATATGTGGCTCAGGTTTGTTTTTCCATATTAAAAGGTCCAGGTGGTTTGAAAATATGTGATTATTTTCTTATAAGCTCGGGCGATTCTTAGTGAATCCTGATTCCTCATTTTTTTCATGTAATTTATCGTTATATAGCATTTACGCGCCAATTTTTCCCTCCAAAAAATGGCTCAGTTTGATACGAAAGATATAATTTGTAGTTCAGCAAATTGCCAAGCGCGGCACTGTCGGATAATTCGTATATACAAATCGTATATATCTAAAACTAACTCCGTACATTACAAGCCGAGCCATATAAATATGACAACACTGTGGTTCCATTAATTGGTGTACGAGCACAGTAGGATGTACGAGTATGTTTTGACTGATAAGAAACACTATGAAGACATTCAACGAAAGTAATTTTTTTGTGGAGGAAAATCAGTTTTTTATCGACTTATTTGGGAATTTTTATCTTCCACAATCTGAAAAATATGAAATTTATAATGGATAAGTTTATACAAGTGTAGAAAGGGCAAACATTTGAGTTTACCCCAATAAATTATTGCCTAAAACCAAAGTATTTTTCACAAAGAAAAATGTTCTATTCATCAGTAACTTATCGTGTTTAACAATTTTGCATATAAAAAAAGTGCTTAGAAATAATACAATACTTAACGTTTCGGAGACTAACATCCGCCTCCGTCTTCAGAAATGGACAAAAAATTCAAACTTATTTGCAGTTATTCCTTTGCTGATTATTTGTTTCTTAACTTCTTCGACGGATGTCAAAGAAGTTTTGAAATGTGAAATTATGTCAATGTTGTTGATTGACAACTGAAACATATGATGTAATACAAGGTGCTCTCCGATATAGTGCCATTTCGCCACTATCCGAATTTTCCTTCAAGATGGGTAACCAAGTACAGTCTATTTCTAAGGAGCTTTTCGAAATACAATTCTCTCCAGATATTAGAATATATGCTGATTCTTTTAGCTTACGTCTCTTAGAGTGAGGCTCATTGAATTTTGGCTTTCGAAAAGTCAAGATAAGTATTGCATTATTTCTTAGCAAATTTATTGGTAGGCAAAATTTTTGAATACAAGTTACTGATAATATAACATTTTTCTTTGTGAAAAATACTTTGATTTTACGCAGTAACTCATATGAGTAAACTGAAAAGTTTGCCCTTTCTACACTTGTTAAAAAGTTCTCCATTATAATTTTCATATTTTTCAGATTGTGAAAGGTATAAATTTCCCAAAAAAGTCGATAGAAAATTATAAAGACAAAATGACATTTTGTTTTTTTTGTGACAAAGATTTTTCACATTTCTCCAGTCATCTGAGTACTTGGCACCTAAATTAAATATAAGTTCAACTCAAAAGAAATGCGCCAGGCTTTGAGTGTTTTGGGATAAAGAGGAAATTATGTAAAAAATCGATCTACTTTGCAACTCAGGCCAGTGAGGCAGGTTGAATCAGGAATACTATTATGTAGCAGTGAGTTTCTTCCCTGTCCCTATTGTTTAGGGTTTTATAAAAAGAACAGTTTATATAGACACACAAAAAATTGTGATAGTAGGCCAATATCAACTCAATGAAAAAGACAAAGTTCTCAACACGAAAGTCAAACAGATTGAATTTTTATAGGCTCTCTGATAATACTTACAAGACAGCAAAAATTTCAGAACTGTTGCTTCTGGCAAGTGAAGGCGGATTGGAAAAATGTATAGGTTTGGACTTGAATCATATACAGGGTGTTTCAAATTCACCATTAGGATCTCGGAAACTATGAGAGATACGAAGATGATTGAATTAGTGAAAAAGTTGCGCATTTACCTGACTAACAATATGCCATTGAGAAATTTCTGAAATTCCGAATATACATGGAGATATCCGGAAAAAACAGAAATTTTGGAAAATGGTTTTTATTTTTTTCTGGTTTCATTTTTCGAAGGATTCGAAAATAAATTGCACTTCCACGTTGCCACTTTTTCACTGCTACATACTCCACATACTCACCAAACTCGGTGAGATTTTGATTCAATAACTTGAACATAGTTCGATGTGGTTATCGTCTTTCGGGATACAAGTTTTCAAATACATTTCCTATGTCCTAACACTGTTTCTATCGTATTTGTAATAAATTTGTATTATATTTCTTTTTTCTTCATTCGTAAAAGCAATTTTTCGACAAAAATTCAATGACTTGTACAATAACAAAATGTCATTGAGTGTAACAAATTGAAGGTCAAATTCAGAAATATCAAAGTAAAAGGCTATTATGATAAGAATGAATTATTTTCAATATCTCCAATTTTTCGAAAAAAAATGTTAACGTATGATACATAATTGAAAAGGTAAGATTTGGTTGTATGCAAAACATGAATAATCCAATGTAGCGCCCATGAGTCTACTTCGGTACACTTTTTGTTTCAGGTAACCCCGCAAGAAAAAGTCTAAAGGCGTCAAGTCGGGTGATCTAGGTGGCCAATAATGTTCCCTGTTATGTCCAATAACTTTGCCTCGGAACATTCGTTAGAGGGACTGTTTTACAGCAACCGTGTGATGTATTGGTGCGCCATCAAGCTGATACTATAGGTTGTATTTAATATTTAAAGGCATACTATCTAAAACTTCACTAACCTCATTATTCAAAAGGTTGAGATAAGCGACGGATGATACATTTTTCTTAAAGAAAAATGGCCCAATTATTTGGTCGTTAAGTATCCCACACCATACATTAGTTTTAAAGGAATACTGATCACCACATTCAACTGTGAAATTGGGATTTTCTTGGACCCACCATCGGCAATTTTGAGAACTTACCGTTCCATTTGAAGAGAACGTTGCCTCATCTGTCCATAAACTTTTATACGGAAATTTTACATTTTCTTCTCTCTCAGCTTGAAACCAGAATGAAAACCCCAAACGGACATCAAAATCTCGTTCTTTTAATGTGTTAATAAATTTTGGCTTGTAAAACCAAAATTTATTCTTTAATAAAATTTTTTCTAACACTTTCTCTCTTGTAATCGGTATTTTTTATAATATCGGTTCTGTTTGTTTGGCCGTGTTCAATAACTTTTAAACAAATGTTAAGTTGGGCCTCCTCATCATATTTACTTAGAGTGTGCTTTTTCTTAAATTGATTTGCTACGGGTCCTATTTCTCTGAATTTCGACATTATCCTTGACACAGTAGTATGTTGAACATTTTTTCCTGGATGCCGTTCATTAAAAATGTTAGCTACTTGCCGGTATGGTGTATTCTCACCACATATTGAAACTATTTCTATTCTTTCCTAAAGAGACAACATTATTGCAACAATAACTGACAAGTAAATCAACAACTTGACACTACCATAGCATGCATTTTGTTTGTCAAGACCTACTTAAAAATTTTATTCAACGTGATTAAGCATCCTTACCGCCCTAGTTAGTGTTTATAAATAATCTGTAAATACTGAATATTGAAATTTCAATGTAATTTCAACTCTAGTAATTTTATTAATACTTATTGCAATTTTTGAGTTGTGTCTGCTTTTTCAAAATTGAAGGTACTGACGTTTGTTTAAGAAAATAGCCAAGTGATTGAAACTTTGCACCAGTCATGTTAAAATTTTTATAGCACATTTTTAATTTCTCTCTAAAAATGTCCGTATAAGTAAACATTTATCAGAAAAGTTAAACTCTAAGATGAGTTTGTTATGTATACATGAATTGATGAAAATTAATCGAACTTGTTTTTTAAAATAAAGGGGATATCTGTCAAAAAAAAAAAAAACGTTAACTTTATCCTAGTTGCATAAAATTTGGCATATGGATATAAAATTGCCGTAGACACAACTTTTTCAAGTAACTTTTTGTTAAATTCGATCTAGAAATGCACTTTTTCAATAAAAAAAAAAAAAAGTTGGATTTGGCAAACACTAAACGTCAGTGGGTCGCAGTTGATCGCATCATTTCAAGTTAAATTGAAAGCACAAACAAGTGCAGAAGTAAAACTTCATTGAAACTTTTCGAAAAAAAAGTTTCCCATATGGTGCGCACTTTAATGGTGACACTGTATATATATATATATATATATATATATATATATAGAATAGAATTTATTCATCATTAAAAATTTTACAATTGCATTGCATTACATAACACTTATAAAATTTTATCAGACTAGTCAAACGTGAGCACTAGGCTATATATATATATATATATATATATATATATAAAATAAAAATAGATACATACATGTACATTACATATGACTGGATATATTAAATGAAGCACACTTTTTGTATGTGACTACCCCAGAAGAGGGTCTTTGTGCGATGGACCCTGCTGGTTATATTACCCCCCTACAGAGGAGATAGAAATAGAATAGAAAATAAACATGATAAATCAGTGAAGCTTGTGTGTGATACCTTAATAATAATAAACTAATACCTATACAATAATGATCATAAAAGAAGAAATGCATGTGCAAACATAATAATTCACTAATGTGAATGCGCTTAGGAAAAGTCCTTTTTAGATATATTGGTCTAGTCTAGTCCAGTTTAGTTTGACATATTCGAGTATTGGGGTATAGTCGTAATTCGAGTGAAAATAAATGTATAGTTTTTTATGTGGGTAATATGGAGCGTGGTCATAGTTTATTACAAAAATTTCAAGTTGATGTAATCATAAAAATATTCATCAGATATTAAAAGGTGGTACGTGAGTTAAGGTTCATCCAAAACAATTGCTACAGTGCTATCCCAATTAGTCAATACATAATCAATTGAGGCCTTACTGTTATTAGTAATTCTTGTAAAAATTGTTACTTTCTAAGATATACCATATGTGTTCTTCTATTTTAATTAAAATCAAAGACTAACAGTGTGTGATGGTTTTTACGAAACATTTCTTCACAAATGTTTTCCAGATGATCCAAGAATGTAGCATGATTTGCACTTGGCGAGTGCTTAAGACTGCCCATTACCTACTTTAATCTACAATATGTAATTTTGATAAACTTACATCAATAATTATTTCTGTGAATAAATGTTTTATAATGTACGAATTGGATTCCCCGTTTGTAAGTAAATAACAACACCTCCCGTGTTTCTAGAGTCTCAATCACATCTAACAAGTGTGTAAATACTAATTTTACAATTCAAAGTCGTTGATATCAGTTGTTGTTCTGGATTCGCTAAGCAGAATCGCTTTAACAGAAAACATCTGCTATTACTTGAGAATTTATTTAAAAATCTGTTTAATAAATTTGCTAATTTACTAATCAACTTTCAATATTTAATTATACTATGTCTCGCTTATATTATAATTAAGTAGAGTTCAGTTTTTTGACTCATGTTGTACATTCTGTTTTACGACAATTTTTGGAATACATTTATACATGTTGAGTCATGACCTGCATTAATAAGAGAGTTCAGTTTTACTTTTAATTGTTTGTAGTAATTCCTTTGCTTAGCTGTTTGATCAGAGTATACTCTGAGGAAACTTAATCAGTAAATTTATTATGGTTTTTTAATACTTGTTTTACAGTTTAATTTGAATCTGGTTCAACTTTCAACAGACGGCTTTTTCCTCCCTCAAACTTTCAGACTCTCAATAAAATTCATAATATTTCCATCTACATGTGAGAATAGCTTCTCAAATGTGTTCTTTCTTCCATTTCATTCATAAATTCTTCCATTTCAACTTTCTCTTCATTATTTCTGATACTACTTAGTTCATCCTTCATGATTTTATTGTTTTGTTTCAGAGTATCAACTTCCTTCTTCAAATTTTTAACTTCAAACCTAATATCCTCAATTTGTCTGAGCAGCAATGAAACTCTCTTGAATGCTCGACATTCAGGACAAAAGAAAATCAGGGATCTGCCCGCACTTCGGAAGCTGCTAAATTTGTATTGTTATCAGTTGCATGCAAAACTGCATGACAGCTGTCACAACTTATTTTTTCTTTTTCATCCTTGCATTTTTCACATTCACCTGACACATTTTTATGTACATAAAAATTAACACCCATAGAATTTTGTACGCCACTATTATGAACTGACACCAGTAATTTAGTTGTTTAATGTAGTGTTTTACTAAAAACTGCACTCCCATCTTTTACGTTAATTAATACACCACCGGTATGTCTGCTATTAGAATCACATCAAACAACAGAATACACCTGTATGTGTAATTCAGTTTGCTCAATATCCGTTGTACAACTTGCTTCGCTCAATATTACTACAAGTGGTTGATAACAGAATATCTCTGAAATTAGTTCATCTTTGTGAGCAATGAAACTTGCAATCTTCAGATATAATATGTCACTTTTACTGGTATATTAGGGCTCTCTACTAGTTTTTAAATTGAGGGTTGCCATCAATCAAAGTAGAAACATTGTTTAAATATTTAATAGATTTCCCTTCCCCTTTATTTAGATAATTCTGTAGCAGATTCTTCACACTCATAAAATAATCCCTTTGTTTCTTTGTTTGGTCACCAAATATTTTTATTCCAGGAATATTAATACAGCTTTTGTTTCTCAAAAAGAAAATTGACTTCTTTTGATATTTTTATGTCATTCATAGTGAATAAATTACAACAAATGATTTTATCAATACTTACTTAGATTTATTTAAAATCAGTTTGTTACATGGACACCAACTAGTAAATTCATCAATAACTAAATCATTTTCATTGATAACAAATTATCGTTTTTTTTCAAAAACAGTGATTGTAGTATTGTCAGCATACATAGTTATATGACAATATGATATGAATTCTGGCAAGTCATTGATAAAAATCAAGAATAACAATAGACCTAGAACAGATCCTTGTGGAACACCTAGTTTCACATCATAAGGAACTGATGTAATTGTATTACATTTAACCACTGAACTACAGTTCCCATATATGATTCTATCCGACACAACATAATATTGGGAAAGCCCATTACTAGTAATATTTTAAATGAAAATTTGGAAAAAACAGTATTGAATGCTTTTGTTAGGTCTAAAAAAAGTGAAAAAACCAGGTTATTATCATCTACTTGTGCAATCCAACAATATATTCAAAAACTTTGCAAAAAAGATAAACGTCTTCTTTTTGTAGTAAAGAATAAGTCAACTGTATGATATCTACTCAGTGAAAAAATTATTTTTCCTGATAACCAGCAGCCCCTCTAGGAACAGCATCAGCGTCTTCTGGATAATGTATCAAAGTTCTTCTAGGCACCAGTCAATCTCTGACAATCTCAGTGAGTAATAGTAATAATAATAATTACATTTATTTTACTTGTTAAAAAGTAAGGATCCGTAAATGAAATTGTCAGACGTCAATTGTAAGCAGTAAAAATAGAAGAATGGAAGTTAATTTGCTCATATTCTTACACACAAAGATAACTAATTCGTACACATAGAGACCTGCCATTGTCAGTATTTTCAATTCCCTAATAAAAGAATATTTGCACGTCTCTCACCAAACTAATTGTCAAGAGAAGTGAACCTATTTTTGCACTCAAAGGAGTCAACAGCATTATTAATAAAATATTTTGCATCGATTTTCTACAGCTATAAAATAATTTTTGTTGGAGAATATTCTAAGCTTATTTCAGCAATGTCCAACACATCTATAATTTTTGGGTAAGAAAGTTTTTGGCTTTCTACTACTCCATCTTGATACAAAAAGAAGGATGAGGGAATCTTCCAAAGAAAGGAAGGAAGTAACTCTACATGGATGTGTAGATCATGCAAAGAAGTAACTTTCAGACACAAACTGAAAGAAAGTCCTCTTGAAACAGCTACTTTCATATAAACATTGAATTATACGAAAGAAAAAATTCTTTCGAAACAAATACACTTTGAACACTAAATTATACAGAAGATACTTTTCTCTACTTAGTTTGTATTTCAAACATTCGTTGTGGAATAAAATTCAGATATCATTCACATGAGTTCTACTTTAAATGAATGGTAACAAATTGCACTTACATAGAACACTGCCATCCTCACTGGTATACACCGATGTTTCGCCTTAAGACACTTGCCCTAAGGCTCTTCAGTACCAAATTGGATAACATTATAGAAAATACACACACTTCATTCATGAATTGCGATTTTTTACACAAACTGAGTAGAGAAAAGTATCTTCTGTATAATTCAGTGTTCATATAAAGTATTTGTTTCGAAAGAATTTTTTCTTTCGTATAATTCAATGTTTATATGAAAGTAGCTGTTTCAAGAGAACTTTCTTTCAGTTTGTGTCTGAAAGTTACTTCTTTGCATCATCTACACATCCATGTATAGAGTTACTTCCTTCCTTTCTTTGGAAGATTCCCTCATCCTTCTTTTTTTGTATCAAGATGGAGTAGTAGAAAGCCAAAAACTTTCTTTCCCAAAAATTAATCACTCCTAAAAAATATAACCCATTTCTTCAATTCACATCTATAATATATTGATTTTCAAAAATAAAATGAAATGATCTGTTTACCTAGAGCATCAACAACACGTCCCAAAATTTGATCACCAACAGGAACATCTACAATGGCACCTGTTCTCTTCACAATGTCACCCTCTTTAATAAGTTTGTCATTACCAAAAACGACAACACCCACGTTATCTGGTTCCAAGTTGAGAGCCATACCCTGAAAAAAAAATTTGACGGTGCTTATCAAACCATACTTTATCTTCTATAGGATAATTCATGAAATGTATATCACTTGACCTATATTCTCAAAAAATAAAATATTAAAAAGTTTCAATGCGAATATTAGAGGTTAATCCTTTCTAAGTTACATCTTTATGAATTGAAAATAAGTTTTTAAATTGAGAGGACAAGTAGGAGAACTTTTTCATTCAGAAATCCAAAAAAAAGTGTTTTTTGATAAAAAATCTACTTTATCCAAAACACCCATTTTCATTTTGAAGCATTTCCATTATTTCAAATTAAATAGATGATATACCAGACATAGGTAGACAATAAATTACTTTGGAAAATCATTGAATAGTTTGTCTCTGAGACAGATATTTAGGAATAACATTCCTTACTGAGCTTCATTAACAAATTCTTTGGGATCATATGTCTTTGAATGTCTGGAAACATATTTTCTCGAGTAGATCAGTTTGGTCACATAAAATATTTGTGAACCGCTCAAGAATCAACTCTGCCAATACATTATTGTTTTTCATCATCCTATTTTTTTTGGAACAGGAGATGTAGGAAACTTGGAAAAGTATCCAACAAAAAGTACGTTGCCCACTATAAAAACCTGTTTCTGTTTCATAAACTGAAAAAGTCTGGAGTCACTTAACATGCTTCGGAGATTGGCCACAGGTCACTGACTAAATGAGAATTGCTGAAACGTTACAACATATTTTTTTACTGACTTTTGGGTGTATAACTATCCACAATCTGAAAAATAAATAATGTACAATCGATAGATAATCTGCTGAAGTGTGATGAAAAATTCATCCCGAAATGTTACTACATAACATAAATCAATAAAGAATCCAATAAGTCGGTAAATTTGTTTGTTAGAAAGTGGTTGACAATGTTTCTTGGTGAATTTCATTAGTTGACTTCCATTGCCTAACATAATTCGAAATCTATAAAAGAACAAAATTATAATGCTAAAATATCTATTATAATAATAATAATCGACCGAAGTCCTTCAGCCAGTGTACAATTTTTAAATATTTACAGTGATTTTTACATATGCTTACATAACAGAATTGAGGTACACTATTAAGCAATATAACGTGAAATGAAAATACAATAAAACGAATAAAATAATCAAGATAGTGTTACAAAACCCCTAGCGCCGCAGCTGACTACAGTCACCCAATTCGACGAAGGGACGTCTACCTGAGCATGACGTCACACGCGCGTTGCCTCCCTAGGCGGTAACTGGAAAAGTCTCGAAAAGAATTCGAACGTCGATCCTGAGAGCGAAGCATCGCGATGGATATGGACTTTCTAGAAATTCTAGATGCATCGATCTTACTATAAAAGAGCGAGTTCCTTCGGCAAGATGATTAGTAAGAGAGTGTTCGAAGTCTCAAGCAAGCGAGTATTCTAAGTGAATTATAATCAGTGCAGTAGTTGTGTATTAAGTAAATAAAAGTTGTCTAAGTATTATTAGTGTTGTTGTTTTAAAAAACGAACCCCAAGTAAATATCGTAACAGTGGTGTCGGAAGTGGAATTTTACTGATAAATAAAAACAATAAATTGACGTTTTTGTGAAAATTATAAGGCATTTATGGTGAATACGAGAAGTACATCGTACGATACGATGGAGGACATGTTGCAATTTATTCAAAACCAATTTGCGGATGCGGAAAGACGACGACAGGAGGAAAGAGAAGTCGATGAAAAGCGACGACAGGAAGAGGAAAAACGACGGCAGGAGGAAAAAGAATTAGAAAAGAAAGAACGAGAAGAGGCGCTCCAGAAAATTCTCGAAGAACAGAGAAAAGAGCAAGAAGATCTCCAGAACATTCTATAAAAACAAAAGAATGAATTAGATCAAATAGAAAAACAACGGAACGCAGATTTCCAGAATGTTCGAGAACACCAAGAAAAGTTCTTACAGCACATGCTTCATAAAACCGAAATACGAATGGAAGAACTAAAAGAAAATCTAAAAGAAGAACTGAAGGAAAGCGTCATGAAAATCGACGACGAGGTTAAAAGAGAAGTGCATACAGTACGAGAGGAGATGATAGGACTAGAAAAGAGAGTCGAAAAACAGATAGCGCTTCTCAAAAATCAAGATCGCCGAGACAGGGTTGCCACATCTACAATTTCCGTGAAACCACCGACTTTTGATGGACAGTCGTCTTGGTCCATGTACCGCCGCCAATTCGAGGATGCGGCAACGGCGAATGGATGGGGTGAAGAAGAGAAAGCTACAACACTTATCGTAGCTCTGAGAGGGCCAGCCTTGAGTATGCTGCAAACGATACCCACCGAACAACAGAGTAAATACGAGGATCTGATATCTGCACTAGAGTTACGGTATGGAGATCAACACAGAGAACAGCTGTACTGGGCCCAAATGAAGACGCGCACACAAAAATCCGGTGAGAGTCTTCAAGAATTCGAAGCCGATGTGAGACGCCTGATTCAGCTGGCTTATCCAGAAGCACCTGGAGATTTCAAGGAGCAGCTAGTGGTGCAGCTATTTATAGATGGTTTAAGAGACCCAGAAATCCAAAGAACTTTGCGATTGACAAACTTTAAGAGGAGTAGCGACGCCTTGGTACGTTCGTTAGAAGTAGAGGCGGCCTTCAACACTTCCAGACCGAAAGTGCGGGCAGTATCTATAGAAGAACCCGAACAACGATCCGGCACAGCGACTGGTTTAATCGAGAAGGTTCTAGAGGAAATCAAATTAATGATAAGTGGAATCAGCACCCAGAAGAAGAGGACATGCTATAGGTGCGGGAAGCCCGGACATCTCTTTAAAGATTGCAGAGTGAGAATGTCACCAAGATCCAACTCACCTGCGAGGGTGTCGTCACGTACACAATCACCTGTGAGGACAAAGTCATCCAGCGAGTCCTCAAATTGGCGGCAGGAAAACTAGAATTAGCCAGCATATCGGGGCGCATGCTGGCTAATAATAACAGAGCCCCCAGGGTCATTCAAGTTAACAGGCTAAAACGAACAACCGACAGCCTAACCATATCAGGAAAATTGAATAAAATGGACGTGATATGCATCATAGACACCGGGGCTGCAGTTTCCTTGGTACGCAGCGACATACTTCGACCTGAAAGCGTGAAGCCTACTTCGTCCAATTTCGTGCTTCGAACAGTCACTGGTGAAAACGCACCTATTCGAGGAGAAGCTGAAATAACACTGATTCTTGGACGACTCACCATTACTGATACAGTGTACGTTGCAGACATAGAAGATGAATTCATACTAGGAATGGATTTGATCAGTGAGTACGGCTTTTCATTCGACAACGAAGAGAAGATTATGAATTTTGGAGGAGAGGAATTTGTCCTTACCACTCCAGCAGAAAGGACAATACCTGTGAAACTGCGCTTAGTAAATACTGCGCGAATTCCTGGTTTTTCGGAGAAAGTAGTTTACGCTATCGCTGATGAAGACCCCGGGTGCTATGTTGGAATAGTCCAGTCATGTGAGGAATCCCCCAGCAAATTAGTTTTTGCACGAGCCTTAGTAAAAACGAAACAAACCATCCCTGTGAGAGTTGCCAATGTACATCCTGAAGCAGTAACCGTTAAAGAAGGTGATGTCATAGGAACCTGTGAACCACTCACATGGGTGGCGAACTGTGATTCAAACGACCACCAGGAAATAAAGGCAGCCTCAGAAAGTGTTATGATAACTCTTGAAAAATCACTTAAACACTTATCAGGAGAAGACCTTAAAGCTGTCAAAAACTTCATCAAGAAAGAAAGTGATATATTTGATTCGACAACATTCGGAAGAACTAACCTGGTTAAACACAGAATTGATACTGGCCAAACCCACCCGATTCGACAACCCCCAAGGAGAGTTCCGTTTGCCAAGCAGCAAGAGGTGGAAGAGCTTGTTGGCAAGATGATGAGAGATGGTGTGATTGAGGAATCGTCGAGCCCTTGGACCGCACCTGTTGTATTGGTCTCCAAGAAGGATGGATCTACGAGATTCTGTGTAGATTACAGGAAATTGAACGATGTTACTAAGAAAGATAGCTACCCTTTACCAAGAATAGACGACACATTAACAACTTTGGCAGGTTCACGTTGGTTCTCAACATTAGACCTGAAGAGTGGATATTGGCAAGTGGGCATACATGAGGACGATAAGGAGAAGACTGCATTTTCAACTGGGAGCGGACTTTACCAGTTCACCGTTATGCCGTTTGGATTGTGCAATGCTCCAGCCACATTCGAAAGACTGATGGAGCTGGTCCTGCGAGGGCTTACTTGGAAAACTTGCCTCGTATACCTCGACGACGTTTTGGTCATGGGAAAGACATTTGAAGAACATCTGTATAATTTGCGGGAAGTCTTTCAACGATTCAGGAATGCCAACCTCAAACTGAATCTTCAGAAATGCTCACTGTTCCAGAAAGAAGTGGATTTTCTAGGTCACAGAGTGTCATCAGACGGCATCCAAACAAACGAAAGAAAGATACAGGTAATCAGAGACTGGCCGAGACCTAAAGACAAACATGAAGTGAGGAGCTTCCTAGGTCTCTGCACCTACTATCGTCGGTTCGTGGAAGGATTTGCAGATATTGCGGCACCTCTTCATAAGTTGACAGAAGACCGAGTCAAATTCGTCTGGTCCAACGAAAGTGAACGAGCATTTGGGAAACTGAAGGTTGCTCTATGTTCCAGCCCCATTTTAAGTTTCGCACGTCGACGAGGCCTGTTCGTTCTGGACACAGATGCCAGTAATAATAGTATAGGAGCCGTACTATCACAAGAACAGGACGGTCAGGAAAAAGTAATTGAGTTTCAGCAAAGTACTGACCAAGCCAGAAAGGAATTATTGCGTAACCAGAAAGGAACTACTGGCAATTATCAAGGCTGTAGATCACTTCCACAAATATCTGTATGGAAGAGAGTTCCTTATCAGAACAGATCATGCAACTCTGAAGTGGTTACTCGAAATGAAGACTCCTGAAGGACAAGTAGCAAGGTGGATTGAGAAGCTGAACCAGTATCACTTCAAGATAAAACATCGACCAGGACGACTGCATAATAACGCAGATGCCTTATCCAGAAACCTTGTTCGGATGTTTGTAAACACTGTGAGCGAATTGAACGACGCGAAGGAATCAACCAAGTGAGAGTGATGGCAGACGATAATTGGACCACAGCAAAAATGAAACAAGATCAAGAGGGTGATCCAAACGTTGCAGAATTTTTGAAATGGAAGGAAAGTGGAGCAGAAAGACCCACCTGGAAGGACATCTCTGATCGATCACCAACGTTCAAGGCATTGTGGGCACAATGGGATTCCTTGATGGTTGAGAATGGTCTACTGAAGAGGGCTTGGGAATCGGCCGATGGCAAGAAAGTAATTTCCCAACTAGTTGTGCCTATGTCAAGAATAAGTGGCGTCTTGGAAGAGATCCATGGTGGTAAATCGGGAGGACATCTAGGAGTTAACAAAACCTTGGATAAAATACGACAAAGGTTTTACTGGGTTCAGTGTCGAGAAGATGTAGAGCGATGGTGCCGAAGATGCCCAAGATGCGAAGCCAGCAAAGGTCCTAGAACAAGATCCAGAGGTGAGATGAAACAATACAACGTTGGTGCTCCCTTCGAACGGATCGCCATCGATGTAGCCAGACCATTTCCGATGACGAATGATGGCAACAAATACATCCTAGTTGCCATGGACTACTTCAGTAAATGGGTTGAAGCTTACGCCTTGCCTAATCAAGAAGCATCCACAGTTGCAAGAGCTCTGGTGGATAACATGTGTTCAAGGTTTGGTGTGCCAATGGAGTTACATTCCGATCAAGGAAGAAATTTTGAGTCGAATTTATTCAAGAAAGTCTGTGAATTGATGGGAATCAGAAAAACCAGAACAACTGCCCTCCACCCACAGTCCGATGGCATGGTCGAGAGGTTCAACAGGACTATGGAAGAACATCTTTCCAAAGTAGTAGAAGAGCATCAAAGGACTGGGATCGAAATCTTCAACTATTCTTGATGGCCTACCGAGCAGCCGTGCACGATTCCACAAAGCTCACCCCAGCCAGTATCATATTCGGAAGAGATCTTCGCTTGCCCTGTGACTTGGTGTTCGGATCACCAATTGCTGAAAATAAAGAGGTGCAAGATTACACAGACGAACTGCGAGATAGCTTGACAAGGATCCACAAAATTGCTAGAAAAAGATTAAAGATGACTAGTGACAGGATGAAGGCTCGATACGATCTCAAGGCAAATACTGGTGGATTCAAAGAAGGAGATCGAGTGTGGCTGTACAACCCTCGTCGTAGAAAAGGAATTTCCCCCAAATTAACACCATCTTGGGAAGGATCCTACACGATAGTAAAGAGAATAAATGACGTGGTGTATAGGATTCAACGTAGTCCCAGAGCAAAAATGAAGGTCGTTCACCTAGAAAGACTCAAACGATACAATGGGGACGACGACATATTGTTTGATCGGGACGATCAAATTTGAGAGGGGGATAATGTTACAAAACCCCTAGCGCCGCAGCTGACTACAGTCACCCAATTCGACGAAGGGACGTCTACCTGAGCATGACGTCACACGCGCGTTGCCTCCCTAGGCGGTAACTGGAAAAGTCTCGAAAAGAATTCGAACGTCGATCCTGAGAGCGAAGCATCGCGATGGATATGGACTTTCTAGAAATTCTAGATGCATCGATCTTACTATAAAAGAGCGAGTTCCTTCGGCAAGATGATTAGTACGAGAGTGTTCGAAGTCTCAAGCAAGCGAGTATTCTAAGTGAATTATAATCAGTGCAGTAGTTGTGTATTAAGTAAATAAAAGTTGTCCAAGTATTATTAGTGTTGTTGTTTTAAAAAACGAACCCCAAGTAAATATCGTAACAATAGAAAATGAAAATAACTACAGAAAAAGAATACACCTGAAAGAAAAAAGTTTTCAAACCAAGTTACTTCATGATGTTTTGATTGTTAGTATTGACAATCGCCTTCGGGTGATGACTGGACTACTCCTCCGAATGATGACTATTGGTCATTCGAACACTTTCACCAATCCCCTCTCTCCGCTTCACCGGTTTAACAGGAGTTGGCCGTTTGGCGGGAGTTGGTTGTTTGGCGGGAGTTTATTGTATTTTCATTTCACATTTTATTACTTGTGATGCACTGTTTGAAACCTTTGGTGTAGAAATGAATATTACTGGAGTTCTATCCTAACACCAAACCATTATTTTCAACACCTCAACACGTGTTTCAATAACCAAGTGATCATCTTCAAGAGGAACATTAAACTAAACTAACTTGAAGATGATCACTTGGTTATTGAAACACGTGTCGAGGTGTTGAAAATAATGGTATGGTGTTAGGATAGAACTCCAGTAATATTCACATTTTATTGCTCAATATAAATGATATTTCAGTTATTTAAAATTACAGGAGTTTTGTTCTTCCTATGTTTGATCTGCCCTTGTAGATGATCACTTGGTGATGGAAACACGTGCCCAGATGTTAAAATAACAGTTTGGTGTTGGGAAAAAACTCCAGTAATATTCATTACTACACCAAAGGTTCCAAATAGTGCATCACAATTTCAGCTATTTATTATAATTTTATTTGTTCTTTCATAGATTTTGATTCATAGTAGAATCATAACATTGGAAGTCCGAACTAATGAAATTCAAGTCAGTAAATTGTCGTATTCATGACTTTTACCTACAAAATGAATAATCAATGAAAATAATTAAATTAATATACTTAGCTTCATCTAGATTCTTGGCATTTCAAAAAATTATCTTTTTCGGTTTTCCAAATCCAAAAAAATTCTCAAAATTCATGACTATATTTCTTTTGATACATGTGTGTTAAAAGAGGCATTTTTGCAATAGTGGCATAGTTTAAAAGTGAATTTTGTTGAATGATGAAAAAGATATTTTCCAAAACGTTAACCATCTACAGATGACATTCGTGTGTTAAAGGAAATACAGGGATTTGCAATTGAGGCATTGTTCAAAAGTGAATTTTGTTTGGGTTAGAAAATTGAAAGGAATAATTTTCCAGAACATCAACCATCTAAAGAAAGTCAAATATAAAAATTCCATTGTTTTTGTTTGTAGACAAAATTCAGAATAGATAAAATTCAGGAATATGACATGTTTCTGACTAATTGGAATTTTCACTGGTTATATTACAGTTACTTTTCGGGATGAACTTTTCAGTTTGCCCTTTATTACACTTCAGATATTTCTCTATCCATTCAACTTTGTTTACTTTTCAAATTGTGGAAAGTAATGCATCCCAAAGCTAAAAAGAAAGAATGTATTTCTCCATAAAAATGTATTTCACATAATATACTAACAGATTGTTGAATGCCTTCAAAAGTCTAGAGATCGTAAAGTATGAGAATGAGATTTATGATCTGTAACAAATGTTCCATTCCAAAAAGCCCTTTGTTTACTCTTTACATAATATTTACAAGTAGCAACTTATGCAACTAGGACAACTGTGTATTACCATAACAATTAGGGATTATTATACAATAAATTAAAACGAATAAGTATTAATGAGAATTTATCAAGGTATGACCCTCACTACTGAAGTGAAAGCCGGTTGTCTCAATAAATATCAAAGTTCGAATTTAGTTGTATAGAATTAGTTTTAGCTTTCCTGTAATGGCTCAAACTTGGTTGGTGCTACACTGTATAGCAAAATATACATCAAGAAGAGTATTAAAATTCTGATGTGTGGAAGAATGTTTCTGTTGGAGTATGATAATTACAACTATGAAACATATAAAAATGAATGAATTTTTTCATTCCACTGGCACTGATGAGATTTTGATAGTGATACAAAATCAATACTAAAACAGAAATTGACTTTCATCTCTGATGTAAAATTGGTTTCTCACCACATGAAAGATTTATAGAAAAGTCAACACCCAGTATGTGTTCTCTATATGTGAACTTCTTACATTTATATTATCTCATCATAAGAATTTTGCTACCTTTTCTTATGTGAAAGAGGTACAATAAATCATAAAAAATGTAGCCCAGCTCTTTATAGTTATAAATGATTACATAAGTTGATATGTGATTGATAAGTCCTTATTATTTACCCATTTAATATCAAAATAACTACACAAATCAGTTCTTTTCTCATTCTTACATAATCAGAAATATGTAAACTGTCATGTTTGGATGAGTAATATACATGATTACCAAGGGATTGCAAGTGTAGTCTCAGCGTTTTACTTTGACCTTAGGTCTTTGAGAAGAGAAAGGAGTTTTAATGAAATTGTAAAAAATTTATACCTTATATAATTGGAAGCACAATGAGAAATACCAAGTATATATAAGGTATATGAGAAATACCAAGTATATAAAAAAGGCATTGCCCAAGAAGATATTTTAGATATGATTCCAATCATTAACTCACCTTCAGCCCAGATGAAAACTCAACCATCTCATCAGCTTGAATATTTTTCAGTCCATAAACACGAGCAATTCCATCACCAATACTCAGGACTCTGCCCGTTTCATCTAGATCGGCCTGAGGAGCAGAACCAAAAATACGCTCCTCAAGGATGGATGAAATTTCAGTTCCACGATTCTGAGTAGAAGCATGGATTTTCCGAGCTCCAGCAGAGACCGCAGGAATTGTAGTTCCAATAACCTAAAAATATACCAACATTAGAAATCTAACTACAATTAATTGATAGATAAAACAAAATTAATTGGATGTAGTATATGCAAATTATCTCAATGGAAACATGTATGGTTGATGATAATTATTATGTAACAAATTCCATTATTTTAATTCTCAATACAATATTTGAGAGTCATCCAAAAACCATTGTGAATTCAGGATACTTTCAAATAAATATTGATCATTAAACATACAATATTTTCAAAACCGAGATTTGATACAGCAATTGATTATGTCATAATGGGTAAAAGAGGTCGACATAATTCTAAAAAGCTAAAATATTAATATCATAGAATAGTATACATATTCCCCTACCTGAACATTTTTAGGCAAGTTTCTTGCAACAGTTGTTGCTAATCGCACAGAAAGCAAAGACATTTTGGAAATACTATTACCAACAGTCCCAAGTCGAAAATGGAGATCAGCAGACAGAGCAAATGGTTCACGGAAAACGTATTCAGATGCAGAGGAAGACCATATTGCGATTGCGCAAATTCAATGAAGTTAAAAAAATCACGTGACGTGACCTGGAACCTTGAAAAACTCTGGTTGTGTTTTGTTGACAGTGTTGACATCCAGATTGAGTTAATTCCGCCAAAAGTTATCTGGTGTATTTCCCACATATAATTTTGTTTTACCAGTTGATTTCAAAGAAAACTTCAAGTGTCAAATTTTTCCATAGTACCTACATTCGATAAATTTCAAAAATTTGTTGTGTGGAATGTGGCAACACTCCACTCGGCGCAAGTTTCACAAACCAAGTTGGTGTTTTCACGAGATAAATAAGTGGACTAATTCTGGTCTACCGCGCCGAAGGGAAGCAAATACCATAAAAAAAGAGAAGAAAAAGAAGTGGACTAATTCTAAACTTCGCTTATTTTTTTCTTAAAGTGTACCTATTTCCACTTTGGTGAAAGTGGATAAGTGTATCATGTATCGCACCAAAGTGGAAATTATATATGAATAGATGAGGTTTAGAGTTAAGAATTATTCTATTTCATACCGGTGTGAAGTTAGCAGCCAAAGTCAGCAGCTTTTTTTCCGGAAATACCCGAATGGTCAGTAGCGTACCGAAATCGTGATAATGTTTTTTGGGTTTCTGATGTGCCTTGACGTGAAAGCATATAGCTATACTGTATATTCTGTATCAAGGCAAATCTCTTCGGCCCCGTCCAAGAGGGTTAAACACACCCCCGAAATGAAAAAAATTCTTGAAGTATGAAGGAAACGAAAAGCCACTTTGAAATCAATACGAATGATTTGTATCATTATATTCTTTTCTCGGTATGGATGAAAATCTCTTCGGCCCCGTCCAAGAGGGTTAAACACACCCCCAAAATAAAAAAAAATCTTGAAGTATGAAGGAAACGAAAAGCCACTTTGAAATCAATACGAATGATTTGTATCATTATATTCTTCACTCGGTATAAATGAAAATCTCTTCGGCCCCGTCCAAGAGGGTTAAACACACCCCCCAAAATGAAAAAAACTCTTGAAGTATGAAGGAAACGAAAAGCCACTTTGAAATCAATACGAATGATTTGTATCATTATATTCTTTACTCGTTATAAATGAAAATCTCTTCGGCCCCGTCCAAGAGGGTTAAACACACCCCCAAAATGAAAAAAATTCTTGAAGTATGAAGGAAACGAAAAGCCACTTTGAAATCAATAAGAATGATTTGTATCATTATATTCTTTACTTGGTATAAATGAAAATCTCTTCGGCCCCGTCCAAGAGGGTTAAACACACCCCCAAAATGAAAAAAATTCTTGAAGTATGAAGGAAACGAAAAGCCACTTTGAAATCAATACGAATGATTTGTATCATTATATTCTTTACTCGGTATAAATGAAAATCTCTTCGGCCCCGTCCAAGAGGGTTAAACACACCCCCAAAATGAAAAAATTTCTTAAAGTATGAAGGAAACGAAAAGCCACTTTGAAATCAATACGAATGATTTGTATCATTATATTCTTTACTCGGTTCAAATGAAAATCTCTTCGGCCCCGTCCAAGAGGGTTAAACACACCCCCCTAAATGAAAAAAAATTCTTGAAGTATGAAGGAAACGAAAAGCCACTTTGAAATCAATACGAATGATTTGTATCATTATATTCTTTACTCGGTATAAATGAAAATCTCTTCGGCCCCGTCCAAGAGGGTTAAACACACCCCCAAAATGAAAAAAATTCTTGAAGTATGAAGGAAACGAAAAGCCACTTTGAAATCAATACAAATGATTTGTATCATTATATTCTTTACTCGGTTTGAATGAAAATCTCTTCGGCCCCGTCCAAGAGGGTTAAACACACCCCCAAAATGAAAAAAAAATCTTGAAATATGAAGGAAACGAAAAGCCACTTTGAAATCAATACGAATGATTTGTGTCATTATATTCTTTACTCGGTATGAATGAAAATCTCTTCGGCCCCGTCCAAGAGGGTTAAACACACCCCCAAAATGAAAAAAAATCTTAAAGTATGAAGGAAACGAAAAGCCACTTTGAAATCAATACGAATGATTTGTATCATTATATTCTTTACTCGGTTCAAATGAAAATCTCTTCGGCCCCATCCAAGAGGGTTAAACACACCCCCCTAAATGAAAAAAAATTCTTGAAGTATGAAGGAAACGAAAAGCCACTTTGAAATCAATACGAATGATTTGTATCATTATATTCTTTAATCGGTATAAATGAAAATCTCTTCGGACCCGTCCAAGAGGGTTTAACACACCCCCAAAATGAAAAAAATTCTTGAAGTATGAAGGAAACGAAAAGCCACTTTGAAATCAATACGAATGATTTGTATCATTATATTCTTCACTCGGTTTGAATGAAAATCTCTTCGGCCCCGTCCAAGAGGGTTAAACACACCCCCAAAATGAAAAAAATTCTTAAAGTATGAAGGAAACGAAAAGCCACTTTGAAATCAATACGAATGATTTGTGTCATTATATTCTTTACTCGGTATGAATGAAAATCTCTTCGGCCCCGTCCAAGAGGGTTAAACACACCCCCAAAATGAAAAAAATTCTTGAAGTATGAAGGAAACGAAAAGCCACTTTGAAATCAATACGAATGATTTGTATCATTATATTCTTTACTCGGTTGAAATGAAAATCTCTTCAGCCCCGTCCAAGAGGGTCAAACACACCCCCGAAATGAAAAAAATTCTTGAAGTATGAAGGAAACGAAATGCCACTTTGAAATTGATACGAATGATTATTATCGTTACATTTGATATTTGGTATCGAGGAAAATTTCTTTGGTCTCGTTCAAGAGAAATATGATACTATTATTTGTCTTTATTGCCAAAAATTGGGAAGAGAAATTGAGAATTTTGAGTTCTGTTGTCATAACTCCACCAATAAAGCTTATATTCGATTATGAAACCTAATAAATTCACAATTTTCATATTATTCAAATAGAACAGGTTAGTGATAAAGATAAAGGTGTATCCTAGATATGAAATTGTCGAAGGAAACTTTATAGACAAAATTCACATGGAATAATACTTAAACTACTAGAAAGCATGTGTGTTTGGTTTTCTTCAAACAAACATACCAAAATTTCATTTCTGTCTCTTCGTTTGAGGTTAACAAAATAATTTTATTTTCCATAATGATTATCTTATTATTTCTACTTTCGGGAATGTGTGAAACCTCAAGGGCTTCTTGTCCTAGAACCAACTTCGAACAATCGATTCCTACAAACAAAATTTTTCATCAAGCATTATGGGTTTCATTTGTGAAAATATTGAATCGAATGATCTGGACAATTAACCAACTGCAAAGCGTCGGATAAAATCGTAAATGACTTTCTAACAAAATGTTTCGAAACTCACTGGATAGCAAATAATGAACTTTTTTTATTGACATCTCGCTTGTCAGTTCGAAAGTTCTTCGAACTTCTATTGTTGAAGTTTTATAGTTTGTCTTTTACATACACTTTCATTAGCCGATGCAATTCTTGGAGAGTCACCCTGTAGGAACTAGTGTAAATCTAGAAAATCCTTTGCATCCAAATCATTTTTCAATCAAGTAAACACACTTTAGATATCAGTTTCAGGTAATATTCATGATAGAAATCAGTAGAATTGCATTTTCAATTGATATTTTGAAGAATAAAGTGTTACCTTACATAGGGCTATAATCTCAATTCAACTTTATGAAAGTAAAGCTACTTCAAATATTCTCAAATATGAAATTTGACATCAATCTAATAGTTAGAACTCAAGTTACAGCCTTTAATATCACGTTAAAAAATTGTAAAACGCACCTAAGCCACGTAATGTCTGCTGATAAAAGACTGCTACAAGCTACATCTGTTCATCGCGTCGCGTCGGCCAAACCGTGATAGAGTCTCGCTCTCTGAATGTACCTTATGCTTACTTCGCTGACTGTGGCCTTAACTTCAGTATACAATTTTTGTGCTTGACTATCTTATTTTTAAGAAGTTAACAAAAATTTGTCCTTTTTTATTTTCAAATTCGTATTGTCTTTCTGTTCAGTAGATTTAAAATCATCAGTTTCTTTTAAGTTTTTACTTTGGATAAGTTGGTATTTGATTTTATTTTAGTCAGTTTCATTCAGTTGATTGTTTCAAAAATGGGAAGTAAACATTTATCTAAGATGAAGCTTTACGATTCTATTGCCGAAGAACTCAAGCAATATTGTCCAATATTGTATGATTTTGACCAGAAATTTAATGAACTATAATAACAAAGAAAATTGCATTGTCCATGAAGAATAAGAAATATCAGTTCCCAAGCGTTATTTCGCGAATTATAAATGATACTGAAAGTTCCAAAATGTATTTCCATCAAAAATACTTTGAAAATGATTACTCCGGAAAAAATTCATGCAACCAGTTGGAATTATCTTTATTGAAGAAAGGATTCGATAAAAAGAAAATTTGCAAAAATTGGAGGAATAAAAATTCTCTCTATGAAAAAATTTGTGCAGTTCTTTGCTTGAAAAACTCCATCAAAAATAGAAAAAGAGTATATAACACTTGGCGTATAATTAATTCAAAAATCCATGTTGAACCCAGTGTCACGAATGCCGAAGATTTGAATGAATCGAATAATTCCGGATTGTCATTACAGGAAATTATGCCCTTAAATGTTGTAAATAATCGTCATACAATATATAGCGACGCTTATAGTAGCAAAGATGCATTAATTCGTATTTATAGTAAAGATACAAATAATAGTAGTGTGATTGAAAATGAAAACGGATCCAGAAGTGATTTTGAAAAATTATCATCAAAGCAATGTTTCTACGAATCGACCCCGTTGATATCAAATAAAGATATCCCATCTTCCAACAGACGATATGCTGAAATCGCAGATGTCACAGAATTCGACGCTAATAATACTGAAAATTTGAATTTTGCCTTACCGTCGAATATAGAAAGTGCTTATGATTCGCAAAAAGAATCTCTCAATGTAGTAAACCCTTCGGTAAACAATTGTGCTTTGACAGAAAATGAAAGTAATATTGCCTCAACACTTCAAAACGGAAAGTGTCAAATCACCCCAGAGGACTTTGACATTCCAAAGGAATTGTATAATTTGTCGAGTCCATCTTCTGACGATAATATTTTACCAATTGATTCCAGAAATATCAGTAGAGAGACAGAAAAAACAAATAAATATATCACATTCAAGGAATGCGTTATTTTAGAAGGGTCGTTTACTGTTGAGAGACATATATGGAAGTTGATATTTACAAATGGCAAATTAAGCAAAAAGTATTATCCCTATTACATTCGCAATAGAATTAGGAAATATGTCAATAACGTTTGCTTGATAATTTTCAAATTCGTAAAATATAACAAGAAAAATGAATCGATCAATATATTTGGGGTATGCAAACACAATTCATATAAATGCAAAAAATTCAAAATCACTATTCTCGATAGACATGTGAATGTTTACAGTTCTTCTTTAAATTATAATCATACCAATTTTTTAACTGGTAACGTGACAGGCCTGGAAAGATTATTGGTAAAGAAAAAATTGTTCAAAGAAATGTCATCAAATTACAAAAAGCAAATGTTACTGACCGCCAATCAAAAAATACTTTCTATGGGAAAAAATTTACAACACATTAAATCTGATACCGTTGTGAGAAAAATTAAATCGGAAGCCTTAGCTCACTTTGACAGGAGCAATGATGATTTGTTGGACATAATTTTCATGCAGAAAGATCATCCTGAATTCATCAAAGAAGTTTGTGTTCCATTCAATGTTAAACTATATAGCGAAGAGCAACTAGAGGTTTTGAAATCTCAGAAATCAGGTGATCAATTACCCTTGATATATTTTGATGCTACCGGTGGAGTCGTGAGAAGTCCAATGACTCAAACAAAAAGAATTTACTTTTATACGGCGGTTATATTACTCAAGAAACCTGAAAGAATATATCCCATTTTCTCTATGATATCATCTGTACATGACTCAAATACAATTTTCAAGTTACTTCATGACTTCAGATACTTCTGTGAATGTAGTAACATTTGGCCAACATTTTCTGGTGTTGTATCAGATTTTTCCTTTGCAAATTTGCATGCAATATGCAAAGCTTTCAATAGGTGTTCATTTCTGGAGTATATTCAAACTTGTTACAGAATAAACGAGGGAAATGATCCAGCATCAAAACCAATAAGAGTTCACTTATGCTGTGCTCATTACATGAAGATGGTTTCCAAAGATGTAGATATTGAGGCAAAAAATGATCAGCAAAAAGGATTTTTTAAAGATTTAATAGCATCTGCTATATTGATCAACGATTTGAAATATTTTGACAGATTTGTAGAGAATGTGTACATTTTGTTAAAATCCAAATATGTCTGTAGGAGAACAAAAACTGCCGAATAGTTGCTCAGTGTCCCATCCTCAATAAACTGCGAAACGTATTCGTTTAATGAGGAAAGTGGGGAAGAATTAGAATCTGATTCTATTTATCCAAAATCGAAAGGACTTCTGAAATCCTCCCCTTATTATCAAAGATTTGTAATGCTAATAAAAAATATCGAGTTGGAAAATGAAGGTGACACTGAGAACGTATATTATAATGAGACATTTTTTCAACTCATGTTACACAAGTATTTATCTTTGTGTCCAATATGGAGTGCCTTATTAGTAGGAGATTTGAGCCGGTTCTAAGCCTCCCCCCACCACTATGACGTATTAATTGCTTTTTTATTGGTTGTTGTTTGGTGAAGTCAAGGTGATGTGACCTTGAAGGGTGTGGTGTATGGATCGTTCAGAAATTTTTTCCCGGTTCTAATCCTCCCCCCACCAATATGACGTGTTATTTGCTTTTTTTTTGTTGTGCAGTGAAGTCAAGGCGTTGTGACCTTGAAGTGTCTGGTGCATGGATCGTTCAGATTTTTTTTTTCATATGAGATTTTGTGTGTGTATGTGTGTGTGTGTGTGTGTGTGTAAGAGAATGTACGGTACAGGGTTTCATCATGTGCTTGTTTGTCTATGTACAAACATACGTCTGCATACTTCGAAGATCCTCCAAGTAATGAATGCTCCATCGGTGTGAGGGCACCAAGTTAGTAGTGGAGTGACGTCACAGCAATAACCGTTCAACGGCTAGAGAGCGACATGTTCACTCCACGACGTGTGGCAGAGTAATGCGTATTCATCGGTCTGCTCTCACCTCCCTCGATGTAGTGAAGGATGTGACGTAACGCATCGCCCCAGACTCGCCATCAATGGTGACACGCAGGCGGGCGAGGACTGTGCTAACGTCTGTCCTCTCCGAGAGCGCAACGACAATTGCTTGTTCGTATCGCTCTCGAAGCAGTGAATGATGTGACGTAACGCATCACCCTACCCTCGCTATTGATGGTGACACGCAGGCGGGCGAGGACTGTGCAAACGTCTGCCCTCTCCGAGAGCGCAACGACCACTGCTTGCTCGTGCCGGCAACTGTTATCGCATCAAATTGGGAGATGGGCTTGGCTGTGACGTCAGGCATCTCTAGTGGATAGCAACTAGCAATGTGAACCTTTCACGGTTTCATGGTGGGGGTGACTCGCACTGTTTAATATAAAAGAAATGCCTGGCACACTATGAAATCAGTAGACGAATATATCTGCAGCAGTTAGCATTTGGTAGAGTGTTATTCAGTTCGTAATAGAAGGAAGACGGTGAGTGTATTTGTCTGTTGGAAATTGTTTATATTTTCATATATATTATCATCATGTCCGTTTCAAAAGTAGACTTGTATAAAATTAATAATTTGATTGTACAGGAGGTTGAAATACTAGAGCAAAAGGCCTTATCATCATTGCCAATTGATGAAGTGTACATAATTAAAAATATGTCAACTTATTCTACACGATTTGGTAAATCAATTTTATTAACTTTGCAAGATGTGAGCAATGATAAATTATTTAAAACATGGCTACCAAAACGTATTTCGTTGCAATTCAGTGATGACGATATATCTTGTATCAACTCATCAGGTGGTAAATATACGATGGTGTATTTAGGACAGAGCCAACAAAGTTTTGCTGGCATGAAAACGCGATCTCTAGTTAAATTCAATATGATTGAATAATAATAGTAATAATTTATAGTGAATTTCTTTAGGTCATAGCTTACAAAGTTTTTTGGTGTGAAAACGCTAACTCTAGTCAAATTCAATATGATTGAATAATAATAGTAATTATAATGAATTTCTTATTGTTTTATTAATATTCATATATTAGATGATAATTATATGGAAATATAAACATTACTAACATAGTTGAATACACTCACTTTGTAACTACAAGTAAAATGGGAATGTGAGTATTATATCACTGAAAAATTGGAGGTTGCTCATTGTTTTTTTATTCGATTTCAGTTCCACCATTTAAAGATGTGGATGCAGTACGCAAGTCAAGATTGGGTCGATGTTGTAGATCTCAAATCATCGGTTCAACATTTGTCGTCTAAATTGAAGGTGTTGGGTGATGGAGCCGAACATGCAAGCAATTATGATATGAGTGTATGCTGTTATGAAAAACAAATCGAATTATGCCTTCGTGATGCTGAGAAGTATTGGAGTGGTGCAGAAGTTTGTAACAAATTTTTGGATAATGAATTGGAATTGTGGCAACTTTGTGAGGTTATGATTGAACTGAACCTAAGAAGATTCCTGTATAGCCTCCAACCATACTTGCCAGAATGGATTATTCATCACTTTGAATTGAATGATGAAAATCGAGAGGAAATTGAAGATGGTCGCGAAAATGATGATTATGAGGAAGAAGTTATTTTAGATAGTCTGTATGTTCCTGTAAATCATAAATAATGTCAAATAAAAAACTTTGTATTAGTTTCATGTTTTATTTATTTGAATCTCATGAAATACAATAGAAAATGATTACAAAACAATAAATATGATATAAAATACAATACATGATATAAGTCTCTTACAAATAAAAAAAAAGATCATAAAACAGTATATGATAGAGTGGAAAAAAGTGTCAATATCTGCTATGAACTGAACCATCCAATGCATTGTATGTTAAAACTGTATCATGCAAAATTAATGCATATACTTTAGTGTTGTCTGGAAACTTGGTCTTCTTCGTCTCAAACTCAATATTTATATCAATAGTTGATGATTTTGTTGCATTCGGTTGATGGGAACAATCGATGACGAATAGTGGATTCTCTCTAAATTGCCCAATGTCCATCAGAGGTTCACTCATATCTTTATCATAATAACTTCGCTGGAAACTCTCAAAAGCATAATAAGCAGGAGCATCAAGTTTTTTATCGAAATTCAAATTCCAACGCTCATATGGATAAACTTCAGAATTCAAGTATACTTGAATACTATTGATATCAGCAGTTGTGAATTTTGTAATATCCTGTGTTCTATCTTCAGATGTGGTAGTACTTTGGAATGCGATGATGACAAAACGAGGAGTTTCCAATGCATTAGTTGTTTTGATGGCCCATATGTCTGAAGAAGTCCCACGTAATGATGGTAGTTCATAGAGGTCCCACATACGATACGCCAACTTGATTTTGGCATTCAGACCGCTTTTGTTTATTCTACTCAAAAGTTTGAGCTTGTGTTTATCATCTGGTACAATATGTCTTATTTTCCATTCGATTTTATTTATTTCCAAATCAGCATCAACCTCACCTATATACGAGTTTTTGAATGATCGAGCGATAATCAAAATCAATTCCTGTTTGGCATTCAAGATACTTTTGTTGTAATCTTCAGCAAAACCCATCAAATATTTCAGTGGTAGTTTTCCACTAAAAACATGACTGTTTGTATCCAAGATATCTTGCTTTAATTGTGAAAGTCCCCAACCAGATGTCAATAATGTGTTAGCATGAGATTGTCCAAATGATATCATGGTTTTCATTGTAGATGTTATCCCAGGTTTTCTAACAACAGCCACTTGTTCACCACCCATTTCATAACGAATTTCGTCAAAGAGAAATGCAATTGCATTATTCGAGAGATAGCATGTTTTCGCTACATCTTTGGGGGTGAATTTACCTTCTATGTAAATGAAGCTGTCGGCAATATCTAGTATAACATCTTGATTATTGATTGCAATTCTGATTTCATCCGAATTCCTGAATAGCGGTGATCCATAGGGCTTATATGTGTGCTCATGTAAACTTATGAGAGAATGATCGAGCACTGGTTCATTGAATATATTCAACTTTTCACTGTTTGTTTCGAGCACCATTGTTATTTTCTCACTTTCAATCCAATCGATTTCAAAAATTTAAGATCACTCACAGACAGAGCGTTATGTGCTAACTGTTTAGCATACACTTGTGGAATGAGCTTCTTTTTATGCACACTTTTCTTTTTATGCACACCTTTCTTTTTGATAGTGCAACTCGTTTGGGATTGTTCAATGCGATTTTGTCTATTGTAAATGAAACCCATAACAACAGTTATTCGATTTTCTTCAATTCCAAAATAATGAAAATCTCTTCTTCACTTCCAAAATCGATAAGGTTATTTTTTTCATCCAAAATACGCATTGTAATGTTGTGAATCAATTGACGACCTTCTGGACTGACAGGCATATATATAATACTGTGTGGTTCTTTAGTAAGATTGTAGCCAGGTTCAACATCAATATCGAATGAGAAAAGAATGTGAGATTCTTCACCATTTATATATGAACCAGATATTATATTGCAATCTAAGCGGATAAGTCTCACAGTTGTAATGTTTATTGGTAATGATGATTCATGTATCTAATTTGGTGGGAATATTCCATGAGCGAACCCCATCATTTCTGCTATAGAATTTGGATGTGTCAGATCAATTTCATATTTGGATCGCATTTCACATTTGAATGTATTATTATTGACGTGTAGATAGAAAATATCATCTGCAACGACATCATTTGGTTTTTCATCATGAAACAATCTAAACATGATATGTTTCTGTATGACGGCATTGATCTCTTCTATTTGGTAAGCACCACATGGAATTTCAATTGTCAACTTTTGGGGTATCGATGAGTTGTCATTACTGATTCTAAAACTAGCTAAGTTATTAGCTTCAGTTATATTATTGATTGTATTGCATCCATAGAATCCCAAAAGTCCTAATCCATAACGACTGTTCCTATCCAATTCAATTGGTGGAAAAAAATCCGCACTCAAGACACTTGTCCCGACAGCTTGTAGCTCGAACTTTCGTGACATGACTGATGAATATTTTGAAACACATTTCAATTTATTATTGTACACAGCAACAGCACATTTGAGACAATTTACACTTTTTGGAAGGTGTTGTATTGTAATAAGTATCATTTTTATTGATACCAATATTCACATCCTCTATAATACAAATACAACACATATATTTTCAAGGTATAGGACCATCATTAACATCCGAATCTGAATTTTGATCGTGGTGGTGCTCATAACAATATCTATGTTTCATTATATCGATATCATCTTGCAGATGCTTAGGCAACTTTTCCCAAACATATGCAATCTCATGTGCAACACATGCAAGTATCACTTCCTTAGGCATATTTGCAAGCATCACTTTATCCATTTTTTTCAAGGTACCATATTTTGAAAACATTCTAAGTGAAAACCCCATTCCCTTGATAGCCTCCCGATCCAGTTTTGGTGTTGAATCCATTTTTATTTGGAAAATTATTTAGAGAGAAACTGCAAGCACAAGTGACCACAGAGAACTGTATTAAATTTCTGTTGTCGATCATAGTTATATTTGATTTTTACATTCGAACATTTTCGAAAGAATCGAGTCAATTCCAATGGTGGGGGTAGATCTCCAAAACTATCGAAATATGTGACTTCTTTCCCACATTTTTTATATGCCACCCAATGTGTTCCTGGTCCACTTATTCCATCTAAATTAACAATAGCTGTCTCGTTTTGTTTTGGACCTGAAGATGGTAATCTATCACGCATAAAAACACCACGAAAATGTGGAATTTTCATTTTTTGTGCATAATAACTGAGATCGAGATCAGAAAGAGGCCTCTGAGGTAGGGGTTCAATTAGTTTTTTGTTTTGTTTGTGGCTTTGTATGGTTTTAAATATAGTCCTAAACCTTTACGGTATGGTTTGAGATATATTCCACTTCCGCGTTTGCCTAATGCTACAGCCTCCATGGTTTTATTGTGACGATTGGCTTCCATTAAAGCCGCTCTGCTGGCTTTTGCCGAATTCACGGCCTTGGTAATACCAGCAGCGGCTCCCGCCAAACTTCCTAGTGCGGATAGTCCAGCAAAAATTGGTATCAATGGTAAAAATCCACCGATCTTGGGAACAGGAATTATGCGTGGTGTGCGGATTTTCTTCTTTCCACCGGCAGCTTCAAGGTATTTACGTGCCGCCTGCAATGCCACAGTGATAGCTTTTTTGCTATTATTCGTCACAAATTGATTCCAACCAGCTTTCTTCAATACATTTCGCACTTTATGGACTATCCCAGCACCAAATGCAATTTTTTTAATATCATTTTTTTTCGTTTGTTTCCTCTTACATTTTTTCTTATTGGTACTACAACCCATGCCCATATGTCTTTTCGCTTTCATAATGTTGGTGACAAGTAATGCAGCTGCTCTTTCCCCAATACTCGCGTCCTTCGATTTAACCCTATCCCAAGCGCTGTATTCAAGTTCTTTGTCGACTAAATGTCTTGCTGCAAGATCAGATGGATGCTCAGAATATTGAATATCGTGTTTTTTGCATTCAATATCTAATTTATTGATTCCAGGATCGTTACGAGCTAAACGTTGTTTCAATTTTGTACCCGGTCCACAGTATTGATATCCTCCGGGTAGATGTAATTCGAAAGGAAGTTTGTTTATTAAATCATTAACAAAACCACAACCTCTTTTAATTTTACGATCACTTTCAATACGTCCGTATCGTTTGATGGTACACATTGAAATGAATAAGCTAATAACATTTATATAGTCTCCAACCACGGCACGATGCGCATTGTAAAACAGAAAGAAAAGTTTACTGTAGATAATCTAGATGAGAAATTTGGGTGTGGATTGAATGGACAAAGAGTATTCAGACATGGTCCACTACTTCCATCATCAGTTCGAGGACTCATTATAGGACCTTCAAATTGTGGAAAGACGAATGCAATGATATCACTATTAACACATCCACAAGGATTGAGATTTAGAAATGTGTATCTCTATTCGAAATCACTCAATCAACCTAAATATCAGTATTTGCGAAGTGTTTTGGAACCTATAAAAGGATTAGGTTTTTATACATTCAGCAATAATGCAGAAATAGTGGAACCCTCCGACGCAAAGCCTAATTCTGTTTTCATTTTCGATGATGTGATATGTGAAAAGCAAGATATTATTAGATCATATTTCTGTATGGGACGTCATAAGGATGTTGATTGTTTTTATCTAGCACATACATATTCACGGGTACCCAAACAGTTAGTGCGTGACAATACCAATTTCATTATAATGTTCAAACAAGATGAGACGAATTTACATCACATTTATTCAGATCATGTTTCACCCGATGTAACATTCAAACAATTCCAATTGATGTGTGTTAAATGCTGGGAGGATCAATATGGATTTCTAGTAATTGATAAGGATAGAAAAATAGATGAAGGTAGATATCGCAAAGGATTCGATAGTTTTATATACCCATGATCTTGTTTTTGAAACTTATTCGATCACTGAATATTGTAGAGGTCACTTCATCAACGAATTGAGCAATAATTTAAAAAGGGCATTATGAATATAAAAAACGATTCTGAACATAAAAACAATGAAATGAATTTGAAACGTCAACTAGTAGAGACAACAGAAGCTGTCAGACAGAAATTCAACTCTATCAAGAATGATAATATTGAAAATCGTACGACACTTGAAAGATTGTATGAGCCCATAATGAAACCATTGAATGTTTTATCATCAAACGCTACTTCTAAATCAGCAGTGTTATCACCAAATCGTGGATCTGTTCAATCTACTTCAAATTATCCCATGAGTACTCCAATAGGAAGAAAACAATCTTTTGATGGTGTATCATCTGTGAATAGTGACACGAGCACACTTCAAGACGATATGAGAACAACTCTATTCGAAACACCATCATCGTCCCACATCGATTCCTCGGATCCTGACATCTCACCTGTTATGAATGAAAGTGGTGAAGATGTTTTGATGAAACATTTGAATAATGTAAAATCTAGAAATCCAGCATATGATGGAACATTTGGCGTACGTATGGATCCAATTACACAAAAGCTGAAAATGGGAAGTCTAGTGGTACATTTCAAAGATGGAAACATTTCATTTTGGGATGCTAATAAAGTGAAAAAATATGAATGCACAGGTAGTCCAGAATTGTGATATGATCTTTTTGAAGAATCCACAAGATGTTGATAATGATGAAACTCGTCAAGTATATTCCAAAATATTGAAAATAACGAATGCTCCATATAAACAATATCATCTGAAGAATGGTTTTAAAAATACAAATTCTAAAAAAATTTCGTGAAGTTATCAAACCACTATTAGACTCACGACAATATCCAATAAGAAGTAGAAGTAAAATTGGTGGAGCACTCAAACGAGTGAAAATGGAGAAAACATATAATTCTAAACCTGCGAATTATGTGTACTGGAATTCACCGAAAGAGTTAGTTGCTCGCCTACGACTATTGGTAGCTTCAAAGTCAGCTGGACATACCGGACATGATAATGAAATAATTTCAATAATTGAAGAATTACGTGAAGAAGGTATAATATATTAATATATATCCACAAGTAATGATCACTGTCACATCATCATTCAATGCAGTAACATTATCACTTTTTTCTCTTTAATCATATTGAAATAGAAAGACTAATGAAGTAAGTGATATCAAACGACAAGTTGTTAATGAATTACGTAGACCTGCAAGACGTAATTTTCGTAGAAGAATAACTATACCATCAAAGGTTTTGCAGATCTATGGCAAATAGATCTAGCTGAACTACAACCTTATGCAAAAAGTAATGAAGGATACCGATATATACTTGTAGTAATTGATTGTTACTCAAAATATCTATGGACTGTGCCAGTTAAAGATAAAACAGGTAGTACAATAACTAATGCAATGAAATATGTACTGAAGGAAGCCAAATTTTCCCCTAAACATATACAAAGCGATCAAGGGAAAGAATTTTTTAATAGAAGCTTCTCATCTCTCATGCGAGAATATAATATCAATCATTATTCAACATTCAGCACAAAGAAGGCAGCTATAGCAGAAAGAGTGATTCGTACAATAAAGGCATGGCTCTACAAGGAATTTTCGATGAGAGGTCACCACAAATGGCTTGATATTCTTCCAATTATAACTAGTAGATATAATAATAAAGTTCATCGTACAATAGGTATGGCACCCATCAATGTTGATTCAACAACAAAATTGAAATTCAAGGGTATCAATGGAATTGGAGGAAGACAAAGTAAACCCAAATTCCAATTGAATGATATTGTACGTATAAGTAAATACAAAAATATTTTTGAAAAGTCTTACACTGCGAATTTTACCACGGAGCTATTCAAGATTGTTAAAATTAATAAAACCATCCCCACGACTTATAATCTTGAAGATATGAATGAACAGCCGATTAGAGGATGTTTTTACGAAGAAGAGTTATTACGAACCGAGAATCCTGACGTATATCTGATTGAGAAGGTGTTGAAGAGAAGAAAAAATAAAGTATATGTAAAGTGGTTAGGTCTTCCTAGCGAACAAAATTCTTGGATTGATGAATCAAATATGGTTTAAATGGATCTAATAGTGACTTTTATGAATAAAGTAATATTAAAGTTCATTATTGTTTTCATTTCAATTAAGTATGTGAATTGAAAAATATTGCAGCGGTAAACATTGCCCCAGCCATTCGCAATGTTCTGTGTATACCAAACCAAATTAATTGTATACTCCATTCCCGCTTATATTTTTCAACTCACGATATTGAAAACACATTATCATTCCCAAAACTAATCGCCGTCACTTTGAAATGCAGTATCCAACTCTTTTTGCCAATTATCTCTCACTGATAATGCCGTCTCATAAAGCTTAGTCGACTCCTCAAGCTCAGCCTGAGCTTGCATTCTCGAACGCTGATGGAATTGCTTATCTTTACCAATTTTTGAACGGAGTTCATCAGCATCTTTAGACATTCTAGCCAATTCAACCTTCGCTAATGCAATCTTGGCATCTAATGCTTCAAGAGTTTCATTATTAGCATTAATAGCTCGCTCACTCTTTTCAAGTTCAGCAATAGTCATCTGTGCCTTTACAAGACGGCATTTTGCTTTCCTTTTCATTTCCCCAAACCGATGGAGGGGACTGAAAGAAGATAGCGGTTCAGCTTTCAAATCACTCTTCATTTCTTTAGGAGTACCTTTTGGCTTCCTCTTCGATCTGTCACTTTTCGTTGCGGGTTTTTTCTGTCGCACAACACTTTTGGATTCTTTCTTTTCTTTAAAGTCAGTGACAATCGATGAAGATGCCTTAGTAACCTTCCTCTTGATTGTTCTAGATTTCTTATCAACACCAAGAGGAAGGGTAGATGAAGAGTGTTTGAGTGATGATAATTGCGAAACGATCGGATTTTCAATAATAATTTGCTCATTTGGTTCTGGCACATCTGCAAAGTTAACGAAGTCGTTAATATCAAAATCATTTATCGAATCTTGACTCGATAAATGTAATACTGGAATATTTTCAAAATCAGTCTGATCGATATCAACAAGTGGTGAACCATCTTCAGCAATCAATAGCGGCATAGAGCTCATGATTATTAAGGTCTGAGGAATGATATGTGATAGCAATAGAATGTGGATAGGAAAGGTGATGATGTTACTGAGACCTCACCATTTATAGAAGAAAATAAACTAGCGCATGCGCTCTTTCATCAACTGGCACATGCGCTCTCTCACTAAACTATTCACGCATGTAACAATCTTTGTCATTTAAGAGGAAAACTTTGTGTTGCATGCATGTATTGTTAAATGTTAGAAAATAATACAAATAAATTCAAAATATATATATATATATATATATATATATATATATATATATATATTTATTAATAATAGAGGACAATAACGATAATAAAAAATATAAAATGAAAAATGTTAATATCTCTCTGTGGATGTGGAACGTTCTTTGACTCTATTCCTCAATAGTTGTTGCTCGTGCGTCAAACACCAACATTGAAAAAAATGGATTCTCCTATTGGGGTAGAGTTGACCAACCTTCTCACACAGATCCCAAGTACTTCTACATGCATTGCATACATGATTCCAACAATTCATGGAATATGTATCACAACGCAAACAACGTTGCAGTGGAGCTGGAACGGCAGCACAGGTACCACAAATATTTCTACAGATACCTATATTGTTAAATATTATAGGTTCGGAACACTTCAGACACTGTAACTGTTGTTGACGATAATCCGATTTTGTTCGCTTCAGTTACACAATCACTCTTGTCAATTGGTTCGCTTATATTTTTCAATATTTTTCTTTGCATGTCATAATGACCATCTTTTGTTAATTTAAAACCAATCCCGGGAGGACCTCGAATGACATTACCACCCAATTTTCTTTTTCTACCAAACTTATCGATTGTTTTAGACATTGTGCACTCTACGATGATTCTTTTCAAACTGATATTTCTTTCATTTACATTATGCTATATACTTTACAGTAATTGGTTAGGAAAATAGAAATGAAACAAATAATATTTTTATCATTTTTTATTCATCTAAGTAACTTGGTAAAAGTGATACATATACAATACATAATACAATAATCACAAATAATCACAAATAAGAATGTTCCGGTTTGAAGGAATAAGCAATAATACTTCGAATTATAATTCAATTATTCATCTCTACAGTCAACAAATTGATTAGTTGGTCTAAGGCGCTCTCTTGAGAAAAAGAATGAACGATTTCAGACACCCAACGAATGTTATCATTAGGATCATTTCGATAAAATTCTATATCGCTATGACCCCATGGAAGAGTTCGAGTGGTATTCGGAATGATGAATCTCTTGTCGTCATGATACGATAAAGCGACTTTATTTTTCAATTCAGTGTAAATATCATGCAATACGCTTCTGAACGAGTTCATCTTCCTGAATATCATACCTCCCTCTTCAATGATTTTTTCATAGTCTTCACATGTCAATTCATTCTTTATAACAGATTGTTTCACACCTTTGGCCTTCTTCAGTTCACCATCAACAGATTTCACGTAATACGCTTTAGCACCTGTACCGTAAAAGCTGATTATTGGATCATTTGGGAATTCATCTTTGAAATTACCCAGAACTGACTTTGTCACTGGAATATTGAATTGGTTTCCTATTTTATAATTAGATGTATCGAACTTATTTATATTATTTTTGATAAATTCATAGAAATTGTCTGTATTTACTTTGAGAATAAGGGAGTCGGTATCAGTGTAGAGTAAGGACGCATCTTCTCCAAACTGTTGTTTGATACATCCATAGAAAAAATCATACATAACTGTTTTAGATAATTCTAGAATGGAAAATCCTAAATATAGTGGTTTATCATAATGAACTTTTATTCTAGCCAATTGAATGGCAACAAAATTTTCTGTAAAAATAGAGCATTTTTTAAAATTTGGTCGCGATATGAGACAACTAGCACCTATAGTTCTTTTTATATTTTCCCAATGTGTAATGAGTCTAACATCAATTCTATTGTCTACGTTTTCCATTGTTTTTCCATAGACTGCATTATTCATTAGTTTGTAGAAATCTTTTTCAGATTTGTTATTAGACCTATTACGCATTTCAGTATTCAAATCTATATAAGGCTTCATCCAACATGATTGCTTAAACCTCAATACTCTATGTGTGTTCATCACTATCAAACCATGATTGACAGCTTGCTGTAAGTTTCTATAGTGAACAATATATTTTCTTTTGTCGTTTAAATTTGGAATTAATTTGGGAACTTTCGATTTTGCATATGGAGGTATCAAACGTTCAACTAAGAATGGTAAATCGGAATGTTTATCATGAAGTTCTTGGGGATAATGTATATCCACTTCCAATACATATCCATAAGGACTATCAATATCCACATTCATTATATCAAGATTGAGAATTTCATGAGGTGCTAACCATGAAAATTCACCTGTTGGTAATGGTTGCGACATGCTGTGACCATATAGATTTGTTGCATCCAAATATGAAATGAATGAAGATGATCCATTTGGATTATAATCCGGTAAAAATGTATTGTTTGCTTTATGTTTCCTTTCACTACATTGACTTATTCCACCACGAATACCTTTTTGAAAGAAGTGAACCATATCAATATCAGTTAGTAATTCCAATTCAATATTAGTATATTTCAACATGGCATCCCACGATAATCCGGGTGCAGTGAAGTATTGTGCCGGATCCAATTTATATTTATCAACAGATATATTTCTATATATAGTTTTCAAAAATGTCACATAATAGTAACACATCTGACTTTAAATATAAATCAGAGTATTCACCCAAATCCTGACATTCGAATAAATTCCAAACAAGTTGAGCTCTCCCATAATCATTATCTGATATATGTTCACAATTGAGTTTATCATAAAATTGATTTTTGGTTGGAAGTCTTGGATGATTCAGTTTTTCGATGTCATCAACAAAACTATAGGGAAATACACCTTTCTTTCTCATCAAATTGAAATTTTCAATTTGTGGGAAATGTTTGCGCATCTCGATACACTGATCAGATGTTAAATTTGCACCTAAATTCTCCAAAGAACTAGGCATGAATCTGAAACTATCAATGAATCTCATTTTCAAATAATTCTTCTTCACCCTACCATCTTTATCCGTATAGGAGTGTGTAAAGAGATGTTTTGTGAAAGATATATATTTCTCATTAGTTTGTGGGATGACATCCACTTTATCTTTGTTTTTATACAATTCCTTTATGAATAAATGACAATCATATCCACTGAGATTGTGAAAAATTATAGGAATGAAATTTGGCAATTTAAAATTCAAATTACAAGATGAATGAGCAGCAGGGGACCTTTTTTTTCCTGTGAGGTGACAATGATCCCTCACTTTGACTTCGCCATCATTAAATTGTTTGGAACAAATGCCACAATTTGTGGCAAAAGCAAACTGTTCCTCTTCCTCAGGAGTTTGTACATCCATAGGAATAGGAAACCTGAGATGATTTTCATAAATATTTTTCAAATCATCTTCGATTTTGCTAACGAATTTCTGGGCTGCATCCACACCCCTATACGAAACAAATTTTGATAAATCATCATTGTATGAACATTTAATCAAATAAGCAAATGAATAAGGCTCATGTTTGAATGTCTTGATCGAATACGAGTATTCAGGATTTGGTTTAGTGGTTTGAATCGGCTTCAGTACTGATTCAAAATCGGCATACACTACAAATCGTACCTTCATTTGTTTCTCAAAGTTTTCAAAAGTTAGTATATTTTCAGGTACCGTTTTCCCATATTTATTGACTTTGAAATTGGTTGATGGTGTTGTAGTACTCAAGTGATTACAATCATTTATCTTATGACGTAATAGTAATTGTTCATTAGAAAAATATAATAAACAGCCATCACAAAAATATTTCTTATGTTCATGAGCCGATAATTGGCTTGAAACTAATCTTGAAAGATCTTTGATCCAACAATAATGATTATTACCGAAATCATCTGTGATAAGTAACAAATTGACATGTCTTCTAAGTCTTCTCTGAGAGTAACGTAATGGTCCAATTATTTCATACATTATTTTACCCTTCTCGAATTTACTTTCTAAACCGTACACATTAACTGAAATATCATTCTTGTCTTCAAATTTCACAATATCTTTCAACTTTACCGGAAAATTCATATCTGTTACATCTATGACTGTACTGAAATGTAGATACGATGAAACTTCTGATGTTCTATCGATTGCAGGATGTAGTACTGAAGTGATAGCCCATGCAAAACAATGCTGATCTTCATTACGGACATTAACCACGGCCTTCCTACGCTCGATACATTCAGGCAGCTTCACATATGAACATCCACTGAGCGGGCTGTATTTATTAATGTTCAACTCCAGAAACATGATTTTTTCACAAGTCCAACCTTAAATACAGAACAATATTACTAATCCATCCAATTAAAACTTGGTAGAAATGTTTACCTGAATCACGTTCCTGGAATTCTGTAGTTTGAGCGATAATCCCATTTCGAAATCCATCAAATAAGGAATTCAAATCAGTAGATTGATCAACTGTTCTATTCTGTGAATTAAATGATTTGGTTTCCTTCAGGTCTTGTGTTTGTAGAATATAACTCCCAAATACTTCCATATTCACTTTGATGATTTTGTGAACCCTGATGGCCGATTCCAATAATTCTATAACTTTCTGCCTGATTTCATTAAAGAATAACATGTAATCGGTGGAAACAATGGAACTCTGCACCCTGTATGTCGCAATCCGACGTTTGAAGGCGCTCTTTATAATTTGAACACAATCACTGAATTGAACACATGTATTATTCTTATGTTGTAGAGTTCTATTGTGAGAATTCACTTGAGTCAATGGAATCATCACATTACAACAATTACATGTGTACATAGGTGCTGCAGCGTCATCTAATCTCACTCGTTTCACTGATGGACCTCCTTGGCAACTCTGGAGCTGATGACGACGAAGGTTGTCACTACGGGTAAAAGATTTACCACATTCACAAGAATACATTTTCTATGATATGTTCTCACTAACTCACTCGATGGAAACTGACATAACCAACACTCGCCCGCTTCTTAAATACCATAATCCACGTCGCCTGCGCATCACCGTAGAGAGTGAGGGTAGGTAAGGACACATCGATGCATCCACTAGAGATGCCTGACGTCACAGCCAAGCCCATCTCCCAATTTGATGCGATAACAGTTGCCGGCACGAGCAAGCAGTGGTCGTTGCGCTCTCGGAGAGGGCAGACGTTTGCACAGTCCTCGCCCGCCTGCGTGTCACCATCAATAGCGAGGGTAGGGTGATGCGTTACGTCACATCATTCACTGCTTCGAGAGCGATACGAACAAGCAATTGTCGTTGCGCTCTCGGAGAGGACAGACGTTAGCACAGTCCTCGCCCGCCTGCGTGTCACCATTGATGGCGAGTCTGGGGCGATGCGTTACGTCACATCCTTCACTACATCGAGGGAGGTGAGAGCAGACCGATGAATATGCATTACTCTGCCACACGTCGTGGAGTGAACATGTCGCTCTCTAGCCGTTGAACGGTTATTGCTGTGACGTCACTCCACTTCTAACTTGGTGCCCTCACACCGATGGAGCATTCATTACTTGGAGGATCTTCGAAGTATGCAGACGTATGTTTGTACATAGACAAACAAGCACATGATGAAACCCTGTACCGTACATTCTCTTACACACACACACACACACATACACACACAAAATCTCATATGAAAAAAAAAATCTGAACGATCCATGCACCAGACACTTCAAGGTCACAACGCCTTGACTTCACTGCACAACAAAAAAAAAGCAAATAACACGTCATATTGGTGGGGGGAGGATTAGAACCGGGAAAAAATTTCTGAACGATCCATACACCACACCCTTCAAGGTCACATCACCTTGACTTCACCAAACAACAACCAATAAAAAAGCAATTAATACGTCATAGTGGTGGGGGGAGGCTTAGAACCGGCTCAAATCTCCTACTCTTATTGCTTGAAGAAAAATATTCACTCAGCAATTCCGTTGTGGAAAACTATTTTGGACAACTAAAGAACATTAAATTGAAGGGAGAGAAAAATTTAAAATGTTCTCATTTTGTAAGAAAATTGAGAGAAGATGTATTATCTGTGAATATAGAATGTAATTTAGGGATTGGGAAGTCTCGTCTGACCAAAGGTGACAACACAGACGACGTGACGAACGTTGGCAACGAAAACCGAAAAAAATGCAGGAACACATTTCGAAGGAAAGTTTTTAAAAAGGAATTACTTTTCAACTATTAGCGATAGTATTATTTTTCCAGAAGATGACAATGAATTGCCACAATGTGCTTATTGCGGACATGGTATCATTAATGAGAAGACAGATTGGGTCAAATGCGATCAATGTGAAAGATGGATTCATCAAAAATGTGATCAAGATATACGTGATGTTAAGAAATCATACGAAGGAACTTTTGTTTGCAAATTATGTTTGCGAAATCCAATGGATATCAAAAATTCTTCAGTCTCCAAATTTGTAATGCTCCGACAAAAATGTGAGACATTTTTGAATAATCTGAAGTTAACCAAAACAGAGAGAAAAACTTTAGAGAAGATTACTCGAGAACAAAGAAATTGCTTGAGATGGCACGAAGAAAGAAAAGTGAGAGTCACGTCGTCATATTTTGGAAGGATATGTAAGGTTAAGAAAGTCGACTCATTCAGAAATATCATCCATACTATCTCGAAACAATCACCTAACAGATGCCCGGCGGTACTACATGGAATAAAATATGAAATCAATGAAGTCGCCCCGGAGCGCCAATTAATTTTTATTGTTGTATTTATTTTATTTTTAATGTCATAACTCAAATAATGAAAAGTTAGTAATAAGAAAATATATCGACATGACAAAGTTACCTTACCAATCAGCTGGATTATTCATTCATGAAGATCATCCATTTCTAGCTGCATCTCCTGATGGTTTGATCGGAGACGATGGTTTAATCGAAGTGAAATGTCCATTCGCTGCCAGAAACGAATATCCTTCCAGATATCATTTCAAATTTTTGAAAAAAGGTAATTCTGATATGTTATATGATCATATTTATTATTATCAAATACAAGGTATCCTTGAAATAACGAAAAGGAATTGGTGCGATTTGGTAATTTTCACATTCCGTGGGATTAAAATCGTTAGGATTTTTCGATCGAAAAGCTTTTGGAAAATTATGTTCAGAAAATTGAAAACATTCTATTATTTCCACATGCTGCCAGCTATTGTTCAGCCCGATGATACAATCCCACCTGATTTTCGAAAATGGACAACATGTACACAACTTCAGTTTTTAGATAATGGTCTAGTAGCAGACATTGATTATTATAAGGAGTTACCCAATAAGAGAGGTTACGTTGTCATAGTAAATCCAGCAGTATATTTTTCTATCAAGGAACTTCTCATAAACGACTTTTCAACTTTGAATGAAGGAACATGGCTTGATGGTTTTGTCATCGATCATTGCTTGTCTATTCTGAATAGAACAAACTATTATCAGATAATTTCTGTTGCTAAGTCATCAATAATTTTTGGAGATATCGAAGTTAACAGTAATTTCATAAACAGTGTCAACTTCATCAAAAATGAAGTAATAATGCCAGTCGCAAGTAATCAACATTTTGTATTAGTCAAAGTAAATTTTTTGGAAAAGAAACTTACTGTAATTGATCCATTCTGGAAAGAAGAACGTATTCGTGAATTATATATGATGAAATTTAGGCACTTTCTCTTTTCCAAAAAACAAAGTGCTGAAAAATGGCGATTTGAAATTTTAAATCGCATTATTCAGAAAGATGGGTTCAACTGCGGAGTGTACATAATTTTTTTTTTCTATGATTGTACAGAATCAACATTTGACAACTGAATGCGATATGAACATGTACCGGCAAGAAGTAAAACGGTTACTGTTGCACAGTTGTTGTGACATGCAACAAAAATGTCTGTATTGTTCGGGAAACATTGAGGCAAATATCGAAGAAAATATTTTCAAATGTTACTCATGTCGTAGACTAATTCACTATAACTGCCTACTTTTGCTTTCTGAAATTGAGAAAGGAGTGACTTTGAGTGAGAAAATGCTAAATGATATATGTGACTTATGTCGACTTAACCAACTTGCTGGATAATCCCTAAGAAATCATTATTTTTTATATATTATGATTGTATCCCTTATGTCCAGAAAGAATGAATTATATAATAGGCTCCAGAATATATGATGAGATTGGCCCATACTTGATGAAAATCCATAACTAACGTATTCAAAAAACACTTCATTGTGAGATTTTCACTAAACAGTTTTACAAAAACGCAACACGTGTTTCGCCATACGATAGCTTCTTCGTGCGTGTCTTTACTAACTAGTAAAGTTAGTAAACTAGTAAAGTTAGTAAATAAGGCACGCCCAAAGAAACCATTACACGGCAAAACACGTGTTGCGTTTGTGTAAAACTTTTTAAGGAATATATCACAATGAAGTGTTTTTTGAATACGTTTGACCCCAGAATTGCTGCTGAGAAGAGATATATGCAAACAGAAAACAAGTCTCCATGATTTTTCAGAATTTACACCATGCAAATTTATCGGTGAATAAATAAACTTTGTTATTTTTGGTTCATGAAGGAAGCAGTGAGTAATACACAGTTAATACACAGTTTTGGCACAACCTCCTGATTACCTTTTCAGACTTGGACGGGGCCGAAGAGATTGGCCTTTATACCGAATTTAGAATATAGAATATAATGATACAAATCATTCTTATTGATTTCAAAGTGGCGTTTCGTTTCCTTCTTACTTCAAAAAATTTTTTCCATTTTGGGGGTGTGTTTAACCCTCTTGGACGGGGCCGAAGAGATTTTCATTTATACCGAGTAAAGAATATAATGATACAAATCATTCGTATTGATTTCAAAGTGGCTTTTCGTTTCCTTCATAGTTCAAGAATTTTTTTCATTTCGGGGGTGTGTTTAACCCTCTTGGACGGGGTCGAAGAGATTTTCATTTATACCGAGTAAAGAATATAATGATACAAATCATTCGTATTGATTTCAAAGTGGCTTTTCGTTTCCTTCTTACTTCAAAATTTTTTTTCCATTTTGGGGGTGTGTTTAACCCTCTTGGACGGGGCCGAAGAGATTTTCATTCAAACCGAGTAAAGAATATAATGATACAAATCATTCGTATTGATTTCAAAGTGGCTTTTCGTTTCCTTCATACTTCAAGAATTTTTTTCATTTTGGGGGTGTGTTTAACCCTCTTGGACGGGGCCGAAGAGATTTTCATTCAAACCGAGTAAAGAATATAATGATACAAATCATTCTTATTAATTTCAAAATGGCTTTTCGTTTCCTCCATACTTCAAGAATTTTTTTCATTTTGGGGGTGTGTTTAACCCTCTTGGACGGGGCCGAAGAGATTTTCATTTATACCGAGTGAAGAATATAATGATACAAATCATTCGTATTGATTTCAAAGTGGCTTTTCGTTTCCTTCATTTCATTTTTTTCATTTCGGGGGTGTGCTTAACCCTCTTGGACGGGGCCGAAGAGATTTTCATTCAAACCGAGTAAAGAATATAATGATACAAATCATTCGTATTGATTTCAAAGTGGCTTTTCGTTTCCTTCATACTTCAAGAATTTTTTTCATTTTGGGGGTGTGTTTAACCCTCTTGGACGGGGCCGAAGAGATTTTCATTTATACCAAGTAAAGAATATAATGATACAAATCATTCTTATTGATTTCAAAGTGGCTTTTCGTTTCCTTCATACTTCAAGAATTTTTTTCATTTTGGGGGTGTGTTTAACCCTCTTGGACGGGGCCGAAGAGATTTTCATTTATACCGAGTGAAGAATATAATGATACAAATCATTCGTATTGATTTCAAAGTGGCTTTTCGTTTCCTTCATACTTCAAGAATTTTTTTCATTTTGGGGGTGTGTTTAACCCTCTTGGACTGGGCCGAAGAGATTTTCATTCATACCGAGTAAAGAATATAATGATACAAATCATTTGTATTGATTTCAAAGTGGCTTTTCGTTTCCTTCATACTTCTAGAGTTTTTTTCATTTTGGGGGGTGTGTTTAACCCTCTTGGACGGGGCCGAAGAGATTTTCATTTATACCGAGTGAAGAATATAATGATACAAATCATTCGTATTGATTTCAAAATGGCTTTTCGTTTCCTTCATACTTCAAGAATTTTTTTCATTTTGGGGGTGTGTTTATCCCTCTTGGACGGGGCCGAAGAGATTTTCATCCATACCGAGAAAAGAATATAATGATACAAATCATTCGTATTGATTTCAAAGTGGCTTTTCGTTTCCTTCATACTTCAAGAATTTTTTTCATTTCGGGGGTGTGTTCAACCCTCTTGGACGGGGCCGAAGAGATTTTCATCCATACCGAGAAAAGAATATAATGATACAAATCATTCGTATTGATTCCAAAGTGGCTTTTCGTTTCCTTCATACTTCAAGAGTTTTTTTCATTTTGGGGGGTGTGTTTAACCCTCTTGGACGGGGCCGAAGAGATTTTCATTTATACCGAGTGAAGAATATAATGATACAAATCATTCGTATTGATTTCAAAGTGGCTTTTCGTTTCCTTCATACTTCAAGAATTTTTTTCATTTTGGGGGTGTGTTTAACCCTCTTGGACGGGGCCGAAGAGATTTTCATCCATACCGAGAAAAGAATATAATGATACAAATCATTCGTATTGATTTCAAAGTGGCTTTTTGTTTCCTTCATACTTCAAGAATTTTTTTCATTTCGGGGGTGTGTTTAACCCTCTTGAACGGGGCCGAAGAGATTTGCCTTGATACAGAATATACAGTATAGCTATATGCTTTCACGTCAAGGCACATCAGAAACCCAAAAAACATTATCACGATAGTAGATCTACAATGATAGATCCAGCTCAGGAGTGTTGAAATGTACAATGATAGAACCAAATCAGAAGTGCTCAAATGTATAATGAGAGATCCAGCTCAGAAGTGTTGAAATGTACAATGATTGAACCAAATCGGAAGTGCTCAAGTTCACTCGGCGGCTTCGTCGCGATGTTGTTGACTTCGAGTTTATCAGTAGGAGCGCTCGGCAAAAACAAAAATATTCGATCGGTAAAGTGGTATAATAATAATGATGATTAGATTTAATAATTGAAATATGTCATCGACGTTTGAGAAAAAATCCGTACGCGGTGGAATTACAAAAATAACATGTGTGTCATACAGGGTGTCTCATCGTTTAAGAAAAATCATGTATGGGGTGTTTCAAATACGTCGGCGCGTAAAAAAAATGATATAATAATAATAATGAACGAAAAATCGAATTGAAGAAAAACCATGGCCCACAGACATTAAAGAAAAAACATGTCTGTCATATAGGGTGTCTCATCGTTCAGGGAAAAACATGTACAGGGTGTATGTCGGCGCGAAAAATAATGGTTATAATAATGAATGAAAAATCGGATTGAAGAAAAAACATGACGTCAATGTGTACAGGGTGTCTCAAAATACGTCATTTAAAAGATATGACAGTTTAACGAGGCTTTATCGTTTTGTCGTGTGATTCCTCAATGTGTACAGGGTGTCTCATCGTTTGAGAAAAAAACATGTACGAGGTGACTCAAATACATCAGCGTGGAAAATAATGATATAATAATAATAATTAACAAAAAAATCGGATTAAAGAAAATAACATGACGTCAATGTGTACAGGGTGTCTCAAAATGCGTCATTGAAAACATGGCAGTTTAACGAGGCTCTATCGTTTTGGCGTGTGATTCTTCAATGTGTACAGGGTGTCTCATCGTTTGAGAAAAAGAAACATATACGAGGTTTCTCAAATACGTCAGCGTTGAAAATAACTGTATAATATTATTAATGAACGAAAAATCGGATTGAAGAAAAAAACATGACTACCATACAGGGTGTCTCATCGATTAGAAAAAAACATGTACTGGGTGATTCAAATACGTCAGCGTGGAAAATAATGATATAATAATAATAATTAACGAAAAATCGGATTAAAGAAAAGAACATGACGTCAATGTGTACAGGGCGTCTCAAAATACGTCATTTAAAAGACATGACAGTTTAACGAGGCTCTATCGTTTTGTCGCGTGATTCCTCAATGTGTACAGGGTGTCTCATCGTTTGAGAAAAAAAATATGTACGAGGTGACTCAAATACGTCAGCGTGGAAAATAATGATATAATAATAATAATAGTTAACGAAAAATCGGATTAAAGAAAAAAACATGACGTCAATGTGTACAAGGTGTCTCAAAATACGTCATTTAAAAGACATGACAGTTTAACGAGGCTTAATCGTTTTGTTGTGTGATTCCTCAATGTGTACAGGGTGTCTCATCGTTTGAGAAAAAAAAAACATGTACGGGGTGGCTCAAATACGTCAGCGTGGAAAATAATGATATAATAATAATAATTGACAAAAAAATCGGATTAAAGAAAATAACATGACGTCAATGTGTACAGGGTGTCTCAAAATGCGTCATTAAAAACATGACAGTTTAACATGGCTCTATCGTTTTGGCGTGTGATTCTTCAATGTGTACAGGGTGTCTCATCGTTTGAGAAAAAAAAACATGTACGAGGTGTCTCAAATACGTCAGCGTGGAAAATAACGGTACATTATTATTAATGAACGAAAAATCGGATTGAAGAAAAAAAAACATGACGTCAATGAGTACAGGGTGTCTCAAATACGTCAGCGTGGAAAATAATGATATAATAATAATGAATGAAAAATTGGATTGAAGAAAAAAAAAAAAACATGACGTCATTGTGTACAGGGTGTGTCAAAATGCGTCATTAAAAAAAAACATGACATTTTAACGTGGCTCTATCGTTTTGACGTGCGATTCTTCAATGCATGTACAGGATGTTTCATTGTTTGAAAAAAAAAAAAAAACATGACAGTTTAACGGGGCTCTATCGCTTTCATGTGTGATTTTTAAAAGTGTACAGGGTGTCTCAAAATACATCATAAGAAACATGACGGTTCAACGGGGTTCTATCGTTTTGACGTGTGGTTCTTCAATATGTACAGGATGCCTCATTTAAGAAAAAGCATGGCAATTTAACAAGGCTCTATCGTTTCAGCATGCGATTCTTCAATGTGTACAGAATGTCCCCAAAATACGTCATTTGAAGAACAGGACAGTTTAACGGGGCTCTATCATTTTGACGTGCGATTCTTCAATATGTACGGGATGTCTCATTCAAGAAAAAACATTACAGTTTAACGGGGCTCTATCGTTTTAGCATGCGATTCTTTAATGTGTACAGGATGTCTCAAAATACGCCATTTAATAAAAAAAATACGTCGTTTCTAGCTCAAAATCCAGTGTTTCTCCTCATGGAGCTTAAGTTTAGTCATTTTAAGACCTCGTAGCCGAACTTTGTGGAATACCCAACTCAAGGTAGATGTGACGTGTGTAAGAGTTATATATGATGCAATATTATATATTCGGATCATCACGCACAGCACGCTAAATGAAAGGAGAAGAAATGTAGAATTTATCGACAGAGAAAAAACAAAGATTGCGGCCAGAAGGGCACTAAGCCACATTTTCATTAACTAAGTTAGCATCATCAGGAGGAGTTAACTAGATAAAGGTAAACATAACAGAAAAATTCATATAGGGGGGTCGTTTGAGAAAGAAATGTGGTAACGAGGATTTAGGAGGATATAATGTGATAAAATGTTCAGTTTTGTCTTGAAAAAACACATTGAAAATTTTGCAAAATTTCGATGCCTCAAAGTAGACAGTTTTGTCATTTAAATCGCATAAAAAAAAATGCATTTTTTAAAGTCTCATTTCTTCTAAAAACACATATGATTTGCATTGTAATGCGTCACGGAAAATGATGCAGAAATGACATGAAAATCGCTTCGAAAAAATGTCAAAAATTTAGCGCGATAAAACGTACATTTATGTTTCGATTATCGTATAAAATATTTCGCAAAATCTCAATGCGTTGAAACAGTCAATTCAGGAACTCCAATCGTTTCGAAAAAACGTTATTTTTGACACACATTTTCCAAACAAATAACGCATGACAAAAAGATCGAAAATCGTGTATGGTATGAACTAGAACCGATTTTTCGGTTCCAATCAATTTTCGTTTGAAAATACCGACTATCAGCCAATAAAATTCACCTCAAAATTACTATGCAAATTTAGTATTCGAAATATCGAAATCATTTCTTTAATAGCATTATTTAGGATGTTTCGTTAATCACAATTTTATGCACATCAATTGCTTTCAAAAAACGCTACATATTTTCAAAAAATAGTAATATCGTCTAACAGAAGTTTATTACGTTGAAAATACTTTTGTGACAATACCTGATAATGACCAAAACAATGCATAATACACGTATACAGAGTGGCTTAGTACTTCAAAATACGTCTCAAACAACAGAAAAATCAAAAATCGCTTATGATATGAACTAGAACCGAGTTTTCTGATTGAATGAAATATAATTTACTTTTATATTTAAACCATCGATTGATAAACATATTTTTTGTAGTGAAATCGTATTTCATCATTCGACGACTTGGAAAATTGAAATATCGAGTAGTACGTCTTTTAATAGGTTTCGTCTGGAAATTGATTGGAAATCAGATCGTTATTTAGGATGTTTCGCTAATCAAAATTTCATGCAACTGCTTCCAAAAAATGCTACATATTTTCAAAAAATAGGAATATCGTCTAACAGAAAGGTAGTGAACTGTTTGTAGTAGAAACAGAACTTGAATTTCTTTGGACGTGCTATTAAGAGAAAGAGGTTTTTATGATATAGAGCAAGAAATTTACGTCAAATTCATTACGTTGAAAATACTTTTGTGACAATACCTGATAATGACTAAAACAAGGCATAATACGCGTATACAAAGTGACTTGGTGTTTCAAAATACGATGATATAATAAATGTGATATTATTATTGATATTATAAATTAGAAACAATTTTGTTGAGAAATTTGAAAATGAAAACTTACCTTGTATCACAATGTTCATTCATTATTATAAACGCTCGTATAAGATTGATGAAAAACAACTCATATACATAAAATATATTCGAAATAAAGAAATATGTTTGTATGTCAATTAATATTGAATAGGAGTGCCTAACGTGTGATCCAACATGTCAGAAGGACACTTGTCTTTGTTAACCAAGTTACTATTATCAGGAGAAGTCAACTAGATGTAGATAAAAATAGCAGAAACATTCATGTAGGATGTCGTTAAAGACAAAAATAAATAATGATCTCTCCACTTTTGTAATTTATTTTGCAATCGAAATAGGAAAAAATGAAATTTTTCGAACCATTCTAATTTAAATCGATAGAAGAAGGCTTCATGATATAGAGCGAGGAATATAGGTCAAATTCATCATCAAACGGCTTGGAAAAATTAAATATTGAGTTGTAGATATTTTGATAGTATCTTGATAGGTTATCATTTAATTTTTGCTCAAAACTGGTATTTGAAAGTAGAAGAAAATAAAATAAAAAACAAACACAGTGAATTTAAAATATTTCATTAATTTTTATCTTCACTGTGGGTGTTGGTAGTTGTTGGAGGTTGGCTCAAGTTCGGGGAGGCAGCAGGAGGTGGTGGCTCAGGTGTTTCTTGTTTCCCGTCAGAGGTGGGCTTGGGTTTGGGGGAAGAGGTAGACTCCGGTGGAACGTATTCTTCTTGTCCCGTACAAGTGCAGAATCCCCACCACTCGGGGCAAAAACTGCATCTTGCATTATCGATGTTCAATCTGCAAACATTCTGACATTTATAAATTGATATTACAATTGAATTTTAGAAAAACTCACGAAAAATCTACCTCCTCATCCGAAGATGAATAATATTTTTCTTCTTCCCCCATCGAATAATACACCTTGTCATTTCTGAAAAGCAATGATTGATCAATATTTGAAAGTTAATGAAAAAATAATCACTTACGAAGAATTATTTGTGTTTTCCATAATCTGCAATAAAAAAGAATACAATGTTAAAATACGCATGATATTAGTGAAAAAGTAGAATTATTAAATAAAAATCTTTCATCAAGATTTTAAAAATGAAAATTCGAAGGATAGAAGGTATATAAAATCTAAGGTTACCACATGTTACTTTTTTTTTTAGTGGAAGGGATGACTCATTTTCGTTAGACAACACAAAGATCGCCTTCCAAACTAATGGAAACACTTTATTACTCTGTCAACTGAGCTTTTTTTTTTTTCATTAGAATAGATAATTGTTGATGTATTCGAAATATACAACCAATTCGTTAGAAAGCTGTGTGTATGTGTGTGTGCGTAAAAACAGCAAATTTTTTCATTTTGAACCATGAAAATGGTTGATTTATAAAAATCGTATTGTATGGAGACGTTGACAGGCTGAAATTGACGATTTACTCAAAATATCATATTTTTGTGATCTCAATACATTTGAGTAATCGTTCAAATCAAAACTTGAATCTTTTACAGATAATGCGTTTGTGAAAGCCGAATTGTCCTTTAATGGTTCGATTCCAACACTTTCGAAAGCAAAAGATATCGAAACGTTTCAACTAAGTTGCGGCTGAGTGAATTATATTTCTCGTTCACACAAAAGGGTTTTTAAAAACTTTTTATTTGAACAGAGTAACAACTAATAACTATAAAATATAAGTACTGGCTATTACAAATCAATTGAACCTATTTATACATAAATTATTGCCGACTTTGCAGATATCAGCAAAATAATTGATGTCGTCTTCGGGTCATCGAACAATATCCTGCTGATGTAAGAGGTTATCGAACTGTAACTTCTCCATCCCCTGGGGAAGTCTTGTAAGGGACGAACAAGACTGAAGATGATGCTTCGTGTTCGGGATCTGGTGGATCATCATTGGATGGTTCTTTCTTCGTTTGCCTTTTCAATCTGTAAATTACGTATAGAATGAAGATGGTGATTGAAATGTGTTAATAGAGAGATGGTTTCATTGTAGCTTTCCATTATTCTTGTGTTTAAACTGATGTGTTGGTTCACATGACTTATTATGTTCCTTTGGTTGTTTTCTAGGGAAGCAATAGCATTCTCATATTTCCTTGCATCTTCTTGGTCCAAGTTTCCAGAAATTGCTTTGATCACACTTCCTAAGCCATCTATGAGTCCTCTTTTGGGTCTACTGAGAGGATAAAGAGTCTGTAGCTTTTCCTTGGCAGTTTTCAGTTGGTACTTCAGTCCTTGATCGAAATTTTGCAAGTTGAAGAAATAAGGGTCACTTAGTCCGTTACGAATTGCTGTGGAGACGGCATCATATTGGGATTCTATAGCGAATATCTCTTCGTGGATGGGTTGAAGATCGTAGTAGTGGATGAAGTCGTGCGTACTAGTCTTGATCTTTGCTTGTCCCATCTTGAGGGGAAGTAGTCCTGGATTTGTCTTGAGGTTCTGGATTTCGATCTCCTGTCCTCTCGTCAGATGAAGACTGTAAAGGGACGAAGAATTTAGTTATCTTATTAGGCAAATGTCTTATATTTTTCTTATGGACGTTTGCATTTTCTGTCTCGACAGTTACTGTTTGGTCTTTTTGGATGGATTTTGGGAGGAAGGGTGGTAGCAGTTTGTTTCTTTTCACTGTTTTTCTTGTGTACACCTTGGTGCAGGGTTTGTAGGTAATAGGAGTTTCTCTTTTCTTGTTTCTCTTCTCTATGATATTTGTTTTCTGTTTCTGTAAATCTTCGTTGATTTTCCTATATATTTCCTTCGTTTTTTCCCTGTGTTGTTGGACGTAGTTGTTAATCAAGGCTCGTCTTATGTCGATATCGAATGGGTCTTGACTATTGAGATGTCCGTTCAGAATATCCATAGGTTTTTGTCTTGTTGCTGAATGGATAGAGTTGTTGTATCCTAGGATGGCATAGAGCATCTGTTCTTTGTTGTCTCTTTTCTTATGCGTATCTCTCAATATTCTCAAGTGTTCGATCAATGTGGAATGGAATCTCTCGACTATCCCGTTTGACTGAGGGTTTTCTGGAGTGGTATAGTGGATGTTGACTTTATGTGTGTCAACAAATTCTTGGATCAGTCCATTTTTGAATTCCGTTCCATTATCAGTGACGATCATATGTGGTATTCCATGATGGTTGATGAATACTAAGAGAGCATTGAGAGTGTTGATAGCATTACATCCCTCTATTGGATACGCCTGGCCATATTTTGAAAATGCATCCACAATCGTCAGAAATTTTTGTCCACTAGCCTGAAAGGTATCCATGTGTATTATTTCAAGAGGCTTCGTTGGGGTAGGTGTCAGCATGAACTTTGGCTTCTCTGGTCTTCGATCATACTTGTTGATTTGACAAGTTTCGCATAAGTTGATAGCTTCTTCGATATCCTTTTTTATATTGGGCCAATAATACAATCTTTTGATCCGAGTTTCCGTTTCGGTGATTCCTCTATGGTTTGTTTTTCCTTCATGATGCTGCTTGATTATTTCTTTTTGTCTAGCTGAGCAACTGACATCTTCCAAAAGGCGGTTGCATTTTATGAGATCGAAAGAGGAATTCTTGAATGTCTCTCTCAAGATTCTGCACATGCTGGGGTAGAGTTCTTCATCTTCGAACATCAAAGCGTATTTCTTTCCCGGGCTGATATATTCTTTGAAAAAGTTAAAAACATTTTCGTCCATATTGTCGTTTCCCAACTGAGCATGGTATCTTCTTTTATTCGGGAATATTTCTTCTATCACTGTTCTTGCTGGGTTATAGTTTACTCGTTTGAAGATGACTTGGTTATTGAAGACATTGAGAGGTTTCTCTGATATTGGTATTTCTAATATTGGACTTTCTCTGGCTGTATGGTTGGTGATGCCACTAGTATCTTCGTCTGGGGTAACTTCCGGGTTCAGGTTCACGCATTCCTTGTCTCCTTCGGTTGGGGGTTCATTCTGAATTTCTTGTTCTTGCGGTATGGGGTCCTTATCTTCAGGAAAATGGTGATGAAAGCAATCTTTAAACAGATCGTTGATGATGTCATCTGCAGACTCAGGAACTTCTGATGGAGGATGGTTGAATAGAGATGCCTTGTCGTCGTCGTAGTTTGCTTCATGGAGCTCCTTTGTATGTATCTCTATTCTGGAGAGCGCATCGGCGTTGGTATTGCTTGTGCCTTTTTTGTAGACCACTTCGTAGTCATACTCTTCTAGCTTCAGGCGCCATCGGATCAGTTTTGAGTTTGGATCCTTCAAGGAGAAGAGCCACTGGAGGGGACGGTGATCTGACAGAATTTTGAATTTTCTGCCGAAAAGATACGGTCGGAAATATTTGGTGGCCCAAACTATTGCTAGCATTTCCTTTTCGATGGTAGAGTACTTCATTTCAGTTTCGTTCAGGGTCCTGGATGCATAAGCTATTGGCTTGTCTCTTCCTATGGGTCCTTGGGACAGAACGGCTCCTATGGCGAAATTGCTGGCATCTGTGGTCAGATTAAAGGGCTTTGTGAAGTCCGGATACTGTAGTAGTGGTTCATTGGTAAGCAGGTTTTTACAAGTTTGAACACATTTTAGGAATTCTGGCGTATGCTCTATATGGGCATCTTTCTTGAGACAGGAGGTTAACGGTTTGGTAGTCTTGGCGAAGTCCTTGATGAACTTCCTGTAGTACCCTAGAAGTCCTAGGAATCCTCTGATTTCTTTGACAGTTCGAGGTACAGGATAATCCATGATTGCTTTGACTTTTGCTGGGTTTGGTTTTATCCCATTTGGAGTGACGATGTGTCCTAGAAAGCTGACTTCTTTTTTCAGGAATTCGCACTTGTCTACTTGTATTTTGAAACCAGTTTCTCGTAGACGTTGGAAAACTTTTGTGAGGTTGACCATATGCTCCTGCAGAGATGTAGAGAAGATGATTATGTCATCCATATAAACCAAGCAGATAGTCCCTTGTAGACCCTTTAGGACATTGTCCATAACCCTTTGAAAGGTCGCTGGAGCATTTTTCAGTCCAAACGGCATACGCAGGTACTCGTAGTGTCCGTTTTCGACGTTGAATGCGGTCTTAGGGATGTCCTCCTCTGCCATCTCTATTTGGTGAAATCCGCTTGCCAAATCCAGGGTAGTGAAATATTGACACCTTCCCAGTTTGTCGAGGATGTCAGAAATGTTCGGAATAGGGTAGCGGTCGTCGATTGTCTTTTCGTTGACTTTGCGGAAATCCACAACGATACGCCATTTTGCTTTTCCAGAGGCGTCCAGTTTTTTTGGAACGACCCAAATTGGTGAGGACCAGGGAGATTGGCTAGGTCTGATGATTCCTTGGTCCAATAACGAAGTTATTTGCTTCTTGACTTCTTCCTTGTGTACATACGGATATCGGTATGATTTTGTGTAGACTGGGATTTCGTCTCTGGTTTTTATATGGTGTTTGACCTGATTGGTGAATGTGAGTGAGGAATCTGGATGGTGAAAAATATCAGCATATCTTCTGCATAATTTTCTGATATGCATCTCCTCTTCTGGATTCAGGTGGTCTGTTCTGATTAGATCATCCATGTTGTTGATTGGGTCTCTGTTTCCTGATGGGATTATGTCAGCAGAATAGATATGATGCTCTTGAAGATTTATTGGGCTGCTGCATACTGGTTCGGCTAGAACGATTTGGAGTTTATCTGGACTGAAGTTGACAATTTCCGTCCAGGCTAGATGATCACGGGCATCAGTGAGAGCTTCACGGATGTAAGCGCCTTGCAGTTTCTGTCTTGGTATCATGATAGTTCCATTCTTCTCCTTCACCGGTAGTCGTACTTGGGTCACGCTGTCTGGCTCCAATTGAATAGAGTAGAACTGGGTCTTATTGGTTTCGTAGTACTGGATTGGGAGAGAGGAGTATTCGGTTAAAAGGGAGGATTCAGGAAAATTCAGTTCAGCTTTGAGAAATTTCAGGTTGTCGAGTCCAATGAGGCCATCAAAAGTTTTGTGGAACTTGAAGAGGTAGAATTTCAGAATGCCGTTTGAGTTAAACTCAGGAAATATGGGAATTTCTGCACTGTAATCTTGAGAATAGTTTTGGAAAATGGAAGTGACGACGAAGGGATCTTTTTTGATGCAATCCTTGTAATATTGGAAAGCTAATTCAGGATTGAGAAAGGATTTTGTTGATCCGGTGTCAATGAGGAGTTTCAGGGGAGGATTTGCAATGGTTATATAAGGAAGTTCTCTCTTATCATCGAATGTATGCAGTTCCACTATGTTTCTTGGTTTTGTCCTGGATCCAATGGAAAATTTACATCTGGATCCTGTTGGTCTTCTTGAACCTGGAATTCTTCAGTTGGTTCTTGATCGGGATAAGAGCAGGTTTCTTCAATGTAATAGGGGTTCGCTTCATATCCAAAGTCTTCGTCATGTTGCTCAATGTTGAACATGGGAGCTGGATTGAAATTTGGTCTTGCCTGAGGTTGGGTTCTCATGCTCCTCGTTGGTGCTCCATAAGTATTTCTGGTACTGATGCTCATTGGTGTTGGTTCTTGTCCGTTCTGCCTGTTTGGTTGATTCTGTCCAAAACGTTGTGGTTGGACTGAAGGCCACATCTGTTTCTGTTGAGTATTTGGTTGCCAATGTGGTCTGAAGGTTGGTTGTTGAAATTGTGGTTGGAGTCCCATTGTCTGATGAGGTTGTTGTTGTCCGGGTCGTTGAACGTGTTGCATGGGTTGGTACATCCGCTGTGGTATTGATTGTTGGGCATATTGGTGATTTGCAGTTTTTTGCTGGGTCTGGACAGGTTTCTTGGGGACTTGTGAGGGTCCAAACGTCCTTTGTAGATAACGGATATTGTTTTCTTCTTGGATGTACTGCATTGCTGTTGCCAAGTCTATTGGTTTCATTGCTCTTATGGTGGATCCCATGGGCTCTCGTAGTCCGGCTAGGAATGTTGTTAGAGCTTGTTGTTGGAAAAAACTTTTCTTGCTGATCTTTATCGTATCATCGGCGGTGTGTAATTCGATATAGTTTGATATTGTGTTTAAAAGTCCCATGACTTTTTCGTAAAAACGTTGTGGTGTTTCGTTCTGGTCTTGTCGCAGGTTTACCAAATCTCTTGTTAAGGAATTTTCATTCCGTTGGTCGGCGAAGTTTTGGATTAGAGTTCCTTTGATGCTGTTCCAGTCACTACATCCATAAACTGAGATGACGTCTTTGGCTCTGCCTCGTAGCTTGTTGAGTAGTCCTTGTATCAATATATGGTTCTGAAAACAACCGGGGTCTTCAGTATTCCAATATTCGTTCAGAATCATTGTTGATACGTTGATGAATTGGTATAACTCATTTGGGCTTCCATCGTATTCGGGTACAATCCAAAAATTCTTCAGGTCGAATTGTTTTGCCATGTTGATGGGATTTAAAGGTTGGTCAATTGTTTGAGGAATAATGGATGGGCGAGAATTGATACTTGAAGGTGAATTTGGTAAAACTAAGGTAGGGGGACGTAAAATAGTATTTGCAATTGATGAAGTTGAGTTCATTTATGCTTACAGGATGACGATGATGGCTCGTTGCATATTCTGTCAACAAAAACTTATTTCTATGTAGATATTCCTTGACGGACGATAGTGAAGAGGTATTCTTGTCTACGGCCGGAATTCTTCCTGGAGTACTTGCTTCTCGGTGGAACTTGGTTCGGGAGAATAGTGGATAAACGTTTGAGAACGACGAGGATCTTCTAAGGACTCTTCCACTATCCTAGCGACTGCGCCAATTATATTTCTCGTTCACACAAAAGGGTTTTTAAAAACTTTTTATTTGAACAGAGTAACAACTAATAACTATAAAATATAAGTACTGGCTATTACAAATCAATTGAACCTATTTATACATAAATTATTGCCGACTTTGCAGATATCAGCAAAATAATTGATGTCGTCTTCGGGTCATCGAACAATATCCTGCTGATGTAAGAGGTTATCGAACTGTAACTAGTGCTTCATGTTTTTTCTGTAACCACAGGCTGGCGTCATTACCATCTCACCCACATATACTCACAACTAACATACATAAAAATGAAAAATGACTTGGGAATTCAGTATTATTTCAAAATGTTGTGGTGGGCACTCATATTTTTTGCGTACCTCACTACTTGTGAAAATGTGACGAATAAAGAAGGAATGTTGCAGTATTTATTTCGATATGGTTATGTCGAAAACAATAATTCTATCGCAGATTTTGAATCGACTATGATTAGTTTTCAAGAGAAATATAATCTTCCCATAGATGGTACATTGAATTCAGATACTCTGAGTTTGATCCAAAGACCGAGGTGTGTGATCGCTGAAAACGCTTTCACGATTCAAGGTAAATGGAACAAAACATATATCAAATGGTCTTTTCCTCGAGCATCTGCCAAAATGTTGTTTGATGCTGAAAAAGCCTTCAGTTTATGGGAGGATATTTCTAATTTAAAATTCAAGTATGTTCGTTTGACGAATACCGAAAAACCTGATATAACTATATCCGTGGTAAAAAGAAGGTAAATATTTACCTATTTACAATTTGAAATGTGACATAACAATGAGGCACTACCTAAATGCGATAATGCTCGTAACCTGGGAGTAGAGATTTTTTCAAATGATTTTCAGATTGTTAAGCTGGGTATTGAAGCGGTTTGGATGAGTTATTGCATAAGTATTTATTGATTACATTATTGCGAAATAGTCATTATTGATAAATAGATGTGATTTTCTTCAGGAGTTCTTTTAGCTGGTGCAAAAGTCCTTCTGCAGGGCATGGAACACCGAATAAATTCCAATTGAATTGTCCAGCTTCACTTATTTTTCGAGTGAATTCATTGTATTTATAATAGGTGTACTTTCTGAAAAAATACATGTGTCCATCAATGTATCGAAAAGCACCTGTGATATCTCCTGGAATTCCCGGAAATATATCGGAAATCCGTCCTCTGGTTGTTATTACACCAGGTGTTTCAAAAAATTCAACGTATGATTTATTGTCATACAGTATGTAACCTTTTCCGCTATTAGTTTGGAATATCACATTTATATCGGATGTTACTCGAATTGGATGATTTTCTTTGATTTCTAGGCTAGGAAATACTGCCACATAATATTCACGTCTATTTTTATCGAGTGCAATTATATCGCCTGCTGAATTTTGAAAAATTTGTTCAACAGAAACGTTTTCACTCATATAATCAGCAATTTTATCTGGTTTCGCAGGTATCGACATCTCATTCAAATCCAGCTTCCATAAATATTTGTTGTAACCTACATATAGCCTGTGATTTGGAAATTCTGGAGCTTTTGCCAAAAATATGAAATCAGGGATTTTCACATTGCAGAGGTGTGGGTGCAGGGGTGTTGGATGTTTTCTTGGTTATTTGGGGAGTATTTGTCGTTGATGTTTTCTTCGTTATTTGGGGAGTATTTGTCGCTGATGTTTTCTTCGTTATTTGGGGAGTATTTGTCGTTGAAGTTTTTTTACTAGAAGTAGAACGCTGAGTTGTTTTTACTGCAGTGGTATTACGTTGACCATATAAAGATGTAATGGCATATTCGTCATCTCTTCCTAATTGAATTGTTTTTTGTTGGTACCAAGGAAACATAATGGAAGTTTCTTGACTGCTATGCCCCAATCCAAGTACATGCCCAATTTCGTGAGTTAGGGTCACGAGAAAATTCGTACCTCCGTTTCCATCAATATCCCACGATTCGTCCTTGTCTAGATGAATTTCTGAACATGCATCATTTGAAGGTGGGTAAGCATGAGCTAAAATTCTCCCGGGACCATCAAATTCAGATTGACACATTCCATTACCCATGCAGTCTCGGCGGAATGAATGTCTTCTTTTTACCACGGATATAGTTATATCAGGTTTTTCGGTATTCGTCAAACGAACATACTTGAATTTTAAATTAGAAATATCCTCCCATAAACTGAAGGCTTTTTCAGCATCAAACAACATTTTGGCAGATGCTCGAGGAAAAGACCATTTGATATATGTTTTGTTCCATTTACCTTGAATCGTGAAAGCGTTTTCAGCGATCACACACCTCGGTCTTTGGATCAAACTCAGAGTATCTGAATTCAATGTACCATCTATGGGAAGATTATATTTCTCTTGAAAACTAATCATAGTCGATTCAAAATCTGCGATAGAATTATTGTTTTCGACATAACCATATCGAAATAAATACTGCAACATTCCTTCTTTATTCGTCACATTTTCACAAGTAGTGAGGTACGCAAAAAATATGAGTGCCCACCACAACATTTTGAAATAATACTGAATTCCCAAGTCATTTTTCATTTTTATGTATGGTAGTTGTGAGTATATGTGGGTGAGATGGTAATGACGCCAGCCTGTGGTTACAGAAAAAACATGAAGCACTCAGCCGCAACTTAGTTGAAACGTTTCGATATCTTTTGCTTTCGAAAGTGTTGGAATCGAACCATTAAAGGACAATTCGGCTTTCACAAACGCATTATCTGTAAAAGATTCAAGTTTTGATTTGAACGATTACTCAAATGTATTGAGATCACAAAAATATGATATTTTGAGTAAATCGTCAATTTCAGCCTGTCAACGTCTCCATACAATACGATTTTTATAAATCAACCATTTTCATGGTTCAAAATGAAAAAATTTGCTGTTTTTACGCACACACACATACACACAGCTTTCTAACGAATTGGTTGTATATTTCGAATACATCAACAATTATCTATTCTAATGAAAAAAAAAAAGCTCAGTTGACAGAGTAATAAAGTGTTTCCATTAGTTTGGAAGGCGATCTTTGTGTTGTCTAACGAAAATGAGTCATCCCTTCCACTAAAAAAAAAAGTAACATGTGGTAACCTTAGATTTTATATACCTTCTATCCTTCGAATTTTCATTTTTAAAATCTTGATGAAAGATTTTTATTTAATAATTCTACTTTTTCACTAATATCATGCGTATTTTAACATTGTATTCTTTTTTATTGCAGATTATGGAAAACACAAATAATTCTTCGTAAGTGATTATTTTTTCATTAACTTTCAAATATTGATCAATCATTGCTTTTCAGAAATGACAAGGTGTATTATTCGATGGGGGAAGAAGAAAAATATTATTCATCTTCGGATGAGGAGGTAGATTTTTCGTGAGTTTTTCTAAAATTCAATTGTAATATCAATTTATAAATGTCAGAATGTTTGCAGATTGAACATCGATAATGCAAGATGCAGTTTTTGCCCCGAGTGGTGGGGATTCTGCACTTGTACGGGACAAGAAGAATACGTTCCACCGGAGTCTACCTCTTCCCCCAAACCCAAGCCCACCTCTGACGGGAAACAAGAAACACCTGAGCCACCACCTCCTGCTGCCTCCCCGAACTTGAGCCAACCTCCAACAACTACCAACACCCACAGTGAAGATAAAAATTAATGAAATATTTTAAATTCACTGTGTTTGTTTTTTATTTTATTTTCTTCTACTTTCAAATACCAGTTTTGAGCAAAAATTAAATGATAACCTATCAAGATACTATCAAAATATCTACAACTCAAGCCGTTTGATGATGAATTTGACCTATATTCCTCGCTCTATATCATGAAGCCTTCTTCTATCGATTTAAATTAGAATGGTTCGAAAAATTTCATTTTTTCCTATTTCGATTGCAAAATAAATTACAAAAGTCGAGAGATCATTATTTATTTTTGTCTTTAACGACATCCTACATGAATGTTTCTGCTATTTTTATCTACATCTAGTTGACTTCTCCTGATAATAGTAACTTGGTTAACAAAGACAAGTGTCCTTCTGACATGTTGGATCACACGTTAGGCACTCCTATTCAATATTAATTGACATACAAACATATTTCTTTATTTCGAATATATTTTATGTATATGAGTTGTTTTTCATCAATCTTATACGAGCGTTTATAATAATGAATGAACATTGTGATACAAGGTAAGTTTTCATTTTCAAATTTTTCAACAAAATTGTTTCTAATTTATAATATCAATAATAATATCACATTTATTATATCATCGTATTTTGAAACACCAAGTCACTTTGTATACGCGTATTATGCCTTGTTTTAGTCATTATCAGGTATTGTCACAAAAGTATTTTCAACGTAATGAATTTGACGTAAATTTCTTGCTCTATATCATAAAAACCTCTTTCTCTTAATAGCACGTCCAAAGAAATTCAAGTTCTGTTTCTACTACAAACAGTTCACTACCTTTCTGTTAGACGATATTCCTATTTTTTGAAAATATGTAGCATTTTTTGGAAGCAGTTGCTTGAAATTTTGATTAGCGAAACATCCTAAATAACGATCTGATTTCCAATCAATTTCCAGACGAAACCTATTAAAAGACGTACTACTCGATATTTCAATTTTCCAAGTCGTCGAATGATGAAATACGATTTCACTACAAAAAATATGTTTATCAATCGATGGTTTAAATATAAAAGTAAATTATATTTCATTCAATCAGAAAACTCGGTTCTAGTTCATATCATAAGCGATTTTTGATTTTTCTGTTGTTTGAGACGTATTTTGAAGTACTAAGCCACTCTGTATACGTGTATTATGCATTGTTTTGGTCATTATCAGGTATTGTCACAAAAGTATTTTCAACGTAATAAACTTCTGTTAGACGATATTACTATTTTTTGAAAATATGTAGCGTTTTTTGAAAGCAGTTGATGTGCATAAAATTGTGATTAACGAAACATCCTAAATAATGCTATCAAAGAAATGATTTCGATATTTCGAATACTAAATTTGCATAGTAATTTTGAGGTGAATTTTATTGGCTGATAGTCGGTATTTTCAAACGAAAATTGATTGGAACCGAAAAATCGGTTCTAGTTCATACCATACACGATTTTCGATCTTTTTGTCATGCGTTATTTGTTTGGAAAATGTGTGTCAAAAATAACGTTTTTTCGAAACGATTGGAGTTCCTGAATTGACTGTTTCAACGCATTGAGATTTTGCGAAATATTTTATACGATAATCGAAACATAAATGTACGTTTTATCGCGCTAAATTTTTGACATTTTTTCGAAGCGATTCTCATGTCATTTCTGCATCATTTTCCGTGACGCATTACAATGCAAATCATATGTGTTTTTAGAAGAAATGAGACTTTAAAAAATGCATTTTTTTATGCGATTTAAATGACAAAACTGTCTACTTTAAGGCATCGAAATTTTGCAAAATTTTCAATGTGTTTTTTCAAGACAAAACTGAACATTTTATCACATTATATCCTCCTAAATCCTCGTTACCACATTTCTTTCTCAAACGACCCCCCTATATGAATTTTTCTGTTATGTTTACCTTTATCTAGTTAACTCCTCCTGATGATGCTAACTTAGTTAATGAAAATGTGGCTTAGTGCCCTTCTGGCCGCAATCTTTGTTTTTTCTCTGTCGATAAATTCTACATTTCTTCTCCTTTCATTTAGCGTGCTGTGCGTGATGATCCGAATATATAATATTGCATCATATATAACTCTTACACACGTCACATCTACCTTGAGTTGGGTATTCCACAAAGTTCGGCTACGAGGTCTTAAAATGACTAAACTTAAGCTCCATGAGGAGAAACACTGGATTTTGAGCTAGAAACGACGTATTTTTTTTTTATTAAATGGCGTATTTTGAGACATCCTGTACACATTAAAGAATCGCATGCTAAAACGATAGAGCCCCGTTAAACTGTAATGTTTTTTCTTGAATGAGACATCCCGTACATATTGAAGAATCGCACGTCAAAATGATAGAGCCCCGTTAAACTGTCCTGTTCTTCAAATGACGTATTTTGGGGACATTCTGTACACATTGAAGAATCGCATGCTGAAACGATAGAGCCTTGTTAAATTGCCATGCTTTTTCTTAAATGAGGCATCCTGTACATATTGAAGAACCACACGTCAAAACGATAGAACCCCGTTGAACCGTCATGTTTCTTATGATGTATTTTGAGACACCCTGTACACTTTTAAGAATCACACATGAAAGCGATAGAGCCCCGTTAAACTGTCATGTTTTTTTTTTTTTTTTTTTTTTTTTTCAAACAATGAAACATCCTGTACATGCATTGAAGAATCGCACGTCAAAACGATAGAGACACGTTAAAATGTCATGTTTTTTTTAATGACGCATTTTGACACACCCTGTACACAATGACGTCATGTTTTTTTTTTTTCTTCAATCCAATTTTTCATTCATTATTATTATATCATTATTTTCCACGCTGACGTATTTGAGACACCCTGTACTCATTGACGTCATATTTTTTTTTCTTCAATCCGATTTTTCGTTCATTAATGATAATGTATCGTTATTTTCCACGCTGACGTATTTGAGACACCTCGTACATGTTTTTTTTTCTCAAACGATGAGACACCCTGTACACATTGAAGAATCACACGCCAAAACGATAGAGCCTTGTTAAACTGTCATGTTTTTAATGACGCATTTTGAGACACCCTGTACACATTGACGTCATGTTATTTTCTTTAATCCGATTTTTTTGTTAATTATTATTATTATATCATTATTTTCCACGCTGACGTATTTGAGCCACCCCGTACATGTTTTTTTTTTCTCAAACGATGAGACACCCTGTACACATTGAGGAATCACACGACAAAACGATTAAGCCTCGTTAAACTGTCATGTCTTTTAAATGACGTATTTTGAGACACCTTGTACACATTGACGTCATGTTTTTTTCTTTAATCCGATTTTTCGTTAACTATTATTATTATTATATCATTATTTTCCACGCTGACGTATTTGAGTCACCTCGTACATGTTTTTTTTCTCAAACGATGAGACACCCTGTACACATTGAGCAATCACGCGACAAAACGATAGAGCCTCGTTAAACTGTCATGTCTTTTAAATGACGTATTTTGAGACGCCCTGTACACATTGACGTCATGTTCTTTTCTTTAATCCGATTTTTCGTTAATAATTATTATTATATCATTATTTTCCACGCTGACGTATTTGAATCACCCAGTACATGTTTTTTTCTAAACGATGAGACACCCTGTATGGTAGTCATGTTTTTTTCTTCAATCCGATTTTTCGTTCATTGATAATATTATACCGTTATTTTCCACGCTGACGTATTTGAGCCACCCCGTACATGTTTTTTTCTCAAACGATGAGACACCCTGTACACATTGAGGAATCACACGAGAAAACGATAAAGCCTCGTTAAACTGTCATGTCTTTTAAATGACGTATTTTGAGACACCCTGTACACATTGACGTCATGTTTTTTCTTTAATCCATTTTTTTTTGTTAATTATTATTATTATTATATCATTATTTTCCACGCTGATGTATTTGAGTCACCTCGTACATGTTTTTTTCTCAAACGATGAGACACCCTGTACACATTGAGGAATCACACGACAAAACGATAAAGCCTCGTTAAACTGTCATATCTTTTAAATGACGTATTTTGAGACACCCTGTACACATTGACGTCATGTTTTTTTTTTTTAATCCGATTTTTTGTTCATTATTATTATTGTATCATTATTTTCCACGCTGACGTATTTGAACGTTTCCCATTGGGATCGCACGCTAAAACGTGAGACCCCCACCTGACATGTTTTTTTCCTAAATGAGACACCCTGTACATATTGAAGAATCACACGTCAAAACCATTGAGCCTCGTTAAACTGCCATGTTTTCAATGACGCATTTTGAGACACCCTGTACACATTGACGTCATGTTTTTTCTTCAATCCGATTTTTCATTCATTATTATAACCATTATTTTTCGCGCCGACGTACACCCTGTACATGTTTTTCCCTGAACGATGAGACACCCTATATGACAGACATGTTTTTTCTTTAATGTCTGTGGGCCATGGTTTTTCTTCAATTCGATTTTTCGTTCATTATTATTATTATATCATTTTTTTTACGCGCCGACGTATTTGAAACACCCCATACATGATTTTTCTTAAACGATGAGACACCCTGTATGACACACATGTTATTTTTGTAATTCCACCGCGTACGGATTTTTTCTCAAACGTCGATGACATATTTCAATTATTAAATCTAATCATCATTATTATTATACCACTTTACCGATCGAATATTTTTGTTTTTGCCGAGCGCTCCTACTGATAAACTCGAAGTCAACAACATCGCGACGAAGCCGCCGAGTGAACTTGAGCACTTTCGATTTGGTTCAATCATTGTACATTTCAACACTTCTGAGCTGGATCTCTCATTATACATTTGAGCACTTCTGATTTGGTTCTATCATTGTACATTTCAACACTCCTGAGCTGGATCTATCATTGTAGATCTACTCACGATTTCGGTACGCTACTGACCATTCGGGTATTTCCGGAAAAAAAGCTGCTGACTTTGGCTGCTAACTTCACACCGGTCTATTTCATCTCCTGAAGGCCCCAGCTTGGTTGGTGAAGGGCTCATCGAGAAAAGGGTTGCAGTTCTGTTCTATTCTGAGGGCAGTAAATTGAATTATTCCACAATTCTTCATTATTCATATTCGAAAAATATTTTCCATGTGATATTATCATTCTAGATAAATTAAACACAGAACTTGTAGACATGTATAAAATTGTTTTAAGAATATTTTCGCTGAAGTGCCAAAAATACACTTGATTTCGGTAGATAGGACAATTTTTTTAAAGGAAGGTAGGTAGTATTTCAACTCGTTCAATGAGAAAGTTTTGGGCCACTCTGATGATCGTAGAATATCATTCCTAAAAGTGGTTATATACAGATATAACAATCAATAATATAATAAGTTCCCTATCAAATAAGAAGATATATGTTATAACTCACTCGAGAAAAATAACTTTTTAAAAATTAATATTTATTGAACAGGGGAAACAGATCTGTGTCCCCAGAGTTGAGTAGTAACAGTATGACAACTAGAATACAACTAACTTTATTACGCCACGCAGGACGTTTTTATATGAAAAAATATCATGAAGTAAGCGTCTAGGTGAACAAAGAACAATAAACGGCGCCTGGGATCTTTCTGGAACAGCGTAGGTGCCGGATGTTGATTCAGCTATGCTCTTGAGATGGTCACCTTGGAGATGAATGGTAGAGGTCAGCCATGGGCATATAACATATATTATTTGTTTTAATAATTGTTCAAAATTTTGTTAGTAGATGAGTAACGCTGGTTCTAACTCAAGATGACCGCCATTTTGGCGGCCAATTTAATTATTCCCGCATAATTTCAAACCCGGCGTTCATCCTGAACCCAACGATTATGGATATACAGGATTGCTTACTTTACATACGCCACGTTAAACAAGCGCCGAGCAGATGTGACGTAACACTGGTGACACTTTTAGTACCTGCCATAAGACTGTGTGTTATTTTAACATTTTTTGAGGATTATTTTCGGACAGTATTACATTGTTTGTGTTTATTTTGAATGAATTTTTATTTAACTATACCAATTAGGTTTCTGAAACATTGAGTTTGTTATTGTGAAAGTCGTATTTTTTGTGCTTTTGGACATGTTTTAAACTGGTGTAACGAGTAGACGCTATATCAGATTCTGTTATTTTCTTCCGTTTTGAGGTTTGTTTTTTGCCATTGTGGAATATTTTTTTGTTTTTTGAACATTTTTAAATTAAATTAAGGTAAAAATTGAAAATATTCACATTTTTTTAAGTAATAGCAATAATTGTCTAACCATTAAAATGCCTGGTTGTATTTGTGCAGTGTCAACTTGCAAGTCAGTTGACTTTAAAGAAAAGTGATGTTACCGATGTAATATTTCACGATTTTCTTATTGCTAAGCATACGGTTTCCACAACTTTGCAAAAAGAATGGATTCGTCGCTGCAAAAGAGGGGATACATTCACTCTCAAAAATGAATTTGTTTGTTCTAAACATTTTACAGAAAATGATTATGAACGAGACCTTGAAAATGAATTGTTACGTAAAAACTTATTCTATTAATTCACTGCTTAAAATATGTATGTTTTTTATAGGTTTGCCTTTGCGTCGTAAATTAAAAAAAAAACTGCAGTAGCTAGTGTTAACCTAAATTATCCAACAATTGATGAAGAGAGGGAAGTTTTACAGAATACAAGTCGCAATATCAGAGCCTTACAGAAAAAACACAATGCATCTATCAATATGTTACTTGAATCAAATTTGGATAATTTTAAGCCATCCACATCTTAAAGTTGCTCTTCTCCTCATAATATTTTATCTCCTCAACCTCAAGCTGATCAACACAATATACAAGGAGAATAATAAAAAATGAAAACCCTATCATGTATTTTCTGTCAGAAGTAGATCAGATACAGGTCTTCTATTACGTATTCCCTAGGGGACGTAATTACGGTAGTGAGTGGGAAAGAGACGTGTGCGACGTGATCTGTTTAAAAAAAACTGTTTAAAATCTGTTTTTTCGTTAACCAGCTGTCGAACCCCTACGAACGACAACCCTAAGAAGTCGAAACTTGTGCGAGCTAAGGATTAACGAGGTCTTACCTTTTAACGTGTGATTCCTAACACGGGTTTGACGATAGCAAGTGAAGATCGATCGTTCAGACTAGGGCTTGAACCACCGACCAACACGGCAGTCAATTCGAGTGAGTGAACAAAGCACCCACGCCGAACCGCTTGGCTACCGACCGACCATAGACGCATGGACGTGATCGACGCATAGAAGGATGGAATGAGCATCGAGTAGATTCATTTGATAGATAAGGGCGCGGTGGAATTACAAAAATAACGGTATAATATTAATAATGAACGAAAAATCGGATAAAAGAAAAAACATGGCCATGGGCGTTAAAGAAAACAATATGGTTGTCAACGTAATAGAAAAAAACATGGCTGTCATACAGGGTGTCTCATCGTTTAGGAAAAAACATGTACATGTACATGTATTCAGTAGATAACAGCGCGGTGGAATCACAAAAATAACGGTATAATATTAATAATGAACATGGCTGCCATACAGGGTGTCTCATCGTTTAGTGTCACGTCGGCGTGGAAAATAATAGTATAATAATAATAATGAATGAAAAATCGGAATCAAGAAAAAAAACATGACGTCAATGTGTACAGGGTGTCTCAAAATACGTTATTTAGAAAACATGACAGTTTAACGGGGCTCTATGGTTTTAGTATGTGATTCTTCAATGTATAGAGGGTGTCTCATTTAGGAAAAAAACATGTCAGGTGGAGGCCTAACGTTTTAGCGTGCGATCCCAATGGGAAACGTTTGAAAATGGGGCAATGGGGGGTATTCAGCAATGACATTTCAAAATACGTCAGATGCGTTTTTTCGTGTTAGTTGGGAAATGGGGGAGTGGGGATGAAGAAAACACGCGGAAGGGTAATGTTTTTGAATTGAAGGGGTTATATTTTTAGGAGTGATTAATTTTTTGGGAAAGAAAGTTTTTGGCTTTCTACTACTCCATCTGATACAAAAAAAAGGGATGAGAGAATCTTCCAAAGAAAGGAAGGAAGTAATCAATTTGAAACTTTATACATGAATGTGTAGATCATGCAAAGAAGTAACTTTCAGACACAAACTGAAAGAAAGTCCTCCTGAAACAGCTACTTTCATAATTCAATGTTTATATGAAAGTAGCTGTTTCAGGAGGACTTTCTTTCAGTTTGTGTCTGAAAGTTACTTCTTTACATGATCTACACATTCATGTATAAAGTTTCAAATTGATTACTTCCTTCCTTTCTTTGGAAGATTCTCTCATCCCTTTTTTTGTATCAGATGGAATAGTAGAAAGCCAAAAACTTTCTTTCCCAAGGTAATATTTTTATTTTCGAAAGAATGTTAATGTCGTTAAACAGTTGAAATATTTAGTGATAAAATGATATCTGAATAATACAGGCGGAAAGTTGAGGAGTTTTGTAAACGTTTTCAAGAATTGAAGAAAACCATTCAATTTTTCGAAGAAAAAAATCTTGTTTTGAATCGGTTGGGTAATTTGAATATTCAAAACAGAGTGTTCGATCAAAAAGTGCCTCAAACGAGATATCCGCTGCAAATAATTCAACCTCACAGCGTAGATATGTCGCCGCCAATGCTGAGATAGAATTTTGTGCTTTTAAGTGCAATAATAAATAATGTTTTGTATGTGAACGTACCAAAGGGCGTTAAATTCATGGCAATTTGTGTGAAGCCCAATAATTTCGATCATGGATGCAATAGAACACAATGGAAATTGATGAGTTCAACATTTGTCAATGACGACCAATTGGCAGTTTTTGCAAGCAAAGTCCTGAGGCTGATATTCCACGATCTTCGAGAAATTGATACAACAACTGTCGAATTCATTCCAGAACACGCAAGGCTAGCCAAAAAGAAGTCACAAATGGAATTTGACCTTTACAGAATTCTCATTATAGTATCTACGATATTAGCATGTATTTTGATTAGAGTTTTTCAAGAAATAATCATGAAACTGAATGAAATGTATATAATTTTGTTCAAATAATGAATATTTGAATATTCACAAATATTCGTTTTATTTCACATTTCGAGTCAAGGATGAAATATAATATGTGGGAGTATGAGGCGGATGTTTGCTACGGTCAGTGGGCCATCTGCTTGAAAACGGTTACTTCATCAGTTGTAACTGTGCTTCTGTTGCGTTTGTGTGTGTGTGCATTATCTTCAATAAATAGATGTAAGTACGAAATTTGTCTTGAAAATAATGTATAATCATGTACTTCATTTGCGAAACTCAGTGAAATGATTCTAACTGAAGAGTTTTCAAAATTTTTGTTCAAAATTGTGTACTACAGTGTTGAGTGTTGATGTAATCGAAAAATTTCATTTTTCATTTCAAAACGAAAAATATTTCATTTTCCGTAAAATGTTTTCAAAATTTTTGTTCAAAATTGTGTACTACAGTGAGGATGAAATCGAAAAATTTCATTTTCCATTTCAAAACTGAAAGATTTCGTTTTCCAAGGTGTATGTACATACTTATAATTATTTCAAAAAGTATTCAAAACTTTTAGTCAAAATTGGGTATGTTTTTGCAAACGAAAAATTTCTTTTTTTCTCAATTCGAAATATCTCGTTTTCCGTGAAATGTTTTGAAAATTTTTGCTCAAAATTGTGTGTGTAATAAAAAAAAATTCATTTTTTCATTGCAAAACCAAAATATTTCGTTTTCCGTGAAATGTTTTCAAAATTTTTGTTCAAAATTGTGTACTACAGTGTTGGTGTAATCAAAAAATTTCATTTTTCATTTCAAAACGGAAAGATTTCGTTTTCCAAGATGTTGGTGTTTGTATTTACTTATGATTATTTCAAAAAGTATTCAAAATTTTTGTTTAAAAATATGTGTTTTGAAATTTGAAATACAAAATATCTCGTTTTCCGTAAAATGTTTTAAAATTTTTACTCGAAATTGCATGTGTTTGTGGAAATAAAAAATAAAGAATTTTTACTCAAAATTGTGTATTATCAAAAAATTCCATTTTTCATTGCAAAACCAAAATATTTCGTTTTCCGTGAAATGTTTTCAAAATTTTTGCTCAAGATTGCGTGTGTCTGTGTAAACAGAAAATTTCGTTTTTCATTTCAAAACAGAAATATCTCTTTTTCCGTAAAGAGTTTTTAAAATTTTTGCTCAAATTGTGCGTGTAATCAAAAAAATTCAATTTGTTAAATTTTTTGTTGTAGATGGATCTTAACAAAATTAACGGAATTTCTCTTGTAGACACAGAGAATAAGAAACCTGTGGAGAAATTACAAAATCTTCCGCTAGGAGAACCGCAGAAAATTTTCTCAGCCCGAATCGTGCAGACGAAATTTGGAAAGACAGTACTGCTCGAGTTGGAGAAGCACATAACGTTTCTACCGCAGAGAGTTACAAAGACCTACGAGAGATTCATAAATCATTTCGAACAAGAAAAGTACGCCATCGTGTTCAGAGGCCTGATTAATACGGGGAAAGCCAATTGTAGAAAATTGAGGTTAGTATTGTTGTTTTTCATTTGTTTTTTTTGTAAGTGATAAGATGTGTGATTTGAAATTAATTTTTCTTCTTCATTTTCCAGATAGTTATTACTATCCGCCCCTTAGTACAACAGAAACATTTTTCGTCAAGCTTTCCTTTGACAATCATCTCCATTCATCACTTCACCACATTTGAGGTTCGAGTTTCCTACAGTCCTTCTACAGAGTAGTACTTCAAGCTTTCCTTTACACCGTTCAGCAAGCATTCATTTGTGTATTCGTCGCAGGAAAAATTTTTTTTTTGTAAGTTGAAAATGGTGTTTTCAAAAACTATCGCAAATTGATAAATTGCTTGAAGTAATTAAACAAAATTATTCAAGTTCCCTTGCACGAACGTCGTTGAATTTGATTGGTAGGCATATTAGAAAATGTGAGTTGGCAATGAAAAAAATTAAATTTGTAGTGGGAGAAAAAAATAAAAGTATTAGTAAAATTGGGGAATTGAAACGTATTAGATGTATAATAAATGTTATGAAAAACGATAAGTATATTGGATCAGGTTGGAAACGAAGCAGTAGAGTTGAATGGGAAAATGTAAATGCAATTTTCCGAGGTAGAGTGAGGACAGGTGTAATTATAAATTTAGCGCACAAAGAAGTGCGAAAATTTTTGAGTGACGCATAATTCCATTTCAAATCTAGAATTTCCAAAATTTTGAAGGAAATGCAATGCCTCAAAGTGAACATGACATTGTTGGGGGATTTCATCAAAACATCGAATGACGGGGAAATTATTGATAGAAAATATTTCAATACTCGTAATGAAATCATTGATTTGGGGACAGATTTGTCTGCTTGGTCCAACGAACATGTTGTGGATGTTATTTTGAATAAACTCGACGAATTTCAGGAAAGAGACTCTGGTTGGGCATTGAGTAAAATTCTTTTGCTCGAGGTAGCAATCAATAAATATGAAATGGGCAACGGTGCATCATTCATACGTTTGCCCAAAGAAATTGCAAACAAGCATGCAAGTGTGAATCTTAGTAGATGAACAAACTTGTTCCTGGCTCACTTCAAGGTCGAGCGTCGCTGGTAAGTATTTCAGAGAGAAACTTTAGTGAGTGGAAGAGAGAAACGTGTGACGTCATCAACGCAGGATGGAACGAGTATCGTAGCGATTCAAGCATGGAACTCGGCCCCCTTAGTACTCCACATCACCGCTCAGGCCCCCTTCCGACTCTTCCTCACCCCTCGGCCCCCTTATCACGTTCCAGTCACGTGATTTTAATTAAAAAAAGTTTATAGTTATGAGATTCGAACCCACGACGTCCGCACGGTAGACATTGTCCTTAGCCTCTACACCATCGTAAGATATTGAATGTAACTGCGAATGTTGGGTATTTATAGCGTTAGTTTTGTCGGGACCGAAATTGACTCATTCATTATACTTGACAGCATTTTTTTTTATTTCCGTAGAATGTTATCGTCATTATCTTGTTGAAGATAGGAACATATACTTAGATTTGGAAAATAATTAATATTTCATATAAAGATGTGTATGTGTGTGTAAGAGCGAGAGACGCGTGTGACGTAATCGATGCAAAGAGAGATAGAGATGGTATCGCGATTTACCGGTACAAGCAGGTGTTGCCAGTTGTACAATAAATCATTGTTTATGGAGTAATGTAGCGTTGCCGGTTTTGAAATTAATCGTGAACGACTCGATGAAAATTGGAAACGCGAAAGTGATATATTAATAATAATGAATCAGATTTAAAAAAAAACATCACAGATTAATGAGGCTGTATCGTTTCAAAGTGTGATCCCTCAATGTTACAAGGTATCTCAAAATACTTCATTGAAAACAAACATAATAGTTCCACGAGGCTGTAAGTTTTCAACTTGCGATCCCTCAATGTGTACAAGGTATCTCAAAATACAACAGTGAAAAACAAATATGACGTCGAAGTGTACAGGGTGCGTCAAAATATATCACTTGAGGAAAAAAACATGTCGGTTTAAAATGTGACATTATTGTGTATACAGGGCGTTTCAAAATACATCATTTAAAAAAAAACATGTCGATTCCACAGAAGTCTAGCGTTCCAACATGTCGGAAGTCTCGTATCTTTGTTAACCAAGTTAGCATCATCAGGAGAAGAAGGAGATGGCAACAAAGGTGTCGAGGAGTTACGTATTGTGGAGTTAATATACGAAAATGGGGAAAGCGACCGTTTTACAAACGTTTCGACTGTTTTGCGTGCTACCGTTTTGCGTGCGACCGTTTTCCATGCGTTTTCGATCGTTTTTCGTGCGTTTTCGGCCGTTTTCCGTGCGTTTATTCGTTATTATTTCATCGTTATTGTCGTAACGGTTTTTCGTGTTTCAATATGACAGTCATTTATCATTTAACGCGTTCCGCTAACCAAGTAAGCATCATCAGGAAATGACTAAAGTCCATGCTTTGTCATATGAAGATACATTTTGCGAATTTTCAGACTCTTGAACGGAACCTTGTGGTACACTCAACCTAACTTCTGTTACAGAGTAGTGTCGGCCAACTAATCAGAATGGAGAAATCAAATATCGCTCGATTGATTGTGCTAGATGAAATTGAACTGGAGAATGTGGGTCGAATAATAATAATAATAGTGATAAAACATTAATACCTTGAAAGTGACGTAGTCAGCGGGTGGGAGGTGGTGGCGTATGTGATAATTTGTGGAAATTAATGAGTTATTACAAGAAATAATAGCACAACTGTCAGAAGGGCACTAAGTTGTATATTTGCTGACAATAATCGAATCTTCGCGTACAGCACGTCAAATGAAAGGGTAAGAAATGCAGAATTTATTGACGATTGAAGATGGCGCAACATGTCATAAAGGCACTAAGCCAAATCTTTGTTAATGATAGTTGAATCCCAACGTGCAGTACATCAAATGGAAGGGAAACGAATACAGAGTGTACCGACAGAGAAAAAACAAAGATGGCGTAACGAATATAATATCCAACGCCTAATGTGAAATAGCATAGGAAGAATTGCAAATTCAACAAAAATCACTGAAAAAACTTGGAATTGAAAAATATTGGGTTATCAACAACTATAAGTTAATTCCAATTGCAGAAGCTTAATCCAAACGCGGAGTTCATTGACAAAGAAAATGAAAAGAATCATTGTATACTGAAACATATGATATATTTGGATTCCTTAGGGTGAGCAGGTTTCGAATCCGTCAAAAACAGGTCACTTCCGGTCTCCACCTCCGGTCGTCCGATTCCGATGATTTTGACATCAATGGATTCGTTTAGATGTCAAAAAACACAGTTAATCATTTTACGAAGTCAAAAGGACCGTATAACCTATTTTCATTATACTAGCAGCAACAGACCGATGTGGGTACTCATTTCAAATGATTTCATTTGTGGATTATGAAAAATATAATATACAGCGTCCAATGTGAAATAGCATAGAAAGAATTGCACATTTAAAGAAAATCATTGAACATATTTGAAATTAAAAGTTGTTGGGTTATGAACAACTACGAGTGTAATGTAATTGCAGAAGTTTTATTCAAAACACATAATTTGTTGACAAAAAAATGGAAAAATCATCGTATACTGAAACATATGGTATTTTTGGATTCCTTAGGGTGAGAAGGTTTCGAATCCGCCAAAAATAGGCCACTTCCGGTTTTCACTTCCGGTCGTCCGATTCCGATGATTTTGACATCAATGGATTCGTTCAGATGTCAAAAAACATAGGTAATCATTTTACGGAGCCAAAAGGACCTCATAACCTATTTTCGCTATACTAGTCGCAACAGGTCGATGTGGGTACTCATTTCAAATGATTTGTTGTGTAGACTATGAAAAATATAATATCGAGCGCCTAATGTGAAACAGCGTAGGAAGAATTGCAAAGAGAATCATTTAAAAAACTTCGGATCGTCACGTACATCATGTCAAATGAAAGAAGAAAAATTGCAGAATTTATCGACAACGAAAAAACAAATATGGTGCAACATGTCAGAAGGGCACTAACCCCACATCTTCATTAATGATAGCTGAATCTCAACGTGCAGCACATCAAATGAAAAGGAAACGAATGCAGAATTCATCGACAGAGAAAAAGCAGATCTGAGGCAACATGTCAGAAGGGCACGAAGTCACATTTTCGTTAATAATTGTCGAATCGTCACGTATAGCACGTCAAATGAAAGGAAAAGAAATGCAAAATTCATCGACAGAGAAAAAACAAAGATGGCGCAGTATGTCAGAGTGACACTAAGCAACATCTTTGTTAATGATAGTTGGATCTCAACGTGCAACACATCAAATGAAAGGGAAACGAATGCAGAATTCATCGACAGAGAAAAAAAAACGGAGACGATGCCAAGAGGCCACAAAGTTGTATCTTCACTGATAATAGTCGCATCATCACATGTAGCACTTCAAATAAAAGGGGAAAAAAGCAGAATTCATGTGTTTGTTGCGCTATTCAAATCCATGGTGACATGGATCAATGTCAACGCTGAATAGGCATCTATTCGGATCGTCGGATCGTCGTCAAATGCGACGATCCGACTATTATTCACGAAAATATGGTTCAGTGCCCTTTTGGTTGCCTCTTTCGTTTTTTCTTTAATTTGCTGCACGTGACGATGCGACTTTTATTAACGAAGACGCGGGTTCGTGCATTTCTGACATATTGCGTCATCTTTGTTTTTTCTTTGTCGACGAGTTTTGCATTCGTTTCCTTTTCATTTGACGTGTCATACATGACGATCCAAATATTATTAACGAAGAAGCAGGTTAGTGCACTTCTGACATGTTGCGCCATCTTTGTATTTTCTCTGTCGATGAATTCTGCATTCGTTTACATTTTATTTGATGTGCTGCACGTTGAGAACAAATCATTATCAACGAAAATACGGCTCATTGCCCTTCTGACATGTTACGTCGTCTCCGTTTTTTCTCTGTCGATGAATTCTGCATTCTTTTCCCTTTCAGTCAATGTACTGCTCGTTGAGATTCAATTGTCATTAATGGAGATGCTTCGTTCCTTTCTGACATGTTACGTAATCTTTGTTTTTTCTTTGTCGATGTATTCTGCATTCGTTTCCCTTTCATTTGATGTGCTGCACGTTAAGATCCAGATATCATGAGTGAAATTGTGACTTAATGCCTTTCTGACATGTTGCGCCATCTTTGTATTCTCTCGTCAATGAATTCTGCATTTTTTATCCTTTCATTTGACGTGCTGTACGCGAAGATTCAGATAGACAAACTTATTTTCTTTATTTCTAAAATGTCCTGTTTTTGTCAACCTTGTATCTTTCAATATGATGTTTCTCCATCTCTACAAAATCTGGTACATAATTTTTTGTTATTGCATATTTTTGACAACTTTCCCTGTATAAGATGAATCTTCAAAGTCTTCCAAATTCATTACGGTTGTGTATATATTGAATAGACGCAGTCTGTCCAACAAATCCCTGAATATCGACGAATTCTAGCCTCATAATGTGCAACTATAGACTGAAAAAAAAATGGAAACTGCTGAGATTTTAAACTCGTTCTGGAAAGGTTGCTGCGACGGTTTTGAATGTTGTTGTTGAGATGACTCTGACTGATACTGCACACGTTGATGATGTATCATTCTGAAATAAATTCGATTTTCAGTACAAACATACACTTAAAAAAATACTTTTGTCAACAGAGAGGGTAATGTCTTTCATGAAGTGATTGCTACACTTATGATGAAAATAAAAAAAATCAAGTTTCATTCAATATAATGAATTTAAATCACATATTTTGCATGTACTAAATGAAGAGAAAATATTGTATGAAAACACTACTTTATGCAGATCATATCTATGAATGAGAATTTTAAACTCGAAAGAAAAAATACTGTATACAACCACAAACTCTTTGCATATTAAATGGAGAAAAAATTGGAAACAGTAGTAAGCTTAATTTCGTACAATTTCAAATGTAACGACACAATTCGGTTCCCCAATGTCCATCAACCCTTTGAACACAATAGCGTATTTTCCTGATGAAACTTCTTCTAAGTGAAGACGATACGCCTCCGTCACTCGGTGGGGCAGAAATGATACTTTATCTCCCAAATCTAACAAGACCACCTCACCAAATTTTCCTTTCACGATTTTGGCAGTGAATATCCTCTGCGGCATCTCCACAGGCAAATCTGTTACTTTGATACTTGGCTTTCTCTTCACGACCGAACTTGCATTCAACTTTTGTAAATTCATCTGTGAAAAATAAGAAATGAAAGCTTTATGTTCTGATTCACAATATATGCGAATACTATCTCAAACAAACCACGACATGTAAAACATTTGACTGAAAAAAGCCAACATAAATATCGAGAAAAATTTTGGGAATCAAATGATTCAACAATTCTCACCAATTTTCAATTAAATTACATTTGAATGAATTCATCTGAGGAAAAAGTCAAACTTGAAACACTTTCAAATAGAATCGGTGCACTTGTCACTGGTATCACTTTCAACGGATGCAACTAACTCATTTCGCCATGCATGACGTATTTATAGTAAAATAAGTGATGACATATTTCAAAATGAAACAAAGAGCCTTTGTTTCGTCGCTTTGAGAACTGCGTATCTCCGGATGCAGATTCGACTTTGTCAGTGATCAATGTCACCTTGGGTGTAAATATAAAAATTAGTGATGACATATTCTGAAATGAAACAAAAGAATATCAAAGAGTCGAGTCTTTGTTAGATGCCTATTCAGCGTTGACATTGATCCATGTCACCTTGGATTTGAATAGCGCAACAAACACATGAATTCTGCTTTTCTTCCCCTTTTATTTAAAGTGTGAGGATGCGACTATTATTAGTGAAGATACAACTTTGTGCCCTCTTGGCATCATCTCCGTTTTTTTTCTCTGTCGATGAATTCTGCATTCGTTTCCCTTTCATTTGATGTGTTGCACGTTGAGATCCAACTATCATTAACAAAGATGTTGCTTAGGGTCACTCTGGCATACTGCCCCATGTTTGTTTTTTCTCTGTCGATGAATTTTGCATTTCTTTTCCTTTCATTTGACGTGCTGTACGTGACGATTCGACAATTATTAACGAAAATGTGGCTTTGTGCCCTTCTGACATGTTGCGTCAGATCTGCTTTTTCTCTGTCGATGAATTCTGCATTCGTTTCCCTTTCATTCGATGTGATGCATGTTGAGATTCAGCTATCATTAATGAAGATGTGGGGTTAGTGCCCTTCTGACATGTTGCACCATATTTGTTTTTTCGTTGTTGATGAATTCTGCAATTCTTCTTCTTTCATTTGACATGATGTACGTGACGATCCGAAGTTTTTTCAATGATTCTCTTTGCAATTCTTCCTACGCTGTTCCACATTAGGCGCTCTATATTATATTTTTCATAGTCTACACATTATATCATTTGAAATGAGTACCCACATCAACCTGTTGCGACTAGTATAGCGGAAATAGGTTTTGAGGTCCTTTTGACTTCGTAAAATGATTAACTATGTTTTTTGACATCTGAACGAATCCATTGATGTCAAAATCATCGGAATCGGACGACCGGAAGTGGAAACTGGAAGTGACCTGTTTTTGACGGATTCGAAACCTTCTCACCTTAAGGAATCCAAATATATCATATGTTTCAGTATACAATGATTCTTTCCATTTTCTTTGTCAATGAACTTGTAGACATTGATGGATCGCAAGTTGAAAACTTATAGCCTCGTGGAACTGTTATGTTTTTTCTTAAATGATGTATTTTGACGCATCCTGTACACTTCGACGCCATGTTTGTTTTCGATGAAGTATTTTGAGATACCTTGTAACATTGAGGGATCACACTTTGAAACGATACAGCCTCATTAATCTGTGATGTTTTTTCTTAAATCTGATTCATTATTATTAATATATCACTTTCGCGTTTCCAATTTTCATCGAGTCGTTCACGATTAATTTCAAAACCGGCAACGCTACATTACTCCATAAACAATGATTTATTGTACAACTGGCAACACCTGCTTGTACCGGTAAATCTCGATACCATCTCCATCTCTCTTTGCATCGATAACGTCACACGCGTCTCTCGCTCTTACACACACATACACATCTTTACATGAAATATTAGTTATTTCCCAAATCTAAGTATATTTTCCTATCTTCAACAAGATAATGACGATAACATTCTACGGAAATTAAAAAAATGCTGTCAAGTATAATGAATGAGACAATTTCGGTCCCGACAAAACTAACGCTATAAATACCCAACATTCGCAGTTACATTCTATATCTTACGATGGTGTAGAGGTTAAGGACAATGTCTACCGCGCGGACGTCGTGGGTTCGAATCTCATAACTATAAACTTTTTTTAATTAAAATCACGTGACAGGAACGTAATAAGGGGGCCGAGGGGTGAGGAAGAGTCGGAAGGGGGCCTGAGCGGTGATGTGGAGTACTAAGGGGGCCGAGTTCCATGTTTGGATCGCTACGATACTCGTTCCATCCTGCGTTGATGAGGTCACACGTTTCTCTCTTCCACTCACTGAAATTTCTCTCTGAAATACTTACCAGCGACGCTCGACCTTGAAGTGAGCCAGGAACAAGTTTGTTCATCTACTAATCTTGATAATCAAGATGATGCGTGTTTCTTCGGAGCAATCGTAAGTGGTTTGTACCCTCCCAAAGGAAACATTACATGTGCATCTTCATATCCAAATTATGACTCGGTTTTAAATATGAAAGGTTTGGAAATTCCTATGCCAATTCGCTACATCACAAAATTTGAAAAACAAAACGATATTTCTGTGAATGTATATAGTTTAGAAATGAATGTTGTCAAAAAAAAGACATTTTACAAAGTAGTACCTACACGACTAACCAAAAATGAATTGAATGAACATGTTAATTTACTGTTGATTCAAAATGTATATTTTCCTAAATTAAATGAGTATGACGCTTTGCCTCAAGATACAAATGACTGTGAAATAAAATACCACTATTGCTATTTTAAAAATATGTCTAGATCATTTTCAAAACAAATGAGTAAATATAAAGTACGAAAGTTTTTCTGTGATCGATGTATCAATTATTTTTCAAGTCAGCAGAAATTGGATGAATATATTGTTTTGTGTGAGAATATAAAAGAGTGTACAATTTCATTTCCAAAATTTGATCATGTTGAATTCCGAAATTATGTATTATAAACAAAAATGTCCTTTCGTTTTATACACTGATTTTGAATCAGTCCTCGAAAAACGCGAGGAAATGATTTCGGACAAATGTAGAAAATTTCAAAAACATAAAGCGTTCAGTGTAGGCTACTACTTGAAATGTTCTTATGATGACAGTTTGTCCAAATTTAATAGTCATCGAGGTGACGATTGCATACAATGGTTTACCGATGAAATGGCTAGCATTGCGAAATTCGTTGAGTCAAAAATTATGAATATCGAACCGATGATATGCCCTCCTAATATTGTTACTGCCAAGGTATGTCATATATGTGAGAAATCTTTTGCCGAAAAAGACATCATCGTCAGAGATCATTGTCACTTTTCAAGTTTGCAATTTATCGTTCAAGAAGCTCTTCATCGTACCCATTACATTCCCCAATTTGAGTGGATATGATAGTCATTTCATTATAAGAGATGTAGCAAAAAAGGACGTGTGAGCATACTTCCCATCAACGAAGAAAAATATATTTCTCTCACCCAATACGATAATGAAACTAGCATTAAATTCAGATTTATAGATTCTTATCGTTTTATGGGAGCCAGTCTCGATGAATTAGTTTCCACACTGGATGTTAAGAATTTGAAAATATTGAAGAAGGAATTTGCAGAATTAAGGAAGGCGTATTCCCATAAGATTATGTGGACGGTGTGGAAAAACTTCTCGACACTGAGTTACCATCGAAAAAACACTTTTATAATAAATTAAACGATTGTGACATTGATGATGCAAAGTATGCTCATGCTCAACGCGTTTGGCATCTATTCGATATCAAAACTTTGGGGGAATACAGCGATTTATACATGCGAACTGATATATTGCTTTTGGCAGACGTTTTTGAAAACTTTCGCGAAATTGACTTGAAAACATATGGGCTGGACCCTAATAGGTTTGTTCCAACACATCAAGAAACCGTTCTCGGAACGGTGACGCGCATGTGCAATAGCAAAAATGCGTTCCAAGCACGAGAGAACCGTTTACTGAACGATAATTGTTTTGTTCCAACCCGATGTGGTATCGTTGTGGAACCAGTTCAAGAACGATGATTTCGGTACTTGACTGAAAGCAGGAATCAAGAGAACTGACTTGCGCAGTACATAAATATATCCATATCTAGATCTGTGTTAGTTGGCTTGATTTGTTGTTTATATTTGTTTTTAATTTTGTGAAAGCGAAATTATCTATATTTGTGCTATCTGTTCATATTATAAAAAAGGATTGATAAGAAGATGGAGGACATTGTTGACTCTGATGAAACCAGTGGTAGTGACTTGGAACAGGAAATTATGATAAATGAAGAAAGAAATAAAAATGAAAATTATTTAGGTAAAAAATTGAATTTTTTCAACATCCCTTGTGCCACACGAGTAAAAATTAAAATTTATTTCAGAAGAGACAGTACATCAATACTCCCAAGAAGTGTTCTTTGAACATTTTAGATTATCAAGAAATACTGTTGAAAATATTAGTGAAAGGTATGAAACCAGTCCGTATTATCACAGACAGATGGGTCAGTATGGAAATATATCGGCTTTACATCAGGTTTGTACGTCATATAGTTGATTAATACCTGTATAAAGAGATTTAATTTGGTTTTGTAAGTAACCTAAGTGAAGTTCTGTACGTTGTTCAATTTCAGGTGTTGGTAGATGGATTGGTAGAGGTTGGCCATATTCATGGCCATCGCGGTCTCCGGATTTAAATCCATTGGATTTCTTTCTGTGGGGGCATCTAAAAAGCCTTGTTTACGCTACACCTATTCACACAAGAGATCCATTGTTGAATAGAATAACATTACATTGTGAAGCCATACGAAACGACCCTGGAATGCTATTTCAAGTACAGAGAGGGTGTCTTCGCAGACTAAGAAAATGTATAGAGAGAGAAGGTGGTCATATCAAGCAGTTTCTGTAGCGGATTTTTCATTCCTGTTTGCTCTTGAGGCTCTTGAGTTTCGTTAGTTGAACGTGTTTGCATTATAAAAATTCGTTATGAACATTTTACCTATCATTTCCATTTTCCTTAAAAACTAATATTTTCGAATAATGGTAGACATCTCAGGATAAATGTTGTTGAATTAACGTTATCATTATTATTTCTGCTTTGATAATTATTCATTTCAAATAATGGTGGACGAGCGGGTTTGATGTCGTCGAGTAGAACTACATTTTTATCAAGACTCGTTGCTCCGATCGACTTTCCACACGAGTACTTTTATTCATAAAATTGTCCAAGTAACCTTATTTTGTTGAAAAATATTGAAAAATATCTGTCATTTCAAAGTTTTGGGGTGTGGACCATCGGGGGTAGTCCGTTCCTGACTTTGTAGCAAAACAACTGACTCCTGCATGAAAGCTCATCGACGGAATTCATTTGTTTAGTCAATTACCAAAATTTGGATGATTTTGAATATTCACTTGGAAAGTTATCAAAGAAAAACATTTTTCATTTTGTAACTTCGAGGGCCCGTAACTTGGTTACGAAGACTTTTAGGAAAAAAAGTTATATGAAGTACTGGTGATATTTTGACCCCATCTATACATTCCCGAGAGGAAAAGAGGAAGTCCAGGGACACCCTGTATAAACCGAAAAGGGGTTTTATTCTCTACAGGTACTTACAGTTTATCTGTTTGTTCTTTAGGTAGATATAAAAAATTTTAATGAGTTGTTTTTCAGCTACAGGCTGTTTGCGACCACCAAAGAAAAATAATAGACATATTTCTTGGATATCCTGGATCTGTACATGATAGTCGGGTATTCAGGAATTCCCCATCAAGTAGAAACTTGGAAGAAAAATGTGGCAGGTATTTTATATTAGGGGACAGTGGCTATCCCTTGCAAAATAACCTATTGACACCATACAAAGATAGAGGAAACTTAACCCGAAGGCAAATTAATTATAATGTCAAACTAGCAAAAAACAGATATGTTATTGAACATTGTTTTGGTATTTTAAAACAGAAGTTTCGACAACTGTATCATGTCAAATTGAGAAGTATACGGTTCATTACTCACTTCATAAGGGCAGCTTGTGTATTGCATAATATAGCAAGAGATGATGAGTTTCTTGTTAATGTTGATCCAGAAATGCCAAATATTAATGTTCATGTAGAAGAAGATCTAGTTGAAGATGATGAATTTGAAGTTGATGTGGGTGTTGCTGTAATTCGAGATAGGGTAGCTAATTCATTACTAATGTAATGTATACATGTTGTGTAAATGATATAATTTCCCATATAGGTAAAAATAAAATATATTTCTGACACAAACTATACAGTAATTTTTTTAATTAATATTGTAATTTCTAAAACAAAAATAAAACATATTCTTGAAACAAACAGTCTTTTTTTAACAGCTGACTAGTAAATAGGTAAACAAAACAAAAACAAATTCTATGACATGAAATACATAAAGAAAATACATATAAAATTTAACTTGTATTAGTTAGTAACAATGTTGCACTGGCATTTACATCTCCAATTTCTAAGGATTTCATTTCTCTCTGCAATTAACTTAAGTTTTTCCCTTTCAATCTCTAATTTTTGTTCATAATACATTTTCCTGTCCAGTCTTAAATTTTCTATATTTGTTAATCTTCTATTTTTTCTATGTTTGGTGTTTGTAACTGATGTTGTGGTTGGTTGTGGTAGAGGTACTTTAGGTGGTGTTTCACAAAGTTCAATACTATTTTCTATTTTTCTTTTGTGACTATTGTTTTCTTTTATTTCTTCTTCAGTATTGATTTTTTCGTTTTCTTCTAATGAATAATCCACTGTCTCACTGGATAACAGAACTTCTGGATTGATATTCTTTTTTTTACCAAATATTTCTTCCATTTCAACTTGGTATTCAAAATATTTGCGACCTCTACCTAAATAGAAAAGAAAATGCATTTATATATGTATATACCGAGTAGAGGTATTGAGAAATCACATGTTGCAACACATTGTTATCAACTTAAATGGTTTATGTACAGAAAAACAACTATTGCTTACCAGTTTTATTCTGGTTGTCGACAAATTTTTTATAATTCCTTTCTAGGACTTTCCATCTGTTGTGACAATTGCTTGCTGTTACATTTATATTCAATGTATGCAGTTCATCAGCTATTCTCTGCCACATCATTTTTACATTTTTTATATCAAATGTACCTACTCGTTTTCTACATTTGGCATAGGAATCAATTAATAATTTAGTATTATTCACACTCCACTTGTACTCCGCAGTTGAATTGTGAATGGGGGTAGTTTCTGCTGCATTGGAAGTAGGTATATTTATGTTCGTCATACTTGGGACTAACACGTATTCTTGTAATTCTGAAAAAAATTCTTCAGTTTATACATCAACCTTTTTAGTAATAATACCAAAAAATACACCTATTGGTGTATTCTGTGATAATACAATATAATTTACCTCCTAATACAGTATTCATTGTTTCAGCTTAACCTTTTGGCTTTACCTTACAAACGTAAAAGTATGGTTATGTTTAATATGTTCCGTGATAACCATAATTGATTCCAATCAGTAACCAAACCGTTCCAACCATGATTTATTTTGGAACCGTTATTAGAACGGTAATAACTTGACGCCTGCCTAACAAATTTTGAGAACGATTTTGATAACGATTCTAGAACGATTACAATTTGTGTGTTGGAACAAACCTTATAATACGTAGTATTATACTATGCCGGGGTACACGTGGGATCGTATGTTGAAATATACAGGTTGTAAACTGCAAATTTTAAAAGACGTCGATATGGTTATGTTTGTGGAAAAGGGTATAAGGGGTGGAATTTCGGTTTGTTGTAATAGATATTCGGAAGCCAATAACAAGTATATGCCAACATACGATCCAATGAAACCATCCAAATACATAATGTATTTCGATGTAAATAACTTGTATGGGTGGGCAATGTCACAATTTTTGCCATATGGAGGCTTCGAATGGGTCGATACGAATATTGATGTATCTCAAATTCCCGATGACAATCCAGAAGGATATATTTTACAAGTTGATTTGGAGTACCCTGAGGGACTTCACGATTTACACAAAGATTTTCCATTTTGCCCCGAGCACCACGCTCCACCAAATTCCAAATTGACAAAATTGATGCCAACTCTCTATAATAAAACAGTGTTACGGTTTGGATGGTCCACCCCGTAACTTCAAAAACTAAATTGGTCCGATAAGCCGTTCGCCGTTCGCTCGCAGCTCGTTCAAGTGGAGAATTCGTTCCTTGAAAAGAAAAGGGAAAAAAAAGCGAACAGCTGATCTAGGTTTTTGATAAACAAGTTCTCTTCTTGTCGTGTGTATGTGTTGGTATTTCGAAATTGTACCTTTTTCTCTATTGTGCAATAAGATTTGGAGTAATGTAAACTTATTTACTTGATTTACAGGAATAGGAAAGGGCACTGAAGTGAGAACTCGAGTAGGAACGTTATGTAGGAGTAGAATGTGGCATATTATAGTTAGTTGAGTGCTTCAACGTTAAGAAGGAATTGGTTTTCATCGTTGTCTCTGCTCCTGGTTGTGGAAGATTCTAATATCTGTGGAGAGAAGCATTCCAAAGCGATATTAGGAAGAACTTTTCGCCAATAATATTCACTACAAGGTGGATACAATACTGTATAAGCAGTTGGGGCTTTTCCTTTGTTACTTATTTTGGATACGAGAGGTTTTGTGGACGTAAGGACCCTCAAGAGGTAACTTAATACGTATTCAAGAACAACTGGTGAGTGACTTTATTTTTTTGTGCAATTTATAGGGTTCCAGTGAGGGGGCCACTATTCCTGATTGAACTTGATGTGGAAGTTAATGAAGTAGCCATTTGCTTCGACATGCAATATTGCTGTCTTGGGCAAGTGAAATCGGTAGCTCTCAACTCAATTTCCCATCTGAATTCTCCGGAGAAAACTGTAGAACTTGTAGTTGTTAAGAGTGCTGACTTATTCAAATTGCAAGTTTTGAAATGGTCTTCCAGCTCTATTTAATTATTAGTCGATACCATTTTATTTAAGCCCTCTGATCCGTTAATTTAAGCAAGAACAATACAAATAAAACAGGGATTTTGAAGAGAATTTCAACAATGTTCTTCTTCAAAAAGAAATTGTATTATGTGTTTTGTTCCTAAGGTAACGTGTAAGCGACAACGTGACGTCACTGCGGCGCGTTAACTGAGTTTGTTTTGCCTTTTTGTTGTTATTATGAGTAATTATATATTAGATGTTAAGGGGCAGTCCTTTCTTTTGTGTGAATTGATTATTTAGTAATTTGTACCGATACGCGTAATCCTGATTATTATTGTAATATAATTGTTAATCATCTTCATATCGTTCCGATTTGTCTGTTCATACCCAGTCATCTTGAGCAGTCTACTGGTTAAGACTGGCTCATTGATAACTAGTGGCGCCCATTTAAATCAACTCAGGAAAATCTAATAAAATTGATCTCGTGGACCCACCCCGACCGACACTTGAGCTTGGGTACGAGTTCACGCACCTCAACTATTGGGCAGATGAACAAGGGTACATAATATTATTTGAGTAGTGTGAACAACAGAGTATACGTTACATTATAGAAATTTGAAACAGGCCCTCGAGCATGGATTGAAATTAACTGAAATTCATAAAGTTTTGAAATTTAAACAATCTGCATGGCTGCGTCCCTATATTTAGTTGAATACTCGATTGAGGACTGCAACCAATACGTCTTTCGAAAAAAATCAATTCAAATTAGCCAACAACGTGATCTTTGGAAAAACCATGGAAAACATCCAGTTGCACCAAATAGTGAAATTAGTTTCCTCTCACGAGGGCAGATTTGGCGCCAAAAATCTCATTTCTAGTCCTCGATTTCATAATCGTACAATTTTCGATTCAAACTTGATGGCTATCGAATTGAAGAAGGCCGAACTTATATTTAATAAACCGATGTATGTGGGCATGGCAATTTTGGATTTGTCAAAAACATGTATGTTTCAATTTCATTACGAATTCATGTTACCTACCATGAGCATGGAAAAATGCAAGTTACTGTATACAGATACTGTTTCATTTATGAGCTATCGTGTGACGATGGGTATAAAGATATTATCAAAAAACACATTTCAAAATTTGACACTTCTGATTATTCGAGAGATAACGAGTACAACATTCCCATTGCAAATAAAAAAGTACCCGGACTCATGAAAGATGAAGCAAACGGCAAAATCATCACGCATTTCGCAGGACTACGTTCAAAAATGTACACCTACAAAGTACAGAATGGTAAAGTTGTTAAAAAGGCAAAGGGGGTGAAATATGGCGTTGTTAAAAATAAATTGAGCTTTGAAGATTACGTAGATTGTTTGAAGAATTTCAAGCAGAAGAATATCACACAATGCACAATAAGATCATTTGCTCATAACGTTTTCAGTAGAGAACAGACAAAAATAGCTCTTAGTCCGTATGACGACAAACGTCATCTTATCCCCAAATCATTCGATACATTACCTTGGGGGTATTATAGTTTGAAATAAGTTTTTTTACTTGCAGATCTCAACATCTTGCGCACGTCAACATGTATTTTGGAACAACTCTGCATCAAAATCGTTGAATTTCATTGCATTTTCACCATTACCTCTACAATTGACAAAAAAAAAGTCATTCAAAATTATGTCAAATATTAGGAGGAAATTTCTCAAGCTTTATCAATATGCGATAATCTACAACCAGAAAACACCATTTTTTACTGTATTTCAACAATCCATTATATGTAGTTTTTTATTGCATCATTTTTATGATTCAAATATATGTAGTTTTTTATTGCATCATTTTCATAATTCAAATATGTATAGTTTTTCAATGTTGTATTTTGAGGAGGGTATTTTGAATAAAGAAAAAAACCAAAATAATTTTTTGTGTTTTATTAAAATATTTTCGTACAATATGAAGTATTTTCTTGGAAAATGTGATTATGTTTACAATTGAGGTGAACCACCAGGGCAGGTTTGTTGAGCGAAAATAAGGTAAATATCATTTTCATTTATTACATAAATCATACACTAGTTTTTGTTTATAATAAAATGAATATTCACGTAAAGCATTAGCCAACATACTATCTAAAGATGTGGCTTGACAAAAACCATCGATAATTTCTTCCAAAGTCAAATTGGTTTTATTTTCACGTAACCATAATTGAATAATTTTGAAAACACCTCGATAATAGTCACAAGAGTTTATGGCATCAAGCATAGCGATACGATCAGACAGCACCCCCATATGGATGTTTAGGACATCGTTTACATCTTGTTGAAATAGCTCCATGTTCGTGGTATTCTTGGAAATGGAAACTTGTTTGGTATTACTTTCGATGTACTGTGTGACGTAAATGTAATCCCCGCAACGTGTTGTGATTGGATCAAACTCGTCTACGTAGGTATCGATTTGTGAATCAAAGAAATTTTTCTTCACTCGTTGCAGGATATCAATTGGGGTCGCCCATTCATAAGTTGTTAAATTGATGGGACGAACGGAAAATTGTTGCTTCAATATGATGCATGGGCTAAAGTCTCTGGATGAACTTAGACCGTATCAAATTTCATAAGATGACATGGGGAATGTCATCAATAGCAATTGGTGTTCGTTTCGAGCAGCTATTTCGTACTGCCCCAACGCTCTATCGATTTCACTTAGAGTTTCATTGTAATCTTCAAAATCACTGTCACACATTACTTCAACTTCACTACTATAACTACTGTCGAGAGACATTTCCTTCAAACTGAATATCCATCGGTGTTTGCATGCACTCTTATAGCTTTAGATCACATGATCAATTTCAAATATTTTTTGTTTGCGTTAAACACTCAAATATTTCTTCACAAAAGGCCCCCTTCCAATACAATATGAGTGTGCTTGTTTTCCATAAGATTCTATACAAAATCAACGTTTTCGATCCAACTGTTATGTTTGTTATCCAAGCCCAACCGTTTGACGTAAAGTTTTTTACCTTTCCTCTTCAGCACTTTTTCCACGAGATATATATCTGGATTTGCAGTTTTTATAATTCTTTCCCATAGAAAGCACCCCTAATAGGTACACCCTGCATATCTTCTAGCATAAAGGTGGCGGGATTTGTAATATTGACTTTGATAATTTTGAATAGTTCCGTAGTCCAATTGGGTGTGTAACCCTTGTCGAAAACGTGTTCTGCCTTACTGATTCGCACAACATCGCCGACTTTGAATTTTCTCGGTCCAGCTATTTTCAGATGGGTGTATATCGATTTGAGAATTTGTTTTTCGTTGGTTTCGTTGATTTTCGAGGGTTGTATGCCCGTCTTTGAGTGTCGCGTATCATTGTAGGATTTTGTAATTTCAGGCAAGACATTCAACCACTTGTAGATGCCATTCAAACTGAAATATTTGAAAAGTCTTTCTTTCAACGTCCTAATGGTACGTTCAGCCATAGAAGCCTTAGTGATGCTGTACGTATTGTAGTGATTTATTTTGTGTTTTTTCATCAAAGTTTGAAACTTATTATTGTGAAATTCTGTCCCTTGATCGGTTTGTAGATTTTTTGAACAACGTTTCGTATGTTCCAAAATATCCGAAAACGTTTTGGTAATTTCTTCGCCTGTTTTCGATTTCAGCGCTCGAGTCCACACGAATTTTGAAAAACAATCGATGACGACTAGAATCAGTTTGAAATTTCGATTTTGACTGTAGTAATATGTGTTTTTCAATGTGGTTTTCGCAACTCAAATGACCGCATTGAAATTTTGCGAAATATTTCATGCGATAATCGCGGCATGAATGTAAGTTTTATCGCGGTAAATTTTTTACATTTTTTTGAAGCTATTCTCATGTCATTTCTGCATCATTTTCCGTGACGCATTACAAGGCAAATCATATGGGTTTCTAGAAGAAATGAGACTTTGAAAAATGCATTTTTTTCGATGCGATTCAAATGAAAAAACTGTCTATTTTAACGCATCGAAATTTTGCAAAATTTTCAATGCGTTTTTCGAGACAAAAATGAATGTTTTATCGCATTATATTTTTAATAAAAAAATACATCTCATATTGAATTGTTATTGAATAATGTTGGCTTCTCTGAGTTCATTGAATACAGCTGTAATTTTGTTGTCGTGAGAAGAAGAATTTCCAGCTTCTTTCGAAGCTATAAGCAGCTTCAATCTATCGCATAACTCGTTCAGATCATCCCAATACACATACTCGAAGGGCTTCTCATTATATATCCAACTATGCGTGTCGAGTGCAATATTCGAACCAAATTCTTCATTGCTCGCTAGATTATCGTAACCCTTACAAAGTGTTTGAGTACGAAACATGGGTCTAATTACATCGGACCATTTCCATTTTTGAGTTCCTTTCATGGATCCTCTGGCATTCAGGTGGGCTTGCGTTACCTCTAAAAGACGTTTATAAGATGCTCGATCCTCTTTATTATAGTCTTCAGGTTCATCGAGGAAAATTAAATTATATAGTCCTGGAGTTCCTTTGAAAGAGAGTCCTTCAGTTGTGATAAGTGAAGGTATTAGGCCGTTTCTGGCCCATTCCTTATGGAGATTAACATGGGAAAACAGCTAAGGTTTTTGGTTCCTTTCAAGGTCACGCGTACGGCAGAGAATCGAGCAGCGTTATCGCGGTTTGGAAGATAACGATTCGAGCGTGTTTGGAATGAGAACAAATACAGGGTATTAAAGAAAAAAACATGGTTGCCAGCGAAGAAAAAACATGGCGGCAATGTAACGGGCATTGAGTGGAGTATACAAGTGTGCGTCAAAATATATGATTTAAGGAACATGGCAGCTTAACGGGACAGTTATATTTCAATGCGCGATCCCTCGCTGTGTGTACGGGGTGTCTCTAAATACATTATTAAAGAAAAAAAACATGGGGCTCTATCGTTTCGAAGTATGATTCTTCAATGTATACAGGGTGTCACATTCAAGAAAGAAACATGCCAGGGGCGATCTCAATGAGAAACGTTGGAAAATGGGACAATGGGGGTATTCTGAAATGATATTTCAAAATACGTCACATGCGTTTTTTCGTGTTAGTTGGGAAATGGGGGAGTGGGGATAAAGAAAACACGCGGGAGAGTAATATTTGTCAACGTAATAGAAAAAGACATGGTTGCCATACAAGACGTCTCGACGTTTAAGAAAAAAAAACATGTACAGGGTGCGTCAAAATATACCATTTAAGAAAAAACATGTTAGTTAAACAGAAGTCTAGCATTCCAACATGCCAAAAGGGCACTTAGTCTCGTATCTTTTTTAACCAAGTTAGCATCATCAGGAGAAAGAAGACACCCAAAAGTGTTGAGAGGTTACGCGTTGTGGACTCAACGTGAGGGCAATGGGGGAGTGAAGTATTCGACAATGACTTTTCAAAATACGTAGTTTTCCATAAGTTTCGAAGGAAAACGATGTTCCGTACGTCGTTGGTAAACAAAAATTAGTATTATAATGGCATTCAGAGAATACAGACGTAAAATAGAGGAATTTGAGAGATGTGTCCCACAAATAAGTAATGATATTCAATTATATGAGGAAAAGAAAATGGTTCTCAAGCAGTTGAATAATTTACACATTCAAGACAAAGTGTTCCAGCCTCAGAGTGTAGAATATGTCGTCAACGATGCTGAAAAACGAATTTTGTACTTTCGAGTACAATAATTTCTGTTCAATATGTGAACGTACCGAATGTGGGTGAAATTCCAAGGAAATATGCGTGAAGGCTAGTGTAAACAATGGAAATCGGTTCGTTCGACATCAGTCAATGAGGGTCAGTTAGCAGTATTTGCGCAGGCGCAATTCCAAAGAATACACCATTCAAATGTGAATTGAAAAAGATATTTTAAGATATTCGTCATTTAAAAAAAACTGTTGAATTTGTCCAGAATACGCAACAAGGCTAGAGAAAAAATTTTGATTAGAGTTGTACAACAATTATGATATATTTTTATCGAGTAAATTTTTTGTTTCATTTCAAGTTGGTAAAAATATATAATATAGGTATGCAGAATTATCGCTATCACTTATTGATAAAGCCAGACACGTGGCTCAAAGTGACGAAACAAAGGCTCTTTGTTTGATTGCATAATATGTCATCACCTATTTTCCTATTCTTACCCAAGGTGACATTGATCACTGTCAATGCTGAATCAGCACCCAGAGATATGCAGATCTCAAAGCGACGGAACAAAGGCTCTTTGGTTTTGAAATATGTCATCACTTAGTTTCCTATAAATACCTCCTGCGAGGCGAAATGATGAGTTAGTTGTATCAGTGATACTAGTGACAAGTGCAACGATTTTATCTGAAAGTAAGTGTTTTTCATGTTAACTTTATGAATTTTTAATGCAAGATTATTTATACATTTTTGACTTTTTCACAAAAGAATTTATTCAAATTTAATGTAATTCAAAGGTGGTGAGAGTTGTTGTTGAATTATCATTAATTTTCTAAAATTTTTCTCAGATTAATATACTTGAGTGTTTTTCTATACATACTTTTTGAGGATTAACGTTTTTTTCAATTATTTTGTAATACAAAACGGTTCAGAGATATTCACGTATTCCTCAAGCCAACCCTGGACTACTACTTTTTATCCTACATACATCAGAAGAAAAGAAATAACAGTTACTGATATTTCTCAATCTTTAATAATGAATAAAAGATAAGAACCGGTAATTGCTGACATCCATTTTTTCTCGAATACTATCAATTACAGTAATTATTGTATCGTACAATTTGTTTTGATGTTTTATTAGATGGCAGACTCATAAGCGGGAAACGTGATTATGAATTTTACTTGAGAATCATCCAAGCTGAAAAAGAGTTTTTCTCGTATTTTATCTATTTGCCTTTGACAATGCCATATCTTGTCTATACAGGGTGTCCCTGGACTTCCTCTTTTCCTCTCGGGAATGTATAGATGGGGTCAAAATATCACCAGTACTTCATATAACTTTTTTTCCTAAAAGTCTTCGTAACCAAGTTACGGGCCCTCGAAGTTACAAAATGAAAAATGTTTTTCATTGATAACATTTCAAGTGAATATTCAAAATCATCCAAATTTTGGTAATTGACTAAACAAATGAATTCCGTCGATGAGCTTTCATGCCGGAGTCAGTTGTTTTGCTACAAAGTCAGGAACGGACTACCCCGATGGTCCACACCCCAAAACTTTGAAATGACAGATATTTTTCAATATTTTTCAACAAAATAAGGTTACTTGGACAATTTTATGAATAAAAGTACTCGTGTGGAAAGTCGATCGGAACAACGAGTCTTGATAAAAATGTAGTTCTACTCGACGACATCAAACCCGCTCGTCCACCATTATTTGAAATGAATAATTATCAAAGCAGAAATAATAATGATAACGTTAATTCAACAACATTTATAACAGGAATAATACAAAATATGCTAAAATGAAGTCGTAAACAAAAAGTACAGTACCTATATGGAAGTTTAAGTCACAATTGTGATAGCAGATATTTTTTCAAAAGAAATATCAAGTTCTGTAGATTCGTAGTGTTTTTAAACTAACAAGCTACTCTACTATGAAATATCGAATTCATTCCATATTTTGTATGTACATAATACGTGTGGAATAATCACGTTTCGTGTTTCACTGATAATTATAATTTTATGGGAGAAATTCTTTAACACGAATCTAAATTTAGCTGAAAAAACGCACATCGGAAAAAATATTTACTATACTAATAAAAAGCAAACGAATGAACTACAATAACGGCTGCACATGATCAGGTGAAAAATATCCAGGGAATAATTATGTTCCATTTCTTTCACAGATGTTGACAAAAAAACCTTTTAGAAAGTTTTGATAAAAAATGAGAAACTGGAATGCGATTTTGTTTTGTTGAGTGGTGCGTTGTCATATGACTATCATTGTATTGTCAATATTCTATAGGATATTTTGAATTTTTTTATTTCCATTTTCCTTAAAAACTAATATTTTCGAATAATGGTAGACATCTGAGGATAAATATTGTTGAATTAACGTTATCATTATTATTTCTGCTTTGATAATTATTCATTTCAAATAATGGTGGACGAGCGGGTTTGATGTCGTCGAGTGAAACTACATTTTTATCAAGACTCGTTGCTCCGATCGACTTTCCACACGAGTACTTTTATTCATAAAATTGTCCAAGTAACCTTAATTTGTTGAAAAATATTGAAAAATATCTGTCATTTCAAAGTTTTGGGGTGTGGACCATCGGGGGTAGTACGTTCCTGACTTTTTAGCAAAACAACTGACTCCTGCATAAAAGCTCATCGAAGGCATTCATTTGTTTAATCAATTACCAAAATTTGGATGATTTTGAATATTCAATTGAAAAGTTATCAAAGAAAAACGTTTTTCATTTTGTAACTTCGAGGGCCCGTTACTTGGTAACGAATGATTTTAGGAAAAAAGTTATATGAAGTACTGGTGATATTTTGACCCCATCTATACATTCTCGAGAGGAAAAGAGGAAGTCCAGGGACACCCTGTATATACATATTTATTATGTAGTAAACAGAAGCTCATTTTGTGAGCAGCTTTCTAGTTGAATAAAACGCATAGTAAGTTACAAATAACTTTCATTCATGTTGTTGTTTATTGAGAGAGTGTTCGCATAATTTGAAACATTGTTTTTTTATTTTTGGTTTCTCGCAGGTGGATTTCCTAAAATTCAAATTCAGTCGTGAAGAGGGAACCAAATAACAAAATAGCAGATTCACCTGTAGAGACGCCGCAGAGGATATTGACAGCCAACATCGTCAGAAGCATTTACAAAATACGCTGTCGTGTTGTTTCATTTGAAATTGTACGAAATTAAGGTGAGTACTGTTTTTTTTCTCTGTTCAATATATGTATGGAGTTTGTGGTTGTATACTATATTTTTTGTTCGACTCAAAAATTTGTTCATTCATAGATATGATCCGCATAAATAAGTGTTTTATCAATATTTTTTATGTGTTTAGTACTTGCAGAATATGTGTTTTGAATTCGTTATTTTGAATGACACTTGATTTTTTCAATTATAACTGTAGCTCGCTCATTTTTCACAATCACTTCATGAAAAACATCACCCCCACTCTTGAATTTTATTTTTCTTTGGTGTATGTTTCTATTGAAGATTGTATTTATTTCAGAACACTACATCAACGTGTGCAGTACAACTTCAGATTCATCTCAACAACCTTTTCCACAACGAGTTTCAAATCACAGCAGCTTCCAGAACCATCTCAACACTTTCCACAGAACGAGATTCAATTCTCTGCAGCTTCCAGAACCTACTCATCACACCAAAAATTTTATTTGTGAACAAAATATCGGTGAGTCAAGTCAATAAATAAAATCCAAATGATTGATTTTCCAAAAACCAAGTCGGTAATTGATAATTACCTTTTAGTCATTAGAGATAATTATTCAGAGTACATTGCCAAACAAGCTATACAATTTATTAATAAACATATAAGGAAATGCGTTTTAGCTATGAAAAAAATTAAATTTTCGGTTGGGGAAAAAAGAAAATAATTACAAAAATTGGGGAATTGAAACGCTTTGAAGTGATTATCAAAATGATGAATAATAAACATACAGGCTCGAGTTTGAAGCAATGAAGCTCCAGGGTGAAGTAACAAACTGTTAACAATGTTTTTAATCGTAGAGTAACAACGGGGGTAATCATCAATTTAACTCATAAAGATGCTAAAAAGTTTCTAGGCGATGCTTTTCCATTATTCAAGCGTGAGATTTACAAAATTTTGAAACAATTGTTATGTCTCAAAGTTAATTTTACATTTTCAGGGGATTTTATCAAGAAATCGAATGATAGGGAAATTGTTGATCGTAAATATTTCACTACACCAAATGAAGTTATCGATTGAGGTACGGACTTGACTGCTTGGTACAATGAAAACGCTGTGGATGTTATATTGAATAAATTAGGCGAATTTGAAGAACAATTGTCGGGGTGGGCTTTGAGTAAAATTCTTTTGTTAGAAGTAGCAATTAATAAATATGTGATTGGTAACGGTTCTTCTTTCATTCCACTGCCGCAAGAAATCGCAAGGAAGCAGGCATGCATTAATGTACAAAACGATGACGAAATGTGCTTCTTTTGGAGTATTATTAGCGCCTTGTATCTTGTAGCAAAAAATTCTAATAGAGTGTCAAAATATCCACACTATTCTACAGTTTTGAATACTACAGGGCTAAATACTCCAATGGACTCACATCAAATTTCCAAATTTGAAAAACTTTATCATACTTCTGTAAATGTTTACACTTTGGAATTGAATCAAGTAAAGGAAATATCATTTTTTGTAGTAGTACCTGCCAGACTCACGACAACAAAACAAGACAGACATCTCAATTTGTTATTAATTCAAGACAAATATTTTCCAAAATTGAACGATTATGAGGCTCCACCCATTAATGACGATGACGAGACTGAAATTGAATTCGATAGATTCAATTCTCGTCGTGGTAATAGCTGAGAAAGTAATTGTTTTCCGACGAGTATTCGCCATAATATCAACACGCCATAATAAGTGTATATGAGAGTAAAAAAATGTGTTCACTATCACAAAAGAAGTTTTGTTTATTTGAAAAAACTCTATGAAAATTAAGTATTATGAATTATCACGATGAAAAATGTTTTCATTATAAAGTTCAGAAACACGTATATTTTTTCGCCATACCAAATGGAATTTTATTAGAGTTGTTCAAGAAATAGTTATGAAATTTAATGTGAAATTTGGTTCAAATAGTTGAATATTCAAAAATTCTTGTTTTATTTCACATTTCGAGTCTAGGATGAAATATGATATTGGGGAGTATGAGGCGGATATTTGTCACGGTTATTAGGTCATCTACATGAAAACGAATTGATACACTACAAATACTATGGTGAACATTTTAAGAGAGAGGACTAATGAAAACTATTATCATAAAAACAAACGATAATTGGTACACACATTCTAGTATTATAATTATGGAGGTGGTTAGAGTTTTTTTAAATAATGAGACCAGCTTTCTGATTGGATATGAAAATTACAAAAGTTGTAAGAAGTAACATTCTGAATATTGCAAGTGTAGATAGTAGTTGAACAGTAACAACAAAAAAAAACAGAACTCAACACTATTCAAGAATTCTAATACAAAATTATTTGGTGTAGAAATCAACAAGACTTGTAAAAAGTTTTTTCGAAATTCCACTACAAAATAGGGAGTTGAGGAATAGTAAAATAAATTTCCGTTGATACTAGTTAAAAGTTCTTGAAAAACAACAAAAACTGGGAGATCCAATATTCTTCTAGAAAATTTATGGTGTAGAAAAAAATTTAAAAGCTGTAGCTAAATTTTTTCAAAAAATTCCACAACCAAATGTTTGAAAATTGTAAAATAAATTCACAATTCCAATACAAAATGTTTCGAAAATTGATAGATTCAATTCTCGTCGTGGTAATAGTCGAAGAAGTAGTTATTTTCTGACGAGTACTTACCATTATAAGCCTATGTTGTAGGTGTATATGAGAGTAAAAAAGAGAAAATGTCATTATTATTATTATTACACAAGTTTTGTTTATTTGAAAAAATATATGAAAATTAAGTATTATGAACGCTCATGAGCAAAAAATATTTCATTATAAAGTTTAGAAACAAACGTATATTTTTTCGCCATCATTGACGTCAAGCATCATCTGGTTATTACTGATACAATGCCTGTATTGAATCATATTTGAACTTGGAAATATCATAATCGCTCTCAGATGAGATGCATACGCTATATTTAGAATTGTAGCAGTTTAAATATTTTATCTCAATCACTTGGACTGTTGATTGTATAATATACTAATTAAAGTCATATATTTGAAATATTGTTCGAAGTAATTTTTTGATTACGTTGAAGGTTATAGCTATGGGTCATTCGTTTCGTACTAATTCATCATTTAACAACGAATGATTAGACAGTGCAGTGATTTTTACTGTTCTAATACATCAGAGAAGAGAAAATCGTGGCAAAAATGTCTTCTGCTTACACAACTCAGCTACAGTCTTCAATATATGCTCAAATGTTGAAGTTTTTGTGTGAACACATATTTTTTGTCGCAGACAAATGTACGTGAAATTTCACGACACTTTGTTGAAGCAAACGAGAAAAAAAATAGGAGACTATATTTATTATAGTATAAATTATTTCATTATGGTATGTCACAAGGATCAATTACATAGGGGAATTGTGGTGTACCATTTCTTAGAATATTTTTACGAATGTTGCTTATAAACTAGAAATTTTTATAGTATAAATTATTTCATTTTGATATGCCGCAAGAATCAATTACATAGGTGAATTGTAGTGTGCCCCATAGTATTTCTGAAAATATTGGGTTATAACTTTTGATGGGGACTGAAAAGGGATAAAAGATACGAATAAAAAAAACAGGGGGGGTTCTTTGATGATTGAACAAGTAACCGAAACGTTATAACTTTGATGAAGATTCAAATAGAATTCGAAACGGTGTGAGCTGATGATGAAGAAATAACAAACATGTTGAAACTCTGATGAAGACTTTGATAAAGTTTCAAACTGTGTACTCTGACTATTAATAAACAAACCAAAATAATGGGGCTGTAACTGAGGAGTGGGGAGTGAAAAAGTTGAAATGTGAAAGCACAAATATTCATGAAAAATTCAACAGAGGAAAGGAACATTGAAAATATTTTTCATGTGTATATGAAATAATTTCTGAAGAGTGTACGTATCAATTTTTTCAAAATGCTGTTTATCTTTCTTCAAGTGTGGCAAAGGTAATGAACGTAATAGATTCGACGGTTTCTAAATCACATCTTATGTTATATGCGGTAATCGATGAGAAAATACGAGTAATTTTCGTATCTTTTCAAACATTTTCAATATCTTTTTCATACAACTTTTGCAATTTGAAAAGTCAGAATTAGTATCCTTAGTATCCTTAGTATCCTCTTAGTATCCATGAGACAATTGATTAATTTTATCATCGAGGACTTTTATATTCACCACTTTTACATAGCGACGACAAAACTTGTTTAACAAATCCATTTGGTAAATTCGATAGCTTCAGGTTTTTTTAATGTGTTAGAAGAACCTACCTTTCCCTGATGAAAGTCAGGTATGAACAATGGTTTTCATCGAGAGAAATTGTTACTTGAAGTTTATCAGAGAACTGTATTTTTTCTAGTTGTTTATATGTATACACACCCTTTTAGCTAACGATTATTCAAGGCAATTTTGAAAACCTCGAAATTTAGGTACGATACTATCCATATGAAGTTGTATTTCAATTCAACATTTTTCATTGTTTAGTTCAAACATTTTTATTGAATTATTTTCACTCCAACAAGTCTATATGCGTAATTGCACCAAAGTCGTGTTTCAATGCACCATTTTTTTCTCTGTTTCGTTCGAAAATTTCTATTGCTGAATTGTATTCATATAAAATCGTGTTTCAATAAATTTTTTATCGTTTAGTAGGTACGAGTTCAATCTTTCATACAATATTTTTGTTTGTTTAACTAAAAATTATCTAGGATGTCGCATTGAAGTGAAAAATATATAGCATGACCTTTTGAAAAAGTGTATACAGGGTGTTTGTTGAAAGAAAAATTATACAAAGTGTTTCAAAATATAATACAATAAAATAATAATATAAGATGATGAGGATCTCAGTTTTCAACGTGTGATCCCTCAATGTATACATGATGTCTCAAAATATATCATTCCGACAAAACATGCCTGCATCAACGTGTTTCAAAAAACAAGGCGACTGGAGTGTGACGGGATCCTTAATTTTCAACGTTCAATCCCATTGAAAAAAACAACGTATACAGGACGTCTCATTGAGAAGAAAATCATATACAGAACGTTCCAAAAACAAGGGGACTGGAGTGTGATGAAAGCCTCAGTTTTCCGTGTGCAATCCCATTGAAAAAACAATGTATACAGGCCGTCTGCAAAAAACATGGCGACTGGAGGATGACGAGGACCTCAGTTTCGAACGTGTGAATCCTCAATACAAAATTTTTTCTCCGCTTCATTTAAAATTTTAATTGATGTTGTCCATTCAAATGAGCTCATGTTTTAATACATTTTTCATCTTTAGTAAGCAAAGAGTTCATTCTTACATAAAATATTTTTTTTGTTTGTTCACTTCAGAACATTTTTATTAATATATGTCACTACAAAACTAAAAAAATACACAACACTTTCTCAGAATGGAAACCTTCAACTATAAGGACTGATTGTACTGAATATTAACTATCTATTTGAAATAGCATTCCCTAATGAGTTTTGAATAATTATGTTAACATACAACGTTGATCAATGATTTTTATATCTGATTAAAGAAAGGGGTTGGTGAGTGTGCATTCACAAATGTTGAGAAAAGTAAAACGTTTTCCGCTATTCATCCTCATTATTTGAAAAGAGGTTGTTGGTAAAAAACTATGATTGGAATAAAACACATTTTAAATGAGCGATATTTAATATCTATTGAATACAAGAAGGCCTCTACATAATCTATGAGTCACGATTATTTCATTTACTCTTTTGAAATTTCTTGACTTCGAATTACCATGTTGTTCTACGTCATCAACATAACTGTGAGCTTTTATATTAGTATTCTTTATGCGCTGCTCACTGTGGGTTGTGCGTTGAGTATTCCTTCTTCTTTTTGGTGAAAACAATAATGAAATGATGTTTCGATACTTCCATGAGCGGTTGGCGTTCACTGGTCCATTGGATTTGTATCTTTGTTTGTAGGCATTGGTGATAATTAAAATATTTTTGTATACAATCAAGTCTTTAGCTATATAATGTCGAGGAACACGTTTCAATAATAGTTGAAGTAGTCCTTGCGTAAGATTGAAATGTTCGTTTTTTATAACAAGTTCATCGTTTTCATATTGTACAGGGGTATTGCCAATAACATATCCATTTTCGAAACGGATCCCATATATATCAGATTCGATCGTTCTTTGCTGTTCTGAAATCCCCTTTTTGTTGGGGAACTGGTTCCTTCATCGTGCATATATGGAATGTCGTGTTATCTGGCATATTGACTGCAACTGAATTATTTTCATTTGAAGAAGTCTATATATGCGTAACCGCCACATACTTAACCAACTGCGCTTAGCGGAACTGATACATAGTACGCCGAATCAAGCCATACTGCGCAAAGCGTAACTGCGCAACACCAAACTATACCGCGCTCGTTGAGGGTAGTCATTGGCCGTTTAATCTCGACAAAGTCTGAATATCGTTAGGAGAAAACCACTCCCACCTACGAGCATTGAATTACATCACCATATAAATTCAAGTCAATTATTATATCTCATAGCCCAGGGAGTTACATAAAAAATGCGAAAATATTAATTTTCAATCATAATTATCGTTCTGCAAAGGCATTGGGTCAATGAATCTCCTTATCTACAGGTTTATATTCTTAGGGTGTAATTTCATAGGAATGATATTAAAATTTTTATCAAGTTATTAAAAAAAACTCTAATATTTTTATATTTTTTATTATGGATATCTAAACATTGGACACATCATTATACCCCAATATATACAACCACATTTTTCAAATAACAATTCAGATTGCTTATTAGGTACTGCAAACAGCTGTAAATTCTTCGTGATACTTGATGTTAGCGATGAGTTTTGTAGCATATCCGTTTCTGCGGTACTCTTCCAACGTATGAATATAATTGAGAGTTTTCGGGTTAGAATGTTTTTTCAAAGGGTCAAAATCCATGGTTGACAGTAGCGCAAATGCTATTGGTTTATCGTTGACGTAAATAATGTAACAAGAGATTGTTTTATCGCAATACCACTGATGAATCAAATCACTTTCAATATTCAACTGTCTAATTTTCTTAGCAGCTTGATGACCGAAAAATAACCTGTGTATGAACTGAGTGATACAGATTTCATTTATGAAATAAACCCTCAATTATCCCCTCCCCACCCCCTTTCTATATCAAGCAGTATAATCTGTAGTTTAGCGATATGTATTCAGTTGCTTTGCGCTATTCATTAGTCTTCTTTAGATCTTTATTGGCAATTCTAGAAAAAAAGAATAATTCCTTTGAAATTTTTTTATGAATATACTCAAAATGTTCATCAAACGATAGAGTGTTATCTATCTGGAATCCCAGATATTTAGTTGAATTCACTATTTCAATTTTGTCATCATCAATGTTGAGATTAATAGTTTTAGAGTCTATTTGGCTGTATTTAAACTTGGTGGTGATTATCATCGCTTTAGTTTTCATCACATTCAACTTGAGTTTATTAATTTTTAAATACTTGTTAACACTTGCTAGAGTATTATTCATTTTTTGTATAGCCATCGTAAGGTTCACATCGCTACATGCCAATAGAGTATCATCAGCAAAAAAGTTCATAAATTCACAGTCGACAAACAATGGCATGTCGTTTAAATATAGAACACTACCCTGGGGAACTCCAACGTAATTGTCAATTTCACAAGAGAACATGTCTTTAACTCTTACCTGTTGTTTTCTGTTGGTCAAGTAATCAGATAACCAATTATACACTTTGCCCTCAATTCCATATATATTCAATTTGGCTAGTAGTATAGACCTATCAATGCTCTTTTGAGGTCAAGGAACACGACTACAACAAACTTATTATTATCCAGCTCAGATTTGAATTTGTTCAGAGATAGTTGCACTGATGACTCACACGAATGCAATTTGCGAAAACCCGATTGATTGTTGATTAAAATGTCGTTTTTTTCCACATATTCTATTAGTTGGTTATATACTGCTGTTTCAAGTACCTTCTCAATCGGAGGTAAAGTGTTGATTGGCCTGAATTCTTTACATTTAATAGTATGAGGAATTTTGGGTGTAGGAACAATAGTAGTACTTTTCAATCTTTCTGGTATTTCGCCAGTTTCAAGAGAGGTGTTGATAAGGTGCAATATAACGTGACCAATAGTCTCAAAAATTTGTTTCAATATTTTGAAGTTGAGGATTTCATGTATACTGCACTTATTATCCAAGGAAATTATAATTTTACGTAGGTCATTTAACGAAAGCAATCTGAATTCTGAGAAAGTTTTGTATAAATTAAAGTTTTCATTGCACCATGACTCTGAATAGTCAATGCTCGCCACAATTTCATTTATGCTTTCAACAAAATAACTGTTGGAGTTATCTGATATTTCAATAACATCTTTTAGTAATATAAGTTCACCAGTTTTCTCAAACTGAATACAATTTGGAAAGTCAATGTCATCTCCTTTAACTAGTTTTTTGAGAGTTTTCCACATTTGTTTAGAGTTGTTTCTATACCGATCATTTTTTTCAAAATAATATTGATCTTTTTTTCTTTTCAACACATTGACAACATCATTTCTCAATTTCTTGAAAGTTTCCCAGTTACTTTGTTTTTCTAGATTTGAACAGTTTCTGAAAGCTCTGTATGCCCTATCACGATTCTTAATTTTACAGTGAACTTCGTTATCAAACCATGGCAAATGACTGTTAATACTACAATTTTGTATTGGAGAAATATCATCAATAACTGCTTTGCAATTATTCAGTATTTCTTTATCAATAACTTCAACATCAGTAGAATTTAAAGACCATTTACATGATATTAAGTTAATTTTTATAAGGTAAATTGCTTTCACTTAAGTTTCTATATTTTTTTATAGTTTGATTTTCGTTATTATGAATATTAGTAAGGTTGACAATGATTGTTGAATGGTCTGTTATTATTGGATATGAGTGCACCGACGCTTGACATCTATTTACGTTCGTTAATACATAATCTATAAGTGATTCGCTGTGGTTAGTAACTCTAGTTGGTTCATTGATTATTTGCGAGATGCCATACGTATTGAGAAGGTTTTTTAATCTAGAAACATAAAAACTATCATCAGAGTAGTTCAGATTGAAGTTGCCCACTAAAATACAATGAAATTTCGTCGAAAATAAACTATCACAGATATTTTCAAAATCCTCTAAGAATTTTGCATCAGATCCTGAGGGTGAGTGATAAAGACATCCCACTAAAATAGGGCGTTTGAGTCTAATTTTCAGAATTTTACACCAGTAATTACCTTCTAATATATATGTTTTATATACAGAGTTCACAATGTCACTTTTTATATATATTAAGACACCACCTGTATGTCGACTTTTTGAGTCACAGCGTACTATATTGTAATTAGGAATTTTCAGTTCACTTTCTTCAATATCATTGGTTATTCGGGAGTCACTTAGTAATATAATTTTTGGGTTGTAGCAAACTAGACTTCCTTGTAATTGATCTTTGTTTTTAAGAAGACTTTGTATATTTAGGTATATAATGTCAGTGTTTAATTGTATATTAGAATTATTTTCTACTTTTTTGAAGGATTATTCCAAATTTTGTTGACAATCATGGGTTTGTTATTTATATATTTTATTGTTTTTGAGTTGTCACCGTTTTCAATCAAGTTTTGCAATTCTGATTTCAACCTTTGATAGTACTCTCGCTGAGCTCTAGTCTGATCGCTAAATATTTTTATACTTGGGACTGTTAAGAGTTGCTTATTTTTAAGGACATATTTTGCATCGTCTGGCGATTGTAATATAACTTTGATAGGACGGATTCTCTTTGCTAATGCTTTCCCTAATCTGAACAGTGTCAAATTATTTTTATTTACATTAAAATTTTCAAGAACTTTTTTAACAGCTTCTGTATCTTGTGAGATTCTTTCAGCCTGAGTCTTTAATTGTGATATACTGTTTGGAACCTTTGGTGTAGTAATGAATATTACTGGAGTTTTTTCCCAACACCAAATCGTTATTTTTACACCTGAGGTGTAAAAATAACGATTTGGTGTTGGGAAAAAACTCCAGTAATATTCATGATGAGGTTTGATGCACGATTTTGACGCTCAAGTATTTCAGAAATCACTTCTTCTCTATCTATTTCACTAACGCTATTCAGAGGCATAGGTGGCTTACACATTTTCATTTCTTCAACTTCCTTTCTCAGGTCGGAAATAGCTTTAATAAGAGCTGGAACTTGACGAAGACCGAATTTACATTCTTCACAAAGAAACTGTAGAAACATACATTTCAATTCGCTGGGGCATAATTCAGAGCAAGCTGAGCTGGTATGAATGGGTCTCCTACATGAGTCACATTCAAAATATGATTCATTTTCATCAAATTCCACATTGCATTTGAAACAACTGTTTCCCACACAGCACCAGATATTCATAGAATATTCCCTGTATATCATAAAACGAACGTATATATTCCAAATATTCATAGAATATTCTTGGAATATATACATGTCTTTAGAGTATTCATAGAATATGCTTGAATGAATATGTCAGGATTATTCCCGAAAGAATGTGCATAGAATGTCTATAAATGGATTATTCTCCCTTGAATATTCTAAGAATATTGTCGATCGAATATACCATATGGTATATTCTTAGAATATATCCCCACGGTATATTTTGGAATATTCTATACAATAGAATTTTGAATTATCTTATAATAACGTATTCAAATAATTCAATATTATTAAAAACAAAAATATTTGAAGATCTTAATCGAATGCATAACCTAATGTATATAACCCTGATAGTGTTAACCAGTTTTTGAACTCAACGCGAAGATTCTGGATGAATTGCTCCAACAGCAACTGTTGGAAACGACAAAAAAATTTGAATGGGCCAATAAATGAACCAATTGCATCAATAAATTGGTTAATTCTCATCCTATTTGTCTTTTTGTATTTGAAATTATTTAATTACAAAGCAAAAAATCCTGGAAACAGAGAAATGGGGAAGTGAAGAATTGGAGTAAACGTTTCTCATTGGTCAATTGAAGTGTAGCGCGCGACAGTCGAATAAGCTCTGTGAAAGCGGCTGTCCCTTAATGCTTGGTACCTTTGCGTTAAATTCGACATTTGATTCAACATGGCGGTTGACGTGGCAGGTTCGCGTGTGTAATGCATGGTGTGTTGGTGTTATTATCAAAGTATAATTCTGTCACGTTCAGTGTACCATTCATAATTTGGGGTTGTCCAATTTGCAGTCCAGCGAATAGTTTGATGTTGAATCTTCAAACAGGAGAGTTGCATATATTCAGTCTTCAAGAAAAGTAAGTAAAATGCAATAGTATCGATAGTAAAGTCATGGTGATTAACATACTATACCTCATTTTAGGTTCGAGGAGAGTTGATGTGTGGGATTTGTTGGATTGACTAAGTACATGTTTGAACTAGAGTGATTTCAGTTGTGTATCTTCAATAGAGAAAAGTAAGTGAATGACACATTCTTTTGTATCATTTGTTTTCATAATTTTTATCACTCGTTTTCAAAATAGTATCAATTTGCCCAAAAGGAAACAGAGTGGTACCTGGTACAGGCAGGTGCGCCAAGGAACTGAAAACGTAATGAGTACTTTTCAACAAGACAATGCAAGTTGCTCTCCAAGTCATAAAATGTTGTAAATGTTTATGAGTAACCTATGCGAAAAATATCTACTTGATTTATATTCCAGTTTTATTGTGCCACTTTCAAATAGTGATAATGAACGTTAATGTACATTTTGTTCCAGGTATTACTATTGAAACACTAGCTGATGCATTGTTGGACGAATATAAGGAAAACTATTCTGGTGAGCAAAGTTTGGATAACTTTAAGTAAGTAAAATTCATTGAAGAACCCATCATACCACTCATTTTAAATACTTCATTTCTGGGTTTATTTTTTTAAGTGAGAAACCTAACCTAACCTATTTCTTGATGTAATTCATTTTTTCTTTTTCAATGAAATGATATATTTATAATTTTTTAATTAGTGCTGATGAATTCACAGAGTTATTTTAGTATATTTTTTAGTATACATTTGTTTGAGAGTAGGAACATCCTAATTTGAATACATTTCTAATATTTGTAATATGACAGTATTCAGGAATATTTTATTCAGTGAATAAATATTTTGAATTAGATTTTTTATTTTTAATATCGGTTGAAACGTCAAATATTTCAGTGTATATTGTTTTTAAAATATATTTGTTTATGAATATTAAGTGTTTTATTACTTGTGTGAATCTTGCATCAAAATGCAATATATACATGCCTAATAGCGTTTACTTGTCACATTCTTGGAATATTCCAACTATTCTTAGAATATTCATAAAATGTATTTAAAGAATATTCTATGGTGATTCCCTATTGTATATTCCTACAATAAACTAAGAATATCCTGAATATTTTATGAATATTCCTCGGGTTCTATTCCTGGAATATTCTTAATAGAATATACCTTACATATTCTAAGAATATTATAAGATATTCCAAGGATATTCCCAAGGAATATTCTTAAAATATATCAAAGGTTCGCCAGGAGCACTTCCAGGGAATATTCTCCAGAAGATATATATATCCATGGCATATTCATAGCATAATACAATATCCTTAAATGTATATTCATGAAATATACCTGGAATATCCATTGCTATGTGGGTTGCCATGTTCGAAGTAAAAAAGTTCAGAGAAATCACCCAAAGAAAAGAAAAAACTACAGATAAAAATTTAAACAAATAGCTGATACACAGATAAGGAGACGTTGCTTTTTGTGGACCAGGTGTTTTTGTTGATTTCTATAACTTGTCACTGGAAATTTATAATCATCTGAGCGTTATATTCACTATTCACGTAATTTTTTGAATTTATATGTAGCACAGTTACACAAAGCACTTCACTAACTTCACTTTGATACTAATTTTAACTTATTTAGATTCATATAAACTGGGTAATAGTGCTGTTATTGTGGAGCGTAAATGTCGAGAGATATACACATATACATATAAATCCAATGCCAATGCCAGCCTTCAGCAGCCGAATCAGGTCTGGCGTAATAATATTGAGCCAATAATGAAAGATCTCGAGGAGTTCCAAGAACGTGATTTCGGCTGGGCACTGAAAAAAATGGTTAATCTGGGTGTTAACATCAACAAGTTTACTCCTCAGATTGGCTCTTCCTACCTTGAGTTGCCACCTCAGATCCGAAAGAAGCATGCATGTATCAATGTTAAGAATGATGACCAAGCTTGCTTCGCCTGGGCTGTCGTTTCTGCTCTGTATCCTGTGCAAAAACATGCTGATCGTACTTCATCTTATCCCCACTATTCAACGGTATTGAAGCTGAAAGGTATCCAATTCCCTATGACTTTGAAACAGATCCCCAACTTTGAGAAGCAGAATAACGTTTCCATTAACATTTATATACTTCAGAAAAATAAACAATCCTTTGAAACTCTTCCAACATATTTAACTAAGGATAAGAAGGAAAGACACGTTAATCTTCTTTGGGTGCAGGAGCAGTATTTTGAAGATGGTGAAAAAGGAAATTATGTTCCAATGAAATTTCACTTTGTTTGGATCAAGAACCTATCTAGACTAGTCAGTTGAGTAATAAAGAACATTGCAAGTATTTTTGTGACCGATGTCTGCATTACTTTAGGTCCTAAGATATATTGAATAGACATATTGACTATTGTATGAAAATGAATAGAGCAGCCATGCCAGAGCCTGGAAAAGATATTTTGAAATTTAAAAACTTCAAAAACAAAGAAAGGGCCCCATTCATGGTTTATGCCGACTTGGAAAGTGTTTTGAAACCCACTGGAGATAAAAAGAAACCTCAGCATCATATTCCTGCTGCAGTTGGCTACTTGAAATGCTACTACGATGATTCGCTCTCGTTTTATAAATCCCATCGTGGACCAGACTGTATGACGTGGTTTGCTGATGAGATGGCTCAACTAGCTGAGGATATAGCTACAGTATTTTGGTGTCCTTATACTATTAACATGACCTGGATGCAAGAAGCACAATTCAAACTTACTTCACACTGTCATATTTGCGAGCAGCCTTTCACCCCAGAATGTGAGAAGATTCGAGATCACAACCATCTGATTTCCGGAAATAACTATCGGAGAGCTGTTCATAAGGGGTGTAATATCAACTATAAGGACTCTCAAACTGTTTGTGTTGTTTTTCATAACTTGAATGGATATGACGCACACTTCATCGTTAGAGACATTGCTACAAGAATGGCTGGAAAGGTTGATCTACTCCCGATAACCAAAGAAAAGTATATTTCCTTTACAAAACACGTTGACGATACACCAATTCAATTCAGATTCATCGACTCGTTCCGTTTCATGGCTTCTTCATTAGATAAACTAGCATCATATCTTCCAGAGTTCCCCAATCTGAAGTCGCAGTTTGTCGATGTGCCTATGCAACACTTCAAACTCTTAACGAAGAAAGGAGTTATGCCATATGATTATATAGATTCGTTTAGTCGATTCGATGAACCAGCTTTACCATCTCAGGATAAGTTTTATAATAAACTGGAAAATAAGCTCTGCCCCTGACGTTTTTATCAACGAGCTCAGGATGTATAGACCACCATCAACTGCCAGAATCTAGGTGATTATGTGGACTTATATATATGAATACTGATATTCTTCTGCTAGCTGACGTCTTTGAAATGTTCAGAACCTGCATCCTCAACTCACATAAACTCGATCCTGCACATTATTTCACGTTACCCGGCTACACGTGGGATGCTATGCTGAAGTATACAGGGATTGAGTTGGAACTTCTCACCGATGTTGATATGTTCCTCTTTGTTAAGCGTGGAATACGAGGGGGGCTCAGCCAAGTTTGCTCAAAAAGGGGATCGCATGCAAATAACAAGTACATCAACAATTATGATCCTTCCAAACCTAAAACATTCATGATGTACTATGATGTCAACAATTAGTATGGGTGGGCAATGAGCCAATATATTCCATATGGAGGCTTTGAGTGGACAGATTCCAACATAGATATCACTCAAATTCCTGATGATGCCGATAAAGGATACATTCTGGAAGAGGACTTGGAATATCCCCAGCATTTGCATGACAAACATAAAGATCTACCATTTTGCCCGGAACATATATGTCCTAAGACGAGAAAACCTCCAGTAAAAGCTAAACAGCTTTCAAAGTTGATGGCTACTTTACAACCGAAGGAGAAATATATCATACATTACAGAGCATTGAAGCAGGCTTTAGCACATGGATTGATATTGAAGAAAATCCACCGAGTGTTGAAATTTAAACAAAGTCCATGGTTGAAGTCCTATATCGATTTAAATACAGAGTTACGCGCAAAAGCATCAAACGAGTTTGAAAAAAAATTATATAAGTTAATGAACAATGCAGTCTTCGGCAAAACTATGGAGAACGTTCGGAAGAGGGTTAACATCAGACTTCTCACAGAATGGAGTGGTAGATATGGAGCAGGAGCCTACATTGCTAAGCCTGAGTTCAAGTCTTGCACCATATTCAATGAAAACTTGGTGGCTGTTGAGCTTAATAAGCTGCAAATTTTTCTAAACAAGCCTATATATGTAGGACAGGCTATTTTGGATTTCGCAAAGACAACCATCTATGACTTCCACTATGGATATATGATGGAGCGTTTCGGAGACGGCTGTACCGTAATGTATACCGACACCGATTCTCTCATATACGAGCTGCGACAAGACCCCTACGAGATAATGAAGCGAGACTGCCATCAATACTTCGATACTTCGGATTATCCATCCAACAATCAGTTCAACGTTCCTTTGGTGAATAAAAAGGTTCTCGGGATGATGAAGGACGAGAACAATGGCATACCGATGATGGACTATGTTGGACTCCGTTCCAAATTATATGTAACAAAGGTACTAACAACTGAGGGTGATTATGAGGAGAAAAGAAAAAAATTGCTGAATGAGGGGTATGATGAAGATGAAATTGCGATGGAATTGAAGAATTTGGAGAGCACCAAGAAAGCAAAGGGAGTTAAAACATCGGTTGTGAAAACGACAATCACGTTTGATGATTATGAAGAATGTCTCAACAATTGGAAATGTATGAGTGTCACTCAGAGACTAATTCGCTCTGATAAATATCAAGTGCACTCCATCGTCCAGGAGAAGATCGCTTTTTCCCCTGAAGATGATGAAAGATATCTAATACCCGATTCTGATATGAAAATTTACCATGGGGGCGTTATTGCAAAGCCGAAGAAATGGATATATCATAACATTGTAAATTCATTAAAATATAATGTATGATTTGAAATTGACTATTTCTGCTCACTCCCGCAATGATGAATCTTTTGAAAAATTATTACTTCTCAAATGCTGGAAACGCGTATAAACGGTAAACGTATGCCTGTAAAACTTTTTCCTTTCTTATTGGCCATGATGTAAATTTGATATTACACTTTTCTAAACACTTCCTTTATGATGACAAAATTTAAATATTAGTGCATAAGCAGTAACTTCAAAGACACTTTTTTGTGGTTATTATATGCCTACTGGGGAAACTTCCACAATAAAAAAAAGATAACGCATGCGCAGTCCTACCTCCTGGGTGATGTGGAAAAGGATTTTGCAAAATATCATCTTGGAGGAATGTACAGAATTTCTTATATTCAGATATCTTCAACAGTTGTGATAAATTTCAACATTGGTTGATAAGGCGTACCCGTCATATTTTTTCTTGAATGATGTGTTTTGAGACACTCTATAAACCACAATGTTTTTTATAATTCATTCATCATCATTATTATCTCAATTTCATCATCTACAATCATTATTCTATTTATTTCGAGGAGGCTGACTATAAGTTATTCTTATCATGTAAATCCAAAAGGTCTTATTTATTCCAATGACAAATGACGAACGACCATTGTTTTTTCTCTCAATGGTATTCCTCTTCTGATGATGCTTACTTGGTTAGCGGAACGCGCGTTGAGAGACGGTAAATGACAGATGACTGTTATATTGAAACATGAAAATGTGGCTCAGTGCCTTTTGGCCGCAATCTTTGTTTTTCTTTTTGTCTAGACATTCTGCATTTATTTCCCTTCCATTTGATGTGTTGCACGTTGAGATCCGACTATTATTAACGAAGATGTGACTTAGTATCCCTTCTGGCTACCATATTTGTTTTTCTTTGTCGAATAATTCTATATTCCTTTCCCTTTCATTTGACGCGCTGTAAATGACGATGCTACTATCATTAACGAAAATTTGGCTTAGTGCCCTTCTGACCGCAATCTTTGCTTTTTCTTTGTCGATGAATCCTGCATTTCCTCTCCTTTCATTTGACGTGTTGTACGCGATGATTCGATTATAATTAGCGAATATACAACTTAGTGCCCTTTTGGTATATGTCACCGTCTTTGATTTTTCTCTACTGCTGACTTCATACACACTTCTTCCTTATATAAACATATATATTGCATCGTATAACACTTGCACACGTCACATCTACCTCGAGTTGGGTATTCCACAAGGTTCCGCTACGAGGTCTGAAAATGACTAAACTTGAGCTCCATAAGAAAAAACATTGGATTTTGAGCCAAAAACGACGTTTTTTATTAAATGGCGTATTTTGTACACATTGAAGAATCGCACGTCAAAACGATAGAACCTCGTTGAACTATCCTGTTCCTTAAATGACGTATTTGAGACACTCTGTACACACTGAAGAACCACACGGTGAAACAATAGAGCCCCGTTGAACTGCCATGTTTTTTTCTGCCATGTTTTTTTCTGTACACATTAAAGAATATCACGTCAAACGATAGAGCCCCGTTAAACTGTCCTGTTCCTGAAATGACGTATTTTAAGACACCCTGTAGACATTGAAGAATGGCATGCTAAAACAATAGAGCCCCTTAAACTGTCCTGTTCCTGAAATAACGTATTTTGAGACACCCTGTAGACATTATTGAAGAATCGCATACTGAAACAATAGAGCCCCGTTAACCTGTTATGTTTTTTCTTGGATGAGACATCCTGTATATATTGAAGAATCGCACGACAAAACGATAGAACCCCTGTAAACATTGAAGAATCACACTTTAAAACAATAGAGCACCGTTAAACTGCCATGTTTCTTAAATGATGTATTTTATCGCACCCTGTATATTCCGCTCAATGTGTTAGGAATCACACGTTAAAAGGTAAGACCTCGTTAATCCTTAGCTCACACAAGTTTCGACTTCTGAGGGTTGTCGTACGTAGGGGTGCGACAGCTGGTTAACGGAAAAACAGATTTTAAACAGAAACAGAATGTTCGCCACCATGTTTTTTTTAATGATGTATTTTGAGAGACCCTGTACACACAGCGAGGGATCGCGCATTGAAATATAACAGTCCCGTTAAGCTGTCATGTTCCTTAAATTATATATTTTGACGCACCTCTGTATACTCCACTCAATGCCCGTTACATTGCCGCCATGTTTTTTCTTCGCTGGCAACCATGTTTTTTTTAATACCCTGTATTTGTTCTCATTCCAAACGGGCTCGAATCGTTATCTTCCAAACCGCGATAACGCTGCTCAATTTTCTGCCGTACGCGTGACTTTGAAAGGAACCAAAAACGCCAGAATGGACCTTAGCTGTTTTCCCATATAAATCTCCATAAGGAATGGGCCAGAAACGGCCTAGTACCTTTACTGTGATATTTCCACGTTTATCAAAGTCTACCGAGGATCCATATTGAAGAGGATATCAATCGAATCGTCTTTAGTCCAATGTTGCATAACATATTTGTGCGATATAGACGGATATTGCTCTAGGTACTCCATCATACTCTCCTCTGAAATATTTTCCATTGATGGTGGTGGTGGTGGTGGTGGTGAAGGCGACTCGTGGAATACCTCATCATAATCCTTTCCCGTTTCAGCAACATCTTCAAGTGGTAAGAATTGTGTTTCTTCAAATGCTCGAGATTGATCGAACGGTTCCTTCTTCATTTCCTCTTTCTCTTCCTTCTTACTGAAACCACACGTTGTCTCAATGATGCAGAACATCAGTAGTCTTAAACCTCAACATTTATGTATGCATGTATCTGTATGTTTTAAATTGTTAGTATAGTCTTATCTAAGTTAGTTAACTTTGAATTCTGTTTCCTTTCCTATTTTATTTCTCAACATTGTTAGATTACAGTCATATGTATGACTCTAGTTATTAGTTATTATTATTGTTGTTTAAGGACATATTATTATTGTTTACTGATTTATTATTATTATTGTATATTATTATTATTATTGTATGTAGGTATATTAGGATTTCCTAAATAAACGTATTCATTCACTTATGTACTTGTCGAAGCCTTTTCGATATCGCCCCATATTCAAATCACAATTCTTGACAATGATAAAAGTTCCATACTTGTCGCGCCAACATTCGGCACACATTCTCTTGAATTCATCGAAAGACATGTCTGGAGATACGTGTTCATCGGATACATGTTTCAAATTCATTTCGTCTTGCTAAAACAATACAAGCATGTTGCAATTGTCGCGTATTACTTGTTTGGGTATCTTGGAATACGTTTGACACAGATAGATGGCATCAATGTCCTTATGTCGGCACATGGAATAATACTCGCGAATTTTCTACTGACCATCGCAGGCTACATCATCGAATATGAATATGGAATTTCGTTTAGCCGCCTCTGGACTGAGAATTTCTTCGTTGTCTCGAAATGGGAAATAACCGACTCCTTTGGTTTTTTCCAATATCTCTCGAAGCAACTGATACTTGGATTGATACAACGACTTTGAGTACACGTAGACATTTTCAAATTTGGTTCCATTCGGATGAAATAATATCGATAATGCTGTGTTGGTTTTTCCACACCCTGACGGACCACATATGATGGCGAGAAACGAATTTGGCAACAACTTGCCGTGTTTATTTCGATACTTAACGCCATCATCCAAATAGTCCAAGTTGTCTATGGGTAATGTATTGTCTTGCGGAACGACTTCCATGTTCTGATCGATGATCGGTAGATTCACGTCATCCATCATTCCAAATGTTGACTTATCACGGAGAAGGTATCGTCAATACGCTAATCAATAAGCTACCATTTGAATTACACTTACCTGGCTATCAGTATTGCGGTCCTGGTACGAAACTACAAGAACAACTTGCACGAGGCGATCCTGGTATTAATCCACTAGACTCGGCTTGTAAACAACACGACTTGGCTTATTTGCAAAATACGTCTCTTGAAGCTAAACATCGAGCTGATAAAGCTCTCGAAGAAAAGGCGTGGCAACGAGTGAAATCTAAAGACGCAACACTTGGCGAGAAGGCGAGCGCTCGATTCGTCACCGGAGTAATGAAGTCCAAACGGAAATTAGGAATGGGTGTGAAATCATTTCGACGCAGTATTTTGCAAAATATAATCAAAAACTGAAAGCCTACGACGAATGACGTGAAGAAATCTGCGGCAAAACACCTCGGGGATTTGGTCTGTTTCTAAAAAAACATCAACGCAAAGGACGAGACCTTTACTTAAAAAAAGCAACAAAAAAACTCCTACTAAAGCTACACCATAGAGCATTATATGATTCGGAAATTCAAAAGTGTGCCCATCAATTGAAAATACCACATTTTCGTGGAGTCTTTATGCGTGATGCGTTGCCAACTTGTGGTCCTTTGGCCGCGAGAATGTGCTGTATTCAACTTGGATTCTCGATTAAATAAAGGCACTCATTGGGTAGCTTACATTAAAAACGACAATGCTGTACAATATTTTGATAGTTTCGGTAATCTCAAATCTCCGATGGAATTGGTGCGATATTTTGGAAGGGGTATAACGATCACATATAACAATGATCGGTATCAAAATTTTGACCAGAGTAATTGCGGACATCTGTGCCTTCACTTTCTACTTCATTATGTCTGAAAAAATAGTCGATTGACTATTTGATAGAGAATGCTGAACCTTGGGAATTATTGGATGTTTGGCATAGATTACCAAAGGACTACCAAAATCGATTCGCTTTGCAGATTCATTCACCATGTTTCATCCATTATCGAAATGAGGTGGTGTCAACTGCGTCATCGCTACAAAATGCAATGTATTATGGTCCTGTTAGCTCACAAAGAGAATGTTATTATTGTAGGAATAAATGAAATGTAGGAATATCATGTCTATGATATTAACTCTAACGAGTCGTTCTTCGATACTTTCCATCGATTTCAATCCACCCATTCGATTGGATTCCGATTCAGAATACAGTTTGGCTTTGCTCAGTTTCCATTCGTACAACAGTATACCGAACATTGAAGAAGGCACGAAATTCTATTATTACGAAAACGATAACAAAACTAAACAAAAAAGTATCGATATCCCTTCTGGATCTTACGAAATTGGTGACATTGAAGCTTTAATAAGCAAATATATTGTGCCTAAAACGTACAAGGAAAATCCCCAGGAATTTTTCTATCTCAAATCGAACAATAATACGCTGAAAAACGAAATATTTTGTTTGAAACACTCGATTGATTTCCGACCTGCAAATAGCTTGGCTCACATACTGGGCTTTTCATCTACTCTTCTCAAACCCAACTATATATATATATATATATATATATATATATATATATATATAAGAATAACTCATCACCCAGTCCCACGTCAATTTTCACCAAGACTCTCAAGCAGCGTCAACAACTGTAAACGGTGAATAAATTATTTTTGGAATCTCTTGGCTATCATGTTGTCCAATCAAGTGTTCAACATTTTCCGAAAACCACAAAACGATGAATCCATACAAAAGGTAGAATGGCGGACCTACTACCCGTATGTCAAATCTTTTCGCAACAATGATGTTATTGAAATCGACATTAACCAATCCGATGCCTATGATGCTTTGTACGATAGCCTGCTATTCATCAGCGGAACAGTTGAGAGAATTAAAGGAGATGGTCGGGCAACCTTCGTAAACAATGCTGGTGATTTCATGTTTCAATCTGCTACCTATGAGCAAAATGGTAAAGAATTGGAAGCAGTTCGTGAAGTTGGAATTGTTAGTACTGTCAGAGGCTTCCTCACCTACACCGATGAAGATATCAAGCACTTGGCTATCTCAGGATGGACATACCCCAACAGCTTCGGCATCATTCAAACTACATTTTTAACGTTCAACATACTTATACCTGTTAAACATTTCTTGAATATTTTCAATGATCATCAATGTGTTTCCTATGGTAAACACACCATCCGATTAGTACGAGCTGGAGATGATAGCAACTGTTTCAAAATAGATGAGACTGCTGGTACAGTAGCATCAAAGACGGAAGTTAAGTTGAACATTGAAAATATCGAACTGAAAGTTAAACGAATCTTCCCTCATGATCAAATTAAATTGCAACTTTTAAAAGCTATCCAAGCCGACTCTCCTATTCTCATTCCGTTCAGAAAATGGGAACTCCATATGCTGCCTGCTCTCACACAAGGTGCAAAAAATGAAATATGGACCGTCAAGAATTCTTCGTTTCTCTAAAGCCCTCGCTATGTGATTGTATGTTTCCAAAAAGATCGTGATTACACCAAAGTCAACAATGATCCAACGCAATTCAACCATATAAATATCACCAATATAACGTTGACTCTGAACGGTGAAAATTACCCCAAAGAGAATATGCATCTGAATTTTGGGAAAATGAATTTTTTGCAAGCATACTTCAACTACGCACAATTCGGTCTTACCTATAAAATGACTAGTCAACATAATCCTCTCATCAACACCGCTGACTTTATTAAAAAAACTCTCTTTGTCATCGATTGCTCTAGAAGGGATGAAAGCATCAAAAGTTCCAGTGTTGATATAAAACTTGAAATCGAAGCATCCGAGGGATTTCCATAAAATACACGAGCCTATTGTATCATTGTGCACGACAGTCATTGAACACCTCCCACTCAGCGAAATTATCAAGAAATGGAACTGAACATGTGATTTTGCTGCAGTATCAATCGAAGAGTCAACATGAGAATAGCCGTCGTAGATATTCAACGTTTCATCATCGAGCAACAATTCCATCCTAAGGAGATAGCTGTTAGGATCGAAATTCAATGTAGTAACTTTTTACTGTTGCCAAACATACCATTTTCCTGTTTGAGTAAAGAAGATCGTCGTACCGCCTGTTACTTAGAGCGAAACGTTCACGGATTGAGGTATTCCTCTGGTTTTGTGGAATACAATCAATTGGATGCCATATCCTCTTGAAAAATCTACAAGGTATCGATATCGTTTATGTGCGAGGTCATCAAAAACGTGACTATCTAGCAGCGAAATTTCACGAGTTGGATATACCTACACGCGTCGTGAATTTGGAGGAGTATGACAATACGACATGGATGGTTCCCACATTCGACAATAACAACAATGAAGGTGTCTCACCTTGTATGCATCACATTCACAATCAAACCAAATATAATTGCAGTCTCCGAAACGCAGATATTCTATACAAATGGCTTTGTGATATGTTATCAAAATGAAAATGTATAATAAATTTCTATTCGAGATGTTTTATTTATTTATTCTACCTAACCTCAACACCTGATGATGATGGTGACAACGTTTTGAAATCTCTCCAAACCCCCAATGCCCCGTTTGTTCGTTGCCCCCCACTCCCCCCCATTTCCTAACCAACACGAAATCACGTGACGTGTCTAACAAAATCTCAAAAGTAAGCAATCCTGTACCGTCCATAATCATTGTACGGAAACCCGGTCACGACATACAATGCTACTGATACACTGGTACAGATATGTGACGTCACTTGTGGAACGTACAGAGATATTACGTCACTTGTGAAACGTACAGAGATATTATGTCACATTGGTATGCGTAATTTGAAATATAAAGAATGGCTGGTTTTCTATCCATTTATATATGTTAATAGAATAGTAATGAAGTTTGAATCAATGATTGTTAGCAATGCGGTGGTTTCGTAACAATTTAATCAAGAAATATTTCACAGAGGGTTACACTCAGCCTGAAATCGTGTTTTTTTCGTTATTTCACCATAATTTATGCATTTCTGTTAGGCAGTTACAAAGAATATTGAAAAAATTTAATCTGAAACGAAAAAATGTTGAAGAATCACCCATAGAGGATGTGGTTTTTTGGGTGTCAGAAGAAATTGAAGATGGTAGTGGAACCTGCCTAGGATACAAGTCGTTATGGAAGAGGTTAAAACTGGTATATGGTATCCAAATAAAAAGGAATACTGTTTTGGAAATACTAAGGATAGCTGATCCGGAAGGTGTTGAGGCAAGGTCACGTAGGAGGCTAAAGCGACGTAAATACATAGTTCCAGAACCCAATTTTATATGGCACATGGATGGTTATGACAAACTGAAGCCATTTGGTTACGTAATCCACAGAGCGAGCTAAAGATGGATTTTCCGGAAAAATATTGTGGCTACGAGTAGCTTCAAGTAATAACAATCCTAGGATAATAGCGTCATGTTACTTAGAAACAATTAGACAATTATGTAATTTGTGTCTACATTGCTGAGAACAGATGAAGGAACAGAAAATATCAAAATTGGATCTTTGCAGAGTTATTTAAGGTATTATCACAATGATAATTTAGCAGGATTCAAGAGTCATATTGAAGGAAAGAGAATCTCCAACAAACCTGAATGTTTCTGGTCACAAATCCGACAACAGGGTATGAGTTCTTGGATAAGTTTTTTCAATGATCTCAAACACAGTATGAATTATGATTATAGTGATCAGCTAATTGTGGAAAGTCTCAGATACTGTTTTGGTTCTATTATTTAGGGTGAACTAGACCTTTTTTTTCTCATATTAATTCAAACCTCTTTCGAATATTGAAAAAAATGCTTATATTGCCATTTGAAAAAATTAGTTTGTGGTTACCTCCAGTCAAGATAAGAGAATTATAGTACTATAGTAACCTAATAATTTGAAACTTGTATTTTCCAAACTATAGAAAAATGGGGGGTGTACCCCATCTCGTTACCCGTTACTCAAATTTAATGTTACTGGACAAGGGAACCAAGTTAAATCTTCTGTCTTTCTTTTTTAGGATAGTAAATAAGAGATTTGTTTTCTTCACTATTATCATCATTTGTAATAATGTTTCAAATATATTTGTGTTCAAAATACCTTTTTTCCTTTGTGTTTGAGAGGCTTGTGCAAGCATAACTTAAAACTCTTTGGAGGGCAAAAAATTTCACCAAAAAAGACCGTAGTGGAGCAATAAAAATTTTATTTATAAATTTTTATAAAATTTATGTTGAATAATAAGGTATGCGTAACAAACATAAAGGTAATTTTTTTTCCAAAATTGCATTGATTGTTTTTGACTTATGGGATGGTACAAATCAGGTACCACCAAGCCATCCAGTAAGAAAAATTTCATTCTCTTTGGTGAATTATCCTTTGAAATTATTGGGCATGGTAGTTCTGGAAGCAAGATTTGGTTTTACCTAGGCACCTGTTTAACTTTTGAACTATATAATGCACATCTTCTCGTGCTTCGCTCCGGTTGATGTTTTGAAGACTACTGTCGCACTTCAGCGGGAACAAAGGGCTTAGATTTTTCAATTTGTACTGGAACTATAGATTGAGAAGATGATCTTTCATTAGATATACTAGTTTTTCAGCAACTAAACCATCAATGACTTGACGTCGGAAGTATTTGGAAGACATTGGTGGTTTGTAGCAGTTTGTAAATAGAGTACGAATTTACGACCGCTGCATCTCAAAGGTAGAACATAATTAATTCTATGCCACCATTTCTTACTTCGTCTATCAATTCTGTATCTTGCCAGCAGTTGATCGAATTTATCTACGAAATTCATGTTATGATTGTAGTCAATGACCGCGGCAGAATATGTAACCGGTTTTATAGTACCATCCTTAGTACCTCCTTGCGTTGTACTTCACAAATGTTTTCAGGATCATGATAATTAGAAAGAATATCTATTTAAAAAATCTGTTTTTCCGTTAACCAGCTGTCACACCCCTACGAAGGACAACCCTCAGAAGTCGAAACTTGTGCCAGCTAAGGATTAACTAACACGGGTTGGACGTTGGCAAGTGAAAATCAATCGTTCAGACTAGGGCTTGAACCACCGACCAACACCATAACCCATGATACCATAAACACCATGACACCATAAAAGTTTCAACCGACGCGGTGGTACACGAAAGGTACCACAACAATAAGTTGTTCATGTTTACTTGTAATGTAATATTTTCAGTTTTGATGCTAATGATACCTACTTCAAACATTAGCTATCCAATTTTCCTCAATTATTGCAAAAAAACTATTTTTTTGCATACAATAAGACCACAAAACAAAGCAGTTGAACGTACAAAGTTTTGAGGTTGGTGGCTGCAACACGCGACCAAATCCGTAACCAACTGTTGTGAGTTGCGTCTACCGTGCACAAGATGGCAAAACTACTGTTCATTTCCGCTAGTTCTTTGTCTCTCCCCTGAAGCTGCAAATTAAGTTCGTTTAATTTCTCTGTAATGTCCACGAGAAAACCAAAATCTCTAAGCCAGATTGAATTTTCTAGTTCCTGAGTCGGTTCATCACGTTGTTTGAAAAATTGAACTATGCCAGATAGGACATCATTAAAACGTTTCAGCACCCGTCCTCTACTTAACCACCGGACTTCAGAGTGAAGGAGTAGATCCCCGTATTGACAGTCAACTTCATCGGCCAAGGTTCTGAATAATCTTCTTTGTAACGCTTGAGCTCTAATCTTGTTCACAATTTTTACCACCAGTTTCATAACGTTGTTTAGTTTCAGGAAATTTCCACATAATGCTTGCTGATGGATAATGAAGTGGTAACAGAGAAATTGCGGAAAAGTTTCATCTTTACGACATAACGCCACCAGACCCTTATCACACACAACCCACCATAGCTGGAGCGCCATCGGTTGTCAAGCCTACCATTTTCGATATTGGAATTTTCTCGGAAGAAATAATATTTTTTAAATGAGAAAACAACTCATGTTCAGTAGTGTGTCCATTCAGTGGAATGAACTTCAAAAGATCTTCTTTAATCGTAAAATCACTAAAAACCATCCTGACGAACACGGCCATCTGGGCAGTGTCAACGACATCTGTTGATTCATCCAGTTGAAGTGAAAAATAAACACAGTTATCTAAGTCAGTTCTTAACTATAAAAAAATATCATTGCTCATTACTTCTACACGTCTCATCACTGTATTAGCAGAAAGTTGCATATATTTTACAGCTGAAACTATCTCGTCTTTGCTATCTCGTCTTTATTTCTAAAGTTGGCAAATAACGAATCAGCAGCTTCTAAAAACGCCTGTTTTATCATTTCCCCGTCTTCATAAGATTTCTTTTTTTGTGTAATTATCTGGGACACACGGTACGATGCTTCAGTTGCAGCCTCATTTTTGTCGACTGTTCTTAAAAATATTGATTGTTGTCCAATTAACTGCTTTTTTAACTATTTCAGTTTCTCCTTTCTGGCGGCAGAATGTAGTGGGAATGATTTTTCAAAATTAGAATGTACAGTTTTATGATTTCTCTCAATATTTCCTTTTTTAGCAACGGAGACCGAAGTATTACATAACAAACACACATTTTATCTTCAACTTCTGTAAAAAAGTATTGTTCTTCCCATTCCGAATGAAAGTGGTATGTCTTTACCTTCTTACAACTGCTTGCCATAATATTATTTTTGTTGTTCTCTACTAACCCAACCGCTGGACGTTGGTTACGCGTTCAGTTTTAAACTAAGCGCAATGTCGCCGCGCCGTGCGTATTTATCCCGTTCAAAGCAATCCAGATCGTTCTCGAACACTAACGTGCTGGTCCGGCTGGTCGGTTCTAGCGGATTCTAGCTTGATGGCGTCAGCGGCAGATCGCTAACCGCAACGTTGCCGCTGTTTATGTTTGTGGAATTTTCGGAAGCTTCTCTGATTTTTGCAGTTTGTATTTTTAAAATTAAAATCGTTGTGAGAGCTACCAGAATTGCCTCCGCGAGCTACCGGTAGCTCGCGATCGACAAGTTGGCGACCACTGTTGTAGAGCAATAAAAGAATTTCAGAAAGAATTTATTGTTTCTAACAGAGCACAGAACAAACGCGTTCCTTCTTTCAATGTTTTTGGTGGATTGATACTGGAAAATAATATTTTCAATAGTTCTCCAATGAGTGGATCATACATAATGCCACGTTTACACTCAGCCACTTCCGCTACTACTCGCGCTACCCACTGTCCTGCTCTAAATACTTCTGTGGAAGCGTCGACGCGAGTGTGTGTTTACATTCAGCTAAGATGTCTAAAAACCCTGGTGCATCTACTCATACCTGCAAAAGTTTGGAGTAAAATGAGGGATTTATGGCTAACTTGATTAGCGGAGATCAACGCCGTTTACGCCGATTCGGGTGGCGCAAGCAGTCATTACAGTAAACTGTAATCATAGACCACACAGGGTGTATTTGTATTTATATTTAATTCCACATTCATTTTTCATACTGTGCTTTTAGGATAACTTAAGAAGTGAGTTAATGAATTTTTGGTGTTTTGAGTGTTATTGACGAATTGTCAGTATTAAATCGAAAGATAAGTGTCCAAGTTCTGCTGAATTATTGAAGTTTCAACCCAAGCAAAGTTTCGAAGAAATTTCGTGTAATTTCTTGATATTTCAACCCAAGAAATGTTGGCAGATGTTATTATGTACTCGACACAGGTTGTTTATCGGAACGAATTTAACAAAACAGGTGGTAAGTATAAAGATTATATACTTGAATACATGTTTTTGGTATGGAAACACTTTTTTATCCAGCCACATAGGTCTCAAACTCGTTGATGTGAAGTTATCCACGCTTTTCTAGCCACGCTTTCTGACGTGTAGACCATCGACAATGGGATAGAGGAGAATATCCGTCCACTGTTGCCAAGTTTCACATAATTCCTAGCCACGCTTTTGTATACCCCAGATTGTAACATATTATGGGAAAAAATAGTTTGAGTAGATTTTAAGGGTGCCCTAAATGTAATGGAAACGAAACATTCCTAATTTATCAATATCTGTTATTTTCATTGAAAAAATTTGCAGAATATTTGAGAGTGGAAAAAATTAAAACTGATATTTTTGACATATTTTTTCTCATATCTCCGTTAATAGTAGACGATCGTTAATGAATTTTTCACTGAAATATAGAAAATAATTAATAGATAACAATTACAACATCAAATGAATTTGAAGTGCCGTAGGAAAATGTCTGAGAAAAATAATATGTCATTTTCCAATAATTTTTTGAAATATCTCTGTTAATAAGCTTTGTGCGTTCACGAAATTTTCACTAAAATGTCGAGAACTACTCTATAAAGATATTCCGAGACTCAAATGAATTTGAAGTGCCGTAGGAAAATGTCTGAGAAAAATAATATGTCATTTTCCAATAATTTTTTGAAATATCTCCGTTAATAAGCTTTGTGCGTTCACGAAATTTTCACTAAAATGTCGGGAAATACTCTACAATGATATTCCAAAACTCAAATGAATTTGAAGTGCCGTAGAAAAATGTCTGAGAAAAATAATATGTCATTTTCCAATAATTTTTTGAAATATCTCTGTTAATAAGCTTTGTGCGTTCACAAAATTTTCACTAAAATGTCGAGAACTACTCTATAAAGATATTCTAAGACTCAAATGAATTTGAAGTGCCGTAGGAAAATGTGTGAGAAAAATAATATGTCATTTTCCAATGATTTTTTGAAATATCTCTGTTGATAAGCTTTGTGCATTCACGAAATTTTCACTGAAATGTCGAGAAATACTCTATAAAGATATTCCAAGACTCAAATGAATTTGAAGTGCCGTAGAAAAATGTCTGAGAAAAATAATATGTCATTTTCCAATAATTTTTTGAAATATCTCTGTTAATAAGCTTTGTGCGTTCACGAAATTTTCACTAAAATGTCGAGAAATACTCTATGAATATATTCCGAGACTCAAATGAATTTGAAGTGCCGTAGGAAAATGTCTGAGAAAAATAATATGTTATTTTCCAATAATTTTTTGAAATATCTTTGTTAATAAGCTTTGTGCGTTCACGAAATTTTCACTGAAATGTCGAGAAATACTCTATAAAGATATTCCGAGACTCAAATGAATTTTCTGAAATTAGCCCCTATACAATCGATGAATTTTTTTTTCTTATCTGCATTGATTGCGGATTGTTTTAGTATCTGTTGTTATTTATGAATGTGTATATTATATACTTACATTTTATATCTGTATTTCATATGTACTGACTTGTCCAATTGCTTTTTTAAGCTCTTCCAATGGATCAATAAATATTTGATTTGATTTTGAAGTGCCGTAGGAAAATGTGTGAGAAAAATAATATGTCATTTTCCAATAATTTTTTGAAATATCTCTGTTAATAAGCTTTGTGCATTCACGAAATTTCCACTGAAATGTCGAGAAATACTCTATAAATATATTCCAAGACTCAAATGAATTTGAAGTGCCGTAGAAAAATGTCTGAGAAAAATAATATGTCATTTTCCAATAATTTTTTGAAATATCTCTGTTAATAAGCTTTGTGCGTTCACGAAATTTTCACTAAAATGTCGAGAACTACTCTATAAAGATATTCCAAGACTCAAATGAATTTGAAGTGCCGTAGGAAAATGTCTGAGAAAAATAATATGTCATTTTCCAATAATTTTTTGAAATATCTCCGTTAATAAGCTTTGTGCGTTCACGAAATTTTCACTAAAATGTCGAGAAATACTTTGTGAATATATTCCGAGACTCAAATGAATTTGAAGTGCCGTAGGAAAATGTCTGAGAAAAATAATATGTCATTTTCCAATAATTTTTTGAAATATCTTTGTTAATAAGCTTTGTGCGTTCACGAAATTTTCACTGAAATGTCGAGAAATACTCTATAAAGATATTCCGAGACTCAAATGAATTTGAAGTGCCGTAGGAAAATGTCTGAGAAAAATAATATGTCATTTTCCAATAATTTTTTGAAATATCTCTGTTAATAAGCTTTGTGCGTTCACGAAATTTTCACTAAAATGTCGAGAAATACTCTATGGATATATTCCGAGACTCAAATGAATTTGAAGTGCCGTAGGAAAATGTCTGAGAAAAATAATATGTCATTTTCCAATAATTTTTTGAAATATCTCTGTTAATAAGCTTTGTGCGTTCACGAAATTTCCACTAAAATGTCGAGAAATACTCTACAATGATATTCCAAGACTCAAATGAATTTGAAGTGCCGTAGGAAAATGTCTGAGAAAAATAATATGTCATGTATCACATTTCAAAATTCGCACTCAGTTTTGCGCATGTGCCTGCCATCCTCTGCTAGTTTGACAAGGAATGACATATTAATTTAGGGAATCAACAGAATTTACCCCGTGTACATGTACCCGCATATCCTAAAATATTTGCGAAAGGAATATCTCAGCAATATGATGGTAACGATCAGCGGGAATTAGGGCTCGTTCAAACCCTCGCCAATATTCGCAATTTTTCTGCGAATCGCAAAAAAATCGCCGCATGAACGTTCATAATCATGCGGCAAAAAAGTGCTGTTAACAAGTATTCATCGTTACATGTCTTTTTTAATTTTTGGAGTTGAACGTTTGTTTTTTCTCATTTTCACGAATAAACTAGAAAATTCCCTATCCGAACATGGTTTTCGAGTTAGACGCAACGATTTAGACGTTAGAGTCGTTAAACGTTTGTCTTTCGTTTTTTATAAAATCAAACAGTAAAGCAGTTGTTGTCTATTTATTGACATCATAGATCTTCATCTCCCTAACGAGGTTATATAGTAATCTCCTGGAGCTTTCCGTTTCCGAATACTACAAATGTTTCTTTTTCTTGCCGTTAATAAAAAATACTAAAGTGATAAAAACAATAACACAAAAAAACTTAAGTTTCAGGTTAGGGAAAAGAAGATCATATAACAAAAATTAAAATCTTATCTGAACCGTGCTTCCATGGTTTGTGTGAAGTGGAAATATTTGAACTTTCTTGTGACATACTGGTAGCTATTTTATTCGCAGAAAAATTGCAAAGGGTATGTTCATTTATAAGATGTCTCAAGGCGCATGCGCTCGTTTTGACATCCAAAGTCTAACTGGATATTGGGAATATGAATAATAGTCATTGATTAGTTTGGAAATAATAATTTGAGATTGGTTCAGTAAAAAATTTGCGAAATTTTCACTTTCTGTCGACGTCATTACAAATACAACTGCATACATAGGCGTTCGTGACCTTTTTATTCTTGTGATTATTATAGTGAATTCGATGGAAAGGGACTCAATCTATTAGGTCGACTTTACTGTATGTACAGTGTGATAGCTACAATATTGAAATGTTGTGTTCGTGGAGAGGAAAGGAAAAAAACGGAAAAATATTTGCTGTCACTGAGTGACATTGGATTTGACATTTGTCATATAAATGAAAGAGCAAATTAGACACCAACAAATCGCGATGCGATCTTTTTTGCTTTTTGAACTTAGAACTTATAATACTTGACATCTACTGTCTGTACGAAAAGTACAGACAGATAAAATTTGAAATTTCATTTTTCAAAATTAATTTTTTTTTCGTAATGAATTTTATTATTTGTTGTCTGCGAATTCTATTCGGTCCACATTTTTTTAGAAAATTTCTTTTTCGCAGTGTAAGACCTAGTAGAATAATTTCACAAGGAATAATTTTCACGTGGAGGGTTAGATTGGGTCTCTGTAAACACTTTCTACTATATTTCGTCCGAGCAGTCTTTTGCAAAAGTTATCAAAAAAATTTTTTTAGAAAATTCCTTTTTTGCAGCGTAGGACCCAGTAGAATAATTTCACAAGGAATAATTTTCATGTGGAGGGTTAAACTGGTTCACTGTAAACACTTTCTACTATATTTCGTCCGAGCAGTCTTTTGCAAAAGTTATCAAAAAAATTTTTTTAGAAAATTTCTTTTTCGCAGTGTAAGACCCAGTAGAATAATTTCACAAGGAATAATTTTCACGTGGAGGATTAGATTGGGTCACTATAAACACTTTCTACTATATTTCGTCCGAGCAGTCTTTTGCAAAAGTTATCAAAAAAATTTTTTTAGAAAATTCCTTTTTCGTAGTTCAAGATCCAGTAGAATAATTTCACAAGGGATCATTTCCATGTGGAGGGTTAGACTGGGTCACTATAAACACTTTCTACTATATTTCGTCCGAGCAGTCGTTTGCGAAAGTTATTAAAAAATTTTTTTTAGAAAATTTCTTTTTTGCAGCGTAAGACCCAGTAGAATAATTTCACAAGGAATAATTTTCATGTGGAGGGTTAAACTGGTTCACTATAAACACTTTCTACTATATTTCGTCCGAGCAGTCTTTTGCAAAAGTTATCAAAAAAATTTTTTTAGAAAATTTTTTTTTCGCAGTGTAAGACCCAGTAGAATAATTTCACAAGGAATAATTTTCACGTAGAGGGTTAGATTGGGTCACTATAAACACTTTCTACTATATTTCGTCTGAGCAGTCTTTTGCAAAAGTTATCAAAAAAATTTTTTTAGAAAATTTCTATTTCGCAGTGTAAGACCGAGTAGAATAATTTCACAAGGAATAATTTTCACGTGGAGGGTTAGATTGGGTCACTGTAAACACTTTCTACTATATTTCGTCCGAGCAGTCTTTTGCAAAAGTTATCAAAAAAATTTTTTTAGAAAATTTCTTTTTCGCAGTGTAAGACCCAGTAGAATAATTTCACAAGGAATAATTTTCACGTGGAAGATTAGATTGGGTCACTATAAACACTTTCTACTATATTTCGTCCGAGCAGTCTTTTGCAAAAGTTATCAAAAAAATTTTTTTAGAAAATTTCTTTTTCGCAGTGTAAGACCTAGTAGAATAATTTCACAAGGAATAATTTTCACGTGGAGGGTTAGATTGGGTCACTGTAAACACTTTCTACTATATTTCGTCCGAGCAGTCTTTTGCAAAAGTTATCAAAAAAATTTTTTTCGAAAATTTCTTTTTCGCAGTGTAAGACCTAGTAGAATAATTTCACAAGGAATAATTTTCATGCATAATGAAGCAGTTTTATATTTCAATTACTGTACAAGTCGATTTTCTGCAACAAATATCAATTATGAGTTTTTATATATTTCTATAGGACAATATTCATTTCGCTGATAATACGGATACACGCAACTGGTCGTTCGGTAGAGTTCGGAAAATTTAGCAGCTGGGTCTGGCAGCCAACTTCACATAGGTCAGTTATAAAGTTATCTGAATTCCTCAATAAGCATTACCCACATTTGTCTTTTCAAAATTTACAAAATCTTCGAATTAATGACGAAATTATCAGAGAATCTGCTTTATATATTTTTTCAACGAATACATTCAGAACGCGTACCAAAGTTTATCAAGCTCTTCTCCGTAACACAGGCAAGATAAATGAACTATTAAATTGTAACCACTTCAGTCATGTACCCATTGCAAATGATATAATCACAAGAACATTTTCTAGAAGGATTGATTTTCATATTCTCAATGAAATTATTGCACAAAATGAAATGTCCAGGGAAAGTCTTTTATCCGAATGTTATTATCCAGATAATTCAAAATATTCTGAACTGTGTAAACTGATGAATTTGAAAAATAGTGAAAAGAACCGTAAAAATCTTTGTTATTTTGTAAGACGAAATATTGATCATTTTGATTTCAAAATTGTTTCAAAGTACCAAACTAAATTACCAACAGATTACGATTTGTCCACAATTATTGAAAACAATAGTTCTGCTCATAGTTCAGTAAAGTTAGTACATTCCGCTCCAAATGCTCCAATTGATAATATTACATCATTTGATAGTAGTATTTCTTCAAATCAATCAAATCTCAAACCTAAAAATTCTAATAATCAGTCTAATTCTAACTCAACTCATTGCCCCTATGATCAAGAAATATCTTCAAATACATATAAGCAAGGAAATAAAGAAATCAGTTCCGATTTCTTCACTATATCTCCGGAATTAAAGAATATTTCTGAGAAAATATTAAAAATTGATGTTGAAATGATACCAAAGGGTACTAAAAATATTAAAGATAATAAATCTGAGCCTACAACTTATAAGAACTGTATTTATAATGAAGGTTTTTTTTTCTTAACAGATGTAGAATTCTCCAGTATTTGCAAAAATAGAAAATTATTGAAAGAAAAGTATGCTTTTTTGCACAGTGAGAAAGTCAAATTAGTAAATAATACTTGCAGATTATATTTTAAACATAATCGGTATTTAAAGAAATCTGATTCATTGAAATTATATGCGTATTGTGCACACACTTTGTGTAAAAAATTCATTTTGTATATTAGACATATTTCAAATGGTCATTATGCAGAACATAAAGTTGAAGTATTTAGTAGCAGTAAAGACTTTAATCATTTTAGTAATCTAGCAACACAGCTAAGGGGAGTGAAACGAAAAATAGTTAAAAAGGAAATGTTGAATGTTAGGGCTTTAGAACAACGACAAAATGATGTCTTGAGTTTGGATCATGAATCTTTAAAGAAGTTCAATTTAGATGAGGTAAAATCTGATTCAGTTTATAGAAAAGTACGTTCAGAGGCATTTGCAAAAAATGATCGACATAATGATGATATTTTTGATATGATTAAAATGCAGAAAGAACATTCCAATTATATTAAATTTGTGGGAATTCCTCTTCATATTTATCTCTACAGTGTTGAACAACTCGCACTTCTATCACAAGACACAGTTTTACACATTGATGCTACTGGAAGCATAGTACGACGTCCTGGAAATAAGGGTAACAAAGTATATTATTATGCTGGGGTTATACAGACAGAATCTAACAGACTGTGTGCTGTAATAGAAATGATATCTAGTGAACATGATGCTGGTAGCATAGGTGCTTGGCTTTTAAAGTATCGTTCTTTCTGTACAGTTCATAAGAAATGGCCTGCGTTTCGAAAAGTGGTCACTGATTTTAGTTTTGCAATCCTGAATGCTGTTTCACTTTGTTTCAATAGTTTAGAATTGAAGGAATACATCAATATGACATTTCACTGTATATATAACAATGATGAATTTCCTTCAAATAAAATTCAATTGCACATATGCTGTTTTCACATGTTTAAATTGATGGCCCGAGATGTTGATAATTATTATCAAGATAATGTAGTTAAACGTCACATGAAAGAAATTTTAGCCTCAGCATATAATATCAATGATTGGAAAAATTTTTGTGCATGGTTCAGAAATATTTATATTGTAACCAACTCTGATACTAAAACTGCAATTTTAAAAAATGCTTTTCAGAATTTGTTGAAAATTTCTTGTTCTTTGGATAACTAATTGGTCAACTAATTATTGCCAATTTTTCAAACAACTTTGTCTTACTTGCACCTTGTGTTCTGATGATAACTTTCCTAAAAATGAATATAAACATCAGGAGTTTTTTAATTTTTTTTTAAACACTATATGCCATTTGTTCCCTTATGGAGTGGCATTCTGTTGATGAATAAAGAAAGGCTGAGTAATGCTCCAGTAGAACGATGGTTTGGTTTAGTTAAAAATATACTTGCAAAAGGAATTATGCGCCAAAGGAGTAGTCGGATAGTTAGGAAGCTTAGAAAATATATTTTATTCATACTTAAAATAAAGTTCAAAATCCCCAAAACAAAATGTTGTAGACATGATCTAGTTGAGATACGTGATGACGGTCTTGCTTCACAAGAAATATGGAAAAAGAAAGAAAAGGTGCTACATAACAATTTTTTGGGAACATCACTTAAACATGCACTGAAAACTTCCCAATCATTTCAGTTAACTAAAGGCACTGATCCAAATTTATGTATTTATTGTAAACTAGGTAAATTAGAATTTGAAGCTGATTGGGTACAATGTGATACATGCAACGGGTGGGTACATCTAATGTGTATTGATGACTTAGATACGAGTTTGAGCGGTAATTTTTTTTGTAAATTTTGTGAACCTTTAACTGCAGATAATCAATTTTTCAATTTATCGACGAAAATCAGTGAAAATCTTGAAGATACTCCGAACATCAATTACTTTTCACTATACAGCATTTGTAATTCATTTTTCAATCAAAATTTCAAAAAATCTAACGAGCAATTAGATCAGATTGATGTAGAGACCAGAGATCAAAGACTCTCCCATATTTGGTTTCAGGAAAGACGCAAACGCGTAACTGCATCAAATTTTGGAAGTATATTCAACAGCAAAAGTGACAATAGTTTGATTACAATTTTAAATCGAATTTTGAATACGACTGATATCAATTCTTTTCCAATAAAACATGGTATAAACAATGAGAAAAAAGCTATTACCCAATATGAACTATTAACTAATAGGAAATGCAACAAGTCTGGTTTAAAAATTCACAAAATGTACCAATTTATTGCTGGATCACCAGAATGATGGCCTAATTGAAGTTAAATGTCCATATTCCTGTAGAAATCTGAATCCAAATGAAGCATGTTCTGAGGGACTGATTAAATATTATGATAAACAAACTGACAACATTTCTAAAAATCACATTTATTATTATCAAGTTCAAGGTCTTCTGGAAATCACAGATAGAGATTGGTGCGATTTTATAATTTGGACATTTAAGGGAATTAAATTAATGCGCGTTTTTAGGGATAAAATTTGTTGGAGCTGGATGTTTTCAAAATTACGTAGATTTTTTTATTTCATAATGTTACCTAGTATTTCAAATGCAACACCTACTCCTAGCTTTATAAAATGGAGACCAGAAAGAGATTTATCAATTTTACCAAATGGTTTAGTATCCGATCCGGAATATTATGGAGATATTGGAAAAAGATACTACATTTCATATTTTTCAAAATTCAGGTGTGATGTAACTGAAATTTGTAATGAAGACTTTAATATATTATCCGGAAAGCTTTGGTTGACAAATTTTATCGTAGATATATGTCTAAATATATTCAATACAGCAGCAAACTTTCAAATCGATACATGTATGCTTTCTACAAGAATTTTTTTATATGGTCAGGGCGAGAATCACCCTTCACTTGTTAATTTCTCATTTGAAAAAGACCTTATAGTATTTCCTATACTTCAAAATTTCTCAGACACTAAAGACTAATCTCACTTGCATCATTTCTGTTTAGCAATTGTCGATTTTATATGCAAGAATTTTTGTTTTATGAATCCATTCAAGAGTACAAGTGGTGAAACATCTAAATATCTAGGATATTTTATAAATTTTGTAGAATATTATAATGAAATCAATAAATGTGATATACATATTTCAAATTGGTCAATTGAAATTAAGGACCATGATAAACAAGTCGATGGTTACAATTGTGGAGTTTTTATAATATATTTCTTCAATAAAATTGTAAATAGGGAAAGTTTGAGTAATAATATTGATATAATGAATTATAGACAAGGATTGAAAAACATTATAATTAGTTATTCTGATAATATGTCTCGGAAATGTTTGTTCTGCGGAATTGAAATTAATGAGTCATTACGTAACGTAAAATGTAGTAGCTGTCACAGGATCAGTCATGTGAAATGTGTCTTTTCTGAAACTAATTTGAACTCGTTTCAATACACATTCGATATATGCCCGTTGTGTTCCAAATATTGACAGAATCTCAAAATGATATCTGAAATTATATATTTATTTGTTTATTTTAACAGAAACGTTATTTACTTTTTTTTCATGTTGAATATTTTATTTGTGTTAGTTGTTTTGTGGAATGTTTTTTTAAGTTTTTGTTTTAGACAAAATGTTATTTCAGTTTTATTCATGTTGAATACTTTGTTACTTATTTATATCATCATCTATTTAACCATTTTGAACATTTTTTTCAGAAATTTATGACTGTTGTGTTACATTGGAAACTATCCAACCTAAATGAATTTGATGAACAGATTTTTACAGAACTATGTCAAAAGAAGACTGAGAGGACACATTTTTTCATGAACACATTTTGGTCTTTCGCCCTCTCACATTCACTATCCATTTGTAATTATATAGAATGGAAATGTCAATATCTGTGAAGAATGAGTTCAAATTCCCTAGATTTTTTATTATAATTGTTCCTCACTTTAACTATACAGTTTCACTAAGACAAATACTTTTTTATCCAAATTGTTGAAGGTGGATAGTTTTCATTGCTATTTTCTATCCCTTCCATCATTATCCATTTTTTTAATTTAATCATGTTTCCTCACAATCGACACAATGTTCTATTATTTTTGAATCCCGATCCTACCTTTCCACATCCTTTGACAAGAGATACCCCTACACCTCCTCGTGGTTCTTGTTGGGCAACGGTAATATTTAATGAGAGTTTATCTCATTAAAAATTAGCGGCTGAGTAGGGGGTACCACCCATATTATTTTCCTCATACATTTTCCTACAGCACTTCAAATTCAGTTGAGTCTTGGAATATCTTTATAGAGTGGTTCTCGACATTTCAGTGAAAATTTCGTGAACTCACAAAGCTTATTAACAGAGATATTTCAAAAAATTATTGGAAAATGACATATTATTTTTCTCAGACATTTTTCTACGGCACTTCAAACTCATTTGAGTCTCAGAATATCTTCATAGAGTATTTCTCGACATTTCAGTGAAAATTTCGTGAACGCACAAAGCTTATTAACAGAGATATTTCAAAAAATTATTGGAAAATGACATATTATTTTTCTCAGACATTTTTCTACGGCACTTCAAATTCATTTGAGTCTCAGAATATCTTCATAGAGTATTTCTCGACATTTCAGTGAAAATTTCGTGAACGCACAAAGCTTACTAACAGAGATATTTCAAAAAATTATTGGAAAATGACATATTATTTTTCTCAGACATTTTCCTACGGCACTTCAAATTCATTTGAGTCTTGGGATATCTTCATAGAGTATTTCTCGACATTTCAGTGAAAATTTCGTGAACGCACAAAGCTTACTAACAGAGATATTTCAAAAAATTATTGGAAAATGACATATTATTTTTCTCAGACATTTTCCTACGGCACTTCAAATTCATTTGAGTCTTGGGATATCTTTATAGAGTAGTTCTGGACATTTCAGTGAAAATTTCGTGAACGCACAAAGCTTATTAACAGAGATATTTCAAAAAATTATTGGAAAATGACATATTATTTTTCTCAGACATTTTCCTACGGCACTTCAAATTCATTTGAGTCTGGGAATATCTTTATAGAGTAGTTTTCGACATTTCAGTGAAAATTTCGTGAACGCACAAAGCTTATTAACAGAGATATTTAAAAAATTATTGGAAAATGACATATTATTTTTCTCAGACATTTTCCTACGGCACTTCAAATTCATTTGAGTCTTGGAATATTTTTATAGAGTAGTTCTCGACATTTCAGTGAAAATTTCGTGAACGCACAAAGCTTATTAACAGAGATATTTCAAAAAATTATTGGAAAATGACATATTATTTTCCTCAGAAATTTTTCTACGGCACATCAAATTCATTTGAGTCTCAGAATATCTTCATAGAGTATTTCTCGACATTTCAGTGAAAATTTCGTGAACGCACAAAGCTTATTAACAGAGATATTTCAAAAAATTATTGGAAAATGACATATTATTTTTCTCAATTTCATTTGAGTCTTGGAATATCTTTATAGAGTAGTTCTCGATATTTTAGTGAAAATTTCGTGAACGCACAAAGCTTATTAACAGAGATATTTCAAAAAATTATTGGAAAATGACATTATTTTTCTCAGACATTTTCCTACGGCACTTCAAATTCATTTGATGTTGTAATTGTTATCTATTAATTATTTTCTATATTTCAGTGAAAAATTCATTAACGATCGTCTACTATTAACGGAGATATGAGAAAAAATATGTCAAAAATATCAGTTTTAATTTTTTCCACTCTCAAATATTCTGCAAAGTTTTTTCAAGAAAATAACAGATATTGATAAATTAGAAATGTTTCGTTTCTATTACATTTGGGGCACCCTTAAAATCTACTCAAACTATTTTTTTCATAATATGTTACAATCTGGGGTATACAAAAGCGTGGCTAGGAATTATGTGAAACTTGGCAACAGTGGACGAATATTCTCCTCTATCCCGATGTCGATGGTCTACACGTCAAAAAGCGTGGATAACTTCACACAAATCTCAAACTCCATGTTTCCAGAAAAAAATCGTTTTATTTTGGGCAGAAGCTAATCATGATCTTTGTAAACATGAAATTTCTTATTTCTGTGATACCAGTATTTTATTTATATCACAACTCATAGAACTACAATATTTCCTTCAAGAATCATATTCTTATTGCATCAAGAAAAGTGAATCAACAACGTGCAAGATAATGAATGTAACTGTGTTATATATAAATGCAGTATGTCACAAGAAGTATGCAACAAGTTGAAACCTATTTTACTCTGAATGTCACAAAAAAAGTTATTTGTGATAGAAGTTGGTGCTTCGCAAGGAATTCCATGATGGGTGATGGGAAAAGTTGTATTGAGTCCTTGGTTTGTGCATTAAACATCATTCTTTTCAAAAAGTCAGTAGTTAATAAGACACACCCGAGGAAGCCATTATATGGCGAAACACGTGTTGCGTTTATGTAAAACTATCTACTGAAAATCTCACAATAAAGTGTTTTTAGAATACTTTAAAAAGTCATTCAGAAGTCTCTCTATTTTTGAAAATACAGAAAAAATCATTGGGAATATTTTAACGTTTCAAAAAAAAGAACGAAAATCAAAAGCAATTATCTCTTATATACTGTTATGAATTCATGAAACTACAAATATTTCAATAACTATGGAACTATGGAATATTAATCGAAAATGATTCGAATAATGAGGTGATGACATACCAGTGAGATTAAAAAATTATAACACAATTTAATGAGGACCTTCTTAATATTCAAGGTCTGAATTATTCACTTGATTACAAAGAAATATTACCAGTGAATTCTTTGTCGAACTTTTCGATTACCTGTTAAGAGATCTTTTTGATAAGCACCAACTTTTAACTGATTTTTTTAAATTAATAATAAAAAAGTTTCCTCTTTGATGCATAAAATTTGGAATAAGCGGTTTATATATGAAGAACAATGTAATGAGTAGAAACAGCTGTTTTCTAATAGATATTCAACCAAAATACATCTACTCATAGTGACTATGAATGTATGTATATCACACCTAACAGTTCTACTCATGATTAGGACATTGATTTTCTTAAACATACATATCTTGTTACATACAGAATATCATTCAAGAGAAATAGCACTACAGTCCCACCTTGAACTCCTCATGCAAGCCTTTGGGTTCTGCTAATAATTTGAGAGAAATTACAAGGCAAAATTCATCAATTTACAATGGATGTAAGACGGTCAATTACCTTTCATTGACCATCAGATGTATTGAATAGCTTCTTTAGTTCAAATAGAATGTGAAGTATTTATTGTCTGTAAAAGTATATTAAAGTTTGTAAGATTTCTGTAATTATGGTGATCTCGCCAGCAGAGCTGTGTCTTCCGCATAGAGCGCCAACTTGTTAAAGCTGTTCTCCTGCTTGGGCACTTCCGCTGTGTATACCTAGAAGAGATATGGCGGAAGGACTGCACCTTGTAGAACCCTGCTTCCAGTAATCGCATGGTTGAGAGTTCTTGTCCTATACTGCAGCGGCATCGCCTGTCAGCTAGAAAAGACTCGAATAATCTTACCATTTGTTTAGTGTAGCCAAAGTTGCTCATTTTGGCCAGAAGTCCGTCATGCCAAACTCTGTCGAACGTCTTGGAGACATCTAAGAAAATCGCTCCGGTGTTGTATCCTCTGCCGAGGTTGAAGCTTTCCGTCGCAAAGTATACTACCCTCAGCACTACCTTTCGCCCCCCCATGCCCCCTCCCGGGTTGAGTACCCTGAAGTAAAAACTTCGCCTCACAATTAATTTGCGAGGAAAACTTAATACTCCACTCCATCCACCCCCGCTCTCCGAGCGTTCCTCAACTTACTGATGGGCACTTCAGCAAGATTGACATCTGACCTCTTTTGGTCGAAAGTCAGCCTTTAAGCGCCCCATTCACTGTCAGTTTAACTGAAGATAACTGTAAGGCTGTAGATCGGGGTTGCCCACACATTTATCAGTTGATCTGAAGATAATGGACTGCAGTTCGCCCGGACTGAAGGTGTGTGGTCGCCGGGCAGGCGGGGATAGGATGAGAGATTCGCGACAGGCAGCTACCTGTCCGATAATGAACTCATGCAGCCCCCACCACACACTGTCAGTTAGCCTGCAGGCAAGCGATCTGTTGTCACTGTTTCCATCAGTTTTGCGTCAGATAATTTTCGTGAGATCATTCACCAGCCGAGATTGGACTGACGGGGAAAGATGGACGGGAAACCTCCTTTCATTTCCGCATTTATTGAATTATATCGGGCCTACCCCTGTTTATGGAAAGTCAAGGACGATTCCTACGCAAATAAAAGATCGCGGGATGGGGCGTACGGAGAGTTGTTGAAGTTGTATCAAAAAACTGTGCCGTCAGCCACCGCTGACACATTGAAAAAAAATTAATAACTTGAGATGTTCCGTAAAGAGTTGAAGAAAGTAAAACAGCAAAAGTCGGGCTCATCGGGAGATGACGCGTATACCCCGTCACTGTGGTATTTCGACTTGCTATTGTTTACAGCCGACCATGAAGAAACTAGAGCGACGATTGGGAGTGAGGAATCACAACTCGTAAGTTACTATTTTTATTCTATTCTAATTTATTCTTTAATTCATATCAAATACATACAACAGTACAAACAAATTTTCATAGTATAATATTTCAACCTCTCACCCTAATTGGTGACAAATTTGTTTTGCCAGGAAACTGCACCTTCTCCAACAAAATAGTTCTTGTAATTATCACGATTCTCCTTTGCTTTTTCACACGAAACTTGTGTATTATATCCCTGTCGTAGACCCACCATCTGATCTTCACACTATCAATATCTTCTACATCGAGTGAATTTGCTGGCATGTACAACGGTTTTGCTTCTTTCCTCAGAAAATTATGAAGAGCACACGCTGCTAGCACAATGAAATCTATTTTTTCTGGTTTCAAGTTGATTTCTGTGTGAAATATCCGGAAACGACTTGACAGAATGCCGAAAGCATTTTCTACTATTCTGCGAGCTCTGCTCAAACGGTAGTTGAATATACGCTGGTCATAAGTCAATTGTCTTTGTGGATACGACGTTTTCATGCAAAGCAAAAGCGTCGTCAGCTGCAAATACAAAATTGAGGTTTGCCTTGTTGGCACTATTCGGTGGCAAATTGAGACTTTTGTTTAATAACTTCGTATAAAAACCGGTACATTCAATTACACCTCCATTAGAGACTCTGCCGTTACAGCCAACGTTTACGTATATGAACTGATAGTCTGCGTTAACGATTGCCATCAAAACTATACTGCAAAACCCCTTGTAATTATAAAAATATGAGCCACTGTTTGGAGGTTTCTTGATTCTGATATGATTCCCATCAATGGCCCCTCCACAATTAGGAAAGTGTTGATGCATGGTGTGAAGGGAAGGCTTCAAGAGGAAACTGATTTCCTGGGTCTCAAGTTCGTACAGCCGCAAACACCAGTTCGTCGAGTAGAAACACAGATTCCCTGCTCCTTTGGTCAAGATGAAAATCTCTTCCAGACTACTAACAACTTCAATCCGAGAACTGGAGGGGGAAGTACCACAAACAAATACTTGGTATCTGCTGATGCTGACTCTGATAACCAGTTGTCTGAATTGTTATTGTTGAAGTAGTTGTCTGAAAATAGTTGTCCTTAAAAGCGCATTAGCTTTCCGTTGTTAAAATACTTATTAAAATACGTTATTAAAATACTTCCGTTATCATTTAAAATACTTATCTGATTTTTTTTCTCAATAATTTCCAATACACAATTACATATCTGCTTACATAATTTTTAAATGTAATGGAGCAAAATAAAACATAATAAGATGAATGAAGTTTTTTTTATTTAATCTTACCTTCAAATAAGAAGCCTTTAGCACCAAGTAAAGTTGTTTGCAGGTCTCGGATATGATTTTCCCAAGTGCTTGAGGTGAAATTCGCGTGGGAAACTTCAGATCTTCGTTGCCAAAAATCTCAGAGATGCAGTCAACCTTTCTTCGGCAGTGATAGCCTGGCGCAAATGAGTGTCCATTTTTCTGATTTTCAATGCAACCAAATTTAGAAGTTTTTGGAAATTTTCTTCACTCATCCTCAGATAATTCATCAGATCCTCGTGGTGCGACAGCCTCAGTTCACGGAGCAACGACATGTGAGAGCCAGCCTCTCTATCTCGCAGCCAACTTTTTACCCAGACCCTTTTTTCTTGGGGTTCCCCAAGAACTGACGAAACAAACGAGCAACGTTTCCGACGGAGCATGGTGATAAACTGGGGATCTCCTGCAGTCCTGTTTCTTGGCCGCGACAGTCCGCCTGCAGTCCTGATTCATTGACCGACAATCCGCCTGCAGATACCAGACTGTAGTGTGTGCTATCTTCAGGCTATCATCTGCAGTTCAGTACGGCCGCCTGCAGGCGGTTGACTGCTAGTGTATGGAAGTCGGCGATATTGGTCTTACGATCGCCTGTTGAGGTGACGGCCTGCAGGGAATCGCATAGTGTATGTAGTCTCTTAGGTGCTATTCTTTCTGATCGGTTAATTGTTTTATCGTGACTATTCCTAACTGAATTTTTGCATGGGGGCCCCTAAAAGCTAACCGGTGGCTATTGTTGCTAGCGTCGAGCATTCCTCAGTGAATCTAAGTGAATCGCGGTCGCGGTCAAATTGTTCTGCGTTGAACCTACCTGAAAGAGAGTTTATCTGATTAGTTTATGCTTAACTGAGTCGCCTGATGGCGACTCGCGGGGGTGGTCGTTGATTCTGACTGCCTTTCGAAATTGTCCGCAAATGCTTCCACTTTCTCTTGGTTCGTGTAGACGATTCATCGCTCGCCGTGTATTAGCTTTCGAGGTCCCTTCCTAAGAGTGTTCTGCATTCTCCATGCAGATTGGTCTTCGGTGTTTAGTTCTTCTAGACGGGTTGTCCATTGTTGATCTCGGATTGCTTTTATTTCTTCTCGCAGTGTTCTGCCGGCTATTTGCATACAACTTTTGTCCATTGGTGCACGTGTCCGTTGATATCGTCTTTTCAGGCGTTTTTTAATTCTAGTGAGCTCCACTGTTTCTGGTGGAAGATGCTCTTGTAAGTTGAAGCGCTGAGTTGGGAGTTCCCGTGCGTTTCTTTCCATTGTTTGGGTGATCGCCTGTTGCAGCTGGTGTGTGGCGTTCTCCAGATCAGGCAGTGCAAGTAAAAAATATGCTTGTTGTAATTCATGAGGATATTATGGAATTCAACAAATACCCGGCATTTGGGTATTATTAATAGGCACTAATTTCATAAAATCACTAAGAGATAAACTTCAATACAATTTAGCCATTTTGGAAAAATATTTAGATTTATTTTCGAGGGCTCTTACATTATACTCTTTAGCACAGCAGATACTCAATTTCGAGATTAAATATGCCCTCAGTGCCTCTCTTGACAATTCTTCCTTGTGGTGTTCACAACCCACAATATTTTTGGGAGAAAAATTGGACAATTTGCTTAAAATTACTGAAAGGCAATTTCTTGTAAGTTCCCTCTCAAAAACATCTGATATTGTGGCTTCAACATCGTGAAGAAAGCTAATAATTTTTTGTGATGGAAATGTTAAAAATCCCCTGCTCTTGTTTCTTATGAGGGAATTGAACATCTCATTTCCTTTCCCCAATATCGAATCCACACATTCTCCATATTTGGTGGTGCTTTTAATTTTTTTTGCGACATATCCACAGAAATAAGCAAAAGCTTCATCAATGTCTGAGAAATCCTCTTCAATTTCGGAGATATTTTCTTCTATTTCAATATTGAATATGAATTTTTACTTTTTTTCTTTCAGATCTCCAATATGAAGAAGTGATTTCATCATTTCTCCACCACTAACATTACTTTCCCTGGGTGGTTTTATCAGAGAATAGAGGGACATCAGGCGGAATATTTGTCCAACTTGAATTGACTCGGGATAAGTATTGCATCCACCTGCATCTCTCATCATCCCAAAAAAGTGCTGAAAATGATAACAACAAAGTTGATTGGAATTGTTATGGATATGTAAACATTAGCACCTCCAAATGATCTTGGTTTAATCTGGATGTCATCAAGTATTTGAAACCAAGATTGGATAAATACTTTGTTAAGTCTAGTGTACATGAAATAGTTGCGCAAAACCCTTCATAAGTAGAATCTGATAAAAAAAACTCTGTAGGGGAACATTGTTTCCATAAGTCCAAATATATCAAGAATGAATCTAGATCCTGCAATGCATTAAGTTAAAATTTATACTTGTACTTTATCAGGTTTTTTTAATATCAATCAGATCACATGAAATATCTCATGAGCAAATGTTTATAGCTCAAGAGATCTAAATTATATTGTTGAAGATGAGTTGATATTGGCTGTATGAATGTCAGATAAACAGGGTATTTCAAAATTCAAGACAAATATTTCAAGGGTGTATTCCTAGGCTGAAAATATCAATGAATTTCCCTTAAACAAAACAAACGCAAAAAAAAAAACATAAATATTGAATTCAAAAAGATGAATGAGGGTTGCCTGCAAGATTTATGGCCAAAGTGTCTTATTTATTCCAAAAAAAATCAAACATCACCATCAGGTTAGCCATGAAAAAATCTAAAAATGTTTATTCCTTGCCTGTTTTGAATTAGCCGTTTTCCAGAAAAGCGACGCTAAATGAAAGGAGAATATTAAAGTAACAAACTAAAATACTAAGTGGCCTCATGACCTTTTATTTGTGACGACTGGTTTCGGTTTATTAAACCATTATCGAGTACTGTAACTTAGTATGACAAATGAGTTCTCACATATATAATAACACAGCCATTATGCCCTCTAGGTAGGTTGATGAAGACCTTACCTAGAGGGCAAAATGACTATTAATGTATATACAACAACTTTATCAACTACTTTACAGTTTACTAGTGGAAATTAGACAAGAGTTACTTTTTTTATCCTATATTCAATAAATAGATCATCAATCGCGCCACATGCACTGCCTATAGGTTGTAGGAAGTTAATATTAGGACACAGGTTTACGGGAAAAAAGTCTTATTTTGATCCTAGGAATAAGCCCTTGAAATATTTATATTAAATTTTGCAACGCCCTGTATAACTTGCCAAACTAAGTATACGATGCAAAGATACTGGAATATTTCAATATATTTTTGTTCAAATCGAGATATTTATATGGAAAACAATAAGGTATAGTCACCTCATATTCTTGAGAGTCAAGCTTCAATCCATTGTCAGGTTTTGAAGAGTTCATTATATCAATGAGTCGATTTATTTTTTTGCAGTAAATAATAGTGGAATCAATATTTGATGAGATATTTTTATCTCGATATGTTTCCATTGCTACGGCAGTTGTGTTGCTATATAACTGGAAAATGAACAAATGATTAATTTTTTTAGCAAAAATTACTCTAAGTTATTTCTTACTTGGAATGCAAGCCGTGTATTCATTTTCTCTCCATGTTTTGGATAGATATGGCTTGCTGTCAACTTGAATGCCATTTTGAATTCTTTATTAGATTCAAGTTCAAAAAGTTTTTCAAAATGGGAAAACAGAACCCAACCTTCAGGAACCTGAAATACATAATTTATTGATGGTGAGATGTTATAAATAAACAAAATACCGTCATACCTTGAATTTATTTTTCTTCATCAAATTATTCCTCAAATATTTTATGAGGTGGGGAAAATCTGAACACATTCTCAGTTTACGAGATGCATCCATGGGGTGTTCACACCATGGTTGAAAGCTATTTTCTACACTGAGGTGTTTCCACATTTTTCGATTCCAGCTAGCTCCATCACTAATTATAACATCAATGTAGAGCCCTGCATTCTCACAAAGAATGACACACTCCAACATAATTCTGGCCAAAATCTCCCCTGTCACATCACCTCCACTAAGAAAACATGCCAATGCTTGAAGACCATGACCAGCAAATGGTTGGAACATTATGACCAACGCATGGTCTCCAAGATTGTTCTCCATTTTCTTAGGAGTGTATTCTCCCAGATCGACAAATCCAACAAATTTCATAGTTTTTATCGAATTTTTTTGTTTTTGAAATCTTGCATTCATCAACGAGAAGACATCCATGTTTTTCCCATTCCTTCATATGTTTAGTTTTTTCCTTCAGCATAGAAAAAACCTCTTTTTGAAACCCGAAAGTTCCGTCAATGTTTCTAATGTACCTAAAAGAATCACTTCATTTAATATTATAACTTGCGGAAAAGGTCTACTTTTTGGCACTCATTTTAGTGTGTAAAGATGATCTTTTCAAAAGTACATTCCGGGAACATTTGTTCCGCACTGTGTGGAATGTACCTAACTTTGTTGAAAATACCTGTAGTACTTGTCAATTTATTTATTTTATCAGTATGGTTTGGAGTATTTCAATATATGATATGAATTCATAACAGTTCCCTTTTTTTTCATTAATGTTGTTAAACAGTATCTAAATATTCCAGCATATTGATGTATTTCCTTATATTTCTTTTACACTTGCAAAAAGTGTCTCTCCCACATTCAACCGCTGCTGGCGAAACTTCAAAAAGAAAAATAAATATCGTGAAAGGTCAGAAATACATATATTTCATATTTCACATCGACGTTTACATACCTTAAAAATGTGGATGTATCTATTTATTTGTATATTACTCTGATTATTCCTATACAATTCATATTGTCAAAAACTAAAATAAAGTATATTATTATTATATCATAGCGTACTTATTTCTTACACATTGCTTTTCATTTCCATACCGTCAACTTGAAACTCATATTTGTGATAAACACATCTTCAGAAAATATTAAAATTCCTTTTTTTTTCCGAAATTAAAGGGTGATGATAAATGATACCTAAATAATTATCGATTAAACAATTTAGAAATATAGAAAAACTGAAACATGAGAAATAATGAACAGTTTGATGAAAAGGAATCTTGATAAAGATTTGAAGATTATTAGATTTTTTTTTCAATTTATAGATTACAAATGTTTCTTAAAATAACTAGGAGTAATATTACACTGTATATTAAGTTTTATTGATGTTTAGAAATTAAAAAAAATACTATAATTATGTGATACTTGACCAGTATGAATTAGATAAGTCTCATAACTTCAAATGAAATTTGAATTGAAGGGGTTATATTTTTAGGAGTGATTAATTTTTTGGGAAAGAAAGTTTTTGAAAATTGAAAATGAAAGTATGCTACATACCAATTTCTTCAAATGGAGATCTTCACTTACCTTGAAAGTGTACTTGGGGATGGTAATGGTAGAATTTTATTTTCCCTCATGTGGTTATACAATTTTGTGCTTTTAATTTTCATCAATATACAGGAATATATCCAGTCAAGAGTATACCGTTTTCCTGTTTTTTTACATTGACTCGCCTTACAACAAGTTTTTATCATTTGTTGCTGTGATACAGGCAGATCTTTGATGAAATTATCAATTTTTTTCGAGTTTATCAGCTCTTTTTTAATATTCACCACAATAGATTCCAGTTGTTCCTTTCTCTTTCTCATGTACAGTTGTTGTTTGATTTTAATTTTTTTTTGTATTGTGCACTTTTTTTTCTTCGCCTCTTTCACTTTCTTATTGTAGATGAATTTAGAGCAAGAAATACATTTGTTTTTATTGATGGGAATCAAAACTTTACAAGATGAACTCTGACTGTTGCAGATTTTTTCCTCATTTAGTCTTCTCAAGTAATCCTCTAGATTGTCTACGGTGCTTACAGATTCCATGATATCAACAACTCTATGCATTGCTCGATCTTGTATGGTATCAGCAGTAAGAACTACTGATCTCTCTAAGTAAGGCATATTGTTCTCTCCAAGTGCCACTTTAGAAAATACAATTTGATTCTCTAACTTATGAAAACTCCAGTAAAGAGGAAGATCAATGAAAATTTTATCATTCTTGATCAAAGAAAAAAGGTTTGTATTGGTTTCGATGGGGTTAGGAATATGCTCTAGTTGAATACTGCTAGAATTTACCAATAGATGTTTTGGTACAGAGTCTGGTGAATCGGGTGGAATACTACAGGATGGACCAGGAAAAACGTTTAGTGGAAGTTCAGGAGCGGTTTCACTGAAAAATGAAAAAAATTATCAAAATACGTATTTTTATTATAAAAATGACTATCACGTCAATTTCACAATAGAACTTGTCTAAAATCTACATTTTTCATGATGATCTTCTACCACGTATATCCATCAATTTACTTGTCTAAAACATGTTTTACCCTTTAGATCAATACATGTTATTTAATTAAATTAATCAAACTATATAAATGATAACACAATCCTTATCAGATATTTGGTAAACGCTTTATAAAATATTCTTTGAAAAAACTGATCACAGAACTAAACATAGGGATTCAAGTATTTCGGTTGTTCATGTTTCAAAGGGAGTTTTTCCACTGGATAATCCAACTGCAAACTGAAAAATAAAACCAGATATAAAAAAATTAAAATCAATCTTTGAATCTGGGAAAATTTCAGCATCCTTCATCGACAATTTTCAATAGTTCATGTAGTATGATTTCATGACTGACTTCAATGTTTTGGTTGGTTCCCGGGTTTTGCTGTTGTCTTCTTTGGTAAACTCCAAACGTTTAGACTGCAACTACGACAGTCACCTTCAGCGGCGTTGACGAAGTACTCTCCACGACATATTCATTGAAACTAATTTCAGTATCAACTTTATTCTGTAAGATTTAAGATTACTTCCATCAACACAACTGAATATGACTGTCTCAGTTGCAGTCGAATATTTTTACCCAAAATGACCAGGGCAAAGCCAGGAAACTAACTATTACGAAATTAGGCACGATGAGTTCATACATTCAATTCGATTTTAAAAATATTTCATGCAGATTTCAGAATCGAAGTTACACTAAATCATTAGTTTATCTATTCAAAATTATAACTGGTTTCATTGATTGTCCGGAAATTCTCTCCCCTATAACTTTCAACGTTCCACGAAGGTCCATCAGACAAATAAAGCTATTTATTACACCATATCACTTAACCAACTATGGGTATCATTCTCCATCTCCAACATCTAGAATGTTGAGACTTGAAAATAACCACTCTGATAAAATCAATTTCTTCTGTGATGATGAAAATATTTTTAAGAATCTCACTCTTTGCTCATGCAAATGTTTTTCATTACTTTAATTTTGTCCTTCATTAAACACACATAAATGTGTCTATAATAATAATTATAGTAGTAGTAGTATAAGTGGTTACAGCACAAGCTTTCTTTGTTATATAATTTATTGTAAACAAAACTGAATAAATTGAGATCCCTGTAAATAAACATGGACAAAAAACTAAAATGGTATTTGTTAAAATTGGTTTTTCTGTAAACCAGCTGTCGTTCCCCTACGAACGGCAGCCCTCAGAAGTCGAAACTTGTGCGAACAGGGATTAACAAAATCTTACCTCTCAACGTGCGATTCTAAGCTAAATATAACCCTTTGTTCGATAACAACTTTTTCATTAATTTTTTTAAAAATTCCTACTGGCATTTCATTATAACCGTCTCACAAGAAGATTCCAAAAGATAAACCTTTTTTTTATTATGTTCTCAGAAGAGGCTGTTTATAATAATGACAACGTATTTATTATTTCCATGTGTAAGCAGTAAGCTTACACAGATATTGACAAATATGAAATATCAGGAAATAGAGGGTAAAGTTAATGAAGTTAATTTTCTGTGAATCAAGCATTTATAGAAAATGTTCTTCAACTTTACCCCTTTCTTCCACTATCACCTTTTATTTATAGAATGATATTAGCACATATTAGCCTGTATTGAATAATGATGTATTTTTATGAAAGGTATCAAGGGAAAATATGATGTGAAATATTGAACAAAACAGCAGTTGCGATCATTGAAATGAAAAATAATATGAAATGTTATAACTAAACTCCACACATTTGGACAATTTGTGACATATCCCTTTTTCAACATGATTCAATTAAATAATGGTTACATAAATATCTCTTCTCATATTATGTTATCAATAACTTTCTTTAAAGTCCGTTATGAGCCTTATATGAAATTTGTAAACGGACATTGATATGCTTGAGTTGAACTGAAAACAACAACAATCTTTCATCTTCAAGAGAAATGAATGGCATAGAGTGTTTGTTTCCAACTGTGAACTTCTCAGGGTTACCGTTAGAGAACAGCCGGTTGACAAGAAACTTTTTTTGTAGATAGGTAAAGCTAGAAGGGGTTATTTATCATTTCATATATGAATAATTTGATATTTATCATTTTGATAACACCAAGTGTTCTCTCTTGATTTGTATGTGATCAAATTTGCTTTTGATACCTTATTCAACGGATACTTTCCAACTACAGAAATTATTAGTAAACTGGTTCTGGAAATGGTGCACGTTTTCTTGAAATTCGTACAATTAAGTACTTCTCTATAAGTGCACCTTGAAAAAATATACAAATCTTTGATAGGATTTATAGGTAGTGCTGTAGAAACTGAATACTCCCATGCATGATGGTTTGGCACCCTTCAATAGTTTTTTCTCACCAATGAAATGGATGGGAAAATGCTTTGAGCAAATAAAAGCACCATCAGGCAGATATTTCCTAACAGCATCCATCCACAGTTTCCTCTTGTTTTCATCCTATAAATTACAGATTTTGATCAGGTACAATGCACAAATAAAACCATTCAAATCACCAATTGAGAACAAGTAAAGTTAAAAGAGCATACTGTTTGGTTGCTTGGAATTCTATATGCTAACAATTACTACGAGTATATATTTAAGAGAGCATTAGGTTTCTCACCATACATGAGTAGTCTTTTAACCACCCAATAAATTTTTTTTATACAAGTCCACAGTACAACAACACCCTCGAGTTCTACAATAATTTTCCACAAGATTTCAAAAATATACAACATTCTGTTAGGCTTGGGGAACTATTTGTTTGACATGGAACCCTACTCAGTCAGTGATTTTCAAACTTAATCTATGATTTATTAATTGTTGATATAGATTTAATTCTTTGTTTTAAATTTTATGCTGATATTAATATCATGATATTTTAAATGGATATTAAATTTCATGTGACTGTAAACTTACTTACTTCTCATAATAATTCTGTAGAAATTCAATAAATCTATCTGCATACTGTAATATTCATCTGTAGGTATCTATGATTCTATGAGTAGACTTTTCTTGCAACTAGGTATTAAGTTGTATTTAAAAAAATTTAAAGAAAGCATAAGTGAATGTTTATTTTCAATTTGATATTATGATTAAGAAAGTAATGATACTCTAGTAGCAGAAGGTGGATTTGAAAGGGTGAAGGATTATTCAAAATATGAAGTTGGTTTTTGGTGTAGGCTGATACAAACTTAGTTTATCCGTGGTGGATTGACAGTAATTATAAAATGTTTCATTTACCTTTGGCACTGAATAGAGATGATTACTCGAATTTTTACACTGTCCACACAAAATACAGAATTGTCCCATTTTACAAAAAGTATCCTTATACACTATATAAAACTATTCCTTATTACTACTGAAAAATGTAACCAAACTAAAATAACTGAGAACTAACGAACGAAAACTATAATAAAAAATGCGAACAATGTAAAGATTGGGATGACAAAAAATATCAATTTCAAAATACCAAAAGTTGAAAATTCTTTTTGACAATGACAGATAATAATTAATTTGACTGACTCGGCAGGGACTCGAACAATTCAGAATAGCGCCATCTTGGGAAAACTCTCGTAAGTGTTGTTAATAGCAACAGGTGGTTCCTTCAAAAAGTTCAAAACAAAATCTAAGCGTTACCAACACCAGGGTTTCTAGGAATCTTAGTGGAGGGAAACAGTAAACACTCGAGGATAACATAGACAAACAGAACAAGGCAGCAGTGTTGCCAATGGGAATTGTACAAAATGCATACCAACCTGTCGCCGATGTAATTATTCTATTCAATCAACTGTTTCTCTTTCCCCCTCTCTCTCTCTCTCTCTCATTAAATATATCAATATAAAGAGAGATATCCAAAATCCTTGCAGAATATCGAAAGTCCTTACAAATTCCTTGCATATCTTTATTACTGCATTTTAGTTTCTGAATAATCGGATTACTTGCAAATGCAGTAATTACTGGCAAGGTTTGTTTGAAGGTGATTGACAATGTTTCGTGATGAATTTCACTAGTTCGGACTTCCATTGTCTATTATATAAAATGATTTGAAATCCCTGAAACAAGTAAAAAAGAATAATTAAAAAAGAATAGCTGAAAATAACAATTATATTAAGCAACAATAAACCTGAAATGAAATGATAGTGAAATAACCTACAAGTAAAAATATAATAATTGAATAAATAAAAATTAAAGGAATGAAAAAAGAAAGAAAATAATAAAAAATAAAAAAGTGTAGAGATTCCAAGTCACGTTAGTTCACGACGTTTCGATTGTTGGTATCTACAATCGTCTTCGGGTGATGACTGGACTGATTCCTCCGAGAGATGACTATTTTATAGGTCGTTGAAATACTTTCACTTTCTCTACTTTCTATTTTCCGCTTCACTGATTCCGTGAGAGATGACCGTTTTGGCGGGAGTTGGCCATTTTTCGTTTGATGATGGGTTTCCATATGTTTCGTATTTCTACGCTGGCCTGGCTGAATACGTTGTTGGACAACATGTATGCGACTTCCTTAAATTTTTTCCTGAACCAATGTTCCTCTCTGTGCAAGATCTCAGCTTGGGACCACTCGATGTTGTGTTGATGGGTCCAAACATGGTCTGCTATTCCTGATTTGCTGGTTTCTCCTCGCTGTGTGTGCTTCTTGTGCTCGGCAATGCGAACATTCAATGGCCTCTTAGTTTCACCAATATAGGATTTTCCGCACTCACAGGGTATCCGGTAAATGCAATTCTTGGAATCGCAGTCTGCGTTTGGGGGCCTGGTTTTCGTGAGGCTGCTACGAATACTGTTACCGGATCTGAAACAGGTTCTGATGTTGTACTTGGAACCAATTCTTCTTATCCTCTCCGATAATCCTCTGATGTAGGGAAGTGCAAGCACTGGTTGTGACGGCTTCTCTTCCTTGCGAGGCTCCTGCTGTCTTTTAGCCAAAGTCTTTTCTACCATCGCTTTGGAGTATCCAAAGCGGAATGGATACTTGAGGAGGAATAACCTTCCCCTTTCTCCAAAACTAGAGAAAGTTGCTCAATATCTTGAAATATAGAGCTCGAAGCATTTCAAACCAAAACCAACTTGGTTTTTGTACTCAAAATCCCATTAATAGAACCCGAAATGTATTCCTTATAACATTTATATCCTATTTGAATTGAAGGGATTATATTTTTAGGAGTGATTGATTTTTGGGAAAGAAAGTTTTTGGCTTTCTACTACTCCATCTGATACAAAAAAAAGGGATGAGAGAATCTTCCAAAGAAAGGAAGGAAGTAATCAATTTGAAAATAAGTAACTCTATACATGGATGTGTAGATCATACAAAGAAGTAACTTTCAGACATAAACTGGAGGACTTTTTTTCACAATATGGAGTCACGAGAAATATTTTACTTGAAGATGAAAGGTCAGATAGCGATATTTCTAATTTTGAAAGCCAACGTGGATAACCTTCCGTAGTAACATCATCAAGGGTCACCGACTCCGATAGTCATCTGACAGATACCAGTGAGGCTATTGAACAATTAAAGTGTCTCAAAAGTACTATTGGTTTAATTCATAAGAAACCTTTGATGTATGTTGGTATTTCTAAAGAATGATATTTTTTAATTCAGTTGATACATAAACACTCGAATATAAAATTAGAATACATTTTGTTATGCTTGAAAAAAAAATAGATTGAATAGCACTTTTTCAGAACTAGAAGATAATTTTGGATTATCATTATCTTATGCTAGTAAATTATTTTTAACAAACATACCAATAATAGCTAGTTTTTTTAAGACCCTTCATTGTAAACTTGGATAAAAAATTTATAAAAAAAATCTCCCTATTGCATTTAGACATAACTATCATAATATCAGCTGCATCATAGATTGTTTAGAAATTGATATACAAAAGCCATCAAAGACTCTTCATCAGACTCTGACATGGTCGGAGTACAAAAAAGGGAACACTGTAAAATATTTAATATCATGCACACCTAATGGTTTAATTAATTATATTTCTCATGGGTTTGGTGGCAGAACAAGTGATGTTGCAATAGTAGAAAACTGTAACTTTTCAGATGGATTACCTCTGGGAACTTACACCTTAGCTAATAGAGGTTTCAAACAGCTTGAACAGATACTTCATGAAAAGGGTATGAAACTATTAAGACCACCCAGTGTAAAAGCTGGTACAAAATTGACTAAAACTGAAGTTCGCCAAACTAAAATAATTGCTAGCTTGCGAATCCACATTGAACGGGTGATAAGGCGTTTAAGAGAGTTTCATATGTTGAAACAACATGCAGTGATAAATCATAACATACTTCGTGTATTAGATTATGTCATTGTTATTGCATGTGCTCTAATAAATTTACAGGATTCTCTTATTAAATGATATATCATTAAATTTATTACATCACATGCAATAATTATATAATCTCGAAGTATGTTATGATTCATTATCACTAAATTGAAAAATAAAATTTCAGAAGACCTACTTGTCTTATTTTTTTATTTAAAAAAAAATTGTACTATTACTTAGATAATTAAATAAAATAAGAAATACATTCAAAGAGTGTATATTTAAAATGGAAAAACAATGACATATTTTTAACAAAGTGATATTCATAAATTTAATATTAGAAACAAAAATAAGATTTTAGTACCGAATGTAGGCTAGAAAAAAACCAATGACAATTCAACAGTGCTTATTGTAAGTTTATGTGAATAAAGTTTGTTTGAATTTGACTTTAGTTTTTCATTTAATCTTTGTAGTTTCACAGACTGGTACTATGATTAAAAATAGGATATATGTTAGATTTCCAAAAAACTGCTAATTTTTGTATTAGTTCATTAACATAGTCACTATCGTATGTCACTAAAACAATGTGTACATCTTCTGTTTGTTCAAACTTGCTATCAGCAACACAAAAATAACACTTTTTCAAACCAGCTGCATGCATTTGTAACTGTACCTGTGCCTTACATTTTTCTGAGAGAACACCATTTTTTAAGTAATTGTCCTTTGTTTTTGCCTTGGAAGGACATTTTATTTCAATGACTGCATCTTTGGTTATGCCATCAGGGGAGGCCGCAATCATTGGATAATCAGCACATATAAAAAGTCCACAGGAATTGATTTTGTTTTTCAATTTATCTCTCTCTCTCTCTATTTTAGATGGTCGTTGCTTCCTATCGTCAGGCGCATATGACCAATGCTCCTCCTGTTGGTTAACAGGAGCTTCGTCGGGGGGCGCAGCGGTCTTGCACAAAGCAATGCTGCCACCCATTTTTTTTTACTTTTTATAATAAAAAACACAAGTTTTTTTTTTAACAAAAACAATTTGATTTTTTGAAGTCGCCTCCTACTTGGGAGACCTTTTGATAATTTTTCACATATATAGCTCCCTTTACGTGGTTATCCGAACCACTCCGGCCTGGATACCGGCGTGAATAAAGGGGGCCACTTATTCATCACTTTTTTAGACACTCCACATTTCAATTTTAATACGACACAACACAAAACGGAGCCCCACGATAGCACATGGCATTCGCGTACCTTCTTTGTGGACGGACGTTATCAGCACGTCCGTCCCCTACCACGGCCACCACGGAACTTGTTTTTCAATTTGTTTTCTACTATCTTCCGGACAGACAGTTCCAAATTTCTGCCTCTTCTCATGGCATTAGTATCGGGTACTTTTGCACCCATTATGTGTGGCGTACTTACTTGAAAAACAAAATTTCTGCGTCACAACCAAGGCGTGGATTCGAATTCTTGAGATCTGATTGAAAATTCAAGATGTTCTTTAGTAAGCTGAGAGGGCGCCAGCCAATAAATATAATTATATAAATTGACGAGGTCTGGGGATTCAAACAAAATAAATGAAGATATATGAATATATATATATATATATATATATATATATATATATATATATATATATATATATATATTAATCAATAAAAATATGATAACTTGCCAAGAGGTTTGCTACTCTCTTAACTATGAAATATAACTGAATTAGCAAACAAGTAGCAGGAAAATAAATTCACATGAAACACGGAGATTGGTTTCTAATGAAGCCCACAAATATGAATAGGTATATGAACATCAAAATTTCATAATAATTATAACCCAATACTTTTAATCAATAGGAATTGTTCAATCAACAGCTGTCGATTAAATCACAAATAGGTATACAAGAACAATATTTGAGGAAAAGCATTTACAAGTTTAAACGATCAATAAATAATAATCATTCGGTAACAATAATAAATAAAACGCATAGCTTCTTTATTTCAATAGTCCACTTGACATTGAAGGAGAATGTAGGTACTCACTCTGTCTCAAGAAGTAGGTTTTCACGTACTTATATATCCGGAAGGGATGAAATTCCACGAGTCTTCCTAAAATTGCAGACACGACCAGACCGAAATTACTTAAGAAAATTGTCCTCAACCCCACTAGTTAGTGGTGTAACTCGAATCGAATTTCTTATCAAATGAACATCGGCTCTCAAGGTAGACAATCGGACAACGACGTAGCAGGCAGTGAACGATCAAGATATAGATGAAGCCAAATTTGCTGGATAAAGTTGAATTGATTGAAATTGACGTCAACTCAACTGAATCTGATTCTTCTTGATTTTATTCCTTCTTTTAGGCCTGAAACGAGAATATCGTTTCTGCAAATCTACCACAAAAACTAGAAATTGTAATCTCTTGAATGATTTACCTTAGCTTCTTTTCAGGCCTTTGAAGTTAAATAGGTACACTAAGTGTAAAATTTATTTTATCGAGCAGCACCAACCCTTTCTCTGCTCGATGTTTGTTCACTCAAGCCTCGCACTCGCTTCAATCGTCCTCTGTCCACCTGCACGCCATTTCAATTGAACTATCGAAATGTACATACAGGTTGTCCCAGTATCTCATAAATGAACTGTTACACACCCCCTCTGCGTGGATAATACATACATAGCTACATTACAATCATAGCTATCATACATGACAGACCTCCAATTCAAGAATAAATTCTACTACACATGACAATGAATCAGGGCAAAAATATACACAGGGAAAATATCCGGATATTTGAATTAAATTCACGAAACATATTCTTTAAAAAAATGAATAGGGACAGGGTCCTTCATTAGGGGTACCTACGGACCTCATGGTAAACTGGAAAACATGTTCAAGATCGTATGAGTTCCTTATACAAGTCAGATTAGTTCAATAACTCCCACATTCATGCCTCACCACACATCCGTCGCCAATCGTTGCCTCATTCACTTCCTTAGTCACTCGATCAAACTTCTTCCGACTCTCTATAGGGCTTCAGATCCTTCACATGAAACTTTCCACTATTCTTTCCATTTGGTCCCATTAAATCATACACTAATTTTGACACGACCCTTTTTACATTACAAAGAGGTGCCAATTTAGAAGCAAAGTGATCTGCTTTATTGGATGAAACGAAATTTTTTTTCCACACTTTATCACCCACGTGGTAAACATCAGCAGGACGCTTCCGGAGGTTATACTGCCTACTATTTTTCTTGTACGCTTCAGACAACGCTATACTAACATCATAATATATTTGAGGAAGTTTATCAATTTCTGAGCCATACTTTTTCTTTGAAGAGTGCTTAGATCCATGTCTTCAACAGATTGAAGACGTCCGTAATATTCTCCATCCGTCGGAACATAACGTCCAAAATTCAAAAAGGTGGGAGAATAACCAGTGGCTTCGTGAACGGCCGTTCTAAAAGCAAAAGCTATTTTTTGTAATTCTTTATCCCAAGTTCGATGATCAGACTCATCCAAATAAGACCGAATGGCTGTTTCAAGAACCCGGTTAATACGCTCTACCGCGTTTGTTTGAGCATGATAATTAGCATTATAGTGAATTTTTGTTCCATATCTGGCAGCCAAATCCTTAAAGGCGTGAGAAGAAAACTGAACACTATTATCGCATGCTATTATTTGTGGGGATCCAAATACTAAGAATACCTGCTCTTCTATAAACCTCACAATGGTGGAAGCTGTCGCAGCTCTCATTGGGTGTAACAGGAAATACTTAGTGAAGTAATCAGAGACGACTAGAATAAAAGAATGTCCATTTCGCGTTCTTGGCAAGGGACCTAAAATATCCACGGATACATATTGCCAGGGAAAATTAACTTGTTTTGGATAGCCCATGAATCCGGGGCGAGCTGTCGAACTGACTTTTTGCGCAGCGCAAACTCCACATTTTCTTATGAATTTCTTCACATCACGACGTAAACAAGGCCAATAGTACAGTTCACGAATTCTGTTTACTGTTTTATAGATACCTAAGTGAGCAGCCATTGGTGACTCATGCATTTCTCTAAGGACTGACTGTCTCTGTCCTTTTGGAACGATCAACTTCCATTCACTGAAATTAGTCCGCAGGCCAAATGTATAAGGATCATGTTTATAAAGCAATCCATCCATAATTTTCCAATCTGGGTACTTCGCTGGATGATTTGTTATATTATCCCTCATACGGGAGTACCAATTATCTTCTTCGATTTCATTCTTATGGATTTCCAAAATACATGCTTCCACAGGAGCTCGCGAAAGTGCATCAGGAACTACATTCAAGATACCTTTTCTGTGAACTATTTCCATATCATATTAACTGAGTCGCATCGCCCACCTAGCCAGTCGACCAGTAGGGTTTTTCAGGTTGCTAAGCCATAGAAGTGAACTATGGTCTGTTAAAACTGAGAAGCGAACACCATCTACGAATGGTCGAAACTTCTCCACTCCGAATAAAACAGCACAACTCTCCTTTTCCGTAACTGTAAACTTTTTTTCCGCTTCTGTTAGGGACCTAGATGCATATGCCACGATATTTTCTTCTTCTCCATTTCTTTGGGTCAATACAGCGCCTAGGCCTACATCCGAAGCATCACATTGAATACAAAACGGCTTCTTAAAATCTGGGGCTGCTAAAATGAGAGCAGAAACTAGAGCTTGTTTGAGTTTACGAAAGGCTTGATCAGCTTCATTGGTCCATATTATTTTTTGGGATTTTTTTTTACCTTTGAGAAGGGCATTTATAGGAGCCGTAATAGTTGAATGATTCTTCACGAACCTCCTATACCAACTACACATTCCGATGAACCTTTTGACTTCAGTAACTGTTTCTGGTACCGGATAATTCAGCATCGCCTTGACTTTGTCAGGATCTGTTCTCAATCCATCCTGATCGACTACAAACCTAAATATTTCAAACTCGGCATACAAAAAACACATTTTTCTATATTGATTGTGAGATGAGCATCTTTCATTTTATTGAAAACAAGTTTGAGGATTTCCAAATGTTTGGCAAAGTCGGGAGTAGCGATAATGACGTCATCCAAATAGACAAATACATAAGGATCGAGCTCAGGGCCTAATACAGAATCCATCAGTCGTTGAAGCGTTTGAGCAGCGTTACAGAGCCCGAAAGGCATAACGGTAAATTCAAAAAGACCACGTCCCGGAACAACAAAGCCTGTCTTTTCACATGAACTTGAATCCAACGGGATCTGCCAAAAAGCTGATTTCAAATCAACACTACTCAAAAATTTGGTCCCAGATAACTTATTTAGTATATGATCTATGATAGGGAGAGGGGATGCACATTTTTTTGTCACCGAATTCAACTTCCTGCCATCGAAGCAGAATCGAGGTTCACCGTTACTTTTTTCAACTATCAGAACAGGACTAGCCCACGGACTTGTGTATGGTCTAACTACACCGATTGCTAGCATTCTGTCAAGTTCTTCATTTAACTCGTCCAATTTATACGGCGACATAAGATGGTGCCTTTGTTTAATGGGTTCAGCGTCACCTGTATCGAATTTATGGATACATCTGTTAGTTCTGCCAGGTTTGGCAAGCGACAAAGTACGGAATTCAGCTACTAAATTATTCAATTTTTCAGTTTCGTCTGCTGTCAGACTTGTTCTATCACAAATTCGATTCAACGTAGACAAAAACATATCATCATCAACCGAAACAGTGGTCTCCAAGTAGTTCTTGTCAACGAAATAAGAGTTTGTACCAAACTCCACAGTAACATTGAATGTTTTACAGGCGCCTGCTCCTAAAATTAGGTTATGTGATAATGAAGGCACAACTAGAATTTTTATTATCTGGACAATATTGTCTAAACGTATGGGAATATCGACATATCCCTCAATAGACTGCGCTGCGCCATCAGCTGTACTGATAGTTTTATCTTTACAGTCCTTCAACTCAAGATCAAAGAGTGTCAGTATGTACATTCCGTCACGACCAATGACTGAATGACTTACACCTGTATCCAAAAAAGCAACTACCGACCTGTCAAAAATGGGTACCAAGACATAAGGTCGATTATCGTTCTGTTTCTCAACAAACAAAATATTACTTTCATTAGCTTCTTTAGGATTATTAGAACTATTCCTCTTATATGAATGATAAAAGTTATAAACACATTCCAACCATTCTTTCCACTCAGCTGAAGACAACTGTCGGACCTTTTGAGAGCACTGATTCATGGAGGAAGTATGGTCCGAGGGATAACCTCCATTCATCAGTTTTTTGAACATCGCGAACAGTTGGGTCTGATAACACCTTCCATACCACAACCATAACAAATTAACTTTCGCTCTCTCCGCGATTGTTCCGAACCTGCGTTTTTGCAATCTCTTTTACGATGACCTACACCATTACATTCCCAACATCGAATTGCTGAAATTCGATTTGAACTACGAGTGACAGTAGGCCTGGATAACTCGAAAAATTTTCTCTCCTACGAGAAGGCTTCTGAGATCCTCTACAATTTTGACAAACATCAGAACTGGAAGGCTGCGAAGAACAATCTGCACGTGGTGAACAGGTTAGTCTTGACTCTACGGTAGAAATATCATTTCTAGAAATAGGTTTGAAATTTCTCATCATTTTCTTTGATTCTTCCAAAGCTCGGCACACTTCAACTAATCTTACAACAGTCGTAATATTCTGAAGTACTAAGTGGGAATGATATCTGGCTAACACTCTGGACATGAGTATTCTGAGTTTTCTTTCTTCAGAAGGTTTCTCGGACAGACAGTTAAACAAATTTTCCATAACAGAAATATAAATGACTACCGGTTCTTCCTCATGCTGGGTACGCTTTTCAATCTGCCTCCATAACTCGTTGTGGACTGAAACAAACTTTTCATCGGTCTCTTGACGTTGAATATTATGCATAAAATTCGAACCCCGACGATGACATTCAACAATCTGATTCAAGTCTTCCTCTAAAGCAGACACTATAACCTTATTGTCACCCCTATAATTCGAAATTTCAGCGCTCAAATCGGTTGGAATCCGTGAAATCCTGCCTAGAACATGAGTTATTCTACTACGAATACGATTCGCTAAGTCTTCATTCACTCCATCATAATCATTTACCAAGTCCGTAATAGAACGCACACTTTCATCTATTTCCTTCCTTTCCGTGTCATGTGAATAATCAGAGACAGCATAAACTATTCCTGAACGCGACTGATCTTTCTTCAGTTCTCTACGGAGAAATTTTCGCTTCAAATCAATGTCTACCCTATCAGTATTTACGCCGCGAATGGATAATTCATAATTTAACTCATACACTCTCAAATGATTAGGATCCATATTGTAACTGACAGCCATGACTGACATTTTTGAATAAAAAAATAAGAAAAAACAATGTGATTCAATATATTTCACTCTGAACCACTGTACACCCTGTATATGAAGATACGTATATTACTCTGTGAGTGATTTGAATTTGAAAGAAAAAATAAAAATATCTTTCGTTAACTATCAGTTGAGAATTGGGACAGCCTGTATATAAATCGTCTGTGACAACACAATTATCTTCACAAACACGACAAACAGAATAAAAAAAACTTCTATTCGAGCTGAGGATTACAAAAAATTGCAATTACTGGAAAACAAGTTGCTCACTTTTTTACGGTTAAATCGTTTTTATAATACACCTATTTGAAAGTTCCAAAAAAACATTTATTTTGTTTGATAGGAAAGCGGAAAGGTTTTAGGGAAAACAGCTTACTGGGCGCCGGCACTTGTAATTGAAATCAGAAAAACTCATAAGTTGAGCGCCAATTTTGTGTGGCGTACTTACTTGAAAAACGAAATTTCTGCGTCACAACCAAGGCGTGGATTCGAATTCTTGAGATCTGATTGAAAATTCAAGATGTTCTTTAGTAAGCTGAGAGGGCGCCAGCCAATAAATATAATTATATGAATTGTCGAGGAATGGGGATTCAAACAAAATAAATGAAGATATATGAATATATATATATATAATTAATCAATAAAAATATGATAACTTGCCAAGATGTTTGCTACTCTCTTAACTATGAAATATAACTGAATTAGCAAACAAGTAGCAGGAAAATAAATTCACATGAAACACAGAGATTGGTTTCTAATGAAGCCCACAAATATGAATAGGTATATGAACATAAAAATTTCATAATAATTATAACCCAATACTTTTAATCAATAGGAATTGTTCAATCAACAGCTGTCGATTAAATCACAAATAGGTATACAAGAACAATATTTGAGGGAAATCATTTACAAGTTTAAATGATCAATAAATAATCATTCGGTAACAATAATAAATAAAACGCATAGCTTTCTTTATTTCAATAGTCCACTTGACATTGAAGGAGAATGAAGGTACTCACTCTGTCTCAAGAAGTAGGTTTTCACGTACTTATATATCCGGAAGGGATGAAATTCCATGAGTCTTCCTAAAATTGCAGACACGACCATACCGAAATTACTTAAGAAAATTGTCCTCAACCCCGCTAGTTAGTGGTGTAACTCGCATCGAATTTCTTATCAAATGAACATCGGATCTCAAGGTAGACAATCGGACAACGACGTAGCAGGCAGTGAACGATCAAGATATATATGAAGCCAAATTTGCTGGATAAAGTTGAATTGATTGAAATTGACTTTAAGTCAACTGAATCTGATTCTTCTTGATTTTATTCCTTCTTTTAGGCCTGAAACGAGAACATCGTTTCTGCAAATCTACCACAAAAACTAGAAATTGTAATCTCTTGAATGATTTACCTTAGCTTCTTTTTAGGCCTTTGAAGTTAAATAGGTACACTAAGTGTAAAATTTATTTTATCGAGCAGCACCGACCCTTTCTCTGCTCGATGTTTGTTCACTCAAGCCTCGCACTCGCTTCAATCGTCCTCTGTCCACCTGCACGCCATTTCAATTGAACTATCGAAATGTACATACAGGTTGTCCCAGTATCTCATAAATGAACTGTTACATATGGTGGCTTTCAATGACCCCTCTAGTGTATGGCAAACACTTACTTCATGTGCCTTTGAAGCTGAAATACGACCATATCTCATTTCATACCATATGCTGCTTTTGATCTGCTTCCTTGTTGCTTTTTCGATGGTATTGTTGGTAAATTTTCGTTATGTGGACACCCGGCGATTTTGAAAAAATTTTTGACTGTACTTACGTATTTTGATGCGTAGATTACGAATCCGAAAGAAAAAAGCGGCGCTCTCCCTTATTTAAAAAGTTACGGCCCTTCAAAGTTCAGAAAAGGGCAACTTTTTAGCCTTCTTTTTCACTAAATAAACTATTTAAAAACACAAGCATTCATTCAGTAGGTCACCTTTACACCTTATTCCTCCTTCTTTAACACTTTTCACTTCAATAATCAACATTTTTCTTATAAAAAACTTAATTTAAAAACGAATGCTTCTCCTGGTGACATTATTCTATTTTTAGGTTAGTTACTAGTGACATTTCAGAAAAAAGCGGTTGGTATTTGCCGTCGCCTACTATTTCAAATTCGTAATACACCACCAAAAACCAATTTACGATCTAAAGAATGAAGGTAAAAAACATTTGAATTACTTCAGGAATATGGACTGCATCAGTCGTACCAACCATATCATCAACCTTAAAAACGTAAAATACAGTGATATGTAACCAAAAAGCAGCTCCGTACATTTTTTAACATTTTTATTATTTATTTTGAATTTGAATTATTTTGAAAAAAAAGTGCAACCATAAATGCTTCTATCCTAAGAAGATTACTGTTATCTGCTCGCACGAAACTAGGTTCCATTTTAAAATTTAACAAATGCGAATTGGAATGTTCAAAAAAACTATAGCAAAATTAACGTAGAAAATAGTTACAAAATAAACGACGTGTATTACAATATAATATTTACAATCAGCCAGGCAGTTGGTGGTTACTTGCGTGTGACGTCACCCGAAAGATTGACCAATGACAAAGCGTTTCCGTCACAGACTGAATTTCAAAAATGTATTGCATATTTTTCAAAGAAGAAACGGACTGGTTTAAGTTTGACGATAGTCGTGTCACGAAGTGTTCTGGCGATGCATTGAATTTATTGAACCTCTGGAGACACCCTACATTTTGTTTTATAAGAGAGAGGACATTGTTAGATAAAGATCTTCAGATGATGTGGTGCTGCAGGTTTTTCCTGGTTTTCCTGCAGCTGAAAAAGCAAATGCGTCACTGGAATCAATGAAGTCGCCCCGGAGCGCCAATTAATTCTTATTGTTGTTTTTATTTTATTTTTATCGTTGTTTTAATAAAATTTTTCTGTTTATTTCTCAATTAATAAACTAAAAATGTAATAGAAGAAAATGAAATATGGTTTATGCTATTACCTAATAGGATGACCACAATTTTTAGTGTATTTTCAATACTGTCAAATAGCCTATTGAACGCATTGTACGTGACAAAAGGTGACTGGGATTATGCAAGCTCCAAAAGTACAATGTCGTGGTAGAAAAAAAATTCAATTGGACGAGTACCAGAAAAATTTTGTACGCTATACCATTCATTTTTTTTAGAATAAAGCGCCAACCCTCGAATCCATTAGGACAAAGGTACTGGATAATGATCTCATTCCAAAAATGAGCAAAGAGAAGTTGAGGAAAATAATAAAAGAAGATTTAAAATTTATATATGCCAAATGATCCCGTAAATCTGTCTTAATAGAAAGAGAAGATATAGTCTCATGGCAACGGAGATATCTTCGCTCTATAAGAGAAATGCATTCTGCTCACAAAAATATGTATTATCTGGACGAAACGTGGGATTATCACAAAGACATGGACGCCCAACGCTTTTTCTTATCACAGCCGATTAGTAGAACAGCTGCCAACTATGACCACCAGAAAAGCAGACATGCAGAGTTGGTTAAGTCAAAAAGGAGTTCCATTTTCCGAGGACATGGTTAAGGCCGTGCTTATGAGTGTCATCGTGACAGATATCGCTAGTACGTGGTGGATACAATAGCTCGTGCTGAAGGCATCACCATTTTGAGACTTCCTCCTTACCATTGCAAGTTAAACCCGATAGAATTAATCTGGGCTCAAATTAAGGGTTACGTAGCTCGTGAAAACGTGACATATAAAATTAAGTCCAACGTTTATTAGAACTCGCAATGGAACGGATACGGAAAGAAAATTGGGCTAATGCTGTAGCCCATGTGATCAAGGAAGAAGAGAAAATGTGGAGATTGGACGGGATGATAAAAACTGTTTTTGACCAAATAATAATAGATTCAAGTGTGACTGGGGATTCCTCATCGGACGAGTCAATGGATTCTGAAACTTCATAAGCATAACATTGTAGTAGGAACATAATAATTATTTTGTAAAAATTTCTGTTTTTTTGAAGTACTGTATTAGGCATAATAAAAAAATTCAATCAGTTTTACCATTGACACCAGATAGCGCCACCTACTATAACAATTTTCACGTAATTACCTATATGTATAAATAAATAAAAATATTGTTTTGGTACGCCTCTGCAGAGTTGGTAAGAGGATTATCCGTTGGTCACTTCAAATGCGACGTTGCTGATGAATCACCTTCAATTGAAAATTGTTATAGTATAGCAAAATATTTTTACACTCCTATCTAAATTGATGGATGTAGCCGTTACTACGTGGTAGGAGATCATAGGACGAAACTGCAGTAACGTTAGTTAAAAATAAAAGTGGTAAAAAACATAGAAATTTTTATTTCTCTTTTCATTAAATTGATATTTTTTACAGTCAGACAGGTGTTGGACCGCGGGGCCCGTAGCATTTGCTACTCTTATTGCTATACGTTGCTAATCTGGCACTGGGTTGGGCATATTAAGAATCGGAATCATATTTATTCATCACAAAAGAATACACATTGTGTGGTGAAAACTACAGAATATGTAACTTATCGGACTAGTCAAAAAGATATTTGTATATAAAGTAGATTGTCTAAAATTGATAAAATATAGACAATACAATATTTAGTGTTTTATATATATATATATATATATATATATATATATATATATATATATACATGAAAAAAATAAAAAATACGGATGGACAAATGGAATATAAAGTAGGAATATGGTACAACTGCAACAATGGGACACTATTCAGTGATATAAATGAATAAAAAAGAGTATAATAAGAATTACCAAATAGACAACGAATTCAGTTGAGGTTTGTACAACTATAATTTTAAAATATAATCAGGAGCCCAGAAACTCTTCTACGCTATAGAAAACTTTATCACTGAGATATATGTTGATATTCTAGTCCTAACTGCTGACTTGTCACCGCTCATATCTATCAGATTTTTCACCTTATTGAAACATTTTACACCAACATACTTTGGGGGATTTTGACCAATGAGAAGTCTGGAAAAGGGCAGATGAATATTTTCCTCATTCCTTGTATTATGTGTATGTATTTGGTCATTCTTTAAAACGTATTTTCATTGTCCTTTATAAACAATATCAGGTTCGAAATGTTGAGACAAGGTAACGTTAGTATTTTAGAATTTCGGAATAGTGGCTTACAAGACACTGAAGGGTGAGTTTTATTCATAGCTCTGATGATTTTTTTTTGGAACGAAAAACCCCTAGTATGTGAGTTGAGGATTCCCAAAATATTACTCCATATTGCATAGCTGACTGTACCAGTCCGAAATAAAGAATTCTCAGTACATCAGCTGATACTGTATCCCTCAGATTCCTAATAATGTATGTGATTGTGCTGAGTTTTGAATATAAAGTGGTGATATGGTTTTCCCATAAAAGTTTCCTATCAAGCACAACACCTAAGAACTTCATACTCTCTTTGCTTTCTATCGATTTTCCATTGACTGTTAAGTAGATATCATTATCAGGATTCATATTTTCTGGTAAGAATCGAATATGGTAGGTCTTAGCGGTGTTTAGTGTTAGTCCATTTTTACTACAATAGTCATTGATTTTCTTTGATGCCTCATTATCATTCTGTACTAGTTGTTCATTATTTGTTCTGGACATTAAAATATTCGTATCATCTGCATAGAGAATGATTTGATCTGCAGCAACACAGGTGTTCTTTATGTCGCTCGTGAATATTATAAAGAAAAGAGGTCCCAGAATGGAGCCTTGAGGTACACCTTTATGATAACTTTCTCCTGTCTTGGATTTTATGGAATCTAATACAACAGTTTGTTTTTGATTGTCCAAGTAAGAAGTTGCCCAGTCTAGAGCAACACCACGAACTCCTATAGCTTCTAGTTTGAGTCTTGATAAGTTATGGTCTATAGTATCAAATGCCCGGCTTAGATCATAGAATAGGCCAATGAAATTTTTTCTTTCGTTTAATGCTCTATATATGAATTCCAAACAGTCATAAATTGCAGTATTAGTTGATTTATTTTTTCAAAATCCGTTCTGAATGGATGGCATTAGTTGGAAGTTCTCCATATAATCTATCAATCGTGTGGAGTATGATGTTTCGAAAACTTTTGCAATTTGATTTTGTATGCAGATAGATCTATAATTTTTCATTTCGTTTATAGGACCTTTGTTCTTATAAACTGGAATGCATTTAGACTCTTTGATGGTAGGAAATATTCCAGACGTGAATGAATCATTTATTAGTTCACTTGATGGCTGGGCAATAAGTTTACTAGCAGCCTTCAGGACCTTACCATTTATGCCATCCATTCCTGCTGCAGGTTTAGATGTTGTTTTTGAGATGATTACCTGAACTTCTTCAGGTGTTACAGGAGTTAGGAAAAAACTTTTAATGAAATTTATCAAAATGTTGATCAAGATTTGGTTAAGGACTATTTTGAAAGGAATCTATAAAATAATCATTGTCGTTTTTTACACTTATAGAAGGGTTTACCTTATTGTTCTTATTTTCTTTAATGATTTTCCAACTTTCTCTCATTCTGTTGTTTGATTTAAGTAATCGTACATCGTGTTTATGTTATTGACGAATATTAAGAGTAGCGATCCCAACACTGACCTCTTTGGAACCCCGATATCCACGGAGACAGTTTCACAACATTAATTTTTTATTTGTACATAGGCCTTTCTTTCAGTACGATATGACTTCATTCTATTTCTTTCAAGTTGTAGGCTGTCAAATGCCAGCAACAAAATTGCCTGCATCAATATTATAATAGACACATTCCATGAATTCAATTGTTGCTCTTCACGTTGATCTCTCTGCACGGAGTCCGTTTTGTCGAGATGAGAGAATCATGAATCTTTCCTTTCCAGAAAGTCGACAATTCTAACGTAATAGGTACGTTCAAAAATTTTGGAAATAACGTTTAGTATTGTCACCTGTCTATAGTTGTCCGGTGAAGTACGTTCGTTTTTTTTTTATGAATAGGTATCACTTTACCCATTTTTAAGTGGGACGGAAATACGCCTGTGTCGAATGTTGAGTTGATTAGATATAACAAGGGTTCAGCAATGGTTTTTTTCAGAGTTTTTAGTATTTTCACACGTATTTTGTCATTGCCAACTCATTTTATATTTTTCAGCTTGGAAATAGTTGAAAGCATTTCTTGACCACTAACAGTATAAGTAGAAACTTTGCTAATACTTTTTGTAGGCAATGTACATTCTGTTGATTTACTTTGACCGTCTTTGTATGTCTAGTTTTTCCTTCGTTATATTGGAAAAATGAAAATCAAAACTCACTGCTACTTCTGATCAACATTCACGTCATTGATTTTCAAACTATTATTCGTTTTGCTTTCCCTCCTACCTATTTCATTATAAATGATGTTCCATATGGTTTTTTGTTTTTACTTCTTGTGATTATCATCCGCCTATTATGTAATTAGTAGAAACATCAAATAAGAAATAAACCACTTCCACTTCCTGTTAAGGCATGAGAAAATAATACCGTTTCTTGGACTCGTTTATAGGGGTTCTGCGGTGTCATGCTTCAGTAATGGAGCGGAATGAGTATTTCACTAGTTCGGACTTCCATTGTCTAATATATAAAATGATTTGAAATCCCTGAGACACCTTAAAGAGAAGAATTAAATAATGAATACCTGTGATGACTCACCCTAAGACGATTGTAGATACCAACAATCGAAACGTCGTGAACTAATGTGGGTTGTAATCTTTTAACTTTGTATTTTTATTTTGATTTCTTCATTTTTATAAAATTTTTGTTAAATTGTTCTATTTTTACTTGTATTTTATTTCACTGTTATTTCATTTCAGGTTTTTGCTTGATATAATTTTTATTTTCAGCTATTCATTTTTTAATTCTTATCTTTTAGGTGTCTCGAGGATTTCAAATCATTTTATATATTAGACAATGGAAGTCCCAACTAGTGAAATTCATCATGAAACATTGTCAATAACCTTCAAACAAACGGAATTTGGAGTATTATACCAGATAAAGACCATTCATTTTCATCTAGAACATTATATAGGTAATATCGTTGATATAGAATTGATTGCCATTCAAAAAGCACTATGTTTGAAAAAATATCAAAAATAGTATTATTTTCACTAACTCTCAAAGTGTCATTAACAAAATTGTAAGAAATAACATATTTGTTTCGAAATAGATCCTATAACCGCGAATATAAAATTAGTAATAGTTCACGCGCAATAATAATCAAATTTGCATGAATTTCTGAACATGGAGATATAGAAGGAAATGCAAAGGCAGACTGTCTGGCCAAAATAGAAATTTCATTGAATGTTCCAATTAATATTTTTGTATGTATAAAAAGTGATCCTTCCATATAACCATTCGAAAATTTGACAAGAAAACCATAATCATTAGAAAATAGATATTATAACATGGTTCAGAACATATGCCAAAATTCATGGCGAATATTCATCAAAAGTATGGTAGTTTTCAGTCCTATTTGTAGAACGTAGACACATCGCTACAATCATTAACCCTGCTACCGCACACTTATTTTTCAAGACACAAATTGCACATTGGGGTCTCAAAAACCCAATAAATGAAATGGAGTTTTTTCAAGTTGGTAATATTTTTTTATTGTTTTTACACATGGAATTGTTGAAGTGGTTATTTTAGAGAGTATACAACATATTGAAAAGTAGTTTAAACAAATATTCCATTCTTGATAATATCAAATTGAAAAAAAGGAAAAAAAATTGTAACAAAATGTACGATTTTTTAGAAATTCACCAAAAAAAACAAAAACTAAAATTTTCGAATTCTAAGTATACGAAACGTTTTAACTAAATATCATTCTGTTATATTGTGCAATTGAAAAAATTATAATTCCTCAAGTTTTTCTTAGTCAGTCTAATGAATCAGGCTGATAAATCAGCCTCACAGCTCCTACATACCATTGCCCTGTGTTCATTACAAAACGATTTATGGCACACGCTACAATGCATATTTGTTTTTCTGTCTTTTTTTCTGTCGCAAAAACTACAACGAACTTTTCGTCGCAAATTTTCGTCATTATTTGGTGGTGAATCTGGCACAGGCTCATCCAAGATTTCCATTATCTTTTGACGCAGTGATCTTCTAAGCGATGGCAACCGTAGTCGTTCCCTGAGAAATGGTATTACCAAGGACATTCCCAGCTCTTTTAGGAAATTCCTGCGTGTCCGAGTTTTTTTTCTGCCCAATCTTCCTTAGCAAAGGTAAGCAGAATCATCGAATTGATACCACTTCCATCAAGCATACCATAAAACACTCGCATAGGCCATCTATTTGTTTTTCGTGCTGTGGTATATGAATGGCACAACTGATCGAAGGTGTCTGTACCACCTTTGGTTGCGTTGTATGTCTCAATTATCGTTGGTTTATTTGTCTCGTGATCAATGGAATCGTCATGGTGTAAGGTAGAAATTAGAATCACGTTTTTATTTTGCTTGGGTGTGAAAGAAACTAGAGTTTTGTTATTATCGAAAGCGAATAACGACGACCCTACTTTCTTTTTGGCCAAGAAACTAGGCGGAATTTCTCTTTTGTTTTTTCGCAAGGTTCCTACCATTGTAAGCTTATATTGCTCAGATAGAAGGTTAGCCAATGGAATCGAAGTGAACCAATTATCAAAAGTTAGGTTGCGATTGGTATTGTGTATGGGTTCGGACAATTTTCTAACATAATAGGTTGGCACACTTTCATTATTTTCGCAGTTCACTTTGCCCACATAAAGAATAGCATTCAACATGTAATAGGTCTTAGCATCATTTAGCATTAGTATTTTCAAGCCGTATTTATCGGGTTTGCTGGCCATATAGATGCGGAAGCTACAACGGCCACGAAAACTCATCAGTTGCTCGTCTATTGTGCAAAATTCATGGGGTGTGTAGTATGCCTTGCAGTTGCTTATATAAACATCCCATATTTGTCTAATTGGAGCAAATTTATCAGTCTGACGTCGTATATGTCTATCAGCCTTGTTATCACAGCGTAAGTTAGTAGCTAAAAACTGAAATCTCTGCTGGGACATGGTTGTCCGGAAAATTCCAATCCCAAAAGCAAGGGACCATAATTCTTCTGTGCTGCAATTTGAGACACGCAAAGCTCCCGCTATATAGAGAAGACCAATGAAAGCTCTTACCTCAATAACATTTGTGGTTTTGGTGTAGCTGAGTTTGTTAGTCTCATCGTGGTTTCTCTCAATTTGTTCATTGGTGCGTATGGTAATTGTTTCAATTATATCTTTACTGATAATCAAATTCCAAGCTTCTAAAGGGGTTTCTACTTTTCTAGCATCACCTTTAGCACCGGGCAAATGTAAAACAATGTTGTCAGCTCTCAAACGACCTCTCCTCTGAGGAACTATAGATTACCACAAGTGGTTATTTTTACCTCTTAGGACGCTTTTATTTCTCGTTTCTCTTGGACGCCTTTCTTGTTCATTCTCACGAGCATTGTTTTGTTCACTGCTATTTCCACTAGCTTGTTCACTGTTATTCTCACCAGCTTGTTCACTTTCATTTTCACTGTATTCTTCATTTTCATTGTCACTGTTTTGTTCATTTCCACCACCCTGTTCACTTTCACAAGCACTTTGTTCATCGTCTTCCTCATCTTTCTCCATCTCATAATCGTTTTCGCTATCCGAAAATTCTCCAATTTCATATCCATTTTCATGATCTGGATTGCTCCAAAGATTATCTACAATCTCCTGCAGTTCCTCCTCTGTTAGCGGACGAGTATCGTTTCTTTTATGCCTCGACATCTTCCTTCAAAATGATAGATAATAAAATTTCTAATAGAAAGTATGTAACTTAATCCTGCACACTGGGGTCTCAGTAACCCAGGAGCAGCTAAAATCAAAATTTACCACTTACCTAGGAGCGATAAAATATTGTGCGTCCTGCCTCACTCGTATACAACTGTTAACTGAATTTACATGGCGCTGGCCCAAGGTCACGATCGAAAGCCTGCTTACAAGGTAGAATATAAAGGGCACGTGGGTTTTCTAGACCCCAGTGTGCAGTAGCAGGGTTAAAATCAAACACCGGACATTGCCTTACGAAGGAACATATAATAGGAGTTGAAAAATCTTTATACCACAATTGTGATAAAATTGAATAGCTCAACCATACTTATATTTTTTGAATCTCATATCAATACTACAACTAATTTTTATATACATCGGTTCATTTCGGATTAGAACCAATACTATATAATTTTCCAACATCCAACCACATTAATTTATAAAATCCCTACTTTTAGTTAAAGTTTCCTTTTCTTGGGTCTTAACCGAAGCAGGGGTTATGGGATGCTGCGCCGCTGCTACGAAGAGAGAAAGGCCTATACCTTACTTAAATGTACCAAACCTTTACACCACAACACTAGAAAAAAAATTAACTGAGAGGAAATCGTATGGGCTACAATATGATTATTAAGAATCAGAAAAAGTTATAATCCTCCTAATGAGCTGACAGATGCACCATAAGGGAGCAGAGTCAAAAAGAGAAAAAAAAAATAAGAAGAAAACCTTCTAACCTAACTAACCTCGAATCAGATTAGAATTTATTTGTACAACTATGAAATTTAGAGCTTTGATTGTCGATCCTGCCGCTATGCGAGATTTTATGAGTATGTTTTCGAAGTACTAAATAGTTCGCTGAAATGAATGATGCCTTTTCAGATATAACATTGAGTTTATCGAAGTTTTCGAAAGATTGTGTCATGAGGATAACAACAAGAAGGGTATACTTTATTATTTCAGAGGAAGATTGTGGCCCTAGAAGACCATTAGTCTGGTGTGAATTGCCTGTAAATTTTTATTTCAAAGAATTCAATGTTGTTGGTGTCAATACTGAATATAATGAAATATATTTGGAGTTCTCCACAGGTAAATAGATATGTAGTTCATAGCTACAGCTAGGGATCTGTAGTAATTTTGACAGGACCCGGGGACCGTAGAAGATAGATTTATTTATATATTTGGTGAATATATATGTGTATATATACATACAAAATCGAGAAAGGTTAATGCAGTCAAGCTGCTGGAAAATAATTCCATGAAAATTCCCAAATTTCTGCCACCGCAGTTGTCGGTTGATTGGTCAAACCACCAACACTGACATAAAAACTTGGCAAGTTGACTTGGGTGTCACACCAATAGGTGTTTCCACTTATGTCTCACTTGCGTTTATGCAGTTATTTCTATTAAGTACTTTTCTTGGTTTTTCACATTTTGTCTTCAATCGAGGATCGCCTGCCTGGTACTGACGATGCCCAATAGGCTGTCTACCGGTGGCTCTTGAATTGAAATCAATATGGGAATGATCAGAATGGTACTTATTTATTTATCTTTATATATATATTCCTAGGCATCATCTAACATCACCACGTAGGCAGCTATAGCTACCTGCGTGACTTCCGGGACTAGGATATCAATACAGAGATACAGATGTTATCGGGTGTGTATGAAATACATCAAAGGGGGAAATTCTTGGACAGAAAACTCAAAAAATGGGGGCAAACCGCGGACACGTGTTTCTGGCTATTGGCCTCATCAGCGCGGTGCAACAAATTGTTTAATTTTTTATTTATATATATATATAGAGTAGGAAGTAGGAAGTGAGTCACTTCCATTGAAAAATTACAGTTGAAGTGAGGTCCGCGACAAAGTGAGGATCAATATACGGACCTCACTTTATTTAGTGAATCAAATAGTTCTAATGAGTGTCTCACCACAAGATATTGTCATTTAGCAAAAAAAAAATCAACTTTTTCAGATACCTAACGGTGTCGAGTGCGGAAATGTACTGTTTCCGTACTAGTTAGGATAATAATAACATAATAACTAATACAAACAAAAAAACTAAAGTACGATAAATGATTTGGTAATGAATTTACAGAAAAATGAATAGTGAATATTTAGAATGTCTACCTCTTTCAATAAATTCTATAGAAAAATCCGGAGCACTACGGAATTTCGCTATATAATTTAGTTAAAAAATCAGGTAAAAATGACAATGAATATATTCTCTATGACATGTCAGTAATGAAATTCTGAGTGACCAACATAAGGTAAGATATAATTTGTGAATTGTGAAACAGATATTAGTTATAAGTTACAATTCTTATTTTCTTGGCAATAGTTTTTTCGAAAACTCACTTTCAGTTTTTGGAGGTATGATGTTGTCCAGATTGAACATAATGAAGTGGAGATTAAAACTTATTAACGGTGAGGATTTTACATTTTTTTAATGTTGATTGTTTTTGACGATGAATACGTCATATCATCATCGATTATAACAACCAAAGTAAAAAAGGTTTAGAATATTTCAGAACAGAAAAAATTTGATCTGGTCGAATCAATATTTATTTCAAAGAAGTATTCTTCAATTTGAGAACTGCTAACAATTGTCCAATCAACCGTCGACAAAATTACTAATGCACACGTAGTATGAAAAAATAACATGAATGAAACTACAACGTGGGTTAAATAATATAAAATGAAAATTAATAAAATTATTTCTTTTTTCTATAACAATTGTAAACGTATTCTTTGATTACAGCCCAGTTTCTATATTCAATTAGAGATATTTTTTTTCAATTCTACCACTTCTTTTTTTTTTCGGAGCAATATTTTCTTCAATGTGTTTTGCCAAAACCTTCTTGACTATTTCGTTTTGTTCCTTAGACCAAGTTTGTTTTGAGGTTTTTTTTGAAACTGTGCGTATCTGATGTTCTCAAGATATTAAACTGGTTGAAAATGGAACCAACTTTAGCCTCTTTTAGTATTTATTATTCTCAAATGAATAGAAATGAAACTTGTGTTATAAAATATCGGTTTTTGTTTTTGTTTCCCTTCAATAATATTGTTGCATATTCAACACATATTTGGGACTTGAGCTTTCTCAACATTTTTCTTATTGAAATTTTGAAAACTTTCCGAGAAAATTGAACAGTTTGATTTTAATAGTTCAAAAAATGAAAGGACAATACTGGAAAGTGATTTGACTCATTTCCAGCATATACTCAGAGATACGGATGATATTAAAAAGAGCTCAAAATATAAATAAAATTAATTGCAATATTTTTTAATATGGGGTGATTTTTTCGAAAGGAGCCACGTTTAATATCTTCAAAAATAAGACAGTGATGTAAATTTCCCGAAACACGTATCTTTTCATGAAATATCATGAGGTATCGTTAAGATGCGTATCACTCACTCCTCTACACACCTCCCTCCAAAATATCAAATAAAATAACTCCATATGTGACACCTATCGGGTAGGTGATTTTGTCAGGAATTTAACGATGATTTTTCAGGGTTGATTTCTGATTTACTCTGAAGAAGGACTCTTGAAGTATAAGTGAACGACCCTCACAAAAACGTATATAACAGTTATTTCCATTGTCAAACTTTTAACAGAAAACAACTTTTGTTTCGTATCACCGTTGAATTATATCTGTTGGATTTTTGGCAAAGTTTCTCACAAGAAACACTTGAAAATACTTTCTAAAACACACCGCCAAAAATGTTTCACTAAACAGTTTTACAAAAACGCAATACGTGTTTCGTTATACAATGGCTTCTTCAGGCGTATCTTTACTAACTATATTCTACATATTCAATGCTTAATAAACCTGATTTTACAATTTGAAATACCTACATTTCAAGTACCTGAGTTTTACCTGAGTTTGTAATGAATTAAATCACCTGAGCTTTTGTCCCAGTTTCCACATTTGAAAAAATATTTAGTAACAAAGAGTTATTCAATTCTAATTGATTCAGTAAATTACCAGAATTCTTGAATCTATTGATTTCTAAACATTCTAGAAGATTGAGTTTCAAACTCTTCTCTTATAAATGTTAACACGTCGTATTCATGACTGTACTCATGTCCTTCTGCTGAAAGGTGGTTTGTAAATGTGGAATTGGTCTTTCTATTTACAAAATTACTTTTATGGTCTTCAATTCTTTCAGAAAATGTTCTCCCTCTTTGGTCAATATACAGTCAATATACAATATACAAAAAACGGGCAATATTATTGGTTGGTTCAGCCAAATATGACAATGTCCTATAACTGACGTTATCGCATCTTAAATTTGGGTAGACCTGGTCCATGGCTTGCTTTTGTAGTTTTCTGGAAAGAATGGAGTCTATAATATCTACCTTATAACCGTTGTTGACCGCGATTTGTTTGATCAAATTCAGCTCCCTCTGGAAATTACTCTCAGATAGTGGAATATTCAATAGTCTATGAAGCATACTACTGAATGCAGCAACTTTATGATGGTAAGGGTACGTGGAGGAATTATGTATGATAATGTCCGTGGTAGATGGTTTGGGGAAAATGGCAAATTCATGATTATTGTTATTTTTCGTAATCGTAAAGTCAAGGTAATTTTTTGAATCATCTACCTTCCTCTCAATGGTGAATTTTATTGACGGGTGGATGGAACTGACATATTCAACGAACTTGCCTAATTGCTTATATGTAATTTCATTATTCACTAGTGATTATTGGATATCGTAATGCTGGAAGAAACACTTGCATTATAAATATTATATAATAGTTGTAGACAAACTGTAATTTCTATTTGAATTGATTCATTACATTGTAATTTCATTTCACGTTTCATTGCCTAATATAACTGATATTTTCAGCTATTCATTTTTATTTAATTCGTTCTTTCAGATATTTTAAATTATTTTGAAATCATATTATACCTACCGAACTAGTAAAGTTCATTTATTATGTACATTGAAATTTTATTACTCATTGAACCTTATTGAAGACTATTGTTTTCGGGAAAGAAAGTTTTTGGCTTTCTACTACTCCATCTGATACAAAAAAATGGATGAGAGAATCTTCCAAAGAAAGGAAGGAAGTAATCAATTTGAAAATAAGTAACTCTATACATGGATGTGTAGATCATGCAAAGAAGTAACTTTCAGACACAAACTGAAAGAGAGTTCTCCTGAAACAGCTACTTTCATATAAACATTGAATTACACGAAAGAAAAAAAATTCTTTCGAAACAAATACTTCTATATGAACACTGAATTATACAGAAGATACTTTTCTCTATTCAGTTTGTATATCGAACATTTGTTGAGGAATAAGAATCAGATATCATTCACATGAGTTCTACTTTGAATGAATGGTAATAAATTGTACTCACATGGAACACTGTCACCCTAACTGGTATACACCGTGTTTCGCCTTAAGACACTTGCTCTAAGGCTCTTCAGTACCAAATTGGATAACATTATAGAAAATACACACACTTCATTCATGAATTACGATTTTGAATGTCACGAAATAAGCTTGATCTGCTTATGTCATCGATGACATCGTAATGACATTCATTCACCTATTTGATTTAATCCCAGCCATGAGGAATCTTATTTGATTTGAAAGGGTTATATTTTTAGGAGTGATTAATTTTTGGGAAAGTTTTTTGGCTTTCTACTACTCCATCTGATACAAAAAAATGGATGAGAGAATCTTCCAAAGAAAGGAAGGAAGTAATCAATTTGAAAATAAGTAACTCTATACATGGATGTGTAGATCATGCAAAGAAGTAACTTTCAGACACAAACTGAAAGAGAGTCCTCCTGAAACAGCTACTTTCATATAAACATTGAATTACACGAAAGAAAAAAAATTCTTTCGAAACAAATACTTCTATATGAACACTGAATTATACAGAAGATACTTTTCTCTATTCAGTTTGTATATCGAACAGTGAGTACAATTTATTACCATTCATTCATGAAATCGTACGAGGATTGATGTCAAAAAATTCTTGAAGATTGAGTTTCAAACTCTTCTCGTCTAAATGTTGCATGTCGTATTCATGACTACTCATATCCTTCTGCTAAAAGGTGGTTTGCAAATGTGGCATTGGTCTTTCTATTTACCAAACTACTTCTATTCTCTTCAATTCTTTCGGAAAATGTTCTCCCTGTTTGGCCAATACACAGTTTTGGGCAAGAGCCACAATTCAGCTTATATACTCCTGATCTATCCGACATCGAAGTTTTGTCTTTATTGTTTTTAATATCGCGTTTCGAATTTGGGTAGACCTGGTCTATGACTTACCTTTGTAGTTTTCTGGAAAGAATGGAGTCAATAATATCTATCTTACAACCGTTGTTGACCGCGATCTGTTTGATCAAACTCAGCTTCCTCTGGATTTTACTCTCAGATAGTGGAATATTCAATAGTCTATGAAGCATACTATTGAATGCAGCAACTTCATGCTGATAAGGGTGTGTGGAAGAATTATGTATGATAATGTCCGTGTAAGATGGTTTGGGGAAAATTGCAAATTCACGGTTATTGTTATTTTTGTAATGGTTATATCAACGTAATTTATTGAATCATTTACCTCCCTCTCAGTGGTGAATTTTATTGACGGGTGGATTGAATTGAGATATTCAACGAACTTGCCTAATTGCCTACCTGTAATGACTCCAATATTCACTAGTGATTAATGGATATCGTAATGCTTAAAGACACACATGCATTATGAATATTCTATATAATAGTCGTGGACAAACTGTAATTTCTATTTGAATTGAAAACATTCGATGAGCTTCCGTGAAGCATCATATTTGGCCTAATACTTGCTACTTTCTATAGAAACACAAACACATTCAATAAATTGATGGATGTAGCCGTTACTACGTGGTAGGAGATCATAATGAAAAGAGAAATGAAAATGTCTATGTTTTTTATCACTTTTAATTGTAACTAACGTTACTGCAGTTTCTTTCTATAGTGACATTCTCAAACTAATACAATAAACTTTTTTTATTGTTCATTCCCATATTGATTTCAATTTAGGAGCCACCGGTAGACAGCTGTTTCAGCCTATTAGGCATCGTCAGAACCGGGCAGGCGGTCCTCGATTGAAGACAAAATGTGAAAAACCAGACAATACTTGATAAAAATAGTTGCGTGAATGCAAGTGAATCAAGTGGAACCACCTATTGGTGTGACACCCAAGTCAACTTGCGTTCACGCAGCTATTTTTATCAAGTACTTTTCTGGTTTTTCACATTTTGTCTTCAATCGAGGACCGCCTGCCCGGTACTGACGATGGCCAATAGGCTGAAACAGCTGTCTACCGGTGGCAAAAATTATTTGTGTTTTAATACAATTGTTAATGACAAAACACAAGCACTGCAGAAAATCTTTAAGGCGCTCTCAGAGCGGTTCCTGTGGGAAAGTAGCGATTCGTATTGGATTTGAATCTCTAGAGATTGAATCCATTTGAAAAAACGTTCTCAGGAAGTTTATTCCACATAAACGCAGTTCTCCAGATGAAAGAGTTCTTAAACAGTGAAGTTCGAGGTGTACTGAGTTGAACCTCAAAACGATGAGCAGCAACATTCCGTCGCGTATTTCTTATATGGACCGCTCTTGGTTGAATCAAATGTGCCAAGTCACTTGAACCCTTCCCCTGAAAGTATTTATAGAATAGAGAGACAAATCTCCAACCCTTCTTCGATGTTCCTGAGCTTTATAAAGCATCAAAAGTTTCTTAGGTGTGTACAGTTTTCTGGTTCAGAACAGTGTTCTCAGCTTTTGAGAAGCAGCCTTTGCAATTCCAGCGACATATTTGTGCCAAGCCATAGTGTCCATTTTAACCCCCAACAAACTTATCGAAGCAGAAAGGGGAATTGACCTGACATTATATCCGGTTCGGAGACATTTATCTTCTTGAAGGAAACCGATGCCTGGATTTTTGTGGCTTCGAATTGAATCTGGTTACTTTCATCACTTCTAGATCCTCATTAAGATATGTAGCCTCCTGCTGCCGGTGAAGACGTGCCTCCGTAGTCGATGTCCTGGAATCCGAATGGAATGACGAGATAAGTGTGTTGTCGTCAGCAAACCAATATATCATCAATTTCATCAATTTCATCAATAGTTCGATTGTTTTTCGTTATAATATGCAAAGAATACTTTCTAAACATAAAGGTCGATATGGCTTTTTCAAACCATGTGACGCAAACGGTGGAAAGCTGTATGGTCGACCTTGTATTGATAAATCATTCATACAAACATATCGAACTCTCAATTTGAGATGATCTTTGTGCAGATGTTATCATTGGACATAATATTATTGAAGGTCACACTGCAATTGAAGTTATTTTTCGTGAACCAATGCTCGTGCATTGGAGAACAGGGGAGGCTAAAGTCATAAAGACTATATACAAACAGAAAAGTCCGCCGGAGGCGCGAATTTTTTTATTTTGTTGCACGCTTTGCTTAATACTAAAGTTAGATTTAAAATGTCTTTCTGTAGAACGAGGATTTTTTTTAAATCGGAATATCCTATTTTAGACCACGGTATTCTGTTTGTACGGAAAATAAAACACAGGGCCAACAAAAAAGTTTTTCTCGTTTAATGGAGCCGGTTAACCAATTGCATTTATCGTACCAACTAATATTAAATCCTCGATTTTGTCGATTATCTGACGCTTTAATTGAAATCAAATTTGGTTGAGGCCTTCCCAGAGTTTCAATAATGTAAAATTTATTATCATAAGATGAAGACTTGAAATTATTTGTCAGCAACCAATCGACTATATCATCAGATTTTTTAATTTCGTCCAACTTATCCATAATAAATGAAAAAAAAACTTACCGAAAAGTGAAAACCTGAAAACACTTCGAAATTGAAAGAGAACACTTTAAAGACACAATAAAAAATATTACCAAAAAGCACTGCTATAATACAATACTGTCTGTTTTATACACAAATAACAAATATCATCAAGAAACACTAAAACGATTTACCGAAATATTTTTCAGTCCCGGTCCGTCACGGCATCCCGCCCGAATAATTAAATAAAAAACAAACGCAGTCGTACACTAACAGAGACCAACTGGAGGCTAGCCTCCTCTAACGCTATTATTTCTGCAACTGAAATTACAAATCGGGACGTATGTCTCTGGCTGGATCGGTCTCGTGGAGCCTGTGTTTTTTAAAGCGGTCGGAGGCTTGGCTCCCTTGCAACGTAAGGCATTTATTATTTCGGGTTGATGGTTTATTCGTTATTCGTTCGCAGGGCGGTGCGTTTGAATTTTGTTGATACAGGATACAGTGTGGTACGTACTACGTAGTGAGTGATAGTGTTTTTTCGGGCATATTATGTATTTATATTAAAAATGAATGGTATGATACCCAAGCATTTTTAGAAAAAAATAATCATACGTATTTTTCAATATCTTTCAATTTATTGCGATGAATAGCCACAAATTTTATGGGGAGGCTAAGCCTCCCCTGCCTCCTCTGACGAGCCGCCGCTGTTTAAATGAATATTTTCGAAGATTGTACAGATTTAAAATTCACCGGTGGCGCGTGTCTATAAATAGCGCGTGGAAGGACGCGTTCTGCCCTATAGTAAGTCAGTGTTTTGCGAAGTGATCTCGGTATTTGTGAGTTATTTGCGTTTCATTTCGCTAGTTAAATAGATGTAAAAAGGTTTGTCGTGTACGGTTGAACTTCCTAGAGTTCTGGAAATTCTTGAGTGAATTAAAATTCTTTCAAGGCACTGTTTCGCGAAGTGTTTCGGTATTAGCAATTATTCGTAATTTAGTTAAATTCAGGTGAAAAGGAGTCGCGTACGAATTCTGAAGTAGGTCAGTTGAATTTTCTATAGTTCTTGAAATTCTTGAGTGAATTGAAATACGAGGTATTTCAAGGCATAACATTTTATTTGATCCTCGAAACAGTTCTGGTATGTCTTGGACCTATCTCAGTGATTTGGTTTTCATCACCTCAGTCGTCGCAAAACGCCGTCTTTTCATGGATCTCTTTAATCTTGGGAACAGCAAAAAGTCGCAAAGGGCCGAATATAGTGATTACTGTGGCTGAGACATGATTACGGTGTTGCATGGAATGAACCAACCGATATGCCGACATCCTTAGCAACTTCTCTAATAGTGATTCGACGATTCTCCATAATTTTCTTCACTTTCTCAACATTTTCATAGGGCGTCGTCATTGACACCTTCTCGACCTTCTGTGAAAAGCTTGTACCACTTTTCTGAGTCAGTGCAATTACTGCATGCCACTGTCAACATTTCAAGTGTTTTGAGCATATAATCACTTTTTTTTAATTTAATGCAAAATCTTCGATCCATTTTTTTTCGATTGCGAAAAATCGCCGAACACGCAAAACACTTTCAACTTTTATGCTTCTCAGCAACAAAATAAACAGTTGAAACTGTGAACATATGTTCGAGACGCGTGTACCAAAACAAAAAAAAGCCAATCGAATTTATGAAGCCCGTGAAGTTTAAAACATTTACCTTATTTTTTTAACAGTCAACGTATAAGAGTAAATAGGCTGCAAGAGTTCTGGCTCATTCCTTATGGAAATTAACATGGAAAATGGCTAAGGTCCATTCTGCAATTTTTGGTTCCTTTCAAGGTCACGCGTACGGCAGAGAATGGCGAGTACACCAATCAGAGCGCTCCAAATTGTCACGTGACCCAGATGCATCGTCGCGAGTACACCACACTGGCGCCACCTATGAGTCACTAGCTGAACTATCTATTGGTTGAAGAAGGACACTGTGAACACTAATCCTAGCGCCACCTATGAGTCACAAGCTGAACTATCTATTGGTTGAAGAAGAACACTGTAAACACTAGACATATGGGTGTTGTCATGCGACGCAGTATGCGCAGTTGCCGGTTTTATGATGTCTGTCAATACGGATCGGTGTCTGTGCAACTGTCAAATGTCAATGAGGGTGCAGGACGGTGTCTGTGAGGGGGAAACGTGTGACGTCATCGACGCAGGATGGAACGAGTATAGTAGCGATTTAAGCGTAGAACTCCGCCCCTCGGCCCCCTTGGTACTCCACCTAACCTATCGGCCCCCTTGGTACTCCACCTAACCTATCAGCTCCCTCGGCCCCCTTCAGTCACGTGATTTTAATTAAAAAAAGTTTATAGTTATGAGATTCGAACCTGGGTCGTCCGCGCCGTAGACATTGTCCTTAGCCTCTACACCATCGTAAGATATTGAAGTTAACTGCGAATGTTGGGTATTTACAGCGTTAGTTTTGTCGGGACCGAAATTGACTCATTCATTATACTTGACAGCATTTTTATTTTTGATTTCCATAGAATGTAATTGTCATTATCATATTGAAGATAGGAAAATATACTTAGATTTGGGAAATAATTAATATTTCATGTAAAGAGGTGCATGTGTGTGTAAGAGCGAGAGGCGCGTGTGACGTAATCGATGCACAAATTTACGTGGCTTTGCGTATATTGAGAGATTCATTTGAATAATTTATCGTACAGAATTGTTTCATGTCCTGTTATCAGTAACCGCACAAAAATAGGCGCTCGATTCATCGATACAAAAGTATATGGAAACACCAAAGTTATAGAACACACAGAGTCATCTATGAGTCACTAGCTGAACTATCTATTGGTTGAAGAAGGACACTGTAAACACTAGACTCATAAGACGGCATCTGTCAAATGTCAATACATGCCAGCATGGCAGGTTCGGCGTTGCCAGTTGTACAATAAATCAATGGTTATGGAGTAATGTAGCGTTGCCGGTTTTGGAATTAATCGTGAACGACTCGATGAAAATTGGAAGCGTGAAAGTGATATATTAATAATAATGAATCAGATTAAAGAAAAAATATGACAACCTGCGATCCGTCATTGTATACGGGGTGTCTCAAAATACATCATTGAAAACAAACATGACGTCGAAGTGTACAGGGTGCGTCAAAATATACCATTTAAGAAAAAACATGTCGGTTCAACAGAAGTCTAGTATTCCAACATGCCAAAAGGGCACTACGTCTCGTATCTTTGTTAACCAAGTTAGCATCATCAGGAGAAAGAGGAGATCCAAAAGTGTCGTGAGGTTAAGCGTTGTGGACTCAACGTGAGGGCAATGGGAGAGCGAAGTATTCGACAATGACATTTCAAAATACGTTGTTTTGCATAAGTTTCGAAAGAAAACGATGTTCCGTACGTCGTTGGTAAACAAAAATTAGTATTATAATGGCTTTTAGAGTATACAGACGTAAAGTAGAGGAATTTGAGAGACATGTCCAACAAATAAGTAAAGATATTCAATTATATGAGGAAAAGAAAATGGTTCTCAAGCAGTTGAATAATTTATACATTCAAGACAAAGTGTTCCAGCCTCAGAGTGTAGAATATGTCGTCAACGATGCTGAAAAACAAATTTTGTACTTCCGACTAAAATAATTTCTGTTCAATATGTAAACGAATGTGGGTGAAATTCCAAGGAAATATGCCCGAAGGCTAGTGTAAACAATGGAAATCGATTCGTTCGACATCAGTCAATGAGGATATTTGCGCAGGCGCAATTCCAAAGGATACACCATTCAAATGTGAATTGAAAAATATATTTCAAGATCTTCGTCATTAAAAAAACTGTTGAATTTGTTCCAGAACACACAACGAGGCAAGAGGAAAAGAAGTCACAAATGTAATTTGACGTTTATAGAGATATCATAGAATCTACGATGTCAGTATGTATTCTAATTAGACTTGTACAACAATTATGAATTTTAATAAAAAAATGAATATTTTAGTTGAAACAGTAAATTTTTTGTTTTATTTCAAGTTGGTAAAAATATATAATATAGGTATGCAGCATTATCGCTATCACTTATTGATAAAACCAGACACGTGGCTCAAAGTGACGAAACAAAGGCTCTTTGTTTGATTGCATAATATGTCATCACCTATTTTCATATTCTTAGCCAAGGTGACATTGATCACTGTCAATGCCGAATCAGCACCCAGAGATATGCAGTTCTCAAAGCGACGGAACAAAGGCTCTTCATTTGGTTTTGAAATATGTCATCACTTATTTTGCTATAAATACCTCCTGCGAGGCAAAATGATGAGTTAGTTGTATCAGTGATACTAGTGACAAGTGCAACGATTTTATCTGAAAGTAAGTGTTTTTCATGTTCACTTTATGAATTTTTATTGCAAGATTTTTTATACGTTTTTGACTTTTTCACAAAAGAATTTATTCAAATTTAATTTAATTCAAAGGTCGTGAGAGTTGTTGTTGAATTATCATTAATTTTCCAAAATATACTTGAGTGTTTTTCTATACATAGTTTTTGAGGATTAACGTTTTTTTCAATTATTTTGTAATACAAAACGGTTCAGAGGTATTTACGTATTCCTCAAGCCAACCCTGGGCAACTATTCTTATCCTACATACATCAGAAGATAAGAAATAACAATTACTGATATTTCTCAATCTTTAATAATGAATAAAAGATAAGAACCGGTAATTGCTGACATCCATTTTTCTCGAATACTATCTCTTACAGTAATTATTGTACCGCACAATTTGTTTTGATGTTAGATGGCAGCCTCAGAATCGGGAAACGTGATTATGAATTCTACTTGAAAATCATCCAAGCTGAATAAGAGTTTTTCTCGTATTTTATCTAGTCGCCTTTGACAATGCCATATCTTGTCTATATACACATTTATAATGTAGTAAACAGAGCAGCTTTTGTGAGCAGCTTTCTAGTTGAATAAAACGCATAGTAAGTTACGAATAACTTTCATTCATGTTGTCGTTTATTGAGAGAGTGTTCGTATAATTTGAAACATTGTTTTTTTATTTTTGGTTTCTCGCAGGTGGATTTCCTGAAATTCAATTTCATGATATAGAGCAAGAAATTTATGTTAGGTTCATTGTGTGAAGAAAATATATGACAACGGTGCATATGTTTCAGAGCACTTCATATCATGTTTTATGAAACAGGACGTCTTAGATTAAGGAAATTTTCGATTGATTTTTTTACAGAAGAAACGTATACAAGGCGTATCAAAATACTTTTTGACAATACCTGATAGTGAGTAAAACAATGCAAAATACGCGTATACAGAGTGGCTTAGTGCTTCAAAAAACGTCTCAAACAAATAACGCATGACGGAAAGATCAAAAATCGTTTATGATATGAACTAGAACCGATTTTTGATAGAATAAAATATAATTAATTTTTTTGTTTATAGAAGATCAAATCAATGATGTATTTTTCATCAACACTATGATTTTATATTTCCATTTTATATGTTTAAACCATCGATTGGTTAATATATTATTTATAGTGAAATCGTATTTATCATTCGACGACTTGGGAAATTGAAATATCGAGTAGTACGTCTTTTCATAGCTTCCGTTTGAAAATTGATTGGAAACCTGATCGTTATTTAGGATGTTTCGCTAATAAACTTGGCAACATGTATTTATGCATATATCTGGGGTCTGAAGTCACTTATCGCTAAAGAATTATTTATGGCTATAACTATTCCCTGTTGACGCGTATTGAGAAACCCTTTTAATTCGAGTGACTTGTGTGTGTGTGTGTGTGTGTGTGTGTGTGTGTGTGTGTGTGTGTGTGTGTGTGTGGGTGTGTGTGGGTGTGCATTAGTGACATATCCAAGAACATATTTGAGGTGACATCCAAAGAATAAAATATTAGAAGTGAGTAGATTCAAATTTACTCTTATTGATACACTACAAATGCTATGGTTAAAATTTTATGAGAGAGGAGTAAAATTGTTATCATAATTATGGAGGTGGTTAGAATTTATCATAATAATGAGACCAACCTTCTGATTGGATATGAAAACCACAAAAGTTGTAAGAAATAACATTTTGAATATTCCAAGTGTAGATAGTAGTTGAAAAGTAACAACAAAAAAACTATAGAATTCAACACTAGTCAAGAATTCCAATACAAAATTAATTGGTGAAGAAATCAACAACAAGACTTATGAAAAGTTTTTCAAAATTCCACTACAAAATAGGGAGTTGAAGAATAGTAAAATAAATTTCTGTAGATACTTGTTGAATGTTTCTCACTAGGAGATCTAATATTCTAGTACAAGATTTATGGTGTGGAAAAAATATGGAAGCTACAGCTAATTTTATAAAAAAATCCACAACCAAATTTATGAACATTGATTTAAAAAATACAAGTTGGAACATTCTTCAACAACAATACGAAAATTGTAAAAAAGTGTTTTCCCAATTGCACTACAGAATGTTTTGAAAATTGATTGATTCAATTCTCGTCGTGGTAATAGCTGAAGAAGTAGTTGTTTTCTGACGAGTATTCACCATAATAGGTGTATATGAGAATAAAAAAATGTGTTTATCATTACAAAAGAATTTTTGTTTATTTGACAAAACTTTATGAAAATTAAGTATTATGAATGATCACGATGGAAAATGTTTTCATTATAAAGTTCAGAAACACGTATATTTTTTAGCCATACCAAATGGAATTTAATCTTTATAGAATTCTCATTATAGTATCTACGATATTAGCATATATTTTGATTAGAGTTGTTCAGGAAATAGTTATGAAATTTAATGTGAAATTTGGTTTCAAATAGTAGATAGTTGAATATTCAGAAATTCTCGTTTCATTTCACATTTCAAGTCGAGAATGAAATATGATATTGGGAAGTATGAGGCGGATAATTGTCACGGTTATTAGGTCATCTACATAAAAAACGAATTGATACACTACAAATACTATGGTGAACATTTTACGAGAGAGGAGTCAAACTATTATCATAATTATGGAGGTGGTGATGAAGTGGTAGAATTTTTCATAATAATGAGACCAACCTTCTGATTGGATATGAAAACCACAAAAGTTGTAACAAGTAACAATTTAAATGTTCCAAGTGTAGATAGTAGTTGAAAAGTAACAACAAAAAACAACATACAAAATTATTTGGTGTAGAAATCAACAAGACTTGTAAAACGTTTTTTTAAAATTCCACTATAAAATAAGGAGTTGAGGAATAGTGAAATAAATTTCCGTAGATACTTGTTAAATGTTTCTCACTAGGAGATCCAATATTATAGTACAAGATTTATGATGTGGAAAAAAATATGAAAGCTACAACTAATTTTATAACAAATTTCACAACCAAATTTATGAAAATTGATGGAAAAAATACAAGTTGTAACATTCTCCAACAATTACAATACGAAAATTGTAAAAATTTTTTTGCCCTATTTCACTACAGAATGTTTTGAAAATTGATTGATTCAATTCTCGTCGTGGTAATAGCCGTAAAAGTAGTTTTCTGATGAGTATTTACCATAATAAGCGTATGTTGTAGGTATATATGAGAGTTAGAAATGTTATTATTATTACAAAACAAGTTTTGTTCATTTGAAAAAAAATCTATGAAAATAAAGTATTATGAACGCTCATGAGCAAAAATGTTTTCATGATAAAGTTTAGGAACAAACGTATATTTTTTCGCCATCATTGACTGCAAACATTATCCGGTTATAACTGATAAAATGTATGTATTGAATCATATTCCAACTTGAAAATATTATAATCGCACTCAGATGAGATGCATACGCTATATTTAGAATTGTAGCAGTTTAAATATTTTGTCTCAATGAATTGGGCTGTTGTTTGTATACTGATTAAAGTCATATATTTGAAACATTTTTCGAAGTAATTTTTTATCACGTTGAAGGTTAAAGCTATGAGTCATTAGTTGGGTACTCATTTAACAACGAATGATTATACAGTGCAGGGAGTTTTACTGTTCTAATACATCAAAGAAGAAAATTTCATTGAATTTAAGGTACATTTATGACTTTCATATACAGATAGCAGTTTGAAAAATTGTTCATCAAACTTCAGCCTGGCATTGTTGAAAACTGATTTGATAATTGAATAAATATTAGAAAAAATCGTGACAGAATGTCTATTGCTTACACAACTCAACTACAGTCTCCAATGTATGCTCAAATGTTTTTTGTGTGAACACATATTTTTCCGTCGCAGACAAATGTACTTGAAATGTCACGACACTTTGTTAAAGCAAACAAGAAAAATAGGAGACTTTGTTTATCAACCCCCCACATATTGAAAGCATGAATATGGTATTTCGCAAGAATCGGTTTTTATATATTTTTATAGTATAAATCTTGGTATTATGGTAGGTTACAAGGATCAATTACGTAGGTAGGGGAATTATTGCTTACCACTTTTTAGAATGTTGCTAGGTTTTAGACGGAAATAGAAATGAAAATTTATATCTTCTTTACCACTTTTATTTGTAGCTAATGTTACTGCAGTTTCGTCCTATATAGACATTTTCAAACTTATACAATAAACATTTTTATAGTATAAATTATAGCATTTTGATATGCCTCAAGGTTCAATTACATCGGTGAATTGTGATGTGCCAGTTTTCATAATCTTTTTATAAATTACAAGCGCGGTATACCCAAAGGCTCAGTTTCACGAATATTTTATAGTATAAATTATTTCATTTTCATATGCAGCAAGAATAAATTACATATGTGAATTATAGTGTACCACAGTAGTTTCGAAAATATTACGTTATAACTTTTGATGGGGACTGAGAAGGGATAAAAGATACAAATAAAAAAAGCAGGGGGGGGTCCTTGATAATTGAACAAGTAACCAAAATGTTATAACTTTGATGAAGACTTAAATAGAATTCAAAACGGTGTGTGCTGATGATGAAGAAATAACAAACATGTTGAAAATCTCATAAAGACTTTGATAAAGTTTGAAACTGTGTACTATGACGATTAATAAACCAAAATAATAGGGCTGTTACTGAGGAGTGGGAAGTGAAAAAAGTGAAATGTAAAAGCACAAATATTTATTAAAAATTCAACAGAGGAAAGGAACATTGAAAATATTTTTCATGTGTAAATGAAATAATTTTTATCGCTATTTAGTTTACGCTTTGCGCAGTATGGGTTGGTTCGGCGTACTAAGTTTTTTCGTGTAACTTTTGCAATTCGAAAAGTCAGAATTAAGATATTACTCTTAGTATCCATGAGACAATTGCATCATTTTGTCATCAAGAACTTTTATATTCAGCACTTTTACACAGCGATGACAAAACGTGTTTCACAAATCCATTAGGTAAATTCGAAAACTTCAGGTTTTTTTTTTTAAATGTGTTAGAAGAACCTACCTTTCCCTGATAAAAGTCAGGTATAAATAATGATTTTCATCCACCTTTCCCTGATAAAAGTCAGGTATAAAAAGTGGTTTTCATCCAGAGTAATTGTTACTTGAAGTTTATTAAAGAACTGTATTTTTCTAGTTGTTTATATGTATACACATCCTTTTAGCTAACGATTATTCAAGGCAATTTTGAAAACCTCATAATTTAGGCATGATACTATCCATATGAAGTTGTATTTCGATACAACATTTTTCATTGTTTAGTTCAAACAATTTTATTGAATTATTTTCACTCCAACAAGTCTATATGCGTAATTGCACCAAAGTCGTGTTTCAATGCACCATTTTCTCTCTGCTTCGTTCGAAGCAGAGAGAAAATGTTTAATTAAAAATTGTCTAAGATGTCGCATTGAAGTGAAAAATATATAGCATGACCTTTTAAAAAAGTGTATACAGGATGTTTCATTGACGTTTGTTAAAAGAAAAATTATACAAGGTGTTTCAAAATATAATACAATAAAATGATAATATAAGATGACGCGGATCTCAGTTTTCAACGTGCGATCCCTCAATGTATACATGATGTCTCAAAATTCATCATTCCAAAAAAACATGCCTGCATTAATGTGTTCCAAAAAACAAGGCGACTGGAGTGTGACGGGAGCCTTAATTTTCAACGTGCAATCCCATTGAAATAAACGAAGTATACAGGACGTCTCATTGAGAAGAAAATCATATACAGAACGTTCCAAAAAACAAGGCGACTGGAGTTTGATGAAAGCCTCAGTTTTCCGTGTGCAATTCCATTGAAAAAAAACAATGTATACAGGCCGTCTGCAAAAAACATGGCGACTGGAGTTTGATGAAAGCCTCAGTTTTCCGTGTGCAATCCCATTGAAAAAAAAACAATGTATACAGGCCGTCTGCAAAAAACATGGCGACTGGAGGATGACGAGGACCTCAGTTTCGAATGTGTGATCCCTCAATACAAAATTTTTTCTCCGCTTCATTCAAAATTTTAATTGATGTCCATTCAGATGAGCTCATGTTTTAATACATTATTCATCTTTAGTAAGCAGAGTTCATTCTTACATCCATTTTTTGTTTGTTCACTTCAAAACATTTTTATTGATATATGTCACTACAAAAACTACAAATATACACAATATATTCTCTGAATGGAAACCTTCAACTATAAGGACTAATTGTACTGAATATTAACTAGCGATTCGAAATAACATTCCCTAATGAGTTTTGAATAATTATGTTAACATACAACGTTGATCAATGATTTTTATATCTGATAAAAAAAAGGGGTTGGTGAGTGTGCATTCGCAAATGTTGAGAAAAGTAAAACGTTTCCTCTATGCATCCTCATTATTCGAAAAGAGGTTGTTGGTAAAAAACTATGATTGGAATAAAACACATTTTAAATGAGCAATATTTAATATGTATTGAATACAAGAGGGCCTCTACATAATCTATGAGTCACGATTATTTCATTTTCTCCTTTGGAACTACTTGACTTTGAATTACCCTGTTGTTCTACGTCATCAACATAACTGTGAGCTTTTATATTAGTATTCTTTATGCGCTGCTCACTGTGGGTTTTGCGTTGAGTATTCCTTCTTCTTTTTGGTGGAAACAATAATGAAATGATGTTTCGATACTTCCATGAGCGGTTGGCGTTCACTGGTCCATTGGATTTATATCTTTGTTTGTGGGCATTGGTGATTCTTAAAATATTTTTGTATACAATCAAGTCTTTAGCTGTATAATGTCGAGGAACACGTTTCAATAATAGTTGAAGTAGTCCTTGCGAAAGATTGAAATGTTCGTTTTTTATAACAAGTTCATCGTTTTCATATTGTACAGGGGTATCTCCAATAACATATCCATTTTCGAAACGGAGCCCATATATATCAGATTCGATCGTTCTTTGCTGTTCTGAAATCCCCTTTTGTTGGGGAACTGGTTCCTTCGCCGCGCATTTATTGAATGTCGTGTTATCTGACATATTGACTGCAACTAAATTATTTTCATTGAACAAGTCTATATATGCTTAACCGCCACATACTTGACCAACTGCGCTTAGCGAAACTGATACTTAGTACACCGAACCAAGCCATACTGCGCAAAGCGTAACTGCGCAACACCAAACTATACCGCGCTCGTTGAGGGTAGTCATTGGCCGTTCAATCTCGACAAAGTCTGAATATCGTTAGGAGAAAACCACTCCCACCTACGAGCATTCAATTACATCACCATATAAATTCATGTCAATTATTATATCTCATATCCCACTCAAGAGGGAGTAAAAATGATAAAATATTAATTTTCAATCATAATTATCGTTCTGCAAAGGCATTGGTTCAATGAATCTCCTTATCTACTGGTTCATATTCTTACAGTGTAATTGCATAGGAATGATATTAAAATTTTTTGTCAAGTTATTGAAAAAAAAAAGTCTAATATATTTATATTTTTTTATTATGGATATCTAAACATTGGACACATCATTATATCCCAATATATACAACCACATTTTTCAAATAAAAATTCAGATTCCTTATTACTGCAAAAAGCTGTAAATTCTTCGTGATTCTTAATGTGAGCGATAAGTTTTGTAGCATATCCGTTTCTGCGGTACTCCTCCAACGTATGAATATAATTGAGAGTTTTCGGGTTAGAATGTTTTTTCAAAGGGTCGAAATCCATGGTTGACAGCAGCGCAAATGCTATTGGTTTATCGTTGACGTAAATAATGTAACAGGAGATTGTTTTATCGCAATACCACTGTCGAATAAAATCACTTTCAATATTCAACTGTCTAATTTTCTTAGCAGCTTGATGACCGAAAAATAACCGTATTGCTTCCATCTTTGATAATAGCTGGGTATGAACTGAGTGATGCGGATTTTATTTATGAAATAAACCCTCAATTATCCCCACCCCCTTTTTATATCAAGCAGTATAATATGTAGTTTAGCGATATGTATTCAGTTGCTTTGCGCTATTCATTAGTCTTCTTTAGAACGTTGAATGTTCAACACTTAACTTTTTTGTAATTACAGCATGTCAATGTTTGCTGATCTTGTGCGATATATTACCACCATCCTGGGGCTCATAACCCCAAATTATGATGATAAGATTGCTCAAGAGGGCCTTGACGAGTGTACCAAGGGTATGAGGAAGATTCGCAAAGCGATGAAGAATGCAACTTCTGTGGGGGAGAAGCAACATTTAGAAGCGTGTTTGAGGAACATTACAACGATGCGTAATGAATTCAAAGATATGCAGAAAAAGGGGGCAGGGCATTCTTCTCGACATGAAACAGCATGGAATCGTGTTCATTGGGATGACACTGACTCAGCTTTCAGTAGCCGAATCCAGTCTGGCGTAATCTCAAATCTTAAACATAAGGACCCAAGGTCTTTCTTGATTGACTCAAATGCTATCTTTAAACGCCGCATTCATGATGCCCTCAAAAAGGATGAATTTGTGAAAGTTAATATGATTTTCTGTGGTGAATTTGAAATAGCGAAAGGGGCGCAAGTACTACGAGATCACAAGTATTTCACCACCTCTAACTCCCCAATTTACCGAGACACCAATCTGGATGAATGGTTCCACCATAACATTATTGAGCCAATAATGAAAGATCTCGAGGAGTTCCAAGAACGTGATTCCGGCTGGGCGCTGAAAAAAGTGGTTAATCTGGGTGTTAACATCAACAAGTTTACTCCTCAGATTGGCTCTTCCTACATTGAGTTGCCACCTCAGATCCGAAAGAAGCATGCATGTATCAATGTTAAAAATGATGACCAAGCTTGCTTCACCTGGGCTGTCATTTCTGCTCTGTATCCTGTGCAGAAAAATGCTGATCGTACTTCATCTTATCCCCACTCTTCAACGGTATTGAAGCTGAAAGGTATCCAGTTCCCTATAACTTTGAAACAGATCCCCAAATTTGAGAAGCAGAATAACGTTTCCATCAATGTTTACATCCTTCAAAAGAAATGTAAAACGTTCATTACCCTACCTACATATCTCACAATGGTAAAGAAAGATAGACATGTGAACTTACTGCTGATTCAAGACAATTATGATGAATCTGAAACTGCAGTCCGCTATCACTACGTATGGATAAAGAACTTATCAAGGCTCATATCGAAACAGTTGAGTAAGGAAAATGGTCAAAAGTCCTTTTGTGATCGCTGCCTACATTACTTTCGATCCCAAGAGAAATTACAGAAACATACTGAGGATTGTGTGAAAATGAATGGAGCAGCTATAAAGATGCCAGAGCCTGGAAAAGATATTTTGAAATTTAAAAATTTCAAAAACAAAGAAAGGGCCCCATTCATGGTTTATGCCGACTTGGAAAGTGTTTTGAAACCCACTGGAGATAAAAAGAAACCTCAGCATCATATTCCTGCTGCAGTTGGCTACTACTTGAAATGCTACTACGATGATTCGCTCTCGTTTTATAAATCCCATCGTGGACCAGACTGTATGACGTGGTTTGCTGATGAGATGGCTCAACTAGCTGAGGATATGGCTACAGTATTTTGGTGTCCTTATAATATCAATATGACCTGGATGCAAGAAGCACAATTCAAACTTACTTCACACTGTCATATTTGCAAGCAGCCTTTCACCCCAGAATGTGAGAAGGTTCGAGATCACAACCATCTGATTTCCGGAAATAACTATCGGGGAGCTGCTCATAAGGGGTGTAATATCAACTATAAGGACTCTCATACTGTTCCTGTTGTTTTTCATAACTTGAGTGGATATGACGCACACTTCATCGTTAGAGACATTGCTACAAGAATGGCTGGAAAGGTTGATCTACTCCCGATAACCAAAGAGAAGTATATTTCCTTCACAAAACACGTTGACGATACACCAATTCAATTCAGATTCATCGACTCGTTCCGTTTCATGGCTTCTTCATTAGATAAACTAGCATCGTATCTTCCAGAGTTCCCCAATCTAAAGTCACAGTTTGCCGATATGCCTATGGAACACTTCAAACTTTTAACGAAGAAAGGAGTTATGCCATATGATTATATAGATTCGTTTAGTCGATTCGATGAACCATCTTTACCATCTCAGGATGAGTTTTATAATAAACTGGAAAATAAACCCTGCCCCCGACGTTTTTATCAACGAGCTCAGGATGTATGGATCACCTTCAACTGTCAGAATCTAGGTGATTATGTGGATTTATATATGAAAACTGATATTCTCCTGCTAGCTGATGTCTTCGAAATGTTCAGAACCTGCATCCTCAACTCACATAAACTCGATCCTGCACATTATTTCACGTTACCCGGCTACACGTGGGATGCTATGCTGAAGTATACAGGGATTGAGTTGGAACTTCTCACCGATGTTGATATGTTCCTCTTTGTTGAGCGTGGAATACGAGGGGGGCTCAGCCAAGTTTGCTCAAAAAGGAGATCGCATGCAAATAACAAGTACATCAACAATTACGATCCTTCCAAACCAACAACATTCATGATGTACTATGATGTCAACAATCAGTATGGGTGGGCAATGAGCCAATATCTTCCATATGGAGGCTTTGAGTGGACAGATTCCAACATAGATATCACTCAAATTCCTGATGATGCCGATAAAGGATACATTTTGGAAGTTGATTTGGAATATCCCCAGCATTTGCATGACAAACATAAAGATCTACCATTTTGCCCGGAACATATATGTCCTAAGACGAGAAAACCTCCAGTAAAAGCTAAACAGCTTTCAAAGTTGATGTCTACTTTACAACCGAAGGAGAAATATATCATACATTACAGAGCATTGAAGCAGGCTTTAGCACATGGATTGATATTGAAGAAAATCCATCGAGTGTTGAAATTTAATCAAAGTCCATGGCTGAAGTCCTATATCGATTTAAATACAAAGTTACGCGCAAAGGCATCAAACGAGTTTGAAAAAAATTTATACAAGTTAATGAACAATGCAGTCTTCGGTAAAACTATGGAGAACGTTCGGAAAAGGGTTAACATCAGACTTCTCACCGAATGGAGTGGTAGATATGGAGCAGGAGCCTACATTGCTAAGCCTGAGTTCAAATCTTGCACCATATTCAATGAAAACTTGGTGGCTGTTGAGCTTAATAAGCTGCAAATTTTCCTAAACAAGCCTATATATGTAGGACAAGCTATTTTGGATTTGGCAAAGACAACCATCTATGACTTCCACTATGGATATATGATGGAGCGTTTCGGAGACGGCTGTACCGTTATGTATACCGACACCGATTCTCTCATATACGAGCTGCGACAAGACCCCTACGAGATAATGAAGCGAGACTGTCATCAACGCTTCGATACTTCGGATTATCCATCCAACAATCAGTTCAACGTTCCTTTGGTGAATAAAAAAGTGCTGGGTATGATGAAGGACGAGAACAATGGCGTACCGATGACGGACTATGTTGGACTTCGTTCTAAATTATATGCAACAAAGGTACTAACAACTGAGGGTGATTATGAGAAGGAAAGAAAAAAATTGCTGAATGAGGGATATGATGAAGATGAAATTGCGATGGAATTGAAGAATTTGGGGAGCACCAAGAAAGCGAAGGGAGTTAAAACATCGGTTGTGAAAACCACAATCACATTTGATGATTATGAAGAATGTCTCAACAATTGGAAATGTATGAGTGTCACTCAGAGACTAATTCGCTCTGATAAATATCAAGTGCACTCCATCGTCCAGGAGAAGATCGCCCTTTCCCCTGAAGATGATAAAAGATATCTAATACCCGATTCTGATGAAACTTTACCATGGGGGCATTATTGCATAGCCGAAGAAATGGATATATCATAACTTTGTAAATTCATTAAAATAAAATGTATGATTTGATATTGACTATTTCTGCTCACTCCCGCAATGATAAATCTCTTAAAAAATTATTACTTCTCAAATGTTGGAAACGCCTGCATGTAAAACTTTTTTCAATCTCATTGGCCATGATGTAAATTCGATATTAGGTATTTCTGAACACTCCCCCTACAATTACAAAATTTAAGTATTAGTGCACAAGCAGTAACTTCAAAGACACTTTTTTTGTGGTTATGATATGCCTACTGGGGAAACTTCCACAATAAAAAAAAAGATAACGCATGCGCAGTCCTACCTCCTGGGTGATGTGGAAACGGACTTTGCAAATTGTCATTTTGGAGGAATGTACAGAATTTCTTATACTCGGTCAACTTCAACAGTTGTCATATACCTTCTTCACACAATGAACTTGACATGAATTCCTTGCTGTATATCATAATGTTTACGCGTATTATGCATTGGTATTGGTATGCGTATTATGCAGGTATTATCACAAAAGTATTTTGATACGCCCTGTATACACATTAATATCATATTTCAAATCGACATGTTTTTTTCCTTAAATGATATATTTTGACGCACCCTGTACACTTCGACGTCATATTTGTTTTTCAATGATGTATTTTGAGATACCTTGTAACACTGAGGGATCACACTTTGAAACGATACAGCCTCATTAATCTGTAATGTTTTTTCTTAAATGGTATATTTTGACGCACCCTGTACACTTCGACGTCATGTTTGTTTTCAATGATGTATTTTGAGACACCCCGTATACAATGACGGATCGCAGGTTGTCATATTTTTTCTTTAATCTGATTCATTATTATTAATATATCACTTTCACGCTTCCAATTTTCATCGAGTCGTTCACGATTAATTCCAAAACCGGCAACGCTACATTACTCCATAACCATTGATTTATTGTACAACTGGCAACGCCGAACCTGCCATGCTGGCATGTATTGACATTTGACAGATGCCGTCTTATGAGTCTAGTGTTTACAGTGTCCTTCTTCAACCAATAGATAGTTCAGCTAGTGACTCATAGATGACTCTGTGTGTTCTATAACTTTGGTGTTTCCATATACTTTTGTATCGATGAATCGAGCGCCTATTTTTGTGCGGTTACTGATAACAGGACATGAAACAATTCTGTACCATAAATTATTCAAATGAATCTCTCAATATACGCAAAGCCACGTAAATTTGTGCATCGATTACGTCACACGCGCCTCTCGCTCTCACACACACATGCACCTCTTTACATGAAATATTAATTATTTCCCAAATCTAAGTATATTTTCCTATCTTCAATATGATAATGACAATTACATTCTATGGAAATCAAAAATAAAAATGCTGTCAAGTATAATGAATGAGTCAATTTCGGTCCCGACAAAACTAACGCTGTAAATACCCAACATTCGCAGTTAACTTCAATATCTTACGATGGTGTAGAGGCTAAGGACAATGTCTACGGCGCGGACGACCCAGGTTCGAATCTCATAACTATAAACTTTTTTTAATTAAAATCACGTGACTGAAGGGGGCCGAGGGAGCTGATAGGTTAGGTGAAGTACCAAGGGGGCCGAGGGGCGGAGTTCTACGCTTAAATCGCTACTATACTCGTTCCATCCTGCGTCGATGACGTCACACGTTTCCCCCTCACAGACACCGTCCTGCACCCTCATTGACATTTGACAGTTGCACAGACACCGATCCGTATTGACAGACATCATAAAACCGGCAACTGCGCATACTGCGTCGCGTGACAACACCCATATGTCTAGTGTTTACAGTGTTCTTCTTCAACCAATAGATAGTTCAGCTTGTGACTCATAGGTGGCGCTAGGATTAGTGTTCACAGTGTCCTTCTTCAACCAATAGATAGTTCAGCTAGTGACTCATAGGTGGCGCCAGTGTGGTGTACTCGCGACGATGCATCTGGGTCACGTGACAATTTGGAGCGCTCTGATTGGTGTACTCGCCATTCTCTGCCGTACGCGTGACCTTGAAAGGAACCAAAAATTGCAGAATGAACCTTAGCCATTTTCCATGTTAATTTCCATAAGGAATGAGCCAGAACTCTTGCAGCCTATTTACTTATAAGCTTAAGTAGGAATGAACTAAAATCAGGAATGATTTCTAAAACGAAATACAATGCGATCAGTACTGTTGATCTTCAGAATGCTTATCATTAAACAATGATTTCTGAAAATGATATGATTGTTCAAACATACGAATCACTGCAGATGAAATAATATCTAATGAACAAGTCATTTCAAGACCAATAATATCTATTGAGACTTGTTTTAGGCTTATGTTAAGAATCAGGAGTTCTTCAAAATATTTGAATAACTACGATCGTTTATATTTATTCCATGAAATAGTGGTTTTAATGTTGTACCTCAATTATGTCAATACTGTTGAAAACTAGAACAAAAATAATGTCTCTCGATGTTGTTAGCACAATCAGGAGGTGGTCTTACACCTCCTGATAATGCTAGCTTGGTTAGTGGAACGCGCGTGAAGGGAGAGATTTTTGTTCGTATACCAATTGTGGGAATATTATTACCATGTAGCCCAAGATGGAAGAGCTGCCAGACCTACGCCGTTCAAACACATCTTCCTCACACGATTAAAATTAATGATGATATAAAATGATGGATGTAGTCGTTGATTCGTAATAGGAGATCATCATGAACAATGAGAAATAAAATTTCCTGTTTCATACCATTTATTAACCACGAGTTTAGGACGAAACGCCAGTTACAAATACAGTGTTAAAAAACAGTTTTATTTCCTATTTTTCATAATGATAATATGTTTATTTTGAATTTTGCAGTGGACATAACAAAAATATACATATTTACATATCTGAATTATTATAGTTCTAAAGGGTTTATTTATTTCATTGAACGGAACTCAACCCTTTACAATCAATAAATGTAACAATTAATATGTGGTACAACTATTATACAACCAATATCTATATTATAAACAAAATAACTAGTGATGAAACTTTGTAGGAGATCTGATGTATAAAGCCGATGATCTCTTAAACAGTCGGAGATACACCAAAAAAATTGAGTTAGGTTCGTTTGCTAGAAAAAGGTTACCAGTTTTAGCATCTTTAGATGTCGTTACCAGTCTATATCTCCAGAGATAAGTCTGAAAAGAACTGATAATAAGTCGGCTTTCTATTGGGAACAAATGAGAATACTTTCTGATTTTGGAATAAGTATAATCCCCTGCTTGATGAGCCAGTCTGAAAACACTAGTGTGGGGGAATGTGTTCTGAATAGATTCCAAAGATTGTTTCTGTAATATGAGGGCCATGTCGGGATTTTCCCCCTTCAAGTCACCAGGACTTGACGATATATAACCAGCCCTTCTTCAATGGGGACTGGATATTCTTATGCCGCACCCTGTTGGAATATTCAGAGCCTCTCTAGCTCTGAGATATATTCCCAGTAAGTGGAGAGAAGTACGAGTAGTATTTATACCAAAACCAGGTAGAATGGACTACACCTTACCAAAATCATTCCGACCAATTAGTCTCACATCGTTCTTCTTAAAAACTATGGAGAGGCTATGTGAACGGTACATAAGAGATGAAGTACTAGTTCACAACCCACTTCATCCAAATCAGCATGTATATACTCCGGGAAGGTCTACTGATTCGGCCCTTCACCATGTGGTTGGCAGAATCGAGAGATCATTGGACAACAAAGAATCCAGGGTATATTCATAGATATCGGGGGAGCGTTTTATAAAACAACCTTTCCAACAATTACCCAGCAACTAAACTCCAGGAATGTACCCCTGGTAGTAGGAGAATGGATACTCAAGATGCTCTCTAGTAGAGCAATAAGTATCAGGGAGTAGTCTTATCACCCCTTCTCTGAAACATAGTTCTGGATACCCTGATTAATCACCTCAACAATAATGGATTTTACACAATGGCATATGCAAATGACATAGTTATCTTGCAAACCGGCAAATTTGTGAACACACTGTGCGATAGAGCGCAGGATGGGCTCAAATTTTAGAAATATGGTGTAAGGAACACTAACTGTCGATCCTTCCCAAGAAGACAGATGGCTTAAAACCTCCCGAAATCTTCAAAAGCAAACTAAACTTCTCTGAAGAGGTAAAATACCTTGGTACTATCCTCGACAGGAAGCTAACATGGAACTCTCATCTACAGAGTAGAGCAAAAAGAGCATACGTGGCGTATGAGCAATGTCGGAGAACAGTGGGACGCGCATGGGGTCTTTCACCCCTTGTGGTCACCTGGATCTACACTGCAATAATAATACTTATGTTAACGTACGGAGCCATTGCATGGGGACCGAAAGTTCTAGAAGCAACGGCTATCCTGAAATTATATCAAATACAGCAAATGGCTTGTTTAAACATCACAGGAGCCATGACAACAAAATCTACTGCGGCAATGGAATTAATTACGGGTCTGACCCCTCTGGACCTGTACGTTAAGGAGGTTGCTAATGGCCATGGTACGATTGCGTACGGCTGGTGTAAACTTCGAAGTAGGAATGGGTCAATTGAGGCTGGGCCTATGGCGAGAAGCGCTTACTGCGCAACCTCTGCTGCAGGCAACCAGTGATGCAATTGAACCCAGGTTTATGTTTTAATAAACCCTACAAAATACAAATAAAACAGAACACAGAGTCAGATGCTACAAATACAATACGCATATATACAGACGACTCAAAAAACTCAGGATGTGGAGTGTACTCCAGATCACTAAGCCAAAGGATTAAGTGGGGAATGGGAAAAAATACCTGCGTGGTCCAAACAGAACTGGCTGGTATCTCAATCGACACAAAAGAAATAACCAGGAAAGGAATTTCTGGAAAAAACATAACAATCTGCACTGATAGCAGACAAGCCCTATTAGCCTTGCACAGACAACGTGTAACCTCAGGGCTAGTACTAGAGTGTCACCAAGATTTAGCCAAAGCTTCGGTAGATAATAATATTATCCTGAGGTGGTTGAAAGGTCACGACAGGAGTAATTGCCGACTCTTTAGCCAAGGAAGCCACTGGACTAAGAAGAAGAATTTTTGGATCCAGTGGCAACTAGGGCCTGATGACTTCAACAATTACAGAACTAGCCAAATGTTCCACCCATGCTTAATCCCTAAAGAGATGGGATGAAATCAAAAGATGCAATCTTGCCAAGATCACCTTGGGCGGCCCTGGAAAGCTGGCGCCGAAGAAAATATCTGGCGATGACCAGGAAAAATCTATGCTTAACAGAAGGATTTCTGACTGGCCACTGTCAACTAAGGAAACACCTCCATAATATGGGGCTAGTGGACACACCTCTATGCAGAAGGTGTGAACAGGAAGATGAGTCTGTCAGGCATGTCCTATGCGAGTGCCCGGAGTTATCGTCAATAAGAGAGTGTGTGTTCGGTAAGTCTTGGCCTACACCTGCCGATACAAAGGAGATGTCTCCTAGTGACCTGTCCACCTTCCTGGAAAGAACAGAATGGACGATGATTCAGGAGAACAACTCCTCGTGAGGATGTACAATGGGTCACATGTGGCCTAAGTTCTGTGGGCTTACACTCACCCTTCCTACTCTACAGATACAGATGAGGGCATCAAATAACGGAAGCATAATCTATTTTGGAACAAATCAAAGAACAGTTCAAAAAGTGTAGGTGAGAAGTCTTTCCTAATTCTACGAACATAACCAAGGAGTCCGAAACAAAATTACTCTAGAATTTGTGTACCCTGAAAACGATTACTAAGATGCTACTGAATATAGCAGATTATCAATTTAACGCTAGAGAACACGAACACAACTTTATTTCAAGTGATAAATGGTATAAACATTGATATTCTTAAATTTATTATTACCATTCTTTTACTTTCGTGACTTACCATACGCACGCTTTATATCGAAAATGGTCAATAAATATTATTATTTTTTTACCAAAGTCGGGCCCTGTCTTCAAAGCCCCGATACAATCAAGGGCCGTGCTAGCATCATCAGTGACTACTCCCAACAACGTGGAGTAAGCGATCACTGGGCCCAAGAATCATATGTCCTCAGCAGACGCAATGAGCCAAGAGACAGCCTTCTGCATTTGTCCGGTATTAATGCGGAAAATCGGTATGATATTTAGATTCGAGAGTAAAATGGGTGTAATAAAGAGGATCAATATTTCAATAACCGTCATTCGCCTATCTCATACAGGCAGATACGTAATTGCATAGGTAATGGATATTACATTCCTTCTCTCACCAATAATGCATGAAAAACTACGAATCAAAGTCATTCAACAACAATGTTTATCGTTAAAAACTAATTAATACAATTTACTGTATGATTTTCACTATAAAGGGTTTTACAAAAACGGTTTTTGTAAAACCGTTTATAGTGAAAATCATACAATAAACTGTATTAATTAGCTTTTAATATGGATTTTCATCAAGTATCGGCCAGTTCTATTCAATTTATCGTTAAACTGAAATATTTTCAAATTTAACTTGCATCAATTTCCTAATGTTTCTAGTTGGAAGTCTTTTCGATTCTTCGTCCTTGGTTTCTAATATTTCTTCTAATATATTTTCTTGTTTCTTGTCTGATAAAAATGATGTTTCTTTTACTAAAAATCAGCTGCATATTTTTTGTATTGGATCGAAATATTTGCCATTTCCTTTCAAAACACATACATTTTTTTGAGTTCACCTTTTTCATCTTCATCACTGTTATACTGGCTATATTGTCTTCGCCCAGATACGAGTAAATAATCCCAGCCAGCTGTCATTCAAGAGGAGATAAATTATCTTCTTCAACAAACAATAAATTATCAGGTTTAGGCTGATTCCCAGAAGTACGCCGTTTATATATTTGTTGTAATAGAACTAATCATCCCTGGGATCATCTTTTTCAGAGCGTTGAACTGTCTATGTCTCACTACCCCTTGATGAATTTTGCAAATCCACCAAGTCTCCTTCAATAAACTGATAGGTAAGCTAACTATAAATCCGTCTTAATCATCTCTTTTTTTTTCTTATGTAACTTTTTATTCTCGCTATTAATTATATTACAATACATAATGAAATTTGGAACAATCATGAAATACAAATCAATTCAGAGAACTAATATTATCAAAAAGAGGAAAGAAAAAAAATCACCTCAAAGGTGCTGCTTTTTTACCTCTTGTTCATAAAAGAGGACATATGCATCATCGCTCACAAGTGATTTTGGCGAAATTGGGAACACGTGTGAATTGATGTATTCATGCCACGTGCCACTATATGGGTGTCTGCAATATGCTGTGTAATGCCCGTTGTAAGTAGTCCCACATTGTCTGCTGCATAATTGCTCATATCCAATTCATCTAAAGGAAAGTCAATGGGAACATTCAATGTGCCTCTGAATCTTTCCATTGGAGAGAATATTTTCAAATGAATTACTCAAATACGGGGAAACTTATAGATTGATGAGGGCTTTGTACATTTTCTTCTTTGTTGGCACCTCGAACACATTGGTTTTTCATTTCCATCCAGAGTTTCCTCTCTTGTAAAGGAATCCAAGTAATGTGACAAACTCAATTGGCCAGTTCTTTGTGGTATGGGAAGAGACAAATCCCAAAAAGGATCGAAGGTTACTGATACGTGTCCACAGTGTGTGCACTTCATAGTAGATTTAAAATAACCAACGAAATAGTCTACAATCTTAGAGTTGTTCATATTCAAATATCTCAGCCAGGACTCTTGTGCTTTTCTGCTGTCGCTCAATTTTTCGTCAGTCTACGTTAAGATCGGTTCAGGTTTCTCTGTAATTCTGTTGAGGTCCTTATATAAACCTTTTAAACGATATCGAAGAAATTCGTGGGCATCTTGATGGGCAGGACCCTTGAATCGAGGTGCAAATCTTTGAATCTGACTTTTGCAGTAGACTGTGTTAATTACTCTATCAGATGAATCTTCTGATCACAATTCTTTTATAACTTTTGCGAACACTTTGATAAAAACACCTTTCATACTAGAAATACTAGTATTGATATATTCCATGTATGTATCCTTTTTTAAGTATTCCAGCAACCATCCCGTGTTTGATAAACATTGGATTACACTGTTCATGAAACAGGTGTTTCCAAGATTTTTTAACCCATTGAACCCAATAGTTTTGACTGAAGAATGTATCGCCGATCTATTGTAGTAACTGTTGATACTATGTTTGCCACTACTATCTTCTTCTGAGTAAACACGGATACGATGATTCACCCCTTCATTGGATTGGTAGGATAAGGAATTCGAAGCAGAATAGCTCAAAACTGAATTGAATAATTAATTCTTCAGGGGATTGTGAGGGCCCAGCCAGAGGACTAAACCCAGCCTCATTTAGAGTTCCCACTTCCTTTTCTGTCAAAGCTTGACCGTTTTGCTGCGAGTCTTCCAAAATACTGCACAACTCCAGTTCTTGCACTGTCTGTACATATTCGTTGCGTTGCGTGAACACATGAAAATTGGATAGCGGCATCGTTGAAAGAGATTTGTGATAGATAATGCTCGATTGGGGATGAGGATAGGATTGGCTGTATAGACTACAGGCCCATGTTAAAAAAGTTATGGGTCATTTGAACCACCAGGTGACCTATCTAGAACGATATAAGAGCATAAAATAATAAGATTCAGCACTATGCCGTCACTTGTAAGCTGTCCAACTGAGTGCAGGTGAGAATTCGAAAGTACAGGTGGAGTGAGTACATTTTGGTCACATATTTTTGTACGGCATTCTTACCACCGATAGATCCATTAAAAATAATAAGAAAACGCGCAGTGCCGTAAAAAAATGGTGCGCCACAAAGTCGGAATTTTTTTCTATTTTCCGACAATTACCGGGGTAAATTTGGTCATTTGATTTTGTACGGCATCTGTGTCATACTATTTCAATACTGCTTCTAATCCATTATTCCGCAACGCCGTACAAAAATCATGCGACAAGGAGAAAAAATCGAGGGTTGCAATCCCCTCTCTTTCCGTAGTTCAGGGGGTGATTTGACACAACATGAAATAAATTTATTTTGAAAGTATTTTATGCATAGATAATATTTTTTCATGTGCCGTACATTTTCGTTGGTTCAAAGGGGGAAAAAAAACTGAAAAAGAAAAAATCAAAAAGAAAAAATCCATATAACGAAATGTAAGGTGAATTTTTTTTTATACGGCATTTATTTGTACTAATTTTCATAGTCTTTAGTAATGATTTGAGAAAAAGCAAAATAGAAAAAAGTCAACTACAAATACAACAGTTTGAAGACAGTATTAACAATCGTTTGAATCCATTTTCATCTTCATTAAAAGATAACTTGTTATACAATATTAGTAATGGACAGTCTGCAAGTCATGGAGTCCATAAATTTCTAATGAATGTTGTGGAAATTGGAGAAGAGCAAAGGAAACAATTTTTAGAAAAATGTGCATCAAATCCACATCGATTTGAACAATTTATCCAGAGAAATGTTATTTATACTTTCAAAGCCAAGAAAATAGTGAAACGTCAAGATGGAAAGGTGACAGAGGTTAAACTACACAGGGATTTATTTGGAAGATTGTTAGGTATATCTGTACAACAAAATGTTGACATTGAGAAGGTTCTGGAGTACCCTCTGACCCCTGTTCCACTATCATTATGTCATATGGATGGAACCATTAATAAAACAGATAAATCGAAGCTGGTAAAACCTTTGATAGATAGGGAAAATATTGTTGAGAGTATTCCTAAGGAATTGGATGTCGTGATTATTGATGGATTTTTTTATCTGTATACTATTCGAGACATACCTTCTACCTTAGGCGCTATAAGTTATAATTTGCTCCGTAATCTAACAAATCACGTGGCTACGGAAATCCACGTGATCATTGATACTTACCCAACACCAAGCATAAAAGAATACGAGCATTCTATACGAGATAATTTAAGAAATGATGATTTCGTTATCGAAGGACCTCAAACGAAACGTCCGGCAAATTTCATAGCCGAATTAAAGAACATTAAATTCAAGCAAGCATTTGTCCAGTTCCTCGTCAATGATTGGTCGACTCAAGATAAAGCTACGTTGATTAAGCCTACACAAAAAGTGTTTCTAAATTATCAGCTATGTCATTCTTACAGAGAAGTGGCAGAATCTGTCGTTAGCGAAGTATCTGAAAAGTATACCTGCAGTGCTCACGAAGAAGCTGATACAAAAATAGTGTATCATGTTTGCGCTGTTGGGTCAAATACGAACATTTTGATCAAGTGTTCCGATACAGATATTCTCGTAATATTATTATCTAATATGAAACAAATCGTAGTAAATGTGGGCGAGAATCAGTTCAATGTCGATCGCAAAATATGGATGCAACTCGGAACCGGTAACCACGTGAAAAACATTGACGTTTGTGCTGTGTACAGAAACTTGGGCGAAAATCTCTGTTCTTCGTTGGCTGCATTCCATGCTTTTACGGGATGCGACTTCAATCCCGCATTTTATAGGAAGGGTAAAAACAGACCATTCAAAGTATTGGAGAAATCAGGGAAGTTCCAAGACGCATTCATTAAAATGGGGCATAATATGCTTGTTGCACTACTCATGGAACAAACTTTCAATGTTCTGCAAGAATATGTATGCCTTTTTTACAACGTAAAAGCAAGAAAAACAGTCAACGAAGCAAGGTGTATCATATTTGAAAGGATTTATACGCCGAAAAGTAGTAATGAAGCTTTCAAAAAGACAGCTATGAAATTGGAAGCAACGTCGTTTCCCCCTTGTTGCCGGGAGTTGGAGCAACATCTGAAGAGAAGTACCTACATAGTACAGATTTGGTGTAATGCCTACAAACAAGTACCGTCGACCTTGTTTTCAATAAACTATGGATGGGTTGTTAATGACGGTCGGTACGATTTCGATTGGTTTCACGGCGAGGAATGCCCCCAAAAAGTCTGTGACATAACGGAACCGGATGAGAAATCAGGCGAAGAAGATGATGACGTCATTGGTAAATAAATAAATCTTTACATTTTTAATTTGTACGTAAGACTTTGATTTTGACAGACATATTTATGTTTCAGAAAATAATAGAGAAGATAATTCGGACGTCGATGAAGACGTTAATTCCGATAACAACTCAGCAACTGATTCCGATACTGAATAATTGAAAGAAAAACCATATTTTTTATTATCATCATTAAATTTATCGAATTTTTCTAAAAAATGATTGTTTTATTTATTCACATCATTACAATGAAACAAATCAATTATATGTATATAAAAGTATATAAAACTGTTGATACTGGGATTGACATTTTCAATTCTTGGACATAATATACACACCGTTTCAGTTCAGTTACACGTCATAATGATTTTATCATATTATCAATTGTTCTCTTCAAAAATATGTTAATACCGTACTGTATCAGATGGCCATAAAGTACCCCTAAAATTGTAGCGTCACTTTCATCAGCCTAAAATATATGGTCTGCATAAAAATGTACGGCATCATTTTTTCCTAATTTATCTATGTTAATACTATTGAAAACAAGGAATAAAATGTATAAAACTGCTATATTTCATTAATCTATCATATTTAAACTTTTACAATAATTTGCAAAATTTCTCTATAATTTTTTTTAGAATGGTTTCTTTTGAACGGCAATACTATATAACAATTGTATTTTACAATATCATGTTAAAAAAAAGTTCCCGTACAGGATCAAATGACTTTACAGCTCTATAAATCAAGGATACGATGAAATTAAGATGATTATTGATATACATTCAAAGGAACAATTATTTTTTGACGTCATTACTTTTGATAGTACTTTCGAGTGCTAGATAATGTTTTGGAACTGAAGCCGTACTTTTTCAAATCACCCCTTGGACTACGGAAAGAGAGGGGATTGCAACCCTCGATTTTTTCCCCTTGTCGCATGATTTTTGTACGGCGTTGCGGAATAATGGATTAGAAGCATTATTGAAATAGTATGACACAGATGCCGTACAAAATCAAATGACCAAATTTACCCCGGTAATTGTCGGAAAATAGAAAAAAATTCCGTCTTTGTGGCGCACCATTTTTTTACGGCACTGCGCGTTTTCTTATTATTTTTAATGGATCTATCGGTGGTAAGAATGCCGTACAAAAATATGTGACCAAAATGTACTCACTCTACCTGTACTTTCGAATTCTCACCTGCACTCAGTTGGACAGTTTACAAGTGACGGCATAGTGCTGAATCTTATTATTTTATGCTCTTATATCGTTCTAGATAGGCCACCTGGTGGTTCAAATGACCCATACATTTTTCAACATGGGCCTGTAGTCTAGTACTATCATAGGTAGATGCCGATATTTTTTATTCATGGGAAACATTGATAATTCACTTAGGGTTTTTGATTGAGGAATTGTACCTCAACATGAAGCTGCATTTCCTCTTTAAATCAGAATGCTAATATTTTGAATCAAGAAAGCTTGAATCAAGCTCTTGGGTCATTCGTCTCTTTGGAGATCCTGATGCCGATTTCACGAATGAACTCCAATGCTTGGGGGCCTAAGGTACCAAATGTTTCGATTCCTATTGCATAAAAAATGAAATTATCTCCCAAATAATTGTATTTTCGCATTTTTGACAATTCCGCTGATGAAGCTGATGAAACTGCTGCACTGCTGGATACAGAAGTCGAAAGAACATGACAAGGAGCCAAAGTATCGACGCAGGTGAAATCGCAGACAACCGGTTTTCCTCTCCTCCAAGGAATGAGAGTCGTTTCCCATCATCAATACAAGTGCCTGGGGGTTCCGAAATGGAAGGTATATTTGCCGAACCTAAGGCACGTTTGATGACATCATTTACAGCTTGATGACGGGAAAAGCGCCCGGCGCTATATCTACAACTCAATCCATGATATCCTCGGGTGTTTTGATGACACTGCTTTTTTACGTGCCTTATCTATAGGAGATTTACCCAAGTCTAACAAATTATTCAAGGTTTTTTTTACAAGAGGAGTATCCCAGGTTTGTTGAACATTTTTTCTGGTTCTTGGTACTTCTAGATTAGTTCGTGAGATCCATAGTTGTTTGGCCTCCCTCGAATCGTTATCCGACGGAAAGGATGGTGGTAAAATTGAATCTATCATATTGATCACACTATAACTTGAAGAGAGGAAGGTAGGTAGTGAAAAAGCAGTGATTGTACGAATGCCTAAACCTCCATAAGATACAGGAAGAGTAGCCTGATGCCATGCATTGCTCTCCAATTGATCATTCAATAAAAGTCGAAGAGTGTTACGAATTTCCTCATCGACTTTGATCAGATAAATTTGGTGATGCCAGGTTGGAAAACGTCTCATGAGATGGAGGAGCTTTGAAATAGTCAAACAGTTTCTGAGAAGATGGAAAGCTACATGTCTTGGAAGAGCATGAACACGAGAAGACATAATTCTGAAATTATGTAATTTTTCCTCTAAAAAAGTGATGAATGATTCTTCTGTGAGAGGGGAACCAAGAAGAATTAAATTAGTTCTGTCAATTATGTTGATTCCAGGAGCAATGTCATTGAATTTTCTCGAAATCCGGTTCACTTAGAAAATGAAGTTCACATTTATGGAAGTTTAGTTCAAGCCCAATTTCCTTTGACTTTTTAATAACAGAGGAAAAGGCATTGAGAACTTATAGTCTCCTCCCAGAGAACCGTCATCTAAATACCAAGCATTCTCTCTGTTTTCAAATTTTTGATGATATTGTCTATACACAGGCAAAAGAGAGCAGGTGCTAATGGATCCCCTTGCTGTACTCCACGCTCTGATGATATTGTGTTTTCATCAAATGTCAGTATAGAAGGCCGGTAGTAGCATTGAAATACAAAAGGATATATGGAACACTATTTTGAACCGATTTCAAGATGAAGTCTCGATTCATCATATTGAAAGCATTCGTATAACCCAATTCAAGAAAAACTTTTCCGTCCTTGTACTTCTGTTCATTAATATATCTTTGGACAGCGTGGGATACGGCTTCACAATCACTTGGAGATCCAAAACCATATTGAAATGGACGAAAAATATAGGACAAATTTCTTCGTTCACAGTATCTGATAGCAAAACATTACAAAGGGCTGTTAGCGATGATAAAATCTTCGATGTAGCAGAACCAGCACTATAACTTATCAAGTCCTGCAGATGAGATGGCCTCAAAGAATCCAAACCTCCAGAAGAACTAGTACGAAAAGACATAATTGCTTGACGAACTTCATTCTCATTCACTACTAAAGAACTTGTTGAAAAGGAGTTAGTTTGGTAACAAATTCGAGTTTTTGACTGAGGATGCTTGGACTGAAGTTCACGAAAGGTTCACGAAAGAAGTTTCTCCCAGGATTCGGTGGAATTGTATTTGATACATTCATCGATGGTTTCGGTAACAGGAATATTGGTATTATTTCTTGAATGTTAATGAATTTTTCCATTATGTATCTTCAAACCAAAATAATTCTCAAAAGATTTGCAACAGGAATCGCAAAAAGATGTTGACAGTGACATGACATAAATTCGTCTTCATCATCTCATTTAGTTTTGAGATTTCACCTTGTTTTATCTACTTCATAGGCAATTGTCCCTGAAATTATCCAGCCACAATGAGTTTTCTGTAATATGGAGTGACCTAAATCAAGCCTGACCTAACCAACACACAATAGTTCCCAAAATATTTCTGCTACAAGCAATAGATCAATTTTTGGTGGTTTATAATCATCAGCTAGAATAAGGTTTTGAAGAATGTCCAATTTTGTCTTTTTGCCAGAAAAATTCGAAGCAACCTGATTAATGCCTATGATGGATAAATTATTAGAAAAATTATTTTTTTAGCAAGTAGTTGCAGATAAGCTGCCAGAAATATTCGAAGCACCCTGATTTACGCCTATAATGAGGATGTATAACAGTAAATGACAATAAAATTCCTGTTTTTGTGCTAACATATGAAACTGAAGCTGAATTTTTGCGCTTTGTCCTTGTGTGTTTGAGCGGAACCTTCTTTTTCCACGCTTTTTCCACGATGTTTTCATCTAGTTAATATGGAATTTTGAGTCTTACAGCGAAAAAGTAACGGATGATCCCTGCAAAGTGGACATTTGTGTTTAGAGGTAACAAATGATTAATTTGTCAAAGGTCTATTTCATTTGAATTTATTTGATTTTCCGCGTGAATCAGTTGATATCTTATTTATTTTATTTGGTTCCGTAACCTCTCATAATTGACACCTTTGGCACAGAAATCGCAAGAAATCATCCAATTTAGTATCACCTTCCTTATCAGTATTGATGTGACTCAGTGCAATTATTTGATTGTTCTCAAATATTTTCTGTAATGGCCATGCAACTGTGTAATTTTCCTCAGAAACTTCCAAAGAACGTAAAACTTTCGCCACATCACCCCTGAGGGCACTTTTCAAATAGTAAAATGATTGTATTGCACTCAAAATCACATTTAAATGTATAAGAGTTCTGAAATTATTATAAAAATCCGGCCATTTCATGTATCCAACCTGAGAAATCGGAATTTCAGTGATCAGAAGTTTAACTGAGGGTTTACGCCTCCACCCCCCGTGAAGATGTAACACACTATTCTGAACCTGATATTCTGCAAATTTTTTCTTTGGTTTACCTATGAATTTTTCAACTATTTCTAGTGGTTAAATATCTTCAACCCCTTTCAACTCTTCAAATTTTATTTGAACTCCATCAAATTGTTTCCACAATTCCTCACCCTTTCCACTACGAGTAGCTAACTGCTCAAATGTTCCTCTGTTTCATTATAAATTCTACGAGTCTATCCACATGTGTAGTTATGTTATCCTGCTTGATTCCTATTTTTTTATAGAGATTTTCTAATAATTAATAAGTATTTGACACACATAAAAGAACATACATTCACTCCAAGAAATGGAAATGATAGGAAACGCACTCACCCCGTTCCTGTGATGGCTTTTGCTGTTGTTGACTTTGTATTTAATTCAAACATTATCAGCTGCCTCGTGCCCTAGTTGCATCAGACTTTTTATAATCCGAAACCCTGTCCCGTGTTGTTTCTCCGATTGTTGCTCATTCTGCTGCTGAAATTTCAGAAATGCCTACTTTTTGTTGTCCACATAGGTGATACTTTTTTTTTTCAATCATAAGTTTCATGCTACTTTAAAGTATCTCGAACAATGATGACAATTTTAAAACAAGTGATGCATTATTCTGTTTCTCAACTGAAGAACAGAATAAAGTGGTTCACTCCTTGAATTCTCTTCATTAGGCTGATCATATATCTCATCATTTTCGGTAGAAACGGAAGAGTTATTTCTACTTTTCTATCAAACATCGATTTGAAAGAACCTTTGCCAGTTGTTAAATGAGATATCGAACGATGATTCAAGAAAAAATTTTTGATTTTAACTTGGTAATTGTGTTTTTTCAATTTTGAACATGAACTTATTATCTTGAAAATATTTACGCTTCTTTCCACTAATCCATTCGCTTCTGGCCAATGAGGTGTTCCATTTTTACGCTGAAAAATGCTTGGTATTCCAAAAATTCCAAATATGTTGAATAATTTATTTGCTACTGGTTCAAATGAAATACTGTTCAATACTTCAACAATTGAAAATCGACTGAACTCGTCTATTAATATGATTTAATAGTGAAGAGGTGAAATACCTTGGTACTATCCTCGACAAGAAGCTAACATGGAACTCTCATCTACAGAGTAGAGCAAAAAGAGCATACGTGGCTTATGAGCAATGTCGGAGGACAGTGGACGAGCATGGGGTCTTTCACCCCGTGTGGTCGCCTGGATCTACACTGCAATAATAAGACCTATGTTAACGTATGGAGCCATTGCATGGGGACCGAAAGTTCTACAAGCAACGGCTGTCCAAAAATTATATCAAATAAAGCGACTGGCTTGTTTAAACATCACAGGAGCCATGAGAACAACACCAACCGCGGCAATGGAATTAATCACGGGTCTGACCCCTCTGGATCTGTACGTTAAGGAGGTTGCGTTAATGGCCATGGTACGATTGCGCACGGCTGATGTAAACCTCGAAGTAGGAATGGGTCAATTAAGGCTGGGCCAATGGCGGGAAGCGCTTACTGCACAACCTCTGCTGCAGGCAAACAAGTGATGCAATTGAACCTAGGTTTGTGTTTAATAAACCCTACAAAATACAAATTGAGCAGAACACAGAGTCAGATGCTACAAATGCAATACGGATTTATACAGACGGCTCAAAAACCAAAGAAGGCTCAGGATGTGGAGTGTACTCCAGATCACTAAGCCTAAGGATTAAGTGGGGAATGGGAAGAAATACCAGCGTCGTCCAAACAGAACTGGCTGGTATCTCAATCGCCACAAAAGAAATAACCAAGAAAGGAATTTCTGGCAAAAACATAACAATCTGCACTGATAGCAGACAAGCACTATTAGCCTTGAACAGACAGCGTGTTAACTCAGGGCTAGTACTAGAGTGTCACCAAGATTTAGCCAAAGCCTTGGTAGGTAATAACATTATCCTGAGGTGGGTTAAAGGGCACGACAGGAGTAAAGGTAATCGCATTGCTTTAGCCAAGGAAGCGGCTGGACTAAAAATTTTAGGACCCAGTGGCACCCACGGCCTGATGACTTCGACAATTGCGGAACTAGTCAAATGTTACATCCATGCTCAATCCTCAAAGAGATGGGATGGAATCAAAGGATGTAATCTTGCCAGGATCACCTTGGGCGACCCTGGGAAGCTGGCGCCGAAGAAATATCTGGCGATGACCAGGAAAAATCTACGCCTTACTGTAGGATTTCTGACTGGCCACTGTCAGCTAAGGAAACACCTACATAATATGGGACTAATGGACACACCTCTATGCAGGATGTGTGAACAGGAAGATGAGACTGCCAGGCATGTCCAGTGCGAGTGCCCGGAGTTATCGTCAATAAGAGAGTGTGTGTTCGGCGAGTCTTGGCCTACACCTGCCGATATAAAGGAGATGTCTCCCAGCGATCTGTCCACCTTTCTGGAAAGGACAGGATGGACGATGACCAAGGAGGACAACTCCTCGGGAGGATGTACAATGGATCACATGTGGCCTAAGTACGTGGGCTTACACTCACCCTCCCTACTCTACAGATACAGATCATTCAATACTTTCCATCAGGAAACGGGCCTGCGAAATCTATATCTACTCTTTCTCAACCGTAATTTGATGATTCATTGGCAGCTATCGGATCCCTATGATTTCCATTCGTTGCTACTTGGCATATATAACATCTTGATATGTATGCAGCAACCATTTTATCCATCAATGGAAACCAAACTTCGAGTTTGCGTTCTTCATTCGAGTTATATGAATATATCTTAGTTTCATTCGCTTTCTGTTTATAATTGCGATATAAATTGTTATACGTAGTTTTGCTGATTATGTTCACATATGTATCAATGCTGAAAATAGTTATTTTCTCCTATATTTCTACATATATGTACTTTTGGGCTTTTGATGGACTGCACCGTTAAAACATTATAATTGTCAGTTGATCGCCTCGCATCACTTGATTGGTTATCGACATCACCCGATTGGTTGTCGAATCCAAAAGTATATTTCAACAAATACCCATATATAGGAACGATTGTTGTGAACGTTGTTGATGATATTGGTAGCAATTTTCAAAAAATGTGTCTTTTTGAAATACACTCGAATATTTTTGTAAACAAACTCTTGCAAAATGTCCTACACGCTCACAAGAATTACAAGTTTGTTGTTTCAGAATGGAAACGTCCTTATAAAACATGTATTTTTAAACCGATTGTTTTTTAAAGATAAATACTCGAGAAGAATACTATAACACCAAATTTCATGAATGTGTCTTCGTTTTCCAGCCGTATAGTTTTGAAATGGCATATGTCATAATTACTTCTGAATGCGTTCGACTTTGAAAAAACTTTCATAAACATTTCAACTACTCTTCTAGATTCAGCTGGTTTCTCTTCATCGGTTTTCATCTAAATCTGTTTATCATTAAATAAAATGAGTAAAGAAAGTTTTATAATATAACACTTTATTGTAAGATTTTCTTTGAATAGTAAACAATCGCAACATGTGTTCCCTATACAATAGCTTCCTCAAGTGTTTTAATAGTGATCCAGTAAGTTTTCATTCTGGTTGTGTTCACGAAAATAGATTTATTTCCTACATACAAGATATCTAAATGATTTGCCTTAATAAATCCTCTTGACTTTTTCAATTATCTGGTTGGTGGTAGTTTTACTATCGAAGGAAGGTGAACTGTTCCGATTATACATGTGTTGAGGTCTCTGATACTTCCTAATCCCCCATGATTTTCCCCCTATTTATAATGGGTTCTTGTATGGAAGTTTTCGTAAGAGAAGATTTTCATGCTTACTTATGCTCAGGCTTATCCTTCAGGGACAGTTGATAGACAATGTATTTGTGCTTCAGTCTAGCGCTACTGATGAGACATATGACAGGTCGAAAAAACTTTGTCTAGTGTTGGAGCACGTACGAACGCTCCCTATTTATAATGGGTTCTTGTATGGAAGTTTTCGTAAGAGAAGATTTTCATGCTTACTTATGCTCAGGCTTATCCTTCAGGGACAGTTGATAGACAATGTATTTGTGCTTCAGTCTAGCGCTACTGATGAGACATATGACAGGTCGAAAAAACTTTGTCTAGTATTGGAACACGTACGAACGCTCTTGTTTTGGGGCTTTATATGATCCAATCCACTAATATCAAAGATAAATGAGGATTCTCAAAGAAGCTCGTTGCAAAGTCAAGCTTCGACATCGACCGTCGAATGAGATTCGCCCTCTGTTTTCCACTGCAACTTTCTCTTAAGGTAACCAGTTGAGATCATAAAACAAAAAATTATTGGTGATCCAACAACAAACCGCTATTTTCGAAGATTGTGGACGAATCTCTCGTTCAGCGGTCGCATTCGTAGCTTGGTTTGCAAAGGTTTGCTTTAGGGAGCTTCGTTCATCTTTGATATTTGTGAAATATTTTTTCGATTCCATAGAATTGTAAGGGGAGATACAGACTTTAGGCATTTGAGTCCAACAGTACATTGGTGGTTCACCCCAACACCACTGATGATACCTATGCTGAGTCGAAACGGCGCTGTCTGGTGTTGGATCACGATCGCTCTGTTTTTGGACTTTGGTTCCAACGTATTGTCTTGTATTTGGAGCTGAGACTGAATCGTTACTGAGACTTCGAGATTTAACCTTCCTTTTCACAGTCGACGCACATATCAATGATGCCACAGTAGCAGACGAAACGTTTGGTACCTCAAGTTACATTCGACCACCTTCTACCAGCCCGGGTTTGTTATCTCTAAAGGTAACTCCGATCGTGAAAGCCTATGTTCTTATATTCAACTGGTATTTTGTATGTACCTTATTGTTTGAATAATTGAAAAACCTGATTTAATCGTCATATCAGATTCGTTAGTCCGATCAACTATTATACTAAATGAATATTGAAAATACATAAATCTTATTTAAGTATTAGAAAATATCTGTGTTCAATTGAATATATTTCAAATTCATGCAAATAAAACAGGAGTATGGAAAATGTACTACATGGAAATTATAATTATAACTATTCAAAAACAGAAAGTAAGAATAGCTTTGAGATTTAGTATTTAGGTTAAAAACCAGGTTAAATAAGAAGTGTTGACCTTAATTTTCTTTTCATGACGAGCTCACTTAGTGTACAAATTGCTCTGAAAGACTCGTCCTGCAAGCTAGCATTGTTAAAAATAATCTCAATTGTAGTCGAAAAAGTATACTACAACTTTTTACAATGGTCTACTCAATGTTTTATGTTTGTAAAATGTTTCTTTGATATTCTGTTGATTTTCAATGCAATTTGGAGAGTTTTTCACAAGATTTTCTATTTGAGTAGACAGACCAATCCATCAAACACTCATTCTAGCACGCCTAAGTGATATGTTATACGTTTTTAGGAATTATTGATAGCATTTTTTTAATACTAGATTCTCTGAATAGGAAATATCGTATCTATAATATTCTGCACAGTTCAATTGGCAATTTAGATTTTTCTGGCCAAAACAGAATATGATATTTAATTTCTTAGACAAGTAATTTTTCTTCTCTAAGTTTTATTGTTTGCTTAAAACAACGATAAAAATAAAAACAACAATAAAAATTAATTGGCGTTCCGGGGCGAATTCATTGATTCCAGTGGCGCATTTGCTTTTTCAGCTGCAGGAAAACCCGGAAAAACCTGCAGCACCACATGAAGAACTTGAACTACCAATGTCCTCTCTCTCTCTCTCATAAAACAAAATGTAGGGTGTCTCCAGAGGTTCCAATAGATTCAATACATCGCCAGAACACTTAGTGATACGACTATCGTCAAACTTACACCAGGCCGTTTCGTATTTGACCAAGGCGTAATAATGACCAAATTCAACGCCAGAACGACAGTGAACAATGACTGCATGAATATTATAATGGTGGTCTGCTAGATTGAAATGTTCATCTATTTCGAACCTTCCAAAGAGTTTCTTGCTTCCGTCAGAGGTTGAGTCTTGTTTGAAGATCATCAGTGTTATTATTAGATTGACTGGTGCCTCAGCTATACTTGTTTCCTTATAACATCAATTAGTTTGGCGCATGTTTGGCATGTTTTTAAGTACCGCTCAGTAGAGTAACACTCTTTAGTGTTCCTTGAATTGCTGTAAAACATCATCGAACTTATGTTTTTTGATAGGTTCACCACTCGAAGTAGCTGGTATAATTTGTTTTCTCGGTATGTCCCATACAACACAATATTTATACCTCAATAAACGCATTCTAAATATTTGTAATCTAGATGTCAAAAATTTTAAATCCTTGATTTGAAAGGGTTATATTTTTAGGAGTGATTAATTTTTGGGAAAGTTTTTTGGCTTTCTACTACTCCATCTGATACAAAAAAATGGATGAGAGAATCTTCCAAAGAAAGGAAGGAAGTAATCAATTTGAAAATAAGTAACTCTATACATGGATGTGTAGATCATGCAAAGAAGTAACTTTCAGACACAAACTGAAAGAAAGTCCTCCTGAAACAGCTACTTTCATATAAACATTGGATTACACGAAAGAAAAAAATTCTTTCGAAACAAATACTTCTATATGAACACTGAATTATACAGAAGATACTTTTCTCTATTCAGTTTGTATATCGAACATTTGTTGAGGAATAAGAATCAGATATCATTCACATGAGTTCTACTTTGAATGAATGGTAATAAATTGTACTCACATGGAACATTGTCACCCTAACTGGTATACACCGTGTTTCGCCTTAAGACACTTGCCCTAAGGCTCTTCAGTACCAAATTGGATAACATTATAGAAAATACACACACTTCATTCATGAATTACGATTTTGAATGTCACGGAATAAGCTTGATCTGCTTATGTCATCGATGACATCGTAATGACATTCATTCACCTATTTATTTAATTACTTCTTTGCATGATCTACACATCCATGTATAGAGTTACTTATTTTCAAATTGATTACTTCCTTCCTTTCTTTGGAAGATTCTCTCATCCATTTTTTTGTATCAGATGGAGTAGTAGAAAGCCAAAAACTTTCTTTCCCAAAAATTTAAATTCTTATTCTATAGGATATGTATCATGAGCTTATGATCTGTTTCTTACCCCTGAAACATAATCTCGCGTTTCCGCCTGGCTTGATAATCTTGACCCCAAATTCACTATTTTTCGATATGTATTTTTGTTTTCTTGCTTAAGGCAACGACCCGACCTAAATGAGCTCGCATCTGTGCTAGCAGTAGCCGTCTTTTTTTGGGTCAAGGTAATACCTTGCAAATTTAATTTTGACAAAATTCTATTCAAGATCTCATCATGTTTTTTTATGCTGCTTGCGTGGATCAATATATCGTTCATATTTATAAATTACTCCTTCGAGCCCAGTCGGAATTTCAATGAAATTTGGAGGAAAATATTCTGGCACACAGGATATTCCAGAAGGAAATTTCTTGAAGAAAAATCTACCATATGATGAAATGAAAGTTGTTGAAAGCTGACCTTTATTCAACTTAATTTGATAATATCCACTAGTTGCATGTATTTTTGAAGAATATATCAAACCACTTAGCTGTGCTAGAGTGTGCTATCTTTTGGTAATGGAAAGTGAAAACGAAGGGCACTTTTGTTCAGGTAGTTGGATTCTCATTCGATTCAATCATGTCTAACTTTAGTGAGCGGCCTAAGTCTCCTCTTAACTTTGGAAGCAAAGCTGAATAATCGGTCCGAGGTACTGATTGTACAAACGTCAAAGCGTCTGGTTTAATCTCAACTCCACAATGCTTTGAAAGTGTTCTGAAATTACTGTTGAACTATATTTAAACAATATTTGACGACAAACATGTAATCATCAATTATGCAAACACTTTCAATTGGGAAATTCAGAACTTTAAAGCGAATTATACTATTCCTACACAAAATAGGTTACCGTAGCTTCCTAACTACGTGAATAGTATCTTCATTTGTAGCTTCCTCGTATGTCAAATCTATTTCAATTGTACACTGTATTGTAACTTGTGATCGCCTGCTGCTCTCACAGAATCACACGGAATGAACTTATTCCCCCCTGTAACATTTCGTAGGGAAAACACTTGACATCAGCGAAGAATTGAATCATGTGTTTGTGATTAAACAAAATATCTACATACCAACTGTCCTGCCTATCTAGGTATACAGACCTCTCCAGCCGTACAGTGTTCAACTGTATATATAGATTTGTTGTTGCCTCTACTTTATGCGCTTCAGTGCCCCCGTTTGCCACAAGCTCAACAGAAGATATCTTCGCTGGACACTTTTCCCTATCTTTGCTAGTATCCACACTGCAGTAGCCAATTGGACATTTTCTGTATAGGTGTAGATGGATTTCCCTCATTTTTGTACTATGATTTCTTTCTGTTTGCTCCACTTTCGACTAAACAAACAGACTGTTTTTGGCGAAGTATATTATTCTGCGTATTTTGAAGCAATGCAGATGCAGTGCTCTGCTAATATATGTAGACTATGTAGACTGGTGATGCAATTTTCCACTGGTTCACTTGTTTGCACTGGAGGGTTGAATTGGTATCTCTAATGCGTACGTTTCGTCACCGCTGAGGTTTTGTTGCAGTAAAATATTATCTGCCTCATTCCCCATGTGGAAAAATAAACTTGCTTCATTCATCCACTCTAATAGCAATCATTAGCCTCGTATATGAACCCCTTTTTTGGCGTTCGACATACTCTGTCCTTGTCTATATCAAAAGAAACGGCGAAGACGGTCAAATAAAATTGACCAATATAAAAACCTATTTTTTTGGAAATATTGATATCCCTGAGATGAAGGATTTCTCAAAAATCCAATTAAAAATTAATGATATTCTTTAGCTCTACTTGCCCGGTCATTGTCTATATTGAAACAAACGGCGAAGTCACTCAAAATAAAATTGACCAATAAGGAAACTCCATGCTTGACTATCGAAATGGAATTGGTGAGTCGAATCAAATTGTTGGGGCAGTAATATTATTTGTAATATATGTTATATATTTCAGATGGCCGGAGAGATCATAAGTCGACAAGTAGTTCATGATATACCTGTAGAAGTTATTTCCAGAAGACATTGGTCTGATTATGAAGAACCTAGATTCAATGACTTTCATGTAAATATAAATCTTTTATTCAGTAATGAACCATATACTCAGTAAGTACAAACTTTGATCATACGATGGTAGAAACAATAAAAAAATATGTTCCGCTAAGGTCGAATTTTTGCAATCATCGCTACCATTATCAAGGCGGGTTACTCTTTGTGAGCATATGTGCGTGTTTGTGTGTGTGCGTGCGTCCGTGCATGCGTACATGTTCAAACTGCTGGAAAGTAATTTCGTGAGAAGGAAAGATAAATAATTGAGTACTATTCTGATCATTCACAATCTGATTTCAACTTGAAAGCCACCGCTAGACAGCTGTTTCTGCCTGTTGGGCATCATCAGTACTGGGCAGGCGGTCCTAGATTGAAGACAAACTGTAAAAAACCAAGATAAATACTCGTTAGAAATCATAATAGTTTTTAAATTGAAAGGGTATATTTTTAGGAGAGACAGATATTGAAATACACAAAAGAAAAATACTTTTATATGAACGCTGAATTAAGCGAAAAACACGTTTCTCTATTCCGTTTGTATTCCAAACATCGAATCGAATAAGATACCTTTAATCTGATTTTATTTCTCCAATAATATGGCTGTAATGTAGCGAGTCTGGTATTGTGTTCGAATTCCGCAGCATTACATTGATACCCTTCTATATTCTGTCCAGCGAACATGATACATCAAATAATATTTAGCTGGCACTGAGATTTTAATTTCCTTGAGAATAGGTCGACAACTGTCTCGCTAATTTGAATTGAAAATAAATGCCAGTAAACGTTTTTGGAACACATAAACTTTTGAGAATTCTCTGTCTCGGTCCCACATTTTACTATAAAGGTCAATATGTATGAATGTTATTTCATTTGTTTGATAGCAAAATAAGCTTTATATTCAAGAAACACTTGCGAGATTTTTCCTAAACAGTTTCACAAAAACGCAACACGTGTTTTTCAGGAGTATCTATACTGTACGACCCAACAGCCTTCAATAATAACTCCGGCTGTGGAAGCCTATGCTGTTATATAGTTCGTTGAAGAGTCGGTCATCCAGAAGCGGGCTGATGTAGGTGCCCATATTATTGTAACATTTTCCCCCGTGTGTTTACCAATAATTGACTTCACTGAACAATAATCAAACTCAACTTTATTTCACTTTCAATACAACCACTTCAACTTAAACTTCAACTATTATTCAAGTGTCTATCGCCTCATTAGATCGCTCCGCGTGCCGCACTGTCACTTCTACTTGGCTGTGTCGATAGGCGAGTGGAGGCGGTTCGGAGACATTTATCTTTCTGTTATTTGTTCCACAGAAAATTGAATTGCATTTTCAGAATTAGTGTATTCAACCTGTGATAGTGTTTTAAATCAATATATTTTCACTAACTGATACAATTTACTTCAAGATTGTCATGATTAGCGTTTTACAATAATCGTTTTACGGTTTGCTACAACATCGGATATTCTGTGGATGTTCAATTCAGGGCGGAATATCCTTGGACATGAAATAGATATCCACAAAAGATACCATAGTGAACTTGGTATGTATATCTTTTGTTGGATATTCTGTGAACATCCATGATATAAAAAAGGTACTATATCTTATGAACATCCATAAGATATATTTTACATACCCATCGGATGTAGCGAGCATGGTGATGATGAAATACTGATATTTTTATCAGTATTGCTTAAAAAAAATGATTTCTCTAATGTTTCAACTATGTTATGTAAATAGTCAACATTCTAAAAGTTTTTTGAAACGGAAAAGTATAATTAGTATTCATCGATGTGAAGTTTTGATAGTACAAATAATATTTTGATTATACTCCCCCCAACTTACAAAATTTTTCGATGTAATTTAAAAAAAAATAAAAAAAAATTCAAATATGAGTACATTTTCTATATTTTCTTTTGTCTGTACCTACTTTTATCTTTATCACTGAATATTTATCAATTATAATTGTAGTCGAGTTTTTCATACTACTACTGGTGCTAACGTTTGGGGGAAGTTGTTCGAAATCTAGGACAAATCGAGTTCAAATTGTATGCTATTTTCAAATATTCAGTGAATATTTTTAGATTGATGTTTGATGTCATTTTTGTTTTTTCTAAGTTGATTTAATTTAGTTTTTCTTTCATATATCAGCATTTCTGATGGATGTTCATGTGTCTTTTGATTTATCAACTCTGAGGTGATTTTATCTCGTCTCTGCTTTCTGGAATATACGAGAGACATCAAAATATATTTGAGTTTCAGTTTGATTTGCTGCTTTGTTTGGTTCTCTTTTAAGTTTTCTTACAGTAAAAAACTTTCAGAAATTAACATTAGGAAAATCGATTTTTACTATAGTGGGTGCATAATGAAATTTTAAACTTTTATTAAAATAGGACTTGTTTTTACTATATATATTTTATCTCACTATCATAATATTTTCGTACCCAAATGTTGATCAAAATAAAAACGAATATAGTTGCAGACAAAAAAAATCAACTTGTCAAAAATATGTTTCAATTTTTGGGAAAGAAAGTTTTTGGATTTCTACTACTCCATCTTGATATCAAGATGGAGTAGTAGAAAGCCAAAAACTTTCTTTTCCAAAAATTAATCACTCCTAAAAAATATAACCCCTTCAATTCAAATGTTTCAATTGTGTTGACATACTGGCAGAAATGGAGGCAAGCGGTAAAATAATAATACACAACTGTTACATTCAAGCATCAGCAAACGACTAACTCTTTATTAAAAGACAAAACACAACGTGTCAAAGAAATAAACTTTGCAGCCAGTGCTGCCATCCGTCATAGTAAAAAATGTTATTCTGAGATATATTCAACAAATTGTCACAGTGTTTCAATTTTTTTATCATGTGTTTCGTCGATAAATTTCATTGTTAATTCTACCTTCAGCTTTTGTAGGTATCAATACAGATGCCAAACTTGAAAGCCTTGAAAAGTATCGTGGAGAAAATGAAGAACATGAGTCACAGTCTTATAGTTAGTGCAAACAAAAATGGAAGACTGACGTTTCAGATTAAAACAAATGTTGTCAGCTTATCTTCCCATTTCACAGATTTGAGCGTTCAGAGTTTTGCTGGTAAGAACGTACTTTCAAATAGTTCATTTCATCATGTATTTTTTTTAAAATTTATTTAAGTTGGTCAAATTCCCACATACAACGATGGAGATGAAGATATGAATGCTCAAGTAATACGTTCTACTGTTGATATCAAGAAGTTTTTAATATTCCTCTCTGGCCTACAAATAAATAACTGCCAAACTTTTTGTAGTATAGTTGAAGGAAAAATGGTGAAGTTGAATATGGAACAGCCTGGTGCCCTTTCCATTCAGATATTCCTGGCTGAATTGAATGTATAAGGAAAACATAAAAGTATCAGTGCCACAAATATCAAAAATATAATTCCAGTTGACTGTAAACAGCATTTTAAGATGATTTTTTATTTTTCTTTCTAATTAGCGGACCCGGCGATTTTCGTACCGCCTTGGAATCAATTATTAATGTGTTCAGTTCTGAGCTGACTCAGATGAACAGATTGATACAAAAAACTGTTGAAAATATGTTTCATAGATACATACTATATACGTGGTAATTATTAATATTTAGGGTTATTCAATATTCTTTACAGAAAGTAAACTTAGTAATCAGTAGATTTCAACTTTGAAACAGTAGAACCATGACAGGAGATGTACTGCAAAAACAGTGAATACGGCGTTCCTCTCGTGCGATTTCCTCTTCTCTGTAGTTGATTGATTTGCAATATTCTGCAGACTATTTGTGTATGTATGTATCTTGCTTGCAACATTGTCAATAATACTGTGATAGACATTACATGACTTTGCTTCTTTTAGGACGTAAAAATCATTCATGTGCGCACAATTAAAAATGCCATAACTTCAATTACATTTATGCGCACAATGACAACTGGAATAACACTCAACCACCACATGAGAAAGAGGTTTTTACATGCCTTGATATTGAAGGTATTTGAAATTAAACTGAAATAAAGATATGATGTACTGTTTGGAACCTTTGGAGTAGTAATGAATATGACTGGAGTTATATCCCAACAACCGTTATTTTCAACACCTCGACTCATGTTTTCTCTCTCTTGAAGATGATCACATGGTGACTGAATTATGTGTCAAAGTGTTGAAAATAATGGTTCGCTGTTGGTATAGAACTCCAGTAATATTGAAATAAGGATGTAGATATCTATTAACCTACAACAGTCCTTGGATAAAAAATATTGCGTTACCATAGTGACGAAGAATAACTTATCAGGAGTGTCAGTGTAAATATTCTTTGAAAGACATTTTTTGTGGAGGAGTTGATGTTCTCCGATATTTTTTTGGTATGTAACCTTGCACAATGTGAAAAATAAATATTTATGGATGAACCGAGAATCTGTTCAAGTTTCTAGTTCACCTTTTCAAAAATTACTGCGTAATATAAACCACTGAAGAGTCCAATTAGTCAGTAACTTGCCGTATTTACAAATTTGCACGAAATAAACGAATTGATCAAAACGATACAATTTTTAATACTTTGCTTTTTCAATATCTAAAAACCTCAAGGAATGCCAATATAAATTTTCACGTCAAAAAATCAAGCTAGAGTTGCCAATTAAATTTAAAAAAATGTCAACAGAGATTGTGAAAATTGTAAAGTTGGTATATCAAACTGTCATGAAGTACCTGTATCCGAAGGAGTTATTAAGGTATACTTAATACCCTTGGCGATCAGTGTTTTTCATATACGTCTCTGAAGAATTGGGAATGCAAGCTTCAAAAGAGATGCACTTTGCAATCAAGATGGCCAGTTTCTGAATCCACCTCCGTGATATCATTGCAGCTCATGACATGATTATTTCATTTCTGGTGATTGGTAAAAGCAAGTTTATAAAAAAAACAAATTTATTCATTCATAGTCCAACTGTATGGTATCGAACAGGTCATTTACACTTAATATAATAATTATCCAAAGTGGATATAATCAAAAAAAATAATATACAATTCGAGATGTATATGCAGATTTGAAAGAATAAGATTAATAATAAATACGTATACATACAAACATGTAAATATACGTTATATACATATGTCGATATGTTGAACTTTGTGATCATTTTATTAAAATAATGAGAACTATAAATTTACATTTACATTGGTATAGCAATCGCCCCAAACGTGATGGCGAGCAATCGCGCAGGTAAAGACTCTCCCAACTAAATTCCTATTGGATTACGATAAGCCCCTTGCCGGTCAGTGTGGTACCAATAATAAGTTTTAATTGAGGTAGCAAATGGAACATGAGTTCTTTGTAATTTCTTTTCATATTTTATTTAGTATTGTAGGTAGTAGTAGTAGTTTTGTTATGCGACATTTTTTCAGAAACAACACAAATTATTCAGACAATGCCAAACAGAATTGGAGGACAAGTAATGATACGCCTCTGTACGAAGCATTCGTATGTCTAACGAGAGCTGTATTGGGGGTTATATTGAAAATGAGTTTGTGCTCATGGGGGCGGGCTCTCCATCACGTTTGGCGCTTGCTGTAAATACATTGTTAATTGAACGAGAATTGTATGATAATGTATTGATTAAAAACCGATCCCGCGATAAGTGATAATTTCGATGGAAAAAAGTTCGAATAAAATTTTTAATTTCCACCATAGTGATCGTCGAAGTTTGCACTACATATCATCGTTTGATCAACTTCATCAAAAATGAGCCGAAGTAGTGTTGAAACTGCAATATTCTATGCATTTCTTCTAATTGAGACTATGAAAAAAAAAAAGATGAACCGAATACCCGAACAAAAAGTGGACGAATAAACAACATATAAGGCCAATTCCAGAAAGAAAAGTTGTTAGCTCTCCTTCTACACCATCATCATAAGAAATTGATCTGGAAGATAGTGATTCACCCATAAAATAGAAAGAATAATCCACCTCGAACAAGGAAAACGAAAAGTTAAGAATAACCAAGAAGCAAAGTGAACAGAAAACCCATCCACAAGAAAACCAGTTTCAGGAACGCCAAAGACTTACATCTCTAGTAGGACTCACAGGGGTCTGAGAAAGTAGCAAATAAAGAATTTTGTTGATACCTAAGGTAGGCTTTTAATACTTACTTTTATTTACTAGCGCGCATTGCTACTGTTTTATCACTTAGGTATACAATATCACTCATGATAAACTCTCTTATAAAGAATCTCAATCTGACTCAATGTATTAGTTCATTGGTGATGGATCACTATATTTATAATTTTATTTGAAGCAAATAGAGACTTATGTTCTAGATAGTGTGGATGAATTGAATGAATTTTACAGTATAAATAGTTCGAATGAAAATTTCAAGCTGATCCAAAACAATATTGGAACTATTGCAAAAAAATAGATGAATTTGAAATTTTTTTTTGAAGCAGTTTCAGTCATCATCCGATTGCATTGTTCTCACGGAAATTCGCTATGTAAAAGAGGTAGAAATGTATAACATTGATGGTTATATCACACTCTATTTGATAAAATTATTGAACTGAATGGCTCTTTTACGATTGAACTTAAACTCTACATTGATAACGAATATATGATCATGCATGCCTCATATAGGGTCCCAGTGTCCTCCGTACGGGTAATTAGATCTGGGTAAGGGGGCGTGTTCTACAACGCCAGCTCCGTCGTTCACGCTTACCCTTCGTCGTAACGACCGGCTGGCCTCCCAGACCTGAGTCCTAGGGATTTCAGGTCTCACCTTCGGTCTGGGTACGACGGGAGGTTGGTGTACCTCGATAAGCCCTTCTTCCTGTCGTGATCGATGGGTATTATTTGTGGACTGGCCCTGCCATGAAGCCACCCCCAACTCTTGGCCGACTTCAGGCCTACTGGCCTACTCCTGGTCTACCTCCACCCCCTAGTTATTTCGCTACAGCGCCAGTTCTGGGCTCGTTCTGGACAAACGGCGCACCTGTGCGATGATTGTTCTGTTCCCAGGGACCACTAAAGGTTTTCCTCTGGGGGCATCGCGACGCCTGGCGTCGGAAGTCCTGAAGTTCATCGTCCATCACCACGTCTTCATAATAACGGCACTCTTGACTCTCTGTCGGGGTTAACAGTGGCGATGACTCTCGAAATCGCCAGTTCTACAGGATGGCTGTACACCCTGTATACGTCTGGTTTTGGGGTTACCACAACCAACTAACTAACTTTTCTCGGACGTTCGCATATTTATATAAAATAGGCGAACTCTTCCCGTAACATCATCCGATGCCTTTCGACCAATCAACGGTCTCTAAAATCGTGTACACCAAATTCCGATGTCTGCAATCGAAAAAAAACTCATTTAATATGGATTTGCCAGCGTTTACGACCCTGTTTTTATGCAGGCGCTGGTCTTTGAAGTACACTCGCCGCGCTTGAACTTTTCATTGATGTCCACGAGAAGATGTTGAACAATTTTTGGACGAGCAGTACCCACAGGAGGCCACTATGTTGATGAAAAATCAACTGACATTACTCGACAAAAATCCCAAAGGAGCCAGGTACTCTAAAGAAGTCAAGCATTTTGCTTTGAGCTTATTTTTATTAGGACCAGAAGCATACAAGAAATTATCTAAAGTTATGAGATTGCCATCTCCCTCTACTCTGAGAAAGCTGACTGAACATTGGAAAATTACCCCAGGATTCAATGAATTCATTTTTAAAATTTTGGAATTAAGAGTACCTTTGATGTCAGGTAAAACTAAGGATTGTATTTTATGCATTGACGAAATGTCAATCAAATCAAATTTATTTTATAATGTGTCAAGAGACGTCGTCGTTTCGACTTTTATAAAGTCATCCTCAGGGCACTACAAAGTTGCAGTGAATCAGATATAAATACACACATACAGGTGAAAAATTATTAAAATTTGCGACCAGAATCACTTCTGCGGATGAGAGGTCAAGATTGAGTAAATTTGGTACAATTCAATTGACAGTAAAAATGTAATGTAGAGGACAGAGGAGGTCAATTGAATTGTACCAAATTAATGTACTCAATATTGACCTCTCATTCGCAGAAGTGATTCTTGTCGCAAATTTCAATATTTTTTTACCTTGTGTGTATTTATATCTGATTTACTGTAACTTTGTAGTGCCCTGAAGATGACTTTATAAAAGTCGAAACGTCGGCAACGAAATAATAGTAGTTTCAGTTATTCGACCTAACTCCAACCAACTCCCAGCTAAATATTTGAAATGTGTCTAAATATATATGCCAAAATACTGAATAGATTATAATTATACTATTAGGGTATACTCAAGAAAACAACAAATCACCATTTGATTAGGTAATATGTAAATAAAGATTATTCATCTTCATTTTCTCTTTATTGTGGAGTCCCTTTATAAGTATCTCAACCTTTTTACCTGCCCATAATTTAAGAAATCAGATAATTCATGCCAGTTATTACAACGAAATATTCCTCAATTTATTGTTATTAGAATCTCATATTATATAATCATCTCAATGAAAGATCATACAAAAACATAAATACATAATATATAATGAATATGATCAACACTTGACGCCTGACCCTCGTAGACACACTTTCGAGTAAACATATTGTTCGCGCTGCTGACTGACCCTCGTATAACGTATTTCTTCTGGTAGCCGCATGATTTACGACCGCTCGCAAAAAAAGCGGCATATTTTACCCACATCAAAGGAGTTACCAGACTTATTAGAATATCTATGGACGATGGTCTCGCTCCTTCAATGTGCGTCGTGCGATACACGAACTCAAACATACTTCGGTCTTGCTCGGCTATCAGTTACGTTTAATTACGTTGGACCTCAAGCAGTTGTGGTTCGTTTCCATGTGTTGTGAGAACAGTTTACTGAGAGCTTGGTTGAATTACTGTTGAATATGAAATAACACCCACAAATAAAGAACAGTTCGATTCTTACTATGTGTTGTTTTATTTAATAGACAGCAGGTAACAACGTGTTGTAACTGAAGTGAAAACTGAACTAACTACAATACATAAGTCATAGTATTTATATATGAGAATACTATGCGTAATAGTTGTCATCAAAGAATATTCTGGAAGAAAATATTAGTAAACAATGATGAATAACATGATAAATTATATCTAAGCACACTCATGCAGATAAAGTTTGGTTTAAAAGCATAGTCATCAATAAGCAAAGATAACGTTCGGAATAAAAGATAACGTTCGGAATAAAAGAGGTGTCAGCATTTTCCGGGTTTTATCTCTGTGGATAGTCCAGGGAAAGTGGGCAAAAAGTGTAATTCCTCCCCTCTTAAGTGGAAGACTAGGGTTGGTCTGGTTGGCTGGTCTGATCATCCATATCTAAGTCGTCTTTGGAAGTTTTATAGTATAATTGTCTTCGTCGAAGAAACTGGATCAAGTTGTAGGGATAACATGTTTTATAGTAACATGTCACTAGGATATAGATGGCAAGGCTGACCATTAAACAAATGATAACAATCATCCATACAGGTAATGATTGTCCAGGCATTGGCACTTGGGATAAATTAACTTCATGATGAGTATTCATCTTGGAAGTCAGATGTTGGAGTTCTTTTAAGTCCATTTTATTAAGTTTCACTTTGATAGTCCTTGTAGAAAGAGTGGAAATATCCAGTGATGGAAGTTTTATCGCTGTCATTGGGGATAATTCGTCGTTTCCATGAATGAATTTTTCTTGATCCACAAGAAAATAACATGATTTTGGAATTGTAATGAGGTAGCTTCCAGGTTGTACCTCATGGTGTGTTTCAATGGAACAGCTTTCAGTTAGAATGATATTGGAAGGTGTCGTGAAAATTGATGTTGTCTGGAGTCACTTGATTGGCTATGGCTTGGTCTAGGTGTACCATGACAGTTGAACAATTGGTGGCATCATTGTTCAGAATAATTTTTACGATGCAATCCTCTTCTGTTTGAAGTTTGTTCTGGCAATAGCAAGTATCTTCAATTTCAGCACATGGCTCGTCTTGATATTGGTATAGCTCATTTCTCTCATTCAAAATAAGGTAGGGTTTTTGAGGTGAAATGATTTTATTTTGAAGTGGAATAGGATAGATAAAATAGGTTTTATATGGAATGGGACTCAATATTGGAAAATGTATTAGGAAAACAATTTTCTGTTCTGTTAACATTAGTTGGATTCCTAAGAAGGTATAGTAACTATGTTGATTTTTGAAATTTGCTATTTGATTTGAAGAATATAACGTATTCATTTTATTTTTAATTGTATTTAAATTTTCCATCGAGAGAAATGTTGGATGAACTCTATGAAAGTTAGCAAGTGTTATTGCATTGATAATTTGATTTAATTGACTTTGAAAATTAATTAAAGAATCAATATTAAATGAAGAACATTTATTTAGATATTTTTCCTCCGAGATTTATCAATCCGCGTTTGGAGATAACATGTGGGTTGATTGTTTGTAGTTTGTGATCAACTTGTGTAGATATTGTATTTGCTTGTCTAAGTAACAAATCTGACTGATAGCTTACATTTTGTTTTTCGTTAATAAAATTTAATTGGAAGTCTAAATTTTGTTTCATCTCTAAAAGTTCTTTAATATTCATATAACTAACAAAAGTATGTTTACTTACAATAATCTTTGTTTCTTCTAAGTTTATGGGTAGAATAGGGTTATTAAGTTTTTGAATTGATGTTTCGCTAAGGTAAGGCAAGATAATAAATGATTTTGTCTAGTCTGAGTTCTTGTTCTAATAGTGTTGAATGAAATCTTTCTATATAACTATTAGAATTGGGGTTTTTAGGTGTTGTGAAATGTACATTTATCTTATGAATTTTACAAAAATCAAGAAAATTTTGATTATTAAATTCTGAACCTCCATCACAAACAATAGTATGCGGTACGCCATAGTGTGATATGAATGTTAAAAGAGCATCTAATATATTTATTCCATTTATTCCCATTATTGGATAGGCTTGCGCAAATTTTGAAAATGTATCAATTAAAGTGAAGAATTTTTCTTTCGATATTGACAAAACATCAATATGAATTCTTTCAAATGGTTTTGTACCTATTGGAACGGGTAAAAATTCAAAATTATTTGGTTGTCTTTCATATTTTGATTTCTGACAAATGTTACAATTGTTTATATAATTTGTTATGTCTCTATCCATATTTTGCCAATAGTAATTTTTTTTTATTGAGTTTATAGTTGTTTCTATTCCTCTATGTCCGGTTTTATAAACACGGTGATAAATCATTTTATCTAATTTTTCTTTTTCTGATGTTACATCATTAACTTTACTGGAACAAATTATCAATTTGGAATTTATTCTAATTAGTTTTTCTTGAATTAATTTCAGAAAATACTTTTCATGTTCTTTGTCTGGAAAGTATAAATAATAAGTAATGTTGTTCACTAAATCATTTACGAATTTTTCTAAATCTTCTTCCATGTATCTTTTTCTGAGATTTATGAAATATCTTTGATTATCAAAAATTTTTTCTCTTATGCAAAGTGGTACAGGTGATGAGCCAGATATTTTTATAATCATTTGATGTTTATAATAATTCAGGGGTTTATCTGCATATGGAAAAGTAAGTAAAGGCATTTCTTCTGCAGAATGAATTGTAGATGTATAATTTTCAGATTCATCAATGAATTCCTCTATAATTTCATCTATATCACCTGGTTCGTTAATAATTGATGCGTTCTCTAATGGATTTCTTGATAGTGCATCTGCAACTATGTTTTCTTTTCCTTTTATATAATCAATTTCATAATCGTATTCAGATAGTTGTAATTTCCAACGAACTAATTTAGAATTTGGTTCTTTTAAATTATCTAACCATTTTAAGGGTTTATGATCAGTTTTAATTTTAAAATGGCGGCCAAAAATGTATGGTCGGAAATATTTCACTGCCCATATTATAGCGTACATTTCTTTTTCAATGACTGAATAATTTATTTCATTTGGATTTAGAGTACGGCTAGCATAGCAAATTGGTTTTCTTCTTGACATAAAACTGCTCCAATAGCATATTTGCTTGCGTCTGTGGTAAGTATAAATGTTTTAGGAAAATCTGGATGAACTAAAATAGGATCATTACATAAAAGTTTTTTACAGGTTTCGAAAGCTTCAATAAATTCAGCTGTGTGTTCTACTTTTTTACCTTTTTTTAAACAAAGTGTAAGAGGTTTTGTAATTTTAACTAAATTGTCAATGAATTTTCTATAAAAACCAATCATTCCTAGAAAACTTTTAATTTCTTTATGTGTTTTAGGAATTGGGAATTTTGTTATTGCTTCAATTTTTCTCGGATTTGGCTTGATTCCGTCAGTTGTTATAATGTGACCTAAAAATTCAGCTTCTTTTTTCAAAAATTCGCTTTTATCTAATTGTATTTTCAAATTATATTTATCAAATTGTTTGAAAACTTCTTTAAGGTTTTTGATATGTTCGTCCAAAGTTGAAGAAAAAATGATAACGTCGTCCATGTATACTAAGCATATTCTATTCAGCTGCGATTTTAAAGTTTCATTTATCATTTTTTGAAATGTTGAAGGAGCATTCTTTAATCCAAAGGGCATCCTAAGGAATTCAAAATGTCCTATTTCTGTTGAAAATGCCGTTTTTTCAATACTATCGGGTGCATTCTGATTTGATGAAATCCACTAGCTAAATCTAGTGTTGTGAAATATTGGGCTCTACCTAGTTTTTCTAACAAATCATCTATATTTGGAATAGGAAATCTGTCTTGAATAGTTTTTGAATTGAGTTTCCTATAATCGACTACTATACGCCATTTTGGTTTTCCTGAAGCATCTGGTTTTTTTGAAACAATCCAAATAGGACTTGACCAAGGGCTAGAACTATTTCTAATAATTCCGTCCTCTAACATTTTTTGAATTTGGTCTTGAACTTCTTTTTTGTGAATTTCTGGGAATCTATAAGATTTGGTATAAACGGGTTCATCATCAGTGGTTCTGATTACATGAGTGGTTTGAGTTGTTGCAGATAGGGGTTGATTTGGGTATTGAAATATGGTATGAAATTGTTTGCATAATTTAAGTACTTTGAATTTTTCTTCTCCATTGAGATGATCTAATCTTAATAAATTTTCAATTTGTTCAGAATCGGGATATGGACTCGAATTAATTATTTCGGTTTTAAAAAGTTCAAAATCTATTAAAGGATACATTTCTAATGGTGATGTCATTTTTACATAAGTATCTTTAATGCTAACATTATGAATTTCCACAATTGCATAACCGTTTTCTACTGTTGTAATACTTTCTGGTATAAAGCAATGTTCATTTATCTCTTTATATGGAATGTAGTATGTTCCATCAACTGTTGCATTAGTTGGTAGCTTTGTTCTTAAAATTTCATTTTCATTTAAACTAATATTATATAAACTATATTCTGAAGGAGAACATTGTTTAACAGGTAGGTTAACATTTCCTCTAATTAAATAACCTTCTTGTAAGTTCCAATAAAACCTATGTTTTTAATATCTTTAAAACTTATTAATCCGTCGAAAAATGGATGAAAATCAAATAAAGTGAATACAATTTTTTCATTGATTTGAAATTCTGAAAATGCGGGAATGTGAGCTTCATATTTAGCTAACTGTTGTCCGCAAGATATTTTAATCATATTCGGTTTAATAAATATGTATTCTGAATAATATTCTTTAGCTATAATTGGATTTATTAAAGAAATATGGCTGACTGAATCGATAAGAAAATTTAATGGTTTATGATGTCCTTCTATTGTTATGAAAGGTAACTTTCTATTGTCACTGCAATTAATTTCTAAGTGGTTTCCTTTCCATAGGCTGTTAAAATAAAATTTTCATCTTCAGTTTCTATTATTGGATCTAGTATTTCATCAATTTGATCATTTTCTGATTCCGAGAATGATTGTTCATTAGAATAACTGAATTCAAAATTATTTTCTTCATTATCATTTGAATTTGGATCAATCGCGTGAATTTCTTCAGATCGAAAAGTTGGTCTAGATTGACTTTGGAAAAAATCATTTCTTGGTGGTATATTTTTAGTTACTGTTGACATTGGTGTAGGTCTATGAGATGGAATTTGGTTTTTAGGTTTCCATACATTAGTATTATTAGGTTTAGTATTACCAAAAACTTGCTTGTTTGTAAAAAACTTCTGTGGAACCTGTCTTGAATTCACTTGAATGGGTTGCCTTGGAAAAGTCCTGTTTTGAGGTGTATGAAATTGGTATTGAGGGTTTTGCTGTAATTGGTTTTGAATTTGAAATTGTTGATTAGGAGTTTGATAATGTTGGTGACTTTGGAGTTGTGAATAATTTTGTTTTGGTGCCATTGCTGTTTTAAAATTTGGAGATGGGATTTGTTGAGTATTATTTCTTTTTCCATCATTGACCAATGAAAGAAAATTTTCTTCTTCAATGACGTGTGTCAATGCTTCTTCTAAACAAGTTGGGTTTTTCAATCTAACACCCATTTGAATTAATGGTGGCAAATGTTTCAAAAATGTGACCAAAATTAATTGTTCAATGTTACTAATTTGGGCAATTTTTCCTGATTGTGTTAAATTTGGATCATTGTTTATAGAAGAAAAAATTAAACTTCTAGTATATTGACATCTAACACCAAAATTGTAAGAATTTTCTTTTGAGTAGGGTTTTAAACTGTGCAATTCTTGTAGTAAACATGTGAAAGATCTCTGATCAGCAAATGAAAGTTTTAATAAATCTTTAATTTGATTCCATGTATTTAATTCTGTTTTACTGGAGACTAAGGTGAGTGCTTTTCCTCTCAATTTTCCGTTAATTGCTCTCAAAATAAGTTTTTTTATAGCTTCAGATTCATTATTATATTGTATAAACGTTTCATTGCAAACTGAAATGAAACTATTCAACTCACATGCATTTCCATCAAAAGTTGGAATTATATCTAAAAATAGTCTTAGTTGTTGATAATTTGTGTCAACAATTGTTACGTTTAGTATATCTGAAGTTGTTTCAGAAATATTTAAAGTTGATAAATCTTGGGTTATTGAGTCTAAATCTGGATAAAAGGTATTTATATTTTCTTCTTCAGAAGTAGAATTAGATTCGTTAAAAATTTGTTTTATTTGCTGTCTTAATTCTTTGTTTTTGTTTGCGAGATTTTGCAAATTACGAAACATAAAATAATAGTTACTATAATTCGCTAGGAACCAACTAAGTTAAAACAAAATAAGGAGTAAATATATAGGATATGAAATGTAGGGAATAAGAATGAGAGACTCACTTTGTGTGTGTGGTATGTGTATCTCTTGGGTTGTCTGCTTTCTGCTTTGTTTTTCTGTTTGTCGAACCAGTCCAGGGACAATCGGTCGTCCAGAAAGGTTGTTAGCTTCTTCTTGAATATCCAGTCCAAGAATCTGCCCTGTGTGTCGAGAGAGAATATCCAGTCCTCTTCGGTACACTGTGGTTCTTGGTGGTGACTCCTGTTGAAGATTTGGTAATCACCAGGCAGTTGGTTTTGCTTGTTGCCTGTACAGGTATCCTACCATCCTACCGACTGCGCCAATTACGTTGGACCTCAGGCAGTTGTGGTTCGTTGAAGCCCCTCCGTGTTGTGAGAACAGTTTACTGACAGCTTGGTTGAATTACTCTTGAATATGAAATAACACCCACAAATAAAGAACAGTTCGATTCTTACTATGTGTTGTTTTATTTAATAGACAGCAGGTAACAACGTTTTGTAACTGAAGTGAAAACTGAACTAACTACAATACATAAGACATAGTATTTATATATGAGAATACTATGCGTAATAGTTGTCATCAAAGAATATTCTGGAAGAAAATATTAGTAAACAATGATAAATAACATGATGAATTATATCTAAGCACACTCATGCAGATAAAGTTTGGTTTAAAAGCATAGTCATCAATAAACAAAGATAACGTTCGGAATAAAGATAACGTTCGGAATAAAATATAACGTTCGGAATAAAAGAGATGTCAGCATTTTCCGGGTTTTATCTCTGTGGATAGTCCAGGGAATGTTGGCATCATAGTCCAGAGAAAGTGGGCAAAAAATGTAATTGTTCATGCCTCAGCAGTGGTGTGGTTCGTAAGGCATTCTCGTATTTTGAAACCAATTTTATATTGAATAACTCTTTCACAACTTTAACGTTTCACACACTAAAAGAATCACTTTCCTCAATGCTTAAATAAAAATTGTAAATGCAGGTTACAAGTGACAAAACTGGAATGAGTAAAATAATGTCTAGCCTATATTTATAATACAATTCAAACAACTACATGTCTATGCGGTATAAAAGAGTATTCATGGTAAAAACGCAAGTTCTCATATCAAATATTTCTCGGCAGAAAGCAATTGAGCATAAAAAGTATCGGTAGAAAGCAAGTCAGCATAAATACATTCCGGAATAATTGTTGGCTGCAGGGTATGACTCAGGAACGTAACTCCTCCCTCCTTAAGATGAAGACTGGGGAAGGTCTGGCTGGCCAGGCTGCATATCTTCCATATGGGTTGGCTGTTCACGTCGCTTCGACTTGTAATATTGCCATAGATTATATAGGTAGCAATTTTTATTGTAAAATGCATAAAAATATGCAAAAAAAAGGATAATAATCCATACAAGTATAGAAATGAAATAACTTCCAGGCTGGATCTCGTGGTGATTTTCCATAGTACAGCTCTCACCAATGATGATGCTTGTTGGAGTGGAAAACAGAATTGTTTCTGATGTCAACTGGTCTGCCAAAGTTTTTTGTTTTGAATCTTCTTCATACTGGTAGTGTTTGTTCACTTTCATTTAGGATTAGGTAATGTTTTGGGGGTAATATAATTTTTATTATTGAGAGGAAGGTTAAATAAAATAGGTTTTGAAAGTGATAGATTTCAATATTGGAAATTGAATTAGGAAAATCATTTTCTTCATTGTGAATACTGTTTGCATTCCTTGTATTGTTTGTATTGTAGTAACTATGTTGATTCTTAAACTTGACCAGTTGATCTTAGAAATAAAGAATATTCATTTCATTAACTTGATTCTGAAATGTTATTAATATGTTAGATTTAAGTAGGCAGAGAGTTTCATTTGTTTCATCATCTTCGTGATCTAAAGTTCCAGAAAGCCATTTATGTATTTTTCCTCTCAAACTTATGAGTCCTCGTTTTTGGATAAAATGTGGTTGTATTATTTATAATAAATAGTCAGTTTTCAATAACAATGTTTGTGCTTGTTGCAAGAGTAAATTAAATGAATATTTAGCGTAGTTTTTCTTTCAAGTCATGTCAATATGAAACCATGATTTGTTTCTAATATTTACTAATTCTGTTACGTTTACATAACTTATAATAAAATGAATATTTTTTGCGTTTCTTCAAATTGTGCTTGGAATACTTCGAAGTTTCTGTTCTGATTTTATTGTGTGTTTAAGCGACGGGTTGAACGCTGCGCTGGTGAAACGAGGGGAAAATTTGTCAATTTGTTCTTTGTGATAAATTGTTCCGTCTGTTGTCAAAATTGGTGGTTTTTGTCGATTTTCGTTAATTTTTTCTACTTGTGTAGTCTTTTTATTGTACAGGGTCCTGCAACAGTAGCGCGGTGTTCCATATCTCAATTTAGGAAACAGATAGGAATCTAAATTTCTATAATATTACCTTATTGCACGAGCCTGATAAAATAAAAATATTGGCGGTCACACAGGGTGTTCAATTTTTTCTGGGCGGATCCCAACTGTGTTTTTTAAATGGCAACCTATATTTTTTATCGCTTTTTCGGTTTCTACATAGAAAATAATAGACACTTTATGTATATCTTCACTTCGAAAATTTTGACGGTTTTCGAGATATCTAGCATGACAGTTTTTTTTTCCAATATTCGTCACTCAGAATATTTAAAATTGTGCCAAGTCCAATTGTATTTTTATTTTTTGGTCAAATATTCTACAGTGGTAACTCTTTCAAACGATATATCTGAAGTCGACCTGTGATATACAGGGTATGAAAAACGGCTTGCCACATATTGTATATAAAAATTTGCAGAATCTTCCTTATTTCAAATGGATCACCCTGTATATTATTGATCCATAAGGAGCACCAACGAAACCTCTACAAATTTCATTAAGTATTCCCTATGCCTAGATTCAATAGTTTTTCTTAAAAATGCATTTTTTTCGAAAAATGGTCGTTCTTACTATTTCTACGCCATAAACTCGATGAAAGCCTTTTTCAAAGCGAAATCCATTTGATGACTGATAAGAATGTACGAAAGATATCTTGTTTCAATTTTGTACATTATAGCGTGTCGAAACAAATATTTTTTTACGAAATAAATGTATGCACCTATCACATTTTTCTAAATGGAAAATTATTTTTTTCATTGGATGCAGAATTTTTCCCATAAATCGTGCAATATCAAACCAAACAAGAATAAATGAAAAAACATTGTGAATATTACTAATTTTTTTTTTCATGGTATGGTGTATATTCATGAATTCAGGGCTCAAGTTCTAGATATTTAAATTTGTCAACTGACAAACTTCAAAACTAAAAAAGGAAGAGTTCAATGAAGGTTGATGATGAAACTTTTGTGAAATATATTCGACATGTCTTCCATTTTCTTGAATGCAGAGCTGAAGTCTATGTTTGAAAGACTGTTCTATCCTGCGCAAGACAGCTGGTGTAATGCTGCCAAAAGCATTCGTTATTCTAAGTCATATATTTTCGGAAGAAGCTGGGTGGCTCGATGGCTCGACATAAACCATATTTTTTATGTATCCCCAAAAGAAAAAAAACCAGTTTTGTTAAATCTAGTGATCTAGCGGGCCACCGTACAGGCCCATTCCGTCCTATACATTTATTGGGAAATACTTTATATAGATGATCTCTCACTTCTGCCAAATAATGAGCAGGTGCACATACAGTGTTCCATTCATATGTCCCTGAAAAAAGTATGGACCAATTACATATTCTCCAATGATGCCTCCCCAGACATTTATCGACCACCTATATTGATAGTCAACCTGTCTCAATAAGTGGGGATTTTCTGTCGAATAATAATGGTAATTATGTCGATTCACAAATCCATTTTTATGGAATGTCGATTCATCCGACCATAAAATGTTATTGAAAAAATATTAGTTTCGACGAATTTTTTCCATGGCCCAATTGCAAAATGTCGCTCTTTTCTCAGAATCGGTATACAGTAGTATGAGATGAATGAAAGCGATATTTCTTCAAAACTCGTTGCACTGATCTCTCACTTATATCCACTATTTCACCAATTTGTCGTTGACTCCTACTAGGATCTTCTTCAACAGCAAGAAGAACTTGCAATTCATTATCTTCATTAGTAGCTGGCTTGATGCGCTCATGTTTAGAATAATTGATACATCCGGTTTCAACAAATCGTTTAATTTTATTTTATTCGATGAGGTTGTTTTAGACCGAAAAAATATGGCACGTATTTCAAGATTATGGAAATTATTGTAATTATTCAAGAACGTACATTTTGCGGTGTAGTACAAAACTTGTTTATCTAGCAACAGGTAATTTTAGGCGATATTTTTAGGAAAGGCTTGGACAAAAACTATGCATCAAATGAAGAAATTGCACGGTGTTCTATTTATAGAGAATAAATGTGTTATAAACATAATATATATCTGGATCACAGCCGTCACGTATGGATTTCACAGTAAAAAAATATTGATATGGCGATACAATAGAGTTTTCATTTTTAGAAAAAAAAAAAAATAAGAAAAACTATGGGACATGCTATCATGTACAAAATTGAAACGAAATATCTTTCGTACATTCTTCAGTCGTCAAATGGATTTCGCTTCGAAAAAAGTCGAGTTTATGGCGTAGAAATAGGAAGAACGACCATTTTTGGAAAAAAATGCTTTTTTAAGAAACACTATTGAACCTGGCCATAGGGAATACTCGATGAAATTTGTAAAGGTTTCGTTGGCGCTCCTTATGAATCAATAATATACAGGGTGTTCCATTCAAAATAAGGAAGATTCTGCAAATTTTTATTCACAATATGTGGCAAGCGGTTTTTCATAACCTGTATATCACAGGTAGATTTCAGATATATCGTTTGAGAGAGTTACCAGTGTAGAATATTCGACCAAAAAAAAATTCAATTGGACTTGGCACAACTTTATAATTTCAAATATTCTGAGTGACGAATATTGGAAAAAAAAACCTGTCATGCTAGATATCTCGAAAACCGTCAATATTTTCGAAGTAAAGATATACATAGAGTGTGTTTTACTTTCTATGTAGAAACCGAAAAAAACGATAAAAATATAGGTTGCCATTTGAAAAAACACAGTTGGAATCCGCCCAGAAAAAATTGAACACCCTGTGTGACTGCCAATATTTTTATTTTGTCGAGCTCGAGTAATAAGGTAATATTATAGAAATTTAGATTCCTATCTGTTTCCTAAATAGAGATATGGAACACCGCGCCACTGTTGCAGGACCCTGTATATTTCTTCATTAATTTGTTTGAATTTTCTATTCATTATTTGTTTATGATTTTTCAGATATGTCAAAGGGATCTTTCCAAGAAATGATTTCAAATGTTGTATATCCGATAGCAGAATGAATACAATTGTTTTAATGTAATATTGAATATTTCATCAAATTCTGTAAAGACTGTAGGGTTTTGTCTTGTTTAGGTTCTCACGTGTTCAATTATTGTAGAATTGAATCTCTCAATATAACTATTCGAATTTGGATTTTTGGGAGTTGTGAAATGAATATTTACAAAATACTTACAAAAATCTTGAAAGTTCTGGTCATAAAATTCAGATCCTCCATCACATACGTATGCGGTATGCCATAATGGAAAATAAAAGTCAAAAGTCTGTCAAGTATATTGATCCCATTTATTCCTGGTATTGAATAGGCTTGTGCAAATTTCGAAAAAGTATCAATAATTGTGATGAATTTCTCTTTTGATATAGATAAAGTATCTAAATGAATTCTTTCGTTCAGTTTAGTTCCTATAGGGATTGGTTGAAACTCGAATTTATTGGGTTGCCGTTCATATTTTGATTTCTGACAAATATTACAGTTATTTATAGAATTTATAAAATTTATAAAATGTTGTCAATATTAGGAATAAAAAATCGATCTTGAATTGTTTTATTGTTCAATTTTCTATAATCAATTACAATACGCCATTTTTGTAGTCCACTTGCGTCTGGTTTTTTTGAAACTATCTAAACTGGACTTGACCAAGGGCTCGAACTATTACCACTTATAATACCGTCATTTAACATTTGTGTTATTTGTTTGGTTGATTCTTTTTTGTGAATTTCGGGAAATCTATAAGGTTTGGTATAAATTGGTTCCTCGTCTATTGTTTTAATTTCATGGGTGGTTTGAGTTGTAGAAGAAAGTGGTTGATCAGGATAATGAAAGACATTATAAAATTTTTTGCAAAGTTTTAGGATTTCATATTTTTCTTCAGAATTCAAATGATCGGGGCGCAATAAATTTTCAATTTCCTGTTCATTTGGGAATGAATAATTAACGTCAATTTTAGCTTGATAAATTTCTGAAACGTCAATTCGATATAATATATGAAGTGGTTCTGTTAGATTCATGTGAATATCTTGAGAACTTAAATCATGAATTTCTACTATTGCTTGGGCATTTTTTACTGTAGTAATACCTTCTGGAATGAAACAGTTTTGATTCAAATTTATTTGTGGTACATAATAAGTTCCATTCACTGAAGTATTAACTGGAAGTTTAGTTCTGAAGCTTTCATTTCCACCTAAAGTTATAGTAAAGCAATCATATTCGGATGGTGAACATTGTAAGACTTGAATAATAATATCATTTTTATACAAATATCCTTCTTGAATATTCCAATTGAATCCCATGTTCTTAACATCTTTAAAACTCAACAGTTCATCAAAAAATGGAGGAAAATCAAAAAGAGTAAAAATAATTTTTATGTCAGACTGAAATTCTGGAAAAGTTGGTATATGTGCTTCAAATTTAGAGGTTTGTTGTCTACAATATTATATTTGGTTCATTATAAATATATTGAGGAAAATGTTTTTTTTTTGCCAAAGCCGGATTCAAAAGTGAAATATGACTTCCAGAGTCTAGAAGAATTTAGAGTGATCGAAAATTTCCATAGGCTAATGCAGAAAAATTTTTATTGAAATTTTCGAGATTTTGATTAATGTCTTCAGGAATGTTTTCATTAAATTGTTCTTTATTGTTTTGTGAATCTTCAAATATATAGCGATAATTACTAACGAGATTCAATGGGTCTATTTGTTCATATGTAGATTTAAAATCAGTTTCATCTTCATACTGACGTTCATTTATTTGATGAATTTCTTCAGAAATGAAAGTTGGTCTAGATTGTGGCTGAAAATGTTGCCTTTGTTGTGAGTAATGGGGGATAATTACATTTCTTGTTACTGTATTTCTAGTTACTGTAGACATAAGAGTTGGTTTTTGTTGAGGTGATTGATTTTTGGGTTTCCAAACATTCGTATTACTACTTGGTTTTCCAAAAACTTGTTGATTGCTAAAAAATGTTTGAGGAATTTGTTGTGTTTGAATTTGAATTGGTTGGCTAGGAAAATTAAGATTTTGATTAGAGAAATTCGCATTTGTGAAATTTGAATTCCCTTGTTGGTTCTTAAAAATATTTTGTGGTATATGGTGGTGTTGTTGTTGAACTAGCAATGGTGTTTTCAAAATTGGTTGAGGAAGGGGTTGAAACTGATTTCTTTTTCCGTCATTTACTAAGCACAGAAAAGTTTCTTCTTCAATTACATAGTTCATAGCTACTTCCAAATTATTTGAGTTTTTCAATCTTACTGCTGTCTGAATCATGGAAGGTAAATATTTCAAAAATGTTACAGAAATAATTTTTCTATATTTCCTATTCGAGCAATTTTCCATCCGCTTTAATAGTACCATCGTTGTTAATAGATGAAAAAATTAAACTTCTAAAATATTGGCATCTAACACCAAAATTATATGGGCTTTCCTTTGGATTTGGTTTTAAGGAATGAAGTTCTTGTAAAAGACAAGTAAAATATCTTTGATCCGAAAATGAAATTCTCAATAAATTTCTGATTTCTGTCCACGTAGTGAGTTCATTTCTACTCGATACCAATGTCAAGGCTTTTCCTTTTAATTTACTTATTATACCTCTGAGAATTAATTTTTTTATGAATTCAGGTTGTGTTTCATATTGTATAAAAGTCTCATCACAAGCAGCACAAAAATTATTTGATTCGCAAGGGTCACCAGAAAAATTCGGTATTTATCCAAAAAGAGTCGTAGCTGTTGATAATTAGTATCAAATGACATGGTTGATTCTGTATTATTCAAGTTCAAATTTGAGAAACTTTGATAAAGCGAGTCAAGATTCAAATTTTCTTCACTCTGAATGATTATGTTATTGTTTTGTTGTCTGAAAATGGCTCCTCTTTGTTCTTGTAGTTTACGGTTTATTAGTGAAATATTTCTAATTGTGTCAAACATAAACAAAAAAATAATAAAAAAGTATTCACAAGAAAATAATTTTTTCTCAGTGTAGGAAGGAAATTAGGATTTGTGGGAAAGAAAATAGTGGAAATGAGAGACTTACGCCTAAGTTTTCTTGGTTGGCCCTTAATTCTACGTTGATCTGTTCTGGATCTGGTTTTTTGTTTTTTTTCTTAATCCTAAACCAATCTTGGGCTTGCCGTTTGAATGGTTGTTAGTGGTCCTCTGATTCGTTCCTTTGTTGCTGGATATTCAGATTTTCACCCCGTCTCTGCAAGATGAATAGAATGCTGTCCACACTTGTAGAAACTAAAGTCTTTTTTGAAAACTCGCAGGAGGTTTGTTGAAACACTTTTGGGCTTCCTACTTTTTCGAAATTTTCCAATAGGTACTATGTTAACTCGCCTTCTGGAATTTTCCCTGATGGTGGTTTTCGGATTTAGGTTTTCCAAAATCCGTCGCCGACTGCGCCAGTTACGTTTTTACCTCAGCAGTGGTGTGGTTCGTAAGGCATTCTCGTATTTTGAAACCAATTTTATATTGAATAACTCTTTCACAACTTTAACGTTTCACACACTAAAAGAATCACTTTTCTCAATGCTTAAATAAAAATTGTAAATGCAGGTTACAAGTGACAAAACTGGAATGAGTAAAATAATGTCTAGCCTATATTTATAATACAATTCAAACAACTACATGTCTATGCGGTATAAAAGAGTATTCATGATAAAAACGCAAGTTCTCATATCAAATATTTCTCGGCAGAAAGCAATTGAGCATAAAAAGTATCGGTAGAAAGCAAGTCAGCATAAATACATTCCGGAATAATTGTTGGCTGCAGGGTATGACTCAGGAACGTAACTCCTCCCTCCTTAAGATGAAGACTGGGGAAGGTCTGGCTGGCCAGGCTGCATATCTTCCATATGGGTTGGCTGTTCACGTCGCTTCGACTTGTAATATTGCCATAGATTATATAGGTAGCAATTTTTATTGTAAAATGCATAAAAATATGCAAAAAAAAGGATAATAATCCATACAAGTATAGAAATGAAATAACTCCAGGCTGGATCTCGTGGTGATTTTCCATAGTACAGCTCTCACCAATGATGATGCTTGTTGGAGTGGAAAACAGAATTGTTTCTGATGTCAACTGGTCTGCCAAAGTTTTTTGTTTTGAATCTTCTTCATACTGGTAGTGTTTGTTCACTTTCATTTAGGATTAGGTAATGTTTTGGGGGTAAAATAATTTTTATTATTGAGAGGAAGGTTAAATAAAATAGGTTTTGAAAGTGATAGATTTCAATATTGGAAATTGAATTAGGAAAATCATTTTCTTCATTGTGAATACTGTTTGCATTCCTTGTATTGTTTGTATTGTAGTAACTATGTTGATTCTTAAACTTGACCAGTTGATCTTAGAAATAAAGAATATTCATTTCGTTAACTTGATTCTGAAATGTTATTAATATTTTAGATTTAAGCAGGCAGAGAGTTTCATTTGTTTCATCATCTTCGTGATCTAAAGTTCCAGAAAGTCATTTATGTATTTTTCCTCTCAAACTTATGAGTCCTCGTTTTTGGATAAAATGTGGTTGTATTATTTATAATAAATAGTCAGTTTTCAATAACAATGTTTGTGCTTGTTGCAAGAGTAAATTAAATGAATATTTAGCGTAGTTTTTCTTTCAAGTCATGTCAATATGAAACCATGATTTGTTTCTAATATTTACTAATTCTGTTACGTTTACATAACTTATAATAAAATGAATATTTTTTGCGTTTCTTCAAATTGTGCTTGGAATACTTCGAAGTTTTTGTTCTGATTTTATTGTGTGTTTAAGCGACGGGTTGAACGCTGCGCTGGTGAAACGAGGGGAAAATTTGTCAATTTGTTCTTTGTGATAAATTGTTCCGTCTGTTGTCAAAATTGGTGGTTTTTGTCGATTTTCGTTAATTTTTTCTACTTGTGTAGTCTTTTTATCGTACAGGGTCCTGCAACAGTAGCGCGGTGTTCCATATCTCAATTTAGGAAACAGATAGGAATCTAAATTTCTATAATATTACCTTATTGCACGAGCCTGATAAAATAAAAATATTGGCGGTCACACAGGGTGTTCAATTTTTTCTGGGCGGATCCCAACTGTGTTTTTTAAATGGCAACCTATATTTTTTATCGCTTTTTCGGTTTCTACATAGAAAATAATAGACACTTTATGTATATCTTCACTTCGAAAATTTTGACGGTTTTCGAGATATCTAGCATGACAGTTTTTTTTTCCAATATTCGTCACTCAGAATATTTAAAATTGTGCCAAGTCCAATTGTATTTATTTTTTGGTCAAATATTCTACAGTGGTAACTCTTTCAAACGATATATCTGAAGTCGACCTGTGATATACAGGGTATGAAAAACGGCTTGCCACATATTGTATATAAAAATTTGCAGAATCTTCCTCATTTCAAATGGATCACCCTGTATATTATTGATCCATAAGGAGCACCAACGAAACCTCTACAAATTTCATTAAGTACTCCCTATGCCTAGATTCAATAGTTTTTCTTAAAAATGCATTTTTTTCGAAAAATGGTCGTTCTTACTATTTCTACGCCATAAACTCGATGAAAGCCTTTTTCAAAGCGAAATCCATTTGATGACTGATAAGAATGTACGAAAGATATCTTGTTTCAATTTTGTACATTATAGCGTGTCGAAACAAATATTTTTTTACGAAATAAATGTATGCACCTATCACATTTTTCTAAATGGAAAATTATTTTTTTCATTGGATGCAGAATTTTTCCCATAAATCGTGCAATATCAAACCAAACAAGAATAAATGAAAAAACATTGTGAATATTACTAATTTTTTTTTCATGGTATGGTGTGTATTCATGAATTCAGGGCTCAAGTTCTAGATATTTAAATTTGTCAACTGACAAACTTCAAAACTAAAAAAGGAAGAGTTTAATGAAGGTTGATGATGAAACTTTTGTAAAATATATTCGACATGTCTTCCATTTTCTTGAATGCAGAGCTGAAGTCTATGTTTGAAAGACTGTTCTATCCTGCGCAAGACAGCTGGTGTAATGCTGCCAAAAGCATTCGTTATTCTAAGTCATATATTTTCGGAAGAAGCTGGGTGGCTCGGTGGCTCGACATAAACCATATTTTTTATGTATCCCCAAAAGAAAAAAATCCAGTTTTGTTAAATCTAGTGATCTAGCGGGCCACCGTACAGGCCCATTCCGTCCTATACATTTATTGGGAAATACTTTATTTAGATGATCTCTCACTTCTGCCAAATAGTGAGCAGGTGCACATACAGTGTTCCATTCATATGTCATATGTCGCTTCGAGGGATATAATCATTCCTGTGAAGTCTTCTGCTGTTATATTGGTCTGACAACTTTCATCGTTTTCTTTTGATTGTGCCTCCAATAACTCAACATCTTCGATCTCATTAGGAATTTCCTACAAAGTAAACCAATACCTTGATGAAATTAAACAAAATACAGGGCTTTTCATGATGAGCGTTAATTAGCAGTTTCTGACAAACTATTTAACGGATCAACCTGAAAATTTCACAGTATGCATAAATCAATATGACCTACACGCCTAAAATATTTTAGACGAAGCGGCGTTGTCGCTTCTACTATATAGTAGCGGCTTCTTTGATTTTTTAAATGGAACACCCCTTATATAATATATTATGATTCATTATCACTTTGTCAACAAATTCATATACTATTTTTCTATACCTATCTATTACCGTTTAGAAGATATAAATTAATTTCGATATTTTTTTTAGCAAACATGAACTTTTATAAATGCTGATAATCTTGAACTCTCTTGCACTAAAACGATCAAATTTGAAACGGAGTGGAGTGATACTATGAGGTTCTTCACTCCGTATCATATTTTCATTTGCCTCATACAGGGTTTTCAAAAAATGCAGATACTTTGATCTCATGAAAAAATGAGTGGAACTCAATTTTTTCAAATAGAACTCCCTGTATATTTCAACATGGTTGAGCTCTACATTCAATTTTAGATTAACTTTGTTCAGATAATACTATTTCTATTTTGAACCGTTTTCGAGATGAACTGTTTCAAACGGAAACTGACGTGGTTTTCTTGCTCGTTTTTTTTTAATTCATCACTTATTTTGGATATTCAACATTTTTTTATACTTAGTAATACTTCTTTTTGATCCAGTTTTTTAACAGTAATGAAGATTTCTTGAATTTATTAATAATTTATGGTGAGTGCTATAGAATTGCAAGTAGAACATGCCGAGTATTTCATGAAAGATATTCACAACTTCCGAAGCCGAATAATAATGTGATAAATCGACTACTAAAATATTGTAGGTTGAATGGAACCTTCCGTCCAAAAATCATTCGTAAGAAGACTAAAGTGGATGATGATGACAATGGTATAACAGTTTTGGGATACTTTCATGCATTTCCAAATGCTTCTCTGCACGAGGCTGAAAGGGAGATAGGTATACCCTGCGTGACAATTTGTCGAATTCTTAATAAGCATACATGGCATCCCTATAAGTTCTACTGTGTCCAACATTTGAAAGAGACTGATTTACCTCGTAGAGTGGAATTCTTTGAATGGTTACTTGTCAAGACTCAAGAGGATGAACATTTCCTTGACAATATCATATGGACAGATGAGGCCAAGTTCACAAAAAATGGAGTTTTCAATAGACACAACAGTCATTATTAGGGGCCAGAAAATACCCATGTCGTCCGCCAAAGGGGTTTTCAAGAAAGATGGCAATTCAATGTATTTTGTGTCATAAAGAATGGATGGTGCTCCACCCCATAATTCTCATTCAGTCAGCGAAGCTTTAACCGAAATCTTCGAAGACAAATGGATTGGTAATAATGGACCTTTTCGTTGGCCTCCTAGAACACCAGATGGCAATCCATTAGATTATTTCGTGTGGGGTTTCATTAAAAATATGGTTTACTCTACTCCAATAACAACAATGGAAGATATGAAATCGAGAGTTACAACTGCTTTCAATAGTTTGACTCCAGACTTGATCAGAAGCGCTACACGTGACAATCTTTTGAAGAGATTACATGTTTGTTTAAGTAGAGGTGGAGATCTGTTTAAAATCTGTTTTTCCGTTAACCAGCTGTCGCACCCCTACGAACGACAACCCTCAGAAGTCGAAACTTGTGCGAGCTAAGGATTAACGAGGTCTTACCTTTCAACGTGTGATTCCTAACACGGATGTGTTTGAACATATTCTGAAATACATTGACGATTAAATTAACTCATTAATTTATGGGTTTATTATTTTCAGTTCGTGTTTCAGCGTTAATAAAACTATTGTTTGAAGAGAAGTTTCATTCGATGGTTGAGGAGTATTTTAATAATTATCATTTCATTGTATTATCTGTGACTAATTGAGAAACATCAAACGAAATACAAAAATGAGTGATGAACAAGAAAACCATGTCAATTTCCATTTGAAACAGTTTATCTCGAAAACGGTTCAAAATAGAAATAGTATTATCTGAACAAAGTTAATCTAAAATTGGATGTAGAGCTCAAAAATGTTGAAATATACAGGGTGTTCTATTTGAAAAAATTGAGTTCCACTCATTTTTTCATGAGATCAAAGTATCTGCATTTTTTTGAAGACCCTGTATGAGGCAAATGAAAATATGACTCGGAGTGAAGATCCTCATAGTATCACTCCACTCCATTTCAAATTTGATCGTTTTAATGCAAGAGAGTTCAAGATTATCAGCATTTATAAAAGTTCATGTTTGGTAAAAAAAATATCGAAATTAATTTATATCTTCTAAACGGTAATAGATAGGTATAGGGAAATAGTATATGAATTTGTTGAAAAAGTGATAATGAATCATAATATGATATTATATACGGGGTGTTCCATTTGAAAAATCAAAGAAGCCGCTGGCTACTTTATAGTAGAAGCGACAACGCCGCTTCGTCTAAAATATTTTAGGCATGTAGGTCATATTGACTTATGCATACTGTGGAATTTTCAGGTTGATCTGTTGGATAGTTTGCCAGAAACGACAAATTAACGCTCATCTTGAAAAGCCCTGTACATATTTATAATACAATTCAAACAACGACATGTATATGCGGTATGAAATGGTAAAAGCATAAGCAAGTCAGCATAAATACATCCCAGAATAACTGTTGGCTGCAGGGTAGGACTCAGGAACGTAACTCATCTCGGCTTCTGATAAAACTCGACGTCCTGAGACGAAAAGTCTTATGCCGTGTCTCGATATTCTCAGTCACTCTGGCTGAAAAATGCGTTTGAAAAATGTAAATGTTTTAATACTCAACTCTAATAAAAATTGAACTACGACCGCTGGAAACGCGATCGAGGTGTCAATCGGAAGCTACTAAAAATCTCTATCGATGTTTCTTGGAAGAAAGCTCGATTTTCCTGTCTAAATAACTGAAAAGGCCATTTTCCATAAAATCCACCTTTTCCCTATGTAGAATTGATGAATACTAATAAATCTTGAAAAAGATTTTTCTGTCACTTAGGAAATGGTATTTCACATCTTAATTTTCAAAACTTAGCTGAAATACTCTGGGAAAACCAAGGTTTTTCTGTGTTTTCTTATACGGGCGGTTCTTATACTGGAGCTCGTAAAATTCAAAAACAGTTTCGTTTCGCGACATCAACTACTGATATAATTGAAATTGTTTATTGAAATGGGAAACTTAATATACATATAAATTGTTCACAGATCATACTTAAATCATAAAATGAAATAGAACTCAAGCAGTCCAAGTGAACGTGTGAAATGGTTCTTTGGGAATTTCGACTGGATGCACAAATCCCTGTAAAGGTCCAGTCCTTGTCTTTTTCACAGCACAAATAATGCAATGTTTGATGTAACATTTGAAGAATTACCTCATTCGTGGAAACCAAAAATATTCAGCAATCGACTCGTACGTTTTCTCGTGTCCAACATGACATTGCTCATCGTGGAACATACGAAGGAGGCCCAAACGACTTTTTCTGGGAACGAACCATTGCAAATTAAGTGTTCCATCTTCATTGTTATGTTTGTGATATAATATTTCGTCCTTTTCAATATACTGATTCGTATCGGAGGTTGCCATCCCTCAGTTTTTGTAATAAACTCTGAATCTCTTCATTCCCTTTTTGTTCAGTGTATGCCCAGTTATTATGTGAAACGCGAAGAATAACATTGGGGGATTCCTGCTTAGAAAGTCTACATGTGGAAGACTACTTCCCTTGCCGTACACGATTTCGAAGTTAAAGTTCTGGAGATAAACCCACCAACGGGCTATTCGGGCACTAGATCCTTTTTTGTAGATGTAGCTTTAATAGAGTTACAATCGGTAATCACCTTAAATTTTATGCCAAGTAGGTAAGTACGGAAGTGTTTGAAGGCTTGTACTATCGCCAAAGTTTCCAATTCCTATGAATGATATTTGGCTACACTATCTGCTGTTCTTTTGTAATGTTTCTGGATTTCCACAAATGATACAACTTTATAATTTAGCAAAGGATATATTGTTGAAAATTCATAAACCGTATCATCAAATCGTAATCACAAAACTAACGGTGTTCGATGGTGATATCTCAACAACGACCTCCAGCCCTTTCGGTACGCGCAAGTGCCCAGGAATCTGGCAGATCGGGTTGCGCTATGACATATTGATGACTAGCGATTGTTCATAAACAGGATGATATTTCGATACAATACACCACCTCACACCCAAAACAAAACATAATTAGGTAACAATTACCTTCTGGTATTAATATATAAATCTATCTGGTTCCTTTCTGTTTCTCATAGGACGTGTATATGAAGCACCTGTTCTGTTTCCTCAGGCAGTGGTTCATTGTCATTTGCAGTCGCTTTCGGAAATATCATTTTCATGTAGACATTCATCATCCTCATTATCATTCTTGTTTTCAACAGATAAATATTCCGGAGAAAATCTCACATTATCAAAGTCATTAAAATCTGTTACTTGATTGTCAGTAGTAACCGATGTTTTCATTTGATTCAAATGTCGCTTTCAAACTAAATTAGTTTCTAAAGGTTTCACAAGAAAAACATTTTTACCTAAAATTTTGTGACTGTAGCTTTGCACCAGGATGGTTTTACATACCGATAGTCTTTGGTTATTACAATATCTCCTACTGACAATAATATATTTCTTCTCCTCCTATAATACTTTTTGTTTCTTGCTTGAGCTTTGTGCAAATTGTTTGTTACTTTTTTTAATCCATATGACTTCATTAATTATTTTGCAATATCAATGGTTTCATTAAATAAAGACGTGTTTTCAACGCTCTACCCAAAAATATTTTAGCGGGAGTTTCTCCTTACAAACAATGAACAGTATTGCGATGAGTTAACAAAAATTTGGATAATGATAAAATTATGTCTTTATCGTCAATTACTTTCTTCAAGTAGTTTTTACAGTTTTTACGCTGTTTTCCGCAGCCCCGTTACAGTGGGCGGAGAATGGTGGACTGGTTATGTGTTCTATACCATTTATTTGAAGAAAATTCTTGAACTCGACTGAACACAGCTGCAGACCATTATCGCTCTGAAGTTTTAACTAAACCATATCTAGTGAACACTTCCCGTAATTTGGCTATAGTGGCAGTTGAAGTTATGGAGGTCATAGGGAAAACCTCAATCCATTTTGAGAAAGCGTCTAATATAATCAAGAAAAAACAATTTTTCGTTTCGGCAAAATCAATATGTATTTGGGACCAAACCCCATCTGGGACAGCCCACCCTTGCAATGGAGCCTTGGGAGGATTCGTCTGTACTGCATCTATCACATAATTTACTAACTTTTTCAATATCCTTATTTAGTGAGAGCCACCAGAAATAGGATCGTGGCAATAGTTTCATTTTGACTATGCCAAAATGTGCACTATGCAGCTCATTTAACTTTGAATGTTTTGAGGAAGATGATATAACAACCCTCTGACCCCACAATAGCACATCCTCTTCAGTACTGAGTTCTAGTTTTCTGTTGAAAAACGGTTTTAATTCAAAATCGATATTTTTAGGCCAATCTGTTTTCATGTATTTCAATACTTGGGATAATATAGGGTCTTTTCTTGTCTCCTGTCTTACATGATCTACATCTATGGAGATTTCCGAATTTTCACTGATGAGATACATACTATTTCTACTAGTATGGATAAATTTGATATCAAAATCGAAACCACTTAAGAAAACTGCATAACGTTGCAGTCTATTAGCAGCTAGGATAGGAATTTCTTTTTAGGGCCCAAAAATGGAAACTAAAGCCTTATTGTCACTTATGAGGGTGAATTTTTTTCCATACAAGTAATGATAAAACCGCTTAATACCCCATACTATCGCGGTGGCCTCTTTATCTATTGCTGAATATCCCATTTCTGCCTTGGTCAACGTCCTTCTCGCGAAACAAATAGGTCTCTCCACACCGTTCTCGTAAGTGTGAGAAATAATTGCTCCAATGCCGTAATCTGAAATGTCCACTTTTTAATTAATATTCAAATTTGGATCAAAATGTGCTAATACGGAGTCAGATGCTAATATACTCTTCATTTTACAAAACGCTTCGCTGCAGGCCTTGTCCAATTCCAGGTATAATTTTTTTTTAACAATACATGTAAAGGGAACAAAACATCTGGCATGTTTGGAATAAATCTATTATAATAATTTATAATCCCGAGAAAAAATTTTAATTGGGTAACATTAGTAGGTTCTGGTATGAGTTCGATAGCTTTAATCTTTTCAGGATATTTATGTAACCCATGCCTGTCAATAATGAAACCTAGAAAGGCCACAGAATCAGAGAAAAATGCGCATTCATTTTTTTAACGGTGAGGTCTACCAGCAACCGAGCCAAACCATCACTGCAAAGTCCTTTTGTGAGGAATCGACTTTATGTACCGAAAATTTTGACTGCAGCAGTCATTTTGTAATATCTGTAAGGCTTTATGTAAATTTTCAATGTGCTCCTTCTTGGTTCGGCCTGTAATCAGGATGTCGTCTAAAAAAAATCGCAGTACCGGGCAAATCAATGAAAATTTGTTCCATAGCCCTTTAAAAATGTGACGGTCCTGACGAAACTCCATAAGGAAGTCTATTGTACATAAAAAGGCCTTTGTAGGTTGTTCCGCCACTAAGTTTTCTGAAGTCAGTCTGAAGGAAAACTCGTCGTTTCTGGGATCCCACCATAAGCCTAATATTCGATGTAAGGAAGTGTCATCGATATTTTTTGTAGCCGCCAGTAACATATCATCAGATAGCTTATCTCGAATCAGTTGGGAGTTTGTCATCCAGTTGACTACTTCAAATCCCGCAACCTTCTGGACTTTGCATACTTCTATTATCGTTTCGAGCGCTTCTTCTTCAGTGTCTTTTGAATCCAAATAGTCATCTACATAGAATATTTTGATAATAGCTGGTCGGATGTCTGGATTTGTAGAAAATTCTTCAGCATTCGAGTTTTTTACGAATTGAGCACATACGGGCGAACAGGTTGCTCCAAAAGTCATGACCAACATTTCATAAATATCAGGAGGTCTGTCGCTTTCCAATTTTCACCAAAGGAATCGTTGAGCACATCTATCTCGTTCTTGTATTACTACTCTATGGAACATCTCTCGAATATCTCCACAAAAACCGAATCGCCTTTGTCGAAATATCCATGAAATTGCAACCAATGACTGCAACAAATCTGGACCAGAGAGTAGAGCACCATTCAAGCTCATACCTCTTGATTTTGCTGCAGCATCAAAGACTAGCCTGATTTTATTCGGTTTGTTGGGATTGTCAATTTTCTCTTCCTCTAAGGTCAACTTCTTTATATATCCTCTCTCTTCATATTCCATAATTTTCTTGCAATATTCCTTTCCAAATTTTTCGTTCAGACGACATTTTCTTTCGACACATTTTAGTCTTTGGAGTGCCATGAATTTACTTTGAGGTAGCTTTATGTTATCGGTTTTCCACAATAAACCGATTTCTGACCTTTCATTTTCTAGTAATCTTAAATTTCTATTTGTTTTTTTACATACCGCTCTGAGGTGTCCCCTACCATTACAACCAAAATAAATATAATCCTTGTAAGGGCACGAATTTGGAAAATGCCCTCTCCCACAAAGAAAACACTTCACGTTTGCCTTTTCACTAGCACTAGTATTTCCATAGCTTCACTGAAATTTGCATCGACTTTCAGGCCTAATAAGGTATTTTTCACTTTTCCTTTATTATATCTTGTTATGAATATATCTGTCAGTTTTGTGTCTGTGTTCCGAATTGACAGTTGCTGGCCAATTTTTTCAATCGTACTGCCCAATCTTGCACCAATTCATTATCTAGTTTATATGCTGAATAATACTTTGCTGTCTCTATCCACACAACCCGTGTTTTATTATAATAATCGTCAAGATGTTTCAGGATAACATTATAACCACTATTTTCCGGTTTATCCGGTATCGACAGATCAACTAGCAGCTGATAAGCTTCTTCGGCTAAACTGTATAGTAGAACTGCACGCTTAAAATTTTCATCTGTAATGTTTCTCCCTATGAAGTATTGTTCTAACCTTTTTATAAAAACTTGCCACTCACATGTTTTGGGATCGAAAAGAAGACTCAATGCAAGGTCAACTGCCGAGGCCATTTTGCGATACACTTGATCTTATTCTAACTGCTAAATACTCTGTAGTTTTAATCCTCGTCGCCAAGTGTAATGTTTCTGAATTCCCATAAATGATACAACTCTATCATTTAGCAAAGGATGTTTTCTTGAAAATTAACTAAACCGTATCATCAAATCGTAATCACAAAACTAACGGTGTTCGATGGTGATATCTCAACAACGACCTCCAGCTCTTTCGGTACGCGAAGGTGCCCAGGAATCTGGCAAATCGGGTTGCGCTATGACATATTGATTACTAGCGATTGTTCATAAACAGGATGATATTTCGATACATTACACCTTCTGCTGAAATATGCAACAACTTTCGGCTGGTTTTCCTGTTTTTGAATGGCGCCATATTCAAGACTACTTGCATCGATATGCAGTTCACTGGGTAACTCTGGATTGTGTACGACCAGCAATGGTCTAGACAACAATGTATGACATATTTGCGTGCCTTCTCCTGCTCCTGGCCCCATTGAAATTGTACACCTTGTTTCGTTAAACGATAAATGCATGCTGTTTTGCTAGCAAATTGGGGAACAAACTTCCTAAAGTATCCTGCCCAGCCCATGAATTGACGGACTTGTTTGACATTATCTGGAACCGCTGACATCATTAGTGCCTCAACTTTCATTTTTCCGGGTCTTATACCTTCACCTGAGACTTCTCTTCCAAGGTATTCCAAGGATGACTGAAGAAAGCGGCATTTCTTAATACTTAAAGAAAAACCCGCGATAGAAAGTGCCTCTAGTATACGCCGAAGACTATCGAACCCCTCTGTCGGAGTCGCACTAGGTATCAAAATGTCGTCAAGATAAACTAGGGCAATTGAGTCCTTCAGATTATCAAGGTTAAGGTTAACGGCTCTCTGAAATACAGCCGGTGCATTGGCAAGCCGGAACGGCATCCGTAATATTCAAAGTGACCGTCCGCCGTGACGAATGCAGTCTTATGAATGGATCCTTCCTCGATTGGGATCTGATGGAAACCGAAAGCCATATCCAAGGATGTGAAATAACGTCCTTTGCCCAGTCTGTCCAATTGGTCATCGATGAGTGGCAGAGGAAAGCGATCTTTAATTGTGAAGCGGTTAAGTTCGCTGAAGTCTACTCACATTCGAATTGAGCCACCTTTTTTTCTAACACGCAGCACAGGACTTGCAAACAGTGATTCACTTGATCTTATAATGTTATTCCTCATCAAATCATCTGTTATTTCTCGAACTGCCTTTCTTTCACTGATAGTCAGGCGATAGGAAGTACGGTTGATAATAATGTCTTTCTCTAACCGTATTTTCAGGCTCATATTATTGACAGCTCCTAATTTATTCCCAGTTGTAATCATACTGGCGAAATCTCGAAGAATTGTTTGTAGATCACTGCGGAACTCGGCAGGAACATCAACTTCAGATAACCCAGAACTAAATCCTTCAGAAATTCTATGAATGCCTGGTAGCTTGCGACGAATAATACGAGATCCCGTATAATCTGTTATTGTAATAAGGCTTGGCTCTTCAAAAATACTGCGTCCAATTAGAATATCGTGATCAAGATAATCATCGGTAATAAACAAAACTCACTGGAAAATCTATACCAGAAATGTTTGTATGACCTTTGAATTTTTTAGTAGCCTCAATGGTGACATTCGTGAAACCTTTTAGGATTATGCTACATGGAATAACTTTACTTTCAAAGAGATGTAAAAATTTATCAGAAATCAGCGATAAATCAGCGCCAGTATCAATCAAAGCCCTGAACTGGTGGCCATCAATAACAACTTTCGTTGAACTCACAGGCTCCTTGACAGCTGTACAGAGGTTAATATTGCACCGTTTCTCAATTGCAGCTTTCGTGAAACAATTTGAAACATTATGAACCGTCTTGGCGCAGAAACTACAAGTTTCAAAACTTTGCGATGAACTCGGCACTTCATATTGACTGGAAGAGAAACTTTGGTTATCATATGATAGTTTTGGATTTTTGGCACGACAGTTAGCCTTAAAATGTCCTACCTTGCCACACTGGTAACATTTTTTAGGCTCTTTGGCAGATCCACTTGTTTGTCTGCCAGGAAAAGGGTATCTTCTCTTAAATGAAAAACTGTCACGCCCAGCAATTTTTTCTTGTCCTTCGTGGCTACGAGGAGGTTTCACAAAGGAAGACAAAAACACCAATAACGCAGAAATAGTACGACAGTTAGGATTCATAGCAGCATTGCGTGTTTCAGGTACAGATATTCCATGAACGATTAATTCTACTAAGTCAATCTCACCCCATTTTGCTCGTACACTTTTCAACATTGTTGATTTTTCTTGTACATACGTTTCATAGGTGTTTACAAAAGCACTTGAGAATTTAAATGTATCTTCTAACATATGACCAAGGTTCCTTTTTGGTGGAAAAGCTTCAATAAAATCAATACAAAAAGTTGCCCAGTCTCTGTTATCAGGGTTCCAACGTTCAAACCATCTTTTTGCCTCGTTTAATAAAAATCGACCAACTCTTGATACTGTTTGAACATCAGACCATTTCAATTTTAGTTGCTTCTACTTGACTTACCCATTTGCTGGATTAATTATTTTCAGGTCTAAAATAGGGCAAATCTACCTGTTCACCAGATCGCTGTGACGTCAAAGCTTCAACCAGTTCAGCTAAAAGTATTCCTGGTGCCAAGTATTGAAATAAAACGGCAAGTTTTTGCCCAATTCCTTCTGCGCCATCATATATGGTTCATCAGGGCGTGGAAAAACCAACACAGCTTCATCGATATTAGTCAACGCACTTTTTAATATTTATTCAATAAGAAAAGAACCTAATACTTCGTTAACAAATTATCAAGAATAGCAGGTGTTTTATTAACGTTTCGACATACAGCGTCAAAACCGCTTATATACCCAAATAAACGACATATACTTCAACATAAACCTCGATAATTCCTACTACAAACAACTAGTACGCCAGTTTACCTAATTTTGATCACTCAGGACAGAATTCAAACCAATGTATAATCATCGTCCTCTGATACACTTTTACGAAGGTTACTTGTACTCAACTAAGAGAAACAAATTTTGGTGGGTTTTACTGATCATTCTCAATTATTCAATATGCCTGAAAAACCTTATAATACCATAGTAATTAACTGGAACCATAATACAATTAGGTTATCAATACCTAAATACAACAACATCAATATACAAATACAAAGTTTTAACAAAAGAAACATAGCCACGTAAACCTCATTCTGTTATAATGTACATACATCATCAGATACCATCATTATCATTGTATTAACTTTCTGATCTTGTTTACCAACACATCAAGACATAAATTGCAATAACACATAGCACAATTAACATAGATATAAATGAATAAACACCCTGTAAACCATTACCAAAACCATTATAAGAACATAATACACAAGAAATATGAACACAAATATTCAACAACTTTTAAAGACGTAATCATAAACAATGTAATAAACGAAACCATGATATATAACTGATAATTAGTAATGGAGCAAATAATCAATGCTTTCATAAACCTTATACAAGCTCGATAACTTATTATTCGTATAGTCATTTAGTGTTCAGGTATAATAAACAGTATCAATCCTTCGTATAAGGTCACAATCGATAAACAAGCAGACACCTGATTGATATCTCAAACAGATTCTCAGGGAGGAGTAGCAATACCTTTTTGTTTAAGTTTCTCAGATTATCATTTCCGAATTCGGATTTAAACACATTGCGCTTCATGTATCGGAGGTAGGTTCTTTTATTCGCGGCGCATATACTCACGTATGGACAGTTTCAAAATCATAATATGAATTTTCATTTTCCTGTTTCGACAATGATCCACTATTTCTTTTAACTTCTCTGTTGTCACAACTAATACTTATTCGAATTACTTCCGTATCGAAAATTGATCGATTTTCTTCAACTTTTGCACATTTATTTTGACGCGATTTCTAATCGGACCACTTTAAATTCGATGGATACACTAGGTTAATTAAATTTTTCTTTTATTCACTTCGCGTTTTTACACTGTCACTGTCGAAAATTCACTCTGGACTGATTACATTTTACTTTTATTAACTTCGCGTATTTACACTTTCACTGACGGAGATAGTTTCAACTCGATGCACCTGCACATCGCAGCTTTGAGCGATTTCCTTTGTTTATCGCGAGATTCCAACCCATTAATTATCGATGGCAAGTCAGCGGTGACAGTTTTATGACTTACACCAATACCGACATCTCTTATCTTCATCCGGTCAGAATGCATATCGGCGTTCGCCTAATTAAGCTAATTGAGCTCGGCCGACGGTTTGGTTTACTTTATTTTAATTAAATTGACTCGTCTCCAGGCCAGCATACGTTAATTGAGCGCGGTCTAATTTTGGCTCGCCACAGAGTTGGTTATTTCCCATTTCAAGACAATGAAGAGATTCAGAGTCCAGAGTCGGCTAAGCGAAACTGCGATGGTTAGCAGAAAATTCGTAAATATTATGCTATGTGCCGACAAAAGGACATTGATGCCATGTATATCTATGTCAGACGTATTCCAAAATACCCAAACAACTGATTCGCGACAATTTCAACATGATTGTATTGTTCAAGCAAGACGAAATGAATTTGAAACATGTATTCGATGAACAAGTCTCTCCCAATATATCTTTCAATGAATTCAAGAGAATGTGTGAATGTGTGTGTATAGAACTTTTATCACAGTCAAGGAATGTGAGGCGATATCTAAAAAGCTTTGACAAGTTCATAAGTGTATGTGAAAAGAGATGAAAAAGTTATTTGTCAATATGAATTCGCTCAGTAAAGAAGTCGATGTTGTGAGCAAGAACAAAATTAACGAAATTTCGAAAAGTACAAGAAAAAAGTATCTAACTCTGAAATTGGGAGAGTCTGAAGAGGATGAGTCGTTGCAAAAAATGTTTTCAACCTATATTGAGACCATTGAAGGATATAGCTGAAATCTCTAAAAAATCGGTAGATCATTTGAGACTTAGTGGTGTCACAAAGAAGGAGGAGAATGAGGAATTAAAAACGGAACCATTCGATCAATCTCTAGTATTTGAAAAAACACAATTTTACCACTTGAAGATGTTGCTGAAACGACGGGAAAGGATGATGAGGTATTCCACGAGTCGATATCACCACCACCATCAATAGAAAATATTTCAAATGAGAATATGATGGAGTATTCGAAGCAATATCCACCCATATCACACGAATATGTAATGAAACACTGGGCTACAGACAATTCCATAGATAAAATATACGGACCAGTTTATGACAAGTCCTCTTCATGAATCTGGAGACTATAATAAAGAGGATCAAGCTTCTTATAAACATCTTTTACAGTAGACACAGGCCCACCTGAATGCCAGAGGATCCATGAAGGGAACACAGAAATGGAAATGGTCCGATATAATTAGATCCATGTTTCGTAATCAAACACATGGTAAAGGTTCTAATAATCTAGTGAACAATGATGTAGTTGGTTCCAGCATTCTACACAAGAACGCCATCGACACTCATCGTTGGATATATAACGAAAAGCCCTTCGAGTATGAGTATTGGGACGAACCGAACGAGTTATGCGATAGATTGAAACTATTTATAGCTTTGAAAGAAGCTGGCCATTTTTTTTCTTCTCACGACAATGATATTACAGCCATAATAAATGAACTCAGAGAAGCCAACATTATTCTGTAATAAATTATTCGATATAAGATGTATTTTTTCATGTGATGTAATCAATAATATAATTAAAGCCATCATTTTCGTCACTATAATCGCATCGAAAAACATGCATTTTCTCAATGCGTTAAAACAATCATTATTGTCAGTTTATTTGCATCGGAAAGAATGCATTTTTGAACCTCATTCCTCGCAAAAACCCAAATGATTTGCATTGTAACGCGTCACGGAAAATAATACAGAATTGACACGAAAAAAACGCTTCAGAATTCATCAAAAATATTGCGCGATAAACCGTTGATTTTTTGTCACGAAAAACGTATGGAAATTTTTGCAAAATTTCAACGCGCATTCAAGTTGCGGAAACCGCATTGACAAAAAAACGCATATTACTACAATCATATCGGTGTGTGCCACATTTTCATCATGACTATCGACAAGCTTGGGCGTAGCTCCAATAGGAAGCGAAAGCATTCTGCAACATCATCAGTAGGCACTGGTTGAGATTTGCTACACACACCCGATGGCAGCATTGATTTTGAAATTGTGTAATGTGAAAAGACCTACGAACGCATCAGATGCAGTCAACAAAGAATACGTGGATGAAGTTGAGAAAAACCTCACTACTTCCATAGAAAAATATGACTAACTGTGATGGAAAAATGATTGAGTTCACGATGAAAGTACGCAATGATATGAAAAATTTGAAAAATGAGGTAAACGCACTCATCAAGAATGAGGTTAATAAGTTAGATATTGATTTTGATGAAAAAAAATCAAACAGTTAACGCTGACCTCTTTCAAACGACTCAACATACTACGGAACAGCTCCAAAAATTGAATGAAAAATTCAAACTTCAATATGAAATTGATATCGAACAACAATCTGTCTGTACAATCATTTTATTTTGTATTCCTCTTATTGTGCCAAAGGGAAATGGCAACATTGTCAACCTCGTCAATTCCCAATCGCTACCCTTGGCAAGCGAACTTAAACAGAGATAAGTCTCAAGGGTCAGTCTGTTACCGCACATTATAAGATGCACATCTGCAATACATTAAAATAGTAGTTATAGTTACACGTTCACGTTTCATTACTCGTCCCTAACAAGGGTGGTCTTTCGCACACAAACAACATTTTGGTCCAGTCGAACCGGATAGTTCCAGTATCAAGCAAACACGCCAGCATAGAAAAATCACATGAAAAATCATCCCGAATATCAGCCGAATCGTATCAAGAAGTACGCAACCAACACTTCAACATTCAGACAAAGGACGCTCCAGCAGCGGTCAGGGTGAACCTAAGCAGTTGATTTTTATCCTTTCGTTTCCTTCATTCATACAACTTGCCCGATTTGAGTCTACGTATATTTTTTTGTTTGACATATAGACAACTGTAGTAGGATAGCTATGTTCCTTCTGCGTCATTCACTTCCGGTGTAGTCGGATGGCGATGGTCAGTTGGATGGAGGGTTGGTGGGTAGGAAGAGCAAGAACAACCCAAGCGAGGTTTATTAGTGTGTGGCGGCGTGTATGGAGGGTTGTTGGTGGTGTAGGTATTTATGATGTACTGTTTGGAACCTTTGGTGTAGTAATGAATATTACTGGAGTTTTTTCCCAACACCAAATCGTTATTTTCACACATCGACACGTGTTTCGATCACCAAGTGATCATCTTCAAGAGGAAGATAAAACTAGAAACTACTCAAAACTAAAGCTATTTATGCTATTCAGGTACATCATACAGGTAGGTAATCAGTAATACCACCCATACAAGTGTACCACCCTAAATTGATTTTACAATTGGCCTTTCTATTATTTTACAATATGTCCTTATGTATGTTTAAATGTTACAGCTATTTATAGAACAATTTTCAGCTATATAAAATTAGTTTCACAATATTGCCTATCTAAATATATTTACAATGTGTCTTTTTGTAGTAATCATTAAACCCAACAATATTATTTCAACAAGCTATATAATATGCTATTTGGTATTGGTCCGTTATCGTTATTCATAATATTATTATGTTTACTTATTTCCACACTCTCATAGGCATCTAGTTGCCTGTTGTTGTTAACTTGTCTAACTAATCTTAAAGAACTGAAGTCTATGGAATAGTTTTGTTGCAAACTATGATGGGCGACTGCTAATTTTTCAGGTCTTCCATATTTTAAGTGTGCTATGTGTTCCTTATATCTCACTTTAATAGATCTTTTTGTCTGTCCATAATATTTTGCATCGCAGTCCTTACATTCAATTTCGTAAATTCCAGACTTTTCCGAATTCTCGACTTTGTCTTTTGGACTTCCCAAAAGGCTCTGCAGTGTATGACTTGTTTTAAAAACCACCTTCATACCTAGTTCCTTGGAAATCTTTCCAAAGTTCTTCGTATATTGGTGGTATGGAACTGAGATGTATTTATTTATCTTGGTTTTTGTCCTTTCTGAAAGTCAAGATTTCGTTCATTCTTAACCTAAACTTCTTTTTCTTAATTATATCATCTACAATACCCATCGGGAAACCGTTAGTGGCTGCTATTTCCTGTATTGTACGTTTGTCTTTTGTGAACCTATCATGTGTTAGAGGGAAAGTCAAAAGACGATGCACCATAAAATTCAACCCAGCACGTTTGTACTGTCCACAGTGATGTGAACTGTCAGGAATATACCTGTACGTGCTTGTTTCTTTTCTAAATATATCGTATTCTAACCCTCCATCTTTGCTCCTCATTACCAAAACGTCAAGAAATGGTAGTTGTCCCTTATTTTCTAATTCATACGTGAATTTTATTGATGGGCATCTATTATTTAAAAAGTATACAAAGTCCTCGATATTCGATTTTTTGGTATGGAATACCGCGAAAATATCATCCACATACCTTAGCCAAATCCTAGAAAAATACTTTGACTTTTCTTTAGTTTCCATTTCGAATCTGCTCATGAACAGGTCTGCCAGGTAGAGAGACGAAGGATTTCCCATGGCCGTTCCTTCCTGTTGTTCATAAAAGCAACCTTCTACCTGGAAACGATTTTGTTTCATACACAAATTGGTAAGAGAAACGAATTCATCGATTTCATTGTTATTGAAATTATTTTTCTCTAGTAATTCCCTGAGGTATTTCAAGGTCTGTGGAATTGGGACGCTAGGAAATAATGAACTAACATCAAAAGAAACCAAAATCTCACCTGGTGTGGGTGTGGAAAAGAATGACAAGTGACAGGGGCGCTGTGACATGTGTTTGGTTGGGGTGCAGGTTTTCGGTATGGGTCCTTGATTTGGAGGTGGGTCCTTGATTTGGGTCCTCGATTTGGACCTCGATTTGGGTCCTCGATTTGAACCCCGATTTGGGCCCTCGATTTAGACCTCGATTGGGGCCCTCGATTTGGACCTCGATTTGGGTCCTCGATTCAGGCATAAGAACAATTGGGTATACAAGGTGTTGTTTCAAAACACATCAAATACAGGGTGTGTACAGCGTTAAAGAAAAAAACATGGCGGTTAAGCGAAAAACATGGCGGCGGGTATTCAGTGCAGCGTGAGGAAAAAACAAGGTCACGGACGTTGATGGAAAAAAAACATGGTTGCCAACGTAATAGAAGGAAAAGATATGAAATACAGAGTGTGTACAGCGTTAAAGAAAAAAACGTTACTGATATCAAAGTATACAGCGTGCAGCGTTAAAGAAAAAAACATGACGTCTCGGTAAATACGACGAATTCATTTCACACGAGGTGTGGTCACATAAAAAAAACTTAAAACAAATCAGTTGGGCGGAATCGTTTGGAATTGAAAAAACTCCCGTTTCATTGGATGTTGAAGGCTGCATGGACACACACACACACACACAAACACACACACACACACACACACACATACATTTTCGTTTTATTTCAAGTCAGTGAAAATATATCAAACAGTTTATTCGCATATTTACAATTGTTATCACGTATTATTGATAAAGCCGTAGTAAACAGGAAATGCGATAAGCCACACGGAAATACATCATTTAACTACATAAGACTATAATATATTTTCGATGGTTTGGTCAGTCATATGACTGTGAGAGAGATGGATATAGCTTCGAACTGATCAATTTCAAAGATAGTAGTAGCGTAAACAGTTCGGTGTTGTCAATTGTAAATTATGGAGGCGATGTGACTTATGAGACGTTGCCGGTTTTTGAAATTAGGCAAACATGAAAGGTTAGGAGGGTATAACGTTTCAACGTGCGATCCCCAACATATCAGAAGCGTTGAAGGGACTTCGTGCAACGTTTCGTGCATCATAAGATGTGGTGAAGAGTTGACTAAAAGAAAGGAACAAAACATTTTAAATATTTATTGTACATTTTTATTTTGGTAATATATTATAAAGCCATGTGTATAGAATATCTGCGTTTCGGAGGCTGCAATTATATTTGGTTCGACTGTGAATGTGGTGCATACAGGGTGAGACACCTTCGTTGTTGCCGAATGTGGGAACCATCCACGACGTATTGTCATACTCCTCCAAATTCACAGCGTGTGTAGGTATATCCAACTCGTGAAATTTCGCAATTAGATAGTCACGTTTTTGATGTCCTCGCACATGAACGATATCGACATTTCGTAGATTTTCCATGAGGATGGCACCCAATTGATTATACTCCACATAGCCGGAGGAATACCTCAATCCATGAACGTTTCGCTCCAGGTAACAGACGGTACGACGATCTTCTTTACTCAAACAGAAAAATGGTTTGTTTGGCAGCAATAAAAAGTTACTACACTGATTTCCAATCCTAATGGTTACCTCCTTAGGATGGAATTGTTGCTCGATGATGAAACCTTGAATATCTACAACAGCTATTCTCATGTTGACTCTGTGATTGATACTCAAACAAAATCACATCTTCAGTTCCATCTCTTGATAATTTCGCTGAGTGGGGGATGCTCGATGATAGTGTCGTGCACAATGATGCAATAGGCTCGTGTATTTAATGGAAATCCCTCAGATGATTCAATTTCAAGTTTTACATCAACACTGGTACTTTTGATGCTCTCTTCCCTTCTGGAACAATCGATGACGAAGAAAGTTTTTTGTATAAATGTTGGCGGTATTGATGAGAGGGTTATGTTGATTAGTCATTTTATAGCTCATCAGACCAAATTGTGCACAGTTGAAAAACGCTTGCAAAAAATTCATTTTCCCAAAATTCAAATGCATATTTTCTTTGGGGAATTTTCACCGTTCAGAGTCAACGTTATATTGGTGATATTTATAGGGTTGAATTGCGTTGGATCATTGTTGACTTTGGTGTAATCGCGATCTTTTTGGAAATATACAATCACATAGCGAGGGCTTTCGAGAAACGAAGAAGTCTTGACGGCCCATATTTCATTTTTTGCACCTTGTGTGAGAGCAGGCAGCGTATGGAGTTCCCATTTTCTGAACGGTATGAGAATAGGAGTGTCGTCTTGGATAGCTTTCAAAAGTTGCAATTTTATTTGATCATGAGGGAAAATTCGTTTAACTTTCAGTTCGATATTTTCAATTTCCAGCTTAACTTCGGCCTTTGATGCTACTGTACCAGATGTCTATTCTATTTTGAAACAGTTTCTATCATCTCCAGCTCGTAATAATCGGATGGTGTGTTTACCATAGGAAACACATTGATAATCATTGAAAATATTCAAGAAATTCTTGATAGGTATAAGTATATTGAACGTTAAAGATGTAGTTTGAATGTTGCCGAAGCTCTTGGGATATGTCCATCCTGAGATTGCCAAGTGTTTGATATTTGCATAGGTGTAGGTGAGGAAGCCTCTGACAGTACTAACAATTCCAACTTCACGAACCGCTTCCAATTCTTTACCATTCTACTCATAGGTGGCAGATTGGAACATGAAACCACCAGCATTGTTCACGAAGGTCACATGACCATCTCCCTTGGTCCTTTCAACTCTTCCTCTGATGAATAGCAGGCTATCGTACAAAGCATCATAGGCATCGGATTGATTAATGTTGATTTCAATGACGTCATTATTGCGAAAAGATTTGACATATGGATAGTAGGTCCGCCATTCCACCTTTTGTATGGAATAATTTATTCTCCGTTGACAGTTGATGATTGAAGGTCTTGGTGAAGACTGACGTGGCGGTTGGTGATGAGTTATTCTTATAGATGACCAGTACCATACTTCCGCTTCAATTCCAAGCGAATTATTATTTCTTCGTTTCGAAAATCAATGAGTCTGGAATGTTGGTCGAGCACTCGCAGCGTAATGTTGTTTATTTCGTCTCTATGTGCAATAGGTAGATAAATGAGATGATTGGGCGTTTCGTCGATTGCGTATCCAGGATCAAAATCAACAGCAAATTCGTATATTGTATGAGACGGTGTGTCGTTGTAGAAGGCTCCAAACGTAATGTTGCTATCTATGTGTATGGTACGTACTTTAATGATATCTACAGGTAGATCGGATGCGTAATGCAAGTTGGGCTTGAGAAGGGTGGACGAAAAACCAGAATGTGAGCCAAGCTATTTGCAGGTCTGAAATCAATAGAGTGTTTCAGAGAGAATATTTCACTCTTTAGCGTATTATTGTTAGGTTTGAGATTCCTGAGGATTTTCCTTGTACGTTTTTGGGTACAATATATTTGCTGACTAAATCTCCAATATCACCAATTTCGTAAGATCCAGCAGGAATATCGATACTTTTTCGTTTAGCTTTGTCACCATTTTCATAATAATAGAATTTCGTGAACCCAAATGTTCCATAGCTTTATTGTGACGTTGATCTTCTTCGAGTTTCTTTTTGAAATTTTCTGCATCTATCACGGTTTTTGCAATGGCGCTCGCTCCCCCTACCAATGAACCCAAAGCTGACATACCTGCAATTATGGGTATGAGTGGTAAAATTCCTCCAGGTTTTGCTTCGAATGGAATTATCCTAGGTATACGTATCTTCCTAATTCACGTTTGGACTTCATGACTCCGGTGACGAAGAGAACGCTCGCTTTCTCGCCAAGTGATGCGTCCTTAGATTCCACTCGTTGCCACGCCTTTTCTTCCAGATCTTTATCGGCTCGATATCGAGCTTCAAGAGACATATCTTGCGAATATGCTAAGTCGTGCTGTTTACAAGCCAAATCTAACGGATCAATACCAGGATCACCTCGTGCAAGACGTTATTATAGTTCAATACCAGGACGACAATACTGATAACCAGGTAAGTATAATTCGAATGGCAGCTTATTGATTAGCGTATTGACGACACCTTCTCCGCGATGAGTCAACATTAGGAATGATAGATGACATCAATGTGCACGCTACATTTCGAAGTGAAACTCTGAAACACCAATCAGAACATGGAAGTCGTTCCACAAGACAATACGGTACCCATAGACAACTTGGACTATTTGAATGATGGTGTCGAATATTGAAATAAACATGGCAAGTTGTTGCCCAATTCATTTCACGCCATCATATATGGTCCATCAGGGTGTGGAAAAACCAATACAGCATTATCGATATTATTTCATCCGAATGGAGCCAAATTCGAAAATGTCTATGTGTACTCAAAGTCGCTTTGTCAACCCAAGTATCAGCAGCTTAGAGATATATTGGAAAAAATCAAGGGAGTCGGTTATTTCCAAATTCAAGACAACGAAGAAATTATGAGTCCAGAGGCGGCCAAACGAAATTCCATATTCATATTCGATGATGTAGCCTGCGATGGTCAGCAGAAAATTCGTGAATATTATTCTATGAGCCGCCATAAGGACATTGATGCCATCTATTTGTGTCAGACGTATTCCAAGATACCCAAACAACTTATACGTGACAATTGAATATGATTGTATTGTAATGTAAAATGTATTCGTCGTATTTACCGAGACGTCATGTTTTTTTCTTTAACGCTGCACGCTGTATACTTTGTATACAGTATACAGTGTAATTTAATCACGCTGTACACACTCTGTATTCCATATCTTTTCCTTCTATTACGTTGGCAGCCATGTTTTTTTTTCATTAACGTCCGTGACATTGTTTTTTCCTCACGCTGCACTGAATACCCGCCGCCATGTTTTTTTCGCTTAACAGCCATGTTTTTTTCTTTAACGCTGTACACACCCTGTATTTGATGTGTTTTGAAACAGCACCTTGTATACCCAATCATTATTGTTCTTATGCCTGAATCGAGGACCCAAATCGAGGTCCAAATCGAGGGCCCAAATCGAGGTCCGAATCGAGGGCCCAAATCGAGGACCCAAATCGAAGACCCACCTCCAAATCAAGGACCCATACCGAAAACCTGCATCCCACAGCGCCCCTGTCACTTGTCAATCTTTTCCACACCTACACCACCAACAAAGACCAACAACCCTCCGCACACACGCAAGGGTTGCTCTTTGGGCCGCCACACCCTAATGAACCTCGCTTGGGTTGTTCTTGCTCTTCCTACCACCACCAACCCTCCATCCAACTGACCATCGCCATCCGACTCACCATCCGACTACCCCGGAAGTGAATGACGCAGAAGGAACAAAGCTATCCTACTAACTGTTTATATTAAAACATAATGAACGCAATTGAAAAAGAAATACGAGGATTAAGACAAACACGTGGAAAGCTGAAGGCTCAATTAACGCGTTTTCAAACTTATTTGATTTCTCCCAATAGTAAAATTGAATTAGAAATACGTCTACATGAAATCGAATTAGGTTTTGAAGAATTTGATAAAGTACAATCGCGCTTTGAGATGAGAATGAGGAAGAGCATCGAGTTGAAAAAGAAACAGCCTTTTATCAAGCCATTTCGGCTGCAAAAGGTATTGACAGATAATTCTCAGAATAAGAACAGCACGCCTAATGGTAATTCAATTGTCACCAATGGGAAATCTCAAATTGCCCACGATTAATCGCCCGGTGTTTTCAGAAAACTACTCTCATTGGACAACATTTCACGATACATTTTCTCAATTAATAGATAAAAACACGAATTTGAGTAACATACAAAAATTCTATGTTTACAAAATGAAGCAGCACGATTAATACAGTCAATAGAAATCTTGAACAATAATTATTCAGTAGCATGAGAATCACTCATAAAAAGATATGAAAATAAGCGAATAAGTGAATACTCATGTCAGAGCATTATTTGATCTGTCAAAAATCGCGAAAGATTCATCCACAGCCTTGAGACAACTCACAGACAAAGTTCAGCATCTCTTAGGGGCTCTTAATAATCTAAAATTACCAACAGATAAATGGGATGTTCTCATTATTCATTTAATCACATCAAGGTTAGACTATTTCACAAATAGTGAATGGGAAAGTACTCTCGAAAATGACACAATACCCACATATGATCAATTAAGTACATTTTTAAATAAGAAATGTTTCACATTAGAAACGGCTTCTAACAGTAGAAAACAAGGATACAATTCGCCAAAATGCTCCGAAACAAATGTTAAACCAAAGGAATACTCGTTTTCAGTAACAGATAAAAATAATGAAAGATTATATCAGTATCGTAAACAAAGTCATTTCATTTATAATTGCGACAAATTCATCAAACTGCCCGTCGGAGAAAAATACAATGAAGTTAAGAGATTAAGATTGTGTACCAACTGTCTTAGACCCGGACATTTTAAATCGGATTGTAGATCAGGAAATTGTAAACGTTGCAACTCAAACCACAATACGTTACTTCATACCGACAGATATCAGACACAAAACTCGAATACTCAGACTCACACACGTGCAAACAGTAATCAACAAGAAAATGAAAGACAGCCAAATAACGAGACACCTTCTCTAACAGCTACAACTGTTCGCTGTAATCGCGATAATTCAAAATCAGACTCGACGCCTCACACGCAACACGCATTGATAGAAACAATACCAGAAGCGAATGTTTCACAAGGTATTCACACTGTGAATTCACGTGCACCGAATAGTTTAGTTTTATTATCCACAGCTCAAATTACAATATACGACAAATTCGGAAACCCTCACGTTTGTAAAGCCCTCTTAGATTCAGGTCGTCAGTGTAATTTAATCACGAAGGAATTACTTAAAAGGCTACAATTATCTTATGAAAAAACGCGAATACCGATCGCAGGTATAAATCAAAAGGAAATAACAATAACCCAAAAAACGAATACAACCATCCAGGAACGATTTACATCTGTCGAACACGAGTTGACGTTCTTGGTCTTATCTACGATTACTGAAAAAATTCCTTTCACAGAGTTCAATAAAGGTTCATTGCAAATACTATCAGGTATGACCCTAGCTGATCCCGATTTCAACAAACCAGAAAAAATTGATGTTCTCCTGGGTGCGAACATATTTTATGAACTTCTAGGTCCAAATCGAATTAAACTTGGTAAAAATAGGCCGTTATTATAGGAGACCGCATTAGGATGGATAGTTACGGGTTCGGTCAATTTAAGCAAATATGCAACTCGGAAGGTAGTTTGTAATATCGCACGCGAAATATCGAATGAAATGCTTGATGAATCGTTAATGAATTTTGGAAAATGGAAGAAATTCCACACAAAACAATATTCACAAAAGAAGAACAATATTGCGAGAATTATTTTGAAAAAACTACGAGTCGAACTTTGGATGGTAGATTCATGGTTAGGTTAGAACCTGTCACAAATTTTGGTGATTCAAGCTCACTTGTATTAAAACGTCTCCATTCGGTTGAGAATAAGTTCAAAAGGAACGAACATTTAAAGAGTCTTATACGGATTACATGAAACAATATGAGTCAATGAATCACATGTCTTTCTTAAAAAACTTTAATGGATACATGAACCAACCATCTTATATTCTACCTCATCACGCGGTAATGAAACTCAGCAGTACTACGACTCAATGCAGAGTTGTATTCGACGGATCGGCCCAAACCAGTGCCGGCAAGTCACTGAATGACTTATTACTAGTAGGTCCCAATATACAAGACGATCTTTTCTCTATCGTAACCAGGCTACGGTTACATAAATACGTTTTAAGCGCAGACATTAAAATGATGATAGAAAATATAAGCAAATAATATGGCGTTATAATGACTCAGAGAGTCGGTAAAATTATACAATCTCAACACAGTGACATACGGAAGAGCATCAGCCAGTTATCTTGCGACGAAGGTTTTGCAGCAACTTTCATATGACTTTCAAGGAAAATTTCCGCGGATATGCTCAATAATCAGACATGCATTCTATATGGACGACTTACTAACAAGTATCGACACGGTTGAAGAAACTCTAGAAATTTATCGTGAAGTAACTGACATTTTGAATAGCGCACAGCTTCCATTGAGAAAATGGTGCTCGAACGAAAAATCAATCTTAGATTCAATTTTAGGAGACGGAAAAAACGATGATAAATTGATTCAATTTTATGGCAGTAAAGAATTAAAAACTTTACTGAGATTCGTCTGTTGTACTAGCATGGTTAAAAATTGACCCGGGAAGGTTGAACACCTTTGTAGCCAACCGTGTTGCTAAAATCACTGAACTCACCAATACATGTGAATGGAAGCATGTAAGGTCCGAAGATAACCCGGCAGATATAATATCAAGAGGTATAAACCCTAACGAGCTCTATTCTCAAAAAATGTGGTGGCACGGACCTGCATTTTTACTTGAAAATAAAAGTTTTTATAGCTGTGACTCACATCCTTCAGACATGACAGAAGACATTCCTGAAATAAAACCAGCTTATTGCATTCGGTTCAAGACAAACGCGTTAAAAAAATGCGAAAACAACACAAGTCTCACGGTGGAAGAGCTCAGCTACTCTTTGAATTTATTGATCCGAATTGCTCAAGAATCATAGTTTTCACAAGAAATTCGTTTATGCAAGTTATCGCGTTCACTACCATCTAACAGTAGACTCATGAGTCTCAATCCATTCATAGATTCAAACAATCTACTTATGGTTGGAGGAAGAATAAGGCATGTACACGTAGACTTTTCACAAAGGCACCCTATTATTTTACCTAAAAATCACAGACTTACAAGATTAATAGTAGAATATGAATATCTAAAGCATTTACAAGCAGGTGTTCAAAATCCTCTCTCTCTTATAAGATTTAAGATCAACTCATTGGCCAATTGATGGTGAACATTTGATTAAAAAGGTAATCAAAAACATTGTGAAATGTTTTAGAGTAAATCCCGTTTCATCAAGGTTTCTCATGGGAGATTTGCCAAGTGATAGAGTCATTCCCATAGACCATTCTCTAAATGTGGCATAGACTACGCCGGTCCCATACTTGTGAAAAAAGGGACGCTGCGCCAATCAAAATCAGTAAAGGCATACATAAGTATTTTTGTTTGTTTCTCAACACGTGCAATTCATATAGAACTAGTTAAAGACTTAACAACAGATAGCTTCCTGAATGCACTGAAACGCTTCATATCTAGACGTGGAAAACCCTCGACATTATTCTCAGACAATGGCTCAAATTTTGTTGGAGCAAATAATTATTTCATAGAATTGCATAAATTATTAGTAGACCAAGGTCACAAAGACAAAATTGAAAAATTTCTATTTGGGATGAAATCAAGTGTTCATTTATACCTGCAAATTCCCCGAGGTATTTGGGAATCTGCCGTAAAATAAACAAAGTTTCATTTGAGACGAATTTTAGGTATAGCTTCAGTCACGTATGAAGAAATGTACACCATCTTGACTCAGATCGAGGCTCGCCTCAACTCCCGACCTTTGTCACCTCTTTCCAACGATCCAAACGACTACCTACCACTCACTCCTGCTCATTTTTTATTTGGCGACTCACTAGCCGCAGCTCCACAATCCGACATAAGGGATCTCAACTTGAACAGATTATCCAGGTACCAGCGCACGCAACAGCTGTTCCAGCACTTCTGGTCTCGTTGGTCGAGAGACTATTTAACTCACATTCAGCAAATACGTAAGTGGAAAACAACTTAATTGGAACCCAAGGTAGGCGATTTAGTTATCCTAAAGGAGGGTAATGTCCCATCTCTACGTTGGCCGATGGCACGTATCGTTTAGCTGCATCCTGGGACAGATCAAGTGACACGCGTAGATTCAGTGAAATTACCAAGTGATGGTGTTTTCAAACGCTCGCGAAGCAAAATATGTGTCTTACTTTAAGAAAATGACTCAAATTGACTCAAGTGACATTTCATTTGAAGGATTTTATGTTGATGAACATCTAGATATATAAAAAATTTTTATATATCATTCATTTATTTGAAAGCAGCCTTTCAAGGTGGGCGGCATATGTACAATCATTTTATTTTTTATTCCTCTCATTGTGCCAAAGGGAAATGGCAACATTGTCAACCTCGTCAATTCCCAATCGCTACCCTTGGCAAGCGAACTTAAACAGAGATAAGTCTCAAGGGTCAGTCTGTTACCGCATATTGTAAGATGCACATCTGCAATACATTAAAATAGTTATAGTTACACGTTCACGTTTCATTACTCGTCGGCTCACGAAAAGAATGTGAAAAATTTGCAATCTATGCGGCAAACTGATATTTTGATCAAGAAAATAGATGGAGAGTTGAAAATCTTTCGATCCAACTTCGAATCGCAAATATCTACATTAGGTGTGAATGTTGAAAATTTGGAGCACATTATACAGAAAAAATTTTCAGAACCTTCCTCCAATGTAATAAATTTAATGGTTTTACAACAGTAAAACACAGTAGTTATGGCTTCCAAAGACAAGATTCAACTTGCCCGTGAACTGCATAAACCAATTAGAAAAAAAATTCCTTGACGTCTTACCATCATCAAGGGACTGATTGATTTATGGCAGATGGACTTGGCGGAGATGTGATCGTACGCTCACCAAAATCGGAATTTCAAACTCATTCCAGTCGTCATAGATGGTTTTTCGAAATTCGTGTGGACTCGACCACTGAAATCAAAAACGGGAGAAGAAATCACCAAACATTTTCGGATATTTTGGAACATACGAAACGTTCCAAAAAAAATCTGCAAGCTGATCAAGGAACACAATTTTACAACAATAAATTTCAAAGTTTGATGAAAAAACACGAGTCATATCAGGAACTGATAATACATTGGTATAACATTACAGATGTATGTCATATGCGAATTAACGTCTCAACACGTATTAAATTGCAAGCGATAACAGCTTCCTGCGAAAAGTGCTGATTGTGCAGTATTAGCAAGATGAACACTTGTGTTCCAGACAAAGCAATTGCTGACACTGTTCAAATATTGTTTTCATATCGAACATATAAATAGACCCTGCGAGGTCAGAAAGACGTTCATTAACGATTTAATCATTCTCCAGTATAGTTCATCATCAATTACTTATTCTCCAGTTAATGTTCCAAGTTTGTCATATCATATTCAAATATTGTAATAAACCAATTTTAAGAAAATGAATTGTGAAAAACAAGATATAACAAATTGGCACAGTAGGTAGGATTCTTGAACGTTACTAGAACAAGAAAATTCTAACTAGTAGCGGTGGATTCCAGCCCTTCGAGGAAACAAAGAACCGAGCCCTTCGAAGAAGCGAGTACCAAGAGAACCCGAGGAGTCATCACTTGAAGAAAACCACGGAAGGAACACCTAGTGAAGCCCCTGGTGGAAAACTTCGAGAACAAGACGAATCACCCATGAAACAAATACTGTAAGTCAACAAAAATTTCATCTCGTTTATTGTATTGAATTTTATTTCATTGCAATAATCATACAGATTGATTATTGGCTTATTGTCAAAACCAATTGTTGATAATTGCACAGATCAATTATCATCAAAATAATCGTACTGTTCGATTATCAAAAAGGAATTGAGTATTGCTATTATTGATTTATTATAGTTCAGTGAATCGATTAATTGAGCGATATGCCTGAAAACAAAATGCCTCTGAACCAATCCCTGAAACTATCCCCGAAATTGAACCATATAAATTGTCGGAGATATTTTCAATCGTTTAATCGTTTGAAGGAGACCAAATATTTTCAACGACATTCATACAGATTGATTATTGGCTTATTGTCAAAACCAATTGTTGATAATTGCACAGATCAATTATCATCAAAATAATCGTACTGTTCGATTATCAAAAAGGAATTGAGTATTGCTATTATTGATTTATTATAGTTCAGTGAATCGATTAATTGAGCGATATGCCTGAAAACAAAATGCCTCTGAACCAATCCCTGAAACTATCCCCGAAATTGAACCATATAAATTGTCGGAGATATTTTCAATCGTTTAATCGTTTGAAGGAGACCAAATATTTTCAACGACATTTATGAACGCTTGTGATTGTGCGTACCAAATGTCAACTCGCGATCAAGCTCTCGAAAACCCGAAACCTATCAAGAAATTAGACACCAACTGAATTTGAACTTTGGTGATAACCGAGATCTAACCTCCTTAATCCAAGACCTGCAAAGACTAAAGCAGCTACCAAACGAAACCGCGTTGATATTTTTCAACAGATCACAAGTACATAACGCCAAAATGCACGCTTGTATTAAAAAATCTACTCTCACTGCCGATCAAAAGACAGCTCAATCGAGACTCATTGAAACTATGACACTGAATACACTACTTACCGGACTTGAACCCAGACTAGGACAAATGATACGCGCTTGAAACCCCAGAAACATGCTCGAAGCACATATGCGAATCAGGAGAGAACTCCAGCTTTCGTATTTCGGAAACCAAAAACATGATAAACAACCAACCGAAAAACAACATTTCCAAAAGACCTCAACAACCCCAGTCTTCAAGAACGTGCAACGTTTGTGGACGCTTTGGTCATTTGTTGAACGAATGCCGCCAAAGACAACGACCACAACCAAACAACGCAAATTCCTTTCAAAACACGAATTTTTCAAAACCAAAATTGCCCCCACAAAACCGTCCTCAAATGAATTTTCAAAGTAATCAACAAACACCACAATTTCAAACCAATCAACAAAGGCCGCAATTCCAAAATACCCCATCTAGGCCAAATTTCCAAAACCAAAACCAGAATCGTTCCTCAGTAATTCAACGCAACCCCAACTTAAATCAACAAAGAACACATTGCGTTAAATATGAAGAATCATAACCTCTTCAAGATTAAAATCCAGAATATGAGAACTAGGTACTATACAGCTAGTAGCCAAGGAAATGACTATTATATGGATATTGGTCAATACCCGCAAGAACAACTTGAACGATATGATCAATACAACCAATACGATCAATATGACCAAAACGACCAACACGACCAATATGTAAACAATCCAAATATCTCAGGATACCAGGATTTTCTTTCACTTCCTACACAACATCACTAGAAAACAAATTTAATGGCCCATTTGAAATTATAGAAATCTACCAAAACTCAGTAATGCTACTTAATTGGAAGACAAGACAAAAAATTTTGACAGACTACCTTGTTCTGAAAATTCATTTAATTTTCGGAATTCTCCTGCTGATTTCAGCAATACACACAACACATTCGCAATACTCCATTCAACCCATTAATAATAAAAAAATTCCAATGATAAATGGACTCTTCTCGTCTACAAAGACTTGGATTCCATAGAGTTTGCCTTAAATAATAACAACAAAATTTTGGAATACATGCTATATACTTTTGACCAATCAAACCCTAAAATGCTATCCTTTAAAACCGAAGTGAAAACACATTAGTTTATTGACCCAAATATCTGACTCACTCGACTTGAAATATCAAGAAATATTTTGCAGACACCCAAAATTATTATAAAAGATCCAAACGAGGATTAATTATTGGAATAGGTGCCTTCTGGAAAGCCAATACCGGTAATCTAGATGGCGAATATTAAACCAACTGTATATAAACTCACCCAAGACGAACACCAGTTAGAAAACCTTTTGAAAAATCAAATATCGGTGACCACATCAGTAATTAGAAATTTCAACACAACTATTCAAAAACTTCAAATCGAGATATCAAGCAAATAGAACAATCAATCTATAATATTTCAGACAATCTTGCGTACTATGAATCACAATTAAAAATATTGAAAATATGTGAAACATTAATGGAAAGCTATCTTTTCTTGGAATCAAATCTTGATGACATATTGAATTCAATAACATTCGCTAGATTGAAAATACTTCACAGTTCAATTATCACTCCTAATGACCTAATGAACTTACTTCAGGAAATTTCTCAATCACTCCATAAAAACAATGCTCTCACATGCTCAATATATCGAAATCATCGAACTTGAAGCATATCAAGTGGACAAAAGAATTGTCCTGGAATTCCACTGGTCGAACCAGAAACATACACTCTATATCGACTTTTACCAATACCAATTCCAGATAACCGAACGGGACTTCATCACATATTATTAACTGCTCAAAAATATATTGCGAGAGATGATGAATCATTGTTGTACATTTCACTTCAAAATTTAGAAAACTATAAAACTCTGAATCATGGCGTAAGAATCTGTTCCGATCTACTACCCTACCCGATTGATAGCGAAGCTATATGCGAAGCCCAACTATTGAGAAGATTGACCGTCCTCCCGAAAACTTGCCAGTCTTCACTGATCTACGCTTCGGAATACAATGTCCAGGAACTGAGTCTGAATTTGTGGCTCATAACAATATCTGAAGTCCTACCAATCACCATTAACTGCGAACATATGGAAACAGTTACACGAGTGATCAAAATCAATTCCCCGCTAAAACTCCAACCCGGATGCAGCTCATTCGTTGGAAGCACTAGAATTCACTCCAAGTACTTCGTCGATAGATATAAGAACGTCACGTACAGAAACCATGCCGTTCGAATATCATACAGCTGTTGCTTCCTGAAAAACGACATCTTCCAGAACTGAAACAGCTGAAACTCAACAAAATCAACGTTGACGAGTTGAACATCGCTCAACATAAATTAAACTAATATTCCGAAGAATTGGATAAACTCATCAATGAGCCATTTGTGAACAAGCACATATCATGGTTCACATATTGCACTATAACTTTGATCATTATTTTATTCATACTTTACATCTTTTGCAAATGTAGTCGAAAAGGACCTATACGAATTGGTATAACATCCACTTCGAATCAACCACCCCCGGATTATCTAAGATCAGACAGACAATCATCCCGTATCTTATCGAGATTCATCCCCAGGAGAAGACCAAGTATCAACCTCCAGGAACTTATAAGAGGAAATCCACAAGGAAAATGTTTTGTGAAAAGTTGCAGCAAAAAGCAACAACTTTTTGTATAAAAGGGGAGTTGTTATATGCGAATTAACGTCTCACACGTATTAAATTACAAATGATAACAGCTTCCTGCGAAAAGTGCTAATTGTGCAGTATCAGCAAGATGAACACTTGTGTTCCAGACAAAGCAATTTCTGACACTGTTCAAATATTGTTTTCATATCGAACATATAAATAGACCCTGCGAGGTCAGAAAGACGTTCATTAATGATTTAATCATTCTCCAGTATAGTTCATCATCAATTACTTATTCTCCAGTTAATGTTCCAAGTTTTTCATATTATATTCAAATATTGTAATGAAGTGTTCATAAAGAAATAAACCAATTTTTAAAAAGTGAATATAACATGTATGTTCCCAGAACAGGTCGTTAGCCGATCAAGCCTGCTTACTCAGCATTGCGTCATATGCGAACTTGTTTTCTCGTTTAATTCATTCAATTGTTGGCTTTTGCCTTGAATGTACAAATAAAGTTTTTTAAAAGTCTCAAGGCAAATCCTTCGAAATAATTGGCACAGTCGTTGCAGGATTGTTCGAAAACGTCTCATTGCGAATTCGTTTGTGAGTTCCAACTCTTAACGGAGAAGAAACCGAATATTTCAAGAACGAGCCAGAGACCCAGAAAAATACAGTGAGCCAGAAAAGTGGACAAAAGCCAGGAGTAGGTGAGCCATCCATTTTTCCTCTCATTTCATTTGAATTTTGTTGAAAAGTTGACTATTGATTGAATCAATTAGTGCATATAATTTAAGTTCAACAATACATACAGAATTGAGTGAAAATCAATTGCGTTTCAGGTATTAGCGAAAATAATAATCTGAAACATTAATTTAGCATAAGAAGAGAAAGAAGATAATTACAAATTTTTCGAAAATAATAATAGTAATGAAATACATTTTTATTTACAATCAGTGAAAATTGACGAATTTATTGGAAAATCAAATAATTTATTATTAGAGATAATAATATGGCAAATTCTCAAAAAAGGTTATCAATTACCAATTATTAAGACTTTACATTGATACTATTCCAAATTTTTATGCTATTATTGGGAAATTATCAGGAAATGCGTTAATGTTAGTTGAAAGTAGACCAGAAATTACAGATTGGGATAACTTAAAGAATCTGCTTTGGCTTAGTTTTGGAGACCGAAGACATCTAGATTGCCTTGATCAAGAAATGATGATAATGAAACCTGTTAAACCTTTTCGAAATGAAACTTTCTTCTCTTTCGGTCAGAGAATTCAGAAAAGTAGGAATACAATTGCTTCAAAATTAGTTTCAATGAACCTGAGTGTGCATGAATGAACTTTCAAATTACGAAATTACGATGAACTTTCTTTAAAAACCTTTATCCGTGGTTTAACGGAAAGAATACAAGACATGTTTAGACTACGAAATCCAAACTCTTTAGAACTAGCCATTTTTTATGTTCTAGAAGAAGAAAATTTCATTTATAATCAAAAACAAAATAATTACTTTCAAAATCCTCTTCAACAAAATAAAACGATGCCTTCAAGACCGCAATCATCTAATCAATTCAAACCGCAACAACCAATTTCAAATTTTCGACAAAAAATGCCAGTACAAAATTTTCAAAGACCAAATTTCAATATCTAAAATTTTCAAAATAAAAACCAACCACTGGTTGAAAATTTGAGATACCAATTTCCATCTCAACCTATCCAGTTACATCCGAGACAAAATACGCTTCCTCCAAAATATTTTATTAACCAACAAGTCTTTGATACACCCCGTAACGTTTTCAAACCTACCGGACAAGTTATACAAAATGAACCAGAACCGATGTCAACATCTTGTAACCCCACGATACAACAAAATCGTAATCCTGGTAGAAATTATTTACAACATTCCGGTCCAAGAAATTCCATGTCAGAGGAACTTCATAATATAGAGACTAGATACCACCCAAATGATCAGTTAGAATTTGATAATCCCTTAGAAAAACAACCATATGAATGTTCAGGTGTTATAAATCAACGAAATGATCAAAATGCATATAACGACAATTTTGAAAACTTTCAGGACACTGTATTCAACCAGTGACCTCATGAAAATGTTAACGAAACCGAGAATTTTACTTTTGAAGGAAATTTTTCCCATACCAGAACACAACATAACAAATATAGACCTCAATCATTTACAGAACAATTTTCCATATATATTTACTCCTAAGTTGAAAGCAAAATTTTTATTAGATACAGGTAGCTCTCGTAGCCTCATGAGTGCAAATTTGGCAAATAAATTTTTTTAAAACTATATTTTTAACGAAAATTTCAATATTCAAACCTTTCATAGTATCTCTTTCCTCAACGAAGCGGCTGTTATTCCAATATTTGAAATTTTCAACATTGAGGAATATCACGAATTCTATATTTTTGATTTCAATGAAAAATATGACGGACATTTATTTTTGATGAGTTACTAAATACATCAAATAAAACTTCACAATAATGTTTTCATACTTTGATAATTCCTGGCAGAACACAGGCTAGTTGAAAAATTTCCTGTCCTTCAAAAATCTGGTTTAGGAATTTAAAATTATTTAGATTTTGGAAACAATTTAGAATCTCAACAAGCTATCGTTAACAAAGAAAATCATTTTACTTATATAACAATAACAAACTCAAACACAAAGCCAATCAAAATCACGATAACAGAACCTTTTGAGATTGAACCTTAAGATTTAAATGAAACTAATTTTGTTGGAAATATCGAGACAAATAGTAAAGTGAACGAACAACAAGACCTTCTTTTAAAAAATAACTTGAAAAATCTAAGGTTGGAACATTGCAATAAAGAACAAAAAGAAGCAATCAGAAAATGATGCTATGATTATAGAAATATATTTCACTGTGAAAACATTCCTTTGAGTTTCTCTAGTAAAATTACTCATAAAATAAAATTAAAAAATGAAACCCCAATTTTTACAAAGAAATTTCGATTTCCAGAAATTCACAAGAATGAACCAAATTCCCAAATCAATAAAATATTAGAACAGGGTATAATTCAACCTTCTACCTCACCCTGTAACAGACGATTTGGGTAATGAAAATGGAAACAGGTACATTAGATGAACAACATTATTCAATAATGGTTAAATATGAAATGTATTTTATTCGATAATATAATGCGTTGAAGCAATCATTTTAGGCACTTCATTTGCACCGAAAAAAACGCTTTTTCCAAGCCCAATTTTTTTCAAAAACCCATATGATTTGCAATGTAACGTGTCATGAAAAATGGTGTGAAAATAAGCACATCTTCATCTCATTACGTGTCAGTTTGAAGAAGTAACCGTCCACAGATGTTAGAAATTTTAATTCGGTCGAACAATTGGAATTGAATTAATAAAAAACCTTTTCTGTAAAGAATAGAGATTTTTCTCTTAGGATATTGGGGAAATTGGAAATCAGTCTACTTTCGTTGAATCATAACGATTTGTAACAGCATCACCACGTGAAGTAGCAATATTTTACCTTTCGAATAGATAAATATTGCTTGTAGACTATAATTACAGCCATGTTAGTTATGAGTTAGGGGTTAGTAGAATCGAAAAGGGGATGGGTTTGAAGTTTCTAACGTAAGAGGAAATTATTCACGAATTTAAAAAATACTAGATAATATTCATGGATATCTAATTATTTCATTAATATGTTCACAATAACATTTTTCAAACAAGTTTTTTGAAATTATACTGTTACAGAATGCTGTAAATTGAATTCCTTGTTTCTTCAAATATTCTATCGATTTCGTTGCATGGCTTTCGCGTCTATTCTCCCGTAGAGTAAAAATATAATTGATCATTCCAGGGTTCCTATACATTTTAAAGGGATCATAATCCATTTGTGATAGAAGAACAAATGATGCTATTTTTCCGCCAACACTCAGTATGTAGCATGATATTTCATTATCTTCGAACCATTGATTGATAAACGTATCACGTATACATAATTTTCTGATTTTGCTCCGGGCTTCTTCGTTATGGTAAAATTGTATTTCTTTCATCGCTGTCGATGATTTGAATGAATGAAACATTGAATTGTACGTTTCTATATAGTTTATCGATACTTATGCATTTTCGTTTAACAATATAGTTTTAGAGACTAATTCAATTCATGACACTAATCAAGTTTTCAAAAATTTTAAAGAATATCTCATATATTATAGCTGATAATTTCATACATTTCGTCAGTCTACATCCATTTCCTCAAGATCAGATTCATAATTTCTATGGATTGAATAGTGCCCCCATGGTAAAGTGTAATTGGTGCCAAGCACTAAATGTCTTTTATCATCATCAACATCAACAAGATAGTGCAACTTTTTTTTGAACTAACGAGTGTACTTGATGTTTTTCAGACCTGATGAGATTCTGAGAGACAATTTTTGAAGATGAGTTTTAATAATAATTCTACATAGTCTTCGAAAGTTATTTTAGTTTCAACAACATGCAACTTAACTCCTTTGACCTTTTTTACCACCCCAAAGTTTCTGATAATATTCTCGATTTCATCCTTCTCGTAGTCTTCTTTCGATAACTTCTAATATAATTTTTCAAAATCATTGTCATCTGTTAGAACGAAGTTTTAATGATGAACGAGAACGAGAATGTTTCCTGCTTATTCATCAAACTCAAACAACTGTTCATGCAGCTGCAGTTTCGTAAGAAGGTATCATCTTTCCCTCCAACCGATTTCCTGGAGTCTTTGAAGTCCACTAGATACTCATTAGGACAACAAGAGGATTGTTCCGAATTCTTGGGGTTCTTGTTGAATACTCTTCGTGAGCAAAACAATAGCAAAATCAATACTCCCAGCCGCTCTGGACTGAATGATTCCGTACAACCCATCTCGTCTTGTGTTTGTAAATCTTTTGCTGGAAAAATCCTCACTTGTTTACTTTGTGGTAAATGTTCAAGAAGTACTGAAAACTTATGTGAATTTCTGGAACTTCATCTAGCTTTTCCTAATACGACTAATTACCAGTCCGTGCAAAGCTTATTGTTAAATCATCTGAAAATGGAATTTTTAACAGGTGATGATCAACTGTATTGTCAAACATGCGCCAAACTTACTGACTGTTATAAGGAAAAAAGTATAGCTGAGGCACCAGTCAATCTAATAATAACACTGATGATATTCAAACAAGACTCAACCTCTAACGGAAGCAAGAAACTGTTTGGAAGGTTCGAAATAGATGAACATTTCAACCTAGCAGACCACTGTTATAATATTCATGCAGTCATTGTTCACTGTGGTTCTGGCGTTGAACGTGGTCATTATTACGCCTTGGTCAAAGAAGAAACGGACTGGTTTAAGTTTGACGATAGTCGTGTCACGAAGTGTTGTGGCGATGCATTGAATTTATTGGAGCCTCTGGAGACACCCTACATTTTGTTTTATGAGAGAGAGGACATTGTTGGATCAAGATCTTCAGATGATGTGGTGCTGCAGGTTTTTCCGGGTTTTCCTGCAGCTGAAAAAGCAAATGCGCCACTGGAATCAATGAAGTCGCCCCGGAGCGCCAATTAATTTTTATTGTTGTATTTATTTTTTTTTTAATGTCATATATATAATATATACTTGCTCATTTGTTGTAGATTATGAATCTTCTGAACTTTGATTGCATATAATTTTGATCTGAGTCCGACGAAATCAGTCATTGGTACTCCATTATTCTCATCCTTCATCATTCCAATTATTTTCTTATTCACTTGCGGAATACTATATCTGTTGTTTTCGGGGTAGTCGGAAGTATCGAAGTATTCCTGATACTCTTATGAAATGAAATCAAATGGGTTCTGATCAACAATTTCATAAATCAAACTGTCCGTATCTGAATAGAGGATTGAACAGTTATTGAAATGAGAGAGCATATATTCATAATGGAATCCATATATTGTCGTCTTTGCCAGGTCTAATATGCTCATTTCCACATACATAGGTTTATTCAACTACAACTGTAGCTTGTTTAGCTAACTGTAGCTTGTTTAGCTCCCTCGCTAGAAGATTCTCATTGAAGATAGCGCAATGCCTCAGCACCATATCTTCCGAACCAGTTTCTCACTAGTTCCACTTTCACTCTCTTTCTAATATTTTCCATCGTTTTACCTGCAAAAGTGATTTATGAGAACAAAATTCACATTTTCATGAAATAAACTCACCAAAAACTGCATTGTTCATTAACTTGAACAGATTCTTCCCGAATTCATTTTTCGCTGCTTTCCGTAAATTGGTGTTCAAATCTATATATGGTTTTAACCAAGCCGATTGATTGAATTTCAAAACACGATGCACTTTTGTTATGATCACTCCATGTTTCAATACTTGTTTCAGAGCTCTATAATGAATTACATATTTATCCTTAGAATAGAGAGTATCCATCAACTTTGTCGTTTCTTCAGCTTTCTTAGGTGGCTTCAGTGTCTTGGGATTCAAATGTTCTGGGCAGGAAGTAAGTCCTTATGCAGATCATGTAAATACTGAGAGTATTTCAAATCTACCTCTAAGAAATATCCTATATCAGCATCATCCGGAATCATTGTCAAATCTATATTAGTATATGTCCATTGGAAACCTCCATATGGTAGATGTTGACTCATGGCCCAACCGTATTGATTATTGACATCGAAATACATCAAATAGGATTCAGGATTCGCGGAATTATAGTTGGGCATGTACCTATTATTAGCATGAGCTCTTTTTTTTCCACATACTTGACTCAATCCTCCACGAATTTCACGTTCAACGAATAAAAACATATCTTGATCTGTCAATAGTTCCAGTTCTTGCTTTGTATACTTCAACATTGCGTCCCACGTAAAACTTATGCGGAATTGTTCAAACACTTCGCTGAGGAGAAGAATATCAATTTTCATATAAAGGTCTACGTACCTAGTCTCCTAAGTTGGTACAATTAAACTTATTCCACATCTCTTGAGCCCTATGACACAAACGACGAGGACATGGTTTTTCATCAAGTTTATTATAGAAAGCATCAATAGTAGGCAGTTGAGTTTCTGTAAACTTATTAAAAGAATCGAAATATTCATATGGCATCACACCTTTCTTTTTAAGGAGGTTAAACCGTTCTTTATTCAGATTTGCAAACTGTGACTTCAAATTGGGGAATTCCGAGAGATAGGATGAGAGTTTATCTAAAGAAGTATTCATAAATCGAAAACTATCAATGAATCGAAACTGAATTCGAAAGTCTTCAATATGTTTCGTGAATGAAATATATTTTTCTTTAGTGATTGGTAGTATATCCACTTGACCTTTCATTAGCTAATTCTGTTATGATGAAGTGAGCATCGTATCCTGATAGATTATGAATGTTATATTCACTCTTTTGAATACGACTTTTTAAAAAATACACTTTATTTTCAATTACAGACTTTCTTTGAATAACAACAAAAATCGTTACAAAAACTACAATGAAAAATGGAACAGAATCTAAGTTGATACTACACGAATTCTAAATTAGTTCTGACCAACTCTTAATAGATACTGACAATGATTTGACCTCGCAGGGTCCATTTATAATGTGTAGACAGCGGTGTCAGCAGGAGACGATGGGAATAACAAAAGTATCACGTTCTGCTGACTCTGCTGACTCAAAGTCTTGGAAGTCGTTATCTTGGTAATCTGATACCGGTGAGATCGTCCTACTCACGATATAACAACTCCCCTTATCAAAGAAAAGTTGGTGCTTTGCAGCAACTTTTATTAAGAAAGAGTTTTTTCATTCAAACTCGTGGTTAGCTCGACATCTTCTTCAACGGGGTCTTCTAGACGGACGCTGGGTCTTCTTCTAGGAACGAATCTTGCCAGGGTTCTGGGTACTATTCTCGTTCTTGGTGGTCTCGGTGGGTTGTCATTGCTTGAAGAGGTGATTCCGATCGCAATTGACTTCTTGCGACGGCACTTGCAGAAAATATACAAAATCATTAGTGCGATGATGAGAGCAATTGTAAAATACGTGAACCAAGAAATATGTTTGTTCACGAACGGTTCGTTGATGAGTTTGTCCAATTCATCTGAGTATTGGTTCAACTTGTGTTCGGCAATGTTGATATCGTCGACATTTATTTTATTTAATTTCAGGGGTTTCAGCTCCGGGAGTTTTGATTTTTCCAGGAGGTGGTCACAGCATCGATATGGTATCTGGACTGCATGTTTGTTGTAAGTTACGTTCTGGTATCTTTCAACGAAATATTTGGAATGAACTCTCGTGTTTCCAATGAAGGCGTTGCATTCAGGCTGAAGTTTCAGTAGAGTATTGGTTTCGATGATTTTTGTGATTACTTCTCTGCCAATACAGTTTATGGTGACTGGTAGAGGATCGGATATTGATATCAGCCACAGATTTTGAGAAATCACTTGAACGTTGTAGTCCTTTGCGTAGATCACTGTTGATTCACAATTTTCAGGCAATTGCAGAGTTTGTTTGAGGAGCTGGGCTTCACAAATAGCGTTGCTGTCTATCGGGTATGGAAGCACTTCTGCACAAATTTTCAAGTCGGTTTTGATCACTTTACAATTATCTAAATTTTGAAAAAAAGTGTACAACATTGAATCGTCGTCTCGCGCAATAAATTTTTGAAATGTTAATAATATATGGTGAAGTCCTGTTCGAGCATCCAAGATTGGTATTGGATACAAATGAAAAAGTGTGTACGTTTCAGACTCTACTAGGGGAATATTTAAAACAAATACTACTTTATTGTCTGTTTGATATGCTTGCAATTCAATAAGGTCTAGGTATTGGGGGATATTTCCAATACTGACGTATAATGGTAAATTATTTTTGTTCAATGTTTGTGATATTTCTTGAAGTGAATAAAGTAAATCTCTTGATGTTATGATTGAACCATGAATTATTTTCAATCGAGCGAAAGTGATTGAATTGATAATATCGCCAATAAAAGTTTCAAGGAATAGGTAGCTTTCCATGAGTGATTCGCATATCTCTAGAGTTTTTATTTGAGCTTCGTAAAATGCCATATCGTCTGATATTTCCATTAATGATTTTTCGATTTCTTTTATATCTTGATTGAAAGTCTCTTCATCAACTTGTAGCTTTTGAATTGTTGAATTGAAGTTTTTGATCACCGAGGTGGTTACAGATATTTGATTTTTTAATAGATTTTCAATTTGATGTTCGTCTTGGCTTATTTTATTGATACAATCCGTGAAATATTCTCCATCGGATGCGTCAAGGTTTCCGGTTATTGCTTTCCAAAAAGTTCCTGCGCCATTTATTAAACCACGTTTTGTTCTTTTTTCGAATTTTTCTGTGTCCGTGAAGATATCTCTAAACTTTACTTGTAGTGAGTCTGATATTTGGGTTAAAAGACTGGTATGTGTTTTTATTTGAGCTTTGAAAGCTAGTATTCTAGGCTCGTCTCTGTCAAGAAAATAAATGAGGTTTTCTAGGATTTTATCATTATTGTATAGAGCGTCTTTGATGGATGATAAATCTTTGTAGACCAAAAGGGTCCATTTTTCGTTCGCTATTTTGAGGGTTCCTTCTTGATGGAAGAAAACGCCGATCGAGTTATTGATTGACTCTAAGTTGTATTGGGCACTGGCTGTTGATGACAGCAGGAGTGTCCTGAAAAAGATTATTATTCATGAAAAGGTTTCAAGCGGTCGAAATTCACAGTTTTATTTCGCGTTTTCCAATTCACTAACATCGCGGAATTGGGATAAATTTCTAATATTTCGAATGGTCCATTAAATTTATTTTCGAGTTTATTTGAAATTTGTGACTCTTTCACATAGACCTTGTCTCCTACTTTATATTTAGGGACGTTTTCGGAAACTGTCCTATCAAATCTGATTTTGGACTTTTCTTTTTGTCTTTCGGTTTTTGCTCTGGCCAATTTATAGAAATACGTCATGCGGTTATTGAGATCTCTCACATATTTTGAAATTAGGTCTTTTTGGTTATAGAGCGTTTCTGGGGATCGACTAGCTGTATGTCCGAATATTAATTCGTACGGTGTGAAACCTGTTGTTTTATTTCTCGTGTTATTATAGCAAATAACTACATATGGTAAAACGTTCATGGGGTGTTCGTCGGGATTTTCGGCTTTATGGGCACGAATCAGTTCAGCAAATGTGGCATGGAATCTTTCGATTGATCCGTTCGATTGTGGGTGATTTACACTCGAATATGTTAGTTTAATGTCATACAAAAAGCATAAGTTGACTTGTAAATTCTCGACCGTAGTCGCAATGTATCCTAAGTGGTGTACCGTAGTGTTGGAAGTAAAGAAGAAGGGTATTCACGACTGATTTCGAGGATTTGTCTTCTATGGCGTATGCTTGTGTGAATTTAGTCAGTTCGTCTCTTATTGTCAAAGCGTAGTATTTTGTGGGAATTTCGAAAATGTCTACATTGATACGTTCGAAAGGGGTTTTTGGGGTTTCAGTTATGACGAGAGGTGTACTAAGGTTTTTTCGGCAAATTTTGACTTTTTGACAAATTTCGCATTTTTTTACGAAATTTTCGACGTCTTTAATGAGACCTTGCCAATTGTATTTCTGTTTTACTCTTCTGATGGTTTCATTAATGCCACGGTGTAAATTTGTTTTTCCTGAATGGCATTGATCAATGATTATGGGAATTTGATCGGGATCAGGAGTTGTCGTTAAGTTTTGACAGACTTTTAGTTTGATTTCCTTGTCAGCAAAAATGAATGAAAATATTTCTAATATGGGTAGTTCTAGATTGTTTTCGATTGAAAAAGTTTTTCTAAGATCGAATTCATTTTGGGATTTATAAATAATATAGAACATGTGTTCTATGACAGATTCAGGATCAAAAGGAAGGGTTATAATGTAATATTTACGATCTTTTACTGATTTACTAGAAAGAATGTTGATTCTATCATTGTAAAACTCTGGATGTTCTTCGAAGAGGTCTTCGATGATTTCATAATGTAACGGTTCTAGTTTGTTTTGCCAAAAGAAACTAACAATGTTTTTATGATGTTTGTCAAGAAGTTGAGAATTATCGAACTCTATTTTGGAATAATCGATTGTAGATTTTGATTTATATAAATCAACAAATGTATTAAATTTTTCTTGAATGGTTTCTAAGGGTATTTCGTTTTCAGGGGTGTCGTTTCCTTCGGGGTTATTTCTCTCTTCAGGGATGTTTTCGTTAGGGTTATCACTTATTTCGGGATCCGCTTTTACTTCGGTTTCGTTCTCGTTAGATGCGTGTATGGAAATTTTGTGTTGGAAATTCGCGCATTCTTTGAAGTAGTTAACTTTGATTCGGGATAGTGCATCTGCATTTTTGTTGATTTTGCCGGGTTTATATTCTATCTGGTAATCATACTCTTCGAGTTTGAGTCGCCAGAGTGCCAGCCTACTACCAGGGTCTTTTATTGAAAAAAGCCAGGTGAGGGGTCTATGATCAGTAATTAATCGGAATTTTCGTCCGAAAAGATATGGGCGAAAATGCTTTACTGCCCAAACGATGGCGAGAAGTTCTCTTTCATTTGTAGAGTACTTCGATTCTGCGTTACAAAGTGTTCTAGACGCATATGCTATTGGGAGATCTTTGCCAATGGGACCTTGCAATAAAATGGCACCAATTGCAAACGCACTGGCGTCAGTGGTGAGCAAAAATGGTTCCTCAAAATTAGGGTAAATGAGAATGGGGCTCGTTATAAGTGAATTTTCAAGTTGTTCGAATGCTTGTCTGCATTCTGCGTCAAAGTTGAAGGGGATATCTTTTTGAAGTAATTTGGTCAATGGTTTCGAAATTTTGGCGAAATTACAAATGAATCGTCGATAGTATCCAGCTAAACCTAGAAATGATTTTATTTCTTTTTGGGTTTTTGGTTCGGGGAAATTTTGGATACATTCAATTTTCGTTGGATTGGGTTTGACTCCGTTTTGGGTAATGACATGTCCAAGATAGGCGACTTCTTTTCTCAAGAATTCGCACTTATCCGGTTGGATTTTCAGGTTCGCTTTTCGAAGTCTTTTAAATACTTCGGTCAACCTTGCTATGTGCTCATGGATGGTAGGAGAATATACGATGATGTCATCCATGTATACGAGACATCTTTCGTTTTGTATACCTAGAAGAACATTATCCATAACTCTCTGGAACGTACTTGGAGCATTCTTTAAGCCAAATGGCATACGAACAAATTCGTAGTGACCATTGTCTACGGAGAAAGCCGTTTTGGGAATATCTTTGGGTTCAATTTCAATTTGATGAAATCCGGAGGCGAGATCAAGCGTGGTGAAATATTCACATTTACCAAGCTGGTCTAGGAGGTCAGAGATGTTGGGTAATGGGTATTTGTCGTCAACCGTTAGCTCGTTGAGTTTTCGGTAATCGATGACAACTCTCCATTTCTGTTTACCGGAGGCATCCATCTTTTTGGGTACAACCCAAACTGGAGATGACCATGGGGATATTGATGGCTGAATAATGCCTTGATTTAGCATTTTTGATATTTGTGTTTTTACTTCTTCCTTGTGTACCTGTGGGTACCTGTAGGATTTCGTAAAGACGGGTCTAGCATCCTTAGTATCGATGGCATGTTCAATTTCGTTGGTAAAAGTGAGATTATCTCCTTCTAAATAGAAGATATCTTCGAATTGGAGGCATAAATCAGTTATTGATTGATGTTCCTCTTCGTTCAAATGTTCGGTTCTTAGTTGCGCTTTCATTTCTTGGATACGGTCAATATGGGGTTGGTTTTGGGAAAACGATTCATTAATATTCAGAATTGTTTCATGTGTTGGAAGGGGTTCGAGTTTTATTTCAGAAAAATCAATTTGTTTTGGGATCGCGTTTGTATTCACGATAGTAGTGTAGAACATACCGTTTTCATCAATTTTGACTATGGCGTTGGGAATTCTTACTTTTTCTCTTCCTTCAGCTAGCAGTATAGCTTCATTGTTCTTGAGGTTGCAATGTAATTTGAATATTTTCTCCATTCGGGGTTCTATTTGAATTTGGTTCGGTTTTTCAGTGAGTATATGGTCATTTATGTCTGAAACTTTGAACAAAGGGACCGTTTTAAAGTTTGTTATAAGTTGTTTATTTTTCAGGTCGATTATACAATTGTAATGTTCGAGAAAGTCAGATCCGAGTAAACCGTCAAAGTCGATGTCTAAGTCGTAGATAAAGACTTTGTGTGGATCGTTTTGTGTGAAATTTATTAGAGTGGATTCATTCACGACAATTTTCTGGTCAGTGATACCTTGTATAGTGACGTTTTCAGGGAATCTAAGGATATTCCTGCACCTGTATCGATGAGGATTTTAAAAGTATTGGAAGAGTCTTTGATGTAGTACAGATTCTTCGAATTCATAGAAAGCATAGGGCTTACATGAAAATTTGTTCCGGGAAGTTCGCGTTCGGGTTGAAGTCTTGTATATTCAGGGACTGAATTTGGGATTGGACTTCTGATATGGGGTCGATCGATTGGTTGTTGGTTGTTTGGGGTTGAATAGGTGGGTGGTTCGTATTCGGAAGTGAAAGAAAATCCTGGTATATTGAAGGATCTTCAGGTGTTTGAATTTGGTTGTATTGGTAATCTTGATCACTAGGGGTATAGTAATCGTAGTCATTATCGGTGGGGTAATAATCGTTGTATTGATAGTTATAGCTATCAGCTGTATGATAGTCTTGATTATCACCTGTATGATAATCTTGAGATTCGTATGTCATGAAATGTGCTCTTTGGTTTTGGTTAAAATTGACAGGGTAATTCGGATTTCTTTGAATTACGGGTGGTCTGAATTGGTTTTGAGATTGAGGTCGAGTTTGGTTTTGATTAGTCTGGGACCTGTTTGGCTGAGAATTTGTTTGAAAGTTTGGTCTTGGAAAATTCTGATTTGGTTGAGGGTTTGTTTGACTCGAAAAATTTTGATTGGGTTGAGGGTTTGGTCTCGCAAACCTTTGGTTGGAATATTGATAATTATTTTGGGGTCTTTGTTGTCTCATTCGACATTCTGTGGAAATGTGACCTATCTGACCACAAGTGTGACAGGTTCTTTGGGATGTTGGTTGGGGGTTTCGTCTGATTGTTTGTTGAGGACGTGTTTGGTTTGGTCTTTCATTTTTTTGATGTTCGAAATAGGATAGTTGCATTTCTCTCCTAATTCTAACATGGGCTTCAAGTAGATCTGCCGGATTGGAGGCACGAATTACTTGACCTATTCGCGGTTCTAGTCCGGTTAAAAGCGTGTTTAATGCCATTGTTTCGATTAGTGCGGATTGCGCGTGTTTCTGTTCCGCAGAAAGGACGGATTTTTGTACACATGCATGCATTTTGGCATTGTGGACTTGAAGGCGATTGAAAAATATTAAAGGTGTTTCACTTGGAAGTTGTTTGATACGCTGGAGATCGTGAATCAGTGATGTTAGATCTCTAGAGTCTCCAAAATATAAATTTAATAAATGTTTGATTTCGGTATAAGTTCCAGGATTCCTTGAACTTATCAATTGTGCTGCTCTACCTTTGAGTTTGTTTTTGATGTGAATCACTAATAGATCGCGTTGGTCTGCTGTTGACATGCGATATGCACAATCACAAGCATTTAAGAAAGTGTTCAAAAATATTTGATCACCTTCGAATTCAGGCACTATTGAAAATATTTCTGATAACTTATATGGTTCGATTGCTTCTGGTTCTGGTTGGTTTTGAGGCATTTTGATTTACCTTAACAAATTTTTGGTGTCAAAATTTGAATGATCGAACAGTACTTATTTACTATTTGCAATAATCAATCAGTATGATTATTGATTTTGAAAAGAATTGAAGTGATGGTAAATAGATTGCAAAATAAATCGAGACAATTCAATATCGACTTACAGTATTACAATCTTCATTCCGATTCGTCGTGTTCTCGAAGTCGTCCAGCCAGGGGCTTCACCAGGTGTTCCTTCCGCTGCTTCCTCGAGTGATGACTCCTCAGGGTTGTTGGTTCTTTCTCTGTTGAGGGATTAGAATCCGCCGCTACTAGTTAGGGTTTCCTTGTTCTAGCAACGTTGTCAGATCCTACAACGACTGCGCCAATTGTTATATTCACTCTTTTGAATACGACTTTTTAAAAAAAAACACTTTATTTTCAATTACAGACTTTCTTTGAATAACAACAAAAATCGTTACAAAAACTACAATGAAAAATGGAACAGAATCTAAGTTGATACTACACGAATTCTAAATTAGTTCTGACCAACTCTTAATAGATACTGACAATGATTTGACCTCGCAGGGTCCATTTATAATGTGTAGACAGCGGTGTCAGCAGGAGACGATGGGAATAACAAAAGTATCACGTTCTGCTGACTCAAAGTCTTGGAAGTCGTTATCTTGGTAATCTGATACCGGTGAGATCGTCCTACTCACGATATAACATGAATAACGACTGGGATTACGTGACTATCCTTATAATTGATGTTGCAACCTTCATGGGATGGACCACGATAGTTATTTTCGGGAATGAGGTGTGTATGATCACGCACTTTCTTAGTGAATAAATTGAAAGATCCTTCACAAATATGGCAAATGGTAGCCTTTTGGAATTCAGCTTCCTGCTCAACTGAAATATTGATATCGAAGGGGCACATTAGAACTGTCGAAACGTCCTCAGCTAAACTCATTGCATACAATCCTCGCCCCTATATGTTCTGTAATAGGATAATGACTCATCATAGGAACATTTCAAAGCTGCTGGAATATGTTTTTGAAACTCATTCTTATCCTTTATCGGTTCTAGAATACTCTCCAAACCAGCATAAACGACGAACGGAACTTTTTGAACTTTAATGTATTTTTATCAATTTCAGGCATTTTAATCACTGTCTCATTCATCATCCTACAGTCAACAATATGGCTATGAAGTTTTTGTTCAGGGTAAAAATAATGAAGGCAGCGATCACAAACATTTTTTTAATACGTTTACCACTCAATTGTGTAGATAGAAGTCTTGATAAATTTTTAATCCACACATAATGATAGCGAACTGGAGCTACTTCTCCATCATAATCATCTCAAATAAGTGAAAGATTCACATGCTTTTCCTTTTTATTCTTCGATAGATACGTTGGAAGAGTAATAAGTTGTTTCTTAATCTTCTTCAGGATGTATACATTTATCGATATATCATTTTGCTTTTCAAATCTCGGAATTTGTCTAACAGTCATTGGAAAATGAATTCTTTTAAGTTTGAGTACTTCAGAATAATGAGGATAGATAGATAGATAGATAATATATTACCTTTTTGTGCCATTTGTACAATGTATAGGTTCGTCACATAGAATAAGAAATATTGTACAGTAAATAAAAATTGTATCACGCAAATATCACAAGAAACAAAATACATTGTTACATCATATTAAAAGATTAGACTCATCAGTTTTCATGTATGGTTCATATACTCATTCAGATCATAAAAACATCTATTCGAAAGAAATTTCTTCAATTCCACCTTGAACTTTTTTGGTGAAAGTTGCATTAGGTGATTTGGCAATAAATTATAGAGGTGAACACCCGCCCATTCTGGGGATTTTTTGTAGTAAGTGTGATTGAGTTTTGATTGATATAAGTGATGATTGTTTCGTGTTCTATACTGATGTATTTGAGCATTCGATGTAAGCTTTGTTTTGTTATTATGAACGAATATTTTTAATAGTATTTTAAATAGGTAAATGCAAGTGGTAGTCAGAATTTTATTTCTTTCAAAAGTTCCTCTACAAGACTCACCAAAATCTAAGTCGAATATTAATCTTATTATTCTCTTTTGTTGCCTGAAAGCACGCACCCATTCGTTGGCTTGACCCCAAGAGATAATATTGTAGCTAAGTGTGAATACACCATGCCAAAGTAAACACTCATGAGTGAATGTCTGTCAAGAGTGTCTTTCAAGGCATGGATAGCATAAAATGATTTATTGAGCTTGCCACAGACTGTGTTAATTTGTTCATTCCATTGAATGTTTGAATCTAAAACAGTTCCTAAAAATAGAGTTTGTTGGCTACATTTAACAGTGTAACCATCAAATTCCATCACATCCATTGTGTCAACTCGTCTTTTTGTGAACTCCATTATTTTTGTTTTTGAAATGTTCACCAATAGGTGATTAGCCAAACACCATCGGGAGAACTGTTCAATGACATTTCTGATTTTCGAAATTATTTCCTCAGGAGTGTGTCCGCTGACCACAATCGTTGTGTCATCTGCATACATGAATAGCCTTCCCTCCTTTATATAGTTGGGAAGGTCATTCACATATAGCAGAAACAACAGGGGTCCAAGAACACTCCCCTGAGGAGTTCCAAGTTCTATTTCATGTTTTTCAGAGGTATAGTTATCAATTTTCACTACCATTTGTCTTTCCCTTGTGAATGACATGAGCCAGTCGTTAATATGACCACGTATTCCAAGAGAATTTAACTTGATTTTTAAAATTTCATAGTTTAGGGTGTCAAAGGCTCGGGATAAGTCAAAGAAAATTCCATATACTAACTTATTGGCATCCATTTGGTCATAAATATATTGTACGAGTTCAGTAGTGGCTGTTTCCGTACTGAGGTCTTCGCGGAAGCCATATTGGCATATTGTCAATGATTTGAATTTAGCCAAGAAGTCACCTCTCTTGAATATAGGAATGGTTTTGGAAATTTTTAGGACTGATGGAAATTTTCCACATTCTACAGAGAGGTTCAACAAATATGATGAAGTTCTAGATATATTCTTATCAGCTCCACAAGAAAATAATGATGAGGTAATAGCCCAAGCAAAGCAGGCCTCATCATCATTTTTTACAATAATGCAAGTTTTTTTTAGTGCAATTTGAGGTGGGAGATCTATGAATGAGGAACCAAGCTGGGGAGTAAACTTGTTGATATTCACTCCTAAATTTAAAATCGTATTTAGAGCCCAGCCGTTATCACGTTCTTGAAATTCTTTTAGTTCTTTCTTAATTGGAGTAATGACTTGCTCTTCGAACCATACATCCAAATTTTTGTTACGAAAAATTGGTACATTTGATGTTGTGAAATATTTAGTTCCTCCAAAAATGCACCAGGATTCTTATGTTTTAAATTGGAGATGATGCCACTTCTAATTCTTGACTTGAATGCTGAGGTGGAATCATCCCAATGAATCCGATGTTTTGGAGTCTCTTTTGCTTCTTTCAGTCCTTTTCCTATCTTTTGTTCAGCCTTCAACTGATTTCGAAGAGTCTTTACATTTCTCAATAGAGCCTGTAATGCTGTTTTTTTCCCAGCGTAGAAGCCTCATTCAAAGCTCGACCAATCTTTTTCGTAGCCTTAGTACGATCTTGGAGCCCCTCATGAATAACAGCATGATCAAATTTAATTTTGACGACACCAAGAAGTACACCAATGTGTTGAATGATATCTAGAAACATCTTTCTGCTTTCTGCAACAATTCAATAAATGATTTCAATAGCGTTTTGAGATTCAAAACCTCATTATATAACTTTTCACTGAGTTTGCGTCGGTGAGATGTAGAGAACATAGATAATCATTCAAAATTAGATATAAATAGTATAGTTATCACAATGCGTCTGAATAAAATATTGAAAAAATTAGATGAAAATGAACAGTTATGGGGTTTTCAAGCTTTCATACTATTCTGAAAGTAACACATAAAAGACTTCAATAGCCGCCACAAAACTATATGTAATTACAAATTTGTAAATATTTCTAATAGCTTTGTTTGGATGATGAATTGAGGATGCTCTGAAAGTTTCATTTTGAGGATTTGAAATTATTATAACTTTTATTACTAGAAGTAAATTAATGTAGAAACTGAAGTTATAGTATTCGAAACATGTTCTTCTATTTGTCAGTGAAGATTTGCCTATACCTTTAATAACCACTTTTCAAGTTTCATTTCATAATACACCAAGAAAGTCTTTCTGCCGTAGATTTGGACTATTCTTCTGTCATTAACCCGGTAGTGGACTGTATAATAAAATTCGACCGCATGCCTCAAATCGAAGACAATTTCGAAGTCTCTTTCCTGGTGAAACTGAAGAAACTGATGAACTTCTTCTTCATTGTGATGAGCGTTGGCTTTCCAAAGCCTTTGATAGGTTTTTGATTCTCAGAGAGGATGTTTTAAAGTATTTAGAAGCCAATAATTAGCTTCATAATGAGTGCTCACGTTTGAAAAACAAAGATTGGTTTTGGAATCTTACGTTTCTGATAGACATTATGCGATAATAATTTGAATTCACAACTTCAGGACAGAAATTGTATTTTTCCTAGATTAATTCCACACATTTCCTCTTTTGTTACCAAACTAGTGCCTTTTGATAATGATTTCGAACAAGAAAGAATAACTCATTTTCGTCGCATGCAGGAACAAAATTCAATAAAACACCAAAATATGACTTATTTAAAAATGTCATAAACATCTTGCGTAATTAATTTGATAATAGATTTAGTAACTTTTACAAGGATAAAAAATCCGTTAAGCATTTCTCTAGAGGAAATCAAAGAATATTTAGCTGAAATTCAAACTGAGGTAATTTGCAAAATGACTCAGTTTTAAAAGGCAAAAACAAGGAAATTATTTCCAGTGCGGTAAGTAATCAAGACTATATCGAGTTTTGGAAATTTATACCTGCTACAGATTTTCCAACATTGAAAATTGTCTAAACTCGAATTTTTCGAAAATGTTGATTATTTTTTCATTTTATGTATTTTTTGTTATGAAAACTAGAGTAGAGAGTTTATTTTATATTTACGAGTATATTGATAATAATAGTAGTTAGGAAGTAAGTTTATAATTTTTATTAAGTATAAAATTGAAAAACATACAAACTATTGCTATTGCTTTTACAAAATCGTTGGTCACCACTGCCCTAAATTCATCTACAATGTATCACCTATTATTTATAAAAACATAACCCACCTTTATAATTGAATGATTTCAAACGATGCAGTGGGTAAAGGTTTTCTATTTTTCATTTTCTTTGTGGGAGTTGGGTAGCGGTGGTTGTGATTTTGCTTTTGGTGTTGATGTTGGGGGAGGAGGGGTGGTGGTGACATTGGCGGTGGTGATATTATTTCTTACTTCTCTCCCCGAACACCACAAAAACCCCACTACTCAGAACATATTCCCCATCCTCGATTATCTAAACTGAGTCTACATATATCATATATCTATATCTACTCATTTCAGAAACCAGTAATATTATTGCCGATATTAATGGAAATGGAAGTTCAAAATACTCTGAATCGTAAAAGATTCAATTACAATAAATATATGATTTCTGAAATATGATGTACCGGGTGTTCTCCAAAATTACTTTTAATCATAGTGGATTTGTTACCAAATTGAAGAATAGTGAAGACCATCAACTCGAAATAGACATCATACTATATAGAACCTCGACAATGAATAACTAACTATACTATTCAACACATTAATGAAAAATTTGAATATTGGATAACATTGTTATAATTCAGAACGAAAAATATTGAATGATATGAATGTTACAGAGGTGAACCTGCTTACTTACGTGAATATGTATTTAAAACGTTCTCTATTCGACAGAAATGAAATACAATTTTATCATAACGAAGAAGCCCGGAACAAGATCAGAAAATTATGTATACGAGATACGTTTATTAATCAATGGTTTGAACGAAATGAAATATCATGTTACATACTGGGTGTTGACAGAAAAATAGCACCATTTGTTCTTCTATCACAAATGGATTATGATCCCTTCAAAATGTATAAGGTTATACACGATATAAAAAACATTATGTGTGTTTCTTTTCATAGCTCTATCAAAATTCATAACTTGTCATTCCTGTTGATCAATTTTCGAATTATTCGAGTATATCATTTTGAATGAAATACAAGGGGTATACTTTTTAGGAGAGATTAGTTTAGAAAAAACTTTTTGGTTTTCGACCTCTCCATTGAGAAATATGAAAATTGTAACTATGTTATAAAACACTAATATACAATTGGAAAAGAGTTGAAGAAAATATACTCATTGCTATTACTGAAGAACGTGAATAACTGTGAGAATTTATGCACACGAAAAATGTGAATTTTGTAGACTTATAGGTAAGAGTATTATCGCAAATAACGTCTCAACTCGAAACTTTTTTCAGATCAAAAACGTGTTGAAAGAGAAATTATATATGTGGTGAATTCAAAGTTTTTCGCTGTTCATTTAACTTCCAGTTACGACAATAACACTTTTGAGATAAGCGACAATTTGAAAAACGTATTTTATTTCTTTAGTTTTCATGAAATAGTTAATGTTTTTGAAACAAATTGCTTTGATGTAGCGGTGATAACGTAAAACCTTTGGAAATATTCTACAATCTTCTGAAATGAACAAGTTTACATTGAACAATCGACTGATCGTTACTTTAGATATAATAATTGAATTTACTGTCTATGGTTTTTCATAACTGATAACAAAATAAATACTGATAATTTTTATGTTTCCTTGAAGAATCTGTGTTTCAATTAGATTATATAACTTCTGGGTGAATATATTGGCTTTTTTGGATGAATCTAGTAACTTTTTAGTAATTATAACTAATCTAATGATAAAATCAACATGTCTGATGTATCTTGTTAGACGATAATGAATTTCAATCAGCATCCAAAGGTTCTCCAAAATAATTCGCAAGAAACTACATTCACTTGGAATAATACACTTCAGATTCCAAATTGCATTCGAAAATTATCAAAATAATTTGCTTCAAACGGTATTTCTTTGAAACTAGGAAGCTAACTGAGAAGGGATTGAAATAACGATGGAAATTTCATTAACTCTCTTTTCAAGATAAATAACACGTTAATCTAAAATTTGAATATTGGATAACATTGTTACAATTCAGAACGATATGAGTGTTACAGAGGTCAACCTGCATATTTACGTGAATAGGTATTTAAAACGTTCTCTATTCGACAGCAATGAAAGAAATACAATTTCACCATAGCGAAAAAGCCCGGAGCAAAATCAGAAAATTATGTATACGTGATACGTTTATCAATCAATGGTTCGAAGATAATGAAATATCATGCTACATACTGGGTGTTGGCGGAAAAATAGCATCATTTGTTCTTCTGTCATAAATGGATTATGATCCCTTTAAAATGTATAGGAACCCCGGAATGATCAATTATATTTTTACTCTACGGGAGAATAGACGCGAAAGCCATGCAACGAAATTGATAGAATATTTGAAGAAACAAGGAATTCAATTTACAGCATTCTGTAACAGTATAATTTCAAAAAACTTGTTTGAAAAATGTAATTGTGAACATATTAATGAAATAATTAGATATCCATGAATATTATCTAGTATTTTTTAAATTCGTGAATAATTTCCTCTTACGTTAGAAACTTCAAACCCATCCCCTTTTCGATTCTACTAACCCCTAACTCATAACTAACATGGCTGTAATTATAGTCTACAAGCAATATTTATCTATTCGAAAGGTAAAATATTGCTACTCCACGTGGTGATGCTGTTTCAAATCGTTATGATTCAACGAAAGTAGACTGATTTCCAATTTTCCCCAATATCCTAAGAGAAAAAATTGGGCTTGGAAAAAGCGTTTTTTTCGGTGCAAATGAAGTGCCTAAAATGATTGCTTCAACGCATTATATTATCGAATAAAATACATTCCATATTTAACCATTATTGAATAATGTTGTTCATCTAATGTACCTGTTTCCATTTTCATTACCCAAATCGTCTGTTACAGGGTGAGGTAGAAGGTTGAATTATACTCTGTTCTAACATTTTATTGATTAGGAACCCCAAAATGATCAATTATATTTTTACTCTACCGGAGTAGAGAGGCTATGCAACGAAATTGATAGAACATTTGAAGAAAGGAGGAATTCAATTCAGAGCATTTTGTAACAGTATAATTTCAAAAAACTTGTTTGAAAAATGTAATTGTGAACATATTAGTGAAATAATTAGATATCCATGGATTTTATCTAGTATTTTTTATATTCGTGAATAATTTCCTTCTACGTTTCTAACGTATCTTCCTTTTCGATTCTACTAACCTCTAACTCATAACTAACATGGCTGTAATTAATGTTGGAGAACATACTCTTTACATCGAATGAAACTAAAATTGAATTTTGTGGCGTGGTTTGGTTCCTTATGTTTTAGTCTACAAGCAATATTTATCTATTCGAAAGGTAAAATATTCTTCACAGAAAAGGTTTTTTATTGATTCAATTCCAATTGTTCGTCTGAATTGAAATTTCTAACATCTGTGGACGGTTATTTCTTCAAACTGACACGTAATGAGATGAAGATGTGCTTATTTTCACAACATTTTTCATGACACGTTACATTGCAAATCTATGGGTTTTTGAAAAAATTTGGGTTTTAAAAAAGCATTTTTTTCGGTGCAACCGAAGTGCCTAAAATGATTGCTTCAACGCATTATATTATCGAATAAAATACATTCCATATTTAATCATTATTGAATAATGTTGTTCATCATTAGATGAACTTCATTAGATTAGATGAACAGGTACATTAGTACCTGTTTCCATTTTCATAACAAAGTGAGCTTCCTGAGCGAACGTCTCTTTATTTTTTAAAATTTTGAATAACTTTAATTCACTGATAGTCTGTGTTTTCAAACGAAAATTATACTATAACCTATCAGTGAACTATAAAAATAAATTCAATCCAATATTTCATTCTTCTAAGCCGTAGATGATAAAATACTATTATTCAAACATTCTACTTGAACTCGGGTAACTTTCCAATGTAATTAAATTGATGTTCTATCAGAGCTTCCTGATATCAGGAAGCTCTGTTAGAACATACAACTTCAAAACACTTTGAATTTTGAGGATATGTGACCGAATCTTGGTAATATTCAAACATTCTCTTGGTTATGGGCTGGGATGTATGCAATGGGGTACCCCCCCATCTGGGGGGTACCCCATCTACCGAGATGTCCATCCTAATATTTCGGGTTCCATATCTTGGTAATCTGTACTTTTTCATTCAATAAAAACATTATACAGTAAATCAGTAAAGCATAAAAGATTAGTCATTACAATAATTATAATATTTTTGAAATATAATGTACTTGGGCTTTTCTCTTCAGTGTAGAATGTTCATTCAATTCATAAATCGCACAACTACAACATTTCTTGATGAAGTTTATATTTTTTACTAACCTGTCGATACATTCTTCATTCATTTCCCATTCATTATACGTGCTGTACCTTAAGATGCGACTGCCATTAGCGAAGATGCGATTCAGTGCCTTTCTGACATGTCAGCTCTCGGTATGAATACCTACTCCAAATCCCAATATAATTCCCTCCCGCGCCCACTAATGATTTACCAGTCGTTTCAAGTTCTGTTCATTTTTTTCATGTTTCAGAATTATTATTATTATTATTATTTCCATTAATCAATCCTCATCTGTGAGTTCGATTCCATCTAATACGACCACCTAAACGATCTTCACTCACTTCGTCCTGATGGCTGAAGACCTTTCTTGTCAACCAGTTCGAATGGCCTTGGAATGGACGTAAATTTCCGAAATTAAGCTTCATAAGAAAAAGCATGGGATTTTGTCCTAGAATCCGCCTTGTCTATTTACTTGAAAGTTATTGACCCTTTCGTAGTAGTCCGATTTATCCAGAATTACTACTTTGTTACCTTTGTCGGCTTTCAAATAAAAAACGTCTTTGTTTTTCAATCGTTTGAAAATTCTATGTTCAACTGAGAGCCAACCTGAGACTCGATGCATAATTACGATAGGGGTGAGTCTGTTGCATTTCAAAATAATTGGCATACCTCTATTTTGCAACTTTTCCAAAGATTCTATACTATTGTTAAGTTTTTCCCCGTGGGTTAACCAATAATTGACTATACCAAATAATCAAACTTGACTTTATTTCACTTTAAATACAACAAACACTTCAACTAACAACTTTTATCTAAATGTCTATCGCCTTACTAAATCACTTTGCGTAACGCACTGTAACGTCCACTTGACTGTTTCGATATTCTCGTGGCTAGCCTTCAAATATCGTAATCGAATGACGTAGAAATTTAGCAGAAATTCCGTTAAATTCGGTAGCATTATTCTCGATGCTTCGAGAGTGGCGGGGAATTTTCAAACATTCGCGCGTTCTTAGCTACGTCACGTTTGGTTTATGGTTATTAGTGGCGGCCGGCGTTATTTTCTTTCGAACATGATCTACACCAATACTTCCTTGCCTGAGGTTGTTCGTCCCGAACAACATTCCAACATCGAACATCACGACCCATGTAAGGACTCAGCCTCTCTATGTGGATAACTTTAGGCTTGCTTCTGGGTGACAATTGGATTCTATTCATCAGATCGTTTATCTTTTTGGTTACCAAGTAAGGTCCTTGCCATGGTCTCTGCAACTTGGGACACAACGCTTTCCGATGTTGGGGTTGGTACAGCCACACTGCATCGCCCTCCTTGAAGCCCACTGGCAGCGACTTTTTGTCAAATCCTATCTTCATCCTGTCGCTGGAAAGCTGTATTTTGGTCCTGGCTAATTCGTGTACAATTTCCAGTTCTCCTTCAGGTCATTCACATACTCTGAACGAGGTACCTTTTGAGATTCGTCGAAAGGACTGCCATACAATACATATATCGGAAGCTTCAGTTTCCTACCAGTTAACAACATGTATGGTATATAGCCTGTCGCGTCATGTTAGAGCTCCTGTATACCAACCGAAAAAGAGCTACCTATTTATCCCAGTCTCTTTGGTTTTTGGAGATGAACATCGAGAGGTAGTTATTGATGGTGCGATTATGACTCTCATGAAAAGGGTGAAAAGCAGTTGTTCTTGTCTTCTTTATTCACAACATAGTCATCATTTCCTTCCATAAGTCCGATTCGAAGTTGCGGCCCTGATCCAAGTGTAGTTCTTGGGGTACTCCGTGTCTGGCATGTTCTGCAACAGGGCTTCTGCCACCGTTTTAGCCTCTAGGTAGGTAAGGCTACTACTTCAGGCCATTTGGAAAAGTAGTCCATCACAACCATAAGGTACTTGTTACCAGATGTGGTCATAGGGAGAGGTCCCAAAATGTCGACTGCGATTCTCTCGAAAGAGCACCCACTGAGGTACTGCTTCAAATTTCCCCCTTGCCTTGTCTTCGGACCCTTTTTCGAAAAACACAGGTCACAGCGCTTACACCACTCTTCCACGTCTCGACGGTAATTGACCCAATAGTACGTCTCGCGCACTCTCGCTAGGGTTCTATTCACTTCGAAATGTCCTCCAGTGCGACCATCGTGAAGCTGTTCAAGGATACTCGGGATACACATCTTAGGAAGGATCATCTGGAATTTGTGAGTTCTTCCATCCGGGTTTTCCCATTTCCGGGTGAGTAGGTCATCTGGGATGCTCATAGAGTCCCATTGAAGCTAGTAACCCTTTTCCTGCTGGCCGAGCTTGGAAATCTCTTGCCATTCTGGCCTCACTCCTTTGGCAATCCATTCTCGTACAATTTTCAAGACGGGATCCTCCTGCGCTACGATGATGTCTTGCCTCATTAGGAAGTTAGTGTCATCCTCATAAGCTGTTGAGGACCGTACCACACCATGATCAGGTGATTCCTCCAATTGCCTGTCCATATCCCTGGACCAGGGACCCTTACAGGTCCCTCCAGATCAGAGGGAACCCGAAACGGCGGGAGGTAGGGGAGCTTATCGCCCTATCAGAGCTGTCCATAAAGGAGTCTCTGCCCGCTACCTTATCACGTCTGGTGGCAAGTTCTTTTGGTAGCTAGTTATCCTTGCCTCCTGGTGTTGGCAAAATTTGCATCCGGATGTCAGGCATGATCTTCTTGAGAGGCTTGGCATCGCCAGTATCGATGCAATGTTGAACCAAATCCGTTCGACCAATGATTTTGCCTTCACGAACATATCGTTCTCTTCCTCAAAGAATCGAGTGGTCTTGCATAATTCTTCCTCAGACAGATGGTTCCACGTCTTCTTGAAAGAGTCTATCAGTTCCTTTGCGGGTTGTTGAGCACGCTGTCGAGGGACTTCTTCGATTTTGGTGATTTTTACGATTCGATTCGCAGGAATAGTCCTTGCTCTTTCTTGAGAGTCACGCAGTTATTATTGGGGATGATTGATTAGGGTTGGATGGCTCTATCAATGATGTATCCAAGCCGTCATGCCAATCAATTTCCGCTTGAATAATTTTCTCGGTGTTGGGAGAGATTCTTGAACCATTCAGTATAACTACCTTGACGCTATCATAAGGCTGAAAAGGCACGTTGAGCAAACTTTCCTCATTTCCAACTTTCAACAGTTTGTTCCTTTTGTCCACCACGAATCCATAGGGGGACATGATGTCTAGTTCCAAAATGAACTCGTCGACGATGTTGGTCACTAATACCTCAGTTTCTATTTCGCAGTGCTGAAGCCCAAGTCTCACTTCATCTCCTTCATAGACTGTCAATCTATCTCCAGTGGTTATTTCCACAACAGGTACGTACTACTGATAATTTCTCCAAACTGCTTCTGTTGGAAATGTCGGCTCTCATTACTGACCTCGTTGTTCCAGTATCGATGGTGGAAAGCCACTGATGATTATTACGAAATCCGTCGACAACTAAGTTGTTAATGTTGCGTCCAATCATTGAAATACCTGGGGGCTTGGGATGCAGCAGCCAATGTACCTCTCTTAACGCAGGCTGAATTTGGTTTTTCCGAACCACGACGCTCTAGTTCGGGTGATCTCAAACGCCAGTCTCTTCTTTCGTCGGATGTTGGACGTGATCGACAGTCCCGCCTTAAATGTCCTACTCTGCTGCAGTTATAACATTTAGGCCGTCCTCTTGCCTTAGGTGCAGTTCCATCCATCGAATATTTCTTAAAGAGTTCTTCAAGACCTACCATGAGTCGATCTGTTTCTTCATCTTCCATTCCATTGATGGCCCTCAATATAACTTTTCGTTGTTGTCGCGAAGCACTTTTAGCAGCTTCAAATTCTAGGGCATAAATGATGGCTCCATTCAATTTTTTATGGCGTGCAGCTCCGTGTCACGAACTACGTCGATGAAACTACGGACACTAATTCAGTGGCTGAAGTTATCCGGTGCTTCTGGGTAGGCGAGTCTTACTAACCTTTCGACTTCAGCTCCAAACTCTTGCAAACTTCCTGATGGACCTGAAGTTCTCACCTTCAGTTGAGCTTGGTAGATTTGTTGAAGGTGCTCACTACCATATCTGACCTCCAAAGCTGATAAGACTGCTTCATAATCCGCATTTCTACACACATTTTTTTTCGCAGCGGCCTCAAATTGTCTACGATAAATTGACCATGAAGATTCGCCATTGGAAATTGGAGTTTTAATAAAACTACTGCTAGAATGGAGAGATGCATTTTTCCACAGCAATCCCCTTCGGTTCCGGTAATTCCTTCAGAAAACCTGTTCTTCAGTAACTAATAACCTCAAGCTGGTTGTTACCTTCATTCCTATTCTGATTACTCATGTTGTGAAAAGGTTCTTTCATAATGGAATGGTTGAAATTAAAAACTGATGAATTGTTCGCTTTAGTCTATTGACCTTTTTGTTCTAATTCAGATTATCAATTAACAACAAGTCAAATGACGATATAGTTTACAAATCATACATAAATATATTTGCAATATTAGCAAAACATGGTTGACCTAGTTATAAGTAAAAACGATTAATGTACAAAGTGTATATGTATGAATGAATATTTAAAAGAATATGTACACTTATCTGAAGGGCACTACAGTTGTATTGTGTGTGTGCACTAATTAATATACTTACTTTTGTTAACATGTGCTTATTAATTATTACATCCACCCAGTGCCTACATCTTATAAGATCAGTTAGTTATACAGAAATTTCAATCAAAACAGCCTTGATCTAGTGAAAGAATAACTCCTTCAAACGTTTCTTCAAATTTCCTTTCAACACCCTCTTCCTTTGTTTCCTGAAATACGTTTCCAAATTCTTCCTTAATAAATTCCTGTACCTCCCCTTTACTCACTTGGGAAGATTTAAAATCTTCCAACAAATGAAGGTACATCTGATTGTCTTTTTCCTGTTTTTCCTGAATATTTACCTGTTTTTCTTGAATACCTAGTAGTAATTCACGATCTTCATTCTGCGTAACTTTTCTTTCTCCCTCCGTCGTTCATCTTCTTCATTTCGGCGTTTTCGTTTTTCCGACAGGCCTGCTTGCAAAGCCTCAAACGTTTTCTCAAACATTTCCATTCCGTCGTAATCGATACTCCTTGTTTTCACCATAAAACAGAAAAATTTCAGTCAATTATTCCACTTCCGACACCAAATGTTATGTTTTTCCTCGTTGGTTAACCAATAATTGACTATACTGAATAATCAAACTTAACTTTATTTCACTTTAAATACAACAAACACTTCAACTTAAACTTCAACTATTATTTGAATGTCTTTCGCCTTACTAAATCACTTCACGTACCGCACTGTAACGTCCATTTGACTGTCTCGATATCCTCGTGCTAGCCTTTAAATATCGTAATCGAATGCCGTAGAAATTTCGTCGAAGTTCCGTCGAAATCGGTAGCATTATTCTCGCTGCTGTTAGAGTGGCGGGGAATTATCGTACATTCAAGCACTCTTAGCTACGTCACGTTTGGTTTATGGTTACCAGTGGCGGCCGGCGTTATTCCCTTTCAGGCATGATTTACAACACTATTACTATCGAATATTGATAACAAGCTGGCACAGTATACAAATTGAGGTTGTATTATCGTTACACACGTTTGGAAGCTAAGATGGTTACTGACACGGGTGAAAAAATATTTGTTTGCTATTTTACTGTGTATGAATTGGAAGTGATCTTTGATGTTCAACGAGGGATTTGATTTTTTCAACAATCTTAATGATCTCATCATGAATTTTAATCATAACTGACGCCATGTTAATACGACTTTTACACTGAGTTGTGATGATCATTAGCAGATGAACAAGGCGATTTCTGGCTCAAAATCGCATGTATTTTCTTATGGAGCTGAACTTTTTGCAATTTTTGGTTCAAACATGAGGGGGGAAACGTGTGACGTCATCGACGCGGGATGACGTCACACGTCTCAACACGTCACACGACTCAATCGTGGAACTCCGACCCTCGGCCCCCTTAGTACTCCGCCTCACCTATCAGCCCCCTAAGTACCCTGGCCCCCTTGTCTCGTTCCAGTCACATGATTCTAATTAAAAAAGTTTATAGTAATGAGATTCGAACTCGGATCGTCCGCGTGGTAGACATTGTCCTTAACCTCTACACCAATATAAGACATTGAAAGTAACTGCGAATGATGGGTATTTATAGCGTTAGTTTTGTCGGGACCGAAATTGACTCATTATATATACTTGACTGCATCTTTTCGATTTCCGTAGAATGTTAGGGAAGTTGTAATCGTCATTATCATGTTGAAGATAGAAAAGTATACATAGATTTGGGAAATAATTGATATTTCATATGAAGATGTGTGTGACAGTGGGGTACAACCATAGGGTATACCAAATAAATTTTTGACTGAGTGTCTTTTTGGTAGTACAAAACGTCAGGTTAATTTCAATATTGTAACTTTTTTAGTGCTTGTGAAAAAAAATTTGTTATACAAATTTTATGTACCCCCTCTAAGGGGCTGTATCTTAACAAGGGATGCTCCAATGAAATTATGATATTTCTTTATATGAAAGATCCTATCTTTTTTCGATGAGGAATCACCTCCTTGAATGTTTTACACTTATTTAGTTAGACCCTATATTTTTCATAGTCTACAAATGATATCATTTGAAATGAGTACCCACATCAACCTGTTGCGAATAGTATAGCAAAAATAGGCTATGAGGTTCTTTTGGCTTCGTAAAATGATTAACTATGTTTTTTGACATCTGAACGAATCCATTGATATCAAAATCATCGGATTCGGACGACCGGAAGTGAAAACCGGAAGTCACCTGTTTTTGACGGATTCGAAACCTTCCACCCTAAGGAATCCAAAAATACCATATGTTTCAGTATATGATGATTTTTTTCATTTTTTGGCAACAAATTCTGTGTTTTGAATCAAACTTCTGCAATTGGATTACACTCGTAGTTGTTCATAACCCAATAATTTTTAATTTCAATTTTGTTCAATGATTTTCTTTGAATGTGCAATTTTTCCTATGCCATTTCACATTAGACGCTGTATACTATACTTTTCATAATCTACAAATGAAATCATTTGAAATGAGTACCCACATCGGTCTGTTGCGGCTATTATAATGAAAATAGGTTATGAGGCAATTTTGGCATCGAAAAATGATTAATTATGTTTCATAACATGTAATCGAATCCATTGATGTCGAAATAATCAAAATCGGACGAACGGAAGTGAAAACCGGAAGTGGTCGTTTTTTGATGGATTCGAAACCTTCTCACCCTAAGGACTCCAAATATATCATATGTTTCAGTATACAATGATTTTTTCATTTTCTTTGTCCTTCTGCGTTGTAAATTCTGCGTTTTGAATCAAGCTTCTGCAATTGGAATACACTCATAATTGTTCATAACCCAACATCTTTGAATTTGCAATTCTTCCTATGCTATTTCACATTAGGCACTGGATATTATATTTGTTACGCCATCTTTGTTTTTTCTCTGTCGGTTCACTCTGTATAGGTTTCCCTTTTATTTAATGTACTGCACGTTGAGATTCAACTACCATTAACGAACATGTGTCTTAGTCCCCTTCTGACATGTTGCGCCATCTTTGTTTTTTCTTTTTCGATGAATTCTGCATTTCTCGTCCTTTCATTTAACGTGTTGTACGTGACGATCCGATCATTATTAGTGAATATATAACTTAGTGCCTTTTTGACAGTTGGGCCATTGTTTTTTTAATAACTCATCCATCTCCACGAATCATCACCCCTTTTCTATCACGCCACCACCTCCCACGCTGACTACGTCACTATAATTATTATTATTCGACCTCATTTTCTAGTTTAATTTCATCTAACACAATCAATCGAGCGATATTTGATTCCTCCACTCTGATTGGCTGACCGACACCACTCTATAACAGAAGTTAGGCTGAGCGTTCCACAAGGTTTCGTTCAGGAGTCTGAAAATTCGCAAAATGAATCTTGATATGACAAAGCATGGATTTTAGTCATTTCCTGATGCTGCTTACTTGGTTAGCGAAATGCGTTGAATGATGAATGACTATCATATTGAAACACGAAAAACAGTTACGACAAGAACGATGAAACGATAATGCACGCAAAACGGTCGAAAACGCACGCAAACGGTCGAAAACGCACGCAAAACGATCGCACGCAAAACGGTCGCTTGTAAAACGGTCACTTTCCCTATTTTCGAATGTTAACTCCACAATACATAACTCCTTCTTCTCCTGATGATGCTACACTGTACACTTCGACGTCATGTTTTTTCTTTCGATTATGTATTTTGAGACACCCTGTACACAGTCGTATTCGTAACCCTTCATGGTTAATTTTGAAACCGGCAACACTACATTGCCCAATAAACAACGATTTATTCCACAACCGGCAACACCTGCTTGCGCTAGGAACGTAAAACATCGATACCATCTCTCTGTGCCTCGATTACGTCACACGCGTTTCTCGCTCTTACACACACATCAAATCAAATCAAATCAAATCCTTTATTTTCCTGTTCGACAATTTCATAAGTAATTGTATTAGGAATCGTCAGTAAAGCTAAAATTATAAACTACTACACTAAAACTAGAAGCACACACGAAAACGCATGCACACACCACACATACACTTACGTTAAATAATCATCAACACTGTAATACGCATTCAGAACTAAAAAAAATGTAATCTTTGTTTTGAACACCTCTAATGTTTTGCTTTCTTTTATTTCAGTTGGTAAAATATTGAACAAACGAGGACCTGCAACATTAGGACCTTTAAGAGCAATCCGCCCTCGAGCTAGAGGAACTTGATATATTTTTTTTGGCCTAGTGTTAATTGTATGAGTAGAGCCTATTAAAGGAAATTGACTTTTATTACATACATATCTTTATATGAAATATTATTTCCTATGAGCCGCTAGGAAGGTAAAACATCGATACCATCTCCATCTCTCTGTGCCTCGATTACGTCACATGCGTTTCTCGCCCTTACACACACATACACATCTTCATAGGAAATAATTTGAAGATGTGTATGTGTGTGTAAGAGCGAGAAACGCATGTGACGTAATCGAGGCACAGAGAGATGGAGATGGTATCGATGTTTTACGTCCTAGCGCAAGCAGGTTTTGCCGGTTGTGAAATAAATCGTTGTTTATTGGGCAATGTAGTGTTGCCTGTGTACAGGGTATCTCAAAATACATAATTAAAAGAAAAAAACATGACGTCGAAGTGTACAGGGTGCGTCAAAATACATCATTTAGGAAAAAAACATGCCGGTTTAACAGAAGTCTAACGTTCCAACATGTCGGAAGGACACTTAGTCTCGTATCTTTGTTAACAGAATTAGCATCATCAGGAGAAGGAGTAGTTATGTATTGTGCAGTTAACATTCGAAAATGGGGAAAGTGACCGTTTTACAAGCGTTTCGACCATTTTGCGTGCGTTATCCTTTCATCGTTATTGTCTTAACTGTTTCTCGTGTTTCAATATGATAGTCATTTATCATTTAACGCATTCCGCTAACCAAGTAAGCATCATCAGGAAACGACTAAAATCCATGTTTTGTCATATGAAGATTCATTTTGCGTATTTTCAGACTCCTGAACGAAACCTTGTGGAACACTCAGCCTAACTTCTGTTACAGAGTGGTGTCGGTCAGCCAATCAGAATGGAGGAATCAAATATCACTCGATTGATTGTGTTAGATGAAATTGAACTAGAAAATGATGTCGAATAATATTAATTATAGTGACGTAGTCAGCGTGGGAGGTGGTGGCGTGATAGAAAAAGGTTGATGATTTGTGGAGATGGATGAGTTATTAGAAAAACAATGGCCCAACTGTCAAAAAGGCACTAAGTTATATATTCACTAATAATGATCGGATCGTCACGTACAACACGTTAAATGAAAGGATAAGAAATGCAGAATTCATCGAAAAAGAAAAAACAAAGATGGCGCAACATGTCAGAAGGGCGTTTTTGTTGACAAAAAAATGAAAAAAAACATCATATACTGAAACATATGGTATTTTTGGATTCCTTAGGGTGAGAAGGTTTTGAATCCATCAAAAACAGGTCACTTCCGGTTTTCACTTCCGGTCGTCTGATTCCGATGATTTCGACATCAATGGATTCGTTCAGATGTCAAAAAGCATAGTTAATCATTTTACGAAGCCCAAAGAACCTCATAGCCTATTTTTGCTATACTATTCACAACAGGTTGATGTGGATACTCATTTCAAATGAGGTCATTTGTAGACTATGAAAAATATAGGGTGTAACTAAATAAGTATAAAACATTCAAGGAGGTGATTCCTCATCGAAAAAAAATAGGATCTTTCATATAAAGAAATTTCATTGGAGCATCCCTTGTTGAGATACAGCCCCTTAAAGGGGGTACATAAAATTTGTATAACAATTTTTTTGACAAGCACTAAAAAAGTTACAATATTGAAATTAACCTGACGTTTTGTACTACGAAAAAGACAGCCAGAAATTTATTTGGGATACCCCATGGTTGTAAGGGGTGGAAAACGCAACCCCTAAAATTTATTTCCAATGTAACTTTTTGTCTTATTATTTGTTTATCATTCAAACATTCATTTCCGATAGCCTTTTTCATTCTAAACAAAAAATGTCTCTTGGGTTTTTTGCCCAAAATAAACCAGTCCGCAGCAAAAAATTATTTCACGAAAAACTACAGAGAAACATCGTCACTAATGCGAAAATACAAAACTAATCTATCTATTAGGTCGCTATTAGAGATAGTGACAATTAAATTAGTATGACACTGTCAGTTTCTGAAGTTTCGAAATTGAATTAATACTAATTGTGTGTTGTTGTTCTGTTCCTAATTTGTTTCTTTAATAATTCACTGGTTATTAAAATGGCATACATAAATGAGGAAATGGCTGATATGCATTACGTTTACGGTCTGTCGCAGGAGAATGGGTTAGAAGCTTCTAGAAGATATGCTGAAATTTATCCACAACGGCAGCATATTTGCTCGACTTCATCAACGATTACGAGAAGTACGATAATTGAATCTCAACGTGCAGCACATCAAATGAAAGGGAAACGAATGCAGAATTCATCGACAGAGAAAAAACAAATATGGTACAACATGTCAGATGGGCACTAAGCCACATCTTCATTAATAATTGTCGAATCGTCACGTACAGCACGTCAAATAAAAGAAAAAGAAATGTAAAATTCATCGACAGAGAAAAAACAAAGATGGCGCAGTATGTCAGAAGGACATTAAGCCATGTCTTCGTTAATGATAGTTGGATCTCAACGTGCAGCACATAAAATGGAAGGAAAACAAATGCAGAATTCATCGACAGAGAAAAAAAAACAAATACGATGCCAAAAAGGCACTAAGTTCTATCTTCACTAATAATAGTCGCATCATCACATGTAGCACTTCAAATAAGAGGGAAAAGAAAGCAGAATTCGTGTGTTAGTTGCGCTATTCATACCTATGGTGGGCATGATTTTCTTTTTGTTTCATTTCAGAATATGTCATCACTAATTTTTATATTCATACCCAAGGTGACATTGATCACTATCAATGCTGAATCAGCATCCGAAGATACGCAGTTCTCACAGCGACTGAACAGACTCTTATTTTCTTTGTTTCATTTTAAAATATGTCATCACCTATTTTACTATTAATACGTCCTGTATGACGAAATGAGTTAGTTGCATTCGTTGAAAGTGATAACAGTGACAAGTGCACCGATTCTATTTGAAAGTAAGTGTTTTCTTTTCAGACAGAGGCGACACACACTGTCTTCCGATAGTCCAAGTCTCTGCATGTGATGATTCAAATGACAGTTACCTGTAAGAAGGCCTGTTAGACATCGCGGTTCATCCCTACTGTAGTCCAACAACTGTTTGGAATCAAGCTTCGAAGGGTGAATAAACGCCTTGGAGTGAGCCAATCCAGGAAGACTCTGCCAGAAGTCCGTAACTCTTCGTGCCATTCAGTGTTTGTTTGGCAAAGTCCAAAGCGATGCCAATGACAGGTTCTGATCCAATAAAGCCGCTTGCAGCACCCTCCTCTGCAAGAGAGTCAGCAGCTTCATTGCCTATCAGGCCAGTATGGCCAGGAATCCAAGAATCCAGAAGGACACTAAGTCTCGTATCTTTGTTGCTCCAAGTTAGCATCATCAGGCGAAAGAAGAGATGACACCAAAAGTGTCGAGGGGTAACGCGTTGTGGACTCAACGTGGGGGCAATGGGGAAGCGAAGTATTCGACAATGAAATTTCAAAATACGTTGTTTTGCATAGGTTTCGAACGTTTTACGTGCGTTATATATAATAGGTATGCAGACTTATCGCTATCACTTATCGATAAAGCCAGGCACGTGGCTTTATAACAATTTGGTATTGAGTTGAGGTAAGCTAGACAGCAATGGTTCACATATTTATTGAGACCTTCTATATTCATACCCAAGGTGACATGGATCAATGCCAATGCTGAACAGGCATCCGCCAATTTGCCTCAAAACGAATAAACAAAGACTCTTTGATCTTCTTTGTCCGTTTCAGAATATGTCATCACCTATTTTTCTATTCACTCCCAAGGTGACATTGATCACTGTCAATGCTGAATCAGCATCCAGAGATATGCAGTTCTCAAAGTGACGGAGGAGTATCACCCCCATTTGGAAGAATTTTGTATCAGGAAAATACGCTGTCGTGTTGTTTCATTTGAAATTGTACGAAATTAAGGTTAGTACTGCTTTCCCATTTTTTCTCTGTTCGATATATGTATAGAGTTTGTGGTTGCAAACAATACTTTTTGTTCGACTCAAACATTTTTTTATTCACAGATATGACCCGCATAAAGAAGGGTTTTCAATACTTTTTAAGTGTTTAGTACTTGCAGAATATGTGTTTTGAATTCCTTGTTTTGAAAGACAGTTGATTTTTTCAATTATAATTATAGCTCACCCATTTTTCACAATCACTCCATGAAAGACATCACCCCCACTCTTGAATTTTATTTTTCTTTGGTGTATATTTGCATTTAAAATCAAATTTATTTCAGAACACTACGTTCGTTCCAGAACGAGTTTCAAATCACAGCAGCTTCCAGAACCATCTCAACAGTCTCTGCAGCTTCCAAAACCTCCTCATCACACCAAGAATTTCATTTGTGAACAAAATATCGGTAAGTCATGTCAATAAATAAAATCCAAATGATTGATTTTCCAAAAATCAAGTCGGTAATTGATAAATACATTTTACACATCAAAAATAATTAATCGGATCATATTGCCAAACAAGCTATACAATTTATTAATAAACATATAAAGAAATGCGTTTCAGCTATGAAAACAATTAAATTTTTGGTTGGTGAAAAAAAGAAAATAATTACACAAATTGGGGAATTGAAAGTGATTATCAAAATGTTGAATAATAAACATATAGGCTCGGGTTTGAAACGATGAAGCACCAGGGTAAAGTGGCAAAATGTTGACAATGTTTTCAATAGTTGAGTAAAAACAGGGGTAATCATCAATTTGACTCATAAAGATCCTAAAAAGTTTCTAGACGATGCTTTTTCATTATTCAAACGTGATATTCACAAATTTTTAAAACAAATGCCATGCCTCAAAGTTAATTTTACATTATCAGGGGATTTTATTAAGTCGAATGATGGTAATATTGTTGATAGCAAATATTTCAGTACGCCAAATAAAGTTATCGATTCGAGTACGGACTTGGCTGCTTGGTACAATGAAAAGGCTGTGGTGTTATATTGAATAAATTTGGCGAATTTGATGAACAACAGTCGGGGTGGGCTTTGAGTGAAATTCTTTTGTTGGAAGTAGTAATAAATGAATATATGATTGGAGTTTGCTCGAGTGCCTAAACGAGTCAACATCGTTTACCTTTTGCTCCGCATTTATCTTATTAATTACCACGTTATATTCATAGTTAATCAGTGTTACAAAAACCGACGTATGTATTGAACATTTTTATGTACTTTTGAAACGAGTTTTTTGCCGAAGTCGAACTGATAACAGCCAGTCATCTAAAGAGAACTGATAAACCTTGGCTTTCTCTTTTTTGCCTACCCCTCATTGCCAGAGGCGTAGACAGTATTCCGGTACGGATATATTGTTGCACACCCAATTGAAATCTTTAAGTGAATTTAACTAAGTCAACCAAACGAATTGCCTTTGAGTACAAGAGCAACAATAAACCAAATAGTTTTACCTCAACTCACAGAAACCAAATTGTTGCACAACATGAACACCAACAATCCAGTTCCTAGCACCAGTTACGTATCAGCCGTCAAGACAGCACCCAAACCATCTTTTCCAAAAAAGGTGCAAGCCATAGTGATGCACGCTGATGATAACCTGAAGTTATTTGACTATGTTAAAGCAATAGGCGATATTGTAGGCTCCAAACATATAACGTTCGCATCAAGGATTTCGAGTAATAGAATCTGCATCTATCTTGCCAATTCCAATCTTGTTGAGGATCTTATCAAATCCCACCCAGTCGTAACTATCAACAATACTGCTATAAACATCCGCCGACTCGTTTCTCCAACAAAACGAATAATCATCTCAAACATATCTCCCTATATACCCCACGAACTTGCTATTGAGAGCCTCGGTTTACAGATTACCTCCCCTGTCTCATTTTTGAAAGCTGGTATTCCAGGCGACGAATACTCCCATATATTAAGTTTCAGGCGACAAGTTTATGTCCTTTCCCCATCAGATAACTCTGAACTGCAGACTTCAATAACCATCCCTTTTGAGGGCAATGAAAACAGACTTTTCCTGTCTACAGACAAAATGGAGTGCTTCATTTGCAAGCAACCTGGACACATCGCTTCAAATTGTCCAAATCCTCCAACTAACATCTTACTGACACAATCTACCCCGTCTGAACAAATTGAACAGATATCTCCAGAATCAAGTTCTACAAATCAAATTGAGAGTAACGATTTGACTTTAAAGATAGATCAGATTGCCTTACAAGAAACCCAACCTCTTACAGCTCTGACCCTAGCCCAAAAACGTGGATACTCACAAATTTTAACAGAGAGTGAAATCTCAAGTCCACCCGCAGACATAGAAAACGCTATGCCCCCCTACATCCCCACCGCCGTACCCAGCAGATTATACAGTTAATAAAGCAGTAAAGAAGAAGCGTAGGGTGGGTGATCCAAATCTAACGACATCCACGAAAGAATGTATAGCAAAAACCTACCAGAAAACACCAGATGTCTTTATACTTCCTATAGATAATCTTTATGACCGAAAATACACAGATGATATTACTGGCCTTATCTCAAATTTAAACCTTATTTATCCTAACCTCACAGAGAGATCCATAAAGAACAGAATTACCCGGATAACAAACAAGATGAAAAAGACGCTCAAAAATGACACTGGTGAGACCCTGTATCTGGGTACGTCTACTGAACCTAGTGATGATGAATATAGCTCCGATTGCTCCCAGCAGTCACGTAAATCGTCATATTGAATCTTTCATCATCATGCTCATCTCCTGAATACAGTGGAACTGCGACGGTTTCTACCCCCGACTGGAACGATTACAATTTCATCAAATCTCATAACCCTTCCTTAAAAAGTTATGCTGGCCATCACTTCATTAGAACTACTAATCTACGAGCCAGTGGCGGATCTTCAGTTTTTGTCTCTACAGATATTTTCCATTAAAAACTACACTTGAACACAAGTCTAGAAGCAGTCGCCATCACAGCTTGGTGCCCCAATAAAATTGTAATTTGCAGTGTATATATCCCTTCACACCACAATATAAAAGACACAGAGATAACCCACCTGATAAACCAACTTCCCTCACCGTTCATCTTGGTGGATGACTCCAATGCTCACAATACAATGTGGGGTTCAGAACGTACGTTTGGTCGAGGCAAAATAATTGAAAACTTCATTAACAATTACAATATAATCTATTCAATACTGGTAGCAGCACATATTTCCATGTACAATCCGGATCCTTCTTATCAATAAACCTTAGCTTTTCAGATCCAGGAACAGCACCCTTACTCTAGAGAATCCAAACCACAGCACTACGAATATGCCTGGGTGTCTTCAGATCCAGTCCGATGGAAAGCATTCATATTGAATCCTCTGAACCACCTCTCTTCATACGACGAAAATACCAACTATTATCATATTTCTCCAGGGTATCTGCTAACCCACAAAACCCGGTATTTGAATTAATTAATTCTATACAACCAGCTTCCCAAAACATACCCAGAACGTCGCTTTCACCTCCACAATTATTATACCCTATTCCAAGAAACACCAACCTCAAAGCTACAGCTCTTATAAAACTGTCTGAAACTCCGCCATGGACCAAAAATCCGCCATTTTTGAATACATGCCTGAGGAACTACAATAAGCACGATACGCCAAACATAGTCTTCATACAAAGATTCAGAGAACTGATAAATAACCAGCAATTCGACAAAATCCTTTATACTGACATATCCAAAGAAGTTAATGGTACCGGATGTGCTGTTACTACACTCGATGCAATAATAGCAACATACAAACTTCCCAATGTCTGTAGTATACACACAGCTGAACTATATGGAATATTACAAGCGTTGAGGTCTCCAGTACAAGATAACAGTACACTTGCCATATGCACAGACTCCCTTTCATAATATTCTCTATCAAAAATAGTTACTCACATCATCCTTTGGTTCAAGATATCCTCGACACCTGCCACCACCATCGTACCAGAGGTGTCCTTGTGAATATCATCTAGATCCCTTCTATGTAGGAATTACGGGCAATGAACGTGCAGACCAAGCAGCAAAACAAGCTTTTTCCTCCGAATTGCCAGAGGAGCAAATCAAACTTCACCAAGACTTGAAATCAGCAGCTCGACAAATGATGATACAAACATGGCAAACACATTGGAACACATGTACCACCAAACTACATACAATCAAACCCACAGTTTCTGCGCTGGACCTGCCCCCAATGACAAAAAAGGACAAAAGTGTTATAAGAAGACTCAGAATAGGCCACTCCCGACTCACCCATGGTTACCTGATGTCTTCACAAAATCCCCCTACTTGTGAATTCTGTGGTAATGCAAAACTCACAATTGAGCACATACTTTTGAATTGTACACTACAGCCCAACTCGCCGCAAACACAAACTCGGTGGAACTCTCAAAGACATTCTCGGCCTACCTAACCAGCTCAGTGTCGTGATACAGTTCCTCAAGGACTGTCGACTGTTTCATTTAATCTGATTTTTTTGTTTTGTGTTATTATGTAAATGTATCACAGATCCCGTGTCAGTGGCCATTAGATGCCGAGACACGTTAATATTAATTTAAAAAAAAAAAATGTGATTGGTAACGGTTCTTCTTTGATTACATTCCCGCAAGAAATCGCAAGGAAGCAGGCATGCATTAATGTACAAAACGATGACGAAATGTGCTTCTTTTGGAGTATCATTAGCGCCCTGTATCCTGTAGCAATAAATCCACAAAGAGTGTCAAAATATCCACACTATTCTACAGTTTTGAGAACTACAGGGCTAAATACTCCAATAGACTTACATCAAACTTCCAAATTTGAAAAACTTAATAATATTCCTGTTAATTTGTGATATACTGTTTGGAACCTTTGGTGTAGTAATGAATATTACCGGAGTTTTTTCCCAACACCTAATCGTTATTTTTACACCTCGACGCGTGTTTCGATCACCAAGTGATCATCTTCAAGAGGAAGATAAAACTAATAACTACTCAAAACTAAAGCTACTTATACTAATCAGGTACATCATAAAGGTAGGTAATCAGTAATACCACCCATACAAGTGTACCACCCTAAATTAATTTTACAATTGGCCTTTCTATTATTTACAATATATCCTTATGTATGTTTAAATGTTACAGCTATATATAGAACAATTTTCAGCTATATAAAATCAGTTTTCCAATATTGCCTATCTAAATATATTTACAATGTGTCTTTTTGTAGTAATCAGTAAACCCAACAATATTATTTCAACAAGCTATATAGTATGCTATTTGGTATTGGTCCGTTATCGTTATTCATAATATTATTATGTTTACTTATTTCCACACTCTCATAGGCATCTAGTTGCCTGTTGTTATTAACTTGTCTAACTAATCTTAAAGAACTGAAGTCTATGGAATGGTTTTGTTGCAAAATATGATGGGCGACTGCTGATTTTTCAGGTCTTCCATATTTTAAGTGTGCTATGTGTTCCTTATATCTCACTTCGATAGATCTTTTTGTCTGTCCATAATATTTTGCATCGCAGTCCTTACATTCAATTTCGTAAATTCCAGACTTTTCCGAATTCTCGACTTTGTCTTTTGGACTTCCCAAAAGGTTCTGCAGTGTATGACTTGTTTTAAAAACCACCTTCATACCTAGTTCTTCGAAAATCTTTCCAAAGTTCTTCGTATATTGGTGGTATGGAACTGATATGTATTTATCTTGGTTTTTGTCCTTTCTGAAAGTCGAGATTTCGTTCATTCTTAACCTAAACTTCTTTTTCCTAATTATGTCATCTACAATACCCCTCGGGAAACCGTTAGTGGCTGCTATTTCCTGTATTGTACGTTTTTATTTTGTGAACCTATCATGTATTAGAGGGAAAGTCAAAAGACGATGCACCAAAAAATTCAACCCAGCACGTTTGTGCTGTCCACAGTGATGTGAACTGTCAGGAATATACCTGTACGTGCTTGTTTCTTTTCTAAATATAAATATATTTATATTTAGAAGTGCTGTCCACAGTGATGTGAACTGTCAGGAATATACCTGTACGTGCTTGTTTCTTTTCTAAATATAAATATATTTATATTCAGAAAAGAAACAAGCACGTCCAGGTATATTCCTGACAGTTCACATCACTGTGGACAGCACAAACGTGCTGGGTTGAATTTTTTAGTGCATCGTCTTTTGACTTTCCCTCTAACACATGACAGGTTCACAAAAGAAAAACGTACAATACAGGAAATAGCAGCCACTAACGGTTTCCCGAGGGGTATTGTAGATGACATAATTAGGAAAAATAAGTTTAGGTTAAGAATGAACGAAATCTCGACTTTCAGAAAGGACAAAAACCAAGATAAATACATCTCAGTTCCATACCACCAATATACGAAGAACTTTGGAAAGATTTTCAAGGAAATAGGTATGAAGGTGGTTTTTAAAACAAGTCATACACTGCAGAACCTTTTGGGAAGTCCAAAAGACAAAGTCGAGAATTCGGAAAAGTCTGGAATTTACGAAATTGAATGTAAGGACTGCGATGCAAAATATTATGGACAGACAAAAAGATCTATCGAAGTGGGATATAAGGAACACATAGCACACTTAAAATATGGAAGACCTGAAAAATCAGCAGTCGCCCATCATATTTTGCAACAAAACAATTCCATAGACTTCAGTTCTTTAAGATTAGTTAGACAAGTTAATAACAACAGGCAACTAGATGCCTATGAGAGTGTGGAAATAAGTAAACATAATAATATTATGAATAACGATAACGGACCAATACCAAATAGCATACTATATAGCTTGTTGAAATAATATTGTTGGGTTTACTGATTACTACAAAAAGACACATTGTAAATATATTTAGATAGGCAATATTGGGAAACTGATTTTATATAGCTGAAAATTGTTCTATATATAGCTATAACATTTAAACATACATAAGGACATATTGTAAATAATAGAAAGGCCAATTGTAAAATTAATTTAGGGTGGTACACTTGTATGGGTGGTATTACTGATTACCTTCCTGTATGATGTACCTGATTAGTATAAGTAGCTTTAGTTTTGAGTAGTTATTAGTTTTATCTTCCTCTTGAAGATGATCACTTGGTGATCGAAACACGTGTCGAGGTGTAAAAATAACGATTTGGTGTTGGGAAAAAACTCCGGTAATATTCATTCCTGTTAATGTTTACACTTTGGAATTGAATCAAGCAAAGGAAAAATCGTTTTTTTTAGTAATACCTGCCAGACTCACGATAACAAAACGAGACAGACATATTAATTTGTTATCAATTCAAAACGAATATTTTTCAAAATTGAATGATTATGAGACTCCACCTATTAATGATGATGACGAGACTGAAATTAAATCCCATTATTGTTGGATCAAAGACATGTCCCGATTATTAAGTATACAATTGAACAGAAAGAAAGACAAAAAATTCTTTTGTGATAGATGCCTCAATTATTTTTCAAGTCAGCAAGAATTAAATGATTATACTGTTTTGTGCGAAAAAGTGAATGACTGTAAAATTTCCTTTCCTACATAGGATTATGTGGAATTTCGAAATTATGTTTTTAAACAAAAATGCCGGTTTATAATTTTATCTGATTTCGAGTCACTGTTGGAAAAATGTAACGAAAACATATCTAACAAAACTAAAAAATACTAAAAACATATACCTTTCAGTGCAGGCTACTACTTCAAGTGTTCCTATGACGACAGTCTTTCTCATTTCAAAAGCTATCGAGGTGAAGACTGTATGAAATGGTTTGCCGATGAGTTGTCTGATATTGCAAAATTTGTTGAATAATAAATAAAGAATATTGAGCCGATGACAGTACCTTCAAATAATATCGATGTTGCAACGACTTGTCATATTTGCGAAAAACCGTTCGCCCCCAAAGATGTTATTGTGTATGATCATAATCACTATACGGGGGCGTTCCGCGGATTTGCACACCAAGCCCCCTGTAATGTCAACTTTCGAAAATTATTCGTGGTACCCATTACTTTTCATAATCTTTCAGGATACGACAGTCACTTCATTATAAGAGATATCGCAAAAAAGGCTGTGTGAGCATACTTCCCTCAAATAAAGAAAAATACATTTCCTTCACACAGAAGGATGCTGAAACTAAAATTGAATTTTGATTTATAGATTGTTTTCGATTCATGGGAACATCGTTGGATGAATTAATAGGTATACACATTGGATCAAAATGATTTGGAAATTAAAAAAGAATGTATTCATTTAGATGATGAGAAATTCGCTCTCCTCACCAGGAAGGGGGTATTTCCATATGATTATGTAGTTACCATTACGAGAAGAATTCTATAATGAATTAATTCTATAATAATTAAACATAACAGAAGAGAAATATGCTCACGAAAAAAATTTTTGGGAATCATTTGAAATTACATACTTGGGATCGTATGCGGACCTATATTTGAAAACAGATATTTTATTACTGGCAGACGTTTTTGAAAATTTTCGTCAAAAAAAGCATAGCAACTTATGGGTTGGACCCCGCATGGTATTATACCTGAGTACACGTGGGATGCCGTGTTAAAGTATACGAGATGTAAATTACGAATTTTGAAAGACATTGACATGATTTTGTTTGTAGAAAAGGGAATGAGGGGCGGAATATCGGTTTGTTCAAATAGATATTCTGAAGCAAATAATAAATATATGGAAGCATACAATCCCGAAAAACCTTCAAAATATCTTTTATATTCAGACGTTAATAATTTATATGGGTGGACAATGTCAGAATTTTCACCTTACGACGGTTTTCAGTGGGTGAAAAATTTTGACAAAGATGTAACTGAAATTCCTGACAATTCTTCGGAAGGCTACATATTGGAAGTTGATTTGGAATATCCTTTGAGATTACATGATTCACATAAAGATTTTCCGTTTTGTCCAGAGCATCAAGCACCACCAAATTCCAAACAAAAAAAAATTAATGGGTACCCTGTATAATAAAGACAAATATATTTTGCATTATCGCAACTTGAAACAAGCATTGAAAAACGGTTTGATTCTAACCAAAATTCATCGGGTTGTGAAATTCAAACAATCTGCATGGCTGCGTCCCTACAATGAGTTGAATACTCGTCTAAGGGCTGCAGCCACCAGTTCTTTTGGCAAAAATCTATATAAACTAATGGTAAATATATATTTTTGGGAAACGGTCGTTATGGCGCCAAAAATTTAATTGCGAGCCCCCGATATCAGAGTCGAACCGTTTTCGATACAGACTTGGTGGCTATTGAATTAAGAAAGACTGAACTTGTTTTCAATAAACCTCTGTTTTGCCTGGAGTGGTGCCCACTCTAGGTATAGAAAATCACAGATTACATTCACATTCACAGAATACAGATACAGATAGCTTCATCTACGAAATAACGTGTGAAGATGTCTATTCAGAACTCATTAAAAAGAACCTATCAAAATTTGATACTTCCGATTATTCGCCCGATAATAAGTTTCAAATTCCACTTGTGAATGAAACAAATCCTGGGTTGATGAAAGATGAAGCAAATGGTAAAATCATCACGCACTTTGCAGGGTTAAGTTCTAAAAAGTACACCTACAGAGTGCAGGGTGGAAAAGTTATCAAAAAATCAAAGGGAATTCGATATAATGTAGTCAAAAATAAAATTGATTTCAAAGATTATATCGATTGTCTCGGAAATTTTAAAGAAAAAAATATGTGAGCAGTTTACTATTCGATCATAAGCTCACAACGTTTTCAGTATCAAGCAGGTGAAAATAGGCTTGAGTTCACACGACGATAAACGGAAATTAATCCCCAAATCATTCGACACTTTACCTTGGGGGCACTATAGCTTGAAATAAGGTTATCATTTGGATTTTATTTCTATCGATGTGATTCATTGAAAAATTTTGTCCTTGTTTGAATATGACTGATAGAATTTTCAACAGCGGTAGGAGTCCACCAACTTTTCAGGAATTGACTGTAAACAGAAATATGTTTGAGTATTTCACTTTTTGTATACTATTTATTATTGTACATGTACACGTTAATATAATTTGAATAAAATATATATTGAAATTTTGGTATTTTATTACATCAAACAACTTTCCAAAGTTGAATTTTTTTTCACTTTATACATTAAATGGAACAAATGTTACAACATTTTCTCATTTATTACATAAATCATACTCTATTTTTTGTTTATAATAAAATAAATATTCACGTTAAGCATTAGCATACAGACTATCTAAAGCTGAGGCTTGACAAAAACCTTTTATGATTTCTTCCAAAGTTAAATTAGTTTTATTTTCACGTAACCAATTGGATTATATTAAAAACACCTCGATAATAATCACAAAAGCTCAAAGCATCCAGCATAGCGATACGGTCAGAGAGCACACCAAGGTGAGTATTCAGGATCTCGTTTACATCTCGTTGAAACAGCTCTATGTTCGTGGTGTCCTTGGAAATGGAAACTTGTTTGGTATTACTTTCGATGTATTGTCTGAATGTAATCCGCGCAATGTGTTGTAATTGGATCATACTAGTCTATATATCCATCGATTTGTGATTCAAAAAATTTTCCTTCATTTGTTGCAGAATGACAATGAGGGTCACCCATTCATAACTTGGTAAATTGATGGAACGAATGGAGAACTGCTGCTTCAAAATTATGCATGGGCTGAAGTCTCTGCATGGACCTAGGCCACATCCAATTTCATAAGATGACATGGGGAATGCCAACAACAGCAATGGGTGTTCGTTTCGAGCGGCCATTTCGTATTGCTCCAACGCTCTGTCTATTGCATTCAGAGTTCCATTGTAATCTTCACCATCACTGACAAACATGACTTCAACTTCACTACCGTAACCACTATCAAGAGACATTTTCAAACTGAATATCCATCTGTGTTTGCATGGGCTCTTATAGCTTCAATCACGTGGTAGATTTCAGATATTATGCGTTTGTTAAACACACACATATTTTTTCACAATAATCCTTTTAAATACATTGTCAGTGTGCTTGTTTTCCATAAGATTGTATACAAAATCGACATTTTCGATTCTACTGTTGTGTTTGTTATCCAAACCCAGCCATTCAACGTACATTTTTTTATCTTTCTTCCTCAAGACTTTTTCCACGAGATATATATCTGGATTTGCAGTTTTTTGTAATTCTTCCCCATAGAAAGTATCCCTAATAGGTGCACCCTGCATATCTTCTAGCATAAAGGTGGCGGGGTTGGAAATGTTGACTTTGATAATTTTGAATAACTCCGTACTCCAATTGGGCGATAGTCTTTTTCGAAAACGTGTTTCGCCTTACTGATTCGTACATCACCGACTTTGAATTTTCTCGGTCCAGCTATTTTCAGATGGGTGTATGTTGATTTGAGAATTTGTTTTTCATTAGTTTTGGTGATTTTCGAAGGTTGTATGCTTCGAGTGTCGCGTATCATTGTAGGATTTTGTGATTTCAGGCAAGACATTCAACCATTTGTAGGTGCCATTCAGACTGAATTATTTGAAAAGTCTTTATTTCAACGATCTAATGGTACGTTCAGCCATAGAAGCCATAGTGATGCTGTGCGTATTGTAATGATTTATTCCATGTTTTTTCATCAAAGTTTGAAACTTATTATTGTAAAATTCTTTACCTTGATCGGTTTGTAAATTTTTTGGACAACGTTTCGTATGTGTCAAGATATCTGCAAACGTTTTGGTAATTTTCTCTCCCGTTTTTTATTTCAGTGGTCTAGTCCACACAAATTTGGCGGGTTGGCTGTCCTTGTTCATCTTTCACTGCCTGAACCACTGGGCATGCTGTTTTCGGAAAGTGCTTTGGCGTAGGATGTGGGGGTTGAGCAAACCGGCCATCGGATGCCTGCTTCCACGTAGCCCCGCTGGATACGGGAATGACAGAATCACGTGTGGTTCTGTTATTCCCTAACTGAATGGCATTCTAACGATGGCTTAATCCTAAGGTGTGTGTATCCGTGCCGAGAGGATGAATGACACTGAGCCTATCAGCTGTCTCTAACGGAACATTCGAGATACCGGGCGCCCTCTCGTAGCATCGCCTTGTTACGGTAATGCGAGGCTCTGCCGTGATTGACCTTCTTTCCCTAGCTACTCGTGGGACTTTTATGGACAGAGTAAATTTGAACATTTTTTCTGACACTGAGTCTACAGAGGAGATGGTTGTTGAGCTCACGACTCCAGCTGACTTCCCTGTAAGTTTAGTTCAGGAGCGAGAGCTTCTCAACTCTCCAAACCCTGATTAAAGAACTGAACCTGGGAAAAGGTTAAGTGGTGCAGCCAGGAAACGACTGATTCGTCTTTTCAAGAGCGGAGTGCCTTATGAAACCGCCTTGCACCAAATTCTTGAGCGGCGTACGCAGACTCTGTCTCAGGTGGGGGAACAAACCCCCCTTGAGCAGGGTAGCAAACGTTTGCGCTCAAATGATGATTCATCGAAACCAAAGGCGAAAAAGCCCTGCACGATTGAATCTAAGGCATCGTCAGGTGTACCTGATGTACAAAAACCCTCATATAGGAAGGTTGTCGCGGGCATTAAGGTGGGATTCTTGCACCTTGATTATCCGACTACCGGGTGTAGTAAATACCCTGCAAACGTGAGAGGGTGCTTTCCTGAAATGCGTCACAGGGGACCAACTTCCGAAGCCACACATCTGTGTTGCTTACTTACCTGACGGAGGCAGTCATAGACTGACCTCCGAACAGGTCCTCACTAGATTGAGGAAAATGAACCATGGTCTGTCAACCTTGGAGTGGACGATGCTCCACAAGGAAAAGTCAGGCCCTGTTCAAACATAAATCTTCGCTGTAGACGATGGATCCATGGCCGTGCTGGCGAGGACGGGTTTCAGACCACATTTTGGTTTTGGGCAGGTCTTATTCCGCCCTAAAATCCGGGCACTCTCCCAGCAGGAAACTACTCAAACGAGTCACACTAGTGCACCTGTTAGAGTAAATAAGGCGGGGCCGAGTGGAAATCCACCAATGGGAAGGAGTTCAATCAAACCTCCACCCAAATATAGGGGTAAACCACCGGCTCACACCCAGCCCAACGCCGGAAAAACAGGTGTTTCTCAGGAGACGAAGACGGCCAACGTCTCGTCGAGTAAACTGGAAGAAAAGGCTGGACGTGGCTCTCTGAAAGCGAAGACGAAAATCGCCTCGTCAAAGAGATCAAAAAAATCATCAGGCAACTCAGAGACAGCAGGTGTCCTCATCTCATCATCTGAGCCTACACATCCCTCGATCACGGTAGAGAAGGGTGGAGGTGTCCTTAAGGACCCCCCATTTTCTCCCTCCTAGGGTCGAGGAGTTTTTAAGTTTGCGGCAACACTTGTTATCTTCAAGTGTTTGCAGGCAAACTTACAACATGCTAAGGCCGCTTCATTCGTCCTTGGAAAAAACTTCAAGGATGAATTAATCGACCTTGCCTTCCTGCAGGAACCATGGAAAGGAAATACAGGCCGAGTTACCGGACTGAGCAATATTCCTGGTGAGGTCCTGCTAAAAGGACTTGAGAGGATACTGGACGGACATATCAGGAGGGTAGTATATGCATCCACACTGAATAACCACCAGTATGCTTATCAAACCGACAAATCGACAGATTCAGCATTAAACAATCTCGTCGAGGACCGCAATTCCTTGATAAGGAGATTGCGGTTGCTGTATTTCTTGATATTGAAGGAGCATTTGACAATGCACTACCTAAATCTATAGGATTGTCTCTGGCTAGAAAGAGTATAGAATCGACCATAAATGGCTGGATCTATGCCATGCTAGTAAACAGAACTGCAACTACGACTCTTCAAGGCGAGGCTATCAGGTTCAGGGTCACCAGGGGCTGCCGTCAAGGTGGGGTACTATCTCCCCTTCTGTGGTCGCTCCTGGTGATCTGCAAGCTTATGCAGATGACCTGGTTATCCTGGCAAGGTCCACGTCGGGAAGTGTAGCTTGTAATATCCTCCGAAGCGCGTTGGACGTTTTTCACAGTTGGTGCCTGAGGGAGCAGATGTCTGTCAACCCCAGCAAAACTGTGTTAATCCCCTTCACCAAGAGAAGGAAATTGGACGATCTAACGCCACTTTCCCTCAATGGTGTGGTCATTTCATTTGAAACGGAGGTGAAATATCTTGGCATTGTCCTTGATAAAAGACTCACCTGGAACGCTCACTTGGAAAAAGTTTTACACAAAGCCAGACTGTCTCTATGGACATGTCGAAGGATTTGTGGTAAAACTTGGGGTTTAGGTCCCAAACCAATCCATTGGATTTATGTGATGATTGTCAGACCAATGATCACGAATGGTGCAATTGCTTGGTGGCCGAAGGCTTTACAGAAAACGGCACAAGCGAAGCTCTCTGGCTCACAGAGACAGGCTTGTCTGGCTATCAGTGGTGACATCAGTACCACACCGTCAGCATCCATGGAGATCCTTCTAGATATACCTCCTCTCCACATTTTTCTGGAAAGAGAGACTAGATGGACTGCATACAGACTTGTGCACATTGCCAATTGCACGAATCAATTAAATGCAGAGTGCAACAGACTGTTGGTTGACATTGGAAGTCACAGCATTCTGGAAATAACCTCTGACTTTATGCGTCCAACAGTCAACTACGAACTGCCTTATAAAGTACTATTCCCGAGTAGAGAGGACTGGATCCTGCGGGAGAAGGAAATATTAAGAGCAGATAGTTGTTGGTTCACAGATGGATCAAAAACACCTTCCGGTTCTGGTGCAGGTGTTTTCAGTCGCAGACCCAGGACAGAGTTATCTACCTACCTAGGAACTTATGCGATTGTATTTCAAGCGGAAATTTACTCTATTGAATTGTGTGCGGAGAGATTGGATAAATCCAACCTCACTCACAAGTCAATAAAAATATTCTCGGACAGTCAAGCGGCGTTGGAAGCTCTTGGCTCCCACCGAGCAACGTCTGAATTGGTAGCAAACTGCCAAAAAAACTCTCCTCGGTAGGAAGACTAAGCATATTGTTTCTGGTCTGGATTCCTGGCCATACTGGCCTTCCAGGCCAGTATGGCCAGGAGGTGGGTGCTGCAAGCGGCTTCATTGGACCAGAACCTGTCATTGGCATCGCTTTGGGCTTTACCAAACAAACACCTGGATGGCAAGAAGAGTTATAGACTTCTGGCAGAATCTTCCAGAATTGGCTCACTCCAAGGCGTTTATTCATTCTTCGAAGCTTGATTCCAAACAGTTGTTGGACTACAGTAGGAATGAACTACGATGTCTAACAGGCCTTCTTACAGGTCACTGTCATTTGAATCATCACATGCAGAGACTTGGACTGTCGGAAGACAGTGTGTGTCGCCTCTGTCTGGAAAATGATGAAACTGCAGAGCATATACTTTGTGCCTGCCCCGTTGGGGACCGAATCAGGTTCTTTGAGTTCGGCAGATCCGTACTCTCACCATTTGACCTAAAAGACCACTCACCATACAAACTAATCAGCTTCGTTAAGAAGCTGGGTTTATTTGGCCGAGTGTGAATGAACCCTTATGGGTTGCGGTGGAGGGTCGAATAGACCCACTCACTTCAGACCTACCTGCCTACTATCATCAAAGTTTGAAACTTATTGTTGTAAAATTCTTTACCTTGATCGGTTTGTAAATTTTTTGGAGAACGTTTCGTATGTGTCAAGATATCTGCAAACGTTTTGGTCATTTCCTCTCCCGTTTTTGATTTCAGTGATCTAGTCCTCACAAATTTCGAAAAACAATCTATGACGACTAGAATCAGTTTGAAATTTCGATTTTGGTGAGCGAACGATCTCATTTCAACCAAGTCCATCTGCCATAAGTTATCTATTCCTTTGATAACTGTACGGCGTCGAGGTAATTTTGTAGTTCATTGATAAGTTAAATATTATCTTTGGAAGTCATGACGACTGATGTTGAAGATGTGTGAACCCCGCTCTTTTATTGTGGTTATGCTTAAATCACATTTTGTATCTTGTTGATTTCCTTGATAGTAGATTGTACCTTCGAATTTAGTTCAGTGATTTGTTTGGAGATGTCACCTTGAAATTTGGTTAGTTTTTCATTAACTTGGGTTATTTTTTTTTTCATGTTGCTTAGCTAACTGATATATAAATGAAGCAAGTTCTTTATCGGTTCCATCCACATACTTTTCATTAGCAACGTCGTAATCAGTAGTGGGGCTCTTCGCATGACACAATTCCACATCACCACAATGAATATCTCCATCTGAGGTATAATGCAACAAACATGCTCCAGAGGGCGTTGGCAATTTTCGCTTTATGTTGCTGTCGCCACGTCCAAACTTATCGATAATCATTTTGAAAATGATAAAGTATTGGGGAACGTAGTGTATCTTATATAATTATTTTTGCATCTTTGAGTCTATTCAAAATGGTAATGATTTCATTGTTGTGTGAAATATTTCCTGCATTTCGAGAAACTAGCAATAATTTGAGATGTTCGCGTATCTCGTTGGGATCGTCCCAATAAATGTATTCAATGGGTTTCGTATTGAATGTCATTGCAAGAGGTAACGTTTTGGGTAGACATGATGTCATCGCAATAGTAGTACTAAAAGATGTTTTAGGTTGAAGAAACCCAGTACCAGTTTTACGACGATTTCCTCCTGTAGGAAACAACGGTTTGATTATGTTGGTGTGATTATTACTGGAGTTTTTTTCCAAGATTAAAACTTTAATCTTCCTCTTTGAAGATGATCACTTGGTAATCGAAACACATGTCGAGGTGTTAAAAATAACGATTTGGTGTTGGAAAAAACTCCAGTAATATTCATTACTACACCAAAGGTTCCAAACAGTGCATCATAAGTATGTTGGTGTACTTGTATCTCTGTGTGCCTTTTAGATGCCCAGCGGAATTCTTGTGAGAGCTCGATAAATCCAAAATATTTTTGTATACATTCGAATCCTCAGCAAAACAATTTTAAGGCATGTCGAGAAATAACAGTTCATATATACCGGGTGTTCCTTTCCAGTGATACCCAGCCAATTTTATGTATCCGCTACGCTTGTCAAAATCGATTTCCTTTTGGCCTAGGAACCATTTTGAAAATACCTTATCATATATGTTATATATTCCAATACAATGGGTCTTTTATAACCCTATTGCGCATTATGTATAAGGGTCACCCTGAAACTAGTGCGTCTTAATTAAAAGCGCAGATTCATTTCCTGTGTTTCACAGATGCTAAATCATCACTTGGAAACATATAAATTCAATTCTTCGGGACTCGCCCGCATTACTAGTGCGGTCCCTGACTAACGTCACATCTCCTAGAATCCTGGCGCGATTCAACACGGTTCTAGTACGGTCACTTGCTATCGTAATATCGACTAGTTTCCTGGCGAACCTAACCAGTATAGGTTAAGAAAACAAACAAAGAAACACATAATGAAATAATAAAGAAGTAACAAGAAACAAATAAAAAGTGTTTTTTAAAAAGTCTTCGAGCAAAGCTACGATACAACATATATGGCACCGTATACTTTAACGATTTCCTTTCATTTCCCCAATTTTTTTTAATGTACGGTTGAGAATCGATATATTCTTCTAAAACTTGTTCATTTATGCCTGACGCAACGTTATCATCTTGTTCGTTCTCTGCATACCCACTAAAGACGTTTTCATCATCATCATCATCCTCATCTGTACCTGCAACATGTACGAGGGATTGGAATGGAGTCGTTTCAGGCTCTTCCACTGTCTCTTGTTTGACGTCGGTTTTTGTCTCAGTTTTCAATGGGGTAGTAGCTGACTGTGTTGTTGTTTTATTCGCTATTTTCCTCAATGGAATAGACAGAGGTTTAAAAAATCTTTGCAATGACTCATCTTCTTCGGATTTGCCCAATTTCAAAGCCAAACATTTTTTTGAATGATGCGTGCAATTTCGTTGATTTTATTCTTTCGAATAACATCAATTCCTTTGCTCAACGGTTTCATGATGGTGAATGATACTATATCACACACTGTGTATACTTATATATATGTCGAATCCTTGACGATAACGTCCACCATTCTTATCGAAATCTTTCATTATTACAACGGTTCCATATCGATGTTGCCAACATTCGGCACACATTCTCTTGAATTCATCGAAAGACATGTCGGGAGGGACGTATTCATCGAATACATGTTTCAAATTCATTTCATCCTGTTTGAAAAGTACAATCATATTGCATTTGTCTCGTATCAATTGCTTGGGGATTTTTGAATATTTCTGACAAAGATAGGCGGCGTCAATGTTTTTATGCCTACATATAGAATAATATTCGCCAATTTTCTGTTGACCATCGCATGCGACATCATCGAAAATGAATATGGAATTTGATTTGGCTTCGCGAGGGCTTAGGATATCCTCATTTTCCCTGAACGGATAATATCCCAACCCCTTGACTTTACTGAAAATTTCTAGAACCACTTGATATTTAGGTTGATACAATTATTTTGAATATACGTAGATATTTTCAGATTTGGCGCCATTCGGGTGGAATAGCAATGTTAAGATAGCGTTTGTCTTTCCACAACCACTCGGCCCACAAATATCAGTCATCACCCAATCATTCTCAATGTTGACTTACTCCGGTGCAGGTGTCGTCAATACGCTCATCAATAAGCTTCCGTTCGAATTACATCTACCTGGTTATCAGTTTTGCGGACCAGGCACCAAATTGAAAAAGAGATTGGAACGCGGTGACACCGGTGTAAATCCTTTGGACGAATATTGTAAAGATCACGATATCGCGTACTCTCAAAGCGACTCATTAAAAGATCGTCATAAAGCAGATCAAGTGTTGGAAAATAGAGCTTGGGAACGCGTTAAATCGAAAAACGCTAGATTTGGTGAAAAATCTGCAGCTTGGCTCGCGACTACAACAATGAAAGCGAAACGTAAGCTCGGCATGGGGTTGTCCTTTCGACGTAATATACTTCAAAAAATTACTAAAAATTGGAAGCCACATCCTACCAATTTTAAGAAATCTAGTGCTTCGGCTTTGCGAGCTGCTATGATGGCATTGAGTCAAGCTGAAGGACGTAAAAGCATACGGATACCTAGGATAATCCCATTCGAAGCAAAATCTGGAGGAATCCTACCACTTATACCTATATTCGCTGCCCTTTCAGCTTTGGGTTCATTGGCAGGTGGAGCAAGCGCTATCGCAAAAACCGTAATAGATGCTAAAAATGCCAAAAAGAAACTAGAAGAAGATCAACGTCACAATAAAGCTATGAAACATTTAGGTTCCGGTGTGTACCTACGCAAAACACCTCGAGGATTCGGTCTGTTCCTGAAGAAACAATAGCAACGCAAAGGACGAGGTCTTTACTTGAAAAAGCTCCTACTGAAGCTACCCTATAGAGCATTATACGATTCGAAAATTCAAAAATGTGCCCGTCAACTGAGAATTCCACATTTTTGTGGAGTCTTTATGCGTGACACGTTGCCAACTTGTAATCCTCGGCTGCGAGAATGTGCTGTATTGAATTTGTATTCTCAATTGAATGCAGGCACTCATTGGGTAGCTTACATTGAAAATGGCAATGCTGTACAATGTTTTGATAGTTTCTTTGATTTCAAATCTCCAATGGAATTGGTAAGATATTTTGGAGGTGGTATAACGATTACATATAACAATGATCTGTATCAAAATTTTGACCAGAGTAGTTGCGGACATCTGTGCCTACAGTTTCTGCTCCATAATGTCTGCAAAAATGGTTGGAGATAAATCTTTGCGAGTTCAACCGATGCTGAATTGAAAACTTTATCGATCGACTATTTGATTGAGAATGCTGAACCTTGGGAATTATTGGATGTTTGGCATAAATTACCAAAGGACTACCAACATCGATTTGCTTTGCAGATTCGTTTACCATTACCTACATAAGGTACCACCACCTACATCAGCTGCGTCATCGCTACAAAAAGCAATGTATTATGGTCCTGTGAGTTCACAAATAGAATATTATTATTATAGAAATAAATGATTTTTATTCAAAATCTTGTTGTTGTTTCAATCATTATTTAAGGAGATGTTATACTGACATTATATCAGTCATGTCTATGATATTAACGCTAACGAGTCGTTCTTCGACGCTCTCCATCAATTTCAATCCACCCATTCGATTAGATTCTGATTCTGAAAATACTTTGGCTTTGCTCAGTTTCCATTCGTACAGCAGTATACCCAACATTGAAGAAGGTACGAAATTCTACTACTATGAAAACGCTGACAAAACTAAACAAAAAAGCATCGATATCCCAGTTGGATCTTACGAAATTGGTGACATTGAAGAATTAATAAACAAATACATCTCACCTAAAACTTTCAAGGAAAACTCTGAGGATTTTTTCTATCTAAAACCGAATAATAATATGCTGAAAAGTGAAATATTTTGTCTGAAGCACTCAACTGATTTTCGACCTGCAAATAGCTTGGCTCACATACCGGGGTTTTCATCTACTCTTCTCAAATGAAACAAACACTACGAATCCGATCTACCTGTGGATATCATTAAAGTACGCACCATACACATAGATAGCAACATTACGATTGGAGCCTTCTACAACGACACACCGACTCATACGATATACGCATTTGCTGTTGGTGTTGATCCTGAGTACGCAATTGACGAAACACCTAATCACCCCATTTACCTACCTATTGCACATCGAGACGAAATAAACAATATTACGCTGCGAGTGCTCGACCAAAATTCTAGGCTAACTATCTATAAAAAAATTCACCTCCATACCCCAAGTCAGTCTTCACCAAGACCTTCACTAGTCGACAACTATTGACAACGGAAAATAAATTGTTTCTGGAATCTCTTGGTTATCATGTTGTCCAATCAAGTGTTCAACATTTTCCGAAAACCGCAAATCGATGAGTCCATACAAAAGGTATAGTGGTGTACCTATTATCCTTATGTCAAGTCTTTTTGCAATAACGATGTTATTGAAATCAACATCAATCAATCTGATGCCTACAATGCTTTGTACGATAGTTCATTAGTGGAAAAGTTGAGAAGACCAAAGGGGACGGTAAGGTGTCATTCGTAAACAATGCTGGCGCTTTCATGTTTCAATCTGCTAGTAATGAGCAGAGTGGTAAGGAATTGTAAGCAGTTCGTGAACTTGGAATTGTTGGTACTGTTAGAGGCTTTCTCATCTACACCGACGAAGATATCAAACACTTGGCCACCTCCGGTTGGACTTTTCCCAACAATACAGCCGTCATCAACACAACTCATCTAACATCCAACATGCTCATACCTATCAATCATTTTTTGAATATTTTCAACGATAATCAGTGTGTTTCCTACGGTAAACATACCATTCGATTAGTACGAGCTGGAGATGATAGCAACTGTTTCAAAATAGTGTTAGGAATCACACGTTGACTGGTGAGACCTCGTAAGTCCTTAGCTCGCACAAGTTTCTCAACTTCTGAGAGTTATCGTTCGTATAGGGATGGCAGCTGATTAACGCAAAAACAGATTTTTTTCAAACAGAAGAGACTTCTGCTGCACACCGAAAACGGAAGTTATATTGGAAATTGAAGATATCGAACTGAAAGTTAAACGAATCTTTCCTCATGATCAAATTAAATTGCAACTTTCGAAAGCTATCCAAGCATACACTCCTATTCTCATACCTTTCAGAAAATGGGAACTTCATATGCTGCCTGCTCTCACACAAGGTGCAAAAAATGAAATATGGGCCGTCAAGATTTCCTCGTCCCTTGAAAGCCCTCGATATGTGATTGTATGTTTCCAAAAAATCGTGACTACACTTAAGTCAACAATGATCCAACAATATTCAATCATTTGAATATCACCAATATAACACTCACCTAAACGATGAGAATTTTCCCAAGGAAAATATGCATTTGAATTTTGCAAAGGGAAATTTTTCGCAAGCTTATTTCAACTACTCACAATTTAGTCTCAGCTACAAAATGACTAATCAACATAATCCTCTTCTCACTTCCACCGTCTTTACGGACAAAGCTCTTGTTGTCATCGATTGTTCCAGAAGGGATGAGAGCATCAAAAGTTCCAGTGTTGATGTAAAACTTGAAATCGAAGCATCCGAGGGATTTTCTCAAAAAACTAAAGCCTATTGCATAATTGTGCACGACACTGTCATAGAACACCTCCCACTCAGCGAAATTATTGAAAAATGGAACAGTATCAATCGAAGAGTCAACATGAGAATAGCTGTTGTAGATATTCAAGGCTTCACCATCGAGCAAAAATTCCATCCTGAATAAATAGTCATTAGGATTGGAATTCAGTGTAGTAACTTTTTACTGCTGCCAAATACACCATTTTCTTGTTTGAGTAAAGAAAATCGCCGTACCGCCTGTTACTTGGAGCGAAACATTCACGAATTGAGGTATTCCTCTGGCTTTGTTGAATACAATCAATTGGATGCCATCTTCACGAAAAATCTACAAGGTGTCTATGTCATTTATATGTGGGAACATCAAAAAAATTACTTGATAACTGAAAAATTTCACGAGTTGAATATACCGACACGCGTTGTGAATTTGGAGGGCTATGACAACACAACATGGATGGTTCCCACATTCGAAGGTGTCTCACCCTGTATGCATCACATTCGCAACCGAACCAACTACAATTGCAGTCTCCGAAACGTAGATGTGTTATACAAATGGCTTCGTGATATATTACCAAAATAAAAATTTATAATAAATTTCTATTCTGAATCATTTTTTTTTTATCTAACCTCAACGCCTTATGATAATATGCCCTCAACAAAAATAGAAAACGTATGCAAAACGGTCGAAGACGCACGAGAAACGATCGAAAACGCACAAAAAACACTTGAAACTTATTCAAAACAACGTATTTTGAAATTTCATTGTCGAATACTTCGCTTCCCCATTGCCCCCACGTTAAGTCCACAACGCGTAACCCCTCGACACTTTTAGGTGTCATCTTCTTTTTCTCCTGATGATGCTTACTTGGTTAACAAAGATACGAGACTTAGTGTCCTTCTGGCATGTTGGAACGCTAGGTATATTTTGACGCACCCTGTACACTTCGACGCCATGTTTTTTTAATGATGTATTTTGAAACACCCCGTACACATTTTGAAGGATCTCAGATTGAATTGTTGGGTTGTTATATTTTTTCTTAAATCTGATACATTATTATTAATATATCACTTTCGCGCTTTAAAACCGTCAACACTACATTACTCCATACAATTTATTTTATAACCGGCAACACCTGCCGAGTCGATTTCGGTCCCGACTGTAGTAGAATAATAAGAATCAACAGTAAACTGAATAATATAATGTTTTATTTGAAATATTCCGCAACCACAACCAATATATTGAACTTATTCTCTGCGATCGACCATACCACACACCGTCCCATTCCACCCGTCGCTTGCTAGCCTTTTTTTTCCGTTATCAGTTCGTACTCGCGCTCAGCTACTTTTTATCATTTAATATCCATTAGCGTAACAAACAACTCTCCCAGAGGGTAGAAACACGGAGTCGATCTCCTAACATTCGGCCATCCTATCGTACAGCCTATCCTCAGGCGAACTCTCAGCAGTTTCATCTATAAGAAGAGAAAAATATTTAATTTCATAGAATACCACGAGTTTCCTCAGGTTAGGTTTTTTTTGAGCTTTGTACTTATAATTTACCCATCCTATAAGTGATTGAGACTTGTACATATATCGTACCCATTTCGACAGCCACACATACCCATATATGTGATTGAGCCTTGTACGTATATTGTACCCATCTCAACAGTCACACATTCTCATGTGTGAATGAGCCTTGTACGTATATTGTACCCATCTCAACAGTCACACATTCCCATATGTGATTGAGCCTTGTACATATATTGTACCCATTTCAACAGTCACACACACACACACCTACATGTGATTGAGCCTTGTACATATATTGTACCCATCTCAACAGTCACACATTCTCATATGTGATTGAGCCTTGCACATATATTGTAACCATCTCAACAGTCACACAATACTGTACATATATTGTACCCATCTCAACAGTCAAACATTCTCATATGGTGACCACTGAAAATGTCCCACCTTTCAGAATTATCCATGATTTGTTTCATTTTGTCTACGGCAGTCACTGTCTTTATTCTTCTGAAATTCTCTCTCATATTTCGAACTTCATATCGGTCATTGAATAGAACCTTAGTGACTTTAAATGGACCTTTGTACTTTGGTAGAAGCTTTTTAATGGAACCGGTACTTGGAGAATCTGTTATCAACATCATTACCACATCATCTACCGAATATACCTTGGCTTTCGCCCTCCTGCGATCATACCTCTCTTTCTGATCCTGTTGATCCTTTGCTAGTATTTTCTGAATTCTTTCCCTTAATAAAGGTAACTCAGCTCGTCCTAAGTCCTGCTGTACTTCTCTTAAAATTTTTCTCTCCGCCATAGTTTTACCCCTACAACCTGTCAAGGCTTCCATAGGGGACATATCTATTGCTTTATTATAGGTGGAGTTTATAGCACTTTGCACCTGTTTAATAAAACTGTCACATTTGCTTTCGGGGGCACCAGCCGCAGTACAACGTAAATCATTCAAAATAGTTCTGTTATATCGCTCACATTGTCCATTTGCACGTGGAGTAGCTACAGCATTAAGAATATGTTTAATCCCGTAGGTACTACAAAATGTCGCAAAAGTCTTTGAAGTAAAAGCCGATCCTCGATCCGAAATTATTCTGATCGGTACTCCAAAAATGTGTATTATATCCAGCAAAACTTTTACAGCTAATTTCTTGTCCTAAATCATTTAAGTTACTTTGGAAAAAACTGCATTTACTCAACTTCAGTGTTAGGTTAGCTTCTCGTAAATCACTTAGTACATCTCTTAACCTTTCGATTCCCTGTTCAACACTAATGGAAGGTATTATCAAGTCATCTATGTATGCAAACACCGTTTTATTTAGTCGATTTTTCAACACAGTATTTATCAATTTTAGAAAAACAGACGGCGAATCAGTGAGCCCAAATGGCATTCTCAAAAACTCATAGTGTGAAAATGGCGTAATAAAAGCAGTCTTTTCGATTGAATCTTCTGCCATTGGTATTTGATAAAAACCCGTGGCCAAATCTAAAGCCGCCTGGTATTTATTTCCTCCCAACATATCTATCTGATCGTCTATGAGCGGCAAAGGATACTTGTCCTTAATAGTAATAGAGCGTCTATAATCTATACATAACCTATAATCACCTGTTTTCTTTTTTACCATAAGAACTGGGCTAGCGTATGCAGAACTGGACTCCCTGATAATGTTATTATCAAGAAGTTCCTGCAATAACCCATTGAGTATATCCTTTTCTCGAATTGACATACGACAAGGATTATAGACAATTGGTTCTTCGGATTTGCATCTGATGTGCATCTGAATGATATTAGTTTTTCCAAGGTCCTTCAACGTAAACGCTATTCTATCTTTAGAAGTTTTCAATAATTCAAAGCAAAGCGACTTTTCAGAACAAGTTACATCGCCGATTTTTATCGTGCTTTCGTCTAGTACGGATATTGGAGCTATTGTTGTAATTTCACAACAGGTTGAAGAGGAAATTCGTCTAAGGACTATGGAATCCCCAATTTTAACGATGGCAATATCTGCATTATTCAAATAATCGCAGCCGATAATGACATCATATTGCAGCGATTTGTCTTCAACAATATATACATTTACTTGAAATGAAACTTCATCTACACTCAAATCTATATGAACAAATTCGTCACATAACATCATATTACCCATAAAGCAGCGCAAAACTATACCTTCACGCATTTTTTGTAGGGTCAGCTTAAGTTTTTCAGCTATTGATTTTTTAATCAAAGTGCACGAACTACCTGTGTCAATTAAACAATTCTTCAAAGCACAATTATTTATGTACACAGTTTTCAAAAACACATTTGAATTCTTGGACTTAGTAGAATTTACATCTTCGCTTTTTGTATCATTTCGACTCGAACAGTGTTGATGTGAATGTCCAGCTCTTTTACAAACTGAACATCTAACTAATGGTTTTGGACAATTTCTCATTAAATGATTACCCTTGCAGTTATAACAACGTATGGCTTTCACAAAGTTTTTATTCAATTCTCCTCTGCATTTTTTTTGAAAACTCCGCATATTTTTTTTATCATCAAAATAAGAACTTTTCGATGTACTGGGCATATCACGGCGAAATGATTTGTTATATATACTTGTAGTAGGCCCTATACTATTTGCATTGTCCTATACCTTCTATAATCGAATCAATGATATTCGTCTCGTTGATATCTAAATTCAGTTTTTTAAATTTGGCAAGTTTTTCGAAACAATAATCATTCAGTTTTCGTCCCTTCTCATGTGAATACTTTGCAGCTTCAATAAACAATTTTCCGAATTCAACATCGTTAGGAAACATCTCGATAAGAGATGTTTTCATATTCTCCCACAAAGAAAACTCTTGTATTGAAGAGTCGTACCATTTTCGCGCATTCCCACGTAATCTGCTAGTTTCTAATTTTACAGTTAACATATTGTCCCACTAATATATATTTTTCAGTTTATCAACCTTCCCTACCCCACTCACAGAGTCAATGACTTGGCATGCCGGATCGAATTCGGGAATCAACGATTCATCAATACTCAGACTACTATAAATGTTTCTACTCATGGTTTTTCTGTTCAATTTTCTTCGAGTTGTTTTCAATTTTTTTTTCAACTTCCTTACTTCCGACGAAGAATCACTGGATGATGATGTGGAAATACGTCGGTTCCTTTTTTTTGATTTTCCTTTCGGCATTGTGAATTTTCGGCCTCTAACAGCTTTGTTACCTTCTCTCACGTAGATCACCACCCCACTTCTGACTTGTAGTAGATTAATAAGAATCAACAGTAAACTGATTAATATAATGTTTTATTTGAAATATTCCGCAACCACAACCAATATATTAAACTTATTCTCTGCGATCGACCATACCACACACCGTCCCATTCCACTCGTCGCCTGCTAGCCTTTTTTTTTCGTTATCAGTTCGTACTCGCGCTCAGCTACTTTTTATCTTTTGATATCAATTAGCGTAACAGGCAACTCTCCCAGAGGGTAGAAACACGGGGTCGATCTCCTAACACGACAAAACTAACTCTATAAATACCCAACATTCGCAGTTACTTTCAGTATCTTACGTTGGTGTAGAGGCTAAGGACAATTTCTATAACGCGGACGTCGTGGGTTCGATTCTCATAACTATAAACTTTTTTTAATTAGGATCACGTGACAAGGGGGCCTGAGCGGTGATGCGGAGTCCCAAGGGGGCCGAGTGCGGAGTACTAAGGGGGCCGATAGGTGTGACGGAGTACTAAGGGGGCCGAGTTCCATGCTTGAATCGCTACGATACTCATTCCATCCTGCGTCGATGACGTCACACGTTTCCCCCACTCCTGTTTGAACCAAAAATTGCAAAAAGTTTCCGCCTTGTTCATCTACTAAGGGTTGATAGATATTGGGAAACCGAATCGTGTCGTTTCATTTGAAATTGGGCGAAATTAAGGTTAGTACTCTTCCAAATTTTTCTCCCTTTTATAGGCAAAGAGTTTTTGGATGTATACAATATTTTTTGTTTGGCTCAAAAATTCTCTTTCATAGATATGATCCGCATAAAGTAGTGTTTCCATACAATAATTTTTCTTAATTTAGTACGTGCAGAATATGTGTTTTAAATTCGTTATTTTGAATGACACTTGATTTTTTATTTTCATTATAAGTGTAGCAATCTCTTGATGGAAGACATTACCCTCTCTGTTGACAAAAGTATATTTGTATCGAAAATCGAATTTATTTTAGAATAATACATCAACGTGTTCAATTTCATCTGACACAGTCAATCGACCGATATTTGAATTGTACATTCTGATTAGCTGATCGGCACCACTCTCTAACAGAAGTTAGGCTGAGTGTTCCACAAGGTTTCTTTCCAGGAGTCTGGAAATTCGCAAAACGAACCTTCATACGACAAACCATGGATTTTAGTCATCACCTGATGATGCTTACTTGGTTAGCGAAACGCGTTAAGTGATAAATGACTGTCATATTGGAATACGAAAAAAACGACAATAACAATGAAACGGTAACGAATAAAGGCACGTAAAACGATCAAAAACGCACGCAAAACGATCAAAAACGCACGCAAAACTGTCGAATACTTCACTTTTCCCATTTCCGAAAGTTAACTCCACAATACGACTCAGCAAATTTCGAGAGAGAAGGGTTATGAGGGGTTCCAAACGACTTATTTCAAATATTGATTCACTCTGTATAAATGCGCTTATATTTCGTAGAATTTTCAATACGATTTTCACCACATTATGACAAAATTTCCATCATGTGTGGACTATTATTTCTCAAACTGAAACTATCTTTCAAAATGTAATGACACGAAGTAATCAATTGATAAGTATATCAACCGCAAACGTGTCATAATGTCGATATATTTTGAGATAATAATATTTAATATCGAACGAATATTCACGAAGAAAATTATTTGCATTGTATTCCGAAAGCTTTGGAACCGTTTCTGACGAGTGATCAATGAACACCGAATGAATTTCTTAATACCTGTTGATGATCTTGACCTTCCCCAATATTTATAAACATTCATATGCTGAAGTTGTAACTTTGCCCCCGGTCACCGTACTATGACAAAATGCTTGATGTGCATTCATGCAACTTTATTTGAAAATAGTTTTATATTCCAATATACTGTTATCGTTTCAATTTTGATGACTATGAACTTGGAATAACGAAAGATGGAATTGTGAATTATACGCAGATCGGCAAGATTTCAAATTGTGCAAACTACTAAGGCAATTGAAACATAAATGTAATTCTTTGCAAAAATTGTACCTCTCAGCACGCGATTTCTTTGAAAATGTAGGACAAGTGGATGCATTTGAATTATTGTTGACATGGAATGAAATTGATCGAGCTGAATGATTTGACAGTTTATAATTTGAGCCTTTTTTAGGCAGAGATTGAGGTGAGGAAATGGTTTCCGAAACAGTACAATGGCTATTGAGGAATTCAAATAATTTAGTGTATTTTGGTACTTCCGTTGATCGTTGCTTAGTTTCGAAGCGAGTAGGTAATAATATTATTATCTAAACGTTTGAGAAGGGTCCTCACCAGTATGAAGTTCCATTCTTCGACAGGAGACCCTGAAGTTTTGTGTTGTTGGATATATTTCCAAGAATGTATCCAACAAGTTTCGAAGAGTTCCTGGAATTTGAGAATTGATTTTTGAACTATTCTCAATTTCTCCCCAATGACTTTGTGCTCGCGATTGAACACTGGAATAATGCGAAACTATTGAATCATATGCCTGGTTATAATTTTGTGCTGTAAGCGGTACTGTCCTGACAAGAGAAAGAGGGGGTCCCTGTAGGGAAGAAATTAGGTAATTGAATTTCTCTATGTCACTCAAGCAATTATTATTGTGAACCAAAGCATCGAATTGATCAATGAAGGTTGCAAATGTTTTGAAATCTCCATTAAATTTCATCAGTTCCATCTTGGGAAGGCGAACGTGAGGGCTGTTGGGCAACAGTGTTGTACTGTTGAGTGCCGGTCCCTGAATTGAAATATTTTTTGAATCATTCTCGAACAAATCGGCATAAATTGCTTTCACTGCATAGTACTCTTCGAGAAAGCCTTCGCGAATAATATTTTCAGAGTCAAGATCAGAATTTTCATCTGTCAGCAAGTCGGCCACCACATTGTTGTGATGTTCATTAAACTCAGTAAAAATTGTTTGAATATCTGCACCCCTAACCCTAAATAATGAACGAATTGAGTAGATAAACAAGGCGGATTCTGGCCCACTTCAAGGTCGTGCGTCGCTGGTAAGTATTTCAGAGAGAGACTTTAGCGAGTGGAAGAGAGAAACGTGTGACGTCATCGACGCAGGATGGAATGAGTATCGTAGCGATTCAAGACTGGAACTCGGCCCCCTTAGTACTCCGCCTCACCTATCAGCCCCCTTGTCACGTGATCCTAATTAAAACAAGTTTATAGTTATGAGAATCGAACCCACGACGTCCGCGTGGTAGACATTGTCCTCAGCCTCTACACCAATGTATGACTTTGAAAGTAACTGCGAATGATGAGTATTTACAGCGTTAGTTTTGTCGGGACCGAAATTGACTCATTTCATATACTTGACCGCATTTTTTTTATTTCCGTAGAATGTTAGGGAAGTTGTAATCATTATTATCATGTTGAAGATAGAAAAATATACTTAGATTTGGGAAATAATTAATATTTCATATAAAGATGTGCATGTGTGTGTAAAAGCGAGAGACGCGTGTGACGTAATCGAGGCAAAGAGAGATGGAGATGGTATTGAGATTATACGCTGCCAATGCCAGCATGGCAGGTTCGGCGTTGAAGGTTGTAAAATGAATCGCTGTTTATGGAACAATGTAGCGTTGCCGGTTTTAAAATTGAGCGTGAACGACTCGATGAAAATTGAAAGCGCGGAAGTGATATATCAATGATAATGAATCAGATTTAAGAAAAAACCAACCCAACAGTTCAACCTGCGATCCCTCAATGTGTACGAGGTGTCTCAAAATACATCATTAAAGGAAAAAAAAGGCGTCGAAGTGAACAGGGTGCGTCAAAATACATTATTCAAGAAAAAACAATGTCGGTTTAAAATATGATATCAATGTGTATACAGGGTGCGTTAAAATACATCATTTAAGAAAACACATGGCAGTTCAACAGGAGTCTGGCGTTCCAACATGTCACCAGAACACTAAGTCTTATCTTTGTTAACCAAGTTAGCATCATCAGAAGAAGAAGGAGATGGCACCAAAGGTGTCGAGGAGTTACATATTGTGGAGTCAACATTCGAAAATGTGGAAAGCGAAGTATTCGACAGTTTTGCGTGCATTTTCGACCGTTTTGCGTGCGTTTATTCGTTATCTTTTCATCGTTATTGTCGTAACCGTTTTTCGTGTTTCAATATGACAGCCATTTATCATTTAACGCGTTCCGCTAACCAAGTAAGTATCATCAAGAAATGACTAAAGTCCATGCTTTGTCATATGAATCTCATTTTGCGAATTTTCAGACTCCCGAACGGAACCTTGTGGAACAATCAGCCTAAATCGACAGAGAGAAAACAAAGATGGGGCAACAGGTCAGAAGAGTACTAAGCCAAAATTTCGTTAATGATAGTTGTATCTCAACGTGCAGCACGTCAAATGAAAGAGAAACGAACGGAGAATGTACCGACAAAGAAAAAACAAAGATGGCGCAACATGTCAGGAAGGCACTAAGCTACATCTTCGTTAACGATAGTTGAATCTCAGCGTGTAGCATATCAAATGAAAGGAAAATGAAATGCAGAATTCATCGACAGAGGAAAAACAATGATGGCGTAACATGTCAGAAGGGCACTAAGACGTATTTTCGTCAATAGTAGTTTCTACTCAACGTGCAGTACATCAAATGAAATGAAAACGAATGCAGAACTCATCGACAGAGAAAAAACAAATAAAGGTTATCTCAAGAGGGTACTGAGCCGTATTTTCGCTAATAATAGTTACATTGTCATGTGTATCACATCAAATGAAACGAAAAAGAATGAAGAATGAATCGACAAAGAAAAACAAAGATGACGCAACATGTCAGGAAGGCACTAGGTCACATCTCCGTCAATGATAGTTGAATCTCAACGTGCAGCACATCAAATGAAAGGGAAAAGAATGCAGAATTCATCGACAGAGAAAGAACAGATATGACCGTAACATGTCAGGAGGGCACTAAGACGTATTTTCGTAATTAATAGTCTGTTCTCAAAATTAATTGACAGAGAAAAAACAAAGATTGCATGCAATATGTCAGAAGGGCACCAAGTCACATCTTCGTTAATAAAAGTCGCATCGTCACGTGCAGAATATCAAATAAAAGGAGAGATGTTGAATTTATTAACAAAGAAAAACAAAGAGGCAGCCAAAAGGGTACTTAATCGTATCTTCATTAATAATAGTCGAATCATCACGTACATCACGTCAAATGAAAGAAGAAGAAATGCAGAATTTATCGACAAAGAAAAAACAAAGATGGCGTAACATGTCAGAAGTATACTAAGCCCCATCTTTGTTAATAATATTTAGATGGTCATGTATAGCACGTCAAATGAAAGGGAAACGAGTGCAGTACTCATAGACAAAGAAAAAACAAAGATGGCGCAATATGTCAGAAATGCACTAACTAGCATCTTCGTTGATAATATTCGAATCGTTATGTACAGCACGTCAAAATAAAAGGGGAAACGAATGCAGATTTTATCAACAGGGAAATCACAAATATGGTGTAACATCTCAGAAGGGTACTAAGCCACATCTTCGTTAATGATAGTTGAATCTCAACGTGCAGCACATCAAATGAAAGGAAATGGAATGCAGAATCTATCGACAAAAAAAATCGAAGACGATGTCAAGAGGGCACTGAGTTGTTTCTTCGCTAATAATAGTCGCATCATCACATGTAGCATATCAAATGGAAGCCGAATTCATGTGTTTGTTGATCTCCTCTATTAATACCCAAGGTCACATGGATCAATGCCGATGCTGAATCAACCAACATCCGGAGATACGCAGTTCTCAAAGCGACAAAACAATGACTTTAATTTTAAAATATGTCATCACTTATACATCCTGCGTGGCGAAATGAGTTAGTTGTACCAATTGAAAGTAATAACAGTGACAAGTGCACCGATATTCTATCTGAAAGTAAGTGTTTTTGAGTTTGACTTTTTTCTCAGATGAATTTATTCAAATGTAATTTATTCAAAAGTTGGTGGGAGTTGTTGAATTATCATTTAATTTTCAAAATTTTTCTCAATATTTATTGGATGATTCCAGTCAAATGTTTTCCATATCGTCGTTTGTTTGAGAGAGTATTCGTATAATTTAAAACATTAACTTTTTTAATTTTTGGTTTCTTGCAGGTGGATTTCCAAAAATTCAAGTTCAGTGGTGAAGAGAAAACCAATTAACAACAACAATTCTTCACCACAGCGAGTGACGGAGGAGTATCACTCCCCATTTGGAAGAATTTTTCATCAGGAAAATACGCTGTCGTGTTGTTTCATTTGAAATTGTACGAAATTAAGGTTAGTACTGCTTCCTCATTGTTTCTCTGTTCAATATATGTATAGAGTTTGTGGTTGTTTACAATATTTTTTGTTCGACTCAAAATTTTTTTCTTTCATAGATATGATCCGCATAAAGTAGTGTTTTCAATACTTTTTATGTGTTTAGTACTTGCAGAATATGAATTTTAAATTCATTGGTTTGAATGACAGTTGAGTTTTTCAATTATAACTGTAGCTCGCTCATTTTTCACAATCACTCTTGAATTTTATTTTTCTTTGATGTATGTTTGTATTGAAAATTTAACTCATTTCAGAACACTACACCAACGTGTGCAGTATCATTTCAGAGTCATCTCAACAACTACATCCAAAATCGTCTTAGCAACCTCTCCAGAACGAACTTCAAATCTCAGCAACTTCCAGCACCATCTCAACAATCTCCACAGAACGAGCTTCAAATCTCAGCATCTTCCACGATACATTAACGTGTACAGTATCATTTCAGAGTTATCTAAACAACAGCAACCAAAACAATCTAAGCAACCTTTTCAGAACCAGTTTCAAATCTCAGCAGTTTCAATTTTTTTTTAGTCTATAGTTGCATACTATGAGACTAGCAGTCGTCGATATTCAGGGAGTTGTTGTTCAGCAACAATTCCACCCCAAGGAGATTGCCATCAAGATCGATAATCAATGTAACACTTTTCTGCTTCTACCGCCGAAAGCATTCTCCTCCTTGAGCAAAGACGATAGAAAAGGCGTTGTGTATGCGGAAAAAAACATTCATGATTTGAACTATTCTTCAGGCTTCGTGAAATATTATCTACTGGATAGCATCCTCAAAGATTATCTACATGATTTTGATATCATTTATGTGCGTGATCATCAGAGAAAAGCCTTTCTGGATGACAGACTGCACCTATTTAGTATATAAACAACTGTAGTGAATTTGGAAGACTTTGAAGATTCATGGTGGTGTGTTCCAAAATTGGAGAAAAACACTCCGATCTGTATGGATCATTCTGAAGGAAATTCGTTCAGCTGCAATCTCAATAACATTGATATTTTATATAAACGGCGTTAAAATATACTACCAAAATGAATAAAATGCCGTTCACACACATCTTTGTTTGAAAATGAAAACTTATCTTATATAGGGAAAGTTGTCAAATATATGCAATAACGAAAAATTATATACGAGGGTTTACAGTGATGAATAAACATCATGTTGAAAGTTACAAGGTTGACAAAAAACAACTCACATACATAGGACATTTTGGAAATAAAGAAAATGAGTTTGTTTGTCTATTTAAATTCTGATTCGTTGGGTCGTTTTACCAAAAGCTGTGTTTGTTTGAAGGTGGTTGACAGTGTTTCGTGGTATATTTCATCAGTTCGTACTTCCATTGTCTAATATAATATAAATTGATTTGAAATTCCTGAAAAAATATTTAAAAAATTACCCGAAAATAAAAATTTTATTTGGAAAAAAATCGAAATTACTAAGAAATAACATAAAACCAAACAACAACCAAAAAAAATTAAAATTGAAATATTAATAAAAGCTGAAAATTAAAAATTATTATTAACAAAAAAATTAAAAGATTCCCAACCAAGTTATGTCACGACGTTTCGATTGTTAGTATCCACAATCGTCTTCGAGTGATAACTGGACTTATTTCTCCATTCTAGTGCTTTCACCTATCCCCTCTTCTCTATCTCCGCTTCATTGGTTTTGGCGGGAGATGACCGTTTGGCGGGAGTTGGTCGTTTTTTTTGTTTGATTTAGAGGTTTCCATATGTTACGTATCTCTACGCTAGCTTGACTGAATGCGTTGTTGGACAACATATACGCGGCTTCTTTGAATTTTCTCCTAAACCAGTGTTCCTTTTTGTGGATGATTACAGCTTGAGCCCACTTGATATTATGTTGATGAGTCCAAACATGCTCTGCTATTCCAGATTTGCTGGTTTCTCCTCGCTGTGTGTTTCTTGTGCTCAGCAATGCGAACTTTCAATGGCCTGTTTGTTTGAAGGTGACTGACAATGTTTCGTGATGAATTTCACTAGTTCGGACTTCCATTGTCTACTATACAGGGTGTCCCTGGACTTCCTCTTTTCCTCTCGGGAATGTATAGATGGGGTCAAAATATCACCAGTACTTCATATAACTTTTTTTCCTAAAATCCTTCGTTACCAAGTAACGGGCCCTCGAAGTTACAAAATGAAAAATTTTTTTCTTTGATAACTCTTCAAGTGAATATTCAAAATCATCCAAATTTTGGTAATTGACTGAACAAATGAATTCCTTCGATGAGCTTTCATGCAGGAGTCAGTTGTTTTGCTACAAAGTCAGGAACGGACTACCCCCGATGGTCCACACCCCAAAACTTTGAAATGACAGATATTTTTCAATATTTTTCAACAAATTAAGGTTACTTGGACAATTTTATGAATAAAAGTACTCGTGTGGAAAGTCGATCGGAGCAACGAATCTTGATAAAAATGTAGTTTGACTCGACGACATCAAACCCGCTCGTCCACCATTATTTGAAATGAATAATTATCAAAGCAGAAATAATAATGATAACGTTAATTCAACAACATTCATCCTGAGATGTCTACCATTATTCGAAAATATTAGTTTTTAAGGAAAATGGAAATGATAGGTAGAATGTTCATAACGAATTTTTATAATGCAAACACGTTTAACTAACGAAACTCAAGATCCTCAAGAGCAAACAGAAATGAGAAATCCGCTACAGAAACTGCTCGATATGACCACCTTCTCTCTCTATACATTTTCTTAGTCTGCGAAAACACCCTCTCTGTACTTGAAATAGCATTCCAGGGTCGTTTCGTATGGCTTCACAATGTAATGTTATTCTATTCAACAATGCATCTCTTGTGTGAATAGGTGTAGCGTAAACAAGGCTTTTCAGATGCCCCCACAGAAAGAAATCCAATGGATTTAAATCCGGAGACCGCGATGGCCATGTATATGGCCCACCTTTACCAATCCATCTATTGTGGAAAATATGGTTCAGATGGTCACGCACAATCAAACTAAAATGAGGAGGAACGCCATCATGCATAAACCACATATCTCTTCGGGTTTGCAATGGAACATGTTCCAAAAGTCCATTCAAATCGTTCTGAATGAACTCCAAATAACGTTCTCCATTCAATCGGTCCTGTAGAACGAATGGTCCTATAAGATGGTTTCCTATGATACCAGCCCAAACATTCACGTTGAATTTCCGTTGGTGTTTGGTTTGCAATATCCCATGGGGATTTTCTTCGGCCCATATATGGAGATTATGAGAGTTGATAACTCCATCTCTACTGAAACCTGCTTCATCAGTGAATAAAACTCGATTAATAAAAGTCATATCCTCTCTTTTCCTATCCATGAACCAATTGGCATATTCCAGTCGTGCTGGAAAATCTTGAGGTGTCATGGCATGTACCTTCTGGATGTGAAATGGATGGAGCAGTTGTTCCCTAATTATTCTATGAATAGTGGACTTGGATGTATGGAACTGTTCTGATAGATTTCTGATGCTCATTGAAGGATCATCAGCGACGGCTTCCAAAATATTTTCCTCCAATACAACGGTACGTACAGTCCTAGGAGCGCCCTCACCACCTCGTTTTGGCAAAACTGTACCTACAATAATATCGAAATAAAACAACGTGCTCAAATTAATTATCAATTATTACATACCTGTCTCCCTCAAGCTGCGATCGACACGCTCGAATGTTTCTCTTGACGGTACCGTTCGATTGGGAAAATGCTCGGAATACAGACGACGAGCTTCTGCAGCATTACAAAATGCTCGTCCATAAAATACATGCATATCTGCATATTCGTTGAATGTAAACTGTTCGGCCATATCAAAAAAATTCAAAATATCCTATAGAATATTGACAATACAATGATAGTCATATGACAACGCACCACTCAACAAAACAAAATCGCATTCCAGTTTCTCATTTTTTATCAAAACTTTCTAAAAGGTTTTTTTGTCAACATCTGTAAAAGAAATGGAACATAATTATTCCCTGGATATTTTTCACCTGATCATGTGCAGCCGTTTTTGTAGTTCATTCGTTTGCTTTTTATTAGTATAGTAAATATTTTTTCCGATGTGCGTTTTTTCAGCTTAATTTAGATTCGTGTTAAAGAATTTCTCCCATAAAATTATAATTATCAGTGAAACTCCTCAACAGTTTAGTTGTGAAGAAGAATTTGAAACATTCGAATGTTGAGTTTCTTGAGATTCAGATAACTGATCAACACGAAACGTGATTATTCCACACGTATTATGTACATACAAAATATGGAATGAATTCGATATTTCATAGTAGAGTAGCTTGTTAGTTTAAAAACACCACGAATCTACAGAACTTGATATTTCTTTTGAAAAAATATCTGCTATCACAATTGTGACTTAAACTTCCATATAGGTACTGTACTTTTTGTTTACGACTTCATTTTAGCATACTTTGTATTATTCCTGTTATAAATATTGTTGAATTAACGTTATCATTATTATTTCTGCTTTGATAATTATTCATTTCAAATAATGGTGGACGAGCGGGTTTGATGTCGTCGAGTAGAACTACATTTTTATCAAGACTCGTTGCTCCGATCGACTTTCCACATGAGTACTTTTATTCATAAAATTGTCCAAGTAACCTTATTTTGTTAAAAAATATTGAAAAATATCTGTCATTTCAAAGTTTTGGGGTGTGGACCATCGGGGGTAGTCCGTTCCTGACTTTGTAGCAAAACAACTGACTCCTGCATGAAAGCTCATCGACGGAATTCATTTGTTTAGTCAATTACCAAAATTTGGATGATTTTGAATATTCACTTGAAAAGTTATCAAAGAAAAACATTTTTCATTTTGTAACTTCGAGGGCCCGTAACTTGGTTACGAAGACTTTTAGGAAAAAAAGTTATATGAAGTACTGGTGATATTTTGACCCCATCTATACATTCCCGAGAGGAAAAGAGGAAGTCCAGGGACACCCTGTATATAGGAATATAAAACTATCTTCAAATACAGTTGCATGAATGCACATCAAGCATTTTGTCGTAGTACGGTGATCGGGGCAAAGTTACAACTTCAGCATAATATGAATGTTTATAAATATTATGGAAGATCAAGATCATCAACAGGTATTAAGAAATTCATTCGGTGTCCAAGGCTTTCGGAATACAATGCAAATATTTGCGATTCAATTTTTCAGTTACATATGAAAAGTGAGTTTCAGTTTGCAGAAATAATAGCCCACACATGTTGGAAATTTTGCCATGGTGTGGTGAAAATCGTATTGAAAATTCTACGAAATATAAGCGCATACATACAAAGTGAATCAATATTTGAAATACGTCGTTTGGAACCCCCCATAACCCTTCTCTATCGAATTTTGGCAGAAATAATGCTGAGTCGTATTGTAGAGTTAACGTTCGAAATTGGGGAAAGTGAAGTATTCAACAGTTTTGCGTGCGTTTTCGAACAGTTTACGTGCCTTAATTCGTTATCGTTTCATCGTTATTGTCGTTTTTTTTCCTATTTCAATATGACAGTCATTTAACACTTAACGTGTTTCGCTTACCAAGTAAGCATCATCAGGAGATGACTAAAGTTCACGCTTTGTCGTATGAAGGTTCGTTTTGCGAATTTTCAGACTCCTGAACCGAACCTTGAGAAACAATCAGCCTAACTTCTGGTACAGAGTGGTGTCGTAAGCCAATCAGACTAGAGAAATCAAATATCAGTAGAATGATGGTTTTAGATGAAATTGAACTGAGGAATGTGGGTCGAATAATAATAATAATAGTGATGAAACATTAAAACTCAACTTGTGTTACAGAGTGGTGTCGGTCAGCCAATCAGAATGGAGGAATCAAATATCGGTTTAATAATTGTGTTAGATGATATTGAACTGGGGAATGTGGGTCGAAAAATAATAATAATAATGATAAAATATTAAAACTTTGAAAGTGACGTAGTCAGCGTAGGAGGTGGTGGCGTGGTAGAAAATGTGTGAGGATTTGTGGAAATGAATGAGTTATTAGAAAAAAAAATGGAGCAACTGTCAGAAGGGCACTGAGTTGTATATTCGCTGATAATAATCGAATCTTCGCTTACAGCACGTCAAATGAAAGGACAAAAAATGCAGAATTCATTGACGAGAGAATACAAAGATGGCACAACATGTCAGAAAGACATTAAGTCACAATTTCACTCATGATATTTGGATCTTAACGTGCAGCACATCAAATGAAAGAGAAACGATTGCAGAATGTTATCGACAAAGAAAAAACAAAGATGACGTAACATGTCAGAAAGGAACGAAGCCACATCTCCGTTAATGACTGACAAGAAAAAAAATGCAGAATTCATCGACAGAGAAAAAAACAAAGACAACGTAACATGTCAGAAGGGCAATGAGCCGTATTTTCGTCAATAATGATTTGTTCTCAACGTACAGCACATCAAATGAAATAGAAACGAATGCAGAATTCATCGACAGAGAAAAAACAAAGATGGCGCAACATGTCAGAAGTGCACTAACCTGCTTCTTCGTTAATAAAAGTCGCATCGTCACGTGAAGCATATCAAAGAAAAAACAGAAAAGGCAACCAAAAGGGCACTGAATCATATTTTCGTTAATAATAGTCGGATCGTCGCATTTGACATGATTCATTCACTCAAAACTGAAATGTTTAGAAGATACCAAAGGAGATCCTACGGTGACTATAAGTTCTGGTATGCTTTGTTAGGTATCGAATGATGCGTGCAATTTCGTTAATTCCAGCGACATGATTATTCCAAGACATATTGGTGTCCATTTGAACCTCTAAAAACTTATTGAAGCAGAAGGTGGAACCCCAAAAAATAGGAGATATAGTACACCAAGTCAGTGAAGAGCGGCATTTTTCTGCAGAAAAATGTTTGAATTTCTTCAAATTTTCCAAATATCTGTAACAGAAAGACAAAACTCAGCTGCGGAACGCTTCTATCTACTAAAGTTAAGTATGTGTCGGTAGTGTGTAACGAAGGTTTCCATTAAATTCACTGGTTGCGCCCTCTGGAGGATGTTTGTTGCGATACACCATGGATGACAATATGTATTGTTTATCATTTCGAATCCGTTGAATACAAGGGATCTGGAAATAGAAAAAAAACAACGTTTCAACGCTTTGTAGACGTGTTTGATGTTCTATGACCAACACCCGTTATCCATATTTTCATTATTATCCCGATTGTATGACCACCAAACATTCAATATTATCGGGATTGAAGGGGGCCGATAGGTTAGGTGGAGTACTAAGGGGGCCGATAGATTATGTGGAGTACCAAGAGGGCCGAGGGGCGGAGTTCCACGCTCAAATCCCTACGATACTCGTTTCATCCAGTGGCCCCCTTGGTACTCCACCTAACCTATCGGCCCCCTTCAATCCCGATAATATTGAATGTTTGGTGGTCATACAATCGGAATAATAATAAAAATATGGATAACGGGTGTTGGTCATAGAGCATCAAACACGTCTACAAAGCGTTAAAACGTTGATGTTGTTTTTTTTTTCTATTTCCAGACCCCTTGTATTCAACGGATTCGAAATGATAAACAATAAATATTGTCAACTATGGTGTATCGCAACAAACATCCTCCAGAGGGCGCAACCAGTGAATTCAATGGAAACCTTCGTTACACACTACCGACACATACTTACCTTTAGTAGATAGAAGCGTTCCGCAGCTGAGTTTTGTCTTTCTGTTACAGATATTTGGAAAATTTGAAGAAATTCAAACATTTTTCTGCAGAAAAATGCCGCTCTTCACTGACTTGGTGTACTATATCTCCTATTTTTGGGGTTCCACCTTCTGCTTCAATAAGTTTTTTGAGGTTCAAATGGATACCAATATGTCTTGGAATAATCATGTCGCTGGAATTAACGAAATTGCACGTATCATTCGATACCTTACAAAGCATACCAGAACTTATAGTCACCGTAAGATCTCCTTTGGTATCTTCTAAACATTTCAGTTTTTAGTGAATGAATCATGTCAAATGCGACGATCCGACTATTATTAACGAAAATATGGATCAGTGCCCTTTTGGTTGCCTCTTTTGTTTTTTCTTTGATATGCTGCACGTGACGATGCGACTTTTATTAACGAAGAAGCAAGTTAGTGCACTTCTGACATGTTGCGACATCTTTGTTTTTTCTCTGTCGATGAATTCTGCGTTCGTTTCCATTTCATTTGATGTGCTGTACGTTGAGAACAAATCATTATTAACGAAAATACGGCTCATTGCCCTTCTGACATGTTACGTTGTCTTTGTTTTTTTCTCTGTCGATGAATTCTGTATTTTTTTTCTTGTCAGTCAATGTACTGCACGTTGAGATTCAATTGTCATTAACGGAGATGTGGCTCCGTTCCTTTCTGACATGTTGCGTCATCTTTGTTTTTTCTTTGTCAATAACATTCTGCATTCGTTTCTCTTTCATTTGATGTGCTGCACGTTAAGATCCAAATATCATGAGTGAAATTGTGACTTAATGTCTTTCTGACATGTTGCGCCATCTTTGTATTCTCTCGTCAATGGATTCTGCATTTTTTGTCCTTTCATTTGACGTGCTGTAAGCGAAGATTCGATTATTATCAGCGAATATACAACTTAGTGCCCTTCTGACAGTTGCTTCATTTTTTTTTCTAATAACTCATTCATTTCCACAAATCCTCACACATTTTCTACCACGCCACCACCTCCTACGCTGACTACGTCACTTTCAAAGTTTTAATTATTTATCATTATTATTATTATTTTTCGACCCACATTCCTCAGTTCAATTTCATCTGAAACCATCATTCTACTGATATTTGATTTCTCCAGTCTGATTGGCTTACGACACCACTCTGTACCAGAAGTTAGGCTGATTTTTTCTCAAAGTTCGGTTCAGGAGTCTGAAAATTCGCAAAACGAACCTTCATACGACAAAGCATGGACTTTAGTCATCTCCTGATGATGCTTACTTGGTAAGCGAAACGCGTTAAGTGTTAAATGACTGTCATATTGAAATAGAAAAAAAAACGACAATAACGACGAAACGATAACGAATAAAGGCTCGTAAACTGTTCGAAAACGCACGCAAAACCGTCGCACGCAAAACTGTTGAATACTTCACTTTCCCCAATTTCGAACGTTAACTCTACAATACGACTCAGCATTATTTCTGCCAAAATTCGATAGAGAAGGGTTATGGGGGGTTTCAAACGACGTATTTCAAATATTGATTCACTCTGTATGTATGCGCTTATATTTCGTAGAATTTTCAATACGATTTTCACCACACTATGGCAAAATTTCCAACATGTGTGGGCTATTATTTCTGCAAACTGAAACTCACTTTTCATATGTAACTGAAAAAATGAATCGCAAATATTTGCATTGTATTCCGAAAGCCTTGGACACCGAATGAATTTCTTGATACCTGTTGATGATCTTGACCTTTCCTAATATTTATAAACATTCATATTATGCTGAAGTTGTAACTTTGCCCCGTACTACGACAAAATGCTTGATGTGCATTCATGCAACTGTATTTGAAGATATTTTTATATTCCTATATATATATATATTATAATCGTATCAATTTTGATGACTATGAACTTGGAATAACGAAAGATGGAATTGTGAATACTGTGTGTTTTTGTTTCAGAATATCGAAGTTGAGGTTAAAATATCTTTCAATTCGTGTATTCACTTGAATGGATTTGAATTATTTCATGACGATTTTTCATATTTGTCTGTATCGTTACTTTGTTATGTTTATATGTACAAGAACTCAGAACTCCGAACAATTGAAACTCAGGTTATCTACACATAATAGACTCGTCCGGTATCTATATCAAAGGATGCTATTTTGAATGGGAATTTTGAAAAAACTACAATACGAAATGAATTTCCAAATATCACACTCGAAATTTAATGTCAAATGTCAATCATCTATAATAATGTCCTGAATAAAATTCAAGATATAAAATGCCACTTTTTGTTATATGGACCCAACGAATCAGAATTTAAAATGACAGACAAACTTATTCTCTTTATTTCAAAAATGTCCTGTTTTTGTCAACCTTGTATCTTTCAATATGATGTTTATTCATCACTATAAAATCTGGTATATAATTTTATGTTATTGCATATTTTTGACAACTTTCCCTGTATAAGTTTTCATTTTCAAAAATAGATGTGTGTGATATGTATTTTATTTATTTTGGTAGTATATTACAATGCCATTTATATAAAATATCAACGTTATTGAAACTGCAGCTGAACAAATTTCCTTTGGAATGACCCATACAGAACGGCATGTTTTCCTCCAATTTTGGAATACACCACCATGAATCTTCAAAGTCTTCCAAATTCACTACGGTTGTGTATATATTGAATAGACGCAGTCTGTCCAACAAATCCCTGAATATCGACGAATTATAGCCTCATAATGTGCAACTATAGACTGAAAAAAATGGAAACTGCTGAGATTTAAACTCGTTCTGGAAAGGTTGCTGCGACGGTTCTGAATGTTGTTGTTGACATGACTCTGACTGACACTGCACACGTTGATGTATTATTCTGAAATAAATTCGATTTTTCAATAAAAACATACACTGAAATAAATTCGACTTTTTAATAAAAACATACAATTTTTTGGCAACAGAGAGGGTAATTGCTACACTTATAATGAAAATAAAAAAATCAAGTGTCATTCAAAATAATGAATTTAAAACACATATTCTGCACGTACTAAGTGAAGGAAATATATTGTATGGAAACACTACTTTATGCGGATCATATCTGTGAATGAGAATTTTTGACCCGAATGAAAAATATTGTATACACCCAAAAACTCTTTGCTATAAAACAAAGAAAAAATTGGAAACAATACTAACCTTAATTTTGTACAATCTCAAATGAAACGACAAGATTCGGTTTCCCAATGTCCATTAAACCTTTGAACACAATAGCGTATTTTCCTGATGAAAATTCTTCTAAGTGAGGACGATACGCCTCCGTCACTCGGTGGGGTAGAAATGATACTTTATCTCCCAAATCCAACAAGACCGCCTCACACCAAATTTTCCTTTCACGATTTTGGCAGTGAATATTCTCTGCGGCATCTCCACAGGCAAATCTGCTACTTTGATACTTGGCTTTCTCTTCACGATCGAACTTGCATTCAACTTTTGTAAATCCATCTGCGAAAAATAAAAAATGAAAGCTTTATGTTTTGATTTACAATATATGCAAATACTATCTCAAACAAACCACGACATGTAAAACATTCGACTGAAATCATCCAACATATATATATATCGAGAAAAATTTTGGAAATCAAAGGATTCAACAATTCTCAACAACTTTCAATTAAATTACATTTGAATAAATTCATCTGAAGAAAAAGTCAAACTTAAAACACTTACTTTCAAATAGAAATCGGTGCACTTGTCACTGGTATCACTTTCAACGGATGCAACTAACTCATTTCGCCATGCATAACGTATTTATAGTAAAATAAGTGATGACATATTTTAAAATGAAACAAAGAGCCTTTGTTTCGTCGCTTTTAGAACTGCATATCTCCGGATGCAGATTCGGCATTGGCAGTGATCAATGTCACCTTGGGTTTGAATATAAAAATTAGTGATGACATATTCTGAAATGAAACAAAAGAAAATCAAAGAGTCTTTGTTAGATGCCTATTCAGCGTTGACATTGATCCATGTCACCTTGGATTTGAATAGCGCAACAAACACATGAACTCTGCTTTTTTTTTCCCCATTTTATTTGAAGTACTACATGTGATGATGCGACTATTATTAGTGAAGATACAACTTTGTGCCCTCTTGGCATCGTCTCGGTTTTTTTCTGTTGATGAATTCTGCATTCGTTTCCCTTTCATTTGATGTGCTGTACGTTGATATCCAACTATCATTAACAAAGATGTTGCTTAGTGTCACTCTGACATACTGCGCCATATTTGTTTTTTCTCTGTCGATGAATTTTGCATTTCTTTTTCTTTCATTTGACGTGCTGTACGTGACGATTCGACAATTATTAACGAAAATGTGGCTTTGTGCCCTTCTGACATGTTGTGTCAGATTTGCTTTTTCTCTGTCGATGAATTCTGCATTCGTTTTCCTTTCATTTGATGTGCTGCACGTTGAGATTCAGTTATCATCAATGAAGATGTGGGTTAGTGCCCTTCTGACATGTTGCACCATATTTGTTTTTTCGTTGTTGATGAATTCTGCAATTTTTCTTCTTTCATTTGACATGATGTACGTGACGATCCGAAGTTTTTTCAATGATTCTCTTTGCAATTCTTCCTATGCTGTTCCACATTAGGCGCTCGATATTATATTTTTCATAGTCTACACATTAAATCATTTGAAATGAGTACCCACATCGACCTGTTGCGACTAGTATAGCGAAAATAGGTTATGAGGTCCTTTTGGCTTCGTAAAATGATTAACTATGATTTTTGACATCTAAACGAATCCATTGATGTCAAAATCATCGGGATCGGACGACCGGAAGTGAAAACCGGAAGTGACCTGTTTTTGACGGATTCGAAACCTTCTCACCCTAAGGAATCCAAAAATACCATATGTTTTAGTATACGATGATTTTTCCATTTTTTTTATCAATAAATTATGTGTTTTGAATAAAACTTGTGCAATTACATTACACTCGTAGTTGTTCATAACCCAACAACTTTTAATTTCAAATATGTTCAATGATTTTCTTTAAATGTGCAATTCTTTCTATGCTGTTTCACATTGGGCGCTGTATATCATACTTTTCAAAATCTACAAATGAAATCATTTGAAATGAGTACCCACATCGGTCTGTTGCTGCTAGTATAATGAAAATAGGTTATAAGGCCCTTTTGGCTTCGACAAATGATTAATTATGTTTCATGACATCTAAACGAATCCATTGATGTTGAAATCATCGAAATCGGAGGACCGAAAGTGGAAACCGGAAGTGGTTGTTTTTTGATGGATTCGAAATCTTCTCTCCCTAAGGAATCTAAATATATCATATGTTTCAGTATCCAATGATTTTTTCATTTTCTTTGTCAATAATTTCTGCGTTTTGAATCAAGCTTCTGCAATTGGAATAAACTTATAGTTGTTCATAACCCAACATTTTTTAATTACAAGTTTGTTGAATTTGCAATTCTTCCTCCATTTCTTATCCTTTCATTTGACGTGCTGTGTGCGACGATCCGATCATTATTAGTGAATATACAACTCAGTGCCCTTCTGACAGTTGCGCTATTATTTTTTGTAATAACTCATTCATTTCCACAAATCCTCACACACGCCACCATCTCCCACGCTGACTACGTCACTTTCAAGCTTTTAATGTTTTATCACTATTATTATTATTATTCGATCCTCATTCTCCAGTTCAATTTCATCTAGCACAATCAATCGAGCAATATTTGATGTCTCCATTCTGATTGGCTGACCGACACTACTCTGTAACAACAGAAGTTAGGTTGAGTGTTCCACAAGGTTCTGTTCAAGAGTCTGAAAATTCGCGAAATGAATCTTCATATAACAAAGCATGGACTTTAGTCTTCTCCTAATGATGCTAACTTGGTTAGCGAAACGCGTTAAATGATATGACTGTCATATTGAAACACGAAAAACCGTTACGACAATAACGATGAAACGATAACGAATGAACGCACGGAAAACGGTCGAAAACGCACGAAAAACGATCGAAAACGCACGAAAAATGATCGTTAACGCACGAAAAACGATCGTAAACGCACGAAAAACGATCGAAAACGCATGGAAAACAACGTATTTTGAGATGTCATTGTCGAATACTTCGCTCCCCCATTCGCGCCCTCACGTTGAGTCCACAACGCTCAACCTCTCGACACTTTTAGATCTCCTTTTTCTCCTGATGATGCTAACTTGGTTAACAAAGATAAAAGACTTCCGACATGTTGGAACGCTAGACTTCTGTTGAATCGACATGTTTTTTTCTCAAATGATGTATTTTGAAACGCCCTGTATACACATTAATATCATATTTCAAATCGACATGTTTTTTCCTTAAATGATATATTTTGACGCACCCTGTACACTTCGACGTCATCTTTGTTTTTCAATGATGTATTTTGAGATATCTTGTACACATTGAAGGATCGCACGTTGAAAACTTACAGCCTCGTGGAACTGTTATGTTTTTTCTTAAATGATGTATTTTGACGCACCCTGTACACTTCGACGCCATGTTTGTTTTCAATTATGTATTTTGAGATACCTTTTAACATTGAGGGATCACACTTTGAAACGATACAGCCTCATTAATCTGTAATGTTTTTTATTAAATCTGATTCATTATTATTAATATATCATTTTCGCGCTTCCAATTTTCGTCGAGTAGTTCACGATTAATTCCTAAACCGGCAACGCCACATTGCCCCATAAACAATGATTTATTGTACAACTGGCAACGCCAAACCTGCCATGCTGGCATGTATTTACATTTGACAGATGCCGTTTTATGAGTCTAGTGTTTACAGTGTCCTTCTTCAACCAATAGATAGTTCAGCTAGTGACTCATAGATGAATCTGTGTGTTTTATAACTTTTGTTGTTTCTATATACTTTTGTATCGATGAATCGAGCGCTCATTTTTGTGCGGTTACTGATAACAGGACATGAAACAATTCTGTACGATAAATTATTCAAATGAATCTCTCAATATACGCAAAGCCACGTAAATTTGTGCATGGATTACGTCACACGCGCCTCTCGCTCTTACACACACATACACATCTTTACATGAAATATTAATTATTTCCCAAATCTAAGTATAGTCTTATGAGTCTAGTGTTTACAGTGTCCTTCTTCAACCAATAGATAGTTCAGCTAGTGACTCATAGATGACTCTGTGTGTTCTATAACTTAATTTTCAAACCAGCAACGCTACATTACTCCGTAAACATTGATTTATTGTACAACTGGCAACACCTGCTTGCACTAGCAACCGGTAAAACCTCGATCTTCATCTCTCTTTGCATCGATTACGTCACACGCGCCTCTCGCTCTTACACACAAATACACATCTTTACATGAAATATTAATTATTTCCCAAATCTAAGTATATTTTCCTATCTTCAATATGATAATGACGATTACATTCTACGGAAAAAAAAAATGCTGTCAAGTATAATGGATGAGTCAATTTCGGCCCCGACAAAACTAACGCTATAAATACCCAACATTCGCAGTTAACTTCAATATCTTACGATGGTGTAGAGGCTAAGGACAATGTCTACGGCGCGGACGATCCAGGTTCGAAACTCATAACTATAAACTTTTTTTAATTAAAATCACGTGACTGGAACGTGACAAGGGGGCTGAGGGGTGAGGAAGAGTCGCAAGAGGGCCTGAACGGTGATGTGGAGTACTAAGGGGGCCGAGGGCGGAGTACTAAGAGAGCTGATAGGTTAGGTGGAGTATCAAGGGGGCCGATAGGTTAGGTGGAGTACCAAGGGGGCCGAGGGGCGGAGTTCCACGCTTAAATCGCTACTATACTCGTTCCATCCTGCGTCGATTTCGATGACGTTTCTCCCACTCCCGTTTACGCCAGAAGTCTCTTTGTTACACTACTAGTGAGTTTTCGATATACAGATGTTTCCCATATAGTGTCAGTCCTCTTCACCAATACGTCTACGAATTGCCTTTATTAGTACGGAACGCTTTTATCTACTAACGTTAAGTATATGTCGGTAGTGTGTAACGAAGTTCACCATTAAATTCACTCGTTGCGCCTTCTGGAGGATGTTGTTGCGCTGCACCTCAGATGGTAATATCATCTCGAATCCGTTGTATAGAAGGACTTTGGAAAAAAACAATGTTTTAACGCTTTGTAGACATGCTTGATGCTCTATAGATGATTTTTGACCACATCCTTCATCCATATTTTCAATATTATCCCGATTGTATGACCAGCACATATTCGATATTATCGTGATCGCGTGAGATTGCAGTCGAGTTTTGCCTATTTGTTAAGATATTTGAAAAATTTGAAGGTATTCAAACATTTTTCTACAGAAAAATGCCGCTCTTCGCTGACTTGGTGCACTATGTCTCCTATTTTTTTTAAGTTGCACCTTCTGCTTCGATAAGTTTGTTGGGGTTCAAATGGACACCAATATGTCTTGGAACAATCATGTCGCTGGAATCAACGGAATTGCACGCATCAATCGATACCTAAGAAAGCCTACCAGAACTTAAAGTCACCGTAAGATCTCCGTTGGTATCTTCTGACCATTTCAGTCTTCAGTGAATGAATTACGTCAAATGTGACGATCCGGTTCGGCACGGTTCAGTGCCCTTTTGGTTGCCTCTTTATTGATAAATTCAACATATACCCTTTCATTTGATATGCTGCACGTGACGATGTGATTATTATTAACGAAGATGCGGGTTAGTACATTTCTGATATATTGCGCCATCTTGTTTTTTTGTCGATAAGTTCTGCATTCGTTTTTCTTTCATTCGACGTGCTATACATAACGATCCAAATATTATTAACGAAGAAACAGGTTAGTGCCCTTCTTACATGTTGCGCCATCTCTGTTTTTCCTTTGTCGATACATTCTGCATTCGTTTCTCTTTCATTTGATGTGCTGCACGTTAGGATCCAACTATAATGAAGGAAATTGTGACTTAGTACCTTTCTGACATGTTGCGTCATCTTTGAATTCTCTCGTCGTTGAATGCTGCATTTCTTTTTTTTTCATTTGGCGTGCTGTACGCGATGATTCGATTATTATTAGCGAATATACAACCTAGTGCCCTTCTGACAGTTGCGCCATTTTTTTTCTAATAACTCATTCATTTCCACAAATCATCACACATTTTCCACCACGCCACCTCCTCCCTCGCTAACTACGTCACTTTCAAAGTTTTAATGTTTCATCACTATTATTATTATTATTCGACCCACATTCTCCAGTTCAATTTCATCTAACACAATCAATCGACCGATATTTGATTCCTCCATTCAGATTGGCTGACCGACACCACTTTGTAACAGAAGTTAGGCTGAGTGTTCCACAAGGTTTCATTTCAGGAGTCTGAAAATTCGCGAAACGAATCTTCATACGACAAAGCATGGACTTTAGTCATCTCCTGATGATTCTTGCTTGGTTAGCGAAACGCGTTCAGTGATAAATGACTGTCATATTGAAATACGAAAAAAACGACAATAACGATGAAAAAGGCGGCTCATGGGACACCCCCACTCCTCCATTTTTCGTCATTACCCAGTCGAGCAATCAGAAGCTACCACGCGCACAGCGTGAAGAGCAGCGTTATCGCGGTTTGAAAGATAATGACTCGAGCGCGCTTGGAATGAGAACAAATGGGTATACTGGGTGCTGATGGAAAAGACATCAAAGTATACAGGGTGTGCAGCGTTAAAGAAAAAACATGGCTACCATCGTGATATACAGGGTGTGCAGCGTTAAAGAAAAAAAACCTGCTGTCCGACATTGCAGAAAAAAAAACATGGCGGACAATTAGCGGAATATACAGCGTTAAAGAAAAAATCATGGCTGCCAACATGCAAGAAAAAAACATCCAAGTTGGCATCATCAGGAGATGACAGAGAAAAAACATATATGGTGCGCGTGCAACATGGAAGGTTAGGAGGGTCTAATATTTTTTTGTGGGATCCAACATGTCAGAAGGGCAGCATTATTTTTCTTTGATGGTTGTGTCAAATACAACAAAGAAAAAACATAGATTGCGACCTGAAGGGCACTAAGCGACATCTTCGTTAATGATAGTCGAATCGTAATGTACAGCACATTAAATGAAAGGGGAAGAAATGCAGAATTTATTGACAAAGAAAAAACAAAAGATTGCGGTCAGAAGGGCACAAAGCGACATCTTCGTTAATAATAGTCGGATCATCATGCATAGCACGTCAAATGAAAGGAGAAGAAATGCAGAATTCATGCAAGAAAAAAAACATCCAAGTTGGCATCATCAGGAGATGACGAAGAAAAAACATAGATGGCGCACGCGCATCATGAAAGGTTAGGAGGGTCTGATATTTTTTCGTGGGATCCAACATGCCAGGCATTATTTGTCATTGATGAATGTGTCGTTGTGACGTTCAGCACGTCAAATGAAAGGGAAAGAACTGCAGAAAATTTTGACAAAGAAAAAACAAAGAATGTGGTCAGAAGGGCACCAAGCGACATCTTCGTTAAGAATAGTCGCATCGTCATCAAATGAAAGGAAAAGAAATGCAAAATTCATCGGCAGGGAAAAAGTAAGATTGCAGTCAGAAAGGCACTAAACCATATCTTCGTTAATAATAGCCAGATCATCACGCACGGTGCGCCAAATGAAAGGTGAAAAAATGTAGAATTTATCGACAGAGAAAAACGAAGATTGCGGTCAGAAGGGTACTAAGCGACATCTTCGTTAATAATAGTAGCATCATCATGTACAGCACGTCAAATGGAAGGAGAAGAAATGCAGGAAACATCGAGAGAGTAAAACAAAGATTACGGCCAGAAGGGCGCTAAGCCACATCTTCGTTAACCAAGTTAGCATCATCAGGAGGAGTTAACCAGATGTATGTAAACATGATAGAAAAATGTATATAGGGTGTCATTTGAGAAAGAAATGTGGTAACGAGGATCTAGGAGAATATAATGCGAGAAAATGTTCAGTTTTGTCGCGAAAACACGCATGAAAATTTCACAAAATTTCGATGCGTTAAAATAGTCAGTTTTGTCATTCGAATCGCAACGAAAAAAAACGTATTTTTCAAACCATGATTTCGTGCAAAAACTCATATGAGTAACTCATTGTAACATGCTACAAAAAATAATGCAAAACTGACACGAAAATCGCGTCAAAACGCTTCGAAAAAACGCTATTTTCATCTTATATTTTCAAAAAAATATATATAAACGATATACAGAGTAACTTAGTGCTTCAAAATACGTCTCAAACAAAATAACGCATGACAGAAAGATAGAAAATCGTTTATGATATAAACTACAACAGATTACGTTCATTTATGCCGCGATTATCGCATGAAACATTTCGCATATGCGAGGGTACATAGTTATGCATAAACATTGTGTTGAAAGATACAAGGTTAGGTAAAACAATTCACATACATAGGATATTTTAGAAATGAAAGAAAATATGTTTTTGTTTGTCAATTCAAAATTGTTCCCAGTGTACGCCAACTAGGAAGCCAAAACATTTCGTACACCATAAGGAAACTTAACAAAATTCAAAGTAACAACACATCATAGAATGGTGATATCTTTTTTATTTCAAATAGTATGTCACTTTTTCAATAGACTACACACTACACGAACACTACTCTCTAAATTAATGGAGATTTGTCCAGTAACATCTTTTTACTCAAATAGTATGTCTCTTTTCATTGAATAGACTACACGAACACTAATCTCTGAATTAATAGAGACGGTTCATTTATTCGTCTGGTGGAATCTTTTTTTAAATAGTATGGCTCGCTTCATTTATTAGACTGCACAAACGGTAATCTCTAAATTGATAGAGATGATTCATTAATTCGTATAATGACACATGTCAATTTGAATTTTGTTAATTATATGGATGGGTAAGGGGCATAGGAAGGATAGAAGGTATATAAAATCTGAGGTTGCTTTTTAGAGTGAAAAGTTTACCATTTCAGGGATCTACCTCAACAACATAAAGTTTTGTGAAGTGGATATTTTTTCAGTAGACCTTATGGAAAAGTAGAACAATTTAATGTTTGTGTCAATGTTGTAACAACAGTTTGTGATGGTTTGTATTTTATAGTTTTTAGATTTTTTGAAACTGTATGGTATGGAGGTATTATCAGACTGAAATTGACGTTTTAGTCATACAGGTTTGTACTTTTTGGTGAAATCAGCGGTAATGACCTTGTGTTCTTTGGAACGTCTTAACTGTTTGCTCGAAATTTCGATGGGGGGCCCAGGGTTGAGAATAGTTCCTTTCATTGAATCGAAATTTATCATCTGCGAGGCATCGTAGTTTAGGCATATGCCCTTCACTTTGCAAACAATTTTAAAATCTTGTTCTCTAGTGCTTCAGAGTCTGAAACTATAATTTTCGGGGCCTGCAGATACAAATTCGGTTATATGTGAGCCAGGGCCGTAACTTGCTAATTCATCAGTCATATCACCAATAAATTGTCCTGTGAAGATGTCATATTCCTTCGATTTAGACACGTAGATCACAGAATCTGTATCTTAATACAGGACTCTGTCATCCAGCCTCTCTAAAGTGCTGTATACTTTTAGACGTGCCAATGCTGTGACGTATGCAGCAATCACCACATTGACAGTTGGAAAACAATCAAAACCTTCACTTCTGAATTCCCAGTTGAGAATTAGGGTGTCCTCATGGATTGGTAACACGGAATTGATGACACGAGAAGGATCAGATATCATTTCGAACAATTTAGCTGGTTGATTGACAATATATGTTTTAGGCTGATTCAACATGAGCTTAGCCAGCGATCTCAATCCAGGGTTATCAGTAATTTTGGAAAATTCCAAAAGAACACCCTCGCGCTACAAAAATTCCTCAATGTATTGTTTTTTCTCCTCATCGACCAACATTTGCAATGTTGTGGCCAATTTGATGATTCTTGTTTGACCTTGATGAATTTTTTCATCATATCAGTGAAAAGACCGGCTGTGTTTTCATCAAACTCTACTGTGTCATAGGACCAAATCTCCATGGTTTCGAGAATACAATATCCCAACTCAACAGCTTTTACAATCTCCTCAATGACCCAGGTCCCAGTTAATGCTCGCTCGTCATCAGAATGTTGACACTTATGATAATAATAATAGGTCTTTATTCCCATAATGATACAATAAATAAAGATGAACATTTACTGAAACGGGAAAGGCTGAAGATCAGTTGGTTGCACCAAAAAATGCAACCTCTGTTTTTCATCTTAGACCAAAAAAAAAGAACTATATATACATGTATACACAATACAGATACACATATATGTACCCATATACACACATACACATATGTAATGCAAAAAAAAAACAAAAAAAATCGGCAGAAAAAATAACAGAGAAAAATATTCAAAACTATTTACAAATTGTTGAGTGGAAGTACTGAATATATAATTGACACAATAGTATATTAGACATAATTATAAAAGGTTAGAAAAAAGAAGGTAGTAATGCTACGAACCACCATTCTTATTGACAGTGGGTGTACATTAGATTTCGTTCAAATATTTCCGTTTCAATGCTCTTTTGGATTTTTTCAAAGACATCAGTTTAAATTCATCAGAGATTGAGTTGTACACTCGTGCGATCTGGTATGAAAAAGATTTTTTGAATAATTCTGTACGGTGTATGGGGGGTGTTAGTCTTCCCCTGTAACAAATGTTGATATTGTGGACATCTGAACGGTATGCCAATTTCTTGTATAAATATTTGGGAGCTTTTTCAGTGATAATTTTATGATATAGACAAGCAGCATGTAATGATTGCCGTTTTGCCATATTGAGCCAGTTGGTATCTTTGAGTTTATGAGACATATGTTGGCCACGTTTGATGCCGTGTATTAGACGTAGACAATTGTTTTGAACAACCTGAATTCTACGTTTATCTTCATAATCAATGCATGGCCCATAGACTGTGCTTCCAAAATTAAATCTGGATAATACAAGAGATTCAAAGAGTATGGTTTTTACTTTTTTGTTGAGACATTGTTTGTTGGTATAAATTTGTTCATATAGGCAATACTGATGCATTTATTGATGTGATGTTTGAATTTCAAGTTTGAATCAAGGATGATACCTAAATTTTTTGCATGTTCAGTCGGTGCAACCACATCCTTGTCTACAGTTAATTGAAAGCCATTCAGTTCTCTCTTAGCCCCGAAGACCAAAACTGAACTTTTACTAGCATTGATTTGAAGACAATGCTGCGCAGAGGTAGAAATCAATGAGGCTATGTCTTCATTTAGCATCTGCATTGCAGTAATCAGGTCCGAAGGGTGGAATGAAAGATGTAATTGTATATCATCAGCGTATAGGTTTATTTTGGAGAATTTGATTACGTTCACAAAGTTTGAGGTATATAATATAAATAGAAGAGGACCTAAAATCGAGCCTTGTGGAACACCGCGATTTATCTTCAATGGACTAGATACTCAAATAGTTTTCAAAAAGTTGAACCGCGATATTGGACAAACCAATGGATTCGAGGATAGTGAGGAGAATAACGTGATTTATCGTATCGAAAGCTTTCGAAAAATCAAGCATAACAAGTGCTGTAGCTTTTTTATTGTCAAGTGCGCTAAAAACATCATCTGTTATGTTCAAAATTGTCGTTTCACAGCTATGAGATGGGCGGAAGCCCGATTGAGTTTCTGGTAGAAGGTTTTAAGTTGAAACAAATTCAGAAAGTTGGTTGTAAATCACTCTCTCAAATAACTTAGAAACAGCTGGCAGAATGCTAATTGGACGCAAATCTTTGAAGCTTTCTGGATTACTTTTTTTTGGAAAAGGTATTACCAGGGCTTCCTTCCAACAATTTGGATAATCACCTGTTTGAATGCAGAAATTTATTATGTGTTTTATGTAAGGTACTATGAAAGGACAACACATAATCAATAATCTGATATTTATGCCATCGGAGCCTTGAGCATTACTTTTTATAGTGAGAGCTGAAGTTTTGATACATGTTCGTCAAAGAACAAACATTAGTTTATTGTTCATATTCTGTGGAAGAACAGGGTGAAAGAGACTTTGAGGAGGAAGTATCGTACACTTTATGAGTCCGGGGATGGAGGAGAGAGAAATATTGCATTCTTCTTCACCAACAAGTACTTTGAGATGATCAATAGGAAATTTACCATATTTACACACCCAAGGGTATAAAGAACAAACATCTACGTATTTGACTTGTTCACCCTCTTTGGCCGTGTAATGTTTGACAATATTTTCCGTACGACCACCATAGAAAGCATCTCGTGGGTCAAGTGGAAGATTTTCCAAGAGAGGCTGATTTTCGGTGAATTTTTTGAATTTTCTCAGAAAGTTCCTAGCGAAAATCACATTCCCACTTTTTGATGACCTTATAAGCCAAAGATTTGATCTCATCTATTTTTGCAAGAATCATATCATAGCGATGAGTTATTGTTTCGGAAGGATAATTTTGGAAAAGAGTATCTCTCTGATGATCGAAAAACCGTGATGAAAATAACCCTGAAATTCAAAAACCTGATTAGTTTTAAAACACCAACCATCAACTTTGAAATTGCCAACGAGCGCCTCAGAAGATCAACATGCTTTTTGAATTTTTATATTTCGCTTTTTTTCTTCCCAAAGCAACCATTGGGTGGCTATCACAGACTGATTATTACGACGTCTATAACCATCCTTGGGAATAATACCAATGGTATTTGGTTTGAGAAAATTCCTGCGAAATACTGTATTGCATGTTTAGGCAATCGTTGCGGCTTCCGTGAATGGACATACATTCGTTTCAGTCAACATGAGTTGACGAAATTTCAAAAAGGCTTTGGTCGGGATATCAACATTGGAAATGCAATAATCTATGATTTCTCGAGAAAAATCGAAAACATAATTTTCAGCGACTCTTTCCGAATGCGAGTTCATGAGGGAAGAACGGGCCTCTGAAACAAGATTATCCGGAGAATAAAATTCAAGAGAGGGAATAGGGCCCTTATGATTCTGATTTTCCACACGGGTAAAAAGATGCGGAAGTATCCCTTCTGAATTTCTGACGGTTCTTGATATGAGCTTACTCCCGTGCATAATTAGATCAGGGGTTAGGTCAAGTTTGTGTTAAAATATAATTCAGAATGACTTGATGGTCAAAACCTTCTCTATTGTGGGCGATGACTATGATTGTTTTGAATTTTTTTCTCATGGTCAATACATGGTGAACAAATGGAGAGATGGGATCGTTGCACTTGAGAATTTGTAGACGCACACCACAGTTTTTGCCAATTTGTTGGTCGGTTTCGAGGCAAGCGTCACAGCATTGACGAAAAACACACAAATTCGGCTCGTTAAGTATCGATCCATCGTCCTGAATGCCAAATTTGTGTGTTTTTCGTCATTGCTGTGACGCTTGGACGATGGATCTAACGATCCATCGTCCTGCATGTCCTCCTGACGAGTCTCCAGATCATAAAAAATGAACAAGAGATTATTAGTCTGCGGCTTTTTTGTGTCAGGTTGAATGTAACAAAGGTGGCCAGCAGGGCATTGTTTGTTGCAAATTTTGCACCAAGTGATCATCTTCAAAGAGGAAGATTAAAACTGTTTTAATCTTCCTCTTTGAAGATGATCACTTGGTGATCGAAACACGTGTCGAGGTGTTAAAATAACGATTTCGTGTTGGGAAAAAACTCCAGTAATATTCATTACTACACCAAAGGTTCCAAACAGTGCATCATAAGTAAACATTACAAGGCCAAAGAGGGTGAACAAGTCAAATACGTAGATGTTTGTTCTTGGGTGTGTAAATATAGTAAATTTCCAATTGGTCATCCCAAAGTACTTGTTGGTGAAGAAGAATGCAATATTTCTCCCTCCTCCATCTCCGGACTCATAAAGTGTACGATACTTCCTCCTCAAAGTCTCTTTCACCCTGTTCTTCCACAGAAAATGAACAATGAACTAATGTTAGTTCTTTGTCGAACATGTGGTCAAAACTTCAGCTCTTATAAGTGTCAACATTCTGATGACCAGCGAGCATTAACTGGGACCTGGATCATTGAGGAGATTGTAAAAGCTATTGAGTTGGGATATCGTATTCTCGAAACCATAGAGATTTGATCCAATGACACAGTAGAGTTTGATGAAAACAGGTCGGTCTTTCCACTGATATGATGAACAAATTCATCAAGTTCAAACAAGAATCATCAAATTGGCTACAACATTGCGAAACCGATGAGTAGGTTTCTCCTGTTGTTGTTCAACAATACATTGAGGAGTTTTTGCAGCGCAAGGGTGTTCTTTTGGAATTTATCAAAATTACTGATAACTCTGGATTCGCTGGCTAAGCACAAGTTAAATTCATTTTGGGGCAAATTTGGTCAGCGTGAGAATCAGCCTAAAACATCTATTGTCAATCAACCAGCTGAATTCTTCAAAATGATGTCTGATCTTCCTCGTGTCATCAATTCCGTGTTACCAATCAATGAGGACACTATAATTCTCAAATGGGAATTCAGAAATGAAAGTTTTGATTGTCTTTCAACTGTCAATGTGGTGATTGCTGCATACGTCACAGCACTGACACGTCTAAAACTATACAGCTCTTTAGAGAGAGATGATTCATATTATTTGATTAAGAAAAAAAGATGCCACTAGACAAGTTAATGAATCGTCTCTATCAATTTAGAGATTAGTGTTCGTGTAGTCTATTGAAAAAGAGACATACTATTCGAAAAAAAAAAGATACCTCCATTCTATGATGTGTTGTTACTTTGAATTTTGTTAATTTTCCTTATAGTGTATGAAATGTTTTGGTCTCCTAGTTGGCGTACACTGGGAACAATTTTGAATTGGCAAACAAAAACATATTTCCTTTCATTTCTAAAATATCCTGGGGTTGGGTATTGTATTACCCAACCTTGTATCTTTCAACACAATGTTTATGCATAACTATAAACCCTCGTATATAATTTTTCATTATTGCATATTTTCGACAACTTTTTCTGTATGCGAAATGTTTCATGCGGTAATCGCGGCATAAATGAACGTAATCTGTTCTAGTTTGTATCATAAACGATTTTTCATCTTTCTGTCATGCGTTATTTTGTTTGAGACGTATTTTGAAGCACTGAGTTACTCTGTATATGCTTTTATATTTCTTTTTGACAATATGGAGCAAAAATAGCGTTTTTTCGAAGCGCTTGGCGTGAGTAAATTGACTGTTTCCACGCATTGAAATTTTGTTGAATTTTTGATACGTTTTTTGTAACGAAAATGAACGTTTTATCGCATCTAATTTTTGACATTTTTTTGACGCGATTTTCGTGTCAATTTTGCATTATTTTTTGTAGCATGTTACAATGTGAATCATATGAGTTTTTGCACGAAATGATGGTTTGAAAAATACGTTTTTTTCGTTGCGATTCAAATGACAAAAGTGACTATTTTAACGCATCAAAATTTTGTGAAATTTCCATGCGTGTTTTCGCGACAAAATCGAACGTTTTCTTGCATTATATTCTCCTAGATCCTCGTTACCACATTTCTTTCCCAAACGACACCCTATATACATTTTTCTATCATGTTTACCTACATCTGGTTAACTCCTCCTAATGATGCCAACTTGGTTAACGAAAATGTGGCTTAGCGCCCCTCCTGCCGTAATCTTTGTTTTTCTCTGTAGATGTATTCTGCATTTCTTCTTCTTCCATTTGACGTGCGGTACATGATGATGCTACTATTATTAACGAAGATGTCGCTTAGTGCCCTTCTGACCGCAATCTTTGTTTTTCTCTGTCGATGAATTCTACATTTTTTCTCCTTTCATTTGGCGCGCCGTGAGTGATGATCTGGCTATTATTAACGAAGATATGGTTTAGAGCCCTATCAGGCTAGCAAGGCGAATCCAGCAAAATTGCAAAAAAATACATCAATTTGTAGCTAATTAGTTGCCAAAACAACGATTTTGTTGCTCGTGCCTATCCTCAGAAATCGCAAATAATGCTATCGTGATATCAAGGTAGCAAAGTAACTCAATAAATTATATACTTTCCCTTTGATCTTTACAGAATATTTAGTTGCTATTTAGTCGCTAAACCTTGGATATAGTGAAAAAAATTTAAATATTTTTTTTTATTTTTTATGATCTTGCTATCTTGGAACTGTTTTTTCCTGGAACTAAAGATGTTCTGAATTTGTTGCTCACCAAGAGTAAACTTAAATACAACTTGAGTAACAGCAACAAAATAGTTGAAACCGATCGGCCGAGGCCGATTTTCAATTTTTTTTATTTTCCACATTTTTGCTATCTTCAAACTGGTTTTCCTCAGAATGAAAAGTGTTTCAAATTTGTTGCCCACCAGGAGTATACTCAAATTCACCTTGAGTATCAGCAACAAAATAGTTGAAACCGATCGGCCGATTTTTATTTCTTTTTTTCAGTTTCCTCGTTCTTGCTATCTTGAAACTGGTTTTCCTAGAATAAAAAGTTTTTCAAATTTGTTGCTCACCAGGAGTATACTCGAATACACCTTGAGTATCAGCAACAAAAAAGTTGAAACCGATCGGCCCATTTTAATTTTTTTTTCATTTTCTTCGTTCTTGCTATCTTGAAACTGGTTAAACTGGATAGTGAAACTGGTGAAACTGGATAGTAATAACGAGGGAAATTGAAAAAAAAATACCAATTGGTATACTCGGTATACAATGAGTATACTCCTGGTGAGCAACAAATTTGAAACCCTTTTTATTCTGAGGAAAACCAGTTTCAAGATAACAAGAACGTGGAAAATAAAAAAAAAATTAAAATCGGCCGATCGGTTTCAACTATTTTGTTGCTCGGTACTCAAGGTGTATTTGAGTACCCTCCTGAAGAGCAATAAATTTAAAATACTTTTCATTCCAAAGAAAAGCAGTTTCAAGGTAGCAAGAATGAGGAAACTGACAAAAAAATTTGAAATGGGCCGATCGGTTTCAAATATTTGTTGCTGATACTCAAGGTGTATTTGAGTATACTCCTGGTGAGCAACAAAGTTGAAACACTTTTTATTCTAAGGAAAACCAGTTTCAAGATAGCAAGAACGAGGAAAATGAAAAAAAAAAATTAAAAATCGCCCGATCGGTTTCACCTATTTTGTTGCTGATACTCAAGGTGTATTTGAGTACCCTCCTGAAGAGCAATAAATTTAAAATACTTTTCATTCCAAAGAAAAGCAGTTTCAAGGTAGCAAGAATGAGGAATCTGACAAAAAAATTTGAAATGGGCCGATCGGTTTCAAATATTTGTTGCTGATACTCAAGGTGTATTTGAGTATACTCCTGGTGAGCAACAAAGTTGAAACCCTTTTTATTCTGAGGAAAACCAGTTTCAAGATAGCAAGAACGTGGAAAATAAAAAAAAAATAAAATCGGCCGATCGGTTTCAACTATTTTGTTGCTCGTTACTCAAGGTGTATTTGAGTACCCTCCTGAAGTGCAATAACTTCAAAATACTTTTCATTTCAAAGAAAAGCAGTTTCAAGGTAGCAAGAATGAGGAAACTGAAAAAAAAAATTTGAAATCGGCCGATCTGTCTCAAATATTTGTTGCTGATACTCAAAGTATATTTGAGTATACTCCCGGTGAGCAAAAAATTTGAAACACTTTTTATTTTATTCTGAGGAAAACCAGTTTCAAGATAGCAAGGAGGTGGAAAATAAAATTAAAAAATTTGAAAATCGGCCGATAGGTTTCAACTATTTTGTTGCTGTTAGTCAAGGTGTATTCAAGTTCACTTTTGGTGAGCAACAAATTTAGAACGTCTTTGATTCCAGGAAAAAACATTTTCAAGATACCAAGATCATAAAAAATTGAAAAAAAAATATTTAAAATTTTTTCGCTGTATCTAAGGTTCAGCAACTAAATAGCAACTGAATATTCTGTAAAGATCAAAGGGAAAGTATATAATTTATTGATTTACCTTGCTACCTTGATATCACGATAGCATTATATGCGATTTCTAGGGATCGGCACGAGCAACAAAATCGTTGTTTTGGCAACTAATTAGCTACAAATTGTTATATATATTTTTTGCAATTTTGCTGGATTCGCCTTGCTAGCCTGATAGGGCTATGGTTTAGTGCCTTTCTGACTGCAATCTTAGTTTTTTCTCTGCCGATGAATTTTGCATTTCTTTCCTTTCATTTGATGTACTGTACGTGACGATGCGACTATTCTTAACGAAGATGTCGCTTAGTGCCCTTCTGACCGCTTTCTTTGTTTTTTCTTTGTCGATTAATTCTGCAGTACTTTCCCTTTCATTTGACGTGCTGAACGTCACAACTGAACCAAATATAATTGCAGTCTCCGAAATGCAGATATTATATACAAATGGCTTTATAATGTATTACCAATATGATGAAATGCATGCTACAAACCTATATTTTTCATTTTTCATGTTCCCCAGTGGAAATTGCGACGTTAGAGTACCCGCAACCCCTGCCATCTTCAATAATAACAACGTTGGTCTCCTATGCTTTCAACACTCCTGCCAATGCTTAACTATGTTTCCCAAGAAACATAGTTAAGCAGTCGAGACGAACCCATTGATGTCGAAATTATCGAAATCGGACGACCGGAAGTGAAAACCGGAAGTGACCATTTTATTATAGATTTAGACTCTATACGATATGGCCATTCCAAATTCACCATTACTTTGCTTCTATCTCAAGTTTTATAAACCGGAAATGTTTATTTTTCGATTAATCGTACATATCCGAAACTTTGTTATTTCATATATTTGACACATTCATCAATGACAAATAATGCCTGGCATGTTTGATCCCACGAAAAAATATTAGACCCTCGTAATCTTTCATGTTGCGCGTGCGCCATCTATGTTTTTTCTCTGTCATCTCCTGATGATGCCAACTTGGATTTTTTCTCTTGCATGAATTCTGCATTTCTTCTCCTTTCATTTGACGTGCTATGCATGATGATCCGACTATTATTAACGAAGATATGGCGTAGTGCCCTTCTGGCTGCAATCTTCGTTTTTTCTTTGTCAATGAATTCTGCATTTCTTTCCCTTTCATTTAAGGTGCTGTACGTTACGATGCGACTATCATTAACGAAGATGTCGCTTAGTGCCCTTCAGGCCGCAATCTATCTTTTTTCTTTGTTGTATTTGACACATTCATCAAAGAAAAATAATGCTGCCCTTCTGGCATGTTGCATCCCACGAAAAAATATCAAACCCTCCTAACCTTTCATGTTGCGCGCGCACCATCTATGTTTTTTTCTCTGTCATCTCCTGATGATGCCAACTTGGATATTTTTTTGTTGCATGTTGGCAGCCTTGTTTTTTTTTCTTCAACGCTGTATATTCCGCTCAATGTCCGCCACCATGTTTTTTTTTCTTCAATGTCGGACACCATGTTTTTTTTCTTTAACGCTGCACACCCTGTACACATTGATGTCAACCATGTTTTTTCTTTAATGCTAGACGCCATGTTTTTTTCTTTAACGCTGCACATCCTGTATACTTTGATGTCTTTTCCATCAACACCCTGTATACCCATTTGTTCTCATTCCAAGCGCGCTCGAATCGTTATCTTTCAAACCGCGATAACGCTGCTCTTCACGCTGTGCGCGCGGTAGCTTCTGATTGCTCGACTGGGTAATGACGGAAAGTGGAGGAGTGGGGGTGTCCCATAGAGCCGGTCGAAAACGCACGCAAAACGGTCGCAGGCAAAACTGTCGAAACCTTCACTTTCCCCATTATCGAACGTTAACTACACAATACGACTCAGCATTATTTCTGTCAAATTTCGAGAGAGAGGGGTATGAGGGGTTCCAAACGACGTATTTCAAATATTGATTCACTCTGTATGTATGCGCTTGTATTTCGTAGAATTTTCAATACGATTTTCACCACACTATGGCAAAATTTCCAACATGTGTGGGCTATTATTTCTCCAAACTGAAACTCACTTTCCAAATGTAATGACACGAAGTGATAAATTGATAAATCAACCGCAAACGTGTTATGATGTCGATATATTTTGAGGTAATAATATTTAATATGGAACGAATAGTCACGAAGAAAATTATTTGCACTGTATTCCGAAAGATTTGGAACCGCAGATTTTGAGACACCCTGTACACATTGAGGGATCGTACGTTGGAAGGTTACAGCCTCGTTAAACTGTAATGTTTTTCTTAAATGGTGTATTTTGACGCACCTTGTACAATTCCACGCCATGTTTTTTCTTTAATGATGTTTTTTGAGACACTCTGTACACATTGAGGGATCGCACGTTGAAATATTGAACTGTTCTCCAAACTGAAAATTAGTTTCAAAATGTAATGGAACGAAGTGATAAATTGATAAATCAACCGCAAACGTGTTATGATGTCGATATATTTTGAGGTGATGATATTTAATATCGAATGCATAGTCACGAAGAAAATTATTTTCATTGTATTCCGAAAGCTTTGGACCCGTTTCTGAAGAGTGATCAATGAACACCAAATTAATTTCTTAATACCTGTTGAAGATCTTGACCTCCCTCAATATTTATAAACATTCATAAGCTGAAGTTGTAACTTTGCTCCAGGTCAGCGTACTACGACAAAATGCTTGAGGTGCATTCATGCAACTTTATTTGAAGATAGTTTCATTTTGATGACTATGAACTTGAAATAATGAAAGATGGAATTGTGAATACTGACTGTTTTTGTTTCAGAATATGGAAGTTGAGGATAAAACATCTTTCATATCATGTATTTACTTGAATGGATTTGAATTATTTTATGACGATTTTTCATATTTGTCTGTATCGTTACTTTTTTATGTTTATATGTCCAAGAATTCATCTCACTCCCTGTTATAATGGACTCGTGACCACACCTAACGACATTGATTCGTCATACAAATGAAACTCGGGTTATCTACACATAATGGACACATCCGGTATCTATATTAAAGGATGCTATTTTGAATGGGAATTTCGAAAAAACTATAACACGAAATGAATTTTTGAATATCGTAATTGAAAATGAATGTCTAATATCAATCATCTACAATCATTTCCTGAATAAAATCCAAGATATAAAATACAGCTTTTGGTAAAACGACCCAACGAATCAGAACTTGAATGGACAGACAAACTCATTTTCTCTATTTCCAAAATGTCCTATGTATGTGAGTTGTTTTTTGCCAACCTTGTATCTTTCAACATGATGTTTGTTCATCATAAACCCTCGTATATGATTTTCGTTATTGCATATTTTTGACAACTTTCCCTGTATAAGATCAGTTTTCATTTTCAAACAAAGATGTGTGTGAACGGCATTTTATTCATTTTGGTAGTATATTATAAAGCCGTTTATATAAAATATCAACGTCATTGAGACTGCAGCTGAACGAATTTCCTTCAAAATGATCCATACAGAACGGAGTGTTTTTCTCCAATTTTGGAACACACCACCATGAATTTTCAAAGTCTTCTAAATTCACAACGGTTGTGTATATACTGAATAGGTGCAGTCTGTCATCCAGAAAGGCTTTCTTTTGATGATCACGCACATAAATTATATCAACATCATGTAGATATTCCTTGAGGATGCTATCCAGTAGATGATATTCCACGAAGCCTGAAGAGTAATAGAGGTATAGGAGTTCTGGCTCAAAATCCCATGTATTTTCTTATGGAACTTAATTCTGGACCTTTTTGGACCTCCGATCGGAACCCTGTGGAACACCCAACTCGAGGTAGGCGTGACGTAGTTGTTCGTACTCCTCCACTTTTCGTCATTACCCAGTCGACCAATCAGAAGCTACCGCGCATACAGTGTGAAATTCAAACCAGTAGATGAACAACACCGATTCTGGCTCAAACGGGAGTGGGGGAAACGTCATCGACGCAGGATAGAACGAGTATCGTAGCGATTCAAGCGTGGAACTCGGTCTCCTTGGGACTCCGCATTACCCCTCGGCCTCCTTGTCAAGTGATTTCAATTAAAAAGAAGTTTATAGTTATGAGATTCGAACCCACGACGTCCGCACGGTAGACATTATCTTTAGTCTCTACACCAACGTAAGATATTGAAGGTAACTGCGAATGTTGGGTATTTATAGCGTTAGTTTTGTCGGGACCGAAACTGACTCATTCATTATACTTGACAGCATATTTTTATGATTTCCGTAGAATGTAATCGTCATTATCATATTGAAGATAGGAAAATATACTTAGATTTGGAAAATAATTAATATTTCATGTAAAGATGTGTATGTGTGTGTAAGAGCGAGAGACGCGTGTGACGTAATCAATGCAAAGAGAGATGGAGATGGTATCGAGATTTACCGGTTGCTAGTGCAAGCAAGTGTTGCCGGTTGTACAATAAATCGTTATGTATGGGGCAGTGTAGCGTTGCCGGTTTTGAAATTAATCGTGAACAACTCGATGAAAATTGGAAGCGCGAAAGTGATATATTAATGATAATGAATCAAATTTAAGAAAAAACATTACAGATTAATGAGGCTGTATCGTTTCAAAGTGCGATCCCTCAATGTTACAAGGTATCTCAAAATACATCATTGAAAACAAACATGGCGTCGAAGTGTACAGGGTGCGTCAGAATACATCATTTAAGAAAAAAAATAACAGTTCCACGAGGCTGTAAGTTTTCAACGTGCGATCCCTCACTGTGTACAAGGTATCTCAAAATTAATCATTGACAACAAATATGGCGTCAAAGTGTACAGGGTGCGTCAAAATATATCATTTAAGGAAAAAACATGTCGGTTTAAAATATGATATTAATAAGTAATGTGTAACATGTCGGTTCAACAGAAGTCTAACGTTCCAACATATCGGAAGTCTCGTATCTTTGTTAACCAAGTTAGCATAATCAGGAGAAGAAGGAGATGGCACCAAAGGTATCGAGAAGTTACGTTTTATTGAGTAAACATTCGGACATTCGGAAATGAGGAAAGCAAATGTTTCGACTGTTTTGCGTGCCACCGTTTTGCGTGCGACCGTTTTGCGTGCGTTTTCGACAGTTTTCGATCGTTTGCGTGCGTTTTCGATTGTTTTTCGTGCGTTTTCGACCATTTTCCGTGCGTTTATTCGTTATCGTTTCATCGTTATTGTTGTAACGGTTTTTCATGTTTCAATATGACAGTTATTTATCATTTAACACGTTCCGGTAACCAAGTAAGCATCATCAGGAAATGACTAAAGTCTATGGTTGTCAGATGAAGATACATTTTGCGAATTTTCAGACTCTTGAACGGAACCTTGTGGAACACTCAACCTAACTTCTGTTACAGAGTAGTGACGGTCAGCTAATCAGAATGGAGAACTCAAATATCGCTCGATTGATTGTGCTAGATGAAATTGAACTGGAGAATGAGGATTGAATAATAATAATAATAGTGATAAAACATTAAAAGCTTGAAAGTGACGTAGTCAGCGTGGGAGGTGGTGGCGTGTATGAGGGTTTGTGGAAATTAATGAGTTATTACAAAAAATAATAGCGCAACTGTCAGAAGTTGTATATTCACTAATAATGATCAAACCATGAATGTTTTTTTCCGCACACACAACGCCTTTTCTATCGTCTTTGTTCAAGGAGGAGAATACTTTCGGCGGTGTTACATTGATTACCGATCTTGATGGCAACCTCATTGGGGTAGAGTTGTTGCTGAACAACAAATCCCTGAATATCGACGACTGCTAGTGTGCAACTATAGACTGAAAAAAATGAATTGAAACTGCTAAGATTTGAAACTGGTTCTGAAAAGGTTGCTTAGATGGCTTTGGCTGCTGTTGTTTAGATGATTCTGAACTGATACTGCACACGTTGATGTATTGTGGAAGATGCTGAGATTTGAAGCTCGTTCCGTGGAGATTGTTGAGATGGTGCTGGAAGTTGCTGAGACTTGAACTTCGTTCTGGAAAGGTTGCTAAGACGGTTTTGGATGTAGTTGTTGAGATGACTCTGAACTGATACTGCACACGTTGATGTAGTGTTCTGAAATAAATTCAATTTTCAATACAAACATACATCAAAGAAAAATAAAATTCAAGAGTGGGGGTATTGTCTTTCATGGAGTGATTGTGAAAAATGAGCGAGCTACAGTTATAATTACAAAAATAAACTGTCATTCAAACCAAAGAATTTGAAACACATATTCTGCAAGTACTAAACACATAAAAAGTATTGAAAACACTACTTTATGCGGATCATATCTATGAATAGAAACATTTTTGAGTCGAACAAAAAATATTGTATACAACCACAAACTCTATACATATATTGAACAGAGAAACAATGGGAAACAGTAGTAACCTTGAATATTACTGGGGTTTTTTTCCAACACCAAATCGTTATTTTTCAACACCTCGACACGTGTTTCGATCACCAAGTGATCATCTTCAAAGAGGAAGATTAAAACAGTGTTAAAAAATAACGATTTGGTGTTGGGAAAAAACTTCAGTAATATTCATTACTACACCAAAGGTTCCAAACAGTGCATCATAAGTACTAACCTTAATTTCGTACAATATCAAATGAAACAACACGACAGCGTATTTTCCTGATGGAAAATTCTTCCAAATGGGGGTGATACTCCTCCGTCACTCGGTGTGGTAGAAAATTGTTGTTGTTGATTGGTTTCCTCTCCACCACTGAACTTCTATTTTTGGAAATCCACCTGCAAGAAACCAAAAATTAAAAAAAGTTAATGTTTCAAATTATACGAATACTCTCTCAAACAAACGACGATATGAAAAATATTTGACTGAACTCATTCAATATATATTGAGAAAAATTTATGATAATTCAACAACTCCCATCAACTTTTGAATAAATTACATTTGAATAAATTCATCTGAGAAAAATGTCAAACTTAAAAATACTTACTTTCAGATAGAATATCGGTGCACTTGTCCCTGTTATTACTTTCAGTTGGTACAACTAACTCATTTCGCCACGCAGGACGTATAAGTGATGACATATTTCAAAATTAAACAAAGAAAATAAAAGTCATTGTGTCGTCTCTTTGAGAACTGCGTATCTCCGGATGTTGGTGCATGCCATCTTTTATTTTTCTTTGTCAAATAATTTTGCATTCCTTTCCATTTCCTTTGATGTGCTGCACGTTGAGAACAAACTATTATTTACGAAAATATGTCTTAGTGCTTTTCTGACATGTTACGCCATCATTATTTTTCCTCTGTCGATGAATTCTGCATTCATTTTCCTTTCATTTGATGTGCTGCACGTTGAGATCCAACTATCATTAACGAAATTGTGGCTTGGTACTCTTCTGACCTGTTGCCCCATCTTTGTTTTTTCTCTGTCGATTTAGGCTGATTGTTCCACAAGGTTCCGTTCAGGAGTCTGAAAATTCGCAAAATGAATCTTCATATGACAAAGCATGGACTTTAGTCATTTCCTGATTATACTTACTTGGTTAGCGGAACGCGTTAAATGATAAATGGCAGTCATATTGAAACACGAAAAACTGTTACGACATTAACGATGAAACGATAATGAATAAACGCACGCAAAACGGTCGAATACTTCGCTTTCCACATTTTCGAATGTTAACTCCACAATACGTAACTCCTCGATACCTTTAATGCCATCTCCTTCTACTCCTGATGATGCTAACTTGGTTAACAAAGATATGACTTAGTGTTCTTGGGACATGTTGAAACGCCAGACTTCTGTAAAACTGCCATGTTTTTTTCTTAAATGATGTATTTTGACGCACCCTGTATACAGATTGATATCATATTTTAAACCGACATTGTTTTTTCTTGAATGATGTATTTTGACGTACCCTGTACACTTCGACGCCATGATTGTTTTCAATGATGTATTTAGAGATACCTTGTACACACTGACGGATCGCACGTTGAAAACTTACAGCCTCGTGGAACTGTTATGTTTTTTTTTCAATTATTATTTTGAGACACCTCGTACACATTGAGGGATCGCAGGGTTGTTATATGTTTTCCTAAATCTGATTCATTATTATTAATATATCACTTTCGCGCTTCCAATTTTCATCGAGTCGTTCACGCCTAATTTTAAAACCGGCAACGCTACATTGCTCCCTAAACAACGATTTATTTCACAACTAGCAACGCCTAACCTGCCATGCTGGCATTAGCAGCGTATAACCCCGATACCATCTCCATCTCTCTTTGCCTCGATTACGTCACACGCGTCTCTCGCTCTTACACATACATACACATCTTTATATGAAATATTGATTCTTTCCCAAATCTAAGAATATTTTTCTATCTTCAACATAATAATGATGATTAAAACTTACCTAACATTCTACGGAAATCAAAAAAATGCGGTCAACTATATAAAATGAGTCAATTTCGGTCCCGACAAAACTAACGCTATAAATACCCATCATTTGCCGTTACTTTCAATGTCTTACATTGGCTAAGGACAATGTCTACCACGCGGACGTCGTGGGTTCGATTCTCATAACTATAAACTTGTTTCAATTAGGATCATGGTGATGCGGAGTCCCATGGGTGCCGAGGGCGGAGTACTAAGGGGGCTTATAGGTGAGGCGGAGTACTAAGGGGGCAAGTTCCATGCTTGAATCGCTACGAGACTCGTTCCATCCTGCGTCGATGACGTCACACGTTTCCCCCACTCCCCCACACAAATAATTGAAATATTCTAAGTTATATAAAGTTAATTTCACATATTGCCTTATCTACTATATAGTCTAATTAATTTTACAATGTGTCCTCATATAATAGTTAAGTGAATCTATGATGGAAATATTATAAGCTATATAAAGTTAAGTTCACAATATTGCCTATCTACTTGTCTTAAATTAATTTCACAATGTGTCCTTGTGTAATAGTCAGGTAAGTCTAATGAATAAAATATTATTTTAACAAGCTTTATAGTATACTATTAGGTATTGGTCCACCGTCCTTATTCATAATATTATTATGTTCACTTATTTCTACACTCCCATAGGCATCTAGATGTCTGTTGTTGTTAACTTGCCTAACTAATCTTAATGAACTAAAGTCTATTGAACGGTTTTGTTGCAAAATATGATGGTCTTCCATATTTTAAGTGTGCTAAGTGTTCCTTATATCTTATTTTAATAGATCTTTTCGTCTGTCCATAATATTCTACATCGCAGTCAATACATTCAATTTCGAAAATTCCAGACTTTTCAGAATTCCCAACTTTGTCTTTTGAACTTCCCAAAAGGCTCTGTAGTGTATTACTTGATTCAAAAACTTGATTCCAAAGTTCTTCGTGTATTGGTGATATGAAACCGGGATATATTTATCTTGGTTTTTGTCCTTTCTAAAAGTTGAGATTTTGTTTATTCTTAACCTAAACTTCTTCTTTCTTATTATGTCATCTACAATACCCCTCAAAAAAACCGTTAGTGGGTGTTACTTCCTGTATTGTACGTTTTACTTTTGTGAACCTCTCATTTGGCAGAGGAAAAGTCAAAAGACGATGCACCAGAAAATTCAACCCAGCACGTTTGTGCTGTCCACAGTGATGTGAACTATATCGTGTTTAATTATCAGCTTTTTTCCCTTGATGTTTTGTCTACAACAGTCGGTATGTCATTCATAAATTTAATTGTTTTATTCACTTCTCCATTGAGAACTCGATGAGTTTGGTCTCAATGGATGAGTAAGTAGTATTGTTTGTGCATGATGGTTTGGTCTCTGAAAATAACTATACCAGGAACATTATACTTGTTTTATTCTTGTTTTATTCTTCAATACACGGGTTGCTTCATCTCTGTTACTCAGTATAACTTGTTCAATGCTTTTCATAATGCGAAACAAAAACACTATGATTTCGTGGAAAACCTCAAATCTAGTAAATGTGATGACAACCGATACCGATACAAGTTGACTGTAGGTGATAATAATTTTCTTGAAAATACTGACCAGTCAAACGATTACTTGGATATCTTGGGTAAACATGGTTACATTTATCGGATATTAATTCATATATGAGACTATATGCAATAGTGTATATAGGAAACATGAGATCATGCATCGATCATATATTTATGAACAGCAAAACTGAAGATATAGGCACCATACTACCAATGATTCTACGTACAGATCATTGTACCACTATGATTACAAAATGAACCTGTGAAATACATCTTTCGAATAAATTATAAGCAACTCAAAACCGAATTATCTCGGGCCTGCTGGGATGAAGTATATGTTTCGATGAACGTAGGAACTACAATATAATTCAGACATATATTGGTAAATGTGAAAAATCAAGGTGTAAAGTAGTGAGAGAAAAAGAAAATCTTTGATTCGATGAATTAGCAGGCTTCAGTTAATTAACCGAAGCCAGATACAGGTAATAGCATACCCAACTACCTGAAGAGTCAACATAAACACGGGTTACGCAGCTGTACTGTCTGTTTTATAAGGTTTTTAGAAGAAGGTTAATTACTTCCAGTCTAGATAGCAACTATTTATTTCCGGCAGTCCACCTCTTGACGTGTGTCAGTCACAGAACAATTTTACAGGTCACTTACATCCCCCTTATTTTATATGTCTTTTTTCCAGAACTATAAAACATATATAAATATGTATATATAAGATATGGTATAAACTCACAACATTGAAATCTTAACATTCTTCAGTTTTGTGAACGCATAGCGACATTCATTGCAATCAAAATATACAGGCACAATTATTATCTAGTTTTGTAACATTATGTTTATAATCCCCGTGACACAAATAAAAGGAAAAGTTTTTGAGACCAATATTATGTACTCATTGCCTAATCCCAGAACACCTCCAAACACTTCCTTTTTGTAGTATATGTACTTCTTACTTGAAGTTTGCTACTCAATACCTAATTTCTCTAATCACTTTGTGTGACATAATCTTTATATCTACAGGGTTGTTTAATTACACGACCCGTTCTTGTTCTCATGCAAGGTGAACTACTTTCCTCTCCTTTCTCACTGGTGAGTGATTCGTTTGGTATGCTAATAAAAAACTGCTACTAGCGTCACTACCTATACTATTCTTAACATCGAGATTATCATCTCTGCTATCATTAAAACTATTTACATAATCTAAGTTGCTATTAGATACTTCATTACCACCTTCTCTCCTTTCAGTCAAATCAGATAACTCATCATTCCCTGAACTATTTTCCACTACTTTCAGAAAAACTATTTGTTGTATATTTCCCTCTTTTAACATTTCTGACCAATTTTGATTATATGTATTTTTTAATGTTTTAATGGTTTAATAAATTTACGATTTCGTCTAACTGTGCAATTGTTTTGTAAAATTATTATATATGATCTAATACCAGCTTGTTTCACAATTTTACCATTTTGCCACGATTGTCTAGGTTTTACTTGAATGTTTTGAAAAGTTTTGACGAGAATATTTAACATTGGTTTTACAATAGTTAGAAAAATGATTCATGATACCACATTTGTTACACTTCTGTCCAAAGGCTGGGCATTTTCCATAACCATGTAATCGACCACATTTCTGGCAATTATTTGCTCCTTGCTCTGTCGTATATGGTTCTTCTTGAATGTCGCTGGCTTTCACTGTTGATACTTCCTTGTTTGACTAGAATATAGGACATCTATCTCAGAACTACCTTCAGCAAACCCATCCGTTATTTGTCTATTATAATCTCTGGTATTTTCTGCGTTGACACACATCTTGATCGCCTCCTCCACAGTTTTAGTGTCTTCTTGTAGCAGTCTCTCACGAAGTCGCTCAGATTTCAATCCGCATACCAACATATATCCTTGACTAACGCTTCTCTCAACATGCAAAATTCACATAAAAGACAGAGATGTTTGAGCACTGTTACAAACTGTTCTATGGTTTGTCCCTCTTTTTGTTTGAATGTCAAAATCTTGTAGCGAAATATATCAACGTACACGCAAAGTCACTTTTAAAAAAATATATTTTAATTACAAACTGTGAAAATTCGAAATTACAGATATGTTTACTGTATGAAATCTAGCAACTGACTAATTTATAAATGGAGTTGAGTCTTCAGGAAGATTCAGCAACATCAGCATAAAATGGCGTCAGCGATGCTGGATAAACTCTTCTCCCTTAAGGTGGTACGATGTAATTCCTCTCCTCACAGATTCAACTTCGGAGGATTACTGAGGAAGTTGAATATTCTGCAACTCTATGGATTTCTGGGGGCTTCTTCTGGAAGGCGGATTGATGTCTCTAATCTTCTTGTATATGACATACGCTAGTAGAACTGCTAGGATCCCATAAACTATGATTGTTCAAGCACTGGGTGTATAGATTTTTCTTGAAGTGCAGGACGGTTTTCTATGAACCCCGTTCTGATTTCATGCACTCATCCAAGTTTACGTTGATCAGGTGAAGGCTCAAATTAAAATTCTCTCTTGGAATTTCTTGTATATCTGAATCGGGAAACAGGATGGGTTGGCTTTGGGTATCGATCTGCTGATAATTGATGATAACTTTTTGATTTTTCGATATCTGGCAAGTATTTGGGATGTCGACTAGGTATGAACCTTTGACTTTGATGGCTTCTTCTTGCTAGTGACATTTTAGTCTAACTGTTTCTTCGGTAGGTAAGAGTCCAATCCATTGGTTTGACTCTTCTAATCGTTTGAATATTGATTGATTGATTTCCAATCGCATCTTTTGGCATATGGCATGGTCCTCAATGTTCATAAGTTGGATTTCGCAGGGATTTTTGGCTCTAATTTCCAATAGTTCGACCGGGTCACAGATGTAGAATAGTGGAAGTACTTTCATGCAAGGGTCGCCCATAAATGAGTAGTACAATTCGTTTTTCAAAAGGTACTAATTTTCTGGAATTATTGCCTTAAAATTACTCTCATTTGGTATAGGAATTGAGTAGAGATGGTGGAGGTTCAGTTCTATGGGATGTGTTATAGGTATGCGAAGGATGTTTGTAATTTTGTTATTCAATAGGTAACAATCTACCTTCATCAATTTTTCAATCACCATAATATTCTCAAGCCTGATTTCAACTGGTAGTTGATTTTTCTTCAATCTATTTTGAACAGCAGTTATTTCCCGTAAAAGGTCTTTGGTTTTCATGATACTTGGATGCATCATTCCGATTTTTGCAGAAGATATTGAGTTTTCAATGTCTTGTAGAATAGAGTTGATAATTTCGAACATATTAATTAGTTGATTTATTATGTCTTTGATGAAATCTGAATTTTCTCGACAAACTTTATTGATGACTATTTCAGAAATTTGATTGATTTTTATTCCAATCAATTTCTCGTTATGATTTATTGGCTGAATGGTATTTTTAAATTTATCAATTAGAGAGACAGCAAGAGAATTTTGCCTTATTATGTTCGATGACAATTCATCTTGATTTTGCTTTAGTTCTTGAATAAGTTGTTCATAGCGTTCGCCATCGCTTGCATCTAGATTGCCACTTATTGCTTTAAAAATCGATCCTAACCCATTGATTATTCCAAAATTATTTACAAGATTTTCAGATTTCCTTTTCGGTCTATTGATTTCTGATATGATGGGATTCAAGTCATAGTAGTGTATGATAGAATGATTATATTCTCTGACCTTTGCAGTTCCAAGTTTGACCGGAATTAACTCAGGATTGTTTTTAAGGTTTTTGAACGTTATCTTATCTGGTGTCGCTAAGATTCCGGGTAATCTGCAAAGATAAGCAAGCGTTAGTTGTCGAATGAATAAAGTCGTCTAAGTGGACGTTATACATTGTCCACGTGTACCTTTGCATGTTTCGCGGTGGTTATCACTTTTCTGCGTCGTTTTAATTTCCTCGGGTTTCAAGAATTTATTCGCGTTCTTTTGTCTCAGATGTTTTTTTGTGTAAACTTTCTGTTTAGTTTTAAATATTGCCGGGTCGTCTCTATTTTCAATAATTTTCTCAGTAATTTGTTGTTTCTTTTCAACTAAACTGGCATTAATTTAAGAGTATAACAATTTTGCTCGTTCTCTGTGTTGCGATATACAGTCAAGATTTGATCGAGTTCAATATCGAATGGTTCATTGGAAGTTATATGTCCATTTATGATGTCAATTGGTTTGAATTTGGTAGCGGAATGAATTGAATGATTATAAGCTAAGATCGCGTAAATCATATTCATTTCAATAGGTGTTTTTGAAAACCCTTTTGTTAAGTTAAGTTGTCGTGGATGTTCGATAATAGTTGAATAAAATCGTTCGATAATTCCATTCAACTGGGGGTGATTTGGAGAACAGAAGTGGACTTTGATTTTGTGAAGTCCTGAAAGTTCAGTAATTACGGAATTTTCAAGTTCGGTTCCATTGTCGAGAATAATTTGTTTGGGTAGAAAAGCTATCTATGATGGTTAAAAATTTTGATTTTTTGAAAGTAAATACGTCTATATGTACAATTTCAAATGGTTTTGCGGCTTTTGGAGTAACATTCATTTGCTTTTGACGGGGTTTCTGTCGTATTTGCATTGTTGGCACAGTTCACATTCACATTATGAAAGTTTGTATGGAACTTTTCATATTTGGCCAATAGTATTTTTCTTTGATTCTTTGTAGGGTTTCATCTATACCACGATGATTAGATTTACCTTTGTGATAGTTCTTAATGGTTTCTTTAATATCATTTTTTCTCGTAATATCTGTTAGCTTCCTTAAACAATTTTTAAACTTGATAGAAGAATTTTCAAAATATGTTTGTAGAATAACTGAAAATGGTTCATATATTTCAGGATTCTCAAAATACAGGTGGTATTGAATATCAGGACTGAAATGAAATCGATTACGCCCTTTTCGAAATTATTTTTTGAAAGCTGAACTAGTATGCATTTTTTAACCTTAACCGTTTTAAGCGTTTAACCGTTTAAAATTATTATTTTAGTTTTCGCAGATGAATGTAGAACTGATGTTATAAAAATTTGATTTTGCCCGTAATTGACAGCGTAGTCTACAATTGGGATGTTTCTGATAGGATGTTGATCAGCGTAAGAGTGGATGGAATGGTTTTCGTCATCTTGGTTGACAGGGGCTGTTGGTAGAGTATTTTCGATAACTGATTGATTATTTTCGATAGATAGTCGGTCGTTAATGATAGGTGGTTGGTTATTTTCGATGGGGTAGTCGTTTACAGTATTCGCTGTGTCATTGTGGTCATTATCAATATTGACAATCATGGAAAAGTCGTCTGAGTCCTGTACAGGTTCACCAATCGTTTGAATGTCGTTGGACGGTTGATATATAGGAGTGTTCACATTATGGTCTGTTTGACTTATTGGTACAGGTTGTATTCCAAAGGAAGTGGTTGGGTTGCCCAGACGTGAGGATTCAACTATTATTTCATCTAGTTCATCCCAAAATGATCTGGTTTCCTTTGTATGAATTTCTACACGGGAAAGTGCGTCCGCGTTCGTATTTAATTTCCCCTTCTTATGAATTATTGAAAATTGGTATTCTTCGACCTTGAATCTTTATGTCATCAATTTTGAATGTGGATCTTTTAATGAAAATAATCACTGAAGTGGTTTGTGATCAGTGATAATATTAAATTTCCGTCCGTACAGGTATGGTCTGAAGTATTTTGTTGCCCATACGATGGCTAACAATTCCTTTTCGATTACTGAATATTTCTGTTGAGGGTTCGTGAGGCGAAGGCCACCGGTAGATCTTTACCTATAGGGCCTTGTGAAAGGACCGCTCCCAAAGCTATATTTGAGGCGTCTATTGTCAGGTTAAACGTTCTTGTAAAGTCAGGGTACTGAAGTATTGGTTCGTTTATTAAAAGTTTTTTGCAGGTTTCGAAACAAGTCAAAAATTCGTCATTGGGCTCAATCTTGGCACCCTTTTTCAAACATTTGGTGAATGGTTTTGTAACTTTCGCAAAATTCGGAATAAAACATTGGTAGTAACCTAACAGTCCAAGGAAAGCTTTTATTTGTTTTGCCGTTTTGGGTAATGGAAACTTTTTGACGGCATTTATTTTGTCAGGATTGGGTTTGACAACTTCGGGAGTAATTATGTGTCCCAAATAGGCCCCCTCTTTTCTCAAAAATTCAGACTTATCGAGTTGAATCTTAAAATTCGATTCTCTTAGTCTCTGGAATACGCATCGAAGTCTTTCCATGTGCTTCTGGAGTGAAGTTGAGAAAACGATGATGTCATCTAGGTAGGCAAGACATTTTTAGTTTTGTATGCCTCTTAGTATGTTACCTATCACCCTTTCGAACATGCCTGGTGTGATCTTCAGCCCAAATGGTATCCTCGGGAACTCTTAATGTCCGTTTTCTGTATTAAAAGCTATTTTCTACTATCCTTTTCTTCCATCTCTATTTGGTGGAAGCCGCTAGCTAAGTATAATATCGTGAAGTACTAACATTTTCCTAGTTTATCGAGTGAGTCATGAATATTAGGGAGAGGGTATTTATCAGCAATCGTCTTTTCGTTAAGTTTACGATACTCGATGACTACTCTCTATTTCTGTTTGCCAGTAGCGTCAACCTTCTTGGTAACAACCCGTATAGGTGACGACCATGGTGAATTACTAGGTCTAATTATTTTAGAGTCAAGCATTTGTTTAATTTGGGCTTCGACCTCCCTTTTATGAATTGAAGGATATCGATAAGATTTTGTGTACACCGGTACGTCATCAGTCGTACGTATATGATGACGTATTTTGATGGTAAATGTCAAGGACTATTTTCTTGGTAGAAAATGTCCGAAAAGTCTTTACAAATTTCTAGGATTTTGGCTTTTTCTTCCGATCACATATAGTCAGTGGGCATACTTGAAGCCTGGCTATGAATCAAATTATCTAAGAAGAATTCGTTCAGGCCAGTCTCAACTCCCTACACAGTAGGTTGATGGACTGACACCTATCAGAAAACAACTACTCCCCTGGCTAATACCATGAAGGGCGTTGGATTATATCCAACAGGTGTCAGTGCAGGATTCTTCACAGAAGTTATTCCTGCATATGCAGGAAATCTTATATGTTACCTCGTTCACAGGCAGATGGAGCGACGACAAACTTGTTGTTTGTTGTATGCTTCAGCTTAGTTCGAGGAATGATACTCTGACGAAATTCGATTTTCAATTATCGGAAATCATCGACTTTATGTTGATGATATACACTACCTTGCACTGACGAGTGGCCAAACAGCCCGAAACAGGTCTGCAAGTGTGTTCCAATAATTGAAAATCTATTGCGGCAGTTGTATCGCCAACAGCATATGCAGGAATAACTTCTGTGAATAATCCTGCACTGACACCTGTCAGATATAATCCAACGCCCTTCGTGGTATCAGCAGGGGAGTAGTTGTTTTCTGATAGGTGTCAGTCCATTAACCTACTGTGTAGGGAGTTGAGACTGGCCTGAACGAATTGTTCTTAGATAATTTGATTTATAGCCAGTCTTCAAATATGCCCACTGACTATATGTGAAAGTTTTCTTTCCTTATGCGAGGAATTGGGCAAATTTCGGATATGCAGTTGGTTACCTCGTTCACAGGCAGATGGGGCGACGACAAACCTGTTGTTTGTTGTATGCTTCAGCTCAGTTCGAGGAATGATACTCTGACGGAATTCGATTTTCAATTATCGGAAATCATCGACTTTATGTTGATGATATACACTACCTTGCACTGACGAGTGGCCAAACAGCCCGAAACCGGTCTGCAAGTGTGTTCCAATAATTGAAAATCTATTGCGGCAGTTGTATCGCTAACAGCATATGCAGGAATAACTTCTGTGAAGAATCCTGCACTGACACCTGTCGGATATAATCCAACGCTCTTCGTGGTATTAGCCAGGGGAGTAGTTGTTTTCTGATAGGTGTCAGTCCATTAACCTACTGTGTAGGGAGTTGAGACTGGCCTGAACGAATTGTTCTTAGATAATTTGATTTATAGCCAGCCTTCAAATATGCCCACTGACTATATGTGAAAGTTTTCTTTCCTTATACGAGGAATTGGGCAAATTTCGGATATACAGTTGGTTACCTCGTTCACAGGCAGATGTCAGTCCATTAACCTACTGTGTAGAGAGTTGAGACTGGCCTGAACGAATTGTTCTTAGATAATTTGGTTTTTCTTCCGAATTAAGGTGGTCTGTTCTAATTTTTGTAAGGTCTAGTGTGTGGTCAGTTGATACATTAATATTATTCAAATCAATGTTTTGCATTTCATTATTATCAGAAGTTTCAATATTTAATGGTTTGGAAAAGTCTAATGTCACTCGACTAGTATTATTGTTTAAAATAGTTGTCAGCGCATATCCCTTGTTTTGCGATAGTGAGACATTGCGGGATTTCGTAGTTATGAATTTTATAATGCGGAATCATTATTTCGCCGTCAGAGATAGATGTTTTTATTTTGATTACTTGTTCGGATCTAGGTGCTATCGTAATCAGATTTGATTCATTACATGTCTTATGAAACAGAATCTTAATTTTCGAGAATGGAGTCAATAAATATCCCTTATCAAAATTCATGCTGGCTTGTAAGATTTACAAGTTATCCAGGCCAATAAGACCATCAAAAATATTGTGAAATTTGAAAAGAAAGAATTTTAATTTCATTGGTTTTAGCAAATTGAATATTTTAGATGCTGGAATGCTTGTACTGTATTTATGTGAAGATTTCTGAAATACTGAAGACACAATAAATGGGTCATTTCTTATCAAGTTTGGGAAACATTTGAAAGCAATTTCGGGATCAATAAATGACTTTGTGGAACGAGAGTCGATCAAAATTTTAATATTGTATTCTGGAAAAACAATATATGAAAATTCACTAGAGTTTGAAGAGAATGAAATTATTTGAGGGTTTTTTAATTTTTCCGAGGCCCCTAATGAAAATTTATATTTTCATTTTCTGTTCGTTATGCATTATTGATCATTTGAATTCGAAATTCAGGGTTAATTTCTTGAAATTCGTCATATTCATTATATTGGTCACTGCCAATATATTGATCATTATCAATATATTGATTATGTTGATCAGTATCAACTTGTTGGTCAAGCTCATTTGTTTCAGTATTGAAGTAGTTAACATCTGTGAGTAAGTGAACACGTGCATTGCCAGAGTCCCGATAGAAACTAATGTTTGATTAGTTTTTTACTGTTGAAAAGTTTCTAATTTCACATCAAAACATCAGTGAAAGTACAGCGAATAACTTAGTGAAGATGAAAATCAGTTTTCAAGCCTGAGTTAGTAATAATTTAATGATATCTTCAATCGATTCAATTGGGCCTAAACCATAAGGTGGTTGAAATTAGCCACATCTGGCAAGACAAGCAAATGAATGTTTATGTGCGGTCGCCTCAACCCGTAATTATCAAGCCGCATTCAGACATTCGACACTAAATATTCAGACAAAGTCTGCTTTATTTCAGTGGTTTTAGCCAAAATTCCCGATCAAATACACGAGGAACGCGTGCTTAATGTGTTTGTGTTCATCAAAAAAATAATAATTCAAGATATGAGTATCCCCAATGAAACAATTTACGAATTATTAACTGAAATAAAGCAACAAAACGAAAATATAGTTAGACAGAATAATACAATCAAAAAAGACATTGATATTTTGAATCATAAACTAACTACCTTACATACTGAACTAGCTCAATCGAAAAAAATAAATGAGGAGTTATTAAAAGAGAATGGCCGGATGGAGAAGAGAATCAACAGTCTAGAAAAACATTCTGAGAAATATAACCTATTCATAACTGGGTTAGCAGGCGAAGAAAAAAATACCAAAGAAGATATCTATACCCTATTGAGAAACAAACTCGGAATCGAATATTCTGAAAGTGACATCGGAGATACATATAGGGTTGGCAGAGCTAATACAAATACAACTAGACCTGTAATAATTGAAGTGTCCACATATAATTTGAAAACTGAAATACTCCAACTTGCCAGGACCAAACTGAAAAATACAGGGATCTTCATTGCCCCTGACTACACACAAGAAGAGTACCAGAAAAGGAAATTCGATACGGACAACTCAAACTAGCCAGAGAAAAAGGATCTTCGGCAACTATAGTGAACGGTGTCTTGATAGTGAATGGTGAAAAATATACATATGAAGATTTGACGAAGTCACCTGAAGAAGAAGAGGATATAGGACATGAACAAAAGAATTCTATAAGTGTACCATCTATTCCTACACCTCAAAAAACAGATCTAGTACTACTCACCCCAACTGCAAAGTACAAGGAGAAAAAAATGAGAAAAGAGGTAAAGAGAGAGAAGAACTACTGATGAAGAAGACAAGTCACATCTTATAACATGCTCAAAGGAAAGTAATAATTCAGCAAAATAATACCCATACTTTACTCTTTTTTCAAACGTATGCATGTATTAGAAATTATTGTAACAATATAATCAACAGTTTCGCTATATTACATAACAACATTAGAAGCATTGATAAAAACCTCCATGAGTTCAAAATATTTTCACAAAATGTAAACACTGACTTTGACTGTCGTTTATTAACAAAAACAAGATAAATCTTAAACACACATTTTTGCAATATACCAGGTTATAATACGATTTACAATGAAGGTAATTATAATCAAAATGATGGGACAATAATTTATATAAAAGACAATTATGTATTCGATTTTGATATTATTGATATAGGGCACATAAAATTTTTAAAAACAATTATTAAATTTGGAAAAAAATCTATATTCGTGACATCATGCTATTCGTATTCTTCAGAAATACTTTGAAAATAATCAAACCGAAACAGAAAGTTACTATATATTCATCGTCAATATATGAATATAAATTTTCTCAGAAATGATGAAAATAAATTTGAACATTTGAATACTCTAAATGAATATGGATATATTTCCACTATCAATGAGCCAACAAGAGTAAATTCATGTCTCGACCATATTTTTATTAAATCAAAATTAAATACAACACAAACAATTATACCCCTCATAGTGAAAACAAATATAACAGACCACTCAACGACAATACTACAAATAGTTACAAAAAGCACACATAACAATGAATCTAACAGCAAATATATTCCATACATAAATTATAAAAAATTATACAAAAAGTTAAAAGACACAAATTGGGAAAACGTATACCTGATCCAAGATCCAAATATAGCACTGAATAACTTCATCACTACAATTTTGAGCATTTCAAATAGTTGTACCAATCTGACAAAGAGATTTAGAAAAAAATATCAAAATTGCACTATTGTTAACAAACTCTTCACTGAAAATGATTAACGAAAAAAATTGTTTATTCAAAACTAGTCTCAAATACCCTGACAGCATTCTATTAAAAAACCGTTACAAAAGTTCGAGAAACAAAGTCACCAATTTGATAAAAACCACCAAGCAAAATTTATATAAGAACAAAATAGAATACAAAAAACAAGATACCAAACAACTATGGAATATTGTGAAAGAAATCACCGGCACTAAACCTAATCAACCACAATTGGACTAATAAAAAATGATCAGGGAGTACTTCTAACAAACAACAGAGGCATAGCCGATGAATTCAACGATAATTTCGTAGATATTGGAAAGAAATTGGCAAATGAATTAGTCAAAAATAATAACCTCGTTTTTCATCCAAACATTTTACCAAACTCTTTTGTCTCAAGCCTAACTGATAAAAATGAAGTAAACGCTTCAATCTACGATTGGAAAAGACGAAATTAAAGCAGAACTGCTAAAATCAATATCACATCATATACTATATCCTTTAGTTTTCATTATTAATGAATGTATATTACTTGGTGTGTGGCCCGACTCATTCGAAACTGCAGTAGTGACTCCTATCCATAAAAAAGGAGATAAAACTGAAATCACAAATTATAGACCAATCTCGCTTATCACCCATCTATAAAAATTTTTCGATAAATTGCTAAAGGAAAGAATAAACTCATTTATAACCAAATACGAATTGATTTCAGATAGACAATTGGGCTTCAAAGAAAAAACCTCAACCGAAGACGCGAATTTCGAACTGACATAATTGATACATAAATCCTTGAAGGAAGGAAAACCTTCTTTATGTCCATTTATAAACCTAACGAAGGCTTTCGATACTGTCGAGCATCAACTACTCCTACAAACTTTAGAAAATAATGGTATCAGAGGAAACTGCCAAACGCTTTTTGAAAGCTATCTTTGAAATAGAATGCAAGTTGTGCGAATTGCAGATACAATTAGCAATCAAAAACAAATAGAATGTAGAGTCCCACAAGGTACGGTACTGGGTCCTCTGCTTTTCAATTTATATCTAAATGAATTATTCAATTTGGACAGCGTTGGGAAAATAATTGGATACGCAGACGATACTGCGATATTCTATGAGGCAGATACTTGGCTTGATTTGAAAAAGAACGTAGAAACAGATTTCCACTTGCTCAAAAAATGGTTTGACCAAAGGCTCCTGACAGTGAATCTAGAAAAAAGTAATTTTCTTCCTTTTAGCTGTAATCTATCCAATGACTGTCCATTTAAAATTCTTGAACTCGGCGAACAAGGAAGAACAATAAAAATATATTCCCGTCTACATAGATAGAAACTTAAAGTGGGACTCTCATATAAAATATACAATAAAAAAACTGCAAACAATGCTTCGCAACTTCCGTTCCTTGAAAAATTACTCACCTCACAAAGAACTTAATCAATTATATAGTTTCCTAGTAGAGAGCCATTTGAGATATGGGCATGGGGATCAGCTCTGCGTGTACACCTCAATCCGTTAGAGGTATTACAAAGGAGATTCATGAAGTTGATCATGTCTAGAAATTCACGTTTCTCGTCAGATCTCCTGTATAAAGAGGGTGAAGTTATGGATATGAGACAATTATATTACTTTTGTACAAACGTGAAGTATCATTTCAGCAAAAATTAGGCATCATCACGAAACCACGACTATAACACACGACATCGCGACCAACTAACTGTTAAAGTCAATTTCACAAAGAGCATATTCTTTCATGGCAACTGAATTATATAACACCGTACCTCACAAATAAAAAATTCTTATTCCAAACCAATATTTAAAAGACAAATAAGAAAACACATTCTCGAAAAAGATAGTCACTTTTAAAAAATCTGTTAGAGTGAAATAAGTTAGTCTTAGTCAAATTTATCCCAAAGTTGTATCATACTTTATTGTAAGTAGCATTATTTTATCCATATTGCCTAAGATTTTATCTATTTGTACATTAATATTTTATTCTTATAGAACGTGTTAATTTGTCTAAGGTTTTATCTATTTTTCTTACTTTTTGTTTGTCTAGTATTTAATCGGCCTATTTTACCTCAAGCCGAAATATAATTTGCTCAACTATAACACCAAATTCACAAAATGTAATAAAATGTTTTGTAGTTTCTACTCCATGAAGGCCATACATATTTTTATACAAATATTTATGTACTTACATATTCTTTATAACTTCTTGCGAAACAAGAGCTCTGCTCTTATCGCCAAACTACTTTGTTCACATATTTTCTTTTAATTGTACTCTAATCTGTATACGTTGTGAATAAAGTTATTATTATTATTATTATTGAATAATTCATCGCTTACAAAATTTCTTGGTCCGCGATTTTGAAAATATGACTGTTGTGAGTATTAGGATTTCTTGATGATATATTCACTGAATTAGGTTGAGTTCGTGAATTTCTAGTAGACGTACTCATTGGGGTAGGTCTTGGTTGCGATTCATTTTTTGGTTCCAATGCATTAAATTTTTTTGGTTTGAATACTTGTGCATTTGTAAAATATTGTTGTGGTTGACTTCTAGGTCTTGTATTTGAACTGGTTGTGATGGAAAGTTCATTTGTTTACGAAAAAAGTTATTGGGAGTGTTCGAGTTGAAGTTATTATTATATCTTTGAATAGGTTGTTGAGGAATATTGGTAGGTCTTTGAGGTTGATGCATTCTTTGAGTTGGGTTAGATTTTGTACTGTTTTTATCAGAAAAAGTTTGAAAGTAATGTACATTTTCTTCTTGTATGACATACTGTAATGCTTCGTTGAGTGAATTAGGCTTCATGCATCTAATTGTAGTACCTAAAGGTTTTTTGAGACCTGATAAAAACGTTTTGAGAGCTAAATTTTGCTATAAACTTCTTTTAAGTTCTTTAGCGGCATCTGTAGTTTCATGAACATTAACAAAACTACAAAGCGAATTCAAGATATTGAGGCATCTATCGTAAAAACTTTGAGCATTTTCTCATAATTACAAAATCTCTATTGAGGCAAACTTCATCTCGTTGATCAGAAAAATTTCTAGTAAGAATATCTTTCGAATCTTTCCATTCTTTCGCACCTTGAATGTTAACTAACGTTTTGGCATTGCCCTTCAATTTGGAAATAATGGAATTTACCAAAAAAATATTTTGGAAGTTATTGGGGTTTACATTGTCGTAAAAGTGTGAGTTAAAATTGATTCACTAACTAAAAGGAATGTTGTGAGGTCATTAGAGTTATCATCAAATTCAGGAATGCTCTGAATTGATTCCTTATCAATGATTGATTATGAGGTGAATTTATAGAATTCGTTGTATGTGTATGGGGGGTTTGGCTAGAACTAGAAGTTAAAAGAAATTGTGAGTCAGTTGAAGGATTATTCAAATTCAAATTTTCAAGCTTGTTGATTAAATCTTCAAAAGACATGTACAATGGTACTTACAAAAGTATGAAAGCGACTGTGAGCATGTTTCGTACTCATCCTTCTGTAAGGTCGATGACTGGTTGAGAGATTTTGTCTTTTCCAGGCCGTTGCTCCTTGCAAATTTGGGCTAAGTTGGTCCCAAATTTCAATGATACGCTCCTTGACAGGCTGTGTGCGGGTCTGTGATAGACTGGGTGTTCTGGTAGTTGAAAAGCCACTCCAAAACAGAAAGTCAAAAAGCGATGCACCAAGTTGATATCAGTTCGAAAATCAGTTAATCGTAGGAACGAAAATTGCACGAACGATTCGGAACAATTATGATAATCCTACCACGACTGCGCCAAATATATTAACGTACACGCAAATTCACTTTTAAAAAAATATATTTTAATTACAAACTGTGAAAATTACAGACATGTTTTACTGTGTAAAATCTAGCAACTGACTAATTTATAAATGGAGTTGAGTCTTTAGGTCAATTCAGCAACATCAGCATAAAATGGCGTCAGCGATGCTGGATAAGCTCTTCTCCCTTAAGGTGGTACGATTTAATTAGCGTTCAAACGTTGAATTCGTCTTGGGGTTGAAATGTTCGTCAAACTTTTTCAGAAGACTGTCCACAGTTTCATTGTCTTCTCCCTTGGTCTTGGATGTATTATATATTCTGATTCCTTCGTCTCCAATCAACGTTAAAAGTTGTGCACATTTTGCACTTTCGTCCTCTTTACTTATTTTTGTTGCCTTTAAGTACATATCGAACTTTTGTTTCCAGAATTTCAATTTTTCTGACAATTTTCCTGTCATGCACATTGGTGCATGAAAATCCTTAATCATCGGCTATATTTTTAACTTTTTCTCATTCAATTATCAAGCACTTTCTAATAATCACTTTCTGTGTAGTATTTTCCACAAACTAGAGAAAAATTATTGATCTCTTGTTAAATTTTTTTCTTTTAGGGAACCACAACATTGTGGCCACGTTGACTGCACTTCGCGGTTGACCCAACCACATTTTTGTGGTCGACTTGCGGTCATATAAACCGCACTTGCAGTTGAGGCAACTGACATCTTGTGAACGCCGTGAGACCAATATGTACGCGGTTGGTTACGACTGCAAGTTTGTTGTTAGTGTACGGGCGGATGCCGCGATGACATCTCGGCGGAGATCAGCAGCAAGTGACTGCAGAAGCCCGTTTTGACTTCTTTGAACGCCCGTGTACGTGTAGTACAGTATTTCTTAGAGGCGGCTTGAGTTCACTGGAACGCGACTGCAATAATTATGTGGTCGATCCGACCGCAAAATGTGGCTCGTGTACGGGCGCTCTTAGTTTAACGAGGTCGTTTTTTGGCTTAAGCTTGTCGCTCACTTGTCCGGCACAGCAAGGCGCTGTCCGTCGCCTGATGGCGACGGGTAGTAGCATCGCCCACTTGTCCAGCTACATCCAGCATACTGAAGGTGTTGTTTGTTCGATTTCAAGGGAATTCCACCTGACATCAAGCGGTGACGGAAACATGTATATCACTAGCAGTTCTGACGAAGAAGTCGTCATTATAGTGGCCGCATTATTGAATGTAGAAGAAAATAGTCACAAAAAAGAATGTGTGGGTCCATTCCATTCAAAAGAGGGCAAATATGGAAGAGTTTCTTCATCTTTTCAACGATCTGAAAAAAGACGAGGAGAAATTTTTCCAGTATTTCCACCAACTCAATTTTTTCTCGTTCATTTTCATAGGTACTGACACTGTGCTGTCAACTGATGGAATACTAAAACAGAGAGACAGAAAGGCACTTTTGGACAAGTTGATGCTGACAAGCTCTGGCCCGCGACGCGCTCACTTGGCCAGTCCGTCACAGCACATTCCGTTAGAAGTGAGTGACAAGCTTATTTATTCACACAGTTTTTTGTTGGCTTGGTTGTATTCTTAGTTTTTTGGGCACACTGCTTTTTCAATGAAATCAACTGTTTTTACTGGTCCTACCAATTGTTTATTTGTAATAGATTTCGTATTATTTTCGTAGTTTTGTAAATTTTCTTTTAGAAAACTCATTTTCTCATTTAATAATGTAATTAGGGTTTCCTTGTTCTAAATAACAGTTCACTCGTCGGATATAATTTGCTCCAGCAGAGAAAAATCTTATGAACTAATCATTTGTCATCTTCGAAAATATTTTTCTCTGATGGTCTCCTCACAGCAAGTTTTGGATCTGATTGCACAAGCTTTGTGGTATACTGAGTCACATTTTAAACACATAAGACCACGTATAGTATTTTTCTTGCAGTATTTGCATAAAATCTTTGGCTCAGCCGCTCTCAGTCGCGGCTATCTTGATTCTGTTACTAAAATATTTGAATGGTATATAAACTTATGAGATCACTTTTATAATGAGAAACCAAAACTTAAATATTCTCATCATTTTAAATTGTAAATAAATTGATTATTCTAATTGGGTCAACAAATATTGCATGACACGTAAAGTGTTAACATTAGCTTAAGAACACAGTTACAATTGTGTGAACTCAAAAAAATTATAAGTCCTAATAGAATTGAGTAGATGAACAAGGCGGATTCTAGCCCACTTCAAGGTCGAGCGTCGCTGGTAAGTATTTCAGAGAGAAACTTTAGTGAGTGGAAGAGAGAAACGTGTGACGTCATCGACGCAGGATGGAACGAGTATCGTAGCGATTCAAGCATGGAACTCGGTCTCCTTGGGACTCTGCCTCACCCCTCGACCCCCAGTCACGTGATTTTGATTAAAAAAAGTTTATAGTTATGAGATTCGAACCTGGATCGTCCGAGCGGTAGACATCGTCCTTAGCCTCTACACCAATGTATGATATTGAAAGTAACTGCGAATGTTGGGTATTTATAGCGTTAGTTTTGTCGGTACCGAAATTAACTCATTCATTATACTTGACAGCATTTTTTTTTATTTCCGTAGACTGTAATCATCATTATCATGTTGAAGATAGGAAAATATACTTAGATTTGGGAAATAATTAATATTCCATGTAAAGATGTGTATGTGTGTGTTAGAGCGAGAGACGCGTGTAACGTAATTGGGGAATTGAAACGCTTTAAAGTGATTGTCAAAATGATGAATAATAAACATACAGGCTCGGGTTTGGAGCGACGAAGCTCCAGGGTAGAGTGGCAAACTGTTAACAATGTTTTCAATCGTTGAGTAACAATGGGGGTAATCATCAATTTACCTCATAAAGATCCCAAAAAGTTTCTAGGCGATGCTTGTTCATTATTCAAACGTGAGATTTCCAAAATTTTAAAACAAATGTCATGTCTCAAAGTCAAATTTACATTTTCAGGAGATTTTATTAAGAAATCGAATGATGGGGATATTGTTGATCGCAAATATTTCAGTACACCAAATAAAGTTATCGATTCAGGTACGGACTTGGCTGCTTGGTACAATGAAAACGCTGTGGATGTTATATTGAATAAATTAGGCGAATTCGAAGAACAACAGTCGTGGTGGGCTTTGAGTAAAATTATTTTGTTGGAAGTAGCAATTAATAAATATGTGATTGGTAACGGTTCTTCTTCCATTCCATTGCCACAAGAAATCGCAATGAAGAAGACATGCATTAATGTACAAAACGATGACGAAATGTGCTTCTTTTGGAGTATCATTAGCGCCTTGTATCCTGTAGCAAAACATCCACAAAGAGTGTCAAAATATCCACACTATTCTTCAGTTTTGGATACTACAGGGCTGAATTCTCCAATGGACTTACATCAAATTTCCAAATTTGAAAAACTCAATGATATTTCTGTAAATGATTACACTTTGAAATTGAATCAAGTAAAGGAAAAATCATTTTATGTAGTAGTACCTGCCAGACTCACGACAACAAAACGAGATAGACATGTTGATTTGTTATTAATTCAAGACAAATATTTTCCAAAATTGAACGATTATGAGGCTCCACACATTAATGACGATGACGAGACTGAAATTAAATTCCATTATTGTTGGATCAAAGACATGTCCCGATTATCAAGTAACCAATTGAACAAAAAGAAAGACAAAAATTTTTTTTGTGATAGATGCCTCAATTATTTTTCAAGTCAGCAAAAATTAAATGATCATACTGTTTTGTGCGAAAAAGTGAATGACTGTAAAATTTCCTTTCCTACATACGATAATGTGAAATTTTGAAATTATGTTCATAAACAAAAATGCCCGTTTATAATTTTTGCTGACTTTGAGTCACTGTTGGAAAAATGTACCGAAAGCATATCTAACAAAACTACAAAATACCAAAAGTATATACCTTTCAGTGCAGGCTACTAATTCAAGTATTCCTATGACGACAGTCTTTCTCATTTCAAAAGCTATCGAGGTGAAGACTGTATGAAATGGTTTGCCGATGAGTTGTATGATATTGCAAAATTTGTTGAATCCAAAATTAGGAATATTGTGCCGATGACAGTGCCTTTGAATAATACCGGTGCTGCAACGACTTGTCATATTTGCGAAAAACCGTTCGCCCCTAAAGATGTCATTGTGTACGATTACGATCACTGTACGGGGGCGTTCCGCGGTTTAGCGCACCAAGCCTCCTGTAATGTCAACTTTCGAAAATTATACGTGGTACACATTACTTTTCATAATCTTTCAGGATACGACAGTCACTTCATTATCAGAGATATCGCAAAAAAAGGCTGTGTGAGAAAACTTCCCTCAAATAAAGAAAAATACATTTCCTTTACACAGAAGGATGCTGAAACTAAAATTAAATTTCGATTTATAGATTCTTTTCGATTCATGGGAACATCATTGGATGAATTGGTATCCACATTGGATCAAAATGATTTGGAAATTTCAAAGAAAGAATTTAGTCATTTAGATGATGAGAAATTTGCTCTTCTCACCAGGAAGGGGGTATTTCCATATGAGTATATAGATAGCATGGAGAAATTGAACATCACCGAATTAGCATCACGAGAAGAATTCTATAATAGATTAAATGATGAATACATAACAGAAGAGAAATATGCTCACGCACAAAATGTTTGGGAATCATTCGAAATTACAAATTTGGGATCGTATGCGAACCTTTATTTGAAAACAGATATTTTATTACTGGCAGACGTTTTTGAAAATTTTCGTCAAAAAAAGCATGGCAACTTATGGGTTGGACCCCGCATGGTATTATACTATGCCTGGGTACACGTGGGATGCCATGTTGAAGTATACGAAGTGTAAATTACAAATTTTAAAAGACATTGACATTATTATGTTTGTAGATATGGGGATAGGGGGCGGAATATCGGTTTGTTCGAATAGATATTCTGAAGCAAATAATAAATATATGGAAGCATACAATTCCGAAACACCTTCAAAATATCTTTTATATTTAGACGTCGAAAATTTATATGGGTGGGCAATGTTGGAATTTTCACCTTACGATGGTTTTCAGTGAGTGAAAATTTTGATAAAGATGTAACTGAAATTCCTGACAATGCTTCAGAAGGCTACATATTGGAAGTTGATTTGGAATACCCTGAGAGATTACATGATTCACATAAAGATTTTCCATTTTGTCCAGAGCTTCAAGCACCACCAAATTCCAAACAAAAAAATTGATGGGTACCCTGTATAATAAAGACAAATATATTTTGCATTATCGCAACTTGAAACAAGCATTAAAAAATTGTTTGATTCTAACCAAAATTCATCGGATTGTGAAATTCAAACAATCTGCATGACTGCGTCCCTACATCGAGTTGAATACTCGTCTAAGGGCTGCAGCCAACAGTTCTTTTGGCAAAAATCTATATAAACTAATGGTAAATGCCATTTTTGGGAAAACGATGGAAAACATTCGGTTACACAGGGTGGTCAGACTTGTGAATTCCTGGAACGGTCGTTATGGCGCCAAAAATTTAATTGCGAGCCCCCGATTTCAGAGTGGAACCGTTTTCGATACAGACTTGGTGGCTATTGAATTGAAAAAGACTGAACTTGTTTTCAATAAACCTCTGTACATCGGAATGGCAATTTTAGATATTTCAAAAACATGCATGTTTGATTTCCATTACGATTTCATGGTCCCCACTCTAGGTATAGACAATTGCAAGTTGATGTATACAGATACAGATAGCTTCATCTACGAGATAACGTGTGAAGATGTCGTTTCAGAACTCATTAAGAAACACCTATCAAAATTTGATACTTCCGATTATTCGCCCGATAATAAGTTTCAAATTCCACTTGTGAATAAAAAAATTCCTGGGCTAATGAAAGATGAAGGAAATAGTAAAATCATCACCCACTTCGCAGGGTTACGTTCCAAAATGTACACCTACAAAGTGCAGGGTGGAAAAGTTATCAAAAAATCAAAGGGAATTCGATATAATGTGGTCAAAAATAAAATTAATTTCAAAGATTATATCGATTATCTCAGTAATATTTAAAAAAAAAATGTGAGCAGTTTACTATTCGATCATACGCTCACAACGTTTTCAGTATCAAGCAGGTGAAAATAGGCTCGAGTCCACAAGACGATAAACGAAAATTGATCCCCAAATCACCCGACACTTTACCTGCAGCTTGAAATGACATTATCATTTGGATTTTATTTCTATTGATGTGATTCATTGATAAATTTTGTCCTTGTTTGAATATAACTGATGTGTTACTCTGAGAATTTTCAACAGCGGTAGGAGACCACAAACTTTTCAAGAATTGACTGCAAACAGAAACATGTTTGAGTATTTCAGTTTTTGTATACTATTTATTATTGTACATGTACACGATGATATAATTTGAATGAAATATATTGAATGTTTGTATACTTATTTATTGTTGTACACACAAGTTGATAAAATTTGAATAAAATATATTTCGAAATGTTGGTGTTTTATTCCAATAAATAACTTTTCAAAGCTGTTTTTTTCACCTTATACATTAAATGAAACAAATGTTACAACATTTTCTCATTCATTACATGAATCATACACTATTTTTTGTTTATAATAAAATAAATATTCACGTGAAGCATTAGCATACAGACTATCTAAAGCTGAGGCTTGACAAAAACCTTCTATGATTTCTTCCAAAGTTAAATTAGTTTTATTTTCACGTAACCATGATTTTATTACATTGAAAACACCCCGATAATAATCACAAAAGTTCAAAGCATCCATCATAGCGATACGGTCCAGCTCCATGTTCGTGGTGTCCTTGGAAATGGAAAACTGTTTGGTATTACTCTCGATGTACTGTGTGACGTGAATGTAATCCCCGCAACGTGTTGCAATTGGATCATATTCGTCTACATATCCACCGATTTGTGATTCAAAGAAATGTTCCTTCATTTGTTGCAGGATGTCAATGAGGGTCGCCCATTCATAACTTGTTAAATTGATGGAACGAATGGAGAACTGCTGCTTCAAAATTATGCATGGGCTGAAGTCTCTGCATGGACTTAGGCCACATCGAATTTCATAGGATGACATGGGGAATGCCATCAACAGCAATTGATGTTCGTTTCGAGCAGCCATTTCGTATTGCTCCAACGCTCTGTCTATTGCATTTAGAGTTCCATTGTAATCTTCACCTACACTGTCGAATATTACTTCAACTTTACTACCGTAACCACTATCGAGAGACATTTTCAAACTGAATATCCATCTGTATTTGCATGCGCTCTTATAGCTTCAGATCAAGTGGTCCATTTCAGATATTGTGCGTTTGTTGAACACACAAATATTTCCTCACAAAAGGCCCTCCCAATAAATTGTCCATAAGATTCCATACAAAATCGACATTTTCGATCCAACTGTTGTGTTTGTTATCCAAATCCAGCCATTTTACGTACATTTTTTTATCTTTCTTCCTCAAGACTTTTTCCACGAGATATATATCTGGATTTGCAGTTTTTTGTAATTCTTCTCCATAAAAAGCACCCCTAACAGGTGCACCCTGCATATCTTCTAGCATGAAGGTGGCGGGGTTAGTAATATTGACTTTGATAATTTTGAATAATTCCGTAGTCCAATTGGGCGTATAGCCTTTTTCAAAAACGTGTTTCGCCTTACTGATTCGTACAACATCACCGACTTTGAACTTTCTCGGTCCAGCTATTTTCAGATGGGTATATGTTGATTTGAGAAATTTTTTTTCGTTAGTTTTGGTGATTTTCGATGGTTTTATGCCCGTCTTCGAGTGTCGCGTATCATTGTATGATTTTATGATTTCAGGCAAGACATTCAACCATTTGTAGGTGCCATTCAGACTGAAATATTTGAAAAGTCTTTCTTTCAACGTTCTAATGGTACGTTCAGCCATAGAAGCCTTAGTGATGATGTACGTATTGTAGTGATTTATTCCATGTTTTTTCATCAAAGTTTGAAAGTTATTGTTGTAAAATTCTTCACCTTGATCGGTTTGTAAATGTTTTGGACAACGTTTCGTATGTGTCAAGACATCTACAAACGTTTTCGTAATTTCCTCTCCCGTTTTTTATTTCAGTGGTCGAGTCCACACAATTTTCGAAAAACAATCTATGACGACTAGAATCAGTTTGAAATTTCGATTTTGGTGAGCGAACGATCTCATCTCAGCCAAGTTCATCTGCCATAAGTCATCTATTCCTTTGATAACTGTACGGCGTCGAGGATAATTTTTTCTAATTGGTTTATGTAGTTCGTTGACAAGTTGAATCTTTTGGAAGTCATGACGACTGATGGTGAAGATGTGTGAACCTCGCTCTTTTATTATTGTTATGCTTGAACATCATTCTGTATCTTTTTGATTTCCTTGATAGTAGATTGTACTTTCGAAGTTATTTCGGTAATTGGTTTGGAGATGTCACCTTGAAATTAGGTTAGTTTTTCATTTACTTGGATCATTTCTTTTTCGTGTTCCTTAGATAGTTGATATGTAAATGAAGCAAGTTCATTATCGGTTCCATCCACATACTTTTTATCAGCAACATCGTAATCAGTGGTAGGGCTCTTTATATGACACAATTTCACATCACCACAGTGAATATTACCATCTGAGGTATAGTGCAACAAACATCCTCCAGAGGGCGTTGGCAATTTTCGCTTCCTGTTGCTGTCGCTGCGTCCAAACTTATCGATAACCATTTTGAAAATGTATGTATTGAAGAACGTAGTGTATCTTATAGAATTATTTTTGCCTCTTTGAGTTAATTCAAAATGGCAATGATTTCATTGTTGTGTGAAGTATTTCCTGCATCTCGAGAGGCTAGCAATAATTTGAGACGTTCGCATTCGTTGGGATCATCCCAATAAATGTATTCAATGGGTTTCGTATTGAATGTCATTGCAAGAGGTGACGTTTTGGGTAGACATGATGTCATCGCAGTAGTAGTAGTAAGATGTGTTTTAGGTTGAAAAAACGCAGTACCAGTTTTTAGGCATGTCGAGAAATAACAGTTCATATATACCGGGTGTTCCTTTCCAGTGATACCCAGCCAATTTGATGTATCCGCTATGCTTGTCAAAATGGATTTCCATTCGGCCTAGGAACCATTTTGGGAATACCCCATCATATATGGGACCGTATACTTTGTCGATTTCCTTGTCATTTCCCCAATGTTTTTTGATATACAGTTGAGACATTATCGGATATTGATCGATATATTCTTCTAAATCTTGTTCATTTATGCCTGACGCAACGTTGTCGTCTTGTTCGTCTTCTGCATACCCACTAAAGACGTTTTCATCATCATCTGTACCTGCAACATGTACGAGAGATTGGAATAGAGTCATTTCAGGCTCTTCCACTGTATCTTGTTTGACTTCGGTTTTTGCCTCAGTTTTCAATGGGGTGGTAGCTGATTATGTTGTTGTTTTATTTGCTATTTTCCTCAATGGAATAGACAGAGGTTTGAAAAATCTTTGCAATGACTCATCTTCTTCGAATTTGCCCAATTTCATAGCCAAATATTTTTTTCGAATGATGCGTGCAATTTCGTTGATTTTATTCTTTCGAATAACATCAACTTCTCTGCTCAACGGTTTCATGATGGTGAATGATACTACATCACACACTGTGTATACTTATATATTTGTCGAATCCTTGACGATAACGTCCTCCATTCTTATAGAAATCTTTCATTATTACAACGGATCCATATTGATGTTGCCAACATTCGGCACACATTCTCTTGAATTCATCGAAAGACATGTCGGGAGAGACGTGTTCATCGAATACATGTTTCAAATTAATTTCATTCTGTTTGAAAAGTACAATCATATTGCAATTGTCTCGTATCAATTGTTTGGCGATTTTTGAATATGTCTGACAAAGATAGGCAGCGTCAATGTTTTCATGCCTACATACAGAATAATATTTTCTGTTGGCCATCGCATGCGACATCATCGAAAATGAATATGGAATTTGATTTGGCCTCGTGAGGGCTTATGATATCCTCATTTTCCCTGAACGAATAATATTCCAACCCCTTGACTTTACTGAAAATTTCTTGAACCACTTGATATTTAGGTTGATACAATGATTTTGAATATACGTAGATATTTTCAAATTTGGCGCCATTCGAGTGGAATAGCAATGTTGAGATAGCGTTTGTCATTTCCACAACCACTCGGCCCACAAATTATTGCACGAAACGAATTGGGTAATAATATACCATGCTTCCCAACTACTCTACTATTATTGGCTCCATTCAAAAAGTCTGAATTTTCAATAGGTAATGTCTTGTCTTGTGATGCTGGATAATGAGTGCGCTTCGGTTATAAATACAAACATTACAGTCATCACCCAATCATTCTCAATGTTGACTTACTCCGGTGCAGGTGTCGTCAATACACTCATCAATAAGCTTCCGTTCGAATTCCATCTACCTGGTTATCAGTTTTGCGGACCAGGCACCAAATTGAAAAAGAGATTGGAACGCGGTGACACCTGTGTAAATCCTTTGGACGAATATTGAAAAGATAACGATATCACGTACTCTCAAAGCGACTCCTTAGAAGACCGTCATAAAGCAGATCAAGTATTGGAAAATAGAGCTTGGGAACGCGTCGAATCGAAACGAATCGAAAGACGCTAGATTTGGTGAAAAACCTGCAGCTTGGCTCGTAATTACAACAATAAAAGCGAAACGTAAGCTCGGCATGGGGTTGTCCTTTCGACGTAATATGCTTCAAAAAATTACCAAAAATTGAAAGCCACACCCTACCAATATTGAGAAATCTAGTGCTTCGGCTTTGCGAGCTGCTAAAATGACATTGAGTCAAGCTGGAGGACGTAAAAACATACGGATACCTAGAATAATACCATTCGAAGCAAAATCTGGAGGAATCCTTCCCCTCATACCTATATTCGCTGCCCTTTCAGCTTTGGGTTCGTTGGCAGGTGGAGCAGGCGCTTTCGCAAAAACCGTAATAGATGCTAAATATGCCAAAAGGAAACTTGAAGAAGATCAACGTCACAATAAAGCTATGGAATATTTAGGTTCCGGTTTGTACCTACGCAAAACACCTCGAGGATTTGGTCTGTTCCTAAAGAAACAACAGCAACGCAAAGGGCGAGGTCTTTACTTGAAAAAGCAAAAAACTCCTACCGAAGCTACCCCATAGAGCATTATACGATTCAAAAATGTGCCCGTCAACTGAGAATTCCACATTTTCGTGGAGTCTTTATGCGCGACACGTTGCCAACTCGTGGTCCTTGGCTGCGAGAATGTGCTGTATTGAACTTGGATTCTCGATTGAATGCAGGCACTCATTGGGTAGCTTACATTAAAAACGGCAATGCTGTACGAAATTTTGATAGTTTCGGTAATCTCAAACCTACAATGGAATTGGTAAGATATTTCGAAGGGGGTATAACGATAACAAATAACAATGATCAGTATCAAAATTTTGACCAGAGTAATTGCGGACATCTGAGCCTACAGTTTCTGCTCCATAATGTCTGCAAAAATGGTTGGAGATAAATTTTTGCGAGATTTAACCGATGCTGAATTGAAAACTTTATCAATCGACTATTTGATTGAGAATGCTGAACCTTGGGAATTATTGGATGTTTGGCATAGATTACCAAAGGACTACCAACATCGATTTGCTTTGCAGATTCGTTTACCATGTTTCATCCATTACCGACATGAGGTACCACCACCTACATCAGCTGCGTCATCGCTACAAAAAGCAATGTATTATGGTCCTGTGAGTTCATAAATAGAATGTTATTATTGTAGAAATAAATGATTTTTATTCAAAATCTTGTTGTTGCTTCAATCATTATTTAAGATGTCATACTGACATTATATCAGTCATGTCTATGATATTAACGCTAAGGAGTCGTTTTTCGACGCTCTCCATCGATTTCAATTCACCCATTCGATTAGATTCTGATTCTGAATACACTTTGGCTTTGCTCAGTTTTCATTCGTACAACAGTATACCCAACATTGAAGAAGGTACGAAATTCTACTACTATGAAAACGCTGACAAAACTAAACAGGAAAGCATCGATATCCCTGTTGGATCTTACGAAATTGGTGACTTTGGAGAATCGATAAACAAATACATCACGCCTAAAACTTTCAAGGAAAACCCTGAGGATTTTTTTCTATCTATAACCGAATAATAATACGCTGACAAGTGAAAGATTCAGTCTGAAGCACTCGATTGATTTCCGACCTGCAAATAGCTTGGCTCACATACTGGGATTTTCATCTACTCTTCTCAAACCAAAAGAACATTACGAATTCGATCTATCTGTGGATATGATTGAAGTACGCACCATACACATAGATAGCAACATTACGTTTGGAGCCTTCTACAACGACACACCGACTCATACGATATACGAATTTGCTGTTGGTGTTGATCCGGGGTACGCAATTGACGAAACACCCAATCACCCCATTTACCTACCTATTGCACATAGAGACGAAATAAACAATATTACGCTGTGAGTGCTCGACCAACATTCTAGGCTCATTGATTTCCGAAACGAAGAAATAATAATTCGTTTGGAATTGAAGCGGAAATATGGTGCTGACTATCTATAAAAATAATTCACCTCCATACCCCAAGTCAGTCTTCACCAAGACCTTCACTAGTCAACAACTATTGACAACGAAAATAAATTGTTTCTAGAATCTCTTGGTTATCATGTTGTCCAATCAAGTGTTCAACATTTTCCGAAAACCGCAAATCGATGAGTCCATACAAAAGGTAGAGTGGCGTACCTACTATCCTTATGTCAAGTCTTTTCGCAACAACGATGTTATTGAAATCAAAATCAATCAATCTGATGCCTACGATTCAGGACATCGGTTTAAGAAGTGCACACAACCACGTAAAAAGTTTTGTTTTAAGTGCGGACAAGCAGGCGTTATCGCAAGTACTTGCCAACAGTGTCCAAAAAACGGGCACAGAGGGTTGTGTTAGGGCAAACCCCACCCTCTTCTGAGAGCATAGCCCATTTAACCTCTACCAAAATAATAATTGACTTCGTCCTATCTCACGCTAAAAATGATGATAGACCATTTCTCAAAGTAGACATTTATGGGAAAGAATTCCTTTCTTTATTGGATTCTGGTTGTACTAGGACTACGTTAGGAAGTAAGGGATGGAACATTCTGAAAAATATTTGTCAGTTGGATAGAAGTGAGACACAGAAATGTACGGTTGCAAACGGAAAGGAGTGTAATATAATCGGAAGTATACGGGTTCCACTAAAACTTCGGGATCGCGTAATGACATTCGAAATTCTGGTTGTCCCTGAACTTCCCCACTATCTTATTTTAGGTATTGACTTCTGGTCGAAAATGGGAATTGTACCGGACCTTTACTCAGGAGAATGGACTTTCAGGTCTGAGGAAGGTGTTGTAACAACAGAGACTTGTGCGATCCACAGTACAGATCATCATAGTACTTTCCGGTCAATGGGAGACAAATTGGGTTGTACTGATAAAGTCGAACATCATATTCGAACCAACTCCCCACCGATAAAACAAAGACACTATCCACTCTCCCCTACATTACAAAGGCAAGTTAACATTGAATTAGAGAAAATGTTGGCAGAGGGGATAGTGGAACCTTCCAATTCACCATGGGCATCTCCCATTGTTCTTGTGAAAAAGCCCGACGGTCAATATAGATTCTGCGTGAACTATAAAAAACTGAATGAAGTAAGTCTTCCTGATGCCTACCCTTTACCATTCGTTAGTTCTACACTTGATAAGTTACGAGATGCAAAATTTCTGACCACACTGGACATAAAATCGGCTTATTGGCAAATTAAGGTGGCAGAAGCTTCCAGACCCCTTACGGCGTTTGTTGTGCCAACTCGAGGACTTTTCCAGTTTTGTAGAATGCCCTTTGGTTTACATAACGCTCCAGCTACTTGGCAGCGATTTCTTGATGGAGTAGTGGGAGTGGACCTTGAGCAGTATGTGTTCGTTTATCTAGATGACGTGGTCATCTGTACTCCCACATTCGATCAACACATCTCTGTTTTGAAAGAGGTCTTGTCTCGAATCATGGCCGCTGGATTGACCCTCAATAAAGAGAAATGTTGTTTTTGCAGACCAGAGTTGAAATATTTGGGATATGTTGTGAATTCGAGCGGTTTATTGGTTGACCCTGGAAAAGTCAAGGCCATTATCCGCATTCCTACTCCTCGGAGTGTCTCTGAAGTAAGGAAGATAGTGGGTTTGACCTCGTGGTACCGTCGTTTCATACCCAACTTTTCAACTCTAACAGCTCCACTAACAGCTCTTTTGAAGAAGAATGCCAAATTTGTATGGTCAGAGGAATGTGAGAGAGCATTAGATACAATTAAAGATCGTTTGATCTCAGCACCGGTCCTTTCCTGTCCCAATTTTGACCTACCATTCACCATACAAACGGATGCGTCAGATTACGGTTTGGGAGCGGTCCTATCACAACAGCACGAAGATGGCGAAAAGGTCGTGGCTTACCTGAGTCGTTCATTGACGAAGAGTGAACGTCGGTATACTACTACTGAAAAGGAGTGCCTTGCGGTGCTTTTCGCGGTGGAAAAACTTCGTCCTTATATCGAAGGATCGAAATTTTCAGTTGTAACTGACCACTATAGTCTGCGATGGTTGTTTCAGATCAAGCATCCAGTAGGAAGAATTGCGCGATGGGCACTACGTTTACAACAATATAATTTTGACATAATACATAGGAAGGGCAAAGAACACGTGGTACCTGACACTCTTTCTCGGGCGGTACCAATACTAGATGCAATTCTTGACGTGAACGATACAGAACAGACCCGTATAGATCATTCCAGTTCAGACAAGTGGTATTGTCGTATGGTTAATCAAGTCCAGAAATCTCCATCACGATATCCTCTATGGAGAGTAGAAACTAATAAACTCTATAAAAGAATTCGAGTGAAATACCCTAACCTGGATGACCCTTTAACCAAAGAATGGGTTCTAGTTGTACCCAAGGAAGAAAGGAAGGACCTCATTAGGGCTCACCACGATCCTCCAACTTGTGGACATCTCGAGTGTTTCAAAACCTTAGGACGTTTATCTTGATCATATTACTGGCCTAAAATGAAGACCGACGTAGCGAAATACATCCAGAATTGCGAAACCTGTTTGAGAACCAAGCCTGTTCAGAAGAAACCAGCCGGTCTAATGCTGAGTAAGACAACTGCCGTATCTTATCCATTCCAGTTGGTATGTATGGATATAGTGGGACCCTTACCTAGGAGCTCCACCGGAAATAGTTACATTGTATCGGTATGTGACTGTTTCAGTAAGTTTTGCCTACTGTTTCCACTGAGAACGATTACTGCTACAAACGTTACCAGAATTCTAGAGGAACAAATTATCTTAGTATATGGTGCTCCTAATAAATTGATAACAGATAACGGACCTCAATTTAAAAGTAAATTATTTCGAAATGTAGTCAAGGAATATCAGATTACCCACTCCTTCACAGCCAATTATCACCCCCAAGCCAACCCCATTGAAAGAATACACCGAGTGGTCAAAACGATGCTCACGGCGTATGTCGGAGAAAATCATAAAGTTTGGGATAAATACTTAGCGAAAATTGCTTACGCAATCAGGTCGGCACGGCACGAAGTCACGGGAATGACCCCTAATTTCATTGTGTTTGGACGTGAGGTTAGCGTTTCTGGGAAAGATAATCCTGATACTGGAGATATTATAGAATTTAACCGAGAATTAGATATTTCAACACGTAACGAGAATCTTAGAGAGGTTTTTCAAGATGTATCTCGAAGACTGAAGAAAGCATACGAGATCAGTAGAAAGGGATACAATCTAAGACGACGGGATGAGCGCTTTACAATATCACAGAAGGTTTGGAAAAGAAACCATGTCATCTCTGACGCGACTAGGGATTTCACAGCCAAGCTCGCTCCCAGGTTTGTAGGTCCGATGGTTGTGACACGAATTGTGTCTCCATGGACATATGAGCTTCAGGATAAGTTTGGCCGGGATTGCGGTATTTGGCACGCAAAAGATTTGAAAGCTCACCCCCCCAGATTGTAACTGAAAATGAGTAGATTTTTTTTATTATTTCTTTCGAAATTAGTATAGGTAGTTATTACGAAGATTTTTTTGGTTCAAAGAAGTTTTTTTTTTTGAGAAATAAAAACTTCTATCAGGAAAGAGGGGTGTGTTACGGGTTCAATTATACTGATACCTCCTAGTTGACTCATAACTTTAATAGCACTCTCGTAAGCCAAAACATTATAAAATTTATTAAATCATTCAGGATGAATAACTTGAAGTCACTCGGTGATCTTGCACAGCAGAAAAATATCTGAAATAAAGTCATATTTTTGAAAATGTTCAATCAGCACAAGAAGTACTTTACCTACTTTGAATGCTTTCTCATTCAAGATACCAGTTTAGTTCATTGTGAATTTCCGAAAAGAATGAGAACATTATCTGTTTTATCACCATTCCTTAACTTTCCATTTTCATATAGGTTAGTTTGTTATTGTTTGTCACTAATATTCCTAGTTTGACCTCCAGAATCTATCTGTTTCCTTTTTCCTTTTTTATTGTGGGCTTATCAAAGTGGAACATGTGGTTCTGATTTTCTCAAGTTATAGAGGATTTTCTGAGTCTGAAAAATAAAAAGTAGTTGTAAAACCATCAAGAAAATTGTCATAGGATTGATATTTCAACCATCCAATGTGGATTTTGGTTTTCAACTAACCTTAAACGTTTCCTGACGAAACTCTCTCCGAGACCACCCTCCATCGAAGGTAGGTATTCTGCTGGGACACATTCTGGGGATTATCCTCTAATAAGTGCATTTCATATGTATTAATGAATCCACAGGTTAGTAACTTTTCTGTCTTTTCAGGTCTCTTTTTGTATAGTACCTAGTTTTACGTTTTCTCTGTACGAAGGATATTACCAGCTCCCACATCATTATGTCCTATAGCTATACACCAATTTAGCTAGCATGCATGTTTAGAACTTTGCTTTACACCTAACCGCTTGAAGACAGCTTCATCCCTGCTTAGTAGATAGAGCTTGCTTGATTTCCTCTGCTAGTTACAGTACAGACTTCCCCCAATCCTGATAAACTGGACGGACCTTGTATAGAAAGCCGTTGTTGGGGATTGCAAAAGAAAGGACAACCTCCAAAGGAATATACAAGTAGGATCTACTTCATTTATTAATTTTGCCTTGTACAACTTTTGCTTCTTTTTAACATATAAGGAACATTTCATATCACCAAGAATATTCCGTGAACTCGTAAGAGCAAGTAGTGGTATTTTGTAGTTAGCACCTAGAACAGGGGTCGTCAAATGGCGGACCGCGGTCCGCATCCGGACCGCCGACCCATTTTGTGCGGACCACGAGAAACAGCAACTTGCACTACATAGTACCTACGTTATTTAATAAAATTGTATCCTCCGCATTATCTTTGTTGACGTCAATTCGAAAACTGCCGCGCGAAGTAACGAACTAGCAAGAGAGAAAGAGTTCGCGGACTGCGAAAGCGTTGATCATGGCGATAGGTAAGTGCGTGGGGCATCGCAAGGGCGGGGGTAATCATGCGATCGCGCTGCCACCGCCGCCGGCCGCCCGGGTCAGTGTTTTGTTTTACTTTTGAGTGACGGACGCGTTGCGCCGTGAATACTCACGTGCTTGAAATATTACGTTTGCTTGTTTACTTACCTAGTTTAAGTACCTATTACTATGGAACCGAAAAAAAGAAAAGTTGAAAATGAAAATAGACAGTTTTTGCCAGAATGGACCGACTTATATTGTTTTGTCCTGCCAAAACGTGCTGGAGCAGTACCAATGTGCTTGATTTGTAACCAGACAGTGGCGTTAATTAAAAGCTCGAATATAAAACGACATTATGATAGCAAACACAAATCGTTTGCCGAAAACTTTCCACTTGGTAGTGATCTGCGTAAGTCTAAAATTGCAAGTTTACTATCAAGTTACTCATCTTCGACCCAGATCATAAATCGTTCAATGACCGAACAGGAAAAATGTAGTGAGGCTTCTTTACGTATTTCTTGGACTCTTGCTAAGCATATGAAACCATTTACTGATGCTGACGTAGTTAAAGAATGCTTTCTCGAGGCGGGTAATACTTTATTTGAGAACAAAAAGGACGTTGTTGAGACGATAAGACGGATTCCGTTATCAGCTTCTACTAGCACTAGAAATACACACGTTTTGGCAGAAGAAAGTCATTGTGATCTGAAGCGGCAGTTAAATAAGGCAAGCTATTACGCCTTGGCTATGGATGAATCATGCGATATTCTTGATACGGCACAGTTAATTATTTTTGTACGCTACCTGGACCAAACGAGAGAAACTTTTGTTGAGGAGATGTTGGCTCTTTTGCCGCTATTAGGAAGAACCCGAGGAGAAGATATGATCAAAGCAGTGATGGATTATTTTGAGAAAAATGAGTTAGACTTGAAAAAGCTTTTATCGGTAACTACTGACGGTGCGCCAGCAATGACTGGGAGTAAAAAAGGACTAGTTCACATGTTGAGTAGCAATGCAAGATGTAATGAAAATTTGATTTCCTACCACTGTATTATTCATCAAACTGTGCTTTGCTGCAAACTGAATAATAATTTCGAGCGTATTATGCAAGAAGTGATGAAAATAGTCAATTTTCTTCGTGCGAAATCATCACTGCGACATCGTGAATTTAAATCATTTCTTGACGACGTTGACGCACAATATGACGATCTACTGTTGCATAATAATGTGAGGTGGTTAAGCAAAGGTTATGTTTTAGAAAGATTCTTCAGCATTTTAGAACACATGAAGACATATCTTTTCAACAGTGATCAGACCTCAGCTAACGTCTACTTAAGTTTTCTGAACGAAAAAGAAAATATAGCTGCAATTGCTTTCTTGGCTGATATTTTTAAACATATCAATGACCTGAACCTTAAACTTCAAGGCAAGGGAAAGCTTGTATGGGAGCTCATGTCAGAAGTAAAAAGTTTTTCGCGAAAACTCGATATCTTTATTAATGATCTTGGTAATGAATGCTTACATTTCCCCAATTTAAATAAAATAATTAGCAGTGACAACGAGATTGACGTCGAGCAATACAAGACTTTCATTAAGGATCTTAAATCGGAATTTAAAAACAGGTTCGCAGATTTTAAGAAAATTGAAAATGTTGTAGAAATCCTCAGTAGCATTTACTCTCTGCGACCTGATGGTGAATGGAGCAACGAAGCTGCAATTGTTTTCGAAAGTGATAAAGCTGCTCTGCAGATGGAAATGATCGAATTCCAAGAAAACACAGTATTAAAACACAAACATGCGGAAGTTTCCTGTGAAGAGTTTTGGATAAAATTTGTGTGTGGTAATAAATATCCAGAACTACAAAAATTGGCTTTGAAACTTCTTACTTTGTTTGGGTCAACATATATTTGTGAAGCAGCATTTTCCAAGATGAACTTCATTAAGAATAAATTTCGATCTCGACTTACTGATGAACACCTCCAGGATTTAATGTCAATAGCTTGCACTAATTTTACTCCAAACTTCAAGCAGATAGTTCGCAATAAAAAATGTCATTTTTCACATTGATATGTAAAAAAATAATTAACTTTGTTTTTTTCCGGAATTACATTTCTTTAATAAATATTTTTTCTATAAATTTTTGTGCGGACCGCGATGGTTATTTCATTTATCAAAACGGACCCCGAGCGAAACTAATTGGCGACCTCTGACCTAGAACATAGTGAATATTAAATATTAATTATCAATTAACCTTATGCATTGAACTGACACCTTTATTATTTTAAATCAAAACTAGCTACTTACCAAGACGTCTGTGAACCAATAGTATATATACTAACGGGGAAAACATTCGTAAATAATATCATTCTTGTATTATTTGAAACATATATTTATTGATATATATATATATATATATATATATATATATATATATATATATATATATATATATATATATATTGTATTTATAATTGCAATTGCACATGCACCATATTGCAATTATTCAGACATTTGACAGTTTCTATTTAGGAATATAAAAATCGATCAGCTGATCGACCGTGGATTTATAGAGTAGAAGAATACGTTCCGATATACCGACGGCCCTAACTTTCGAAAATTCTATCCAGGGTTACATTGTTACAGGAAAAGGGTATTTACCCAAAGAGGGAAATTAATAAATATTGTTTTTTTGTTATCTTTAGTGTCAAATAATTTATTTTACCCACCAACCCTCTACCGGCTGACTAATTTAGATTTTAGAGTTTTGTTTTTGAGTTATTTCTATTACGCCCCAATAATTTGATTTTCCATCTTAGTCGGCGTAATAACTCTACAAAGCCGGAGGAATACCTCAATCCGTGAACGTTTCGCTCCAAGAAACAGGCGGTACGTCGATCCTCTTTACTCAAAGACGAAAATGGTATGTTCGGCAACAATAAAAAGTTACTACATTGAATTCCAATTCTAATGGCTATCTCCTTAGGATGGAATTGTTGTTCGATGGTGAAGCCTTGAATATCTACTGCGGCTATTCTCATGTTGGCGTTGCGATCGATACTGAAGAAAAATCACATGCTCAGTTCCATTTTTTGATTATTTCACTGAGTAGGAGGTGCTCGATGACAGTGTCGTGCACAATGATGCAATAGGCTCTAGTATTTTTGGAAAATCCTTCAGATGCTTCGATTTCGAGCTTCACATCAACACTGGAACTCTTGATGCTCTCGTCCCTTCTAGAACTAACGATGATGAAGAGAGTTTTTTGTATAAAGTCGGCGGTATTGATGAGAGGATTATGTTGATTAGTCAATTTGTAGCTAATACCGAATTGTGCGTAGTTGAAATAGGCTTGCAAAAAATTCATTTTCCCAAAATTCAGATGCATATTTTCTTTGGGGTAATTTTCACCGTTCAAAGTCAACGTTATATTGATAATATTTATATGGTTGAATTGCGTTGGATCATTGTTGACTTTGGTGTAATCACGATCTTTTTGGAAACATACAATCACATAGCGAGGGCTTTCGAGAAACGAAGAAGTCTTGACGGCCCACATTTCATTTTTTGCACCTTGTGTGAGAGCAGGCAGCATATGAAGTTCCCATTTTCTGAACGGTATGAGAATAGGAGTGTCGGCTTGGATAGCTTTCAAAAGTTGCAATTTGATTTGATCATGAGGGAAGATTCGTTTAACTTTCAGTTCAATATTTTCAATTTCCAGCTTAACTTCAGTCTTTGGCGTATCAGGAGTCTCTTCTATTTTGAAACAGTTGCTATCATCTCCAGCTCGTACTAATCGGATGGTGTGTTTACCATAGGAAACACATTGATAATCATTGAAAATATTCAAGAAATGCTTGATAGGTATAAGCATGTTGAACGTTAAAGATGTAGTTTGAATGATGCCGAAGCTGTTGGGGTATGTCCATCCTGAGATGGCCAAGTGTTTGATATCTTCATCGGTGTAGGTGAGGAAGCCTCTGACAGTACTAACAATTCCAACTTCACGAACTGCTTCCAATTCTTTACCATTCTGCTCATAGGTAGCAGATTGAAACATGAAAGCACCAGCATTATTCACAAAGGTCACTCGACCCTCTCCTTTAGTCCTCTCAACTTTTTCGCTGATAAATAGCAGGCTATCGTACAAAGCATCAAAGGCATCGGATTGATTAATGTTGATTTCGATGACGTCATTATTGCGAAAAGATTTGACGGGTAATAGGTTCGCCATTCTACCTTTTGTATGGACTCATCGTTTTGCGGTTTTCGGAAAATGTTGAACACTTGATTGGACAACATGATAACCCAGAGATTTCAGGAATAATTTATTTTCCGTTGATAGTTGTTGTTGATGATGTTTGAAGGTCTTGGTGAAGACTGACGTGGTGGTTGGTGATGAGTTATTCTTATAGATAGCCAGCACCATACTTTCGCTTCAATTCCAAGCGAATTATTATTTCTTCGTTGCGAAAATCAATGAACCTAGAATGTTGGTCGAGCACTCGCAGCGTAATATTGTTTATTTCGTCTCTATGTGCAATAGGTAGGTAGATGAGGTGATTAGGCGTTTCGTCAATTGCGTATCCTGGATCAACATCAACAGCAAATTCGTATATCGTATGAGACGGTGTGTCGTTGTAGAAGGCTCTTACGGTTGCTATATATGTGTATGGTACGTACTTTAATGATATCAACAGGTAGATCGGATGCGTAATGTAAGTTGGGTTTGAGAACGGTAGACGAAAACCCCAAAATGTGAGCCAAGCTATTTGCAGGTTGGAAATCAATTGAATGTTTCAAACAAAATATTTCACTCTTTAGCGTATTATTGTTCGGCTTGAGATAGAATTCTTGAGGATTTTTCTTGTATGTTTTAGGTACAATGTATTTGCTGACTAAAGCTTCAATATCACCAATTTCATAAGATCCAGAGGGGATATCGATAGTTTTTTGTTTAGTTTTGTCACCATTTTCGTAATAATAGAATTTCGTGTCTTCTTCAATGTTCGGTATACTGTTGTACGAATGGAAACTGAGCAAAGCTAAACTGTATTCTGAATCGGAATCCAATCGAATGGGTGGATTGAAATCGATGGAAAGTGTCGAAGAACGACTCGTTAGAGTTAATATCATAGACATGACTGATACATTTTTCACATGCACACACCTTAAATAAACAACAACAACAATATTTCAAATCATTTATTTCTACAATAATAGCATTCTCTTTGTGAGCTAACAGGACCATAATACATTGCATTTTGTAGCGATGATGACGCAGCTTCATGTCGATAATGGATGAAACATGGTAAACGAATCTGCAAAGCGAATCGATGTTGGTAGTCCTTTGGTAATTTATTATTCATTCTCAATCAAATAGTCAATCGATAGAGTTTTCAATTCAGAATCGGTTAGATCCCGCAAAGATTTATCTCTAGACATTTTTGCAGGTATTGTGAAGTAGAAATTGTAGGCACAAATGTCCACAATTACTCTGATCAAAGCTTTGATGTCGATCATTGTTATATGTAATCGTTGTACCCCTTCCCAAATATCGAACCAATTCCATTGGGGGTTTGAGATTACCAAAACTATCAAAATATTGTACGGCATTGCCGTTTTTAATGTAAGCTACCCAATGAGTGCCTGCATTCAATTGAGAATCCAAGTTCAAAACAGCGCATTCTCGCAGCCGTGGACCACAAGTTGGCAGCGTATCACGCATAAAGACTCCACGAAAATGTGGTATTTTCAATTGAAGGGCACTTACGTCCTCCAGCTTTCTGAACAGCCATTTTTGCTGCCTTAAGAGCTGATGATGCGGATTTCTTTACGTCATTCGTTGTGGGCTTCCAATTTTTGATTATATTTTGCAAAATGCTGCGTCGAAATGATTTCACACTTCCCATTCCTAATTTGCGTTTGGACTTCCTTACTCCGGTGACGAAGAGAGCGCTCGCTTTCTCGCCAAATGTTGCGTCTTTAGATTTCACTCGTTGCCATGCCTTTTCTTCCAGATCTTTATCAGCTCTATGTCGGGCTTCAAGAGACTTGTCTTGTGAATATGCCAAGTCGTGTTGTTTACAAGCCGAGTCTAGTGGATTAATACCAGGATCTCCTCGTGCAAGACGTTCTTGTAGTTTCGTACCAGGACCGCAATACTGATAACCAGGTAAGTGTAATTCGAATGGCAACTTATTGATTATTAGCGTATTGACGACACCTTCTCCTTGATAAGTCAACATTAGGAATGATATATGACATCAATGTGCACGCTACATATTGAAGTGAAACTCCCAAACACCAATCAGAACATGGAAGTCGTTCCACAAGACAATACGTTACCCATAGACAACTTGGACTATTTGAATGATGGTGTCAAATATCGAAATAAACATGGCAAGTTGTTGCCCAATTCGTTTCGCGCCATCATATGTGGTCCATCAGGATGTGGAAAAACCAACACAGCATTATCAATATTATTTCATCCGAATGGAGTCAAATTCGAAAATGTCTATGTGTACTCAAAGTCGCTTTATCAACCCAAGTATCAGCTGCTTAGAGAGATATTGGAAAAAGTCAAAGGAGTTGGTTATTTTCCATTTCAAGACAACGAAGAAATTATGAGTCCAGAGGCGGCCAAGCAAAATTCCATATTCATATTCGATGATGTAGCCTGCGATGGTCAGCAGAAAATTCGTGAATATTATTCCATGGGTCGACATAAGGACATTGATGCCATCTATTTGTGTCAGACGTATTCCAAGATACCCAAACAACTTATACGTGACAATTGCAATATGATTGTATTGTTCAAGCAAGACGAAATGAATTTGAAACATGTATTCGATGAACACGTCTCCCGACATGTCTTTCGATGGATTCAAGAAAATGTGTGCCGAATGTTGGCGTGACAAGTATGGAACTTTTATCATTGTCAAGGAATGCGATTTGAATAAGGGGCGATATCGGAAAGGTTTCGACAAGTACATAAGTGTGTGTGAATAGATGAAAACGTTATTCGTCAATATGAAACCACTCAGTAAAGAAGTCGATGTTGTGCGCAAGAACAAAATCAATGAAATTTCAAAAAGTATAAGAAAAAAGTATCTAGCTCTGAAATTGGGAAAGTCTGAAGAGGATGAATCTTCACAAAAGTTTTTTCAACCTATATCGAAGCCGCTGAAGGATATTGCTGAAATCTCCAAAAAATCGGTGGGCCATTTCAGACATGTCAAAAAGGAGGAGAAAGAGGAAATAAAGACGAAACCATCATTCGATCAATCTCGAGCATTTGAAGAAACACAATTTTTACCACTTGAAGATGTTGCAGAGACGTCGGGAAAGGATGATGGGGTATTCCACGAGTCGCCACCACCACCACCATCAATAGAAAATATTTCAGAGGAGAGTATGATGGAATATCTGGAGCAATATCCACCCATATCACACAAATATGTCATGAAACACTGGGCTAAAGACGACTCAATCGATAAAATATATGGACCAGTTTATGACGAGTCCTCTTCGAAATGGATTCTCGGTAGAAACTACATTGACTTTGATAAACGTGGTAATATTACAACTGAAGGATTCGCATTCAAAGGAACTCCAGGGCTATATAATTTGATCTTTCTCGATGAACCTGAAGACTTCAATAAGGAGGATCAAGCCTCTTATAAACGTTTGTTGGACGTAACACAAGCCCACCTGAATGCCAGAGGATTCATGAAGGGAACTCAAAAATGGAAATGGTCCAGCATAATAAGACCTATGTTTCGAACTCAGACACTTGGTAAAGGTTACGATAGCAATGATGTTGTTGGTTCCAGCATTCTACAAACGAACGCCATCGATACTCATCGTTGGATATATAATGACAAGCCCTTCGAGTATGTGTATTGGGATGATCCGAACGAGTTATGCGATAGATTAAAGCTGCTTATAGCTTCGAAAGATGTTGGAAATACGTCACATGACAATGAAATTACAGCTATATTCAATGAACTCAGAGGAGCCAACATTATTCAATAATAAATAATCTGAAAATGACATGTATTTTATTCCAAAAATATAATGTGATGAATAATGCAAAAACGACATGAAAATCGCACCAAAAAAATGTCAAAAATTCGATACGAAAAAAAGGTTCATTTTATCAACTTTATCGTATCGAAAAAAACGTATTTTTCAAACCATCATTTCGTGCAAAAACCCATGTGATTTGTATTGTAACACGCTATGAAAAATAATGCAAAAACAACATGGAAATCGCACCAAAAAAAATGTCAAAAATTTGATTCGAAAAAAGCATTCATTTTGTCACCTTTATCGTATCGCAAAAATGACAAAAATTCAATGCGTGGAAAGAAGCATTTTTTTTTAACACTTTGATCACGTTGAAAAACACATATTACTAGAATCATATCGATGTGGGTCACATTTCCATCATGACTATCGACAAGTTCGGGCGTAGCTCCAATAGGAAGCGAAAGCATTCTACAACATCAGCTGTAGGCAGTAGTGTAGGTTTGCTACATACGCCCGATGGCAACATCGATTTTGATAATTTGAAATTGTGTAATGTGAAGAGACCTACAAACGCATCTGATGCAGTCAACAAAGAGTACATGGATGAAGTTGAGAAAAAAATTGATGTGACTATACGGAATCAAAGTGGTCGATATCAAAAACAAATGGTTCAAGTGAATGAAAATCTGACAAAAATGCGAGAGCAAGTCGATCAATGCCAACTACAAATAACGCGAGTTAATGATAAAGTAGCAAACATGAGTAATGACATTAAAAAACAGGAGAATGTGAACAAACGATTCGATAGTAAATTTCAATCACTTAATACCAATTTTGATCAAATGGTACAAACAAATATGGTACGCAATAACGAGGCGGTGGCGCGTTTCAAAAAATTCAATCAGCAATATGTAAGTAATATTGAAAATATTCAAGCAAATTTGCTGAAGAAAACAACAGGAATCACCGATTTGGTTCATTCGCACAACAAAACTTTGAAAATCAAACAAAACGACATGACGGAGCACTTTCAAGGTGATATTTCCAAACAAATTTCCAAAATAAATTCGGATATAGCGAAAGTACAATCTGATATCAAGGAAATCAACACGATAAAAAATGAAAAAATAACATGATGGAACACTTTCAAGGTGATATTTCCAAACAAATTTCCAAAATAAATTCGGATATAGCGAAAGTACAGTCTGATATCAAGGAAATCAACACGATAAAAAATGTAGTTTTTGCATCAACATAATAAAATAACAAGTTTGATAATCTCGACCATCAGTCGCGCCACATGGCTTCCAAAGACGAGATTCAACTTGTCCGTGAACTGCATAAACCAATTAGAAGAAAATTTCCTCGACGTCGTACCATTATCAAAGGCCTGGATGATCTGTGGCAGATGGACTTGGCTGAGATGAGATCCTACGCTCATCAAAATCGAAATTTCAAACTCATTCTCATCGTCATCGATTGTTTTTCGAAATTCGTGTGGACACGACCGTTGAAATCGAAAACGGGAGAAGAAATCACAAAAACATTTTCGGATATTTTGGAACATACGAAGCGATGCCCAAAAAATTTACAAACCGATCAAGGGACCGAGTTTTACAACAATAAGTTTCAAACTTTAATTAAAAAACATGGAATAAATCACTACAATACATACAGCATCATGAAGACTTCAATGGCTGAACGTGTCATAAGAACGTTAAAAGAAAGACTTTTCAAATATTTCAGTTTGAATGGCACCTACAAATGGTTGAATGTCTTGCCTGAAATAACGAAATCCTACAATGATACGCGACACTCGAAGACGGGCATAGAACTATCGAAAATCAACAAAGCCAACGAAAAACAAATTCTCAAATCAATATACGCCCACCTGAAAATAGCTAGACCGAGAAAATTCAAGGTCGGTGATGTTGTGCGAATCAGTAAGGCAAAACATGTTTTCGAAAAAGGTTACACACCCAATTGGACTACGGAATTATTCAAAATTATCAAAGTCAACATTACCAACCCCGCCACCTTTATGCTAGAAGATATGCAGGGTGCACCTATCAAGGGTGCTTTCTATGGGGAAGAATTGCAAAAAACTGCAAATCCCGATATACAGGGTGTCCCTGGACTTCCTCTTTTCCTCTCGGGAATGTATAGATGGGGTCAAAATATCACCAGTACTTCATATAACTTTTTTTCCTAAAAGTCTTCGTAACCAAGTTACGGGCCCTCGAAGTTACAAAATGAAAAATGTTTTTCTTTGATAACTTTTCAAGTGAATATTCAAAATCATCCAAATTTTGGTAATTGACTGAACAAATGAATTCCTTCGATGAGCTTTCATGCAGGAGTCAGTTGTTTTGCTACAAAGTCAGGAACGGACTACCCCCGACGGTCCACACCCCAAAACTTTGAAATGACAGATATTTTTCAATATTTTTCAACAAATTAAGGTTACTTGGACAATTTTATGAATAAGAGTACTCGTGTGGAAAGTCGATCGGAGCAACGAGTCTTGATAAAAATGTAGTTTCACTCGACGACATCAAACCCGCTCGTCCACCATTATTTGAAATGAATAATTATCAAAGCAGAAATAATAATGATAACGTTAATTCAACAACATTTATCCTGAGATGTCTACCATTATTCGAAAATATTAGTTTTTAAGGAAAATGGAAATGATAGGTAAAATGTTCATAACGAATTTTTATAATCTGTATCTGTAGAGTAGGGAGGGTGAGTGTAAGCCCACGCACTTAGGCCACATGTGACCCATTGTACATCCTCCCGAGGAGTTGTCCTCCTAGGTCGTCGTCCATCCTGTCCTTTCCAGGAAGGTGGACAGGTCGCTGGGAGACATCTCCTTTATATCGGCAGGTGTAGGCCAAGACTCGCCGAACACACACTCTCTTATTGACGATAACTCCGGGCACTCGCACAGGACATGCCTGACAGTCTCATCTTCCTGTTCACACATCCTGCATAGAGGTGTGTCCACTAGCCCCATATTATGTAGGTGTTTCCTTAGCTGACAGTGGCCAGTCAGAAATCCTACTGTAAGGCGTAGATTTTTCCTGGTCATCGCCAGATATTTCTTCGGCGCCAGCTTCCTAGGGTCGCCCAAGGTGATCCTGGCAAGATTACATCCTTTGATTTCATCCCATCTCTTTAGAGATTGAGCATGGGTGTAACTTTTGACTAGTTCCGCAATTGTCGAAGTCATCAGGCCGTGGGTGCCACTTGGTCCTAAAATTCTTAGTCCAGCCGCTTCCTTGGCTAAAGAGTCGGCAATGCGATTGCCTTTACTCCTGTTGTGCCCTTTAACCCACCTCAGGATAATGTTATTATCTATCGAGGCTTTGGCTAAATCTTCGTGGCACTCTAGTGCTAGCCCTGAAGTAACACGGTGTCTGTTCAAGGCTAATAGTGCTTGTCTGCTATCAGTGCAGATTGTAATGTTTTTGCCAGAAATTCTTTTCTTGGTTATTTCTTTTGTGGCGATTGAGATACCAGCCAGTTCTGTTTGGACCACGCTGGTATTTCTTCCCATTCCCCACTTAATCCTTAGGCTTAGTGATCTGGAGTACACTCCACATCCTGAGCCTTCTTTGGTTTTTGAGCCATCTGTATAAATCCGTATTGCATTTGTAACATCTGACTCTGTGTTCTGCTTGATTTGTATTTTGTAGGGTTTATTAAACACAAACCTGGGTTCAATTGCATCACTTGTTGCCTGCAGCAGAGGTTGCGCAGTAAGCGCTTTCTGCCATAGGCCCAACCTCAATCGACCCATTCCTACTTCTAGGTTTACACCAGCCGTGTGCAATCGTACCATGGCCATTACCGCAACCTCCTTAACGTACAGGTCCAGAGGGGTCAGACCCGTGATTAATTCCATTGCCGCGGTTGGTGTTGTTCTCATGGCTCCTGTGATGTTTAAACAAGCCAGTCGCTGTATTTGGTATAATTTTTGGATGGCCGTTGCTTGTAGAACTTTAGGTCCCCATGCAATGGATCCATACGTTAACATAGGTCTTATTATTGCAGTGTAGATCCAGGCGACTACACGGGGTGAAAGACCCCATGCGCGTCCCACTGTCCTCCGACATTGCTCATAAGCCACGTATGCTCTTTTTGCTCTACTCTGTAGATGAGAGTTCCATGTTAGCTTCTTGTCGAGGATAATACCAAGGTATTTCACCTCTTCAGAGAAGTTTAGTTGGCTTTTGAAGATTTCGGGAGGTTTTAAGTTCGTTAAACTTCTTTTCCTGGTGAAAAGGACCATCTCAGTCTTCTTGGGATTGATCGACAGTGAGTGTTCCTCACACCATGTTTCTATCAATTCAAGCCCATCCTGCGCTCTATCGCACAGTGTGTTTACAAATTTGCCGGTCTGCAAGATAACTATGTCATCTGCGTATGCAATTGTGTAGAATCCATTTTTGTTAAGGTGATTAATTAGGGTATCCAGAACTATGTTCCAGAGAAGGGGTGATAAGACCCCTCCCTGTGGACATCCCCTCATGACCAGTCCTTTTACTGTGATGTCTTCTACATTAATACTTATTGCTCTGCTAGAGAGCATCTGGAGTATCCATTCTCCTACTACCAGGGGTACATTCCTGGAGTGTAGTTGCTGGGTAATTGTTGGAAAGGTTGTTTTATCAAACGCTCCCTCAATATCTATGAATATACCTAGGGTGGATTCTTTGTTATCCAATGATCTCTCGATTCTGCCAACCACATGGTGAAGGGCCGAATCAGTAGACCTTCCCGGGTATATGCATGCTGATTTGGATGAAGTGGGTTGTTAACATGTACTTCATCTCTTATATACCTCTCACATAGTCTCTCCATGGTTTTTAAGAAAAACGATGTGAGACTAATTGGTCGGAATGCTTTTGGTAGGGTGTAGTCCATCCTACCTGGTTTGGGTATAAATACTACTCTTACTTCTCTCCACTTACTGGGAATATACCTCAGAGCTAGAGAGGCTCTGAATATTCCAACCAGGTGTGGCATAAGAGTGTCCAGTCCCCACTGAAGTAGGGCTGGTCTTATACCGTCAGGCCCTGGTGACTTGAAGGGGGAAAAGCTCGATATAGCCCATCTTATTTTGTCCTCATCAATTACTGTACTAGCATATTGCTAGTCATATTGTGAGGGTGTTATTGGTACATCCGTCCAGTTCGCCGTTCCAGGAAAGACAGAACCTGGGAAGTGAGTTTCCATAAGAATCTCAGCACTCTCCTGGAGGTTGGCGGCTTTGTCGCCATTTTCCCTCGTCAGGATGCCGATAGTCTTATGGTGGTCATTTGAGAGTGCCTTCTGTGGCCTAGAAGCTAGTGGAAAGTCTTCGACTGCCTCACAATAGGCTCTCCAGGCTTCTCTTTGTTTTCGTCTGCAGACTTTTTTGAACTCTCTGAGGTTGGCTTGATATATAACCCAGTCCTCTTCGAGTCTTGTACGTTTTGCCTTGTTAAAGGTCGTTCTCGCTGTCTTCCTGAGGTGTTCCAATTCAGGGCACCACCGAATTTTTATAATGCAAACACGTTTAACTAACGAAACTCAAGAGCCTCAAGAGCAAACAGAAATGAAAAATCCGCTACAGAAACTGCTCGATATGACCACCTTCTCTCTCTATACATTTTCTTAGTCTGCGAAGACACCCTCTCTGTACTTGAAATAGCATTCCAGGGTCGTTTCGTATGGCTTCACAATGTAATGTTATTCTATTCAACAATGCATCTCTTGTGTGAATAGGTGTAGCGTAAACAAGGCTAGCGTAAACAAGGCTTTTTAGATGCCCCCACAGAAAGAAATCCAATGGATTTAAATCCGGAGACCGCGATGGCCATGAATATGGCCCACCTCTACCAATCCATCTATTGTGGAAAATATGGTTCAGATGGTCACGCACAATCAAACTAAAATGAGGAGGAGCGCCATCATGCATAAACCACATATCTCTTCGGGTTTGCAATGGAACATGTTCCAAAAGTCCATTCAAATCGTTCTGAATGAACTCCAAATAACGTTCTCCATTCAATCGGTCCTGTAGAACGAATGGTCCTATAAGATGGTTTCCTATGATACCAGCCCAAACATTCACGTTGAATTTTCGTTGGTGTTTGGTTTGCAATATCCCATGTGGATTTTCTTCGGCCCATATATGGAGATTATGAGAGTTGATAACTCCATCTCTACTGAAACCTGCTTCATCAGTGAATAAAACTCGATTAATAAAAGTCATATCCTCTCTTTGCCTATCCATGAACCAATTGGCATATTCCAGTCGTGCTGGAAAATCTTGAGGTGTCATGGCATGTACCTTCTGGATGTGAAATGGGTGGAGCAGTTGTTCCCTAATTATTCTATGAATACAATCACAATTGTGACTTAAACTTCCATATAGGTACTGTACTTTTTGTTTACGACTTCATTTTAGCATACTTTGTATTATTCCTGTTATAAATGTTGTTGAATTAACGTTATCATTATTATTTCTGCTTTGATAATTATTCATTTCAAATAATGGTGGACGAGCGGGTTTGATGTCGTCGAGTAGAACTACATTTTTATCAAGACTCGTTGCTCCGATCGACTTTCCACACGAGTACTTTTATTCATAAAATTGTCCAAGTAACCTTATTTTGTTGAAAAATATTGAAAAACATCTGTCATTTCAAAGTTTTGGGGTGTGGACCATCGGGGGTAGTCCGTTCCTGACTTTGTAGCAAAACAACTGACTCCTGCATGAAAGCTCATCGACGGAATTCATTTGTTTAGTCAATTACCAAAATTTGGATGATTTTGAATATTCACTTGAAAAGTTATCAAAGAAAAACATTTTTCATTTTGTAACTTCGAGGGCCCGTAACTTGGTTACGAAGACTTTTAGGAAAAAAAGTTATATGAAGTACTGGTGATATTTTGACCCCATCTATACATACCCGAGAGGAAAAGAGGAAGTCCAGGGACACCCTGTATAAAGAAAAACATGGAGAGAAATATGAGCAAATATATAAAGAAATACATAAAGAGGAATACAAAAATACATGAATATTTTATTGCACGTAGTTGAAAGATAGCCGATACTTGAAGTGAACGAAAAAATATTCAGGTTAAGCTATAATGCCCCCACGGCAGGGTTTCATAAGACTCAGGGATGAGATAACGTTTGTTATCATCTGGACTTAGGGCCACTTTCGCCTGCTCGATACTGAACACGTTGTGAGCAAAAGATCTTATTGTACATTGAGAAATGTTTTTTTCCTGCTTGGAATTTTTCAAACAGTCGACATAGTCATCGAATGTGATTTTATTCTTTACCACACCATATTTCACCCCTTTTGCCTTTTTGATGACTTTACCACCCTGCACTTTGTAGGCGTACATTTTTGAACGCAACCCCGCAAAGTGCGTGATGATTTTGCCGTTTGCTTCATCTTTCATGAGGCCGGGCACTTTTTTATTCACACGAGGGATTCCATAAATGTTATCTGTGCCATAATCCGATGTGTCAAATTTCTCAATGTGTTTTTTGATGATTTCCTTGTATGCATCGTCACATACAATTTCATATATATATGAATCAGTATCACTATAGAGGACTCTACATTTCTCCACACCCAAGGTGGGTAGCATGAAATTGTAATGAAATTTGAACATGCAAGTTTTTGATATATCTAAAACTGCCATTCCCACATACATCGGTTTATTGAATACAAGTTCGGATTTTTTTAATTCAATAGCCATCAAATCGGCATCGAAAACTGTACGGTTATGGAATCGAGGACTACCGATGAGATTTTTGGCACCATATCGACCCTCGTAGGAGGTGACTAATTTTACTATTCTATGTAACCGGATGTTCTCCATTGTTTTACCGAAAATCGCGTTATTTGCTAATTTGAACTGATTATTTTCAAAAGAACTACAAGCTGCAGTCCTCAATCGAGTATTCAACTCGATATAAGGACGCAGCCATGCAGACTGTTTGAATTTCAAAACTTTATGAATTTTTCTGAGTATCAAACCATGTTCTAGAGCCTGCTTTAAATTTCTGTAATGAAGAGTATATTCATATTTATTGTGGAGAGTTGGCATCAATTTTTTTAATTTCGAGTTTGGTGGTGTCCGATGTTCGGGGCAAAAAGGGAAATCTTTATGTGAATCATGAAGGTGTGCAGGGTACTCTAAATCAACTTGTAAAATATAGCCTTCGGGGTTGTCGTCAGGAATTTGAGTTACATCAATGTTCGTATCCGTCCATTCGAAACCTCCATATGGTAGGAACTCTGACATTGCCCATCCATATAGATTATTGACGTAAAAATACATGAGATACTTGAACTGTTTCGTGGGATCGTATGATGGCATATACTGGTTATTTGCTTCCGAATATCTATTGCAACAAACTGAAATTCCTCCCCTAATACCCTTTTCCACAAACATAACCATATCGACGTCCTTTGAAATTTGTAATTTGCAACCGGTATATTTCAACATGCAATCCCACGTGTACCCCGGCATTGTATAGTACCAAGCAGGATCCAGCCCATACGTCTTCAAATCAATCTCACGGAAATTTTCAAAAACATCAGCCAAAAGAAGAATGTCTGTTTTCATATACAAATCGCTGTATTGACCTAAATTTTCGATACTGAATTGACGCCAAACGTTTTGCGCATGAGCATACTTTTCATCATCAATTTCTGTGTCATGGAGTTTATTGTAGAATTTTTTCTTTGATGGAAGCTTAGTGTCGATGAGTTTTTCAATATTATTGATATAATCATACGGAAATACACCCTTTTTGGTTAAAAGAGCAAATTTCTCGTCATCTAGTAAAGCAAATTCTTTTTTGAGTATTTTCAAATTGTTTGGATTTAATGTTGAAACCAACTCGTCGAGACTGGCTCCCATGAATCGAAAAGAATCTATAAACCGGAATTTGATGTTAGTTTCACTATCAAATTGGGTAAATGAAATGTATTTTTCCTTGTTGATGGGAAGTATGCTTACACGCGACATCTCTAATTATGAAATGAGAATCATAGCCTGACAGATTGTGAAATGTGATGGGGACGACAAATAGCTTCTTAAATGACAGATTGCACCCTTGATGACTCCACCCCCTTAACAACCCTGTAAAATGACTGTGATCCCTTACAATGATATCTTTTTTCGTGAAGGGTTTCTCGCAAATATGACATATCCTATCAGTGACCATATTAAGAGGACATATCATCGGTTCAATATTTTTGATTTTGGACTCAACAAATTTGGCAATATGGGCCATTTCATCAGCAAACCATTGAATGCAATTCTCACCTCGATGGCTATTGAATCTGGATAGCGTGTCATCATATGAACATTTCAAGTGCAGGTTACTACCTGCACTGAAAGCTTTATGTGATTGATATTTTTTACAATTGTCTGAAATTTTCTCCTCACAATTCTGTAGAACTGATTCGAAATCCGCGTATAAAACAAAAGGACACTTTTGTTTGTAAACAATTCCGAAATTCTATGTGATCGAATTTCGGGAAGGAAATTTTGCAGTCGTTTGCATTTTCACACAAGATGACATGTTCATTCAATTTCTGTTCGCTATAAAAATAATTCAGACATCTATCACAAAAATATTTTTTTCCGCAATGTTTGCTAACCTGTGCTGCAAGAAGTCTGGACATGTTTTTTATCCAACAATAATGATACTTGATTTCAGAACTATCTGTATCTAAAGGTAAAGCATCATATTCATTCAATTTGGGAAAGTATTTGTTTTGAATTAAAAGTAAATTAACGTGACGATCCAATTTATGTTTAGTTAATCGTGCAGGTACTACTTCGTAAAATGATTTTTCCTTGATGACATTCAATTCCAAACTATATACATTGACTGAAATGTTGTTTAGTTTCTCAAATTTTGTTATTTGGGGAATTTTCATGGGAATTTCCAAGCCGTTTGTATTCAAAACCGTGTCATAATGGGGATATGAAGATGAGCGTGTAACATTATGTTTGGCAGGGTACAACGCACTCACAATTGCTCTGAAAAAACAAGCATCATCCTGATTAGCAATATTTATGCAGGCACCTTTGTTTTGAATTTTTTCAGGTAGTCGTATGAATGCTCTACCATGCCCACTCAGTTCATATTTATTAATGGCAATTTCAAGCAGAAGAATTTTACTCAACGCCCAACCCGAATCACGTTCCTGAAATTCTTCAAGTTTATTTAGAATAATATCGACAACGTGTTCCTGAAACCACGCAGGCAAATCCGTCCCCAAATCAATGACCGCATTAGGGGTGTTGAAATATTTGCGATCGCATATTTCCCCTTCATTTGAATTCTTTATGAAATCCCCCAACAAAATGAAATTAACTTTAAGACATTGCATCTCATTTAAAATTTTTGAAACTTTCGATTTGAAAAGGAAATATGCGTCAGCTAAAAATTTCCGCACGTCCTTTTGCGTCAAATTGATGATGATTCCCGTCCTAACTCGACCCTTGAAAATTGCATTAACATTTTCCCATTTCACTCTGCTGCTACGTTTCAAACACGAACCTTGTTTATCATTCTTCATATTGATAATCAAATATTTAATCCGTTTCAATTCCCCAATTTTACTTATGATTTTCTTTTTTCCCCCCACTGAAAAATTGATTTTTTCCATTGCCAAATTACACTTTTTTATATGTCTGTTTATTAGGTTTAAAGACTTTCTCACAATGGAACTCGAATAATTTTCATTGATCACTTCAAGTAATTTATCAATTTGAGAAAGAGTTTCGGAAACTGCCATGGCTATATTTCAACTTACTCAAATACTGTGGATGGACAGTGGTAGTGTGGGTTGCTGCAGTGACTACTCTGCTGGGAAGCTGATATTATGACGATGATTTGCTACTGATACTATGGATGGGCAGTGGTGGTGTGGGCTGCTGAGGTGACTGCTCTTTTGGGAAGCTGGTGATGTAATGGCTATGATTTGATTTGCGTCTGAAATGAAAACGATTTTTAGAGCCAATCAAAACAGAGAATAGTTGAAATAGAAACCTTTTTCCAAAACTGGAACACAGAATTTAAACAAATAATAGAATATAAGCATTTCTTCAGAATAAAAGAAGAAGATAAATGAAAGAAGAGGATGAACGAAACATTTTTCTAAAAAAAGTAGAATTATGCATAGCTCACCTTAAAATTCTACTATGATGAAGGATGCGACGGGATTTGCTTTGCCCACCTCGACGAGACCCTTAAAGACAATGGCAAATTTCCCCTCTTCAAAATGGTGAATATTCGGCCTATAGTCTTCGGTGACCCTCGCCGGCAGGAAAACAATATTGTTTTTTAATTCCAACAGTACGACCTCTCCAAATTTTCCTCTAACGATTTTTGCTGTCTGAATTTGTTGCGGCTCCTTTATTGGCAAATCATGCAGTTTGATTGTTGGTTTGGCTGCAAGGGAGGAGCGTGCATTCATTTTGTGTAAGTCCATCTATGGGATATTTTTTTTTTTGCAATTAATTTATGCTTTTTCACAAAAAATGAAAATTATTTCCAATCAATCGCTTAGTGGTTATTTATTTTTCAATAGTAATTGAATTCAAAAAAAGAAAAATTCAGTCTTAAAACAAAAAATGCACTTGTAAAATAAAAAAAATACTATTTGCGTTAAAAACTTGAAGAAAATCACTAACACTTTCTTGTACATTTAACTTGAAAATATTCAACATGAACGTTATTTTATTGTGAAACATATAAAAAGCACTTGTAGAATGGAAACAATTCTCATTCAAAAATTCAGCCGTGAAACATAAAAGACACTTGTACAATATAAAATGCAACTTACGATTTTTTATTGATATTGTAGAGTACCTACGCAAGGAACTAGAGCACTAGTGAAACAACACTGCTGTCGATCGTAATACTGATGTTTTTGACTGATACGATTGTTTTTTTATAGTCAGAGCCATTAGGTTCGAGAAAAGAATGGAAGCATAAACATGTTTATTTTCACGCATGTTTGCGGCTTTATGTGCCATTCTCAAACAAATATTGACAAAAACAAGTGACTATTGAAAAACAATTTTGTATGATAAATAAAAATCATTTCATATTGAATCATTTAATTCATAACTATATTCTACAATTATTATCTTTGAAAGTATTACACATACTATTACCATGAATACAATGATTGAAATTATATATAGAGTAAAGTCTATTTTTCTGCGCTTTTTCTCTTTCCTCACAACTAATGGTACGGCAACGATGATAACTGCACTATCTTTGCTTGGAAGATTCTGGAATTTACACTTGGATGTCGTTTTCTTGGGGGTAGTGCTGACAAATAGCGGCAATTTCGTTCTTTTGCTACCAGATGCGTACATATTGATGAATGTTGCCATGGATCTCATCCCAACACTTATTATGGGATATTCACTGACGTAGCTATGATTTACTAATGGGTTGAATTCTTCGTAAAGGGTATCTGGTTTGCGGCAAATTTCGATTGAATACTCTATCGTTAATATTCAAATTATTCAACTGCTTCACAACATTCTCTTTTTCTTCATAAAATTGAATATCTTTACTCAATTCTCGAACACGTCTAACAAATTCCACCAATTTTTGACTGTAGTCTTCGGTTGCCATTTTAATACTATTCCAAAGTAACAAGTGCTTGTCTATTATCATAAAATTCAATTACCTCCCCCCTTCTAAGCGAATTGACGTTTGAAAAAAAAAACGAACGATAAACGAATTAACATTTGAAAAAAATCGAACGCGAATTGACTAGAAACGAACGAATTTGCGTTCGACGGTTTAAACGACGTAGCATCGCATGCTAAAATATGGGGGCCTCGTCACGCTGCCTTTTGCCTCATTCGACGCACGAATATTTTCACCGAGCCATGGTAGGCATGTTTTTTTTTTTTCTTCAATGTGACACACCTTGTATACTATAATGGAACATAACCCTGTCCTCCATGGATTTTTTTACCGATCGAATATTTTTGTTTTTGCCGAGCGCTCCTACTGATAAACTCGAAGTCAACAACATCGCGACGAAGCCGCCGAGTGAACTTGAGCACTTCCGATTTGAATGTATCATTGTACATTTCAGCACTTCCGAGCTGGATGTCTCATTATAGATTTGAGCACTTCCGATTTGGTTCAATCATTGTAGATCTACTCTGATATGACTGGTTTTAGAACTTCAGACATATCCAAACATTTTCCGCACAAGAACTGTTGATGAATGATACAATACAAGACTAATGGTTTTGAACCACCATCATTTTCTACAGCCTTTGACACAAGTGCAACCACTCCTTTATATTTACCATACATATTTTTGCCTCCATCAGTTGTTATAGATTTCAAATTTCTCCATCGAAGGTTCTTTTTATTAATGGCATTTTCAACTCCCTTAAAAATATCTGCCCCAGTTGTCGTGCCGTGAATAGTATCAATATCAAAAAGTTCTTCATACACTTCATAGCTTTTATCTACTCCGCGAATAAAAATCAACACCTGAGAAGTATCTGACACATCCGTTGACTCATCCAATGCTAGAAAAAACCACTCATGATGTCCATTTTTGTCAGACAGTTGAGATGATATATTTTCTGCGATGTCTTGCACCCTCCGAGCCACGGTGTTTGTTGACAAACTGACACTTTTAAATAAATTTACCTTTTCGGGGCATATTTCTTCGGCTACTGCAATCAAGCATCCTTTTATCATTTCTCCATCGGTGAATGGTTTGCCACGTTTTCCGATTTCAAGAGCCACACGAAAGCTGGCGCGAGTTACAGACTCTTGTTCAGTATTCGCTTTGGTAAACAAAGATTGCTGCGATTTGAGTCCGCGTTTCAAAGCTTCAAATTTTTCCTTCCGCAAACTTCCTGTATACTTGGAGTTATTCTGAAGATGTTTCGATTCATAGTGTCGTTTAATGTTATAGTCTTTGAGAACAGCTATGGTTTCATTACAAATTAAACATAGCTCATTTTTACTGGACTCAATCACAAAATACTGAAAGTTCCATTTTTCTTGGAACGTTCTGCATTCTCTGTCGATTTTTCGCTTCTTTTCCATACTAACAAATCACACATAAAAACAATAAGTCAAATCAAAATACTTTTATTGACGGGTGTTACTTTATTTCACAATAGACAGTTTCGCTTCCTTCGCCTTTCCTACGCAGACTAACTCGCAGTTGCGCTACTAGCCTTTTTATATGCAATTATTACTGGCATCTCGAGGTGATCGGAATACACTAGCTAGAACCAGAACTTTCACGAACCAACGCGGTAATTCCAAATATTCAATTACGCCTTATGCCACCTAGCGGGTAGCTGAAAAAGATAGAACATAGTACCACTACTCGCCACTAGATGTCGTTAAGTATCACAATACACAATAATAATTGAAATGCAAAAAAGCGTAAGTTTGCTTAAGTCACGCACTTTGCGACTATCCTAGTCTAGAAATATAGTTAAGGGTAGAAATTGGCCCTTGAAACAAATTGAAAAAATCAATATGGCCCAAAGGCTTCAAAGTTTGGAGACCCCCGATCTAACCTCATCGCCTTATGATAATATACTCTTAACAAAAATTAGAAAACGTATGCAAAACGCACGAAAAACGATCGAAAACGCACGAAAAACGATCGCACGCAAAACGGTCGAAAACGCACGCAAAACGGTCGAAAACGCACGAAAAACGGTCGAAAACGCACGAAAACGGTGGTAAACGCCGGCAAAATGGTCGAAACTTATGCAAAATGTTATTGTTGAATACTTCGCTCCCCCATTGCCCTCACGTTGAGTCCACAACGCGTAACCCCTCGACACTTTTGGGTCTTCTCTTTCTCCTGATGATGCTAACTTGGTTAACAAAGATACGAGACTTAGTGCCCTTTTGGCATGTTGGAATGCTAGACTTCTGTTGAACTGACATGTTTTCTCTTAAATGATATATTTTGACGCACCCTATATACTTCGACGCCATATTTTTTTCTTTTAATGATGTATTTTGAGACATTCCGTACACAGTCGTATTCCTAACCCTTCATTTTCAAACCGGCAACGCTACATTGCCCCATAAACAACGATAAATTTTACAACCGACAACACCGAACCTGTCATGCTGGCATTGGCAGCGTATAACCTCGATACCATCTCCATCTCTTTTTGCCTCGATTACGTCACACGCGTCTCTCGCTCTTACACACACATACACATCTTTACATGAAATATTAATCATTTCCCAAATCTAAGTATATTTTCCTATCTTCAACATGATAATGATGATTACAGTCTACGGAAATCAAAAAAATGCTGTCAAGTATATAAAATGAGTCAATTTCGGTCCCGACAAAACTTACGCTGTAAATACCCAACATTCGCTGTTACTTTCAATATCTTACGTTGACGTAGAGGCTAAGGACAATGTCTACCACGCGGACGTCGTGGGTTCGAATCTCATAACTATAAACTTTTTTTAATTATAATCACGTGACTGGAACGAGACAAGGGGGCCAAGGGGTGAGGCGGAGTCGCAAGAGGGGCCGATAGGTGAGGCGGAGTACTAAGGGGGCCAAGTTCCATGCTTGAATCGCTACGATACTCGTTCCATCCTGCGTCGATGACGTCACACGTTTCCCCCACTCCTGTTTGAACCAAAAATTGCAAAAAGTTCAGCTCCATAAGAAAATACATGGGATTTTGGGCTCGTTCCCGCCTTGTTCATCTACTAACAATACATCCAAAATACTTGTGGTAAGCTACTTTGGTCATTTGATTAATTGGCCGTGTCTGCGATTTAGGAGTAAACTGCCACATGTTCCTCAAACACATGCTAATATTAATTTTAAGGAAAAAACGTCCTATGGACGTATGTCCTAAACGCCTTAACTTTTGAGATACAGGAAGGCAAAGTTTTCAAAAATAATCAGTTTTTTAATAATAACTGAGATAATTTTGTAGACATCTTTGGCATATTTGGTACATATGTTCCATGCCTCAAGGCGCATTTTCTGATGTACAATTTTCTTAATTTTCTCTGCCAGTGGCGTACGTACGAGTTTTGAAATGTATATTTTTGGCGAAAAAAATACTACGCCACTGCTTTATCTTGAATTAAAAATTATTTTTAAAATCTCCATACATTTTTAAGCACATTTGATTTGCTGGGTTTTCTCTGTCCGACGCATGGTTTTCGCTCAAAAAATTAAAAATCGCTTTACTTCAGGATAAATTCCTTAAAAATCTGATGCGGGATCGTGCATCGACTGAAAGCAAACTAAGAGATCAGATTTGTTGCAAAATAATTGAGGATCTAAAAGGTATGTGTTTGTTGTCAGATGCACTGTTCTCAATTAAAATCACGTCACAACGCAGCACAGCTTAATAATTTTTGAAAACATAAATTTAGTTATCCTGGAATAAATGACGTGTAGCAGAATTTATTTACTGCACCTCTTGGAAATATGGAGTTTGTCGATATGTGATTTCTTCTAAAGATTAAAAGCAGAAAAAACAGCGTACCCACCATAGCAATAAAAAACGAATTCTCTGTATGTACAAATGTCAGTAGCTAATATTGATGTTGGTTTAAAGTAAGGTGTTGGTGTTAAAAACTGTCACAGCGCGTTTTGATTGATTTTGAAGTGTTATTGAAGTTATTTTGGTAGTCCGCTGTTTTTCTGAATATCAGTAAATATGGTAAATTATACGAATGCGGAAATGCATTACGTATATGGCCTTGCCGATGGTAATGCATCAGAAGCCAGGCGCATTTATCAGGAAAGATATCCTAATCGTGCCTTACCAGATAGCCGAACCTTTTCAAATATTCATCGTCGACTTGGGGAAACTGGTAGTTTCAAGAAAGGGACGCCGGAAGGTAGACCTCGTGTAGTAAGAACTCCTGAAATTGAGGAAGCGGTGCTGCAAGAAATTGAGGAACATCCTGAGACGAGTACGAGGAAGATCGCTAGAACTCTGGATATTTGTCATCAAATTGTTTGGCGTATTTTGGTTGATATTTTGTTATACCCATACCATATTTCAAGAGTGCAGGCATTACTCCCCAGAGATTTTCCACAGCGTGTGAACTTCAGTCAGTGGTATCTACAAAGTATTGCACTGAATCCGCAGTTTGAGACACAAATTTTGTTCACAGACGAAGCAAATTTTTCTCGAAATGCCATTCAAAATTTCCATAACAATCATGTGAGGGCTGAAGAAAATCCCCATGCAATAACCGAAACCCATTTCCAACACCAATTTTCGGTTAATGTTTGGCAGGAATTATAGGTGATCATCTAATAGGCCCATTTTTTCTACCAGGACGCCTTAATGGTCGTTCTTATTTACACTTTCTCAAAGAAGACTTACCTGGGTTATTGGAAGATGTGCCACTTGCGTTAAGGAATCGAATATGGTACATGCACGATGGCGCCCCTGCTCATTTCAGTGTAATTGTCCGAAACCATTTAAATACAGTTTATCCTAATCGTTGGATAGGTCACGGAGAACCTCAGCAATAGCCAGCAAGATCCCCCGATCTCAACAGTTTAGATTTTTTTATGGGGTCACCTTAAAACTCTTGTGTATAAAACTCCCGTTAATACTTTAGAAGATTTAAGAGAGCGAATAGTTGCCTCGTGTGAAACTATATGAAATACGCCGGGAATATTTGAACGGGTGCGTAATTCCATGCGTAGAAGGGCGGAAGCATGCATACTAAGTGCAGGTGGCCACTTCCAAAAATTTTTAGTTTTGGTATTATTACTAATTAACAAATTTGTGCTATTCGTTTAGACTTACTGTCACAAAATAAAATAAAACTCGTTTTTGTGAAAAATTTATTTTTTTGCAGATTATGTTTTCAAATATTATTAGGGAATTGGTAATGCGTTATGAAGCAATTTTCAGATTCTCATTCATTTTAGAATTGATCTAATTTCTTAATTTGCTTTCTGTCGATTTTTATTTTTTTGAATGAAAATCATGCGTCGGACAAAGAAATACAAGGAGATCAAATTTTCTCAAAAATAAATGAGGATTTTAAAAATGATTTTATTTTGAGAAGAAAGCATTGGCGAGGTACTTTTTCCCCAAAAATATTCAATGCGAAACCCGTAGGGATGCCACTGTTTGAAAAAATACAAATTTGTGTACATCAGAAAATGCGCCTTGAGGCATGGAACATATGTACCAAATATGCCAAAGATGTCTACAAAATTATCTCAGTTATTATTAAAAAACTGATTATTTTTGAAAATTTTGCCACCCTGTATCTCAAAAGTTAAGGCGTTTAGGACATACGTCCATAGAAAGTTTTTTTCTTAAAATGGGTCTAAGAATTACCTCCTTAAATATTAGCATGTGTTTAAGGAAGACCCTGTATAGCAAAAACTATCTGCGGGATTATAGCAGCCACGTTAGTAGATGAACAACACCGATACGAGCCCAAAATCCCATGTATTTTCTTATGGAGCTAAACTTTTTGCAAGTTTTGGTTCAAACGTCATCGACGCAGGATGGAATGAGTATCGGAGAGCGTGGAACTCCGCCCCCTTAGTACTCTGCCTCACCTATCGGCCCCCTTCGTACTCTGCCCCTCGTCCCCCTTGAGACTCCGCCCCTCAGGCCCCCTTGTCACGTGATCTTAATCAAAAAAAAGTTTGTAGTTATGAGAATCGAACCCACGACGTCCGCATGGAAGACATTGTTCTTAACCTCTACGCCAATGTAAGACATTGAAAGTAACTGCGAATGTATTTACAGCGTAAGTTTTGTTGGGACCGAAATTGACTCATTTTATATACTTGACCGCATTTTTTTTATTTCCGTAGAATGTTACGGAAGTTGTAATCGTCATTATCATGTTGAAGATAGGAAAATATACTTAGATTTGGGAAAGAATTAATATTTCATGTAAAGATGTGTATGTGTGTGTAAGAGCAAGAGATGCGTGTGACGTAATCGAGTCAAAGAGAGATGGAGATGGTATCGAGGTTTTACGTTCCTAACGCAACAGGTGTTGTCGGTTGTTGAATAAATCGTTGTTTATGGGGCAATGTTGCGTTGCCGGTTCCGAAATTAATCGTGAACGACTCGATGAAAAATTGAAAGCGCGAAAGTGATATATTAATAAAAATGAATCAAATTTAAGAAAAAATATTACAGAATAATGAGGCTGTATCGTTTCAAAGTGCGATCCCTCAATGTTACAAGGTATCTCAAAATTCATCATTGAAAACAAACGTGGCATCGAAGTGTGCAGGGAGCGTAAAAATACATCATTTAAGAAAAAAACATAACAGTTTCACGAGGCTGTAAGTTTTCAACGTGCGATCCCTCAATGTGTACAAGGTATCTCAAAATACATCATTGAAAATAAACATGGAGTCGAAGTGTATATATTTTGACGCACCCTCAAAATATATCATTCAAGGAAAAAAACATGTCGGTTTGAAATATGATATTAATGTGTATACAGGGCGTTTCAAAATACATTATTAAAAAAAACATATCGGTTCAACAGAAGCCTAGCGTTCCAACACGTCAGAAGGACACTAAGTCTCGTAAGACTACAACGGATTCGAATTGATAAACAATAAATATTACCTTCTAAGGTGCATCGCAACAAACATCCTCCAGAGGGCGCAACGAGTGAATTTAATGGTAAACTTCGTTACACACTACCGACACATACTTAACATTAGTAGATAAAAACGTTCCACATTTTTGTCTTTCTGTTACAGATTTTTGAAAAATTTGAAGAGATTCCAACATTTTCCTGCAGAAAACCGCTGTTCTTCGCTGACTTGGTGTACTACATCTTCTATTTTTTTGGGTTCCACCTTCTGCTTCGATAAGTTTGTTAGAGGTTCAAACGGACACCAATAAGTCTTGTAATAGTCATGTCGCTGGAATTAACGAAAATGCACGCATCATTCGATACCTAACAAAGCATACCAGAACTTATAGTCACCGTAACATCTCCGTTGCTGTCTTCTATCCATTTCAGTCTTGAGTGAATGAATCACGTCAAATGCGACGATCCGACTATTATTAGTGAAGATACGGTTCAGTGCCCTTTTGGTTGCCTCTTTGTTTTTTCTTTGTTGATAAATTCAACATATCTCCTTTCATTTGATATGCTGCACGTGACGATGTGACTATTATTAACGAAGATGCAGGTCAGTGCATTTCTGACATATTGCGCCATATTTATTTTTTCTTTGTCAATGAGTTCTGCATTCGTTTCCCTTTCATTTGACGTGCTATATATGACGATCCGAATATTATTAACGAAGAAGCAGGTTAGTGCACTTCTGACATGTTGTGCTATCTTCGTTTTTCCTTTGTCGATGAATTCTGCATTCGTTTTTATTTATTTGACGTGCTATACAGGAAGATCCAAATATTATTACCAAAAATACGCCTCAGAGCCCTTTTGATATGTTGCGCCATCTTTCTTTTCTCTCTGTCGATGAATTCTGCATTCGTTTCCATTTCATTTAATGTGCTGCACGTTGAGAACAAATCATTATTAACGAAGATGTGGCTTAGTGCCTTGCGCCATTTTTTTTGTCGATACATTCTAAATTCGTTTCTCTTTCATTTGATGTGCTGCACGTTAAGATCCAACTAACATGAACGAAATTGTGACTTAGTGCCTTTCTGACAAGTTGCGCTATCTTTGTATTCTCTCGTCGATGAATTCTGCATTTTTTATCCTTTCCTTTGACGTGCTGTATGCGATACTTCGATTATTATTAGCGAATATACAACTTAGTGCCCTTCTGACAGTTGTGCCATTTTTTTTCTAATAACACATTCATTTCCACAAATCATCACATATTTTCTACCACGCCACCACCTTCCACACTGACTACGTCACTTTCAAAGTTTTAATGTTTTATCACTATTATTATTATTATTCGACCCACATTCTTCAGTTCAATTTCATCTAACACAATCATTCTACTGATATTTGATTCCTCCATTCTGATTGGCTGACGACACCACTCTGTACCAGAAGTTAGGCTGAGTGTTCCACAAGGTTCCGTTCAGGAGCCTGAAAATTCGCAAAACGAACATTCATACGACAAAGCGTGGACTTTAGTCATATCCTGATGATGCTTACTTGGTTAGCGAAACGCGTTAAGTGATAAATGGCTGTCATATTGAAATAGGAAAAAAAAATTCTGTGTTTTGAATCAAACTTCTGCAATTGGATTACACTTGTAGTTGTTCATAACCCAACAACTTTCAATTTCAAGTATGTTCAATGATTTTCTTTGAATGTGCAATTCTTCCTATGCTATTTCACATTAGACGCTGTATATTATACTTTTCATAATCTACATATGAAATCATTTGAAATGAGTACCCACATCGGTCTGTTGCTGCTAGTAAAATGAAAATATGTTGTAAGGCCCTTTTGGCTTCGACAAATGATTAATTATGTTTCATGACATGGAAACGAATCCATTGAGGTCGAAATCATCAAAATCGGACGACCGGAAGTGAAAACCGAAAGTGGTCCTTTTTTGATGGATTCGAAACATTCTCACCCTAAGGAATCCAAATATATCATATGTTTCAGTATACAATGATTTTTTCATTTTCTCTGCCAATAAATTCTGCGTTTTGAATCAAGCTTCTGCAATTGGAATAAACGTATATTTTCACAAATCATCACACACGCCACCTCCTCCCACGCTGAGTACGTCACTTTAAAAGTTTTAATGTTTTATCACTATTATTATTATTATTCGACCCTCATTCTCCAGTTCAATTTCATCTAGCACAATCAATCGAGCGATATTTGATTTCTCCATTCTGATTGGCTGACAGACACTACTACAGAACTTAGGTTGAGTGTTCCACAAGGTTCCGTTCAAGAGTCTGAAAATTGGCAAAATGAATCTTCATACGACAAAGCATGGACTTCAGTAATTTCCTGATGATGCTTACTTGGTTAGCGGAACGCGTTAAATGATAAACGACTGTTATATTGATACACGAAAAACCGTTACGATAATAACGATGAAACGATAACGAATAAACGCGCGCAAAACGGTCGGAAACGCAGGCACAACGGTCGAAAACGCATGCAAACGATCTAAAATGCACGGAAAACGGTCGAAAACACACTCAAAACGGTCGCACGCAAAACGGTCGAAACATTTGTAAAACGGTCGCTTTCCCCATTTTCGAATGTTAACTCCACAATATGTAATTCTTCGACACCTTTGGGCCATCTTCTCCTTCTCCTGATGATGCTAAATTGGTTAACAAAGATACGAGACTTAGTGTCCTTCTGACATGTTGGAACGCTAGACTTCTGTTAAACCGACATGTTTTTTTTAAATGATGTATTTTGAAACGCCCTGTATATACATTAATATCATATTTTAAACCGACATGTTTTTGTCCTTAAATGATATATTTTGAGGGTGCGTCAAAATATATACACTTCGACTCCATGTTTGTTTTCAATGATGTATTTTGAGATACCTTGTACACATTGAGGGATCGCACGTTGAAAACTTATAGCCTCGTGGAACTGTTATGTTTTTTTTCTTAAATGATGTATTTTTACATACCCTGTACACTTCGATGCCATGTTTGTTTTCAATGATGTATTTTGAGATACCTTGTAACATTGAGGGATCGCACTTTGAAATGATACAGCCTCATTATTCTGTAATATTGTTTCTCAAATCTGATTCATTATTATTAAAATATCACTTTCGCGCTTTCAATTTTTTCATCGAGTCGTTCACGAATAATTTCAAAACTGGCAACGCAACATTGACCGATAAACAACACCTGCTGCGCTAGGAACGTAAAACCTTGATACCATCTCCATCTCTCTTTGCCTCGATTACGTCACACGCGTCTCTCGCTCTTACACACACACATACACATCTTTATATGAAATGATAATTCTTTCCCAAATCTAAGTATATTTTCCTATCTTCAACATGATAATGATGATTACAACTTCCCTAACATTCTACGGAAATCAAAAAAATGCGGTCAAGTATATAAAATGAGTCAATTTTGGTCCCAACAAAACTTATGCTGTAAATACCCATCATTTGCAGTTACTTTTAATGTCTTCGGAGTCTCAAGGGGGCCGAGGGGCAGAGTACGAAGGGGGCCGATAGGTGAAGCGGAGTACTAAGGGGGCCGAGGGGCGGAGTTCCATGCTCTCCGATACTCATTCCATCCTGCGTCGATGACGTCACACGTTTCCCCCACTCCTGTTTGAGCCAAGAATTGCAAAAAGTTTAGCTCCATAAGAAAATACATGGGATTTTGGGCTCGTATCGGTGTTGTTGATCTACTCACGTTTCTGTACTCTGGACGTTTTTGTACTGTTCCGTACTTCGAGTTCAAATATGTAATACTGCGTTTACAGGAGTCAACTTATTTTATTCACAAAGATAACACTAATATAATACTGTTAATATTCGCGTGTTTGCTCACCTCGCTTCTCTAATACTAACTCACCACTACTCGCGTTAAACCAATATTGATGATCCGATTGTTAACCTGCTACTTTTATAGCGGTTCAGTTTTTCTAGTATTTTCTGGAAACTTCGAGTATCGGAAGTTCGAGAAGCGGCGTTACAAATTTCATAGGCAGATTCGAATACTGGGCAGAGCCCAGTATTCGAATCTAAATCTCCTCAATTTAGAGGAAAAGCAAATGTGGAATGTCGTTGTCATTGAATTTTTGTGAAAAAAATCATAACTCAAAAATCTTACTTGTTAGGGAATTGTTACTATCATTTTCGCATTTAGGGACCAAAAGTTAACAAAGGACTGCCTTTCGCATAACAATCGTAAATTGGCTGTAAACTCGGTAATTGTTATTTTGTAAAATATACCTATGATGATATGAGAATTCAAAGACAAATTCTGATCTAGATATGAACTCAAAATTTTCAATTCTTTCTTGAATTCTATCGAATTATTATTGAAATTCAGAGAAAACTTTTTGTAATCTGGTATTTTTCTGGATAATTTATCGACACTCAAATGTAAGACATGAGATCCCAACCAAAGAGATATTAGTTTTAAGTCTTCTGAAATTGATTTTTCAATGATATTGGTATTTTTAGAAAAGTAAATGGGGGTTATATCATCAGTAAAAAGACTGTAGAACCACATAAATCCAGTTCTATAATAGAATTGATGTAAATTAAGAATAGAGTCGGACCTGAAACAGAACCTTGTGGAACTCCACACTTGTTATGTTTCAATGAACTCTTTTTTTCTGTATACTGCTTTCTGTTGCTCAGATAATTTTGAAACCATTTAAATAATATTCCTCTAATGCCAATTGAGTTCAACTTTTGCAGAAGAATATCACGGTTTACTGAATCGAATGCCTTCTGCAAATCGAATGATAACATACCACAAACATTATTTGAATCTAATTGAAGTTGAATTTTAGAAACTATAATCAAATACAGCTGACTCTGTATCACGACCTGCGAAAATTGAACTTCTGCTTTCAAAACGATATTCTTTCATTGACAATCTTGTTGGAAATCATGTTGAGGATAACAATGAAACCCTTAATGAAGAGTCTGACCAGATATCTGATGAGAAGGATACATTCTCGAAATTCTGTAACATGTTTTTTACTTTTGATGACACTTTATAGTTCGCTGCAAACAAGGTCTGTAAAATATTTTCTGCCTTTAAGAACATATGGTCACTCGATCGTTGAAACTCTAATTCTTCCACGAGTTGAAAAGGTAAATCTCATAAAGCTTACATTTCAGCAATCAAACAATCAATTTTCGTTGATTTCGTGTTGGAATTATCAGACATTTTATCTTTTTCCGTATATTCTTTGAAATAAGTTCGTTTACATGTTTTATTACCGTTTGTAAAGATATGTCGACTGTGATAGTTCGCTGATACTCTTTTTTTGGTAGTCATTTCAAGAATAAATCATATTCTTTCTCTGTAGATGATTTTTTTCAAGTCGTGCCTTTGCCTTTCTGGAAACACTTTCCATCACAAATTTTACACTTCACACATTAATCATTTATTATCACAAAATAATTCCAAATTACACTACTTGACATTTTTCAACTCATTACCAAACACAAACGTTATCTATGCTGTCCAGTGTTACACTTAACTGTGAACAAAAAATAAGAACCCCATAATGCAAATCGAAAAATGGCCTGTCCTGTCCGTCAGGCAAAGCGTCAACTATCAAGGTCACGCCAACCGACATTGATCGAGTAAGAAAGTCAAGATCCGTAGTCGCAGACATTGACACCAAATATCTGTATTCGGATCCTAATGAACTTTATTTTAAAAAGGAGGATAAAAGAGGATGTATGCTTCTCCACTCACAAGCGATTTTGGTGAAATTGGTGACACGTGTGAATTATTGTATTCGTGACACGTGCGTTCGTGCATACGGATGTCTGCAGAACGCTGTATAATGTCCGCTGTATGGAGATCCACTGTGATTCGAAAGTGCATATAGATTATAACGACAAGGAGTCAAATTGTCTGCTGCATAATTGTTCATATCTAATCCGTCTAGAGGAAATTGCCTCTAAATCGTTCTGTCAGAGAAAATCTTTCAAAATGAATTACTTAAATACGGGGAATGTTTTGGATCGATAGAGTGCATTTTTCTCTTTCCTTGCAACTTGAACACGTCGGTTTTTCATGTCCATCCAAAGTTTCCTCTCTTGTGAAGCACTGTAATAATCTCAATTTCCCAGTTCTTTGTGGTATGGGGAGTGACAAATCCCAGAAAGTATCGAAGGTTACAGATGAGTGTCCACAATGTGTGCACTTCATCGTGGATTTTAATTGACCAACGAAATTATCTACAATCTTAGAGTTATATGTACTCAAATAAATCATCCATGACTCTTGTGCTTTTCCGCTGTCGCTCAATTTTTCGTTAATCTCCGTTAAGGTCAATTTAGGTTTCTCAAAAATTCTATTAACGTCATCATGTAAACCTTCTAAAGGATAACGAAGGAACTCCTGGGCGTCTTGATACGCATGACCCATGAATCGAAGGGCAAAACTCTGAATCTGACATTTTAAGGAGACTGTGTTCACTGCTCTATCAAATGAATCTTCTGACCACAATTCCTTGATAACTTCTGCGAAAGCTTTGATTAAAGCACCCTCCGGACTAGAAATATTAGTATTGATATGTTTCATGTACTCATCCTTTTTCAAATACTCCAGTAACCATCTCGTATTCGATAAACATTGAATTACACTGTTCATGAAAAAGGTGTTGCCAATATTTTTCAACCCATTAAGCCCAAGGGTTTTGACTGAGGAATGTATCACTGATCTGATTGTGTTGTAGAGATGATGAGATGATTTTTACCATCATTGGACCAACGGAATGAAGAATTTGAAGTTAAATTTCTTGAAACTGAATCAGATATATTCATGGTGGTTTTTTTGAATTTGTGAGAGAAAGATAATTCCGGAACGTGTTTATTTTCCTCTGCATCTTTTGAGACAGTTGGAAAATGATCAATCTGCTTACTCCATTTTGCGATGTTCATAGGAAAGTTTTATTTGATTTGTGAGTTCAGGAATATTTCATCTAATTTTTGAATAGATGGAAGAGTACCCAATATCAATATGGCATTACCCCTTCGAATGGCAATACTGATTCTTTGAATTAAAAATTAATAGGCTCGGTTGTCATTGGTAGAATCCATCATTTTTCTACCAATTTCTTTCAACAATTCAGAAGCATGAGATCCAAAAACACCAAAGGTTTCAACGGCAACAGGAAAGAAACAGTAGGAACTTAGCAAAGTGAAGTATTTCCGAAATTTTGATTTTTCTGCAATCATAACTGCTGCACCTGTGGAATTAAACGTAGCGGCAAGGTGTGAAGCTGCAACTGTATCCACGCAGGTGAAATTCCAAACCAGAGGTTTTCCAAATTTCCAAGGAATTAGACATCCCGCCTGGACACTTTCCATCATCTCGACTAACACCAAGGGGTTCAAGAACTGAAGGAACCTCTGCAGTGGCTAGAGCTCTTTTTATAAGATCATTAATGGAATGATGTCTTGAAAACCTGCCAGAACTAAATTTACAACTTAGGCCATGATAACCATTTTCTTCTACAGTGGATCCACATCTGCATTTATGACTGACACAAATTGAAGAACCTAACCGAAGACCTATCGAAATCCTAAAATATGCATCATCTAAGAGGTTACCCAAAGAAGCCACGGGAAGAGCATTCAGCCAGGCACCATATTCTTTGAACATAGCAGCTTTGAGTCTAGCCATTTGAATATCGGAACATTCAGCAGACCAAATTGATCATTGGATAATCCCAGGCTTTTTCACACTTTTTATCAACAGGGGAAGGGTATTTTTCGTTTGAGATAACCATTCATTTTCACCATTCAAGTAATACGAATCAGAAATTTCAGACAAAGATTTGGAAAGAACGGAGTTGATCAAATGACAAGAACTGTTATAAGAGGCAGTGAGAGGGATGAGGCTAATCGAATACCTGAACCACCAGAGTTAACTGGAAGAGTAGCTTGACTCCAAGTGATATCTTTGAATTTATTATTGGTAATTTTTTGTAAAGATTGGCGTAAGGTGGAATCGAATTCCTGTAACTCCTTTTGACATATCCAAGTTAGACTGCATCTCAGGGTATACAATAATTTGGGGATTGCCAAACAGTATTTCAATAGAAAATATGCTATTGAGACGAGACTATTGAGACGAGATGACACTAGAATTAGAGACTCTGTTTTCTGTGTGAGACAATGTGATAAAGACTACAGAGAGAAGAGCTCCCAATAAAGACCAGTGTGTTTTGGGAACAACTTTAATTCATGGAGAAATCATTGTGAAAGGATTTGTAAGCATTTGAAAAGGGGCAAAAATTTCACGTTTGTCGAAATTTAATTCAAGTCCAACATCCTTAGAGGGATACATTATTTTTTGAAATTCCTGGAGAACATAATCTATATTACCACCAATTGAACCACCGTCTAGGTATCAGCAGTTGAAATTGATGTCGATAGACTTTGTCAGTTCATTCAAGGCGAGGCAGAAAAGAGCAGGACCTAGAGGATCGCCTTGTTGGACCCCTCTCTAAGATAAGATAGTATTTTTTCCATAGTTCAAAAATGTTGAATTTCGATAACATTGGTTGATAAAAGGAAAAAAGTGAGGAATAATTTCATAGGTTTTTCGTAAAATGATGTTTCTGTGAATCATGTTGAAGGCGTAACAAAAATTTGAGAAGATGGATTGGGATGCTCATTCAAAAAGAGACGTGCAGCATGTGCAACTGCTTCGCATCCCCCTGGAGTTCCAAAACCAAATTGAACAGGACGAAATACATATCCTAAAAAACCAGAAACATCAATACCAATCAATCAATCAATATATGCTTTATCATCAGAAGATTAGTATCTTATTGAAAAAGTCTTGTAAAGAAAGTATATGAATGTCATAAAATACAAAAATACAATACATGACATAAAATATTAAAAATACAAACATGGCAATCTCACAAATAAAACATCAAGAAGACAGATGAGTTTAGGTGAACATTGAAAAATCAAGTAGAATTTACAGGTTATCATGGTATAATGCATGGATCGAATAGTAAGCTTTTTTTAATTAAAAGATCTTTAACTGTACTTCTGAACTTTTTGATATCTGTGCTATTTTTTAGAATGGTAGGAAGGTGATTATATACTTTAATATTTTCATAAATCAGAGAATGCTGAGTCAAGGTGAATTTTGGAATAGGTAAGTGAAGCATATGGTTCTGTCTAGCGTTGTGACAATTTGTTCCGGGAGTGTACATGCTAGTTTTATTTTTATGAATTAAGCATACTGTTTCCATTATGTATAAACAGGTGACAGTTAATATTTTGTGGCTGATGAATAAAGGCTTGCAGTGATCTCTCAGCTTAGATTTTGTAGCCTAAATATCGTATTCTGTAACTGTAAATTACAATGGCCCCAGAAAGCTATTCCATAGCGAATATGAGATTCGATCAGTGCAAAGTACGCCATTCTAGCTGTAGTGTACCCTAGTTCATTTGATATGACTCTAATAGCATAACATCCACTAGATACTTTTTTACTCAGATGGGATACATGTTCTTTAAAATTCAATTTACTGTATATGTGAATACCTAGGAATGTAGTGTGCTGTTTGTTTTCTATGTAGTGGTTATCCAAATCTAAATCGTCTAGTATACATTTGAAAGTAACTAGTTTTGTTTTGTTTAGGTTGAAGCGCAAAAGGAGTTCGTGTTACGCCAGGTTTGAATTTGTCGAATATCTATTTTTATCATATTTGAATCCCAACACAATAAAAAGCCAACCTAATATAAAAACTACTCAGCAAAAATGAATTAGATATACAAAAAAACAATACAAACATCTGTTCTATATAAACACTGACACAAAAGTCAGGACCAGGCTTCAAATGACAAATATATGGGAAGATGAACAACCCTACTCCAAAGATGTAATCATCCAAACAAAAAGGGGATTTCTTCTGAAGAGTGACACATCAAAATTGATTTTAATAAAGCTAGAAAAATTAAAAGCAAATAATAATATAACCAACTTCACACAAACAAAGACAAACATTCAACCAACACAAACTTAATGCCATCTCCACTTCCTACTCTGCAATAGTAGCTAATGTCGAACAAGACATAACAAATGAATATATAAGTGAACATCTATCCAAAAAGAATATGGAACACCGATTTACAAAAAAAATAACTGTATGAGCTACATCCAAACCAACCTCATATATTAGAGTTATTACCAGCAACATCCAAGTATATGAAAAATTATTGAACGAAGGGCTGTACTTCAAAAAAATATACTATCCTGTATACCCTAGTAACCCACCCAGCCCAACTCCTGTACCATGCAGCAGATGTTTAAATTTCACCCAAAAAACCAAAGAATGCAACACTCCATTCAAATGTAACAAATGCGGAGAAAATCACAAGTCGACTAAATGTACAACTAACCTTCCCCCCAAATGTCAGTCCTGTGGAGCAGAAGACCACCAAGCCTGGTCTTTTAAATGTCCAAAAAGACCAACTGAACCAATAAAGGTCGAATGAAATAAAACCTGAAATCAAACAAGGGTCCAAAATTCACTCATATGTTCAGTTCAGACTGATGTCCCGTCGAGAGTAGTCGCGGTAAATTTTGCTCCGTCAAATACCGATCCCTCACGATTGTGTACTATTAAATAAATCGCAAAGTCCTGACTGTAAAGGGAAAATCATGGGAACTAGAAATAAGTTAGAAGTGCAGAATATTATCAAGGAATCTATAGCAGAAGCATTTTCCAACAAAGATTTCATTGCACAGATAACTAAAACAGTGACCGAGTTAGTGAACAAAAAACTGGAGAAGCTTGAAAAAGTTATAAAAACCCAAGGTGAAGTGATAAAGTCAATGGAACAAAAGTTGGATGATTTATTGAAACATAAAAAAAGAAACAACATTTGTATCTACGGCATCCAAGAAAGCGAAAATGAAAATATCTCCTTCAAGTGTCTTCAAATACTCAACGAATCGGATTCCATAAAATTGAACAAAGATAACATTACGTCAGCATTCAGAATAGGGTCACAAACTGGCAAGTCAGGAAAACCTCGACCAACAGTTGTAGTGTTCGATAGCAATGAATACAAAACTGGAATATTGAAAAACATAGCCAAATTTAAAGGTAAAAAGTTATTCATCACCGAAGATCTGACAAAAAACAAACGCTTACTTATGAATGAAGCGAAGGTGAAATATGGTGACAAAAACGTATGGACACTGAATGGGCAGATATTTGCAAAAATTGACGGCCGTAAGAAGAAAATAAGATCGAGTGAGGACATTACTGTTGATGAATGACAGCGGCGACCTCATTACATTACCATCTTTTCTTTCGTCTCTTTGAATTATATTTTGTTTTACTTTTTTATTGAAATAAAATGTTCCGTAGGGAATAAATTAACTGGTACTTGAACATTGTGAATGTTAGGAGTTCACTCTTGCTGTGTATATATTGAGTATATTTTGAGTTATAATTCTTTTCATACATTGAATTGGTAGTCAATTCTCTTTAATTTCTTTTTTTTGTATTCAAGGATATTATACTGTAAAATGATTGACTTTCTTAATGAACTGGAGCAATATGGAGAGAGAGAGAGACAAACGTATGCGAAGATTTGAATTTTTGCAGAGACGCAAAAGGTGAGAAACCTTTTAACATAGTTCACTTCAATATTAGAAGCCTGAACAAAAACTTTGAGGAACTCTTATTATATGTCGAATCTGTGGAAAACGAAATTGACGTCATTGTTTTATCAGAGACCTTTGTCATTGAAAATCTGGGAAATTTTGAAATTCCTAAATATAATATTTTTTATAACCAGTCTAGATTTAATCAAAACGATGGTGTTGTATTATATGTAAAAAAGCAAATTGGGGACGTAAGATGTACAATACATAACCTCTCAGAAACAAATATTTTGGTTATCGATTTCATCCTGGAAAATATTACCTTTTCTATAATAGCATCTTACAGGCCACCAGCTACAAGCAAACAGTTGTATATTACTGAACTTGAAAATTTTTTGTTAACTAGAAATAAAAAAGATTTCGAAATATTCATAGGTGACACTAATATTAACTTACTAAATGTAGATGACACTTACGTAAATAACTATGTTTGTAATATGGCTGTACATGGGTTCTTTCCTGAAATTAACACAAAACCAACGCGAATCACTGAATATACCTCAAGCTTAATTGATCATATTTTCACTAGAATAAACAAAAATGATGCTCTCGATGAAAAAAAATTAATTCTTTTATATGTAAAACTAGCCTAACTGATCACTACGCAATAGCACTATCTGTAAAATTAACTGATCGTGGTGTGTCAACAGATAATGATATTTCAACAATAGAAAAGAACTATATAAATTATAAAAAACTTAGTAGTCTACTAGATGACGAAAAATGGGAAAATGTTTTGGACTCAAGTGAACCACTGTCAGCGTACAATCATTTTATTAGCACTCTGCAATTATATATAAAAAATAGTTCTGAAACTAAAAAACAGAGATTGGAAAATAAGAAACTTAAGCCTTGGATAACTGATGGACTAATAACTTCAATCAGACATCGATATCGTATGAAATCCAGACTTATAAAAAACTTCTCTATAGAACTAAAAACAGAATATAATCATTATAGAAACTTTCTAAGCAATCTTATACGTAAAACAAAAACCGATTACTATAAAAATAGAGTAACAGTAAAAATAAAGTAAGTAACTATAAAAATAGAGTAACTATAAAAAAATCTGGACTGAAATAAACGAAATAACAAATTCGTCAAAAAGTACTCAAGCAGATAGTATAAATATAACCGATGACCAAGGTAATGAAATCTCATCAGATCTAGGAAAAGCTGAATATCTCAATCAATTTTTTGTTCAGGTGGGAACGCTCATGGCCCAAAAAATTGATACTATAACCTCTCCGCAGGAAGTAAATCCTCATATAAGGGATTCGCTATTTCTCAATCCAGTAACAAGTAATGAAATAATCTCCACTATTTCTACCCTTAAAAATAACACATCGGCAGGTCCTGATCACATCTCGGTTTATTTGATAAAAAAATTCAACAAACACCTATCGAATTCGTTATCACATATAATAAATTTATGCTTCCTAACCAGTGTTATACCTGGTGCTTGGAAAGAATCAATAACTACGCCAATTTTCAAAGCAGGTAATAGGAAACTTGCTACGAATTATCGGCCTATTACAGTTATAAATAACTTTGCAAAAATATTCGAGAAAGTGTTGAAAGTCCGCCTCATGCGATTCCTAGAATCCAATAATATTTTATTGAGTTCGCAATTTGGTTTCCGAGAAGGCTTTTCCACAGAACAGGCTATATTCCAATTGGTGAAAGACGTCTTGGCTAATCTTAATGACAATAATAAGTGCCTAACAATATTTCTAGACCTGGCCAAGGCATTCGACACCGTGGATCACAAAATATTATTACAGAGATTGGAAAGATCGGGGATAAGAGGCACAGTACTTAATTTATTTGAAAATTATCTCCAGGATAGAACTCAGAGAGTGAGAATCAAAAACTGTTATAGCAACCCCCTTCCAATCACCATAGGCATACCGCAAGGAACAGTAATGGGGCCCATACTCTTTCTAATTTATATTAACAATATTGGAGTACTGAGAAACACCGAAAGCTCAGTAATCTCATATGCTGATGACACAGCGATCATGTTTTTTGGAGATTCTTGGACAAAAGTGTACGAACAAGCCGAACGAGAGTTAAATATATATTTCGATTACATTGATGGCAGTCTTTTAACCATAAATACCGATAAAACAAAATTTATCACATTCAGTGCTGATATTAGAGACCAACCAGAGTTTGAGGGAATAAAAAAAAGAACTTGTGACCATATACACTGTACATGTCAAACTATAAAAAAAATTGATAACATCAAATACCTGGGTGTAATCTTAGACCAACACCTTCGATGGTCTGAGCATGTATCATATACAATTCTGAGACTTCGCAAACTTATACGTAAATTTTATCAGCTGAGAGATATTTTAAGCAGGAGAACCATTATGATGGTGTATAATGCACTAGCAGAGTCCATTATACGTTACTGTGTCATTATTTGGGGGGATATTTACAAAACAGCCTTATGTGATCTAGAAACTACTCAAAACACAATAATAAAGATTATGCTTAAAAAATCAAAACTATTTTCCACAAATGAATTATATCGTGAAGCTAACTTATTGAATCTTAAACAAATTTATATATACCAATGTATACATTGGTTGATGAAAACCAAAACCTACACAGATACTAGTCATTCCTACAATACGAGGTCTATTTCTAATAATCTAGTGTCTGTTCCTTTTTATAAAAAGTCTCTACCACAAAGATTCATAACTTATTTTGGCCCAAAACTTCTCAACATGGTTCCCGAGTACATACGAAAAATCAAATCGAAACTTAAACTCTCTATAGAATTGAAAAAATTCATTGAAGAGAATTATGTCAAGCTTGGAAACATTGTTTACTGATATACATGTATGCATTAAATCACTGTGAAAAACAGGTCGTTATCAACACACGTAGTATTTGCAACAACAATTTTTTCTCTCTCTCTCTCTCTCTCTCTCTCTCTATGATCTATGATCGTAGTTTCTTCTTTCCCTTCTTTTTCTTTTTTGATTGTATTTACCAACCAATATTATTATTAGGTATTCAATCATTTAAATTTAATTTAAGATTTTTTTTTATTTTTATATTTTGAAAAATGACTCTCTAGCACAAGGTGAGTTGTAATATAAACCATTGGCTTGATAATGCACCTAGTGCACAGCATAAAATTATCTTGTAAATATGTCTGAATAAATATGTCTATGTGACTATTCACGATCACATTATCAACACCTATATACACAAAATAAATAAACCGAAACACACAAACAGAGAACTTTTGAAAAAACTAAGGAGACAATAATTCATAGCAGAGTACATAATAGAAACCTGTGTAGTATTCACAGAAAATAACCGAGCCTTCATTCTTATGTTTGACCTAGATGATCCAGACTCAATCATCCCCTAGTAACATTCAACATGCTTAAAATCCTATATTCCAACATAAATAGCTATGTGACAAAAAACATCTAGTGAATTATTTCATAGAAAGCAACAATATCAACTGTGAACTTTTTGTTGAAACCAAAACTAAAATAGATAGAAACACCAACTATAGAAACTGGGATATAATTAAGAAAGATGGTTACTCAGTTAACAATGCAAGAGGTGGAAACTTAGTACAAGTATGCCCACCTCTGAAAATGAAAAAAGATAATGCTCCTAGGCTCAACAACATCCTGAATGAATGCATTCATTTAACCATACCATACCTAAATGAAAACCTTCATATATTCCTAGTATACATACATCACTCTTCACCTAATATTAAGGACACAATCTTTAATGAAGTTGTTCTGTACAAATATGCAATGATAATAAGAGACTTCAATGTGAACCACATCCGCAACAGACAACTCAACACTTTCCTACAAAACTCCTCCTTCAAAAAAAGCAAAAACAGCTCCTACCTTCCTGATGGAAAATAATCCTGACAGCACCCCAGACTTGGAACTGCATACAAGTAACCTCGAAAATAACATAGTAAAAATTGAGACTCATGCAGACTAGGTTCAGACCATTTGGCAATTGAAGTGAATTTAAACATGAATACGATTATTGAGAAAGAGGATTACAAAATAAACTGCAAAATGGAAAGAGTAAATGCAGATATAATACAATTCATCCAACACCATCGAATTGCTAATGAAGATTATATCGAAACATTGAACAAAAAACTTGTTGAATCTGTCAGAAGCAACTCTCGAAAATCAAAGACAAAGTTTTATGTGCACGAACTTCCACCATTCATCATAAGGCTAATTAAAAACAAAAGAAAAATGTACAGAGAATTCAAAACCACCCAGGACCCTCAACTGAAGAAGAACATTAATGACTAAGTATAACAAAAATATCCAGAAACTTATGCAGTACAAAAAAATAAATGGTTAAAAACATGTGAAAAAATAAACGAGCAAAAGGGTAAAAATTACTGGCACCAAATCAAAAAACTATCTAAATAAGCCATTATATAATATCAATAATCTACAAGTTAATGGTCGTATAATAACAACAGATGAAGATAAGGCAGATACATTCTCAACTTATTTTGGGAATGCTTTCAAAAAAGAAAATTATGTTCATTTGAGTAAAGTCAATATGTTTCTGTCGATAATTGATACAGAAACTTTTTCAAAAATATCCCAATGCAAAATGATCAAGAAATAGATGAAGATTTATATTATAACATCATCAGTGAGGAAAAAAATACAGCCCCAGGAATAGACAATATATCTAGGAGAATAGTACGAGCCCTAGAATCAGACATACACAAACGTATCATCTCCATCTACGAATATTGTTTGAACAATCATTACTATTCTACAACCTGGAAAGAAGAATTAATAATTGCCATTCCAAAGCCTAATACAGACCACTCACAGACCTGCAACTACAGACCCATTACTCTTCTTTCAGTATTAGGAAAAAACTTTGAGAAAATCATTAAATATCAACTCAGTGAATATATCAATATACCAATGTATTAATTTGGTTTTAGAGAAAATAGAAATACAACCCACCCTTTAGTAATTGTAACATCTAACGTACAAACAGCACGCATGACCAACCTACACTCTGCGGCGCTATTTTTGGATATCAATAAAGCTTTTGATAGCGTTTGGTATGAAGGAATGTTATATAAACTTCACGAATTGAACACCCCTAAACATCTTCTCTGTATAATAAAACAATATTTTGAGAACAGAACCCTCACCGTCAGAGTCAGAAATTAACTCTCCAAAAAATTTGCTCCTCAACAAGGAGTACCACAAGGCTCTCCGTTATCTCCAATTCTCTATGATATATACTGCCATGATATATACAATTACAACTTGGAAGACAATAATTAATTTAATGAAAACCTTTACATCTTACAGTATGCAGATGACACTGCCTTAATTTCACACAACCGCACGCTAGCACTCACAATAGAGGAACTGCAAAATCTCGTCGACAGGACAACGCTCTGGTTCAATAAATGGAGACTGAAACAAAACCCGAAAAAATCACAATTCATCATTTTTCATCACAACCCTTTAGAGACGCTACCAACAATAAACATCAACAAAGAAATGGTAATAAGCAGAGGCAATCAGTAAAATACGTGGGAGTTAACATTGACCACAAAATCTTAAACAGTCATACAAAAATGATTAAAAAGAAATGCATCGATAGAGGAAAACACTTTCGGAGTCTGACATTTATAAAAAGAGGAATCAACACTAAAACTGCACCTAAAATATATAAAATGATCTGTCGTCCACTTCTCGAATATGCACATGTAATTTATTCAAGTTGTCGTAATCCTGCATTAAAAAATCTCCAAACAGCTGAAACATCTACACTAAGGAGTATTATTAATCCCTCAAACGCACTGCTTTATAGAACTACAAAAGTGAAACCTATTAAGGAGAGACTACCAGACCTAGGAAACAGCTTTGCCAAAAATGAAACTAACTTGGAGACCCTACAGGCATTATGTAGGGAAAGAGCTGAAGGACAACCATCCAAATTCAAATACCCGGAAAAAACTATTTAGGAAAACATCAAATCACTGTCATAATTTTTTTTGTCAGAAATATAATGTATTATGTATCTATTATGTATATATTTTATGTATCTATTATGTAAGCATATGTAAAAATCACTGCAAATATTCAAAAATGAAAAAAAGTTATGTGATATATGTGACATATACCTATGTCAAAAAAAAAACTTTCATCGAATTAAGAAAAATATTCACATTTGAAGAATTTTTCTGACAACTGTCATATTTTAAAATGAGTACTACAAATTCAAGAGGTGAAAAAATCATTCAATTCAAGTGGACCAGTTTAACTAAAAGCTAAGTATTCTTAAAATATATCTTTCATATATAAAACACATATTTTGCTCATTTTAAACAACTTCCATATAATCATTCTATTCTTTATGGTTAATTCCGTAGTTGTATATCATTCATTTCAATGACTGATAACGATGGCCCTTCTCTTGATAACAAGTTCTGTAAAATTTGTGAAAAATCCTTTAAAACAACTAAAGGTCTCAAAATTCATAAAGGTAGAGTTCTTAAATTTCGAATACAAAATCCTCTTTGAATGAATCAGCTTTCACACAAGCTGTCGATTCTGTTTTGTTGCCTCATTCTAATAAAGATGCGTCATTCACGCAGCTGCAGTTTCGTAAGAATGTACCATTTTTCCCTCCAACCGATTTCCTGGAGTCTTTGAAGTCCACTAGATACTCGTTAGGGCAACAAGAGGATTGTTCCGAATTGTTGGGGTTCTTGTTGAATACTTCTTCGTGAGCAAAACAATAGCAAAATAAATACCGCTCTGGATTGAATGATTCCGTACAGTCCATATCGTCTTGTGTTGGTGAATCTTTTGCTGGAAAAATCCTCACTTGTTTACTTTGTAGCAGATGTTCAAGAGGTAGCGAAAACTTATGTGAATTTCTGGAACTTCATCTACCTTTTTCTAATATGACTAATAACCAGTCCGTGCAAAGCTTACTGTTAAATCATCTGAAAATGGATTTTTTTATGGAATTTTTAACAGGTGATGATCGACCAAACATGCGCCAAACTAACTGACTGTTATAAGGAAACAAGTATAGCTGAGGTACCAGTCAATCTAATAATAACACTGATGATCTTCAAACAAGACTCAACCTCTGACGGAAGCAAGAAACTCTGGAAGGTTTGAAACAGATGAACATTTCAATTTAGCAGACCACTAATAAATATTCATGCAGGCATTGTTCACTGTGGTTCTGGCGTTGAATTTGGTCATTATTACGCCTTGGTCAAAGATGAAACAGACTGGTTTAACGAAGTGTTCTGGCGATGCATTGAATCTATTGGAGCCTGTCGAGACACCCTACATTTTGTTTTATAAGAGAGAGGACATTGGTAGATCAAGATCTTCAGATGATGTGGTGCTGCATATTTTTCCGGGGTTTCCTGCAGCTGAAAAAGCAAATGCGTCACTGGAATCAATGAAGTCGCCCCGGAGCGCCAATTAATTTTTATTGTTGTTTTTATTTTTATCGTTGTATTATGTTTATTTAAAATTTTATACTGGCTGAAGGACTTCGGTCGATGGCCCTTTGGTATTCACCAATAAATGACATTTATTATTTTATTTATTCAGATTTGATTGCTGATTAATTTCATTATTACTCCATATAATAGTGGTATCATTAGCAAATACAGTAAATGCGATGTTAATGGTTATTAGGTCATTTAAGTATATTAAAAACAACATTGGTCCTAAAACAGACCCCTGAGGTACTACATGTTTTATGTCACTGAGATCAGACTGTCCATTTGATGTTTTCACCACCTGTCGACGTCCTGTCAAATATGAACCAAACCAGTTTAAATTTGTTCCTCTTATCCCATAATAACTGAGCTTCCGCAGCAGTGTCTCATGATCAATGCAATCGAAAGCTTTCGAGAAATCACAAAACACTGCTGCAACAGCCTTGCCATCATTTATGTTAGAGTATGCATTTTCTAGAAAGGAGAAAATGGCATGTGTAGTATTTTTAGAACTTTGAAAACCGAGCTGAAGGCAAGATAACTCATTGTTCATCGATAAGAAGGGCATTAGTTTTTTTTCACTAATCTTTCAATAATTTCTGAAAGGGTCGATAATATAAGAAATGAGCCTGGCCTGAAATTTGAGGGGTCTTCCTGATCTACGCCCTTGTGTAATGGAACCATAGCTATTTTCAAACATGTGGGAAATATACCATACCTAAATGATTTATTAATGCATTCATCCAAAACATGTAATACACTTAGAGGTAGATTTTCAAATATTCTTACAGACAAACCCTCTATACCCGAATTATTATTATTGATTTCATTAATTAATTATCTGTATAAGCTCATGTACATCCATATCTGTGAGAATAAAGTTTTCAACAACATTTACATTTTTAAGGTATTCTAAGGAGTCACAGCTGGCTTTTATGTTCTCATTTAGTTTTTCACCAATAGAGCAATAAAAATCATTGAGTTCTTTTGAAGCTATAGTAAAACCAATAATGATTGAGAGTAAAGCGCGTTGTCATATCTAAATTTTACGTTACCAGTTTATAGCAGAATCAAAATATAGTATGTAGTAGAGTTGTAGGTTGTGGCAAATTATAGATAATACACAATACTAGTACGATTAAAAGGTATTATTTATGACAAAAATCAGTAATGAGCTTGTAATGAGTAATACTTATACATTTCCTGATTACTGATCAGTTAAAATTCATTATTTTCTGTATAGTGTTAGATATTTATTGCAACTAGTGGCAACGCTGTACGCAACGATATTTCTGTGTTTGTCACTTTACCGTAACTTCCATCTCATCGTTGCAGTCCTCACTAATGTACTTGCAGCCATGAGCGTATCATTGGTTTGTGAATTATACAGCGTGAATTGTACGTTTTACAGTTAAGTTAGTCAGCAATCGACGTGTTGTGATAACAATTGGTGAAAATAATAGTGCTAATAAGTGTTTAAGCGTTACATAATTATATTTCTACACCGTTCTCAAACTACTCAAAAAATGGGAGACATGGTCGGGCCTTCCACGTTGAAAAAGGTAAAACGGTCGGAGTCTCGGTCACTAAGAGAAAAACAAATTGTACTGCGAGTATTTCACTGTCTTGAAAGAGATCATCAGCCACCAAAAGATGACTTTGTGCATATGTGCTGTAATTCTACGTGTGTACCTCCGAATAACCAACCGGGCATTTCTACATCATTAAGTTCTACAATTACAAAAGATAAATTAATTGATATGTGCTCTGATTATACCGGTGTACCAAAATCATCGATTTACAAAATACTAAGAGAAGCAGAAATTCATGGGGACGTACAAACGCCAAAAACTAGTAGCGGACGAAAAAAAATCACAGTTGATGAAGAAGCCAAAACCAGTATACGCAGAACTATTCACAGTTTCTTTTTCAGAAATGAGCTGCCCACACTACAAACAGTTCTGGAGGCACTTAGCGATCATGAATTGGTCCCAAAAATGGGTGAAGAAACTTTTAGGAAACTTGTACACGAAATGAAATTTACGTACGGAAAAGTTGACAGGAAAAGCATTCTCATTGAACGTCAAGAAATAATAGCATGGAGAAGAAACTATCTAAGAAAAATTGACGAATTTCGAAAGCTCAAAAAAAATTGTACTTCATGGATTCATGGTTAACCATGGATGGGTTAACCAAGGACATACGGTCAAAAAAGTATGGCAGGATGGTAATATAACAAGTGCATGACAAGCCTTTATTGAAGGTTTGTCAGTTGGGTTAAAACAGCCATCTGGAAAAGGTAGTCGTCTGATAGTTACGCATATAGGAAGCGACAGTGAATTTTTACCAAATGGTGAATTAATATTTAAATCTAAGAAAACAGGCGACTATCATGAAGAGATGAATGCGGAGATGTTTGAAAAATGGTTTGAAGGCATCATTCAACTTGTGGAACCTGGGTCTGTCATCGTCATGGACAATGCCCCATACCATAGTCGACATTTAGAACCATTACCGAAACAATCATGAAAAAAAGCAGCAATTCAAGAATAGTTAATTAATAAGAACATCCAATATAACAAAGATAGTTTAAAGGCAGAACTACTTCAGCTAACAAAATTACACACAGACAAATATATGCTGCAACCCAATAGTGAAAAAAAGTTATATATATATTGTGTTTTTTATTAATATTGTTAATTTATTTGGTACCTACTATAATTACCACGATTTTTACTCCGTTTTCATAAGGCCCACCTAATGACTACAACGATTAGGTAAATTACGATATTGCAAAGTTTTAATGGAATAAATAAAAAATGTGTATGAATATTTTAACTAATTGTACTAAAGGTATGGTTTCTCTGGCACGTCTGGTGGCGGCGACTCACGACTGCGTCCGGACGCATACGACTGATTCAATAGGATTGTGTATGTGTGGTTCCGCTGGAGCGTCTCCGTCGCTATCACGCCAGCTGCTGCGTCTGCGTCTCAACTGCTGAGTAGACCAGTCAAGACGCGCTACCGTGCGACCGAGTGTACAGAAATGGCGAAATTCTCCACAAGTGAAGACAAGATCTTAATTGAAGAAGTTCAGAAATATTCAGTCATATACGACTACCAAAGCGAAAATTATAATAACTTCTTAGTAAAAGAAAATGCATGGAAAAAAATTGCATTTTCAGTAAAGAAAGATGGTAAGTGAATATGAATACATATAAATTTATTTGGAATATACAGGGTGGGGCACATACATGGTTGTATAGGTATGAATTAAGGGAATAGACGGTACACTTCTGGATATATGTATATGAAATTGTATGAAGTATGAAAATATTCCTAATTAATGTTCTTTTGAAATGTGATTGTCTTGCCAATCTACAGCTCCCTCCTGGTTGAAGAAATTCACAAATGCATCTCTAATGTGAAAACCATCAGAATTTTGAAATCCACCTGGCCTAGAAAAGTTCTGAAACGTCTTGCTATTGGATGGTTTTTCACTTGAATCATATACATAGTGTGGACGTTGGTTTGTTTCCAAATATCCTTCTCGTAATAAATTGTGTAGGCAGCAAGCTGCAATTATTAAATTATCACAGACCTCAGGTTTTATAGCTATATGTGTATAAAACACTCGAAATACCTGACACATCATCCAAAGGCATTTTCACTTACTCTTCACGCTCGACTCAATCTGTAGAACTAGCAGCTGAAGAACAACGACTGGCAGTAGTGGTAGATATTGTATCGCTTTCTCGAACATTTGGATAAGATTGGTTGTCAGAATCTAATGCACTGGAGCTTGAGGGATCCAACAATTCTTCAGGACCAGTATCATCGACGGATAAATTTGATTCGTTGTTGTCGACAGATTCACTTTCGATCTGACAATCTGCATACGTGTCATTTTAAATACGGCATTCCTCTTGTCCGAATTTGCCGTAAGTTTATTGAAAGGTTTCATGATGCGTTTATGCAATCGAAAAGCCTCATCTCCAACAACTACATGTGGCAATTTTTTGGTTGAATTCGGTAAAAATTGATCTTTTGGGAAAAAATCTTCGGACGTTAATATTTTTTTCCTAAAGCTGACTTATTGAATATCGAACTGTCACCTTCTTTTCCGTACGAATCAATATCCAAAACGACGAATTTGTAATTTGCATCAACTAGGGCAAGCATAACGATAGAAAAGTATTCTTTGTAGTTGAAATATAAAGATCCAGACTTGGCAGGGGCGAAAATTCGTATGTGCTTGCCATCCAGAGCTCCAACGCAGTTTGGAAAATTCCATCGCTGCCAGAATTCCTCTGCATTTCGTTCGAGTACGTCCGTAGATGGCGCTGGTATAAACATTGGTACTAAATGCTTACACATACTCAATAAAGTTTCTTTTACTAAAGTGCTAATATAGCTGTGCGAAATCCTGAAGGCAAATGCTAAAGATCTGAACGTCTCGCCAGTTGCAATAAATCTGTAAAAAAATGTATCTTATAGAATTACTATACGTGTCATTAAATTTGCATCATTTTTTGTTCAAATTCAAAAGACATGCCCAAAACTGAACAATTTCTTTCTTTTTCAGTTGACGCATGTAAAAAGCGATGGAAAGGTATAAAATATACTTATTTTCATCATAGAAGAAACCGCAAAATGGGAACCGGTTCATCTGCGTCAGACAAACCAGTAAAGTGGAACCTTTATGAACGCCTCTCCTTTCTAGATAGAGTTGTACAAGAACGAAGTTCAAAAAACACACTGAATTTTGATGGAAGCCAATTGAGCGAGATCGAAAGTGAATCTGTCGACAACAACGAATCAAATTTATCCGTCGATGATACTGGTCCTGAAGAATTGTTGGATCCCTCAAGCTCCAGTGCATTAGATTCTGACAACCAATCTTATCCAAATGTTCGAGAAAGCGATACAATATCTACCACTACTGCCAGTCGTTGTTCTTCAGCTGCTAGTTCCACCGCTATATCAGCAAGACCAAATATGAAGAGGAGTCGCAGCAATGATCCCAAGGAGGCTTATCTTAAACGTTTTGAAGACAGGGCTCAGAAGAGAACTGAAATTTTACAAGCTTTGCAGAAACAGACCGAAGCACCAGAACTTGATGACTTAGATCTCTTTATGAAAAGTATAAGCTTAACAGTTAAGACACTACCAAAACCATTAATAAATGAAGCGAAATTGGGTATTTTAACTCTCGTGACTAATTTAGAGTCTAGAGCAATGTCTTTCCATACAAATCAAGCACATCAGTATAATTCGAGATATAACTTGAGTGCAAACAATCGGTTAGGTAACTACTATCAGTCTTACAATCCACACACACAACAACCATCATCTCCAATACCTTCTTCACAACCTCCAACTGTTTAGAATCCTCAACCAATGCTGACTTCACCCTTCAAGAACTATAAAAAACCTTTTATTGATTACGTTATTATTGGAATCATTGTTACGTTTCATCATAATTTCTGTTTATTAGTTTATTACAAAATTTAGATTTGTCACTTGTCCAAAATAAAGTTATTTCCAAATATCAAACACATAGTATTTATTATGTTTTATATTATCTACTTACCTTAATGTTAGTGCCAGTTTTTCCTCCGCAGTAATGGGCAGTGGAACTGCATTTGTTCCTGGTTTTGTAAGGTCGTCTCGTATAAGTGCTACAACAAAATGGAACTGGTCGAGATTTAAACGAAAACACTCTCTGAATTTTGAATCGTCCGTCTTCAAATGGTCAATGAGTAGCTTGAAATATCCTTCTTCTCTCCTCTTGACAAATAAGTTTTGGATCCCACGCCTTTTCTGGAAGATATGGTGAAGTAACATATGCTCTTCATCCTCTTCTTCCTCTTGTATTAACATTAATTGTAACAAATTATTCTTATCCATTTGAACACCTGTTCTTTCTGCCGTGATAGCCAGGCCGTAGTAGCTCAAAAATGCGATTCTGGGGGCGCCAACCAAACCACTTGCCGCAGCGACCGCCAACTGCGACTGCGATTCCCAGAGACGCTGCTACCAGTCGCCGTCGCCAGACGTGCCAGCGAAACCATTCCTTAAGAATTTTTCTTTCATTCTTAACCCTCTCAAAAATTAATAAGCACGCCCCCGATTTGCTGTCAACTGGGCTTACTTCTACTCTCAATCATTATTGGTTTTAGTATAGGTTACTTTTAATGGGATTGGCCTTATTTTTACCCCTAATATCATTCACTGCAGTCCAGTTTTCTTTAGTTTCATTGTTGGCTGTTCTGATTCTCTCTGAATAATATGTATCTTTAGCCCTTCTAATAATTTGCCTAAAAATATTCTTATATTTATTAAAGTATGTTAAGAAATATATATTATCGGTATACTTCCTTATTGTATGTAATGATCTTAAATTTTTTCCTGAATTTTTTATACCAGTTGTAATCCATTGTTTCTTATTTTTTTTTTAATTTTCAGTTTATACACAGAAAAAGATCTTACAAAAATGTCTGTCATAGTATTATAAAAAATAAGTAATGGTTCTTCATCATTTAGCATACTATTCCAGTTGATTATTTCACAACATTCTCTGAATTTATTGTAGTTTTTTTGCTATAAATTCTACCAAATCTATGATCACAAGAGTGTTTGATTTTCATAAGTACTTTCACATATAAAGCCTCATGGTCTGAAAGACTGGAGGAAATAACCGAACAGAGAACATTCGCTCCATCTAAATTTAAGCAGTCATAATCAATAGTAGTGGATGAATGTTGCGAAATTCTGGTAGGCTCCCTTACATGCATTTTTATATCAAATGATAAAAATAGATTAGTCAAAGCTAATGTCACTGCTGATTCCATATCTTCAAAGTTATTATTTATTCAGGTCACCAGATACAAAAATATGTGCGTGAATGGGTATTTCAGAAAGGAGAGTTTCTAGTCGATCTATGAAAATGGGCCCATTTGAGTTAAGTGGTCTATAAATTCCTATGATATACAAATGGTTCGTTTTATTGTATACCATAGAGAATTCAAACTCGTTTTCTACTAACATTATGTTATATTGATCAACATAAGCAAAGTCATTGACATTGTTATTTTTTAATACAATCATCGTACCTCCTTGCCCCGTATTGGAACGACAATATTTACATAAAATGGAGTAATTCGGAATGTACAGGGTTTCTTCAATTTTTAACCAATGTTAAAAATTGCACTCCTCAAACTTTTGTTTGAGGAGTGCCTAGAAGATGACAGTACGACCAGCTGTCGAAAGCGCTCGCAGATAATTAATAAAAGATATAAAGCTTCAAATCCTTTTTGTGAAATTTAGTATTAAAATACTGAAAATAAAAGAAAATTTGTTGCATCATTCAAAAAAAAAAAAATATATATATATATATATATATATATATATATATATATATATATATATATATATATATATATATATATATATATATATATTTGTTCATTGCATATTGGTCAGCCCGGTATATGAACGGGGCGTTGGTCCACCTGGTCCACCTGGTTGAAGGGCTGACCAGGAACGCGATCCATTTCAGTGTATCATTGGATTTCATCGTGAGGGTATCAAGTGTTTTTAAAGTCCTGGCAAATCCAGTTTTTCAAAGGTAAACTATGTGTTAGTTTACCGGAAAAAATATATTAGGAAAAGAAAAAGATGCCGTTACTATTGACTATTTATGTTTCATATAGTTTCTGTATTATGTATGATTGATTACTTGTTTATTTTGTGGTAATTCATGATCACTTTAATGAAATGAATAAAAACACTTTTGTCTAAGTACCACTAGTTGATTTTATTTATACGACCTGTTTCGGGTTTGACCCCGCATTATTAAGTATTTTTTCAATACTTCAAATCAAATCAAAAATCTTCATTTCCGTAGACCTAGGGACGGCATGGAAAAAGTCACATAACTCAGTACAATTACAATGAGGTCACAATCATAAAACAACATAATTATATGATATATTACATAACATTCAGACCATAAAAGGGGTACAAAAATTAAAATTTAAAATTCCAAATCAGACTGAAAAAATTCATCAAGCGAATAAAATACCTTTTCACAAAATACTTTCCGAACTTTTTGTTTAGAGAGCTTTACACTAGTTATTTTTTAATGGATATTGGGAGCTTGTTGTACAGTTTTTTTGACATGATATGAGGTCCATTAGTCACCTTGGCTAACTTATGACTAGGAATTAAAATGTTATAGTTTTTTCTCAGGGTGAAGCCCGAAAGAAGACATGTACCATCTCTATTCTGAAACTTGGTGCAATTTGATTTAACGTAGATTACTCAATTAAAAATATACATGCAAGTAACAGTTAATATATTCAACTTTGCAAATAGTGGTTTACAGGAATCGAGTTTTTTTTTAAAACAAATTGTAATATTTTTTTTCTGGAAAATTAATAAGTTACTGATTCTTTTGCAGTTGCCAAAACAAATAATACAGTAATTGAGGGCAGAGTAAATATATGCATAATAGTAACTTTTAAGAATTTCAATAGACACAAAATTACGCAGATTCCACATAACGAAACAATGTGTCGCTAATTTCTTCAGTATGAAATCAACATGATGATTCCAATTGACTTGGGAATCGATAAAAACTCCTAAAAATTTTTTATAGTTTACCTGTTCAATACTTTTAATCTCAGACCTAACCAATACACTACAATCAGTTTCCTGAATTGTAAAGAAAATGGTGTTGGTTTTAAGATAATTTAGAATCAAGCCATTCTTAGAACAATAATTTTGCATGTTGGATACAGCATCATTTGCTCTTACTGACAATGTTTCACATTCCGAACCACTGACAGTAAAAGATGTGTCATCAGCAAATTGTATAGAGCACTGTAGATAATTAATTTTTGAAAGGTCATTAACAAATAAAATAAATAGTGTAGGCCCCAAAACACTACCTTGGGGCACAACTGTAACAACGTTTCGAAATTCAGAGAAAAATGACCCAGTCTGAAGCCTAACTTTAACAACCTGTGTACGACCAGTTGAATAGGTTTCAATCCATTTCAGACTTGGACCACGAACGTCCATGTCAAACAGTTTATCGAGAAGAAGACCATGATGACTGGTATCAAACGCTCGTGTCAAGTCGAAAAGAACACTAAGTGATTTTTCATCGTTGTCAAAGTTTGATAATACATGATTATGTAGAGAAAGGATGGCATCCTGGGTTGACAAGCCCACTTGAAACCCATATTGGTTGTCAGATACGATATTGTATTTATTTAAAAAGGACACAAGTTTTGATATGATTCTTCAAATATTTTCGAAAATGGAGATACTAAAGCAATACCTCTGTAGTTCGACATTACATGCTTATCGCTTTTTTTATAGACTGGGACGACCATTGCTTGCTTAAGTCGGGAAGGAAAAATACCTTCAGAGAAAGATAAATTGTTAGATAAATCAGAGGTTCCATTATTTTCAAAGCAGCCTTCAATAAAACATTGCCTGGCAATTCATCAACCCCACTGGAATTTTTCGAACATGCGAATTTAATTATTTCCACGAGTTCAGTTTCATCTATTGGATAGAGGAAAATACTCTCAGTTTTTACACAACGATTTTCAATGCCACCAGGTGCAGTATTTTTTACTAACGACTCCACTGAATCGACAAAATAACTACTAAATGCTTGAGATATACCGGGACCATCGTCAACAAGTACACCATCGCCAATGTCAAAATAGCTGGGTAAACATTTAGATGAATCGTTTATAATAGTATTTTTCCTGATGATAGACCAGGCAGCTTCAGATTTATGTTGAGCCTTGTAGAATTGATTATTAAAGTATTGACTTTTTGAGAGCACAATTTTTTGTCTATGATTTTTTAAGAGTTGCTTATATTGACCCAATAAATGTACATTGGTTTGGCTCTTGTTCAAATTATAAATATCTCTGAGTAATATACCTTCTTCAACGATATCCTTAGTAATCCATGGTTTGTGTCTACTTGAATTTTGATTTTGTTTAATTTTTTGAAACTGTTTAGGAAAGGATATATCAAAAGCTTAAAGAAAAACATCATGAAAATGGGAAAATTTAGTATCAAAGTCAAATTCAGTGAAGTATAGAAAATTCCACTTTTCATCCTATAATAAATTTATGAAATGGAGGATATTATGATCATCAAAATTTCTCTTCAAGAAATTATGGTATATATCAGCGGCGACGAAATTTATAGGTAAGGTAATACTTGATAATGGGATCAAACCGAAAAACGGTCATATAAATAAAATCAAATATAGGTAATTAGACAAAAGTGTTTTTATTCATTTCATTGAAGTTTCAGTATTCCTACGAAATCTGCAATTGTTTGACACGCGTTAACTATTTTGGCGCGAAACTCTTTGAGAACCGTTACGATTTTTGCAATGGTCCTAATGCTATTTTGTTAATTGGCTTGCCAATATTTTGGTATACTTAGAGAATAATTAGAGAATATATGGGTATATGACGATTAAAAATAAATATCATAGAATCTACTTAATTTTAAGTAATTCACTGTTTTCCAATTCCTAACTCAAATGAAATATTATTTTCCTGTGTTTTCATTTTTATTTCGAATGGATGTTCCAAATTTGGTATATCGATTTGATGTGAATGTGTGTAGAAAGTAGCAAATATTAGAATAAATATGATACTTCACGGAAGCTCATCAAATTTTTTTTATTCAAATAGACGTTACAGTTTGTTCAGGACTATTGTATTAAATATTCATTATGCATGTATTTCTTCAAGCATTACGATATCCATTTATCACTAGTGAATAATGAAATCATTACAGAAAAGCAAGTAGGCAAGTTCGTTGAATATGTCAATTCCATCCACCCGTCAATAAAATTTACCACTGAGAGGAAGGTAAATAATTCATTGAATTACCTTGACTCAACCATTACAAAAAATAACAATGAACATGAATTTGCAATTTTCCACAAACCATCTTAAGACATTACGGACATTATCATACATAATTCCTCTACACACTCTTACCAGCATAAAGTTGCTGCATTCAATAATATTCTTCATAGACTATTGAATAATTTCCAGAGAGAGCTGAGTTTGATCAAACAAATCAAACAAAAACTACAAAAGCAAGCCATGGACCACATCTACCCAAATTCAAGATGCGATAACGTCAGTTATAAGACATTGTCATTTTTGGCTGAACCAACCAATAATATTTTTTTGAAGAAAGACTGCGTAAACTTAGCTCACAGAAATAGTAATAGTCCGAATAATAGTGTAAGTGCATTTATTAAAAACAATAAAGACAAAACTTCGGTATCGGATAGATCAGGAGTATATCAGCTGACTTGTGGCTCTTGCCCAAAACTGTATAATGGCCAAACAGGGAGATTATTTTCCTAAGAATTAAAAGCTTAGATGTAATTTTGTGACTAGAAAGATCAATTTCACATTTGCAAACCACCTTTTAGCAGAAGTACACGAGTTCAGTCATGAATATGACATGTTATATTTAGAAGAGAAGAGTTTGAAATTCAATCTTCTAAAATGTCAAGCAATCAATAGATTCAAGAATTCGGGTAACTAACTAAATGATCAATTAGAATTGAATAACCATTACTAAATATTTTTCAAATGTGGGGACTGGGACATAAGCTTAGGTCATTTAATCCATTACAAACTCAGGTACTTGAAATGTAGGTACATTAAATTTTAAAATTAGGTATACCAAGCATTAAATTTGTAAAATATAGTAGATAAAGATACGCCCGAACACGTGTCGTGTTTTTATAAAACTGTTTAGTGGAACATTTTTGACTGTGAGTTTTAGAAAGTATTTTGAAGTGTTTTGTGTGAGAAACTTTGCCAAAAATCCGACAGATATAATTCAACGCGACAAAAGTTGTTTTCTGTTAGAAACTTGACAATAGAAATAATTGTTGTATACGTTTTTGTGAGAGATTTTATCAATTAATCTAAAAAGTCGTTCACTTATACTTCAAGGTCCTTCTTCACAGTAAATTAGAAATCAACCCTGAAAAATCATCGTGAAATTCCTGATAAAATCACTTATCCAATAGATGGCATATATGGGGTTATTTTGTTTGATATTTTGAAGGGGAGTGTGTACGCATCTTAGCGATACCTTATATTATTTCACAAAAATTAGGTGTTTCGGGAAATTTACATTACTGTCTTATTTATGGAGATATTGAACGTGGCTCCTTTCGAAAAAAATTTCCTATATGCAATCAATTATTTATATTTTGAGCTGTTTTGGAATCATCCGTATCTCTGAGTATAGGTTGGAAATGAGTCAAATCACTTTTCAGTATCGTCCTTCCATTTTTTATTTTTATCATTCATTTTTGGATCCATTTTCAACCCGTTTGATATCTTGATAGAGTTTTTCAACACACTGATCTCATTTCAGATCATCAGACACGCACAGTTTTGAAAACAATAAAACCTTCTCAAAAACAAACTTAAGAAGTGCTAGAATTGAATTGAGTTCTTGTTTGTATCTAAAATATAAGGAAAAGAAATATTCATCATTATTAAAACTGGGCTGCAATCAAAGAATACGTTTACAGTTGTTATAGAAAGAAGAAATAATATTAATATGTTTCATTTGACATTTTTTTACCCATGTAGTTTCATTTCATTAGAAATTATGTTATTTTTTCATACTACGTGTTTATTAGTTTACCGAAAAATTTTTGTCAGCAATTCTCAAATTGAAGAATAATACTCCATTCAAATAAATGTTTATTCAACCTGATCAAATTTTTTATGTGCTGAAATATTCCAAGTCTTTTTTATTTTGATTGAAATGTCTGCTGCAGGTTATAATCGATGATGATATGACGTATTCATCGTCATGAACAGTCAACATAATAAAAAAACATTGGTTTAATCTCCACTTCATTATGTTCAACCTGAACAACATCATACCTCCAAAAACTGAAAGGGAGTTTTCGAAAAAACTATTGCTAAGAAAAAGAGAATTGAAACTTATTACTAATATCTGTTTCACAAATTATATCTTACCTTATGTTAGTCACTCAGAATTTCGTTTCGTCATAGAAAACATACTTAGTGCGATTTTTACCTAATTTTTGAACTAAATTATATATCGGAAATCCGTAGTGCTGCTGCGGATTTTTATATAGAATTTATTCAAATTGTAGACATTCTGGATAGTCACTATTCATTTCTCAATAAATTCATTACCAGATCATTCATCACATTTTAGATTTTTCGTTTGTGAAAAAAATGTCATTTCTCATCTACTCATTTCTACTCAGTCACACTTCGATTATTTTTGTGCAGTCAGGTTTTCAAATCTACAATTTCAAACTCAAATCCGAAGTTTCCTGCTTAATGTCTAAAATTGATTTACACAACGCGATTTCTGTTGAGGCGTCCATGCCAAATAATTAGAATTTGAAAATCTACATTTGAAAATACAAACAGGAAACGGTTTGAAATATGTCTGTCGCACCCCTACGAACGACAACCCTCAGAAGTAGAAACTTGTACTAGCTATAGATTAACGAGGTCTTACATTTTAACGTGTGATTCCGAACACTATATTGATATTTTCAACTTATAACATATTCAAATTTTTGTATTTAAGATAGCGCAGAAGTTAAAATTGCTTCGACAAGCTGAATGGAATAACGCACTGTTAGTCATTATATTATTATTATCCTAACTAGTACGGTGTCGAGTACATTTCCGTACTCGACACCGTTATCCGAAAAAGCTGATTTCGGGTAAGTAGTCGAATGTGAGAAAGTATGAGTTCAGATCAAGCATTTTTCTACAAGTGAATATGTTACGAAGCTCTGATAAAACTTTTATATGCGAAACAATTCCTGATCTAAATTGCTTGTAGATATAGGGTGATGCACGCATACGCACGCTTGTACAAAAAACATACAAAACAGGAACTTTTTCGTAAAATTCTACATCTATCAAAAAATTTTCCATCTCTATTATCGAATTTCTGCACCACGACAATCTAGTTAGAATCATGAAATGCAAATGCAGCGTTGCCCGATTGTGGGCTGACCAACATGCTATCCATTGAAAGTGTTCGTATAAACCTGGGCTCACAAAGACACTATTCACATCAGGTGTATACAATTACACAGCCACGCCTCCTGGCGAAGTTTTGTGAAAGTAGGTGGTGTATCAGCTATGTGTATATGGTGTAATGGTCGGCCCAACCGAAAATTTGCTAAACGTCATTTCACATGATAACATGTCCTAAAAACACTATATACAGTGGGAAATGTTGGTGAGCCCGAAACCGGGACGACCGACGTTTCCAAGGGCTGACCAGAGTTCACATCGTATATTCTACGGGCTGACAAATGACCGTTTACATATATATATATATATAAAATCTATATCTCTGTATCTATATACATATATATATATATATATATATATATATATATATATATAATATATATATCTCTGTATCTATATACATATATATATATATATATATATATATATATATATATATATATATATATATATATATATATATATATATATATTTCTGTCCGCATTCACTTTTAAGTTTCAAATATCTCAATATATGACAGATAATATGGAGAGCTGTTGAAACAGCTCTTAACGACTCGGATTTCCCATTGAACATTCAATGCAAATAACCATATCATCTGTATACCTTTTACACACTTTTGGTACGCCTCTGGTAGTTGCCATCTATCCACTTGTAGTAACAGATGTGGCTAATTGCAGGGATTTTATGGTTTAAACCCAATGCACTGAATCAATTTTCAATATTATTCAATTATCAGTATCTCGGAGCTTGAAACTAATCATTATTTTCACAGAGTAAATCGCGGTACTTTCACTGTATTTTTGATGTGTAATTTAAAAATATTCTGTAAAAAACCACTATATCTTTAGTTTCTGTCAGGACTCCGGCGGTGCATGTGTAAACTTGACTCGACCCGATCCGTGTCGGGTCGCTACAAGGCGACGAAAAATGGTACTAATAGCAATGGGGCGAATGCCACCATCTTTTTTTTTAATGCTATCAAAGAGACACCATTCAAAATAGAACAAATATCGGGATTCAGTCGACCGCTCAGCAAAAAGTTGAAGGAAGTCAAAGAAGACAGAAGCTTTTCACCTTTGCAATCAGAACTTTTTGATGTCAAATCTTGTAAATAGAAAGGTCTGACTGAGCGAGTATATTCCTCCTGCTGAACCAGTGCGAAATGATCTGATTGCTTTCAAGACTTGTTTTTCATCAACTTGGAGTGGAGTACAGTTTGTGTCAAGTATAGGTTCTTGACAGATGTCAGCAGGATGTTTAGCTTGAAGTTCAGTTAAAATATCATCAAAATCTGAAAAACTGTCCCTTGAAGTCAAAATACGGATTGCCGAAGTGAGATCGCCATCCGAAACTTAATTTATTACAGATTTTGGGAAATTTGTTTTCTTTTTAGATCGACTCTTGAATTTGTGAATGGAAATTTCTGCATCTGCATCTGTATGCAAAACAAAGCAAATATTCCCAATGATCTATTGAATTGCTCTGAAGGCATGCATCAATAGCTTTGCTCAAAGCTTCTGCGGCACACATTCTTGCTCCTTTGGGAATTCTCTTCAATATGTGAGAATGAAGTTTGTATAGAGAAAGTCTATCATTGATAGCTTTGGTAGAATTCGCACCAAATTTGGATTCAACATTCGGATTCATTGCACAGGTTTGGATGGAAGAGGAAAACGTAGTCGACACAGATTTATGAATTTTTGAAAAGTGGATTCTCAAACCTTTTGTAGTTTCTTATTGCAATATGGACAAAATGTATATTTTATACTTGCATCGTGTTCAGTTGTAGAAAATAGTTCCTCTGTGGAGGGTTCTTTTGTTTGATGGAATTTCTTGATCTGCACATCATGACTGCTAGATAAAGTATACTTATCATCTCTGATAATTCTATCCTGAAAATTTTTCTCTACAGCAGGCCTTAGAGTTTCAGGTGTATGTGGTACATTGAATTTTGATTACTCCTCAGTCATCTGTCCAATGTTCAACACATTTCTGTGACGGTTTTGACAGCATCAGTGAATCTCTCACAAAATCTATGTACTGTTTGGTGATGGGGATTTGCATTTTCAACTATCAATAAAAAAATGGAGAAACAGGGACTCAGAAATCGGAAAAAAATTGGTTTTTAACAGAGTGCAAAAAACTTGTCATTTATCAATTCAATTCGCAGAAACTTTGTTAAAGATCCGGCACATTACTACTATCAACAGTATTATTCTCATATTAACTACCAACAAATTAAGTTATGCGGATTCATTATTATTTTAAGGATTTGATTAGTTTGCTAATAGTCAGAGTTTCGCTTTATTCAAAAATATATGCAATTTGCTGAAGAATTCAAATAATTTTCGATTACCTTGAGATTTATTTGAAAATTGACTAGTATTGATCATTAATATTTGCCGTTGCGGAAAATATTATGCATAAACAATTATTATGTTATTAATTATCAAATGTATATTTGGTAATCATTATATGTTGGAAATGTTTGTATATTAGTTCCCTATTTCAAAAAAATATAATGCCTTTGCAGTATATGTACGACTATATCCATGTTGAACATTTCTCTTTAAGAAGGATGACATCACTTCATTATCTTCAATTTTGTACAAGAGATGATTTTGAATATCTCATGAGACAAAAAAAACTATGATTTAATTGTCTCATTTTCAAAAACTGGACTTCAAAGAAAACTTCATTTTTTCCACAATGTTTCGATGAAGATATATTACTTGTGAGTTCGGATATTATTGTATCTTAAAGTATTTGATTTTATGTTATGTTTGCTTTTTCATTTAAATTATCTACTTGAATAATGAAGAGGATAGAACACAGGAAACTGATGAGGTTAAGCATAAAGGTCAAATAAATATAAAAAATATATTCATCATAAAATAGAAAATGTAATGTCTTTTTCAATGAAATCAATATTTTCCGAACCAACCATATAACTTCTAGTTTTCACTAAAAATAGTATCACATGTCAGTTATACGGCTTAAAGTAGAAAAAACAAATGAAAATTCTAACACTGAATAGAAAACATTAAAACTAAGCGTTTAATTTAATCGCAATATTTTGGTCAACTAAAAGTCATAAAAGTTTAAATTAACTAACATTTGCCGTGATCTAACAGGTACCATTCAACGGTAGACAACAAATAAAATCTCAACTCTTTGCTTGATGATCTGATCATCAAAATATTGTTCGACGTTCACCAATCTTCCTCATTTTCTTCAGCTGGCTGAGTATTGTAATTCTGGGCCTTTCCAAAATCATTCTGAAAAACAAATAAATAATAAAATTACGTTAAATGATTTATTTTGACAAGATAAGTGAACAAGGAAACCAAACCTATAATAAGTAACCTTATTCCTTATCCACATTTTATTTTAAAAAATCAACTTTTATATATAACAAGAATTTAAATTGAAATAAAGGATAAAAGTAAGACTACATAATCAAATATTGGTCAGTTTTTTATTTTGGCACATTATGTGCAAAGTGTAATGATGTTAACGTAATGAGAGTTATACAAGATTATAAATACTGCAATATTAATTGGTTTTATAATTCCTTTTCCAAATCAAATGAATATCTGAATTTCACTAGTTCGGACTTCCATTGTCTACTATATAAAATTATTTGAAAGCCTTGAAACAACTAAAAAAGAAGAATTAAAAATGAATAGCTGAAAATAACAATTATATTAAGCAAAATAAACCTGAAATGAAATAATAGTGAAATAAAATACAAGTAAAAATAGAACAATTGAATGAATCAAAATAAAGAAATGAAAAAAGAAAATGAAAATAAAAAGTGGAGAGATACCAAGTCACGTTAGTTCACGACGTTTCGATTGTTAGTATCGAAATGAATCAAATCGAAACGTCTTGAACTAACAAGACTTGGAATCTCTCCACTTTTTATTTTCTTTCTTTCATTTCTTTATTTTTATTCATTCAATTGTTTTATTTTTACTTGTATTTTATTTCACTATTATTTCATTTCAGGTTTATTTTGCTTAATATAATTGTTATTTTCAGCTATTCATTTTTAATTCATCTTTTTTAGTTGTTTCAGGGATTTCAAATCATTTTATATAGTAGACAATGGAAGTCCGAACTAGTGAAATTCATCATGAAACATTGTCAATCATCTTCAGACAAAAAAATGAATATCTGTTCATGAGAACATTAACGCATAATTTATAGGCATTTCATTTCAGGTTTATTTTGCTTAATATAATTGTTATTTTCAGCTATTCATTTTTAATTATTCTTCTTTAGTTGTTTCAGGGATTTCAAATCATTTTATATAGACAATGGAAGTCCGAACTAGTGAAATTCATCATGAAACGTTGTCAATCACACTCAATGCCCATATCTCAGGAGAAGAATACTTAAGTTTATCTATGACTTATAACAGGATATATTAGTGAAGAATATCCAAAATTAAAGCAAAACTATCAAAATAGCAAGAAGCACCCAAAAAATGCATTCAAAAATACTTACTGTTCTTTTTATTTTATTCAAGTTCTTTTTTTTTAAACAAAACACAAGAACTACAGAAAAATCATCAAGGCATTCTGAGAACGGTGCCAGTGTGAAAGTAGCGATTCATATTGGACTGGAATCACTGGAGATTAAATTCATTTGAAAAAATGTTCTCAGGAAGTTTATTCCACATAAACGCAAGCAGATGGCTCGTTTCTGGATGGAATTCAGCAGCTTCAGGGTATGCTTAGGAACAATACTCCAAAGGTCTGATCTGAGCTTTATAAAGCATCAACAACAGTTGCCGAGGTGTGTACAATTTTCTAGTTCGGAACAGTGTTCCAAGCTTTTGAAAAGCAGCCTTTGCAATTACAGGGACATGATCATGCCAAGACATATTGGTGTCCATTTTAACCCCCAACAAACTTATCGAAGCAGAAAGCGGAGCTGTCTATTCTGGTTCGGAGACATTTATCTTTTGCAGAAAAATTGTTTGAGTAGTGGAAGATTAATGAAAACAATTCCTTAGGTGTGAATAACTTTTCCACAAAGCTGCCATACAAATTAGTGTGACATGAAGTTATTAGTTTCTGCACTACTCTCACTTTAAAGATGAAGAAAATACGGGCTGCTAGGCCAGGATCAAATGAAACTTGTATCAAATGTTTTATCTACTACTGTGGCAGTATACCACTGATGACAGATGAACCCAGAGTTCTCTTGCAGTGAAAGACACAGAACGAATCTCGGTCGGCATTATTATCAAGGTGATATCATTTTTAAAGTACAGGTATCAAAATGAATTGCTTCAAGTTGAAGCACTACTCAGACCAAAAAGGCAGATTTGTGATTTTTGAGTTAATAATTAGGTGAAGTGAAGCACGAAATCATTTATCTAAAAAACCCATAATTAAACGTTCCATGAGTTATTTTGAGGCTTTCCAAGCATTTCAAATAATCTCAATTTCACATTCCCTCACTTCTATATTTGAATTGTAGCAAAAAATGGAGCTGATAAAATCTGAAACTTTTTTAAACAATGGAAATGAAACATGCATAACTGAAATAATATTAATGAAAATTAATAATTTTACCCCTCTTATATCTCTGCCTCCAAATGAATCATTATTCCCTCCTGATGAGAAACATCCATTGGCAAGCCAGTCTGGCACATCTTGACCAGCTTGTTTTAAAATTTTTCCTAAATCTCCAGCTATGTTGGTGTCATGGGCTGAATCAAAAAAGCTAGTTGCTTTACCTCGATTTCCTGTAACAAATAAAATTAAAATTTATTCAAAAATAACCATGATTAGGAACAATCAGTTTACTAAAACAAAATGAACAATGTTATGTCCTTGGTACCATCATTCCCTGAGCAAGATAATTAAAGAATTTTCATAACATACCAAGAGTGTCTCTTGGCATGTCACAGACTTAAATAAATTTATATTGTAGATATATTTTTATCAGCTAGATACATGTTTATTTTTCTATTAGGTGTACAATGTACAGGTAACAAACTATAAATGTATAATTGAGAGCTAGTGTTGACTCTATAAAAGTCAGCATTGATTCTATTGAAAACCTTTTCCAACACCAGAACAAAAATTACGGTCTCTCGATCGATTCGCTAACCAAGTTAGCGTCCTCCTGAGATCATAAAGGCTGTCACCATAATCATAACGATGCAGTTTTTGCTTCAACATTGCAATTTCTATTAATGATAGTATTTTTTTATACTATCCGATTTCTTCCAGTTCACAACAAATAATACGGGTATCACAGAAAAAAAAAACTATATTTTGATAAGATCTATTCTTTGTGTACTTACCAACCCTACCAGTACGACCAATTCGATGAACATATTCATCAATACTATTTGGTAAATCATAATTTATGACATGTTGGATTCCTTCAATATCAAGTCCTCTGGCAGCTACTCCAGTAGCCACAAGAATATTACATATTCCTTTTTTAAAATCCCAGAGTGCCTGCTCTCGTTCTCTTTGTAGACGGTCACCATGAATACTGGTGGTCTTTATGTCATTTTCACTCAAGAGAGTAGCAAGAAAATCTGCAGTTCTTTTGGTTTCGACAAACACGACTGTCCGTTCATTTCGACCTGAAAAGAAAAAAATATATTTATTTATTCCGTATAAACGGGAAAACTCTAAGTTACAACGTTGAAAAATATACTTCAATTTAAAAACAGTTACAAAATTCGTACGAATATTGAAATATATAAAATAAAAAGCAACATTAATAATAATAATAATGATGATACTCCTTTATTTTATCATTTGAATGCACAAAGGTTACATAAATGATTAAAAACGTCAAATTTCAGTTACATCATTACATTGAGCTATGACATGTCAACAATACAAATTAACATGTACATGTATATATAAAAAACATCAATTATATAGTTTAAAAATAAATAAAAAATTATTATCATAAAAAGAAATCGTCTATGGAATAACAACACTTACTAAGTAGGATCTTTTTCAGTCTTGATTTAAAAATATGAACATTGGGGGATGATTTTATATGATCATCAAGAATATTATAGAGCTTACAACCAATACAATAGAAATTTCTTTGATACAGAGATGTGCGATGAAAATCAGGCTGCAAGAGATTTATATGAAGGGTGTTATAGCAATGATTGTTATCTATTGCAAACTTATTTTTATTCTTATAGATATAAGTGGAAGCTTCCAGTATATATAAACTGTAAACTGTTAATACACTAAGAGTTATAAAGTATTGACGACAACTGGTTCTCATATCAATACTTTCCATAAATCGAATTGCGTATTTTTGAAGAATGAAGATCCGATTCATACCTGTACTGTTTCCCCAATTCAGTATACCACACTTCATGTGGGAGTGAAAATGTGCAAATTACAGCGTAAGCAAGACATTTTTGCTGCAGTGGTGTTTCATATACTTTATGCTGTAGCAACTACTTCTCAGTTTATTAGACAATAGTTCTATATGACTTGCCCATTGCATATGTTTGACGAAAATTACTCCCAAAAGTTTCACCTCATCACTGCAAGTTATTTGTTTTTCTATATTTTTGAATAACACAGTTGATCTTTGTTTGGAGCGCCCAAAAAATACTGTGACCGTTTTGTTATGATTTAGTAACAGACAATTTTTTTCAAAGAATGATATCTTCATAAATCTTCTCAGTTTTTACTCAGTAGCATGTTTATGCTTTTTTCAAAAATTAGTAAATTGGTATCGTCTGCATAACACACTATTTTTATATCATGGTTTTTTTCTATTAGACAAATTATATAATTTACAAATATATTGAACAATAAAGGTTCCAATACAGATCCTTGAGGTACACCTCGATTTATTTCACGATAACTACTCAGAACTTCATTCAGTCTAACCTGACTTCTGCCATTTAAATATGATTCAAATAATTTTAGCTCTTGAAAAGTCAATGAAAAGACCCAGAGCATATTTTCCCTTCTCAAGATTGTCTACAAGACATTTTTGAAAATCACACAGAGCAGATTCTGTGCTCATATTTTTACAGAATCCATGTTGATTTCTGGATAACAGTCTCTGACTCCACAAGAATGATGAGAGTTGATTAGTGATGTCCATTTCAATGAGTTTAGAGAGACTTGACAATAAACTGATGGCTTTATAATTGGAAAAGACATCAGAACCACCTTTTATGTATAATGGCAGAACCACAGCTAACTTCAAGCATTCTGGGAAAATTCCTTCAGAATAACAAAGATTCATGAAAAAAGCCAATGGTTCACTTAAGCCTGCATACGATTTTTTTAGTAGGTTATTTGATATTTCATCAAATCCACTTGAGTTGGAAGATTTCAAATTACCAATCAATATTTTAACATCTACAGGTGTAACTGGGTTTAAGAAAAACGATTTTTTTGACACTGGCATATTCAACTTTAGATAATCTAGATCATGCTGATTTACAGAAAATGGTTCTCTAGTGAAATGGATGTTAAACTGCTCAGCCATTTCCGGGGCAGTCATCTGTTTACCATTATCATCGTGAATGTTGATGGGTATATTGTTTTTCCAACGCCCTTTCAAATTATCAATAATTTTCCATACAGTTTGTGATTCATTATTTGCTTTCATTATCAAATCATCATTATATATTTTCTTAGCCTCTGACAATGCACTGCAGTAGCTTTTCTGTAGCTCTGCTCTTGGTTGATGATATATTAGGTAAGAAGTTGCTAAATCTGATATAAGAGTTAATTTTTGCTTTAAATGCAGAAGTTCCTCGTTAAACGAAATTCGCTTGTCAGCTCTTTTATCAATGGGTATTTTTTTAATAGGGAAACAGGAATCTATCAAACCATAATAAAGTAATTACATGGGCTACTAAAAACCATCTACCACTCAACATCAACAAAACAGTGTTAATGAAATTCTCATTAGGTAATAGGAATGACCCTCTTAGTATATTTAAATATAACGATCTGGAGGTTACATCTTGCCCAACAACAAAAATACTTGGTCTCACTGTAGATCACAGACTTACATGGAATCCACATATTGACCTACTCTGCGATAAATTGAAAAAAAATTGCTACGCACTAAGATTCATGCGAAATAACTGCAGCAAGGAAGTTCTGCTCAGCCTGTACTATGCGACCATCAATTCTCATATAAGATACGGAATTCTAAATTGGGGGAAGGGATCTTCTGCACAAAGAGTTTTTATACTCCAAAAATATGCTATCCGAATAATTGATGATCTAGAATGGCAACAGTCATGTAGAGATTCCTTCAAGAAATTGAGAATTCTCACTCTTGCTGGGTTGTATATATATGAATCATGTATTTATGTGTTCAAAAATATATCTTCATTTGAAGCGAATCGAGAAAATCATGGCTACTCAACTCGATCAAAAAATTTTTTGGTAACTGCTGCACATCGGACTGCACTTTTTCAGAAAAGTTATCTATACCTTGGCCCAAAATTTTTCAATAAGTTAGACGGCACAGTGAGAGAATCTCCTAATATTTCGATTTTTAAAGCACGATTGAAAGCCTAGCTCATCCAAAAAAACTGCTACACCATCAATGAATTTTTTGCAAATCAATAATTCTTCACTCTAGACGGGCAGCTATTAGTAAACAATTTACCCTCTCATATGTATGTTGACTATAAATGTTATAAATTTGTATTGTAATATATTTATTATGTTTTACACCCCATTTGTATGTTAGACGGTAAATGTTTTTAAATTTGTATTGTTTTATATTTAATAATATAATTTACACTCCATTTTTTTAATTTGTATTGTATTATGTTTATTGTGTTTTACACACTATGGACGTCTTCCTTGTTACTGTGTACTATTTTGTGAAAGAAATTTTATACTTTTTAACGAGAGAAGTTAATAAATATTATTATTATTATTATTATTAATGATGTGCCCTGCCATTACTATATTCAAAGAAATTTGCAAAACATTCTAAAAATAGTTTGAGGTCAGTACCAGAAGGTCTATAAACTACAAACACACCAATATATTTTTCATGTGCAACTGCACTCAAATAATCTGAATGATATCTTCTACAGAGATATCATTCAGATCTAACTTATATAGAGACAGTTGACATTAATTATTCTTCTATATTGCCACTCCGCCATGTCCCATGGTTTGTCTAAAATAGGCATTGGCCAATGTAAAATTCTCAAGTACTACCTCCTTTATTTTCAAATCATCCTGCCAGTACTCAGATATCAGAGTACTGGCAGTACTGTATGATGTCACATTTGACATCAGCAAATACATCCTCTATTCTAAGACATTTGTTTCCTATAAATTGCACATTTTGATGAAATATATCAAGGGAAATATTTTTCAAATTATTATTCTTCAATTTTTTTGATGGAAAATTCATTTGATCCCGAGTATTATATACTTTTTTCACGAAAAAACTGCCTATGAATCATTGTTTCATTCATTCTTTTGATTTATTTCAATACAATATTATTATACAAGGAGTTATTCAGCACTAAATTCATCATCTCATGAGCAATTTTGAATTTGCTGCTTTTGAGCATTGGATCAACAAGTAATGAGATGGATATGTTTCTTAGCTTTTTTCTGTAACTTTGGATGTTATGTTTCATATTGTTGATTATAATTATGTCTGACGTATTAATTTGTGTGACAATGACATTAGTAGTGCCGCCCAGAGGCAGCAAATTTCTCATTGTTTGATTCAGTAATTTTGAGTTACTAATATTGTTTGTGTTAAACATTACAATTAAATGATCTTGCTTGCCATAGTCAAATGCATTTTCATAACATCCCTCTGTGAGGTGCGCAAGCTCTGCATTAGATTTGATAATTGAGAATATTTTGTATTTTTGTTCAGAATTGACAATACTAATGAGAACCTTATGATAGTTTATAGCATACTCATCTCCCAAAATGAGGATATTACTTTGTGGACATCCAGCAGATAAATTCGTTATTCTATCGTGCACTGTATCTTGATCTTCTGGCAAATTTAATATGTCCGTGGCTCTGGTCCTGAAAGCATCAGTAACATCTGGCTCACATGCACTCGAAAGTTCAGTGGCTAAGTTAATTTCCAGCAAAGTTTCATTAACTATCATGTTTTTTCTTTTCTTCGATCGTTACTTCTTATGGGATGAATCCGTAAGAATAGTCGATTGTTTATTCAGTTTCATAATCCCCTTTTCGACTGAAATTATATTATCAGTCGTGTTCCGTTTTAATTTTTTTTGGTATTTCTTCTCAGATTCCTCTTCTCTATTCTGTTTTTTGTTTTCATATTAGCTTTTTCTTCTTTCTCTTCTACGTTCCCTTTCCATGGTTTATTGTACATTTCAGTGTTTACCTGCAGATTCGAGAGATTTGTCAACGTTGTAAAGTCAGTTGGTATTGTCTGTGTACATATGTGATTCATATTATTCATCAATTAATTTTTTTTCATGTTTCCTGGGTTTGGGTATCTGTGTCAACATAAACTGGTGCTTCAACCTTAACCTCAACCTTAAAACTAAATGATAAATATAACAACACCATCACTAAAAACTAACAAACATACAAGGCATACATCTTTAGACTAAATACATAATTGACTGCAGACTTTTTGAAGACATCCAAGGAGTAAGTAGAAAATCAAGTTCTGATGCATTAGCTGCCCTTAACATTCTTGACATTGGACTAATGAAATCCACAATTGGTAGAATGTGAGTTCTCAACTAAAACAGGTCTATCATCCCTTGTTATTCTTTGCTTGACTCTCCGGTCAACCAACGAGAGACGTTCTGGGCAATTGATTTGGTCTGACAATAATTTAAATAGAAATATTAGGTCAGCCTGAATCCACCTGTTTTGCAATGTGGTTAGATGTAGTGTAGAAAGGATATCGGTGTAGTTATGTAGCTGGTCCATTTGAACACCCATTTTGTAGGCAGCACTAAGTACACTAAGTAACAGGGACATACACAATGTATGCATATTCCGAATATGACCTAATCAACAAACTATACAGAATTTTAATGTGCTTGCCGAAAAATCTTTAGCAATCCATCAACATATCCAAGAAGTTTTAGTGGTTTCAAGGTTATTTTATTATTATGGAATGAGAAATACAACTTTTTATCAAATATAACACCAAAATATTTAACTTCATCAACTTGGTTCAAGGGCAAAGAGTTTATGCAATATTCATATGTGATTGGTGTATGAGAACGATTGAAACTCTAGACACTAGTCAAGATTTAGTTCCAAGCAGTTATTTCTACATCAATTGGTTAAATGGTTCACATCATTTTGAAGTTTCAGACAATCAACATATGATTTAATCACACTATAACTTGTTCAGTTTGAAGGTGGTTGACAATGTTTCGTGGTGTATTTCATCAGTTCAGATTTCCATTGTCTAATATGATATAAACTGATTTGAAATCCCTGAAAAATTAAAAGGATTACCTGAAAAATTATTTTATTAAGCAACTAACTGAAATTACACTGAAATAACATGCAAGCAACAACCAAACAAATCAAAAAAATTGAACTATCAACACGAGTTGAAAAAATAAAAAAAAAACTATGAACAAGAAAAGAAAATTAACAAATATAAAATTAAAAGATTCCAAACCAAGTTATTACATGATGTTTGGATTGTTAGTATCCACAATCACCCGAAGTCATAAAAGTATTCATCATATTTTAGATATTCCGTTGTATCATTTTTTTAAATCAAAACATACTGAAGAATGATGTAATGTATTTTGAAAAATTGGGTCCGATGGATTTTGAACAGACATATTTATGAATGATGAAAAAATTAAATCTAAGTAAACATTTCTTAAATTTGGAATATTATTGATTTGATATTAATTATGGAAACTGAATGAATGTAATAAAGTTAGTGAAGGTGAGTTTTATGGACAATCAACTTTCAGACCAAGCTCTCCATTAAACCAAAATGAGTCAGGTATATTATAGTCACCACAAAGGATAATCTTGCTAGAACAGTATTTTTCTAAAATATAATCAATGGTAGCAGTATGTTCCATATAAGTATTCACTACAGAAGAAGGAGGAATATATACACCACCGATAATGAAGCACCTATTGATAATTTAACATACAGATGTTCTATATTGTCAGGAGATATGTCGATTAACTCAGTTATTAAAGATTCCATAGTGGCTATTAGTATTCCTCCTCCTCTTTTTTTATCTCTATTGGTTTGGTCTCTATCTAATCTATATATGTTAAAACCTTTTAAACCCAGTTCACTATTCGAAAAGTCTCTATTAAGCCATATTTCTATTAAAATTATAATATCATTGTTTGAACACATAACACTTTGTTGCAATTCTAATTTTTTTGTTCTCATACCGCCGACATTTTGAATATACACAGAAAACTGATTGGTTTTTACTTTTTTGCAGCCGCTTCAGTGATTTGAGGTACTCCATTCACATATCTTATTATAACATTTTCTCCCCTGTGCTTTTATCATCGACTTCTAGTTCCAAGCAGTAATTTCTACATCAATTGGTTAAATGGTTCACATCATCTTGAAGTTTCATACAATCAACATATGACTTAATTACGCGGTATAGCTTGAGATCATCAACAAAAACAATCCCGCTGAGTCAGCAATGTGTGCAATAAGATCATCAATAAAGATATTGAAAAGTAATGGTCCACAGTCACTACCCTGGGGAACACCAAAACAGGCTTCAATTGAATGTGATATGGAAACAGATTAGATCTATAAAAAGAGATCAGTCAAAAACACTTACAGTGTACGTGAAGTTAGGCGGCACTGTGAGTGTTTTTGACTGATATTTTTTTATACCCTAGATACCTCTGCTAGGTACCTGCGTCTTAATTGTCTAAAATTAATTTCACATGTTGCCTTATCTACTAGTCTTAAATTAATTTTACAAGTAAATCTGATAATAAAATATTATTTCAACAAGCTATATAAGGGTAGCTCTAGCTTCAACGGGGTTGATAGGGCAGTTGAATAATTTTATTGAAAAAGTGTATTTTCAAATATAAAAATTGACCTGTTTCAGGATTTTTCATTTGCACTCATAAACAAGTAGAAAATGAATTTAACAGTTATTTTAGGACCGCACTGTATATGGAAATCAAATAGTCGATAACAACACCTTCAAATTTCAAAATTTTCGTTTCGGCTCCTGCTTTGGAGCCATTTTCAAGATAAATCAGGAAAGGAATTGTATTTCATGTAAAAAAATTGCAAAGCGCTTTCGGCTGTTACGCCATCATCAGTGCGATACCTGCAAGTAAGTAATATTCAATTATATTTATTTCAATTTTAGATTGAACTTTCAAGTTCTTTTAATATTGCAGAATTACTTACTAGTTAAGTATATGCAAGAAGATCCTGCTGTCTTAAGGTACAACAACTTTAGTAAAAACCACTCTGAGTGGACATGAACATGAACATCACAATAAGCAAACATTTGCACAAAATGTGAATATTTTTGTTTGAATATTTAAAAAAATATTTTTAAAGAAAACCATCTCCAACGTACGTTGAACACCTGAATAAACCAGACAAATCAGCTTTTGGTCAACATATCAAATTTAATAAACACAATTTCAGCCCCAATCGTAATTCACAAATTCTAAATGAAGTCAATTCAAAAAATTTTAATAGGTTGGATTTTCTACAAGATTTACAAATAGACAAAGAATTACACAACAACCCCCTTTGCCTGAATACGCAAGTACAATTAAATAGATCATAAATTCCTTTATATAGACGATTAAATTAATCATTTCAAAAATCAACATTTCTCAAAATTCCAATTGAATGTTTCTTTGCTCACTTTGGAAAACTTTACGTAGTTTGGTCACTAAATATATCAATTGTCAAACCAAATATGTTCTGTAACAGTTGAAGACTTTATGTCAATGTAAAATTTTCACTTCCTTTTCCTTCTTGTACTCTGCACGTTGGAGTTGGTTTTCTTTAAAAATATTTTTTTAAATGTTCAAACAAAAATATTCACATTTTGTGCAAATGTTTGCTTAATGTGATGTTCATGTCCACTCAGAGTGGTTTTTACTAAAGTTGTTGTACCTTAAGACAGCAGGATCTTCTTGTATATACTTGACGAGTAAGTAATTCTGCAATATTAAAAGAATTTAAAGTTCAATCTACTTACTACTTGCAGGTAGGTATCGCACTGATGATAGCGAACAGCCGAAAGCGCTTTGCAATTTACAAATAATTTTTTTACACGAAATACGATTACTTTCCTGATTTATCAGTCACGTGCATGCAGTTTTGAAAAATCTCACCATTTTCAAGAATCATTTAGATTTGTACTTACATGACTTGAGGATGAGGTCGTAATCTCCCTTATCCCCAAGTCTCGTTACTAGCTCTATGCTTGCTCATAGAGCCACTCTAAGTGCGAACTTACTCAAAAAAAACTGCTATAACATCAATGAATTTTTGCAAATCAATAATTCTTCACTCTGGGCAGCTATTATTAAAATGTTCTACAGTTTCATATATATGTTAGAAAAATAGATAGATTTATTTGATCAATTTATGTGTAAATTACATTTATGACAAGTCATAATGTATTTTGAATTGTATAATCTACAATTCTATTCATCTCAGTACTAATTTTCATATGCTCGAGTTTATATATATATTCTTTATCTTTTATTTTCAATTTTTAAAACTCCAATCAAGATCAAAACGTATCTGAAAGCGGTATTGAGGAGAGATACATATGTACAAGAAACAAAAATTTTGAATTGAAATTTTGAAACATTCATTCCCCCAACTACCTATACAGTAACTTCTGGCAAATGCCTACCAAATAATAATTACTTCATCAGCCAATAACACTCATTGAATTATATCCAACATACATTTATGCCTCACAGAGGTTAGTCCGGCAAATGTTTCTCGTTTATCCAGCAGCAGGATCATGCTGAAATTATTTGATTAGATCACCTACAGACCGGTTTCGAGGTATTATCTCTCATCAGTGTAGGAAAGATCCAGCCCAGACCAACAATCTTTCTCTTAGGCGAAGGTTTCATATATGGAGCAGAATCAAGTTGAAATTAATCAAGTTCAAGGCACTTGGCTGTCTGGGTTGTATTTTTCCTGTACTGATGAGAGGCAATGCCTCGAATCGGTCTGGCATTTACCATCGGAAGGCATTTACCAGAACCTACTGTGAATGTAGTTGGGAAATATGAATCTTTAGAAATTTCATTTCAAAATATTCATTTTCTGGTGGAATTCCTTTAGTTATTCTTGTCGATCTCTGTAATATTCTGGACTGTTCCTCTGCTTTCGATATGCTTTCAAATTCTCTATCATCTGTTATTTCACGTTTTTTTCTCCTGTTGACTTTCTCCAAGACTGTTTTAGAATGACACTCTCATTTGAATACAGAAGTCTGAGGGAAACATCACCTCTAGGAACATATTGGTCAGTTTCCATTCATGGAACATTCATAAATGAGTCTGTCATCTCTACCGATAGTTACTTTCATGATTTCATCAATCAAGCGTATCCTTTGATGTGTTCACCATATCCAGCAAAAACCATCAACTGGGGTTTTTTGTCAAGCTCTCAAGCAATGAATATATGAAAAACCTGATTATCCTTGAATGCATATTTCTCACAAATAACTCACAAAAAACTAATTGCTCTACGTGCGATAAATTTTTTTAAAAAGCCGTTCAGCATTAATCTGCAGTCAATTTATGAGCAAATGCATTTTGTAATGTTTAACCTCAATAAATGGTTATTTGATCCAATCTTACTGAATTTTTTTATGGAGCCGTGATTAAACTTTTTTGCAGCATTTTGGTGTATGTCGAACAAAAAGAGTAAATTACCTGAATAGAAAATAATTTTCACTTCACCATCGAGACAGACATGTTTTTTAGAAATCTGGAATTTTTATTGGTATTAATTTCTTACCAGACATAAATAAAAAAAATTTCAGACCTTCGCACCTAATGTAATGTCAATCCTGGGGCACACTTCATATATATCATATATTCAAGTTATTGGAAAGAAGCCTCGGGAGATCTTTCTCATTCCAAATAGACCATACAAATAAAATCCTCCTAGATTTCCTTTTAGAAAACTCAAGAACACTAACATTGAAAAATTTATTATTTTTGAAACGAGGTTTTCTTGAAACATCTAGATTCAAAGCAGAACTATATAACATGTCAAACAATGAAATGAAGCTATTTTGAATTCTGTTTCGTATCAGCTTTTTTCAGGGAATTAGGAATACTACAAATAATTTATGTTTTTACAATCTCTCAAGTATGGCAGTATCCTTCATATTAAATAATCATACCTTCTGAAAATATTATTGATTTCCATTAAAAATTATTACTTCAATAAGAAGTTTGTGCTCACCTTCCTGAAGCATGCTAAGGAGTTTGTCCCTTTTGTCAAATTTACTAACTTGATGGAAGATTTGTTGCACATCAGTTGATGCACTCCCAACAATTCCAACAGCAATAAATATATAGTTGTGTAAAAATTTCCCTGCAAGATGTTGAATTTGTTCTGGGAATGTAGCAGAAAACATAAGAGTTTGTCGTTCACCCTGAAAAAAGATAAAGATTAGAAAGAAAAAATATTTTTTAAATGTGAGAATTTTTAAAAAGAGAAATGAAGCATTTCTGGTATTATATGAACATAAACAGAAGTATAGTGAAATTTGTAGAGAATTGAAAAAAAATTTCAGTATCTAATTCCTCAACTATCCTGCTGCAATTTTAATCTATTCAAGAACTATGATAAGGTTTTGGGGTAACTGATATCCTGGAGGCTAGATTCTTGATATCACAAGGGAATAATAAACTTCTCACTACTTCGTTTGTGATAATTTTTTATGAAATAGATTTTTTAATGAAAAAGAATACTTTTTTAAAAACTTTCATGAGGTAAGAATAAAAATATAGACAATTTACAGCTCTCAAAAAAGAATCTGAATTATGAAAAAAAAATCATATCAACAATTCTGAGACTAATCTGGTTTTGAAACTAGACACCTCATATATCAGTGAGCAGCATTCTGTAAGAAGTTACTAATCTCCTGCTTTTCAACAAATATATTGATTATTGAATAAATTAACGAATATTATGAGGATTCATTAAATTTTCCATTTTGCTGATGATATTGCAATATATCATAATGATCTTGAAATATATGAAACATTTAAACTTGATTTGATGAAAATTCACTGACCATAAATATTGATAAACAATAATATCTTCTCGTCATCAGTTGTTAAAATTGACTACCGAATTTTGGTCCAATAAATATCAATAGCAAGTTCAATATTTGTAGGACGAAGTTTTTGGAATTATTTTGGTTACAATTGAACTGGACCCATGACATTTCTTATCCTATAAAAATTGGGATATCTAATATCAAAACATAAATATCTAGAACAATTCATTTTAGTAAAATATCTTGAAATTCTATATTTCTCGTTGATACATTCACAACTGAACTATGGTATTTTGGGATTAGGTAGTGCGAAACAACTTTTTCATCACAATTTAGAAGTGATTTACAATTGTTTTATGATATACCACTAAAAATATATATGTACCGATCTTTCGTATAAAAATGTAAAAAATTGGATATGATTCAATTAGTCTCCGAGATCTGACTATTTATAGGTCATTCGAGTGCTTTCACCTATCTCCTCTTCCCTCTTCATCGGTTTTAGCGGAAGCTGATCGTTTGGCAGGAGTTGGTCATGTTCCGCTTGACTATAGGTTTCATTTTGGTCTATAGGCAGTTGTTTGTGTGTAAAAAAGTAATGTTGCGTTTTATTTGTATTCAATTTTAATTTATTATTTGTCAGCCATCTATTAGCATTCGATTCTGCTACTTTCATTTCTTTAACTATAGCCTCGTAATTTGTGTTTTGGAGCGTTAATGACGTGTCGTCAACAAATTGCGTAATCTCAGAGTCATCTTCAGTTTTGAAATCAATCACATAAATCAAGTATAGAACTGGTCCCAAAACCGAACCTTGGTAGATTCCGTTTTTTATTTCTTTGGTATCAGATGCCTTATTATTCAAAAAAACGTATTGTCTATGTTCCGATAGGTATGATCTAACAAGGTTAATTGAGTTTTCCTCAAATTTGAACCTCTCCAATTTTTTAAGCAGAATTTCATGTGACACACAATCGAATGCCGCCTGAAGATCGCAGAACACTGTTCCTGTGTGGACACATTTCTGAAATCCTACGACGATTTTATCTACCAGCTGCATTACAGCGTCCGTGGTTGATTTTCCGTTCCGGAAACCGTATTGGTAATCTGGAATGATGTTATGTACCTCAAGGTGTTCTACTAACTGCAATTTCAGAGCTGCTTCAAATATTTTGCCGATTACGGGAAGTATTGAGATGGGTCTCAGTTTACATAATTCTTCAGCATTTTTTTCTTTCGGTATTGGGATCACTTTAGTAATTTTAAGGCAAATTCCTGATTTTATTGCTTCGTTTATCAACTTTGTTAAGGGTGAGATTATGATATTTTTGATTATTTTTATTAAAAAGATATTTAGTTCATAATGGTCAGCACTAGTTTTATTTTTCATTTTATTTATTATATTTCTAGTTTCATTAAAGGTTACTTCCCTAAATTTAAAGTTTGGGAAACAGCTAAAATTTCCTGGCAATGGAGAAGTTACATGTGATTGGGTTTGTACTATACTGTGATATATATCGTCTGCTTTGTTAACGAAGAAGTCATTTATCTCATTTTCGTTTAGTTTGATTTCTGTCTGTGTTTTTGTTTTGCCCCTCTCTTCATTTATTATATCCCAACACGTTTTATTAATATTATTCGAATCCTTTATTTTCCTGTTATTAAACTCTCTTTTTGTAATATTCAGTTTTTGTTTGTATACTTTTTGATATTCTTTTTTTAGATTTTTTATAAGAATATCATTAGAAATTTGGCATAGTTCTGATACAAGCTGTAATTGATTTTTCACGGTTTGGAGCTCATTTGTGTACCAGTATTTTTTACTGCTTTGTTTGTTATTATTTTTTTGTTTGAGAGGAAAACAATTTTCCATACATGACTTGAGTGTGTCAATAAATTTCAAAAATTTTTTGTTTATCCTCCATTCATTACAATCAACGAAATCCCAATTCTGCATATCTAATTTCTGGAAAAAATTAAATTTATTTTTTTCATTTCTGTAGGATCTGTAATATATTTTGTTGCTATTACGTCCATCATCACTGCTTAGCATTAATTTCATATTTACGATGTTATGGTCGGATAGGCCCGGATCCCATACTCTCGTGAGTGCATCCGTCTCAAAGTTCAAGAGAAAATTATCAAGGGTATTTTCATTTCTCGTTTTATGTTGGATTTTTTCATGAAAGTTAAAAGAATTTATCAATTGTGTGAATTTTTTAGTCTTAGGGTTTTTTTTATGATTAAAATGTACATTAAAGTCTCCGTTTATGACTACTTTTTTTAAGTTAAATATTTTTTTCAATAATAAGTTGAAGTTTTTTAAGAAGATTTCAAAATCTCCGTTTGGGCTACGATATATTGTGATTATTAAGAGCTGAAAATCAACCAGCTGGATAGCCGTTAACTCACAGTGTATTTCCACCGATAGATTTTGAAGGTCAGTCCTGTTTTTGTACTTCATTCCTTCTTTACAGAGAATCATTACCCCACCCCTTTCGAAGTTACATCTAGCATAAAACGAACAAACGTCATAATTTTCAATTGCAAAACTTTCGACCTCTTGCCTTGTTAGGTGATGTTCATCTAAACAAACTATGTCGTATTCAAAGTCTTCTAATAATATCGATTCCAAAAGCAGTTTTTTGTTTCTGAGTGACTGAACATTAGCAAGTAGAATAGATACCGAACTTTCGTTGTTTTCATCTCTCAAACTAATGTTCTGATGTAAGAGGGTTGTAGTTGACGGGGGTTTTAGTTGGGTTGCGTCTGTGTTAGAGGATCCATTATGTTTGCAGGCACCCTCTTCCTGGCTAAAAAATGTGACACTACCGCTCCATTTGGCCATATTTCCTGCTTCCATGCGTTTTATAAGTGTTCTTTATTTAAAGTAACCTTCATTGAGACATATATTTCTGGTCTCTTGGATTGATGCACTTCGCATTTCACCCCGGGAAGATTTGGTTCTAATATTCTCTCAAAGTCTTCTGGTTTTGTTTCTGGTTTCAACAGTAATCATCACATAAGTTATATTTGAAACTCAAATAAGTAAAGCACTACAGTAACTAAAATACAATTAATTTTATTATGATTTCAAAAATGCAGACTCTATAGGTCTCAATAATTATTTAGTTGAAGTAAATACGAACAATCATTTATTTCTGTCAGATATTTATGATGCAGTGAAAAGTTTTTATCACATAATAATATGGCGATTTCTCCCTTTGTGCCATTAAAACGGTTCAGAACATATAATTTTCCAAAATGGTTTAGATCAGAATCAAGGCAATTCATAAAACAAAAGAACATCGCTCATAAACAATATAAGATTATCCAGAATATACATGACTACCATATTTTTTGTGAACAAAGGTCGTTATGTAGAGATTTATTGAACACTTTCTCAACACTAGAACAAAAATTACGGTCTATCGACGCGCGTTTCGCAAACCAAGTTAGCATCCTCGGAAGATCATCAGTCATAATGATCGTCGAGAGACAGTAATTTATGTACTGATGTTGGGAAAGTGTTTTTGTAGATTTATTATACGCCAGAGGTTCCAGTACGAACTAGCAAATGTAGAAATTTATCTAGGCTTTGTTTCAGTGATTACATGAATAAATTAGAATGTGATTTATATATTAACCCAAAATTGCTTTGGAGGTTTGTAAATAGTAAAAGGTCATCTATTGATTTACCTAATACTATGTATTATGATAACATGGTAGGAAATACCTCTGAACAGATTGGAAATTGTTTCGCCCATTTCTTTTTAACAGTTTACTCAGAGAATATATCTGAGGTCAATTACAATACACCAGCTCATGTTAATTACAATATTCCAAATTTCAATGTGTTTATTGAAGACATTTTTGGAAAAATAATATCTTTACCAGGTAAACTAGTTAAAGGCCCTGATGGAATATCTGATCATTTTCTAAAAAATTGTATTTATTCTTTGACACACCCTACCCTATATTCCTTAGTTTTAAATGTTCATTAGATATGGGTATTGTCCTAGAAGTTCAGAACAGTTATATCGGCCCTACATTTAAATCAGAAAACAAACAACATATACAAAATTACCGTAGTGTACGTAATCAAAGGTCCCCTTCCTAAATTATTGGCTAGTTCGGCGAGTTACCAAATGAATTTCTATAGTAAAGAGCTTCTGATGAGTAATAAAAAAAAATACACTTAAACTAACCTGCTGGTGTTTGGAAAAAAAACCAATAAGTATCTTGGAAAGCAGAGATCAACTGAATGCTGTATACACTTATTTTTCCAAACATTTGATCGTGTAGACCACAAAATTTTAACCAATGCAAGTCAAGATAGTGTATGCTACATCTCATATAATTTGGTTCCATCAGGGTACCATAAAGATCTCAATTGTGCAACTTTCCTGTTCAACATTTTTTCAAGGACAAAAAACAAGCACTTACAGAAAAATCCTTGAGGTGCTCTCAGAGCGGTGCCTGTGCAAAAGTAGAAATTCACATTGGATTTGAATCGCTAGAGATCAAATCCAATAGGAAAAACGTTCTCAGGAAGTCCATTCCACATAAACACAGTTCTCCAGATGAAAGAGTTCTTAAACAGTGAAGTTCAAGGTGTACTGAGTTGAACCTCAGATGTTGATGATATAGCCAAATGTTTTGAGAACACGGACTTTTTTATGTTTGTAGATGGCTAAAAGCTCTTCAGATCAATAAGATCATTGGAGGATGCTAAATTAACTCAACAAGATGTGAACAACTGAGTTAGGTGGTGTAACGAAAACAATTTGCATCTGAACATTGATAAATGTAATTATATCAGTTTTTACAAATCAAATAGGAAATTTCACACTTCATACTCTTAACAAGAAAAACCAATTAACATATGAGACTTCAGTTAAGGATCTAGGTGTTATTATTGATGAGCAGTTACGTTTTGCAGAACATTTAAATTATTTGGGAAAGAAAGTTTTTGGCTTTCTACTACTCCATCTGATACAAAAAAAAGGGATGAGAGAATCTTCAGATGGAGTAGTAGAAAGCCAAAAACTTTCTTTCCCAAAAAATTAATCACTCCTAAAAATATAACCCCCTCAATTCATTTAAATTATATTGCAGTTAACACTTCACAACTATTAGGTTTCACTTAACGAAACTGTTGTTAGATCATTGTGAACAATTTACTTTGCATTAATAATTTCTTGGTTAGAAGTTGGATCAATTATAAGGTCACCATTTTATGGAAATCACTGCACTACATAATGGATGGTCTTATTATATGCACTGAACTCCTAAATAAAATCTATCTACATGTGCCTACTAGAGCTCTCAGGAATACTTATCTCTCTTACATTCCTTTCCATATCACCAACTATGGCATACATTCTCCTAATGATTGCACTCTCAAAAAAAATGATAGAAAATTTGAGGTTCCTGGAATTACGTTATCTACATTAAAAAGTAGCCTGTAGTCAGAATTATAACATGTACTTGTGTACACTAATGTATTGTTCTTTTACTTAACTATCTGTAGTTTATATATCGATCAACTGTATCTGTATTATTACTTCACTCTATGTATATTATGTAATGGAGATAACCTGTATAAATAAATTTAAAAAATTCAATTCATCTATATGTCTATAGATTTATACTTACAGTTGCTCTCATGGAACTGTCACTCAACATTTGTTCTACAGTCGGAAGAAAACCCATATCCAACATTCTGTCAGCTTCATCTAATACAAAATATTGAATTGATGCAAACGATATGTGACCCCGTTTCACAAAATCATTCAACCTTCCAGGAGTAGCAACTAAAATATGACATCCCATCTGTAACAATATTCATTGATAGAAAAATAATTTGTGACAGATATACATAATTTTCATGCAATAATTTACAACTTACCAGTACATGATTTTTTTGATGATTCACAGAGGTTCCTCCATATGCGACGACAGTTTTGACGATAGAATTATAGGCAAATTTTTTAGCTTGTTCAAAAATTTGAATAGCTAATTCCCTCGTTGGCGATACAATCACAACTTTTGGTTGACAGCAATTTCCATCAGTTACTGGTGCTTCTTGACTACTTAGAAGCTGGTTAATCATTGGCAATAAAAATGCAGCCTAAAACAAAGCATTACAATACAAATATTTTGAAACTTTTCCGAAGAATTAGATTACTCACAGTTTTGCCAGAACCAGTCTGTGCACAGCCCATCAGATCTCTTCCTTTCATTATGATAGGTATTGCATATTTTTGAATTGGTGTTGGTTTGTCATATCCAGATTTTTTTATGTTTTCAAGTAGATGTGGCCGCAAACCAGATTGTTGAAATGATGCTAGTGGTGGTGGGACATCTTCACCAGATACCTATTGGATTGAAAAGATATTTATTATTTAAATTGAAAAGGTATATTTTTATGAGAAATTATTTTTGAGAAATAAAGTTTTTGGCTTTCTACTACTCCATCTTGATCCAAAAAAATGTGGGAATCTTTCAAAGAAAAGAAGAAAGCAAATTTCAAAAATCAACTCTATACAAAGATGTGTAGATCATGCCAAGAAGTAATTTTCAGAAAAAGCCCTTTTGAAACAGCTTTTTTCATAGAAAGATTGAGTTACATAAAAGAAAAATACTTTCGAAACAAACACTTTTATATGAACGCAGAATTATATGAAAAAACACTTTTCTCAATTCTGTTTGTATTTCAAACATTCTGTTTCTGAATTAAATATTTGTACATGTCTTATTGCAGGAAAGTATATGTACAAAAAGTTGTAATAAGTATTTCTGACAATCACACTCTCAAAAATATAAATATTACATTTGCTACATGTAGCAAATTTTTGGGAATTCCTGCTAACTTATTTTTATATTGTATCTTGTTGATATGAACTTTTGAAAACGATGGTCACTCATCAATATATTTCTTCAGAAAACAGAACTCAACTTATAGTGTGAACTAGATAGAAATTAATAAAGAAAATGAAAAATTTACTTACGTTCACTTCTATTTCATCTAATTTGATGAAGTTAATACCAGAACATATCGTACTGGTAAATAGTTCCTCATCAGTTGTTCTTTCGGGAGGAATATAAATTTCTCTTTTGACTTCTTCACCACTTTCCCCTTTCTGCTTGTCGAATCCATTCTCCCCAGATCCGAAACCCCTATCCCCATCTCTTTCTCTGCCACCACCTCTCCCACCACGTCCACGCTCTCCTCCACCTCGGCCTCTACCTCTTCCACGACCTAAAAATTAGAATTATTTCTTTTGTGCTTCATTATAATATTTGGAAATATAATTTAGTGATTGAAAATACAAAGATATAAGCTCATTTAGGATAATTGTCAAATGGATCCCTCAATGAAATACTTCAAAAGAATCCTTCAATTCATTTATAAAAAAACACATTTAAATAGTGTTCTGCAAGAATTATGGGATCAAAGTTTAAATTACGAGTTTAAAAATTATAAATCCAACTCGAACACTACTTCCGTCCAACAGAGCTACACATGTTAACCGAAAAAAGATAGCATCAATTGAGAAGATGAACTACACTACCAACATTGCATGAGTTTGAAGTCAAAGTTACAAATGTATTTATTTATTTATCATTATACAATGAACACATAAATAGTATGATTGAAAAATAAACAATTGAATAATAATATAGAATGACAAAAAAGAAAAAAAAAACAGTAATTAATCATTGTTAATAATAATCAGCAGTTTCTTCATAGTAGGTCAACACGTTCAACCTGATTTTTAAGAGTACAAGGAAGAGTCGAACAAATCAATATAGATGGTATTCTTATTTGCTAACCTAAGCATTCTAGTGATGGTTTCATTTAAGCCATAGCTAGTAGAATGGTAAGGAACTTGAAACAACTCCGACACTCTGGTTCTTCTTGAATTTACATTGAAGTTAATCATTTGTGTTACAAATAGACAGTTTATATCACCATTTATAACTTGATGATGGAGTCTTGAAATCAATTTCAGGTCGGCAGTGCTTCAAAGTAGATAAATTCAGAAGAAGCAGAATGTCTGAGTACTCATAGTCGGACCTCTGGTATCCGAGCTTAAATACACATGATCTCAGAAATTTGTTTTGTACTTTCTCAATCATAGATATATCTGTCTCATCAATCAACACTCCCAAGTCCCGAACGCTGTTAGTCAGCGTTAGATTAATGTTTTTGATTTTATATGGATATAACATGCCATGCGATAACATGGCGGCCGGCGGAGGTTCGTCTGCCTATCTCCAAAAAGAAAGTGATTATAATTGCAATAAAACTAGTCTGTGCAAACACTGTGGACGTCAAATAGTGAAAGACAAAGTTTTGTGTTCAAAGTGTAATCATATATATCACCCTGGGTGTCTAAAACAAGCAAATTTCATCGAAAAACCCTAAATGTTTCCATGAGATAGATATAGGTATGCCTAATAATAATCAAGGCGAGGATAACCTATTCTATGATGCAGTAGACAAACTCTCAGGAAATGAGAGTAAGTTGGACTCAATTACATTTTTATATATTCTAAAGCAGAAGGACAAATAATGAAATACGAGAAAAGGTAAAAATATTGAACACTTACATTGAATCAATGCACGAAAAAGATAACAAAAAAGAGCAGGTGGACAATCTAAATCTTGACTACAAAAAAACCCAAGAACAAAAAAAAAAGGGTAAACAAACTATACCAAATACTTCGAAGTCGCCAACTGTGACTCACCCTTGCAAAAACACTGAGATTGGAGACACGAATTCCAGTAATATGAATCAACGAGGAAAACAAGAAGATCAAAGCAAAAAGAGTATAACCCTAACGGATTTATCAGATGGTATTCTAAAAATCCAACAGGAGCTGTTAGCAAAACAATACACTGAGCTTGTCAATCAAAATGAGAATGGAATTAGCCAGATAGACAACAAAAATCAGATGGAAGGGCAAACCTACACATGTAGTATTCATACACACTCCACTAGAAATAGAATAGGAAATTTTTATATCAACAGAGAACATATAGGTTGTGACTCGTTATATAGTTCTGGTCTGATTGCATTTAATAATTTGCCAAGTCATATAAAAAGCTGTGATTCATTAAATTCATTCAAAAGAAAATGTAGTGAATATATTTCAAGTAATTGTCATCAATAATTTGTCTTGTTTTCTAGTTTCTTGTTTTTAAAATGTGACTTAATTTCAAAAACTACACCTCACGATTTGATTTCCACAAACAAAAAAGTTTGTGGAGATCAAATCGTGAGGTGTAGTTTTTTGAAATTACTATGGATCTTTCACATCAATAACTGTGAGAAAATCAAATCAGAATTTGAATAAAAAATATATAAATACGAACAATTACTTATGAAAATGAAGAGAGAAAAGGCGATGAAACAACTGAACCAATCGAACAATAAACAAAAAACAATCTGGTAGCTTATAAATAAAAACAGATGGGAATAATCACACGAATAGCTCTTTTTGTCTTATGTCAGAGCAGTTCAATGACTTTTTTATAAATGTAGCTCTGGATATGAATAATGACATGAGCACACCCAATAATTAATTCACAAACTATCTCCACCAAGTTCCATGCAATGCTGATAACTCGATGCATTTCTATCAAACTGATACTGAATGAAGTCTTCAAATCCCTAAAAAACACGGGCTTGCTTGAATTTTACAATCACTCAGTGGTTATGTATAAGGAAAATCTATCTGCGCTACTAGGACCGATTACATGTATTGTCAACTTGATTCTGAAATCTGGTGTATTTCCATCAAAACTAAAAATTGCAAAAATAATTCCGGTCTTTAAAAGTGGTGATATCAATTTTCCTTCAAACTACAGACCAATTGCACTACTTCCAGTAATTGCAAAAATTGTAGAAAAAATAATGTCAATAAGAATGATAAATTATTTAGAGTACACAAATATCTTGACAGATAGACAGTTTGGATTCAGGAAAGGAAGAAGCATGTCAAAAGCAGTGCTCGAATTAGTTGACTTCATAACTGAAGGTTTCGAAAACAACACTTGGCATATTCCTCGATCTGAGCAAGGCGTTCGACTGCGTCTCTGCGACATTTTATTAGAAAAACTGAGATACTATGGATTTGTAGGCATAGCACACAATATCTGCTAGCATCATATCTAAATGAGAGAGAGCCATGTGTATCATATAATGAAGAACTCGGTAACTTACAGTGGCCCAAGCACACTACCACAAGGTAGTGTGCTTGGGCCACTACTTTCCTTGATTTATATTAATGAACTGTCAAATTCAATGACAATGTTTACAATGCTATTCGCCGATGACACGTCCTTCGCCATTCGGAAAAAAAATATTGAAGAGTCATCAGAATTAGAAAAGCGAGTCATTCAAGAAGCTACAGACTGGTTTAATGCGAATAGCCTATGTGTGAATAAAAGCAAGACAAAAACAGTTATGTTTTCGCTGTCCCATAACCTCTCAAATAATGTGAAATGTCTTGGTATAACCATTGATTCAAAGTACACTTGGAAACCCCATATTGACAAACTAGCAAAAAATATATCATGCAAGGTCTATGCAATCAGGATGGACAGCTGTAAGAAATGGTTTATTGAGTTTAATATATTAACTCTGCCATCATGTGTAATATACTGCAATTTGATACACATTCAAGAAAATTTACAAAAGTTTATTACAAACGGTAACAACCATTCTTATAATACTAGGACAAGGATAATATTAGAGCACCAAACCAAAGACAAGAAATAACAAGGATACATATCATTGTACAACTCACTGCCCCAATCAATGAAAAATGCAACCCTCGCTAATTTCAAATGGAAACTGAAGAAACATCTATCAGAGAATGCTTACTATGATGCGTCTGACTTCAGCTTTACAGAGTGACTATCTTCAATGTAGGTAGTGTCTCTATGTATCTTTATTTTTACATTTTTATTTTTACATTTATATATTTATTTACTTGACTTTGTGCTTGTATCATATACAATTTTTATGTACTACCTACTCCTTTTCGGTAATTTTAATTGTAATTTACATTTATTATACACATTGACTTGTCATAGCACTAAGGTGTAATAACTTGACCAATAAAAAATCTAATCTAATCTAAAGTAACGGCCGAATCAATTAAAAAAAAAATAGACTTGTCTCTAATTTTATATATATATATATATATATATATATATATATATATATATATATATATATATATATATATATATATATATATATATATATATATATATATATATATATATATATATATATATATATATATATTTGTTCATTGCATATTGGTCACCCAGCACTTCCGGAATATATTTAGGTATATGCTTTTCAGAATACTCTTCAGGGATATGATTTTATTAATAGGCCCATCAGAGGGGTAGATTTTTTCTGAAAATAAAAATTTTACATATCCTTTAAACCTTCGTCAGCCCCATGCTGTTGGTCAGCCCATAGTTATACAAATCCCTCTATGAAGAGCATCTTGGTCAGCCCTACAATGCTACCAAATCGAAGGGCTGACCAGGAACGCGATCCATTTCAGTGTATCATTGGATTTCATCGTGAGGTTATCAAGTGTTTTTAAAATCCTGGCAAATCCAGTTTTTCATACGTAAACTATGTGTTAGTTTACCGGAAAAAATATATTAGGAAAAGAAAAAGATGCCGTTACTATTGACTATTTATGTTTAATATAGTTTCTGTATTATGTATGATTGATTACTTGTTTATTTTGTGGTAATTCATGATCACTTCAATGAAATGAATAAAAACACTTTTGTCTAAGTACCACTAGTTGATTTTATTTATACGACCAGTTTCGGGTTTGACCCCGCATTATTAAGTATTTTTTCAATACTTCAAATCAAATCAAAAATCTTTATTTCCGTAGACCTAGGGAAGGCATGGAAAAAGTCACATAACTCAGTACAATCACAATGAGGTCACAATCATAAAACAACTATTTGACATATTACATAACATTCAGACCATAAAAGGGGTACAAAATTTAAAATTACAAATCAGACTGAAAAAATTCATCAAACGAATAAAATACCTTTCCACATAATACTTTCCGAACTTTTTGTTTAAAGAGCTTTACACTAGTTATTTTTTTAATGGATATTGGGAGCTTGTTGTACAGTTTTATTGACATGATATGAGGGCCATTAGTCACCTTGGCTAACTTATGACTAGGAATTAAAATGTTATAGTTTTTTCTCAGGGTGAAGCCCGAAAGAAGACATGTATCATCTCTGTTCTGAAACTTGGAGCAATTTGATTTAACGTAGATTACGCAATTAAAAATATACATGTTAATATATTCAACTTTGCAAATAGTGGTTTACAGGAATCGAGTGTTTTATAAAAACAAATTGTTCTAATAATCTTTCTCTGGAAAATTAATAAGTCACTGATTCTATTGCAGTTGCCAAAACAAATAATACAGTAATTGAGGGCAGAGTAATCATATGCATAATAGTAACTTTTAAGAATTTCAATAGACACAAAATTACGCAGATTCCATATAATGAAACAATGTGTCGCTAATTTCTCCAGTATGAAATCAACATGATGATTTCAATTGAGTTGGGAATCAATAAAAACTCCTAAAAATTTTTTATAGTTTACCTGTTCAATACTTTTAATCTCAGACCTAACCAATACACTACAATCAGTTTCCTGAATTGTAAAGAAAATGATGTTGGTTTTAAGATTATTTAGCATCAAGCCATTCTTAGAACAATGATTTTGCATGTTGGATACAGCATCATTTGCTCTTACTGACAATGTTTCACATTCGTAACCACCGACAGTAAAAGATGTGTCATCAGCAAATTGTATAGAGCACTGTGGATGAATAATTTTTGAAAGGTCATTAACAAATAAAATAAATAGTGTAGGCCTCAAAACACTACCTTGGGGCACACCTGTAACAACGTTTCGAGATTCAGAGAAAAATGACCCAATCTGAAGCCTAACTTCAACAACCTGTGTACGACCAGTTGAATAGGTTTCAATCCATTTCAGACTTGGACCACGAACGCCCATGTCAAACAGTTTATCAAGAAGAAGACCATGATGACTGGTATCAAACGCTCGGGTCAAGTCGAAAAGAACACTAAGTGATTTTTCATCGTTGTCGAAGTTTGATAATACATGATTATGTAGAGAAAGGATGGCATCCTGGGTTGACCAGCCCACTTGAAACCCATATTGGTTGTCAGATACAATATTGTATTTATTAAAAAAGGACACAAGTTTTGATATGATTCTTCAAATATTTTCGAAAATGGAGATAGTAAAGCAATACCTCTGTAGTTCGATATTACATGCTTATCGCTTTTTTATAGACTGGGACGACCATTGCTTGCTTAAGCCGGGAAGGAAAATACTTTCAGAGAAAGATAAATTGGTTAGATAAATCAGAGGTTTTCAACGATTTTCAATGCCACCAGGTGCAGTATTTTTTACTAATGACTCGAGTGAATCGACAAAATAACTACTAAATGCTTGAGATATACCGGGACCATCGTCAACAAGTACACCATCGCCAATGTCAAAATAGCTGGGTAAACATTTAGATGAATCGTTTATAATGTTATTTTTCCTGATGATAGAATAGGCAGCTTCAGATTTATGTTGAGTCTTGAGGAATTGATTATTTAAGTATTGACTTTTTGAGAGCACAATTTTTTGTCTATGATTTTTTAAGAGTTGCTTATATTGACCCAATAAATGTACATTGGTTTGGCTCTTGTTCAAATTATAAATATTTCTGAGTAATATACCTTCTTCAACGATATCCTTAGTAATCCATGGTTTGTGTCTACTTGAATTTTGATTTTGTTTGATTTTTTTAAACTGTTTAGTAAAGGATATATCAAAAGCTTGAAGAAAAACATCATGAAAATGGGAAAATTTATTATCGAAGTCAAATTCAGTGAAGTATAGAAAATTCCAATTTTCATCCCATAATAAATTTATGAAATGGAGGATATTATGATCATCAAAATTTCTCTTCAAAAAATAATGGTATATATCAGCGGCGACGAAATTTATCGGTAAGGTAATACTTGATAATGGAGTCAAACCCGAAAACGGTCATATAAACAAAATCGAATATAGGTAATATAGTAAGTATAAAAATACTTTTGTCTAATTATAATTAGACAAAAGTGTTTTTATTCATTTCATTAAAGTTTCAGTATTCCTACGAAATCTGCAATTGTTTGACACGCGTTAACTATTTTGGCGCGAAACTCTTTGAGAACCGTTACGATCTTTGCAATGGTCCTAATGCTATTTTGTTAATTGTCTTGCCAATATTTTGGTATACTTAGAGAATAATTAGAGAATATATGGGTAGATGACGATTACAAATAAATATCATAGAATCTACTTAATTTTAAGTAATTCTGTAAACTGTTTTTCAATTCCTAACTCAAATGAAATATTATTTTTCTGTGTTTTCATTTTTATTTCGAATGGATGTTTCAAATTTGGTATATCGATTTGATGTGAATGTGTGTAGAAAGTAGCAAGTATTAGAATAAATATGATACTTCACGGAAGCTCATTAATTTTTTTTTATTCAAATAGACGTTACAGTTTGTTCAGGACTATTGTATTAAATATTCATTTTGCATGTATTTCTTCAAGCATTACGATATCCATTAATCACTAGTGAATAATGAAATCATTACAGAAAAGCAAGTAGGCAAGTTCGTTGAATATGTCAATTCCATCCACCCGTCAATAAAATTTACCACTGAGAGGAAGGTAAATAATTCATTAAATTACCTTGACTCAACCATTACAAAAAATAACAATGAACATGAATTTGCAATTTTTCACAAACCATCTTACACGGACATTATCATACATAATTCCTCTACACACTCTTACCAGCTCAAACAAAAAGTACAAAAGCAAGCCATGGACCACATCTACTCAAATTCAAGATGCGATAACGTCAGTTATAAGACATTGTCATTTTGGCTGAACCAACCAATAATATTTATTTGAAGAAAGACTGCGTAAACTTAGCTCACAGAAATAGTAATAGTCCGAATAATAGTGTGAGTGCATCTATTAAAAACAATAAAGACAAAACTTCGGTATCGGATAGATCAGGAGTATATCAGCTGACTTGTGGCTCTTGCCCAAAACTGTATAATGGCCAAACAGGGAGATTATTTTCCAAAGAATTAAAAGCTTAGATGTAATTTTGTGAATAGAAAGACCAATTTCACATTTGCAAACCACCTTTTAGCAGAAGTACATGAGTTCAGTCATGAATATGACATGTTACATTTAGAAGAGAAGAGTTTGAAATTCAATCTTCTAGAATGTCAAGCAATCAATAGATTCAAGAATTCGGGTAACTAACTAAAGGATCAATTAGAATTGAATAACCGTTACTGAATATTTTTCAAATGTGGGGACTGGGACATAAGCTCAGGTCATTTAATCCATTACAAACTCAGGTACTTTAAATTTTAAAATTAGGTATACCAAGCATTAAATTTGTAAAATATAGTAGATAAAGATACGCCCGAAGAAGCCATTGTATGGCGAAACACGTGTCGCGTTTTTATAAAACTGTTTAGTGGAACACTTTTGGCTGTGAGTTTTAGGAAGTATTTTGTGTGAGAAACTTTGCCAAAAATCCGACAGATATAATTCAATGCGACAAAAGTTGTTTTCTGTTAGAAACTTGACAATAGAAATAATTGTTGTATACGTTTTTGTGAGAGATTGTATCAATTAATATAAAAAGTCGTTCACTTATACTTCAAGATCCTTCTTCACAGTAAATTAGAAATCAACCCTGAAAAATCATCGTGAAATTCCTGATAAAATCACTTATCCAATAGATGGCATATATGGGGTTATTTTGTTTGATATTTTGAAGGAGAGTGTGTACGCATCTTAGCGATACCTTATATTATTTCACAAAAATTAGGTGTTTCGGGAAATTTACATTACTGTCTTATTTATGGAGATATTGAACGTGGCACCTTTCGAAAAAATGTCCCTATATGCAATCAATTATTTATATTTTGAGCTGTTTTGGAATCATCCGTATCTCTGAGTATAGGTTGAAAATGAGTCAAATCACTTTTCAGTATCGTCCTTCCATTTTTTATTTTTATCATTCATTTTTGGATCCATTTTCAACCCGTTTGATATCTTGATAGAGTTTTTCAACACACTGATCTCATTTCAGATCATCAGACACGCACAGTTTTGAAAACAATAAAACCTTCTCAAAAACAAACATGCTCTAAGGAACAAAACGAAAAATAGTCAAAAAGTTTTTCGCTCCGAAAGAAAAAGAAGTGCTAGAATTGAATTGAGTTCTTGTTTGTATCTAAAATATAAGGAAAAGAAATATTCATCATTATTAAAAAATAGAAACTGGGCTGCAATCAAAGAATACGTTTACAGTTGTTATAGAAAGAAGAAATAATATTAATATTTTTCATTTGATATTTTTTTACCCATGTTGTAGTTTCATTTCATTAGAAATTATGTTATTTTTTCATACTACGTGTTTATTAGTTTATCGAACAATTTTTGTAAGCAGTTCTCAAATTGAAGAATAATACTCCATTCAACCTGATCAAATTTTTTCTGTGCTGAAATATTCCAATTTTTGATTGAAATATCTGCTGCAGGTTATAATCGATGATGATATGACTTATTCATCGTCATGAACAGTCAACATAATAAAAAAACATTGGTTTAATCTCCACTTCATTATGTTCAACCTGAACAACATCATACCTCCAAAAACTGAAAGGGAGTTTTCGAAAAAACTATTGCTAAGAAAAAGAGAATTGAAACTTATTACTAATATCTGTTTCACAAATTATATCTTACCTTATGTTAGTCACTCAGAATTTCGTTTCGTCATAGAAAATATACTTAGTGCGATTTTTACCTAATTTTTGAACTAAATTATATAGAATTTATTGACATTCTGGATAGTCACTATTCATTTTTCAATAAATTCATTACCAGATCATTCATCACATTTTAGATTTTTAGTTTGTGAAAAAAATGTCATTTCTCATCTACTCATTTCTACTCAGTCACACTTCGATTATTTTTGTGCAGTCAGGTTTTCAAATCTACAATTTCAAACTCAAATCCGAAGTTTCCTGCTTAATGTCTGAAATTGATTTACACAACGCGATTTCTGTTGAGGCGTCCATGCCAAATAATTAGAATTTGAAAATCTACATTTGAAAATACAAACAGGAAACGGTTTGAAATATGTCTGTCGCACCCCTACGAACGACAACACTCAGAAGTAGAAACTTGTACTAGCTATAGATTAACGAGGTCTTACATTTTAACGAACACTATATTGATACTTTCAACTTATAACATATTCAAATTTTTGTATCTAAGATAGCGCAGAAGTTAAAATTGCTTCGACAAGCTAAATGGAATAACGCACTGTTAGTAATTATATTATTATTATCCTAACTAGAACGGAAACAGTACATTTCCGTACTCGACACCGTTATCCGAAACAGCTGATTTCGGGTAAGTAGTCGAATGTGGGAAAGTATGAGTTCAGATCAAGCATTTTTCTACAAGTGAAAATGTTACGAAGCTCTGAAAAAACTTTTATATGCGAAACAATTCCTGATCTGAATTGCTTGTAGATATAGGGTGATCCACGCACACGCACGCTTGTACAAAAAAACATACAAAACAGGAACTTTTTCAAAAAATTCTACATTTCTCAAAAAATTCTCCATCTCTATTATCGAATTTCTGCACCACAATAATCTAGTTAGAATCATGAAATGCAAGTGCAGCGTTGCCCGATTGTGGGCTGACCAACATGCTATGCATTGAAAATGTTCGTATAAACCTGGGCTCACAAAGACACCATTCACATCAGGTGTATACAATTACACAGCCACGCCTCCTGGCGAAGTTTTGTGAAAGTAGGTGGTGTATCAGCTATGTGTATATGGTGTAATTGTCGGCCCAACCGAAAATTTGTCAAACGTCATTTCACATGATAACATGTCCTAAAAACACTATATACAGTGGGAAACGTTGGTGAGCCCGAAACCGGGACGACCGACGTTTCCAAGGGCTGACCAGAGTTCACATCGTATATTCTACGGGCTGATATATAGATATATATATATATATATATATATGAATATATATATATATATATTATTGTTTTGTATTTTATAAGTGACTGACTGTACTATGAAGAGCATTATTTGCTAATGAAGAGTAATTATATATAATATCGTTCGCAACTTGCATTCGCTGTTAAAAATATCGATCACATTACCTGTCATTTACAGTAGAGCGATCTTTTTTAACTCCTAAAAGATTGAAAACTCATTAAAGAAGTTTTACTGAAAAAAACAAGTTGTTTGGTTTGGTTTTAATGGAGCGTTGATGATCCCATGAAAGAAGTAATTGAGCAGTTCGCAGCCAAAAGGGGAACAATATTGAATTTTTGATTCAATATATTCTTATTAGTGTGGATATTTTGTTGATTGCCTGACATTTAGAGAATATATTGATATTGATATATTGAAGTACAGTTTATATATTTACATGTAACATATCGTGTTTTTCAAAAGTCTCAGATCCAGTAACTTGGCCAAGATATATTTATCTGCTCTGCCATGTACTAGATCTATAGAATTTCTAAAAAAGTGTACATTTTATGATTATAACTAAGCAGTGAGTAGAGAAAAAATTTAGTAGAAAAATTAACATGATAGATTCAATGAATTTTTTTCTTTTTTTAAAAAATAACAAATAATTATATAATATAAGTTGCAAATGGTGAGGATTCCAAACCGTTTCAAGCAGGGTCAGTTACAGAGGAGAACAGATAGTTTTTAAAGGTAAGGTTCATCTTAAATTATTATTCATTATATTATAAAATTTGTTTGAAAATTGTAGATTATGTTTCTTTGTTTCTTTTGTGAATTGTTCTAGTTTTCGAATACATTTCAATTCAATCGGAATGCAGTTGAAGAATTTAGGGCCGAAGAAAAAGAAAGATCTTTGCGTTAAAGATTTTCTGAAAAGTTGTATACTGAGATTCAAATCACTAGTGGATCTGGTTATTCCAGTTTTTCTCTGGTTAGATGTTTCGTGTCTGATGTACATTCTTTTTAAACACTGGTGAGTAAATAACAGTTTTATATTCAAGACCTGTGATTCTTGGTATAGCATGTCAGTGGAATAGCGTTTTTTTTTTTCAGAATAATTCTTAGAAGAATATTTTGTGTTTTTTGTAGAGAATCAAGTGTAGTATTAAAGGCCCCACCCCATGCTGTAATACAGTAGGTCATTACAGATTCAGCTAGGGAATTGTAAAGTAAAAGGAGATTTCTTCTGGTAAGTACGTCTCTCAGGATATAAAAACTGTGCATCAAGAGTCTTAAACGGTTATTAACATTTGTGATGTGATCTGACCAGCGTGTGCATTGATCTAAGACTACTCCCAAATATTTGACTTTTTCCACTTTTTTTACTATGGAACATGTGCAATCGATCTTATGACAGTTTGTATCAGAATATTTTTTGGTTGGGTAGTGACTGTTGGCGTAAATGTGAGAAATTTTGTTTTTTCAATATTCAGGGTGAGTTTGTTCAAGTTTAGCCATTCGTGTATTTTTTGCAAGTCAGTCTCAGTAGTTTCTTTTACTTCCTCCCAAGTTTCTCCTGTGAAGATCAGAGCTGTATCATCTGCATAACAAAAATAGTGTCCTTTAAATCCATCAATTCTTGTAATATCATTCATGTACACAAGGAACAGTATCGGTCCTAATACTGTCCCCTGTGGTACACCGATTTTTACTTTTGAAACGTTACTTATTTCTTGTCCAACTTTTACTTTTACCTACTTGTTAGGTAATCAGTCATAAGGTCAGCCGACAGACCACGTATACCGTAATGGTGCAGCTTATTGAGTAAAATTTCGTGAGAAACTGTGTCGAAGGCTTCGGCAAGGTCGAGGAATACTGCAACGCATTTCATCGATTTGTCCAAGGCCCCGACTGTCTCCTCCAGGAAATCCATTACAGCATTCTCAGTGTTTGAGTTCTGCACAAAACCATATTGCCTATCAGTGATAACATTATGTTTGTGAAAAAAATCCAACAGTCTTTTTTTTACCACCTGTTCATATATTTTTGCTAAGTTGTTTATAACAGATATTGGTCTATAATTACTTGGTTCACGACGGTCACCTGATTTGAAAATTGGAGTGATGAGAGACTCTTTCCATTTCTCTGGAATTTTTCCACTTGATAAGCATAGATTAATTATGTGTACTAGTGGGGATAGGATAAATTCATGAATGTATTGTATGGTTTTAACTGAGAGTTTGTCTGGACCTGAAGAACAATTATTTTTCAGTTTAGATATCTGAATAATGATTTCATTTTTTGTTGCGGGTTCTAAATATATGGTTGAATCATTTCTTGCTAAGGAGTGTCTGGCTGAATTCATTTTGGGAATTTTTTCTGACATATTGATACCGAGATTGGTGTAAAAATTCAGCTTCCTCTATTTTGTGCTGATAAAATTCATTTTTTGTTGGTTATTTTAAAATTGGTTATTCTAAAATTTTATTAAAAAAATAAATGGTGTAACATAAACCTCCTCTTGCTCTTCAAGCATCTACGGATAAAATCACATAAAACCATTTTTGCTGGAGAGACTTTTGAAATCGTGACTTAGTTTTCCTCAAACTAGAGGAATGTTTCTGTAGTGGCTCCAAATACCCTGCAGAAACAAAAGTTTCGTAACATATTATTTTCAAACACTCTGTATCTACAACTTCACCACCAGAAATAAACTTTTGGATACGGCCTTGAGTTGATTCTTTAGTGGTTGATTCTCTATTTATCCAATTATGGTCAACTTGTTCAAGAAAATGCAATTTTGTGAAATAATAGTATAAAACCAAATGTTATTATGTTTTTGGTATTATTATGGTTTTGAACGAATTGAAATCTAAAGGTCAACGAAATGAACAAGAGAACACCACAATCGAAAACATGAAAAGTTAAGTTTGCCATGGAATTAACCGGACCATTTTTAAGATTGGATAAATATCTGAATGAGGTTTCCTTAAAGATATACAAGGTCTACTGATCCGATTCCTTAAGATTTTCTTATAATTATTATTGAATATGACATCAAGGGTTTTACTAAGCGCACTTCATCACTGGTAATAGATTCCTTTGTGGTATGTTATTTAAAGTATGTATGGTATCAGTTTGTATTACTTTTTCGCTTAGATAATTCCATGAGTAAACAATTCTGCTACTTACAAATTTTTTTCTAGTAAAGATATCTAGAAGACAATAGTAGTTGAGACGTTTTATGTTCTTGATTTTCAAATTAATGTTAAGCATTTAGTATAATTGACCATGCTTACCATCTTGAAATCCTGAACGAGGATTTTTCACAATCAGTGTTAATAAAACAAATGTTATTGCCTGTGTAAACACCAATTTTATCTAACACTACTAAACTAGTTTGATAAAACTTATTGAAAAGAGGATTGGAGTTATAAAACAGGATTTAATTATTCGTGTAAACGGATAAGACCTCGCTTCCTGCTTAACTCAATAAGAAAAGGGCAAGTGTTGGATCAAATTCAACAGAAAAAGATTTAGGTCAACCAAATATTTGAAAGCTGCCAACCATATACCAACAAGTTTCAGAAGTTCAAATATAAATCACAGTAGATAATAAATTTTTTGCTTCTGTCTTATCTGATAGCTCATATGTCGAATTTATGACAGTCAAATATGCTGTGTTGACAATAACGACAGTTAGGAACTAATGTTATACTGCTAGAGGTGCAGTTCTGCTTGATCCATGTAAATACTTTCCAGATGGCAGATGTTAAAACCCCGGCTGGCTGTTATAACACCGGATGTTATACGCTCGCGTAAACATAGCCATTGATATAATTTAATACCTAGGCTTGGGTCGTTGTGATATTACTTTGATAATTGCATAGAACTGGCTGATACTTGATGAAAATCCATATTAAAAAACTAATCAATATAGTTCATTGTAGGATTTTCACTATAAAAGGGTTTTACAAAAACCGCAACACGTGTTTCGCTATACAATAGCTTCCTCAAGCATAAACTGAGATACTTCTGAATTACAACCATTTTATACTCTAACCTAGTACCTACTCGTCTACCTAAATAATGAATCTACCTGAAAAGGTCAGGTATGAATTCATTAACAATATCAATAAGTTTTTTGACAGTATACCTGTAAATATACTCAACTATTTTTACCTGCAAATGAACAGATTCAATAATGGCGAATTACTCAATTCAGTTTGATCATTCATAAAATGTTGAGAGTTTTTGAATTTGTTTATTTCCATACTCAATAACAGGTTAAGTTTCAAACCTTTCTTCTGAATTTGGAGGGGTTTGTATTCATGGGTGAACTCATGTCCCTCTGAGATTAAATGACTGGCATATGCGGAATTTATTTTTTCATTCTGAAAACTATATTTTTATTCGCTTATGCGGGCTTTGAACGTTCTACCAGTTTGACCTATATAAAACATCGGACATGACCCACACGATAATTTATACACTTTTATCTTTGTTATTTGCATGCCTAAGTTGTTGTTGGTTATGAAAGCAGTATTTACACCTTTGCTGCGCAGAAAATCTGAAATATTTGTAATGGGTTGGCCTAAGTAGGTTAAGGTTCTATAACTGTTATCCTCTTCTCTTCGAATTGGATAAAGTTCTTATACATATGTATACATAATGTATAACTTATGGCAATGCTTTAGAAACTTCTTCACAAATCTGTGAATTTCCAATAAAACAGTAAATATATACAAAGTAGGAAAAGGCATTATATCCTACAATGTCAAAATAGGTTGACAATGTTCGTAAAAACCTGCATTAGCAAGGATTCTCAAAGCTTTTTTTCTGGTATCTGAATATATTCATTGAGTGTGACGAATGACCCTCCATAGAATCAACGATCATTTACTGATTGAATTTCTTCACGCTTCTTCTTTTTCAACAGTTATTTCTATTGTATCAAAAAAACTCAACTTTAGCATGAAATTTGAAAACTTTCTGCTACGCTTATTACAAAGTATTTCAAGATTCCAAAGTTTGATGAATAATTAAGAAATGGTGCTTACCTCGCCCTCCATGATCTCCATTATCGTTTTCAGCATTAAAGTCATCAAATCCACCTTGTTGTGTATCATCTCCCCAACCGTCATTACCATCACCGTTTCGTTCTCGGAAGCCACCTCTTCCTAAAAAGTAACAATAATCACTAATAAAATCTCATATCCAATGAAACAAAAATTTTCACAATATATTGAAAAATTTGAAAAACATCCCCATTTTGAAAAATCAACCTTTGTGTAACGGGCTCATTTAACAAATTTTTTTTATTTCATAATTTGAAAGTTTATATTTCAAATAGTACATCTGCAAAAAATCTGAATTTTCACTCTTTATCTTCCCCCTCAAATTAATTGTTGAATGTGGCGTTCACCGAAATGGGGCTTGGTCGAACTTGACGTCACATCAGTCGACTCGGCGACAAGGGACTGCTGGCGGATTAGCGAAATACGTGTGCTAAAGCCGTGGAAAGCAAGTTGTGTGTTGTTTACTGCAGTATGTTAACTGCGTGAATAGTGATAAAAAAATAACGTTACAAGTATTGCATCGTTCCTAAATGCAAGAATTCTTCGCTAACTGCACCAGACAAAATTTTTATTTCACTATTACGAAAGTTATGGCAGCGCGCTATGCGGAGGGCCGACTTTGTATCTGCTAAGGGAACACATTTTTGTTGCGAATATCATTTTAATGTAAGTATGAATGATAATGATCAATAAAAAAAAATATAGTTTACTCTGAGCACTACTTTAAATTTTAGGTTGAAACAGGCTTAAAAAATTACATACCTATACCTATATCAAAACTATGAAAGTGGGAAAAATTATATTGAAACCAGGCGTAATTCCGCATATATTTGAGTGCCGTATTGATAGATGGACGGCTCATACATCTAAAGCTCCACCGTTTGTTCAAAAAAAGGAAAAACAAATTTTGTTGAATACTTGTAACGTAGATATCGATGAAAATCAAATCATGTCTCATGAAACAGGTACACACCTTTGATGTTGGAATTCAAGTTAATAAACATGTTCTTCATATATCAAAAGCTAAGCAGACCGTAAATATATGTACCACCGGAAAAGAAATAGAAAATACAGAAAGTCTTTCTTATTAGTCAGTGGGCTATGCTCTAAAAGAATTCAGATTTTCAATTGTGGAATATCATTGACTTTAGGTCGATGATGGTCACTATCTTGCACTGATGAGTGGCTAATAAGCCTGAAACCGGTCTGGAAGTGTGCCCGTTCCATAATTGAAGGTCGACTCTTTCAGTTGTATTGGCAATTGCATATGCAGGAAATTTTCTGTGAAGATTCCTGCACTGACGCCTGTCGGCGTCAGTGCTTGAACGTTTGAAGTTCTTTCTAGACTTACAGAAAGTTAAAACCTGGTGTGACACAAACTATCTTTGCTTCAACGGAAATAAAACCAAAATCCTGACCTTCAAGTTCAATTATGAAAATCTGACCTTGAATGAACAAATCATAAATAACAATACCAGCATAAAATTCTTAGGTATATACATTGATGATAAATTACTATTTGATGACCATGTAAGGACCATAAACAAAAACCTAGGCTCGGGCTGTTATGCAATCAGAGTTATCACTACGGAACTCGGAACAAAGGCAGGCAGAATGGCTTACTTTTCTCTCATTGAATCACACTTAATGTATGGCATTTCGATCTGGGATTTTTGCTGTTATCAGCTAATGAGCTCAGTATTTGTCTTACAAAAAAGAGCTCTCAGATATTTATCAAAAGCTAAGTCCAGGGATCACTGTAAACCACTTTTTATAAAACATGGAATTCTGACCCTATACAGTATTTTTATCCTTGAGACAGTGTGCTTGATACATAAGAAAAAATCCAATATGACAATTGTAAGACCATATAATACTAGTCAAAAAGACGACTTACCCCTACCGCTACCAAAAACGACATTAACCAAACACTCTCTCATATTTGAGAGTAAAAAACTCTTCAATCATCTGCCGAGCCAAGTAAAAAATATATCATGCTCGAGAATCTTTCGGAAAGCCGTCAAAAGCATATTTTTAACTAAAGGATACTACAGCCTGCAGGAGTATTATAGTGACAGTATCTTGGGCTAACTGTAGCTTTTTGCATTTTATCTATAAGATTGAATTATCTGTATTCTATATTTATGTGTGATTTCATCGAGAGATGAAAAAAATTTTATATATTTTTACTTATATATTTTTATTTTTATGTTTTGTTCTTTTTACAACTAGACCAAAGATATATGTATTATCTATTGTTTATATCTGCAAATTTTAACCATTTTATATAAATCACTGACAAATTAATAGGCATACACTATTGTATTCTACATGTAAACCATGCTTTGTCAACAATAGTCTTTCCTCTTAGACAATTAAGTACATTGATTGATTGATTGATTTCAGTTGCTTTAGATTTAATACAGAAAGTATTGGAAATAATTATAACTAAGTTTCCCCGAGGACAGTGAGAGTTTGAGTACATCAAACATGACTTCTGTTGATACATCATCAAATTCTACTTTGTCTGGAATACTAGTTGAAAACTGGAACTTGAAAAACAATATTGAGCGAAGATCTATTTACGTCATAGAGAAAAATCCGAAATTATGTCTTGGAATCCCAAGGTACTCTTTATTTATTATAGAACTTTTGTCGCAAAAATGCCAGTTACCCAGAATTGATATATACATTACTTTGAATAAAATTAAATTGAATTGACATAGCAGCGATTCATAATCTCCAACTAGAGGCCCGGTTGCCACCGCTCGAAGCTCGTTTGCCTGATGCGACGTCAAGATGTATCGCGAGCGATCTCACATTTTCAATTGCTCTTGCTCAGTTGTTAATTGACATATAAACCGGAAAATTTTGTGGGATACTTGGGAGATGATTTACTTTTATAATATATATTCATTTTATATTTTATATATAATATAATTATAATATAATTTTATATATAATAAAAAACTAAATTAGCCTGAATGAGCCCATTATCAGAGCAAGTTTGGCTCTGAAATAAACAACTAAAACAACAAAGGCAATATGCCTACAGGGCAGGTAGATAGATAGATCTTCATTTGATCTGGTTACATATACATATAATGTACGCATATAAACTCCGAGAAGTGTGGAACATGTCAGTAATAAATAACAAATAAAAGCTTTATATACATAATCAACATTATCACACATGTAGTTTCAAGACAAAAAAAAAACATAAAATCAGGCATATATAAATAACATTCATATAGTTAGCATACTATCATTTAAGAATTTCTGCATGCTATAATAAGATTTTTCTACGAGGTAGTTCTCCAAACGACATTTCATTGTTGAAACTGAAAGATTTCTTAGAATGGAAATTTATTGTAAACGTTTATAACACTATATTTGACATTTCTCTGTATGTATGTATAGTTGCATTTCTCATTTCTAAGATCATTCTTTGTTCTTGTGTTGTATATGTGTTTCCTTTTTTAAATATAGCTTCAACAGATGCCACTTTCAATACTTCTGGGAATACTGCTTGTGAAGAACATAAATTTATAAAATAAGTCAAATGATAGGCTATGACACCTGCTGTTTCTTTCAATAGGTACATCAGAATCTGATCTTCACCAACAGATTTTTTATTTTTTAAGTTGTTCAATAGATTCTATAATTTATCATTTTTCATCACCACCCTTCAGAGACACTACTAACAATAAAAGTCAACAACGAAATGGTAAGAAGCAAGCAATCAGTAAAATACTTGGGAATTAACATTGACCACAAAATCAACTTGAACGGCCATACAAAAATGATTGAAAAGAAATACATCAATAGAGGAAAACACTTTCGGATTCTGACATTTATAAAAAGAGGAATCAACACCAAAACTGCAACTAAAACATATAAAATGATCTGTCGTCCACTTCTCGAATATGCACATGTAATTTATTCAAGTTGTCGTAATCCTGCATTAAAAAATTTTCAAACAGCTGAAACATTCACACTAAGGAGTATTACCAAAATGCGCCACCCTCAGAACATACTACACAATCCCTCAAATGCACTGCTTTATAGAACAACAAAAGTGAAACCTAGATAGATAGATAGATAGATAGATAGATAGATAGATAGATAGATAGATAGATAGATAGATAGATAGATCTTTATTTAAAATAGGTAACCCTAATATACATATATATCCCAATTAAATCAACCTATAAAGGAGAGACTATCAGACCTAGGAAACCGCTTTGCTAAAAATGAAACTAACTTGGAGACCCTACAGGCATTATGTAGGAAAAGAGTTGAAGGACAACCATCCAAATTCTAATACCCGCAAAAAACTATTTGGAAAAACATCAAATCACTCTCATAATTTATGTATTTTCTTTTCAGAAATATAATGTACTTCAAATCTATTATGTGAGCATATGTAAAAAATCACTGCAAATATTTAAAAATAGTGCACGGACTGAAGGACTTCGGCCGAGTGCTTTTTGGTATTCACCAATAAACGACATTTATTATTATTATTTAAATTCTATAAAATCAAGCGGAGTGTCCAAAGTTCAAAGAAAAAAGCATCATCACATTCTTTTATTTTTGTATAATCTGGGTAATCTGGTTTATTTAGGTCAGGGCAAGCTTCACTCAAATACTTATTGATTTGATTTACTATGGTTTATGAATCTTTATATTTTTTTGCAAAACTTTCTAGGATATTGTTTTTGTGGTAGCTGGGTTTTGTTATTTTTTTGATTAATGACCATGTAGCTTTGGTTTTTTTTTCGGTTTTCATTATATATTCAGTGTTGGGCATTTTTTTAGCAGCTGCAATAACTTTACTGATAACAGCACAATACTTTTTAAAATACTGAGTACTTATCAGCCCTAGTGTCTTCTTTTTGTATAATGAGCGTTTTCTAGAGCAACATTTTTTTATACCCCTTGTTAACCATGAATTAGGCCTAGTTTTATTAAACTGTTTTTCCACAAAGATCATGTTCATTAGTCTACTGAAAATATTCGAAAAACAGCTGTATGCTATATTTGCATCTGTACTCTGTGTTACACTTTCCCAATCAACTCCAGCAAGATCCTGTTTAAACTGAATAATTTTATTTTTTGAGAATATTCTTTTTTTGATACATTTCATTTCATTTGCTGTCATTTTTCTTTGTGAAAAGGGTTATCATTTGTCCATAGTGATCAGATAATGTAGTATTTAAAACCATGCTTTTTTCATAGTCATCAAAATTTACAAAAATATTATCTAATAGAATAAGTAGATGAAATATTTGTTACTCTGGTTGGTTCAAAAATATTTTGTGTTATGTTGTGAGTGATGAGTAAGTCTAAAAATACCTTAGTTTGTACGTTGTCTTCAAGTAAGTTGATATTAAAGTTTCCACATAGTCATAGATCTTTATTTGCTCCAGTTACATATAATGTACATATATAAACTCCGAGGAGAACATGTCAGTAGTAAATAACAACTAAATAACAAATCAAAGTTTTACATTCATAATCAATATTATCTCACGAGTAGTTTTAAGTCACAAAAAAAAAACAATATATACAAAAATCAGGCATATGTAAATAACATTCATATAGTTAGCATACTATCATTTAAGAATTCCTGCAAGCTATAATAAAGTTTTTCTACGAGATAGCTCTTCAAACGACATTTCATTGTTGAAATTGGAAGATTTCTTAGAGTGAGTGGAAATTTATTGTAAATGTTTATAACGCTATATTTGACATTTCTCTGTATGTATGTATAGTTGCATTTCTCATTTCTAAGATCATTCTTTGTTCTGGTGTTGTATAAGTGATCCTTTTCACAGTTAATGAAAAGTTCTGATTTGTTTTCTGTTACAAATACTACTGCTTCATATATATAGAGATTTATCAAAGTTAAAATTTTGCGCCTAATAAAAGCTTCTCTGCAGCTATCGTTTTTTTTCATCTTATAGATATTCCTAATACATTTTTTTTGTAGTATGAGTATCCTAGAGATACCAACAGAGTTTCCCCAGAATATTATTCCATATTTTATTCTAGATTGAATATAAGCATGGTATGCAGAGAGGGCAGCTTCAGTTGAGACATGTTCCGACAATATTCTCAAGGCATAGCAATATTTTGCAATATTTTTTGATAAGTAGTGTATGTGATTTTTCCAGTCCAGTCTCCTATCTATCAAGAGTCCCAAAAATTTTACCTGATTGCATATGTTTATATTTTGATTATTATATTCAAAGGTATTCAACTCTGGCGAGGATCTATTTGCGAAATGAATTATTTGAGTTTTGTCAATATTAAGTAGTAAGTCATTTGCTGTGAGGAAATTGTTCAATACATCTAGCACATTTGTTATCTTTGTCATGACCAACTGAGAGTTCTTTTCTTTTACGATGACCGATATATCATCAGCATATAATACAATATCTTCATTAACTACATTTGGTATTTCATTTGTGTACAATATATATAATAATGGATGGGCCTAGGATGGATCCCTGTGGCACACCTTTTTTTATCACAATTGATTCTGATTTAATTATCCCCGAGATGTCATTTTCAATCAAATGTAGGGTTGTGTTTGTAAAATAGGATTTGATCAAGTCCAAAGATGTGCCTTTGATTCCATATTTATCAAGTTTGTTGCATAAAATTTCATGGCTGACACTGTCAAATGCTTTTGACAGGTCAATACACAAAGTTACAGTACAATCATCTTTGTTCAAATGGTGTAAAATTTTTTCTATGGCTTGATATATTGCTTGTATGGTTGATTTACCTTTACAGAATCCATTTTGTTCTTTTGCTAACAACACATTATCATCTAAAAACTTGAGTAAACGTTTATTCATGAGCTTTACTGGGATTTGGCAATAATGATATGGGCCTGTAGTTACTTTCTTCATCTCTGTTTCCTTTTTTAAATATAGCTTTAATAGATGCCACTTTCAGTACTTGTGGGAATATTGCTTGTGAGAATCATAAATTTATAATATAAGTCAAAGGATAGGCTATGATCTCTGCTGTTTCTTTCAATAGACACATAGGAATCTGATCTTCACCGACAGATTTTTTATTTTTTAGTTGTCTAATACATTCTATTATTTCAAGCGGAGTGGTAGGTTCAAAGAAGAAAGCATCTTCACATTCTTCTATTTTTGTATAATCTGAGCTATCTGGTTTATTTAGGTCTGGGCAAGCTTCACTAAAATACTTATTGATTTGATTTACTATGGTTTGTGAATCTTTATATTTTTTTGCAAAACTTTCTAGGATATTGTTTTTGTGGTAGTTGGGTTTTGTTATTTTTTTGATTAATGACCATATAGCTTTGGTTTTATTTTCGGCTTTCATTATATACTTTTTGAAATACTGAGTACTTATCAGCCCTAGTGTCTTCTTTTTGTATAATGAGCGTTTTCTCGAGCAAGACTTTTTTATACCCCTTGTTATCCATGAATTGGGCCTAGTTTTATTCAACTTTTTTTCCACAAAGATCAGGTTCATTATTCTAGTGAAAATATTCAAAAAACAGTTGTATGCTATATTTACATCTGTACTCTGTGTTACACTTTCCTAATTAACCTCAGCGAGATCCTGTTTAAACTGAATAATTTTATTTTTTGAGAATATTCTTTTTTTGATCCATTTTATTTCATTTGCTTTAATTTTGTGTGTGAAAAGGGTTATCATTTGTCCATAGTGATCAGATAATGCAGTATTTAAGACCATGCTTTTTTCATAGTCATCAAAATTTACAAAAATGTTATCTAATAGAGTAGATGAAATATTTGTTACTCTGGTTGGTTCAAAAATAGTTTGTGTTATGTTGTGAGTAAGGAGTAAGTCTAAAAATACCTTAGTTTGTACGTTGTCTTCAAGCAAGTTGATATTAAAGTCTCCACATAGTATAACCTTAAATGTAGTGAATTTTTCATGAACTAAATCAATTATTTCTTCCATGTTCTCAATGAAAATATCAAATGATCCTAAGCCAGTTCTGCAAACACATACAATTACAATTTTCATTTTCCTAATTACTACGCTTCCACATTCCAAATGACCTTCAATACTTTTTCTGACAACACTCTCTACGCTCTCCACATCCATATTGTTTGTTGTGTAGATACTGACTCCTCCATGACACATCATTTTCCGGGAAAAAGCCGATTTCAATTCGTATCCCTCAATTTGTATACTCTCTATTTCAGATTCCAAGAGCCAATGCTCTGTTATGCATAAAATGTTTGGCTTTGACGATAGAGAGTCTAGAAATATTTCTACTTCATCAGTTTTGTTCCTCAAACACTGTATATTTTGATGGAGTATGGTGAGGTATCCATCTTCATTGCGATTTTGTTGGCAGCTGTTTTCAGAAGTGTTTATGTGCGTATTTTTCTGCGGTAGTTGCTATTGCCGCAGATTTCTACTTGCGTTTCATTTGTTGACCTCATATTTGTAGACTTCACGCTCATGGCTCCAAGCACTATGATCAACATTAAGATGTAGGTTCCTTTTTTCATTTTTCATTGTACAGTTAATGCATCTGTTGTATTGTTCTGGTTCCTGACAATCGTTTTTTTTATGTTCCTTAGCACAAATTGGACAAGCCAACTTATTTTTTGCAAACTTGGGCTGAATGGCCATAGCCACAGCATCTGAAGCATCTTAGTATATTGGATTTGACTTCATACACTATGCAAGAGTTGAATCCAATGTTGAGTTTACACCTATTCCAGTTTTTCACAGGTTTCCTCTTGTGTTTCAACTATAACTGTGACTTTTCCATCCTCTTTGCTTATCATATTTGTAATATTTATTAAGTCATTATTTCCAAATCTATGATTTTGATTAATGAGTTTTTTTAGTAGCAATTCTTTTTCAGAGCAGTCTGCCTCATCAACTCCTACAATTTTGAAGAATTTTTTCATCCTTGTTTTTCTTATTTTATAATCGTCACCAAGCTTTGCTGTGGATTCCTTCAGGATTCTTTGAACCGATACATCATTGCTGCACTTTATTAATATTCCCCCATTTGCAGTTGCCTTATTCCAACTGATAATTCACCTGGATTGATGGCCCTTTTCAAGTCTGCAATGGTTTTACCATTATCCTGATTATTTTTTGGTAACATTATAAGATTTCTTCGGACAGGTTTATGTGTCGGAGATTGAGACCGGTTTCTGTTTCTGTTTTTCATTTGTCTTCTTGACTTTACCAAAGTAAAATTTTCATCTTCCCAAGTGTCCTGTTCTTCCACTTCACCTTGCATTTCATGAGAGTTTTGTTTGTAAACAAGTTCACTACCATCTGTTTGTGCCACTGAGGAATTCCAGATCGTCATCTTTGTAGTTTTTATTGAGACCTGTTTTTATGCTGCTAAGTTCATCTGATAGCTCCTTCACTTTTTCTTCCAATAATAATTTATTTTGAAAGATAATTGAATATTTTTCGTCTTTCTCCCTTATAATTTGCCTAAGTAAGACATTTTCTTCTTTCCACCATTTCATTGTATCCGCATCACTTTGTTGAGTACTCACTGGATTTTCTTGAACTGATATGTATCCTTTTACGTGTCCACTCACTTCATCTGCACAGCAGACAATTCTGACTTCATCAATGAACTCAATTTTTTTTTCTATCAACGCAACTTCTGTGATATGTTTTGCCACATTTGATACAAACTGTGACTTGCACTGGTTTAGTTTTGCAGCATTCAAACGTTTTTGTGGGCTTTTTATTAACGAGTTCTTTATCGACTTTTACATTGTCGGCCATCTTGAACTATATATAACCTATATAGTATAACCTTAAATGTAGTGAATTTTTCATGAACTAAATCGATTATTTCTTCCATGTTCTCAAAGAAAATATCAAATGATCCTAAGCCAGCTCTGTAAACACATACAATTACAATTTTCATTTTCCTAATTACTACACTTCCACATTCCAAATGACCTTCAATACTTTTTCTGACAACACTGTCTACACTCTCCGCATCTATATTGTATGTTGTGTAGATACTGACTTCTCCATGCTGCATTAATTTCCAGGAAAATGCTGATTTCAATTTGTATCCTTGAATTTGTATACCCTCCATTTCGGATTCTAAGAGCCAATGCTCTGTTATGCATTACATTTTTGGCTTTGATGATAGTCTAGAAATATTTCAACTTCATCAGTTTTGTTCCTGCTATATATTTATCCGTGGTCGATCCACTATTTCAAATTTGCTACACGGTGTCAACCATTGGTCTTGAGAACTTGACATGATTTCTCCTGTCGATGTTATCTACACTGACTTTGAAAAAGCATTTGACAAGAGTCCCACATGAAAGACCACTATTACAGCATTTTTGTGTTACTGACCACTTGCTGCGATGGATTCGAGATTTTTTTATCAAATAGATCTTGCTATGTTTGAAAAGATGATAAACTTTCAAGGCATACCCAGCAGTAAGTGGTGTTTCCCAGGATCACTTAGTGATTGAAACGCGTGCCAAGGTATTAAAAATAACGGTTTGGTGTTGGGATAGAACTCCAGTAATATTCATTAGTACACCGAAGGTTCTAAACAGTGCACCACCAGTACAAATTTAAATTTTCATTGCTTACCCCCACCACGACCACCACCTCTTCTGCCACGACTGCCACGATTATTTCCGCCAGTATTCTTAGATTCAGAGTCACCCCATTTGTCTGAAAAACCTCCAATGTTTCCGCCAAAATTATTCGATTTCCAATCGTCCACATTAGAATTCACAGCCTTAAATCCTCTACCAGCAGTAAACTTTTTTCCTCCCTCTGCAGCAAATCCCACATTCTAAAAAAAGCAAATGTAAAAATGATATGAGATAGTGTAAATGAATTATTACCGCTGAGGCTGGAGAGATTACATCACCATCATCCCAATCATCATCCATTTTTCAAACTGTAAAGAAAGAATGAGTTAATGGAAACTTCTCTTATATGTTTAGTAGTGCCTACACAAACAGTAATATGTGAATAGTTACTGACATGAGGGGAAGTAAGTTTTTCAATGATCATCAATCATTGCCAAGTTTTGTTATGATTTTTGGTGTAGGAATACAAATAGTATGGTGGTGAAGACACAAAGGTAAAGATAGTAGTTCGGCACATGATAACGTTTAGAAATACTGTACGAAAATTCAATTTGTACATTTGGAAAGAATTACAGTACATAAAAAGATGTAAATTAGTTGCCTTTCCCAGTAATTTTTCTCTCACCCAGTCATGAAAATGGTCTTTATTGTACTCGAAAAGAAAATCTTAAAACATAGAAAAAAACCGGCAAAGAAATCAAGTTGACAATAAGGATTTCTATAGTATATAGTACTCCAAAAACTGTGCATTAAATGCATTTAACTTTACACGCTCAGAAACAAATTTCTTGACATATAATTGGAGCCGTTAATCCTCTTTTCTCTCTCTCTGAAGCGAACAACAAACAATAAATTTGTCATCGCTCTATCTGGTAAACAAGGTACTAACCAACCGCATATCCAAAATTCACCCAATTCCAATTTGTTTTTTGTCGTTCGCTTCAGCTTGGTTAGAGGAATGATACTCATCAACTTTAGGTTGATGATGACAACTACCTTGCACTGACAAGAGGCCAAATAGCCCGAAACCGGTCTGCAAGTGTGTCCGTTCCTATAATTGAAAATCGATTCCAGCAGTTGTATCACAACCAGCATATGCAGAAAATACTTTTGTGAAGATTTCTGCACTGACACCTATCGGATATAATCCAACTCCCTTCGTGATATTAGCCAGGGAAATAGTTGTTTTCTGACAGGTGTCAATTAACCTACAGTGTAGGTAAGTCCAGATTAGCCTGAACAAATTGTTCTTTTAGTTAATTTGATTTACAGCCAGTTTTTAAGTATGCCCACTGAATATATGTGAAGTTTTGTTTCTGATAAGAGGAATTAAGCGTATTTCGGATATGCAGTTGGTTAGTACCTTGTTTACCAAATGGAGCGATGACAAATTTGTTGTTTGTTGTTCGCTTCAGCTTGGTTAAAGGAATGATACTCTGAAAGGAATTCGATTTTAAATTATGGAATATCATCAACTTTAGGTTATTAATGGTCACTACCTTGTACGAGAAACCAAATATCCCGAAACAGGTCTGCAAGTGAGCCCGATTCCTATAATTGAAAATCGATTCCAGCAGTTGTATCGCCAACAGCATATGCAGGAAATACTTCTGTGAAGATTCCTGCACTGCCACCTGTTGGATATAATCCAACACCCTTCCTGGTATTAGCCAGGGGAATATTTGTTTTCTAATAGGTGTCAGTCCATTAACCTACAGTGTAGGTCAGTCGAGAGTGGCCTGAATAAATTGTTCTATTATTTAATTCAATTTTATGTGAAAAGCTCACAATCAGGCAGTGGCTGTTCCAGCCAAGAGGCGCTCCCCCCTTGGACGCAGAAAATGTTCAATTATGAGACTCAAGCTAGTCCTACATTCCTGCCCATTACCAAACTGCAACCGATAACCGGATTGCTACACGAGTCCTTTTAACTTATTTGAATAAAAGAACTGTCACTGATTCAAAATAATATTGTCAATCACTAATCATTACATTTAAATTACGAGTGTCCTGTGAAGAAAGATGCTGGTTATGATGTTATATCTTAATTTTCATTTACTGATAGTGAAAAGTTCATTTGAAGTGCCCCCTCTTCAATAAATTCCTATATCTGCTCCTAGAATCAAGTATTGTTGAATGTGTTGATGAAATCAGAATTTTCAAATAATGTTAAATATCCAAATGATAAAATTATCAAATATACAACTAGTGGAATTTAAAAAACAAAAACAAACATTGTATAACACGTCTGTTGATGGGGACAATTCAATAATGCAATTTAAAAAAGTTATCATGAATAAATTAATTTCCATGAAGCTGGGGGAAATTGGGATCTATGGCAATAAATACTATGTCTGAACTGCCTAAGTATATTAATTACCAAATATATTCAACCAAACATAAAAATTTCGCAAAACTCTTCTTTTTGCAACTGTGGAATGTCTTGAAGTCCTAAGGAAGTGACGAGATCTCTAATGCCTTACTTAGGCAAGCTTGCGAAATAATACTTACAACTCTAACATACCTAATGAATCTATCGATTTAACAAGGCATATTTCCCTCAAAACTCAAGATCGCGCATGTTATTCCTTTGCATAAAGAAGGGTAATGAAGAAAATATAGAGAATTATAGATTATGTTCAAGTATTGGGAAGGTTTTTGAAGCAGTTGCCAATGACAGATTACTGAGCTTAAATACTAATAATAGATTGTCCGATTGTCAATATGGATTCACAAAAAAATAGAAGCACTGACACTGCCTTATGAGAGTTCATTAATGAAATCTCAAAAGTTCTCGACAAAAAACTCACAGCGCTAGTGCTGTTTATAGACTTTTGTAAGGTGTTTAATTCTGTAAATAACAACATTCTCCTATATAAATTAGAAAGATATGGTATTAGAGGTATTAAACTAAAGTGATCTACCTCATATGTTAAGTGCCACATATCAACAGGTTAAATGTAACAATTTCGTTTCAGAATCGAGGCCCATTGATATTGGCGTCCCACAATGCTCAATTTTGGGACGTACCTTGTTTTTAATTTATGTAAAGGATTAACTGAAATCCATGAAAGAACATGGAACTGAATTGGTAGCTTATGTGGATGATACTTATCTAATTGTAACATATATTTCAAGTGCCATAAGAAAGTCGAAGTAGCGTACACTAATGTATTTGAATGGATTAACAAAAAGCGGTCATGCCTAAATGTTGACAAAACGAATATCAAGAAACCCCCATGCAAGAGTACGACATAGACACCCAAAAGAAACACTGTTAGAAAAATTAACACAACTTTATCAATGAAATTGTTTTGTTTGTTCATTTTTATATCCATATAATATTTTTTTTGACATTGTAAAATAAGGTGTTATTTCAAAGCAATTTTGTTACATGAGCGGAAGCACTTCGGTCAATAGCCAGATGAGCAAAATTGTAATTTTGTTCAATAAATTACAATTATTATTATTATTGCACAGCAGAGAAGAAATTGAATTCCCATTCAAATAAGTGGCATTTGAACTTTCTACGTTTTTGACTTTAATATCACTTCAGAACTTTCTGATTATATAGAAATATTCAGCCTGCTCTGTATTACTACTTACATGTGTAGGTCTCAATACCAAAATAAACTCTGAAACTTCTTTGACTCCATAAACAGAATAACAATTTGTCACATTGGTGACTTCATTGATAAAGATTTCATGAAATTGGAGAACAACAGGAAAATGGTTTTTTTTAAAGAACAGAAGAATAATAGTTGTTAAAAAAAAAATCTGCATTTCCGTTAACCAGCTGTTGCCCCCGTACGAACGACAACTCTCAAAAGTCGAAAGTTGTGCGAGCTAAGGGCTAAGGACTAACGAGGTCTTACCATTTGTTGTAATTTTCCTTTTACACCATGAGTACTTCAATTATGAATTTTACTTGATTTGTTTTACTAAAACTTTTACTTTACATTATTTTTTTAATGAGAATATTTTCTGTTTTTGTTTCAAAGTAATTTATTCTTCACTAAATGCTTATTTATCGATTTGATCCCTTTAAATAGCTCATTTGGTTCGGCCATCGAATTATGATCAATATTGAATTTGGAAAATGTCATTTCTATTTTAAAAAACATTTAGATATTGTTTGAAATACAAAAATTACTAGGTGAATTGAGATATGTATTGAAAAGAACCTTTCAGTTGTATTTTCTTCAAATCATTTTCTATTACAGAAATCCTATCCTTTAGAGCATCTAGATTTAAAGTTCGAGTCTTATTGCTTTCATCAAAAGTGTTGATAGATTTAAAAACAAATTATTTGTACAATCACAATATTTATTGCATTATCATATCTTTCAGCATCACCTTGGTGTAAGTTACTACTTATGGCTTCAATTATCAATCTTGAAGTCATTCAATTGATTCGATTGGTTTTTAATTTTATGTTCTAGTATAAATGCTGGAAATTTCAGAAAGGTCATCTGAATGTTTTGGGGTGATAGTTTCAATAGATTTTATAAGCATTTTAAATTTACCTTGTATTGACCTACATGTAGATCACTCAACTTTATTGAGTAAACTCAATTATTATGGTATTCGGGGAAACACGCTTGACCTATTCTCCTCTTACTTATGCAACAGAACTCAGACTGTTGAATGTAATAATGTAAGAAGTAATCCCCTTGAAATAATAAGGGGCGTGCCTCAAGGATCAGTTTTGGGACCATTACTCTTCCTAATTTATATCAACGATATGACGTCTTCTATTACCTACCATAATACAGCAACAGTTCTCTTTGCTGACGATACTACAATCAGTGCTAGAATTGATAGACGGGAGGATCCCGAAATTGCCCTTGAGGCAATTATGAATCAAGCCAAAACATGGTTCTCTGCGAATGATCTCTTACTGAATGAAACAAAAACTGTAACTCTTAATTTTGATTCGAGAGCCTTAAACAACAGCTGTAATTATACTTCCACCAAATTTCTTGGTATTCTAATCGATAGTCACTTAAACTGGTCTGAACACATTTGTACTCTCTGTAACAAACTTGCTAAATGTGTATTTGCAATAAAAAAAATTCGAGAAGTAGTCAATCAAGATGCTGCTCTTACCACCTACTTTTCTCTGTTTCATTCTCTTCTTCGCTATGGTATATTAGCCTGGGGAAACTCAGCTCAATCACATTTAATGAGAGTATTTATCTTACAAAAATCTGCTGTACGAAAAATTGTCAAAGCAAATTGGGACTCGAGCTGTAAAGTAATATTCCCAGCTCTGAAGATCATGACTTTATATGCTGTCATTGTATATGAAAAATTACTATATGTCAGGAAACATATTAATGAGTATTCAGCTCATTCTGATGTTCACGCCCATGACACCAGGTCAAAGAACAATCTGATAAAACCACAATTGAGGTTGCAAAAGACGCAAAAAGTGGACACTTACCTTTTCAATGCCCTACCCATCCATTTTCGCAACTTATCGTTTAAAATATTTAAGTACAAATTGAAAAACATACTGACTGAGCATTGTCTTTATAGTATTGACGATTTTACTAAAATAGCAACTGATAAATGTATTTTCTTGTAACTTGAAATTGTTATATTTAATTGTAGTTTGTATTATTGTGTGTAGTTTGTATTTTATTAACTGACTGGTCCATAAAATGTAAATTTTCTTAGCGACTCAAAATAAATATTATTATTATTATTATTATTTTTCGATAGATGGAGGTCAAAAATTTGTTTGAATGACACCACATGCTGATAAGGCATTCAAAGCACAGAAAAAAATATTAGGAACTATGTTCAATGTCCATCCACTATGCTTAGTCGTTAACTAAGATCATTTTGTATTTTAAATTGAATGGCAAATAGAAAAAAAATATTATTATCAACATGTAAAGACCTCTTTAAAAGATCGCAAATAAAAACTTTGCTCAGCTTATACATATTTCAAATCGATATTAAAGAAAATGAAAACAGGTTGAAAAACATGAGTACACTCACATGACACACAAATGAAAGGAAGTCTACACCAGAGTTACTCACGATTACAAATCTGAAAGAACTTGCCTGACTACATAGGAATTAAATCATATAATAAACTAGTACTATGTTGCTGTATCGCTGTTGTTCCAATGTTTTGACAGAATCAGAATCAACGAACTTAGGCGTGCGCAGCGTTACAGAACAGTGCTTTGAAAAATTGTTCTACAGCGCCATCTAGTGGCGAGTTACAGAAAAATTGATAGCCTAAAAACCTTCTCTATGAAAAATTACTTATAGATGTTAAGTTTCATCACGATTGGTTGAGCAATGTAGAAGTTTATCACTTACCAACAACCAACAAACATCCATTTGTATATATATGATTCAAATATATCTGTGAGCTTTAACGAGATATCTGTTATATGTATAATATGTCATTTAGCATTAAACTCAAACGTTTTTTGACAGAACAAATATTTTATAGTATAGAAAAGTTTCTCAACTTTTAAAAATGTATTTTTGTTTCTCAACTTTTGAAATGTATTTCGTTTTTTAATATCAGTTTTCAAACTCTTGACTTACTACTATTAATTCTCAAAATTTTGACTCACTAATTTTAATTATAACTTTAATTTCACTTATTTTAATGTTAAGTATCTAAAATGCATATTTACTTCCCATTTTTCTGACTAGTCCGATAAAGACGCATCTGTCTTTGATCTTTGTTGATTTAATATTTATGTATTTTTTTGTAATGAATAAATTGATTTCATTTGATTATGTGATTTTGTTCTAAGCATTTCCAAGTTTTAGAGGCGATAGGCCAGGATTTTACATATGCCATGGAATTTTGGGTACTTCTACAAATGCAATATACCTTCTTAAAGAAGATTATTTCCGAAAAATTTATAAATTCAGGGTCCATAAGAATTCTGGCACTCAATTTCTGGCCTTCGATTCTGGAACAATGATGTGTGGTAAAGTTCGTTGAATATCGTTAACATTTACATTTGAATTTATGTTCGAAGTGTTGACTTTCTAAAAATCAGTGTCATAAGATTGAGCATTGTAATGAGCTTATGAATGCTCAGCTCCATCTGTGAATTAATGTCATGCTTCAGACATATCATATGAACAATACGAATTGTTAATTTTATATTGACATGATCATTATTTTGATTGTTGTCATAATTGAATTCAAGTTCATTTTGAGGATAATCAGAATGAGTTAACTGGATATTCTTTTTATTTTTGTAAACATTTTCATACTGATTTACATCTTGAATAAACAATTCAGTCAGGGTAATCTTTTAAGATGGCATTCAAGTGTTACAGAATGTTATATATTTATGTATTTGAAATATGCAGCTACATATTCAAAAACAAAACACATTTCAAAATGAATAAAAATGTTCATCACTATGACACTAGAACAAAAAATAGATTTCATGTGCCATATGCAAGACTAAGAATAACTTCATTTGCACCAGAATACATTGGAATAAAAATATTCGACAAACTGCCCGATCATTTAAGGGAAGAACATAATTATGTGATGTTTAAGAGAAATTTAAAGAGTTTTCTAATTGAACAATGTTTTTATTCATTGAATGAATTTTTTAGATTAGATAAGTAGGGTATTATTTTAGTTTTAAGGTGTTGTTTCAACTTGTATGTTTCTTATACTCTGTTTTTATCTTTATTTTTATTTCTTTTATTGACTATTCCTATACAATGTATATTGTCTACACGGAAATAAAGTATTATTATTAAGTATTCATAAGTTCAGATTTATATCGACTTGTATGTGGATGGTTACGACTTATTTGATATTGTCTGTTTTGGAAATATGGGTGTCTTTGAGTGGGATTGATATTTGTGAGTGTGAATGTTTTTTGGGAATTTTGAAGCAATATATGTCCTTGTTTGTGTGGTCTACAGAAATTATTTGGAAAAGATGGTTTGTTAAATGGGCTTTGAAATTGTTGCTGTTGGTATTTATTTTGAAAATTTGGTCTTGTAAAATTATTTAGAAGTCAAGACATAAACTGGTGTAGGTGACATATTTGTTGGGAGTATAACCGTCTATGAAGTTTTTTTTTTAATTTGTTGGTGTAATTCTTTGCAAAGGTTTAAAATCATTTTGAAAATTCATAGCATTATCTCTATGTTGACTATAAAGGAATTTTTCTTCTTCGATAACCAAAGATATTACTAAATTGATGGATGTAGCCGTTACTATGTGGTAGGAAATCATAATGAAAAAAAGAGAAAAACTTTCTATGTTTTTTACCACTTTTATTTGTAACTAACGTTACTGCAGTTTCGTCCTATACGGACATTTTCAAACTTACACAATAAACTAACAATGATTCATTACATTAGCCATTATATACCACCCCTGTAGGTCCTAATAGAGGTACTTGGCTTCATTGAGAACCTGAATTCACAGTCACAATGCGGATCTGCCAATTTGAAAATCGGTGAGTAAACTAAATCGATTTGATCATTCAACAGGTTGCACCCCCAATGTTTATGCTTGTGAATTTCCAAAGATTCTACATAATTGAGTTTATAACCCTTCCTTGCATAGTGCAAAATTTCCGTATCGTTTAGATTTGGAAACTTGTGGGTGCATGCCAAGGAATGGTTTGAAAACGCCGAATCATTTTTTCCTAGTCCGAGGGACCTTTCATATTCAACATACCGTTTTTGGAAATTTCGGCCACATTGTCCCACATAAACACTATTACACTCCGGACACTCAAGCTTATAAACTCCAGATTTCTCCAACTTGTTCACCTTTTCTCTGAAGAAACCCGAAATTATCTCAGTTCTTTTTCCAAAATATGTTAGCGTTACCCATTTCTTGATTTCTGGTTGTTTGACCTGAGGGTATATTAATCTGTAAGTGAATTTCTGGCTTTGTTTCCTGACTAACTTCTGGATAGTATCTGTGTTGAAATCATTATTATGACCTATCTGTGTAATTATATCAACATCCCTAGCTAGATTGTTAGCAGACAAAGGCAGTGAGAATGATCTGTGCAACACTGAATTGTAGGCTGCTAATTTATGACTGTCTGGGTGGAAATAATCACTTGGGATGGTGATGTCTGTATAGCTAGGTTTTCTGAAAACAATGAACTCAAATTTATTCTGATTGTGTGTAATAGTCAGGTCTAAGAAACAGATAAATTTCTTAGACCTAGATAACAAATAAATTTCTTAGACCTGACCATTACACACAATCAGAATAAATTTGAGTTCAATGTTTTCAGAAAACCTAGTTATACATCACCATCCCAAGCGATTCTTTCCATCCAGACAGTCATAAATTAGCAGCCTACAGTTCAATGTTGCACTGCCTTTGTCTGCTAACAATATAGCTAAGAAAATTGATATAATTACAACAGATAGGTCATAATGGTTTCAAGGCAGATACTATGCAGAAGTTAGTCAGGAAACAAAGCCGGAAATTAACTTACAGATTAATATACCCTCAAGTCAAACAACCAGAAATCAAGAAATGGGCAACACTAACATATTTTGGAAAAAGAACAGAGATAATTGCGTGTTTCTTCAGAAAAAACAATGTAGAAGTGGCATTCAGACCACATGCCAGGTTATCTCATTTCCTTTTCAATGCTAAAGATAAAGTGGACAAGTTGGAGAAATCTGGAGTTTATAAGCTTAAGTGTTCGGAGTGTAATAGTGTTTATGTGGAACAATGTGGCCGAAATGTCTAAAAACGGTATGCTGAACATGAAAGGTCTTTCAGACTAGAAAAAAATGATTCGACGTTTTCAAACCATTCCTTGGAATGCAACCACAAGTTTCCGAATCTAAACGATACAGAAGGATTACAAACTCAATTATTTAGAATCATTGGAAATTCACAAGCATAAACATTGCGGGTGCAACCTGTTAAATGATCAAATCGATTTAGTTTACTCACCAGTTTTTAAATTGGCACATCCGGATTGTAAACTGCAAATTCAGGTTCTCAATCAAGCCAAGTACCTCTATTAGTATCTACAGGGGTGGTATATAAGAGCTAATGTAATAAACCATTGTTAGTTTACTGTATAAGTTTGAAAATGTCCTTATAGGACGAAACTGCAGTAACGTTAGTTACAAATAAAAGTGGTAAAAAACATAGGAAGTTTCAATATATTTGGTGAGCCAATTGAACAGACTGGTACATGGAAACGTGACTCATAATTGGTTAATAATTTTTCCGAAAATCCTGAAAATTCTTGGTTTGATATTAACTGTAATTTAGTCTCAAAAATATATCCCCCTTAAGCTTTCTTCCTCGGTTTAGATTTGATTTGAGTAACAGGTACAGAAAATATACATTTTAGAGTCCTAAGTAAATCGAAAACCGATTACTTTGGTGATAGATACAATACCTTGATATACAACAAAAAGCTATGTAACACGTGCTTTTATATTGAAAGGAAATATCACATAATACCCAAACTAAAATATGTCATCTTACCCAAAATTTATTAAAGAACTCTGGACACTATTCAAACCAAAAATTAATTGTAGATTCAGCACAATATCGCCAAAATAATTTCTTTGAAAAGTGTAATTTTAGAATAACTCTGCCGGTCAACCGGGAATATGAAAAGAAATGACAGCAATTCGTCGTTTTAACGAGAAGGGGAGAGAAGCAGGGTTATCTATAAGGTGAGTTGAGATTTAAAAATTTTGGTCGCCATGTTCTTGACGTCATTGGAAGGGAAAACAGCCCTAAATTGGATACAGCCCTAAATTGAATACATTCAATGTATTATATTTAGTACGATTGAAACCACAAATGTGCGGTTAGCTCCTGTTGGTGACACCGTGCATATGTGATGTTTTTCACAGTGATGGGATCATTCGAATTAAAAATAATCGGTCATTCGATTATTGCAATCACTCGAAATATCTCAAGATGTAAAATGGAATCATTCGAATGATCTGAATCATTCGAATGTATTGAATGTATCGAATCAAATTAGTAGTGAGTGAAATAGTCGAAAACAGTATTAAAGTCTTGCGCCGCTATGCAGCAGTACAGTGCCTGGCTATATACTGACATTTGTTTGTAGGATGTTGTGAAATACAGGTTTGGGTTGAGAATGTTCAGAAATTTGTTGACGATAAACTTTGAATGAGTACAAATACAAACTTTATTGAAATTTAATGGTGGCTTGTTAAAATATATTGAAAGCATAAACAAAAAATAAAAGTCCTCACAAAAATGAAAATCAATCAAATGTTGGTTTAAATTGGTAGTGTTACCAAAAAACTTGCAAATTCGACACTGAACTTGACCATTTTCTATTTTGTCGAAATGGTCCCAAATAATAAATTTCTTAGTTCTAGGCCGCATTGTTCAATATCAAAACAGTAATAATAACGGAATGAAGGTATCAACTACACAATAAATAAGAGTAGAAAAAATAATGGAATATATGGGTAATAACAAAAATTTCGTTACAACGGCTTCGAATCCTCCAAACTGAAAAATTATTGACACTGTTCAGTGCTCTCTGTTTGTATTCTTAGTGCGACAAATTCAAACAATTCTAACCCATAAAGTAATCCAGTTCATTCCGAATTTCGCCATTCATGTGGGCGTTTCACATGGCACATGACCTCATGAGCATCGAGTGATTGCGTGATTATTGCTCGAATCGCCGAAACTCGAATTAAATCGGTGAGTGACGAGTGATTTAATTCGAATGATATTTCGATTTTTGGGATCACTCGAGTACTCATCATTCGATTCTCAGAATCATTCGATTATGCCCATCAATAGTTTTCATTTTTGGTAACCCGTTGTCTATCTTTGCAATTGACTGCACCGCGCCGATGAGGCCAATGACCAGAAACACGTGTCCACGGTTTGCCCCCATTTTTTGAGTGTTCTGTCTACGAATTTTCCTCTCTTGACAGATGGGCTGTTACAAAGAAAACTCTTTGTTATATGTCAAGCTTTCAGTATATTTCACACCTTCGTCAGGACAACTACAATAATAAGATTATATATCTTGTAAAAAATATATAAATATGAAGAACTTACTAACGTGAGAAAAAATAAATAAAATGGTTCAAAAACAGATAGAAGAAACATGAAATGATGACAGTGGATCAAAATTTGACTGACAATGTCAAGTTGGAAAATTCTAAATAATACTCGAATTACTACATCTTTAATTTTCTTTAAGCGTATTTATGCCTTGTCAGGTAATCAGTTGTATTTGTACCTGTATTTGTACCTGCATTTGTACCCGTATTCGTACCTGCACTTGAACCTGGAACATTAACAATCTTGCTGCCTGTTGTCCTGTTCGTTATTCTCAAATTCCTTAAAATGGGGTTCCATATTTGATTGAGGTTTACCGCTTCTTGTTTTATGTTAAAATTATTCGTGTGTTTGTGGATCTCTATTGCCTCCCGTACCAGTCGGCTATGGTATCCCTGGTTGGGGGAATTAATTCTGTGTTCTCAAACAAAATTCTGTGGTCTCCTTCACTCAGTGCGTGTTCTGCTACAGCTGACTTGTCTGTTTGGCCTAGTCTGCAGTTCCTTTTATGCTCTTTTACCTGGAAGTGACCTTGAGATCGAATGGATACAGTGCCTCCGAGACCAGAAAAGCCATGAGACCGAAGGGCACCACGGTTCAGAAAGCGAAAAAGGATCAGATGGTTGCACGCGTATATCTACCGTTTGTCCCTAGGGTCACGGATAGAATTGGAAAACTATTGGGCAAACACGACTTCGAAACAGTCTTCAAACTCACGAGGAAGATACAACAAAGCCCCAGGTCGGCTAAAGACAAAAGAGACCCATTATTAGCAGCAGGGGTCTATCGCATTCCGTGCACTTGTGGAAAGGTATATATCGGAACCACCAAACGATCCATGGGAACAATACTAAAAGAGCATAAAGACAAGTCAGCTGTGGCAGAAAGAACACGCACTGTGTGAAGAAGACCACAGAATTTTGTTTGAGAACACAGAATTAATTGCCCCCAACTAGGGATACCATAGCCGACTGGTACGGGAGGCAATAGAGATCCACAAACACACGGATAATTTTAACAGAAAAGAAGAAGCTGTGAACCTCAATCAAATATGGAACCCCATTTTGAGGAATTCGAGAATAACGAACAGGACAACAGGCAGCAAGATTGTTAATGTTCCAGGTTAAAGTGCAGGTACGAATACAGGTACAAATGCAGGTACAAATACAGATACAAATACAACTGATTACCTGACAAGGCATAAATACGCTTTACGAAGCCTAAAAGGTAGTCATCGTACAGCAAGCCATGATGGTTAAACTTCTGAAGAAGCTAGCCACTCGCGCCAGCGAAACGTCAGGAAGAAATTCCAAAAATCCACGGCTTTCAAATTCGAAAAGCAGCAATAACACTGAAAACCTCAGCCGTGAAAGTCAAAACCATTGACCCAGATGTCGCGCAGGTAGCTGTAGCTTAATATATATATATATATAATAGTAGTTTTTCGGGGATCCGGTCTGATTAGAATAAATATTTACTCTTTTTAGCTGCCCGAGCTTTCGCTAATGTTTCTTAGCTTTATCGAGGGCTGTAATATAAAAAGGACATTATATATATATATATATATATATATATATATATATATATATATATATATATATATATATATATATATATATATATAATAACGGATAAAACAGAATACCTATTATATGCTATGTGAAAATATTCAATTTGGAAATTTCAATTCCGAAAGAAGTCTTCAACATCAAAATGACAAATTTTGACATTGAATAATGTGAAATACTTTTTCAAATTTTTTATTATCGTTTATCATGGTGATTTATACTGTGTTAATATTACAAGATGTATTCAGATTTATATTTTTTGTTAGTAAAAATGAATAAATTTTGCTGAGGTTGTCGATGTCTGTCTTTTTGTTGATATTGTTTTCTTTAATTTTGATTTCAGTCATTTCCAGAAATTGCCTTTTATTTGAATCTGGTTCGAAATGGAGAATTTTGGTGTTAGTATAATTGGCTGAATGATCATTATCTAGAACGTGTTGTGTGAGTGCACAAGAATTTCGTTTTAAATTTTTACAATTACTTTTATGAAGAGTTATGAATATGAACAATTACTTTTATGAAGTATATATATATATAACAGTATATATATAATATACTGTTGTCCGGGTTCAACCGCGTCTGTAATTTTCACCGTTTCGGCTCCTGCTTTGGAGATATTCTCAAGAATCACTTAGATTTGTACTTACATGACTCGAGGACAAGGTCGTAATCTCCCTTGTCCCCAAGTCTCGTTACTAGTTCTATGTTTGCTGTGTTCCACTCTAAGTTCGTACTGTACTGTACAGTACGAACTTTATCGAGGGCTGTAATATAAAAAAGGACATAATAATTAAGTATATATGTATATACGAAACATAATAATATATATTTATAATAAGCGTTTTTTTATATTACAGCCCTCGATAAAGCTAATAAACATTAGCAAAAGCTTGGGCAGCGAAAAAGAGAATTATTTACTTCTAAACAGACCGAATCCCCGAAAAACCTGTCTTCTATATATAAACAGGATGTAATTGAATAAGTGTAAAACATTTAAGGTGATGATCCTCATCGAAAAAAAGTTTGTTTCTTTCATATAAAGAAACTTCATTGGAGCATCCCTTGTTAAGATACAGTCCCTTAAAGGGAGAATATACATAAAATTTGTATAACGATTTTTTTCACAAGCACTGAAAAAGTTACAATATTGAAATTAACCTGACGTTTTGTACTACCAAAAAGACACTTAGTCAGTAATTTATTTGGTTTACCCCATGGTTGTAAGGGGTGGAAAACGCAACCCCTAAAATGTATTTCCAATGTAACTTTTTGTCTTATTACTTGTTTACCATGTATAGATTTATTTCCGATAGCCTGTTTCATTCTAAACAAAAAATGTCTCTTGGGTTTTTTGTCCAAAATAAACCAATTCGCAGCAAAAAGTTATTTTACGAACAACTACAGAGATCCACCGTCATAAATGCGAACTGGATTTATTGTTATTTTGTAGTTAGTACCTGCATTAAACGATTGAAGGGTAATAAACAAAACTAATTTATTAATAACAAAACACACAACATGTAGAAATCATAGTAAAATGTTCAGACATTACGCATGCGTCTAGACGTCGGCGCATTGAGCCACGTATTCGTTCAAATATTCCTGGAGTATCTCTGATTACCCTGCACGCATCGATGATGCGGTTTCCTAAGTCCTCTACATCGCGAGAACAGGAGTACGATAAACCAAATGCTGTAAATGACCCCAAATAGAGAAATCGAGAGGATTGAGATCCGGGGATCGAGCGGGTCAGTTCTGTGGTCCTCCTCGACCTATCCACTGATTTGCACATGTTTCAGTTAAATGCTACTTGACTAAAATGGGCGGGAGCTCCATCATGCATAAAAACATATCCCTTCTGACGCCCAAAGAAACTTCCTCTAGCAGTACTGGATGCACTTCTCTTAAAAATTGAACGTATGCCTCACCACTCAATCGAGGAGGTAGAAAATGAGGCCCAAATAAATTCCGAGCCACACGTTAAGAGAAAACTGTTCTTGATGATTAGTTTCGACAATAGCGTGAGGGCTTTCATCAGCCCATATGTGGTAATTATGAAAATTAATAATCTTGTCCCGAGAAAGACTACATTCGTCTGTGAATTTTATCGTCTTCAGAAAGTCACAATTTCTTCTAATAATTTCCAGCATCCAATTGCAAAATTTAAGACGGTTCGGAAAGTCTCGCGGTAACAGTGCCTGTACTCGTTGCAGATGGTAAGAGGTGTTCCTTTAAAATTCGAAATACCGTCATATGATCCACATTTAGCTGGAAAGCAATCTTTCTAGTACTGGTAGTAGGTTGTTCTTCAATCAAATTTAGTACTGCTTCCTCAAGCTGTGGTGTTCGTACTTCTCGATGGCGACCACAATCCTGCGTTCTTTTGTCGAATGAACCATATTCTCATAATCGTTGATGAAGTCGAGCAACTATTCTTTGTGAAGGATGCTGCCGTTGAGGATACATTTCATGCAGCATATCTTCTAGAAGCTTATAACCGATTCCCCTGCGACAGACTGTAAACGTAATGCATATCAGTCATTTACCCATTTGTGCATGTATGCCATTTTATTAAGTGAATTATTGAAGTAACAAATTAAGAACAGAACAACAACACACAATTAGTATTGATTCAATTTCGAAAATTCACAAAATGACAGCATCATATCAATTTAACTGTCACTATCGCTGATAGCGACCTACTAGATAGATTAGTTTCGTATTTTCGCATTTACGACGATGTATCTCTGTAGTTGTTCCTATAATAATTTTTTGGTGTGAACTGGTTTATTTTGGGCAAAAAACCCAAGAGACATTTTTTGTTTAGAATGAAACAGGCTATCGGAAATGAATTTTCAAATGGTAAACAAGTAATAAGACAAAAAGTTACATTGGAAATAAATTTTAGGGGTTGCGTTTTCCACCCCTTACAACCATGGGGTAAACCAAATAAATTTTTAGATAAGTGTCTTTTTGGTAGTACAAAACGTCAGGTTAATTTCAATATTGTAACTTTCTTAGTGATTGTGAAAAAAATTGTTATACAAATTGTATGTACCCCCTTTAAGGGGCTGTATCTTAACAAGGGATGCTCCAATGAAATTTCTTTATATAAAAGATCCCATCTTTTTTTCGATGTGGAATCACCGTCTCGAATGTTTTACACTTATTTAGTTACACCCTGTACATATATCAATATAAGTAACAAAAATGATTTGAAGCTTTATAATTCTTTTTTGTGATATTGATGACTTATTTATTTTGTGGAAATTCATCTTCAATTAAATGATATAGATATAGAAATAAAATACTTTGTCTAATTTCCACTTACTTAATATATTGACATTAATACGACCAAGGTTTTGGTTTTTACACCATTCTCATTGAGTGTTAGAATACCTACTTGAGAATGGTGTAAAAACCGAAACCTTGGTCGTATTAATATCAATACATTAAGTAAATGTGATTCTTTTAATCGAAGTCCGCGTTTGGTGGCTTGGTTTTCGTGAGGCTGCTACGGATGGTATTTCAGGACCTGAAGCAGGTTTTGATGTTGTACTTGAACCCAATTATTTTTATCCCTGATGTAGGGAAGTGCAAGCACTGGTTGTCATTCATTCGTTACATTATCGAATGTGAATGATATAGTAGACTGAAGGGAAGGATAGTGAAAAATTTCATCGAAATTCTACACGAATTGACGATAACAACTCTTGAAAAAATTGAGTTCGAATGTGAATGATATAGTAGACTGAAGGGAAGGATAGTAAAGAATTTCATCGAAATTCTACACGAATTGACGATAACAACTCTTGAAAAAATGTAGTTTATGGTCTAGAATATCCATTCCGAAAATAATTCAGCTGTTGACTTAATTAATAAATCACTATACAATCAACTCAACTGTCTTGTTACAAAAGTAACCAACAAAAATATATTTCTCAGGTAACAGTTATTAAAAATTGGGAAGTGGTTATGAAGTGATTATTTTTGGAATATGTCGTAGTAGGAACTCCTGTATATGACATATGACAGACCGTGAGCCGAGAATACCTACCACAGAGAAGCGACATTAACGTCGGATCCTTTGATGTTCGGTGTCTCAACTCCGAACCGAAGATAAACAACCTGGTTCACTGAGAAAATGACCTCTCAGCGATGTACACTAATAAAAATACATACTCTTACGTTCTAGTATAGTACGTAGGCTCACTGTGAAACACAAAATTATTGTGTGAAGGGCATCTTACTCCATTCAATTTTTATATTGCTAATTGAATAACTTTCGCAGTAATAATAGAGAATATTCAACTATGTTGCCAATTTATAATTATTTATGATGAATTGGCTTTTAAGAAATAAATTAAATTACTTTATTTTGTAAATCCAATTCATTAGATAAAAAAATTAAAATGAAGTTAGGATAATAGAATAGTGCTTATATCATATAATCATTTTATATCATCTGAAATAAATAAGTCCACTAAGGATGAATAGAAGTGACTTTTGTTATTTTGTGTAATCTTAACTTAAACTTTCATTAACAACATTCCGAATGAAGAATAATGAAACAAGATATTTTACCAAAACATCTTAATTTAAAAATGTGACAAAATCTTAAGTTTCATTTTTACAGTTTTACCTTTGGTATTATTGATATCTCTATTAGTATATTTGATACTATAAAAAATTTTCATTCTCATGAATAGCTTAATTATGTACATTTTTGGAAAATTTTCACAAGGATGAAGAAAATCCACATCCTTCATTAGGTTGAATAATATATTCGAAACTGCTCCCCCAGTAGAAATTTCTGTAAATCGATTGTTAAATAAACATTCCAACTGATATATGAAATTAATGAATTCATCTGGTGGTGAGCGCAAATTTATAAACATGTTTTTTTCCGTAGTATGAGCTTTAAAATAGCTTAACAGCTGCACTTCGTGCTGAAAGAGTGACACACATAACATGTATGAACTTGAAGAGCTTTTTTTAAAATGTATCCACAAACGTAAATGAATGAATTCTGAGTACATACATCTTCATTTTTATAATCATAATCCAGAAGGGCAAGGGCTGGAGAGAAAAGTGATTCTCATCTGATATAAATATATCATTTACGTTTGTGGATTGTATACTGACTAATAAATCATCTAAATCATTCTTACAATTCATATGATTGGAATGAAAATAATTTTGGCAAAACAACTTCCGGAATGCCCTTTGAAATTGTATGGGGGTCGGATTAAAATTATTTCCGCATTGTTGTCTTACAGCACCAAAAAACATTTCAACACAATCTGAATTGAGTCATCTCGTTTTTAAATATTTATAATTTGATTTGGAAAGCTTATTTCATATTTTAATTACACTATTCATGGAAATAATCCAACATTTTCTAAATCTGACTCGATTTGTGACATGTTTGTCCTCCGAATTGAAAATTTCAAGATTTTTCAAAAACGTTAGAGCCTCTTCAAAAAAATCTAATTGGAATTTCGAACCTTGAAGGACACGAATTCAACAAATCAAAAAGTTTATTGAATGTCTCTATTTCTTGTATTGTACCAAAAGAAGAAGCAGGAAGTAAGTTCATTGCCACGAATGCATTCATTCCACTGGCAACTGTACGGCTCAGAATTTGTGTTGCTAGACTCACTTTCATTTTTTCAAAATGTTTGGATTGATATGTGATTTGGTAAGATTTGGTGCGAATCTATAAAATTGCCCTATGTCTTGCTCATAAAAAGAGCGCACAAAAGACCAAGATGTATTTTTGTCTTCAAAATGAAATGAATGTTTTAAAAAATTGTTTCTAGTGGCTTTTATCAAATGACTTGGATCAAAAATATAAACAAGTTTTTCACCACCGAGATCAAATTCAGATTCTTCTAAAGTGACCCCTGATAACTTTGACAATTGATAAAAGTTACAGCCCATGTCACTCACAATGCCATCAACATGCAGACCTATTGGATAATTTAGAAATGCACTTATCCAAAATATCACGTAGATTTTTTGCTGGTAGCTGTGATTCAATGAAAAAAAAGCAATCGGTTGTTTCCAGGGAGAATAAAGTCCTCTAGTCATAATAACGAGAACATTTCTACTCATGGAATTCCTCTTATTTGCCTCTCCAATATCTTCGAAACCAAGAATTTCATCACATCCTGTATCAAAAAAAAAAAGATTGGATTTTGAAGCCATCTCATCTATAGATATCACATATCGCTTGTCCTGTTCGAGCATTGTTTTAATTTTAATTTCAAGTGCCTTAAATATTACTGAATTTTCCAAGCCCGGCCTACATGATATTTTTTGGGTCATCCTTTGCAAACATCGTTTTGTTGGAAGAGTCAATAACTTGCTAAGACGCCTATAATTCTTAGAACTTGAAAAGTAGTTGATTAAAGCAAACTGCTTCACTTCTGAAGAATATCTGCGAGATATAGGTTTCTTGTTTTTTTGTACAACATGCGATTTTATCACTTCCGATAAAGGATTCTCAAGAAACGCATCACACCCTTTTAAAAACGTATCCACTGATAACCCTGTTGTCGTTTTATAATCCGTTTTTGATTTTCTCCATTCGTAAAATTTTCAATTTACTTCGCAATGTTCGTTTTCGTGAAGTATTGCTGCTTAATTTCAACTCAGTTTGTTCTTGCTTAAATAGCATAATTTTAATGTATACCGAGTTAGGTAGGTATCTTTTGTAACTAACTACCTACCTCATTATGTTTGCACAGTGTTCACAGACTAATGGCACAGTATTTCTGTATACAAAATACTGTGCTAATGGAGACAACTAAGTCCAAGAATGACGTGGGGACATCCAAGTCGAAGCATGCGTCTACGAAAAAGGGACACAAAATGGCCGTCTTTGTCGCTTCCATGTGGTAGGTATTCTCGGCCGTGAGTGAGAGACAGGTTATGTTGTTGTCAGTGTAGTTGTTTATCTTTTTCCGGGTTTTCCAGTTTAATCTATTATTGTCAACTCGAGTAAACCTAAAATAAATTTGGATTTATAAATTCAAGTGATTGCAAGAAAAAATGGTGAACCTGTAAATATATTCAGGTGTTGTTTAGATACTATTTGCTGCATTTACTTTTGAAGAGTCTGATGGCTTCTTCTCAAGATGCTTGGTACCTATCCCTTTTGGGTTTAGCGGAACATTTTCGTACTTCAAGCCCACCTATGATAAAACTGTGTGTTCAGTGTTTGCAAGCAGTGTTTAATTTTAAACCTCCTCAAAGGGTAGAAGCAAGAACCCACTTACAACTCGGTAACATACTTTTGAGTCATACAAAGAATGTAGACTTGGCGAAGAATCACTTGGAACAAGCAGTAAGATAATTTCAGAATAATGTAATTAGGAATTGAAAATGCATCAGAGTCTAGGTAAATTTAACCCAATGCCCAGAATATCAGAATTACTGCTACAGTTCATTAATGCGCCGGTATAGAGACGTGTGAGTACATCAACTGGCTGGCTTCATATAAGTACTTTAGTCAATACAGTGGCAGGAGTCAAGTTTTTGTCTATTTTTTTTCATGTCACATTTCTTCCCAATATGCCAGTTTCAATGATAGCTATTCAATTTCATCCTTATTTTATGATGATGCAGGGTAATATGGTAAAGTAAGGTAAATCATTGAGATAACGTTTTTGTGTTCTAGGTAAAGCCCAAAGCGAAGTAATTTTGGTGACTGTCACCCACGAATCTAAAGTTCTATGGTCTTAACTTAAACACGGTTTCCAAAATCGTCTGGAAATATTCAATGCTGCAAATCAGAACAAAAATGTTCAAAAGTCAACTAACAACTAATAACTTCAAAAAGAACTTCATTGACAACTTCTCAAATCTGGATAGCCAGATTGAACATAGAAATGTGTCATATATCCTCCCACCTGAGGAACGATATCAAGAAAGTGATCCACGTGAAAATAAAAGACATTTCTTAAGTACAAATGGAAAATATTACATACTCATATACTGAAACGTTTTGGTGGCTTATAAACTCGGCCTCTTTGTGTAATTTTCACAGTTTGGTGTATCAGATTCACTAACATGCACACCCGCACTTCCACTTAAGGTTGCTCTGCTTCTGATGTCATAACTGACATCCGACACTCCTGAACTGATGTCTTCATCTCTTGGAAACAAAATATCAGAAATCTGCAAGTCTACTTGATTCGCTGCATACTCCTCTTTAGACAATTCTGCATCTCGTAGATTATTGTTGCCTGTGAGGTCATAGATACATTCCAACGGATTCATTCATTGAATGTGCCTCAGCAGGATTCTCTTTGATGTTCTGACCTGTACCAAGCAAATCTTGCCATCTCTACCTGGAATGAGTTGGGTGATACGAGCCAAAGGCCAATCAAGGCGTTTATTATTTTCTTTTCCAACTAGGACTACCTCACCAAGTTCGACTTGTCACAATCATTTCTGGTTCATCTGCTTGAATTTTCCTAAATATTCGTTTTGAAAACAGGTTCTTAAATTCTCTCGTAATTTTTGTTTTTGTGCCATCTTCTTATTAAAAAAAGTTGTTTCTGTAACATCACACTCAGCTACTCCGTGTTGTGTTAGGTAATGAAGAAACATGGCAGGTGTCAAGGGAGTACACACCTTAGTAGTTGTTACAACATTCCTATAAGCCGTTCCCAAAAGCCACCCCATCAAGCTGCTGTAAGGAGATTGAATTTCCAAGAAATTCGTTGTATAGTAGTATGGTCTGAAATAATCTTCCAATCTATGTGATTGAATGCATTTTCAGCATCCACATAGTTGGTCCCGATATTACTGTATATTATCTTGCATAGACTACATCGCGCCACAAACCGCGTATCTTGAATGAATCTGTGGATGGAAAGGGTGATAGCCAGTTCCAAATGAATAGCACGGTATTCTGCACAAGTGAATAAACAAATCCACACCTTTTCGCCTGTTTGTAAATAAAAGGGTCCAGCAAAGTCCACACCTTGATTTCAAAAGCACTTGCATCCCCCACTCTGTCTAATGGAAGCGGAGGAATTGGATTTCGTAAGTTTTTCGCGTTATATCGCCGACAAATGACGCATCTTTTACGTAGGTTACTCAATACTCCTTCGATACCAATATGGCATTACCGCACGTGTGTATCAAAAATGAGTCTTTCAACTAAAAAGTGATTTGCTGTATGTACAATGGGAAATCGAAAATCTGTCGTGTCTTTCCTGCACAAAATTCTGCTCTTGAGATGAATAATACTTTGATCGTTTTTGAATGGGCATGGAGAGTTGAGCTTGTTATAATTTAGACCGCTAAAACTGTATTAAGATGGAGTAGTAGAAAGCCAAAATTTTCTTTCCCAAAAATTAGTCACTCCTAAAAATATAACCCTTTCGAATTAAACAAAATTCCTTTTGGCTGGGATTTAATCAAATAGGAGAATGAATGTCATTACCGTGACATCGATGACATATGTAGATTAAACTCATTCCTTGACATAAAAAATCCTAATTTATGAATGAAATGTGTGTTTTCTTATAATGTTATCCAGATTGCCCTAAGGCAAGTGTCTTATGGCGAAACATCGATATCTATCAGTGAGCATGACAGTGTTCCATGTGAGTGAAATTTTTATATTCAATAATAATAATAATAACTTTAATCGTCTTTTCGATCATTTACATGATATAAGACATGTCATAAATAAAAATATAAAAATTATATAAAACAATAACGAACGAACGAAAGTGAAAAAATATCCTGTAAACATTGCTCTAAAAAAGTTGTGACTAAAGTGCAGTTCATCAAATGTTCCGAATTTTTCCATCCCGCTTGTCTTAGACAATCCAGGGAATTAAGAAGTCCAGAATGCAAACATGAAACAATTCCGAATACAAGTGACTCACAAACCTTGGAAAAAACCAACCTAGAAGAAGAAAATCGGCTTCTGAGAACAATGCTCGAAGATAAAAATGTAATAATTGCTGACAAAGAAAAATTAATACAGTTGTTGCATGAGAAAATTGCAATTCTAGAAACAAAAGTATTTCCTGTCATAAATACAGAATCAAAAAAAGGTACACAATCTGAAATAAAAAGTGCACAGCAGAAAAACATAAAACCTTCTGAAAAACCAACTCTCTCCTTATCAAAGGCAAAAGGCCTCACTAATCAAAACTAAAACATACAGGGTGATTCATGTTTATCAGTAAATCAAGTTTCTACCGAAATTTTGAGAGTACAGACAAAACAGAAGCTTGATGAAGTAATAAACCTGACGAAGAATGATGGATAATACCATGATGAGGCCTCCTCCTCAAGAAACAATGGAAATGAGGACTTGGAAAAGAGTTATACTTTAGTATCTAAGCGTAAAAAAAGACAATCCCATAAAGTGGGTAGTGGTCAAGGGGACGAAAACCTACAAGGAATAGAAGGTGTCAGAAATATTTGGTTATTTATTTCTAAAGTTCCAGATAAAATAGAAGCAGACAATATGAGAAAATACATCGAACAACATGCCCACACCACTAATGTGTATGTAAAAAAGCTAAACATTGAAAATCCCAGAACTTATAATCAAGCCTTCATGGTTGGACCTAACCCAAAGCTACATGATCAAGTCTATGACTCGAATTTCTGGCCAAAAAATATTTGCTTTAGCCGCTTTAATTTCAAGAAGGGACAACGTTTCCTGGATAACCGCAGACAAGTTGAAAATTTTCAGAAACCAGCTTCCTCTTGAACTCTAAGAAAAGTTTGAACAGTTCAAAGGAATCCAGTCTTCAGTTGATTCATGTGAATATTCAAAGTCTACTGAATAAAATAAATGTAATTGAAATGTACTGTGAAACGCATACCCCAACATTTGTCTGTGTATCTGAACATTGGATGTGTAAGGATAAACTCTTCAATTCAAAGATAGCAGGTTATGATCTAGTATCCAGTTTTTGTAGAACACAAAGTGAACATGGTGGTACTGCTGTTTTTGTTAAATCAGAATTTTATAATGCAAATAAATGCAAACCCATCCCACATTTGTCTGACAACTCACTTGAATTGCACTTTGAGTGTTCTACCATAGAGGTAAATAAAAAACTTTGTATAGTCACTTTATATCGTAGTTCATCAAACGACTCTGAAGTTGATGTATTTCTTGATCAGTTAAATATTATCTTAAATTACATAACAAGTAAATATACAGAAATAATAATATGCGGAGATTTCAACATAGACTTCACAGGAGAAAGCCGCCCTAAAAAACAACTATTTGACTTACTTGAAATGTTTCATCTTATTTTGCCGTATGCTGAACCAACGTGTACGGCAAAATATGGGAAAAAGATAACTTCTAGTGGACTGGATTATATAGTTACCAACATAGCGTTCGTCTCCTGTGAGGTCTATGATATGGGGGTATCAGATCACTTTGCCCAAAGACTGACATTTAATATAATGAATGAAATCAAAAATACAAAATACATTGTCACTCGGAAAATTAATGACGTTTCAATATCAGAATTTAAATCACTATTAATCGCGGACGACTTCTCATATGAACAAAATGAGAGTGTTGATATCATGTTCAATAACTTCTTTTCACATTTCCAATGGTGCTTCGATGTTGCAATACCCAAGCAAAAAATGAAACTATCAAAAAAATCGAGTTCAGGAAAAATTCCATTTTCAAATGAATTCTATGCAAAGCTGGATGATCTAAAACAAATGAATTGATTGCGGAAAAATACCAATGATTCTGTAATACATGAATACTATAAAAAAACCAAAAAGGAAATTGATAGAGAGATCTCCATTGCAAAAAGGGATTATCATACAAATATTATTCAAAATTCCAACAATAAAGTGAAAACACTATGGAACTTAGTGAACAACAAAACCAACCGCGTAAAACAAAAACAGAAAATCACCTTAAATTACAATCACAAAATCGTAATTGAAAATAAAGATATAGCAAATGTATTTGGAGTTCACTTTGCTAACTCTGTCAAAGAGAAAATAGATTCCCTTGATCTCCCTTGCGATATTTGTACCAAAGTTGAAGAGATGAGTCCAAACTCCATGTTTTTCGCTCCCGTTACTGAACATGACATCAAGCATATAATTCTTAACTTGAAGAAAGATTTTTCTGTTGGCATTGATGAAATTCCAGCCAAAAGAATCAGTTGATATTATATCTAGCACTTTAACGTTAATAGTAAACAACTCTGTAATGAGTGGGACATTCCCAAATGCACTAAAAATCACAAAGTCGATTCCTATATTCAAAAAAGGGGATACACAGTGTGTTGAAAATTATAGGATGATTTGCCTCCTCAGCTGTTTTTCCAAAATAATGGAAACAGCAGTGTACAACCAAATAATTAACTATTTAAACAAATATAATATTATTACTTCATCTCAGCATGGATTTCGACCTAACCACTCAGTGGAGACAGCATCTGTTGATTTGACACAATATATATATGATAATATCAACGAAAACAAAGTTGTAGGAGGACTTTTCTTTGACCTGTCGCGTGCATTCGACACCATAAAGCACGAGTATTTACCAACCAAATTAGAGGCAATAGGTATAAGAGGCCCAGTTCAGCAGTGGATCTTATCATATATATCTGGGAGGACGCTTAAGGTGCAGATTGAGGACGAGTTCTCTGATAACTTTGACATTACAATTGGCACTCTCCAAGGTGGTGTCTTAGGCCCCTTGCTATTTTTGCTTTATGTGAATAATTTACCCACTCACATTAAGCATGGACAAACCTTTATCTATGCGGATGATACCACAGTTATTGTTGTGGCTGATACCGCTACTGAATTCCAAAAGAAAATTAAATTGATTACAGAGGAATTTTCGCACTGGTGTGAGGTGAATCATCTAATTAACAATACAAAAAAAATGGTGTTCATAGAGTTTACAAGTCCCCTCAGGCGAACACACAATCTTACAATAAATATTGATGATATTGAAATAAACACATCAGAGCCAGCACGATACTTAGGTATGGAACTATACTACAAGTTCTCATTTAACAACCAAATAGATTCTATTTACAAAAAACTAAATAAACTATATTATGCTTTCTATACAGTCAAGTCAAATTTTCATAGACCTTACTTGATCAATTTATATTATGCACTGGTATATAGCACCATCAGCTGCAACATCATAGTATGGGGAAGGTCCACAGAAACATCCAGAGTTTTTGGAATACAAAAAAAGTTCATCAGAATGATATATTATTTAGACTACAGAGAAACACCTTCACAAATAACCTTCGATTGACGACTTGTTTATTTTGTGGAAATTCATGTTCACTGAGGATACACTACAAAAACACACTTTTGTCTATTTTCCACTATATTTCTTTATTGTTGACCTTAATCACGTTGAATACAATTTTTAAGTAGGTCTTTACAAACAAAATGCATGCTATGGTAGTGTCAAGTTGTTGATTTACTTGTCAAATTTTTAACAGTTATTGTTGTAATAATGTTGTCTCTTCAGGAAAGAATAGAAATAGTTTTAAAATGTGGTGAGAATACACTATACCGGCAAGTAGCTAACATTTTCAATGAACGGCATCCAGGAAAAAATATTCAACATAATACTGTGTCAAGGATAATGTCGAAATTTAGAGAAACAGGATCCGTAGCAAATTAATTTAAGAAAAAGCACACTCCAAGTAAATATGATGAGGAGACCAACTTGACATTTGTTTAAAAGTTATTGAACACGGGCAAACGAGCATAAACGATATTATAAAAAATATCGATTACAAGAGAGAAAGTGTTAGAATTTTTTTTCGATAGATCCTTCTTCATGGAATTATATTGAAAATATAAATTTAGCTGATCCGCATTTAAATATAAAATATAAAAAGTTTAATTTTTCTCTTTTCTTCATTATGATTTCCTACAAGGTAGTAACGGCTACATCTATCAATTTATTGGATTCACAAGTATATCATGAAAAAGCTATGAATTTTGCCTTAAAAATCATTATATACCTGACAATTGGAAAATGGGCACAATAATTACAATTCCCAAATCAAACACGGATCACTCCCTTACAGACAGTTATTGTCCAATTACTCTCTTGCCTGTAATTGGTAAAAACTTTGAAAAACTTATGTAACCGGTTAGTCCAACTGCATAATGATAAAATTCCAAGCTACCAGTTTGGATTTAGACAAGGAAGATCTACTATATATCCTCTCACGAACAACATTGAAACAACCAAGCTGAACAACAAAACGGCAGCGATTTTTCTGGATATGAACAAAGCATTCGATAGCATCTGGCACAAGGGTCTTTTATTCAAACTGCATCAACTGGATTGTCGTAACTATCTAGTACATGCAATTAAGAATCTGCTAATTGACAAGAAACTGAGAGTTAAAATACTGAGTAGTTTTTCAGACGAATTTATCCCAGAACAAGGAGTTCCACAGGGTTCACCGCTCTCACCATTGCTATATAACTTATACAGCTCTGATATTTATCATCACCAACAAGGGAATATCAACCACTTCAGGTATGAAGCATATATCGTTCAGTATGCAGATAACACCGCCCTAATTGCGCACGATCAAACGCCAGACAAATGTATTGACAATTTGGAACATCTTGCAACAATAACAAATAACTGGCTCAATAAATGGAGGCTCCAGCCAAACCCATCTAAGTCAGTTCATCATATTTAATCATCGGAATTCCGTAACTTCTCCAACAATCAACGTTTTCCAATATATCTTACATGCAAAATCGACAGGTGTTACGCTTGATTCCAGACTAAATGTCAACAACAAAAAAAAAGAAAGCTAAATTTTTCCAGCCCTATTGAATTTCTTAAATTCTAGGGTAGGTTATTTGAATTTTCTCATTCCGGACTACCTAATGGATATTCTACTTACTGCTGAAGCTTTGTTGTTCCCGACAACGTTGATTGTTCAGATTCATATTTCAATACCTCGAATCTTTGACAATGCTACTGTGCTAGCAAAACATGTGATATATTTTTCAAATAAAATTTGTAGAGATCAAATTATGAGGTGTAGTTTTTGAAATTTTTAAAACAATCTGAATTCTATGTTTTCTCTTCTTTCTTCTAACTGTGATATTGGAAGTGGCTAACCGAGTGTTCAAGTGGTGTTCGAGCAATTGGTTTGGATTTACAGCAATATTTAGGTGGAGTAAACGATTATGGTATTCAGTGTTACTATTTTCCGGGTTTGAAGCCCTTTAATTTTTGGAATTTTTTTCTGACTTTTCGCTGGTGCCAGTGGCTAGCTTCCTCAGAGGTTTATACATCCTGAGTTCTGAAATTATATCTTCAATGGTGTTTTTCGCAGTTCTGCATTCCACAAGGTCTCCGATTTTTACATTTCAAAGTATAATGAGATGAATTGAGCCAAGAAAAGCAAACTATTTGATCTTTCACCCATTCCCATCTCTTATTATTGTTGAGACGCAGGAAATGGTTGCATTTGTGTTTGGAATTAGTAGCGTCAGAGCAAAATCGTCAACACTCTCCTTTCGATGAATTTTCTGTTCCAATGAAAACGTTAGTTTTGTTTTTTGTCCATATACTGGACTGTTGATGGAGAATGTGTTATAGAAGGTTTACAGAACGAACAAGCTGCTGAAGATCCTCCTTGTAACCATTCTGAAAAACTCTTTCAACGATCGTGTATGTATGAACATGTACATGTGTACATAATTATTGTTAATGTTGAATAAATATAATTGTAGGTATTGATTCAGTTAAGTTCATCTTTGCCAAATGCATGACTTCTGGAATATTACCTCTCAAAGATTCTTGTGTTTCCACTAGAGGTCTTTCAACATTTTAATCTTGTTACTACCCCCTATTTATTTTAATAAGTTCCAAAGTCTTGTATTTCAATTTCTGCAGAGCTTCTTTACTCAATCGTTGGTTCTTACAAATCATGACCAGTATTTTTGGACTGAATTAAATTCTATTGAAATCACTTTTTCCTTACGAACAAAAATGTTATCTCTTGATGCACGTTTTGCTAACCATGTTAGTATCATCAGGAGATGAATAACCCTAAGTACCCTCAGCCAGTAGAATTTTTCTGATGAAAAGTAACTAGAACCATTTGTTGATATTCTGTGAAAATTTTGTGATGTTTGATATTTTTTGTATAGAAAAATAATTGTTAAGAGCATTATTATCAACACTCCCTAGTCCTATTAAGCAGTCATCATTTTTAATTTCAAATAATACAAGAATTATCTATGAAGATTCTGTAAGAATTTAGTGGTGCTGGAAAACTATTTTCATTGGAACTTTAATTTGAATTGTGGGGGTGGGAAATTCTACCATAAGCACACAGGCAATGCAGGCAGTCGAAATTTTTCAGTGGAAAATAAATTAGATTCAGTTGGTGGTATTTTTAGAAAATTGTGTGAACATTTGCTAGAACATTGTGCTAGAACATTTTTTTCATATAAAGCGTCGAGTTTCTTTCTCTGTCTTTCACTAGAAGTGTCCTTGAAGGACAATCTTGAGAAAGTGAAATCAATGACATCCCCTTACGATTACGCTGTCTACGGAATTGATACAGAAGTCAATCCTCGAATATCAAAGATGAACGAGGCTTCCCAAAGCGGTCAGTTGCAAAACCTGGCTTCGACATCGACCGCCGACGAGATTCGTCCTCTGTCGATCCCTTAGATGGCGTATGGGGAGACGTCATCGACCTTACTTACTTGTCCTTTAAGACCAGCAACACGTTTGCGGTTCAGTCTAGCACCACAGATAAGACCTATGGCAGGTCGAAACAGCACTATCTGGCATATAATCATAACTGTGCTATTTCGGCTCTGGTTTTCAACTATCTTTAATATTTACCTTTTTGTAAATTTTTCCACCGTCGAATGTTTACATTGTACCGAATTTTGTACTCTCCACACTCTAAGAACTTTTTGGGTATTGAGTTGATTATTGTTGAAAAATTTTACATCTACCAAATTTAGATATCCTATTTAATTTGAAGAGTTGCATGCCCAGTTTACTAAACACAGGGTTTCTAATATTAATATCATCTTTTCTAAGATATTTATCGCCCAAGTCTCCCCAGTATTCACCTTTCTTTTCAATGGAAGAACCTTGAAAGCCTCTTTCGTGAATGAATGATTGGCAAGCGTATGTAGTTGTTTGTTACAGATGTAAAGTATGTGGTTCCCTGTAACACTTCTCAGTAGTGAAACAAGGTTAATAAATTGCCCATTTTAAATAACACTTTGTGGCTGTTGCTACTGGAAGGTGACTATGAGAACTTTGCATCAACCTAGGAGCAATTAGTTCAGTGTTATGCTGACCTGTAAGAATCAAGATTTTTTTTGTTCATTATTCATATTTCGTAATAGGTAAGTAAATGTTCAGTATGAGATTGATTTGTCCAAACATTCATATTCAATGTCTTTCAACTTGTAATTATTTAAATTTCATGTTTCCACCCGCCCATCGTATACAGAGTGATTCCAGGATAACCCTAATTTGCCCACAACAGATTGAATATCACTGGAGTTTTTTCCCAACACCAAATCGTTATTTTTAACACCTCGACACGTGTTTCGATCACCAAGTGATCATCTTCAAAGAGGAAGATTCGTTTAAAGAAGTAGATCAGTTTAATCTTCCTCTTTGAAGATGATCACTTGGTGATCGAAACACGTGTCGAGGTGTTACAAATAACGATTTGCTGTTGGGAAAAAAACTCCAGTAATATTCATTACTACACCAAAGGTTGCAAACAGGGCATCATAAGCACAACATATTGATCTAGCAGAGCATACAGCTAGAATTTTCAAATTGCCTCTTGAACCATGTATCATAACTGGAATTATAAGAAGTGAAATGTTTTCTTTGCTTTCAAGGTGCAGATGGTTTTACCTGCCGAATTCTCTTCAAATTTCGTTTTTTTTTTGTAACTCTCATGCAAGAATTTGTGTTACCTCCTTCAACGCCACATTCCTTTTTCTTTTTCCATCATTACGTACTGTCATCGATGACATGAGTAGATTTAACTTATTTGTGACATAGCGTCGTAGTTTTATGAATGATTTGAGTGCTCCATCATGTAATGTTATCCAGATTGGTGCTGAAAAGGCGATAAGACAAGTGTAGTGAAATTTTACCTCTTTCATATACTATATTGGGTAGGAATACTATGAATGATATCTGATTCAATTCCATAACGAATGTTTGGAATTTGGAGTACAAACTTTATAAGAAAAAGTGATCATCTTCAAAGAGGAAGATTAAAACTAGAAACTAACGCGAAGCTAACCCTATTTATGCTATATAGATATCCCATACAGGTAACCCATCCAGGTGTACCACCCATATAGGTATACCAATCTAAATTAATTTTACAATTTTTCCTTATCTATTATTTTACAATATATGTTTAACTGTTATAGCTGTATATAAAACAATTTTCAGCAATTGCAAAAATAAATTTAGATAGGCAATATTGTGAAATTAATTTTTATATAGCTGAAAATTGTTTTATATACAGCTATAACAGTTGACCATATATTGTAAAATAATAGATAAGGAAAATTGTAAAATTAATTTAGGTTGGTATATATGTATGGGTGGTACACCTGGATGGGTTACCTGTATGGGATATCTATATAGCATTAATAGGGTTAGCTTCGCGTCAGTTTCTAGTTTTAATCTTCCTCTTTGAAGATGATCACTTGGTGATCGAAACATGTGTCGAGGTGATAAAAATAACGATTTGGTGTTGGGAAAAAACTCCAGTTATATTCATTATTACATCAAAGGTTCCAAATAGTGCATCATAAGTGAATTATCAGCGTACTCTCAAAAATTTTTGAAAAACTAATATCTCTCATTTGATGACAAAGTGCCAAAATGGATTCAGAAAAAACTACTCAACAGAAACCGCAACGTTAAATTTCATACAACACATACATAATTTAATTGATGAAAAAAATATTGTTGTAGAAGTCTTTGACTTGAGCAGGGCCTTCAAACCTTTAAACACTAAATTTGTAGCAGACAAACTCTTTAACCTAGGGTTTCGTGGTAATATAAATCAATTATTTGTTTTTTTTTGGCGAATAGATGTTTCCAGACAAAGCAGAATAACATCACGACGGATACATTTTCAGTAACAACAGGTACCTCTCAGGGCAGCGTTCATGGTCCACAATTTTTTTTTAATTATATGTAAATGATCTTCTTAATATAAGTTATGGAAAAATATTCCTCTATGCAGATGACACGTCTATCATTCTTTCTAGTGAAACATCTGACGATATAACACAAATGGTAATTGCTGTTCTAATCGAATATAATGGGTGGTGTAAACAGTATACGTGCAATTTGCGAATTCATTGGGAAGTCAACATAATACCAATCTCAGTTTCCAAAATAAACCTTTAGAACTGACAAGCTCAACAAAACTCTTAGGAACAATTGGTTGACCCACTCCTCATATGGCAAGAACATATAGATTATATATGCATGAAATTGAATCAATCATACTACCTGATAAAATCTCTTAAGTGCAAGTTAGATAAAAATTCAATGATATCAGTTTATTATGCCAAATTTCACTTGATTATGTATCATAACATTCCGGTCTGGGCACTAGCTACTGGATCATACAGAATTTTTATAAAACAAAAAGCACTGCTGAAATTGATATTCAATTTAGACTTTGAACTTCACGTACAGAGTTATTTCAACAAAATGAAATATTGACAGTCGCAAGTCTGTACATTTTAAAAACGTTAACATATGTACATGAAAATAAAGAACTCCAAAGAAAAACAGAGATGTATAACCGTAATATAAGAAGAGAAGATGATCATAACACGAAAACATCATCACGCAAAATATGAAAAATCTCCGGCATTCGAATGTACAATCTACTGCCAAAACATATAAAGACTGTGTCCTCATACCATCCAAAAAAATTTGAAACGTTATTTATCAGAAAAGGGTTTTTACACAGTAGACAAATTTACACTTGAAGTAAGCAATGAGCGATCGTATTTCTTTTGACAACTTTAATTAAAATGTCCTTGTATTTCAACCACATTTTATCTGGACTGTGTGTGTGAAATATATATATATATATATATATATATATATATATATATATATATATATATATATATATATACTGATGATGGGCCAAAAGCCCGAAACACGTGTCTATGGTTTGCTACTTTCTTGAGTGCTATGTCCGATTAATAACTTCTTTATCTATATCAAGACACTCGATAACCTTTTTATTTATATGTTTATACAGGGCTATTCAAATTCGTTTCTGTACATGGGGATCTCGTAAACGATAAGAGATAGAGTGTCTGTTAAATTGTGGCAAAGTTGTGTATTTCAGAGACCTATTCAATGATGTGAAGAAAACGAAAGTAGAGGGGGAAAGACGGGTCTGGACCTCCCCCCAAGGGTATGCCCCCCCAGATCCACAGCACTGACTGTGACCTTGATTCGTTTTTTTATTCTCCGCCTATGAGTTGACCTTGAGTTGTGTGTAACATAATGAGGTGAAACCCCTTTTTTACTCTCCTCTCCGCCCATGACTGGCATCGAGATGTGTGTGATGTCATGACCGTGAACCCCTTTTTCCTGTACAGCTATGATTTGGCCTTGCATGGTCACATGACCTTGGAAATTTCCTAAGCGATTTCGAGCTACGAACACGTCATATGACCTTGGGAAAAAAATCTGATCGATATTGACCTCGGAACACGTCAAATGACCTTAAACACAAAGTGTGGTTAGACAACCGGCTTTGCCCTTGATACATGAGCTCAAATATAAAGAAGATGTAACCTTGAACCCCTTCCCTCCTGATAATTTTTCTATAAGTATGGAGTTTCATACTTTCACATTCAGTTCATATAATATCAAGTGTTCGAATAGGTGATTAGTATTTGTTGAGTTTCAAGGTGATAACGAGAAGTAACTAGCAATCCAAGCAGTGAGTGTTGACATCGTCATAGAGGTGAACATATTTTTATATTCTTAAACTGTAATTTTCACTATTTTTTTGAAATGGATAATTTGAAATTTGACATTGAAAAGATTAATTTTGCAATTAATCAACAAAATTAAGTTTTAGAGCAGTGATCCATAACATCATTGATTGTCGATAAGGGTTATAAAATTGAAAAAATGACTATGCTTTCTACACGATATGGTAAATCCATCCAAGTAGTTTCATTGGATGAGGAAAGTAATACTTCTTTCAAATCGTGGCTTCCAAAACGTGTCACAGAGCAATTCACAGAGGACATTATTCGTGAAGTGAATTCAACCAAATCTAAATTCATTTTTACATATATGGGTCAAAGCAATTTCAAGATATGTGTGCGAGATGTTGGGAAGATAAATATGGATTTTTAGTAATTGATAAGGATCGAGAAGTGCTAGATGGGCGTTATCGAAAAGGATTTGACGCTTTCATATATCCTTGACGTTCTTGAAATAATTGATTCATTCAAGTGCTAGATAGTGTAGACAACACTTCATTGTACACATTTTCGGAGTGAAAACAATATGGAGGGGAAAAATGATGACGAAATATGAAGCAACGGATGTCGTTCGAAAGAAATTCAATTATATCAAAATTAGTCGCCAAGGTTATCAATCAACACTCGAGAGAATCTACGAGCCAATAATAACACCATTGAAAGCAATATCTGCCAATACTGGAGGATTATCTCAAATGAATGGAGTTATACAGAAAACAGATAGTGTTACACCATTCACCACTAAAACTATAATTAAAAGTGAGTTGAAACCAAAATTTGAAGGTGCTTTTTCGAAGGCTCATCAATCTTCTCAATTGTCAACTTCAAATTCAGAATCACCAAATGCACTTGATAATGGTGATGAAGTACAAATGCATATACAAAAGTTACTATCAGGAAATCCCTCATACGATACAGTCTTTGGAGTACACATGAACACTGATACGGGAAATTTACAAATGGGTGTAGCTGATGTGGAATTTATCGATGAGAAAATTGTGTTCAAGAAAAATGGTAAAACTATTGCCACATATCAGGGCACACCAAAATTATATAAATTGATATTCATGAAAGTACCATCGGGAAATATTCCCTCTTCCGATATGAGCACTTATGGTGATATACTCAAATTAACAAAGGCGGCATATAAATATAATGAAAGAAAACAGGGTCTACTATCGAATAATTGGAAGAAATATCGTGAAATAATTCTACCACTATTATCCAATGGAAACCCTCTGCCAAACTCTAGTAGAGAAGGTGCTGGCATGATCAAACTGCCAACCCAAAAAAATATATCAGAAATAAGCATATAGATTATGTATATTGGAATAAACTCGAAGAATTGATTGATCGCCTTCGATTACTTTGGAGTTCACGAATGACTGGTCATACCGGCCACGATAATGAAATGTTGGCCATAATTGAGGAATTACGTGAAGAAGGATTAGTCTATTAATCACAAAGTCATAAACACAGAATCAGTTTGTGAAACTGACTCATCACTAAATGATTTGAGGAATGTGGAAATGTGAATTAGCGTTATAACTGAATTGATTGATACTTTTACTGAACGAGTTGATGAATTTGATCAGTCAGTCGTTAAACCTGCACTTGAACAGTAGAGAAGTGAATCCTTAACATAATAATCTTGAGTAATATGAGTGTTGCAAAATGGGAGATTGTGAAAGAAATACATAAGCCGGCGCGTCGAAATTTTCCCCGTCGAAAGACAATAATAAAGGGATTATCGGACTTGTGGCAGATGGATTTGATGGAAATGCAATCATATGCTAAAGAAAATAACGGTAATAGATACATACTCATAGTAATCAATTGTTATTCAAAATATGTATGGTCAAAACCGTTGAAAAATAAATCTGCTGATTCAGTTACTGCAGCTATGGCAAGTGTGTTGGAAGATGCAAAGCATGTGCCGAGAAACTTACAATCTGATCACGGTAGTGAGTTCTATAATTCAAAATTTTCATCGTTAATGAGGAAACACCATATCAATCATTACTCAACATTCAGCACAAAAAAAGCTTCAATTGTCGAACGAGTTATCAGAACTTTGAAAAGTTGGCTTTATAAACAATTTTCACTTCAAGGTCATTACAAGTGGTTGAAAGTTCTTCCTAAAATTACCAATCAATATAACAACAAAGTTCATCGCACCATTGGCATGAAGCCTGCAGAGGTAAAACCATCTACAAAATTGTTCGTTTATACAAAATCTGAGAAGTCAAGTGGTAAACGTGAAAAAAGTCAATTCAAAATTGGAGATATGGTGCGAATTAGTAAATTTAAAAACGTATTCGCCAAAGGTTATACTGCAAACTTTACCACTGAACTTTTTAAAGTTGTGAAAATTAATAGTACAGAGCCTATAACTTATGAGCTAGAAGATGTGAATGGACATCCAATCAAAGGTTGCTTTCATAAAATTGAGTTGAATAAAGCGAAAGATCCCAATACATATTTGGTTGAACGAGTTTTGAAAAAGAAAGGACGTCGCCTATTTGTAAAATGATTGGGATTTTCTGGAGATCATAACTCTTGGATTGATGAAAGTTCATTAATGTAATTGCAGTATTATTGTTCTTGATGGAAAATAAAGATATATAAATGAAATTGAATTTTTTTTTGAATTTATAATGAATTTCGATTCTAAATAGTAAAAAAAACAAACAATATTCAAACTGATTTTATTCATCACATTTATATCTATTAATGCATTTGTTTAATTATTAGCGTTCGTTGTGATAGGTGGCACCATAACCAATGGAATGTATGATCGAATAACGTTGCCATAGATTTCTAGTCTTCTCATCTGATCTTCACTCTCCAAACACCAACAATCCCGGAAGTGAAAGTTCTCATCGGGATGGAAATCACCAACATTTTCACATAATATCCATTTCTACACATACTACATAAATTGTTCCAACAATCTACTTTGTAGTTATCACAACGCATACAACGTTGAATTAGTAACTCGTGATTTGCTGCACAATTTACACACATATTTCTACAAATTCCCATATTGTTATACACGATTTTGGTAAAACATTTGTAGCACTGATGATGGACAAAATATAGTTTTATCAATTTTGATTGGATCGCCACACACTTTCGGTTTTGAATTCCACTCTTTCGGAAAAGGCATATTAGTATTCACTATTAGATGCTGCAATATTCAACTGACAAATTCAACTGCACTCTCATGAACCTATTTTTCCTATCATAAACTCATAGAGAGAATAGAGGGAGAAGAGTGCCACCTCCACAATCGAACAAATCATAAAAATCGAATGCTGATTCTGAAACTTCACTTCACTAGTACTATTAGTAACTTCAAGCTTTTCACTCAGAAATAAAGAAAAATGAATTCTGCAAAAATTAATGAAGTTTTGACAAGGTTGACACTTGAAGACGAAAATAATTGGTTTTTGGATGAAGAAGACGAACTTCCCAACATCATTATCGAAGGAGATGATAACATCGGAGGAGAAAACGATATATTCGATGTAGTACAAGAAGATAGTGTACAAGAAGACGGTGGAGCCATACCTGTTGCTGATAATCTGCAGGATATTGATGGTGTAATGGATCCGGAACTTCAAGATGAATGCATTGATGATTATCCAGCGACAGACAATGGCAACATTATAATAGGGAGCTGGTGGATGAACATTAGTGAGACAGTGGAAAATAATTTAGATCTGTACTGTGTGACGGACTCTCATGTGCGTATACGAACCATTAATGATAGCATCCACACATTATGTTGGTGTTGTTTTAGATTTTATTCCCATCGAAATAGAAATAATGGAGGCAAATATGAACATATCGATTTACATTACACTATATCGATGATGGAAATAACACAAACTTGGTGTGAATCTTGTGACAGACCTCTGACAAATTTTCGCCGTTTAGATGCGTGCATTATTTGTAACAATGTCCCTCCACAATGAAATGTTATAATAAATATCATTGATTTCACTATTGTTGCTGTTATTTTAATAATGAACCTTTTGATGGAGAAGAAACGTCCTTCTCAAAAAATATGATTGACACAATATACATGATAAACTAAAGTATATTGTTAAGACATCCAAGTTTTTATTAGTGAGTTGATTTCGATTATATCTTTCAATGATTCGTGGGGGAAGAGATAACAAATCACTAAGATAATCCAATTCTCAAACATTTTTATTACCATTTAACTAGTTTAGTGATCCAATAATGTATCTGAAAAAAGGGGTTGGTTGGGTAACAGGATGAATTTTTTTCTTGAAAAAATAATTGTATTCTAGTCGACGATTCGAATTTAATTGAATTCTTCTTCAGAGCTCAAAAAGTCGTTTTTTCGTGTTGATGATATTAATAATTTAAAACCTATCAGAGATAGTAGATACATATTTAAAAAATAAAAATCATTGCAACAACAAATTTTCGAGACAACACTAACACAAAACGAGATGAAACAAACAAATGGCTTTATCTTTATAATCATCATTCATGTTTTACATTGAATTTTGTATTGAACTTACCTAATTTTTTTCTATCATCTATAAGTGATAGATATGAGTAATCAGTTTTCAATAAAATAATGTCTTAGGTTGAACACTGCCCCAAATCACGCAGTATTCCGTGTGCACCAACCAAATTATGTACACTCCGAGTACACTAGCGTAACCTAACCATTCTGATCATCATTGATAATGACTATTTCAGGATCTGGAGAATCAGCTATCATAATGATTTCTGGGGGGTCGGCGAATCGATTTTGTTCAATTTCTTCATCCAAAACGGTTCCATAAGGTCAGGGCTGGGTGAATCCCGAAAGATTGGAAAAAATTCATTCATTACACCAAAGTCGGCGTCGGAATCATTTGGGTCGTCAAATAGACCGTATTCGTCGGCGTCGAATTCGAAACCACGGTCCTCATCCAAATCAATTGTGGTGTCTGAATATCCATCAAAGTTGTTGTCCACACCCGTTGAATTGATAATTTCAACTTGAATATCTCCATAAGCTGAATCCTCAGAAGGAACGAAATATGGTTCACTCGTTGAATCGGCTTCTTGCACAACCGGTGTTACTTGATTCATGATGAGGGAACAAGTGGTCTGTTGCAGTGTGAAGCTGAAAACCTCCAATCTTTCGACATTGACAATGAATGACATCACAAATCCTTGGGATATTTTGTGTCACATGACCTCGATATATGAACACAACTTTGCGTGTCTCATGACCTTCTATTATGATCACATCATATAATCTCAGACATGACGTTTTGGTCCCCTAATCATTCGAGTTTAACATTGAATGACATCACAAGTCGCTGAGATATTTATATCTCATATGACCTTGTGTTATGAAATGTCATATACCCTACGACATGGAGTTTTGGCCTTGGTTTTACTTGATTCATGATGAGGGAACAGGTGGTCAGTTACTTGCAATGTGAAGCTGAAAACCTCCAATCTTTCGACATTGACAATGAATAACATCACAAATCCTTGGGATATTTGTGTCATATGACCTTGATGTATGAACACAACTTTGCGTGTCTCATGATCTTGTATTATGATCATGTATTATACTCCATGTCATATACCCTCTGACATGGAGTTTTAACCCTAACGATTGACTTTGTTTTCGACAGATAACTTTTGAATGTAATGAATGATAATCTCATTCTGTTTTCTGAAAAATAACCATTGATTTGACTTCATCTGAGTCATCCATCTCAATATAGGATGTAGAATTTTTTTTGATCTGTGGCATTGACGACATTTAATAATCAATGCTACAATCATTTTAATTTTTTCAGAGATTGAAAATAACTTTCTAATTGTTACTTTTATATATTTTTTAAATAATCAGATTTGCTCTTTTAGTTATGAGTAGAAAGTAACATACATAAATATTATTTGTTTTTTAGAAATAAAAACGACTAATCGTTACTTTCCTCATTTATTTTCAAAATATAAAATATACTTTTTTACATATAAATAGAAATTGCATTACATAACTTTATTTTGTTTTTTTTTAAACTAAATGATTAACTGATATGTTCATTATTCATTTTTTCAAATATGAATAATCAATTTTACACTTTTAAATATGACTAGAAAGTGACATTCACATATAACTTTATTAGCAACATACCAAAAAAATATTTACAAAAGATTTATTGGGGGAGATTTCTCGACACGATTGCTCTGAATAAGAATGAAATAATACAGATATGAAAATAATATAGAAAATATTATGATACATGAATTGCAAATGTATAGGGAAAGATAAAAAATTTTACAAGAGATGTAAGATGGAATTTTCATGTATCTCCTTGCTGAAGATTTCCAATTGTCGAATTTTGGGAGAAAGTTTTTTCATGTGAGCAGATCTCTCTCGTTGAGCTGCTCTGATTTGTTCACATTCCACTTTGAGGAGAGAAACTTGCTCTTTCAGTTCAACTGAAAGAGCAAGTTTCGAAGCCATTGTAAACGAGATACATCTCTAGAAATTTGTCTCTCCTGAATCTCATAAATGAAAACCAATCGTCTGATTTTTCGAGGTCAATCGTTGGGGGAGGCGTGCTTCCCGGGCTAACATTGTCGTATTCAGGAACCTGTGGAATAAAAGGATATGATGAACTAACATCTTGTCGCGTTTGAGTAATGATAATTACCTGTTGGAGTGATGTAGAAGGTCCTGCTATGACTTCCATCTCTCTCACTTTTATCGACTTGTCTTTATCCCTTTTTTCGTGTTTCGTCTTGTGTCTCCTTCTAGATGGCGACTTCGAGCTAGACTTTTTAGACTTCTTCGCCTTCTTCATTATTTTTTCATCACTCTCCATTTTTTTTCTTTAACGTCTCTCAAGGTCATCATCCGAACTGTTCTGAATGATTGGACTATGTGGAGATGCCATATTCTTCGAATATGTTTCCTCCATCTCTAATATGTTACTCACAACAGTTTGTGATAAGTTCGGAAGTGACTCATCAAGATTCTGGGTGTGAGTCGCCATCACATTATCAATGTTTGAGGGATTGTCATTCATCTCCACATGGTTTGGATTGAATCCAATTAAAAATGATTTAGCATTGTGCATCTGCTGAATGGAAGTCATCACTGGTTTTGGTATCTCCCCGCCTTCCTGAATGATCACGTTCTGGTGGACAATTACATCCCTGCGCTCCACTTCACACATTTCTGATCGGTTCACAGAGCTTGATGGTTTTAATAAAGCTTCTTTCAACAAAGACATGGTTCTGAAATTATAAAAAATAATAGACAATATAATATGATTAAATTTAATTAGCTAACAAAAAAGTTTTCATCTTTTCTTTTCATCACCTTGATATAAAACAGTGGAAATCTTTCAGAAAAAGCAATTTCAAAAGAGGTAACTATATACGAAGAAGTGAATGAATGAATGAATGTTGTTTATTGATAGTAAATGAACATACTAAAGTAATACACGTTAAAAACAATAAACATTACAATGAACCAACAGAAGTTGTTGAGAGCTTCAACAACTTGTACGTGGTAACACAACACATATTTACATCTTTTACAATAATTAATTTAGTACACTAAACACAATATTCTATCACATAGGTTGTATATAAGTATATAAAAACAATAATGAAAATTAAGAGATTTGTATAAAAAAACAAGAAGAATAAAAGGTAAAATTTGAATTGTAGAAACAAGACAGCATCATTCAATTATGGTTTGCCAGTATTATCTTGACAATCACTCAGCGATGTGTAGCTATATTTATGATTATTATCATTATCATTTGTTTGAAGGTGATTGACAATGTTTCGTGATGAATTTCACTAGTTCGGACTTCCATTGTCTATAAAAAGATTTGAAATCCCTGAAACAAGTAAAAAAGAATAATTAAAAAAGAATAGTTGAAAATAACAATTATATTAAGCAACAATAAACCTGAAATGAAATGATAGTAAAATAACCTACAAGTAAAAATATAATAATTGAATAAATAAAAATTAAAGGAATGCAAAAAAAAGAAAATAATAAAAATAAAAAAGTGTAGAGATTCCAAGTCACGTTAGTTCACGACGTTTCGATTGTTGGTATCTACAATCGTCTTCGGGTGATGACTGGACTGATTCCTCCGAGAGATGACTATTTTATAGGTCGTTGAAATACTTTCACTTTCTCTACTTTCCATTTTCCGCTTCACTGATTCCGTGAGAGATGACCGATTTGGCGGGAGTTGGTCATTTCTCGTTTGATGATGGGTTTCCATATGTTTCGTATATCTACGCTGGCCTGGCTGAATACGTTGTTGGACAACATGTATGCGGCTTCCTTAAATTTTCTCCTGAACCAATGTTCCTCTCTGTGCAAGATCTCAGCTTGGGACCACTCGATGTTGTGTTGATGGGTCCAAACATGGTCTGCTATTCCTGATTTGCTGGTTTCTCCTCGCTGTGTGTGCTTCTTGTGCTCGGCAATGCGAATATTCAATGGCCTCTTAGTTTCACCAATATAGGATTTTCCGCACTCACAGGGTATCCGGTAAATGCAATTCTTGGAATCGCAGTCCGCGTTTGGGGGCCTGGTTTTCGTGAGGCTGCTACGGATAGTGTTACCGGATCTAAAACAGGTTCTAATGTTGTACTTGGAACCAATTCTTCTTATCCTCTCCGATAATCCTCTGATGTAGGGAAGTGAAAGCACTGGTTCGCCGTCACAACCAGTGCTTTCACTTCCCTACATCAGAGGATTATCGGAGAGGATAAGAAGAATTGGTTCCAAGTACAACATTAGAACCTGTTTTAGATCCGGTAACACTATCCGTAGCAGCCTCACGAAAACCAGGCCCCCAAACGCGGACTGCGATTCCAAGAATTGCATTTACCGGATACCCTGTGAGTGCGGAAAATCCTATATTGGTGAAACTAAGAGGCCATTGAATATTCGCATTGCCGAGCACAAGAAGCACACACAGCGAGGAGAAACCAGCAAATCAGGAATAGCAGACCATGTTTGGACCCATCAACACAACATCGAGTGGTCCCAAGCTGAGATCTTGCACAGAGAGGAACATTGGTTCAGGAGAAAATTTAAGGAAGCCGCATACATGTTGTCCAACAACGTATTCAGCCAGGCCAGCGTAGATATACGAAACATATGGAAACCCATCATCAAACGAGAAATGACCAACTCCCGCCAAATCGGTCATCTCTCACGGAATCAGTGAAGCGGAAAATGGAAAGTAGAGAAAGTGAAAGTATTTCAACGACCTATAAAATAGTCATCTCTCGGAGGAATCAGTCCAGTCATCACCCGAAGACGATTGTAGATACCAACAATCGAAACGTCGTGAACTAACGTGACTTGGAATCTCTACACTTTTTTATTTTTATTATTTTCTTTTTTTTGCATTCCTTTAATTTTTATTTATTCAATTATTATATTTTTACTTGTAGGTTATTTTACTATCATTTCATTTCAGGTTTATTGTTGCTTAATATAATTGTTATTTTCAACTATTCTTTTTTAATTATTCTTTTTTACTTGTTTCAGGGATTTCAAATCATTTTATAGACAATGGAAGTCCGAACTAGTGAAATTCATCATTATCATTATTGTATTTCAATCAACTCACGAATCTCTCTCCTGGATCTACTTCTGATATGGGCTATGAGGCTCCTTTTGAATTTTCTTATATTATTTTCACTTCTGACATATTCCGGTAGGTTGTTATAAAATTTCACTCCCAGGTATGAATAACTCCTTTGTCCGATATTTCTTCTCATAGTAGGTGCAACACATCTATCCTTATTTCTTGTTTCATAAGTATGAATGATACGTTGTAATTTGAATCTGTTTGCGTATTGCCATATGTTGACCTGCATATAAAACAGCTGTCGAATGTCAAGAAGATTTGTTTCAGAAAATAGTAATTCTGTGGGGTACTTTCGATGTTTGTTCAACAGGATTATTAAAAATTTATTTTGGGACACTTGTAACGTATTACAATATGTTTTTGAAACACCGCCCCAACCTATAATCCCATATTTCAAATGTGATTCCACAAGACTCTGATACACTATGATTTTTTCTCTTGAATTCAAATATTCTACTATTTTCTTATATCTGTACAGTATGCATCTCAGTTTTTGTATCAGATAGTCAATGTGGATATTCCATTTAAAACAACAATCCAACATAATTCCTAAATATTTTATTTTATTTGTGGGTCGTATAACAAATGAATTTTGTATGGTAATGTTGTAGTTTGGGAGGGAAGTTTCAAAATTGCTAAATGGTAGATAAAATGTTTTTTTGAAATTGATTGATAAAAGCCTATTATCTAACCAAGATTTTATTTTTGTGAAATCATTTTCAATTTTCAATTTCAAGTCATACCAGTTCGTGTCTTTATATATTACAACCGTATCATCGGCAAAACTGGTTATTTGGCCATCTTTTTCAAGTAGAAATAGATTATTTAAATAAATAGTGAATAGCAAAGGACCCAACACCGTTCCCTGAGGCACACCACATGTTATTTTTTGTGTTTTGCTCAATTTATTTTTAATTTTAACTTGCTGTTTTCGATTTTCTAGATAACTTTTGAATAAACAATGTGCTGTACCTCTAATTCCCATATCTTCTAGTACTTCTAAAAGTATTGAATGATCAACGGTATCGAATGCCTTCGCCAAGTCTAGAAAAATACCTATTACTGGTTCTCCTTTATCTAGGCTATTGTAAATAGTGTTTGTTAAGGAGTGTATCGCATCTTGAGTAGATTTATGTTCCCTAAATCCGAATTGGGAGTTAGAGAGTAATTTATTTTTTTCAAGGAATGTATTGACTCTGACCTTTATTACTTTTTCTAGAACTTTAGCTAGACTTGATATCAAGGATATCGGTCTGTAGTTCGCTACAGTATGTTTATCTCCAGTCTTGAAAACAGGTGTAACAATGCTATTTTTGAAGGCGGTTGGAAAATGTCCTGTTTCTAGTACACTATTTATTATCGCTGTTAGAGGGTAACTTATATAATGGACTATTTTTTTCAGCGTTTCAGAAGTTATCCCATCAAATCCGGGGGCTTTATTAGCTTTCAATTCCTGACCTATAATATTTTTTATTTCTGTTTCAGTTGCTGGATACAGAAATATCGATTGACAACTCACTGTTCGTTGTTCTGCATAGGTACTTGGTTTATTTATCCTATCAGCTAGTTGTTTACCTACATTAATGAAGTAGTTATTGAATATATTCGCCATATGTTCTCCATCACTGATTAATTCATTATCGTCTTTTATATTACATATTTTGTCTCCTTCATTTCTAGCAACAACCTCATTAACTAACTTCCACAGTTTTTTTGACGAATCTCTTTCTTTCTGAACTTTCTTATTATAATAATCTCGTTGAGCATTTTTTATCAATGTTTTCGTTTCTCTTTTACAGTTTACATATGCAATCCTTAATATTTCATTATTAGGGTTTTTTCTGGTTTCCACATACAGATTATTTTTCTTATTTACCTGTTTCACCAGTGAGGGAGTGATCCATTTTTTTCTTTTTCTCTCGTTATGTTTTATTCTTACATATATTGTTGACTTTGTTATTACCTCCTGTATCATAGTGATTAATTTATTAGTTTTAGTTTCGATGTCATCTTCCAAAAGTACGTCATTCCACTTAGTGTTTTCAACATTTTCAATGAGTTTTTTGTTATCGATATATTTGATAAAGTTTCTATCATGATGGTTTCCCATTGGTTTTTTAAAAGTATTCAGAACGATCTGTAACACAGTGGTGTAGTGGTCAGTTATAGATGTAGATATTGTAATAGGTAGTATCGTATCATTGATATTATATTTTGTGTGTATAAATATATGGTCCAGACAAGTACGAGAGTTATTTTGCACTCTGGTGGGGGTATTAATCATTGACTGATAACCATATTCACTCAAGGTATCCAGATAGCTTTTAGCTTCTTTTGATTCTTCTAATATGTCTATGTTGATATCGCCTAGGAACACTTTATAATCACATGTCTCCTTATTATTTGCTAATATGTCGTTCAATTCTTCAATAAATGTATCTAATTCACTGGCAGGAGATCTATAAAATGAATTGATTAAAAATACTTTATTTTCACAGTTAACTTTGAGGCTAAGGAGGTTACTTTTATTCAGTTGTATAAGTTGATGAGCGACATATTGTTCTGATCTAATAAATACTACTACTCCATCGTTTTGGTTGTAATTGCCATAATTATACAATGTTTTATACCCAGCAATATTATAAACACTTATATCAGCTATTTGTCTTGTTTCTGTCAAAACTATACAGTCGATGTTACTATCCAAGCTTTCTATGAACACTATGAATTCATTCAAATTGCAACCAAGGCTACGTATATTGGTATTCACAATTTTAAAATTAGCAGTTGAATTATTTATTTTTAATACTTGTTTTGCCTCTTCGGTTGTATCCAAATCAAACGTTTCATATTTTTCAACAGTAAAATCATTAATGTATGGATCCATTTCATTGAATATTAATTCAGGAGCTTATTTTGAAATTAGTTAATATATTTATAACAGGAATAATAATACTAGAATCTTAAACTAAGATATTATATGTAAGATTAGTCTTTCTACACTATTTATTTTTCGAAGTTGAATTGTTTCTGGTAGGACGTCCTGATATTTTGGATAGATTCTTGGTCTGTGCGAGTAATCGAGAGGTGTCGGAGTCACTATTTTTTTATTGTGGGTGTTAGGGGTTTTCTGTCAACATCCGTTTGATCCTTAGCTTTTCTCTTCTCTCCAACTGTCTCCGCGTCTTCAAAATTTTCCAAAATTTCTGGCTTTTCTACGTTTTCTGCGTTATGTTTTCTGTGATCTAATATATGATTAGAAGTTGGGGTGGGTGGTGCGCTATTTGCTTTAGGTAGCAGCTCAAACTCGAATTCTTTATGGCCGCTCTCTAGTTCATCTGGACTGTATGGGGTACCATTTACATATAATTTGTAATTTCTTATATACGCCTGATAATTATTACTCCTAGCATTTTTCAGATGTTTAACCAATATTTTATTTGCGGCTTGATCCTCAGGTCCTAGGTCATGTGATATAGAAATACCAGTACCTCGTAGTTTTTTTAGATTTTGGAAAATTTTTTGTTTTTTCAGATACGAGATGAACTCAAGAATGATCGTACCTTTCTTTCCGATGAAATGAATATTGTTAATATCTCCTTCTGAAAAGTTGTAATTGAAGATTTCATTCAGTTTCCCAATAGTGACTTCGAGTATATTATCCCTGTTTGCGTTTTATCCATAAATGACAATATTATTTCTTTTGTTAAATCGTTCTATTCTAACAATTTTATTTTCCAACTTATTGCATTTCTCTTCTAGTTTCTTGGTTTTGTCGTTTAGGCTATCTCTTATATTTTGTATTTCAGTTTTTAGCTCTATCGTTTTATTATTTATTATATCTTCTAGTTTCCTGAGTAAATCGTTGTTTGAAATTTCATTCATATTTCACTACTATTTTCTCGTACTAATAATTCTTATTCTAGTAAATCGTTGGGTAAATTTCATTCATATTCTCTCCTATTTTCCCGTACTAATGATACTTATCTTAGTTCGGTTTTGCAGGTATTAAGCTACGTTTTTTCCTATATGATTTGTACTGTTTTTATGATTCTCGTGAATTAAATATTTCTGGCGTTATTTTATTATTCAAAGTTCAGTTTCGATATCCCTTGTTAAAAATGCACTCACTATTTTTCGACTTAGTCTCAGGTACATGTAGATCCAAATTTCAATGTAGATTATTACTTTCATACATCAATAATCACTAAATGTTCGGGAGCTCACACAAACAGTTTATTTACTTTCCGAATTCTTTACATAGTAACTTTTAATCACAATGTACCCTTTCTAAAACAACTACTTTCAAAAAAACATTGAATTACATGAAACAAAAATTACATTCAAATCAATTACTTTCATATGAACACTGAATCACACAAAAAATACTTTATAGAAAAACAAAAACCGTTCTTTACCAAAATTAATCTCATCTTAAAATATAACCTTTTCAGTATGATATGAATAATTTAGTAGGTTGTACTTACATCCAGATGAATTTTCATCTGCTAAGATTTGAAGGCTTTGATGGAGTTGCTTCACCTGGCTGCTTTATTAAACTGAAAGGAAGGAATCAATTTCAAAAAAGAATTCCATATAACATCATCAAAATCTCAATGTCCTTTTAGAAACCTTCAAACATGTTTCACGCTTTTCAAGGTTGTATTACGTTTATATAAAAACAACTACTTTCATAGAAAACAATGAATTATATGAAAAAAAACTCTGAACTAATAATTTCATATGAACACTGAATTATACAAAAAAAAATTTAGAACTGAAATCAATTTCAGAAAAGAATTTCATATAACATCGTCACATCTCAACTTCCTTTCAGAAACATTCAAATTTTGTTCAGAATATTCAAGATTATATTAAGTATAAATAAAAACTCTCTTTCGAAAACATCTACTTTCATGAAAATCAGTTGATTTACACAAAAAAAATAATACTTTTGGAATAGATAATTTTATATGAACACTGAATTGAATACAAATTAGAAATTCAAAAAACTAAACACTCTTAAAATTATAACCCTTTCGATTCGAAATGAATAATATAGTACACTGTACTTACATTGAGATAACTTCAACTGCTAAGAATCGTTGATGATTATTGGGTTGCTTGAGTCAACTATATCACTTGACTTGACTGTGTCCCTGCAAGTTAGTTCGATGGGTAAGAGATACTAAAACAGAATGATGTGTTGTCCCTCCTGATTCTGTTCTGGTGTTTGGAAAGGTCAGCCCTTTCTGGTGGGGGGTTGAATTCGAGTCTTATGATTTGTCCCAACGATACAAAATTAAAAATGGAAGAAAAGGGTAGTAAGAGTTTATTGTTGGTAGAAACTAATTTGAGATTTTACAATTGTCCAGAGTGCAGGGTCATATAATCACAAAATTGTTAGAATTCCGTCTTTATCACCCTATAAAACTTCCCGAATGTCCTAATGGACATTTCGACGGTTTCTACCTCAAATATGTCAATGCACCTCTGAACGTGCTAATGGATTTTACGGTCAGGGTTTCCTACCCGATTTTTTTTTCAAATAAACCATTCAACCTCTTGCATCCCTTCAATAAAATAATATTGTCTAGACACACTATAAAAGTTCCTGAATGGACTCTTCGAGGGTTTCTATCTCAAATATGCCAATGCACTTCTGAACGTGCTAATGGATTTTACGGTCGAGGTTTCCAACCTGAAATTTTTTCTTCAAATAACCAAACATCCTTTGACATCCCTTCAATAAAATAATGAAATTGACTAGACTACAACACCATATAATCATAAAATATTTTCTCTCCAAAATAAACCAAACAACCTTTTGCATCCCTTCAATAAAAGAATGAAAATTGTCTAGACATCAACAGCATATAATGATAAAATATTTTTTCTCCAAATAACCAAACATCTTCTCGCTTCCCTTCAATAAAATAATGAAATTGTCTTCAGAGACATATAATCATAAATTTTTGTTTGAATATCGATATTTTCTACCCACAAAGTTACAAAACTTAGATACTAAACATCCTTTTTTCCCAAAAATGCCGAATACGCGCAATTGTCAGTTATGGAATAAAATATAATAATTGATTTTTTTTTGTAAATCATATACTCGCGCTAAACTAATTGTGACTCAATCACTTATGAAAATGAAATCTTAATTCTAATTTATAGTGACACCACAAACGATTTGAACGATTCTTTTCGTCAAATATGAATTTTCCAAAATGTTAAAAGCAAAAATTAGATTTGTAAAATTCAATTACTCGATTGCTCTTCCAATAATGCAATAAGGAGATCTAGGTTTTCATCGATGGTATTGTTGGAATCTTTCATTACTTCCAAAAGAATTCTCAGATTCTGTTGGGAGCTTGTTTGATAAAATTCAATATCGGAATGACCCCAAGGTAATGTTTTGGTAGTATTCGGAATTATGAATCTTTTATCATCGTTATGCGACAGAGCGACTTTATTACACATCAAAGTATAAATATCATGTAAATCACTTCTGAATACATTCATCTTTCGCAATATTGTTCCACCTGTTTCAACAATCCTAATGTAATCGTCAATTGAAATCCGATTTTTAATCACGGATTTTTTGACACCCTTAGCCCTTTTAATTTCATTTGACACACTTTGGATGTGATATGCTTTTGCTCCAGTCCCATGAAAACTAATTATAGGATCATTTGGAAGTTCGTCTTTCATATTTCCAATTACCGACTTCTTAACTGGCACATGGAACTTATTATCCAACGCATAGTTGGAAGTGTCAAATTTATCAACATTCTCAATGATAAATTCATAAAAATTATCTGTCATTATTTTCAAAATCAAAGAGTCTGTGTCGGTGTAGAGAAGAGAAGAACGTGATCCAAAATGTTTTTTAATAACATCATAGAAAAAGTCGAAAATGACAGTTTTCGACATATCCAATATACTAAACCCCAGATACATGGTTTGTTGTAACAAACCTTAACTTTATCCATATGTATGACTACAAAGTCTTCTGCAATTATGGATAATGATCGAATCTGAGAACTCTATGGGTTCTAATCAGTTTTAAACCATTTCGAAGCGCCTGTTTCAAATTTCTATAATGAACGATATATTTATTTTTATCATTCAACTTAGGTATGAGTTTGGCCATTTTAGACTTTGACCCAGGCGGTATGATACTTTCAACCAAAAATGGTAAGTCTGAATGTAAATCGTGCATTTCAACGGGGTAATGAATATCAACTTCAAGAATGTATCCTTGATAATTATCATCTGGAATACTGACGATATCTAGTTTACTTATTTCATCGGAGGTCAACCATGTGAACCCTCCAAAAGGTAGTGATTGAGACATGCTATGACCATACAGATTTGTTGCATCCAAATACATGATAAATGATGAAGCTTTATTAGGATTATAATTTGGAAGGAATTGATTATTTGCAATGTGCTGTCTCTCCGAACATTGACTAACACCGCCACGAATACCTTTTTGAAAAAAATGCACCATATATCAGTTAATAATTCCAACTTGATGCCTGTATATTTCAACATAGCGTCCCAAGAAAGACCTGGAGATGTGAAATAATGTGCAGGATCCAATTTATATGTACTCAAACTCATGTTTCTGAAATTTTCAAAAATATCACACAGTAATAGAACATCTGATTTTAAGTAAATATCAGAATATTCACCCAAATCATGACAATTGAATGTTTTCCATACCTGCTTCACTCTATCATATTCATTATCAGAAATATGTCTTTCATTCAGTTTGTCAAAAAAGTCCGCCTTTGATGGTATAGATGAATAATTCAATTTATCTAAAGAATCGATGAAACTGTATGGAAAAACACCTTTCTGTCTCATAAGTTTAAATTTATCATTTTCTGGAAAATGTTTTCTCATTTCCACAAAATGTTTCTCATCTAAATTATCGCCCAACTCTTGAATCGGCCAATTCCATCATATATCTTGAAAAGATGCACTCATAAATTTGAAACTATCAATGAACCTTAATTTGTAAAATACTTTTTTCATTTGCCCATTTCGATTTAATTTGTTTTCCATAAATAAATGTTTCGTGAAAGAAATATATTTCTCTTTAGTTTGAGCGATGACGTCAACTTTACTTTTATTGGTGCATAAATCTTTTATGAACAAGTGACAGTCATACCCACTGAGATTATGGAAAATGATCGGAATAAAATTGGGCAATTTGAAATTGAGATTACATATGGAATGTGTTGCTCCAGTTCTTTTTTTTCCTGTCAAATGACAATGATCGTGAATTTTAATGTCATTCTCTTCGAATGTCTTTCCACATATAGCACATGTAGTGGCATTATTGAAATCATTTTCTTCCTCAACAGTCAAAGGGTTCATTGGAACGATATTTTTCAAATATTTGTGATATATATATATATATATATATATATATATATATATATATATATATATATATATATATATATATATATATATATATATATATATATATTGGTGACTTCAGCCTCCAACTTTGAAATGAAAACTTTAGATGCATCAGCCCCTCTATACAATACGAATTTTGAAATTGAATCATCAAAAGAGCACTTTATGAGATATGAGAAAGCGTATGGTTCATGAAGATAGGTTCGATTTGTGAAAGACTTAGCAGGATTTGGCTCATTTGTGTGCAGTGGTTTAAGGATTGATTCAAAATCAGCGTACACTGTGAATGGAACTCTCAACTGTTTCTCAATATTTTCAAATTTCAAAATATTCTCAGGTACGCATTCACCGAATTTATCAACTCTGAATTTTGGGGTTGGTGTTGTTGTCGATATGTGATTACAATCATTCAATTGATGTCGCAATAAACCCTGCTCATTACTAAAGTATAATAAACAACCATCACAGAAATATTTTCTATGTTCATGTGCTGATATTTAAGATGATACTAATCTCGATAAATCTTTAATCCAACAATAATGACTGTTACCAGAATCATCCATTATATTCAGCAGATTCACATGACTATTAAGTCTACGTTTCGAATAATGTAACGGGCCTACAACATCATATGAATCTTTACCGTTTTTGAAACATTTTTCTAAACCATAAACATTGATAGAGCAATCATTCATAATCTCAAATTTAGGAATATCTTTCAACTTTACTGGAAAATCCATACCTGCTACATTCAACACGGTAGAGAAGTGAGGATAAGATGAAATTTCACAAACTCTCACACTGGTAGGATACAGAGCTGAAGTTACAGCTGTAGAACGCCGCCCCTGTCTAGTTAAGTAAGAGGTGTTTCGCGCAGTGTATGTGGTCACCACGGGACTATTTCGCAGAGGTGACGGGAAGAAGGGGAAGAGACAATAAGGTGAGTCGGAAGAGCGATGAACTGGAAGGTGGTCGATGCTCGACGACAATTTGAATAAAAAGTTCCGACAAGTGGATGTTTACGTATCGAGGTTTTATAACCACGTTAGTTTTGGCGTTGGCTGATTATCCGTGGCTCTACGTATAGTAGATTTAGACGGATTTCTCCCTGAAAGGTGTTGGCTTCTGTCTCAATTTTCAACCTTGGAGAGCTCCATCGTGGGACCGGACAACGGTGAGTGATACTCGAATATTGTGGGCCCAGACTTTATGAATCGATCCTTGCTCGTTAGTGTACCGTTTAAGTTTTATTTGTTCGTTTGTTTAGGCTATTGCTGTCCTCGTGGACGAAAGAATTTATTATAATTTTTTACTGAACCGACAATCTCTGATTTGTAACCCAACCCTATTAAATAAAACAAACAATTTCTCTCTTGTTAAAGAGTGTTGAAACGTTTCATTTGGCGCCCAGCGAGTGGACAAATCAGTTTTAGTCGGGGACAGTAATTTAGTTGAATATATATTTTATCCATTCTCATCATGGGACGGAATAAGGGAAAAGATGTTAGGATGTCTACATCATATGATGATAATTTAAATTCAAGCGTAGGGGAAACGGCTGAAAACCGGGTTTCTGGTATGGACGAGTTTATGGAGGGGATCAGTAAAAGTCTGAGTGGAACGGTTGATAAATGCCTGACTACTGCTTTTGAAAATCTCAATTCATGTTTACAGAGTGGGTTGTTACAGTTATCGGCAAGGCTTGAGCAAAGTAAAATAAATACTAGCAGGGTAGAGGAAAGTGAAATATCTGATAAACCAGCTATCGATACAGGTGTTGAATCGAAAAATGTTGACCCTAACAAAAGTTACATATCAGTATGGAAAGATGTGGGGGGTACGAATTTGCACTTTTCACCTAATGGAGGTATTCATCCGGTATTATTCATTAAGAAATTGAATAATTTGTTTCAAGAAGCAGGTGTGCCAGAAGATAAAAAGAATTTTTTTGCTATAAATTGTTTAAAGGGTTCGGCACAGGACTGGGCGGAGATCAAAGAGTTCGAAGATTTTAGGATATTCAAGGAGAGTTTTTTAGCTCGATATTGGAGCATAGAGTGTGAGAGGGAGACGTTGTTGAGGGTGAAGTACGGGGTGTATGAAAGCGGATCTAGGGCGGATTATTTCTTGCGCGTTCTTAAAGAAGCCAAATATTTAACTCAACCTCTGCAAGACGTGGAATTAATAAGTATGGTGATTAACCATTTTCCACCTGAAATCAAGCGAGGAATATTCAATTCGGGTTTTCAAACGATCGACGAAATTGAGGCGCATTTGAGGAAAATAGATTCAACTTTCAATAGTGTAGGGCATTCCGGAGGTAGAAATGTTGGTAATTCGCGGCCCCAAAATAATCGGCCTGTTAACAATCCAAATTCGAATAGTAGTCCGGGACACTCGGGACAGGGACAGTCTAATAGGGGCGATTGGAGAAGAAATGAAATGGATCGTCAGGGCTCAGGGGTAACTCCTGTCAATACGATATTCAATGGGAGTCATGAAGACTTTTTAGAGGAACCGGAGACTGGAGAAGTGAAAGCCGTAGCAGTGGCACCTACCGTGGAGGTAGTCTTGGGAAACTCGGTTCGAGCAAGAGGTCTAATTGACTCAGGCTCTCAGATAACCGGGGTATCAGAAGCATTTTGGAATCAGTTGGTAGCAGTAAATCCGGCAATCCCTCGTATACCTTGCAGGAGTGTAGCATTGGTAGGGGCGTGGGGTAATAGAAGCACCACCGTTAAAGAGCAAGTCCTGTTAACCATCAAAATGGGGGGCCTTGAGTTTGATTATTCGTTTTTAGTAGTGCCTAATTTGGTACGTGATGTTATCTTTGGCTGTGATTGGATGAGGGATTACGGTGTGTCCATTAATTTCTCTGATAATACATTGAGTGGAAATTTTGAGGGTGTTGTAAGAAAGGTATCATTTTTGGGGCAGTCGGATCTTGGGGTGAATATCGCGATTAGCGAGATTAATGATGAAGAGTCATTGTATGGTAGTTCTTGTGCAAGAAAATTGTATTCAGAAGACGAAATATTCGAAACTGCTGCAAAAGCAGAAAGTTTTGATGAAGACCATAGGCTGAGCCTGGAAAAGTTGTTGTTGGAGTATAGAAGTATATTTTCCAACCAGCCAGGGTTGATTAAGGGATACGTTCACGAGATTAAGCTGAAGGATTATGCTCCCTTCTATCGCCATCAATATTCCATTCCACACGCTTTCCGGGAGGAAGCACGAAAGCAAATCAAGGAAATGGAGGAGTGGGGGGTTATTGAAATGAGACAAACAGAATTTGTCAGCCCGTTAGTCGTAGTGAAGAAAAAAGATAATACAGGTCGTGTATGTTTAGATGCAGGGTTCATTAATGCTCGGATGGAAAAAGATCGGGTGGTTCCACCTAATCCGTCGGAATTATTATATGATTTTGTACAAGGGCAGTGCTTGAGTACTATTGACTTGACGGCCTCCTACTGGCAGGTAGAAGTTGCTGAAGAGCATCAGAAATATTTAGGGTTCTCTTTTGAGGGACACACGTATGTTTTTAAGAGATTACCATTTGGTCTTAGTACATCAGTGGGAAGTTTTATCCGGGCACTGTACCAAGTATTGGGTTCAGATGTCGATAAGTGGGTTATTCCATACGTGGATGATTTATTGATTTATTCAGAGAATGCTAGTGTTCATTTAGAACATTTGAGGATCATTTTTGAGAAGTTTCTAAAGGCCGGGATAACTATAAAATTGAAGAAATGCTTTTTTGCCCGAAATTCCGTGAATTTTTTGGGACACATCATTTCCTCTTCTGGGGTGGCTATGGACCCGGAACGTGTTGCTGCAATTCAAAAATTTCCAGTTCCTCGGAACATTCATCACTTAAGGTCCTTCTTAGGCTTATGTAATTTTGACAGACGGTTTGTTAGTCATTGTGCAGATATATCGTTGCCCTTGAACTCGTTATTGAAAAAAGGGGAACTTTGGCATTGGGGAGAGAGGGAATCTTCAGCTTTTCAGAAAATGAAAGAGGTCTTTTTGGATGTTACGTTGTTAAGACATCCAAATATGAATGAACGGTTTTATATATACAGTGATGCATCTGGGTATGCTTTAGGGGCATGTTTATTCCAGAAGATGGGTGATGACAAAAAGGGAATTATAGCTTTTGCCAGTAGGTCTTTGCATGGCCCGGAACTCCGCTATTCCGTCACGGAAAAGGAGGCTTTGGCAGTAATATTTGCTTTACAAAAATGGAGAGTATTTGTGCTGGGGCAACAGTTAACTGTCATCAGCGATCACAAGTCTCTCACGTTTATCAAGTCCTGTAGATTGTTAAATGCTAGGTTGACTAGGTGGGTATTGTATATTCAAGAATACGACATACATTTTGAATATTGTCGGGGAAAGGATAATCAGATTGCTGATGCATTATCCCGATATCCCGTTGCCCAACCTAATCAATGCATAGAAGTGCCAGAGAAAAATGATATTGAAGTCCTCACGGTGAAGTACTCGGAGCTGTTTAGGGCTGTCAAGAGAAATTTTCAGAGTATTCTGAGGTCTCAAAAGGATGATTCGTTTTGTAAAAGGGTGCGGATGGACCTGGATGACAATTTGCCAAGGGCCACTAAGTGGTATAGGATTCATGAGGACATTTTATTCAGAATGGGATCGCAGAATAGTCCCAACTATAAAATATGTATTCCTTTAGAGCACATTTTTCAACTGGTCCTTCAAGAACATGAAGATAATGGCCATTTTGGCTCGGAGAAGTGTTTTAAGTCCTTACAAGGATTTTACTACTTCCCGAAGATGCGTAAAAGGATACGTCAGATTGTGGCAGGATGTATAGTATGCCAGAAAACGAAGATATCTCGTCACTCTGTTGGAGGGATGAGTTCCGTACTCCCTTCGTCTATAAACGAAATCTTATGTGTGGATCTTATTGGTCCGTTACCGAAGGCAAGAGCGGGAGCCACGTTCTTATTGGTATTGGTAGACGCTTTCAGTAAGCTCGTGAGGCTCTTCGCGTTGAAACGTGCTACTAGTATTGCAATAGTTCGATATCTAAAGAAATACGTTGATGAAGTGGGCAAGCCACGAGTCATTTTGTCTGACAATGGTAGCCAGTTCACCAGTGTTGTATGGTCTGAATCTCTGGATAAAATGGGTATAAAAGCTGCGCATACGTCGGTTTATTATCCGCAGGGCAATATGACTGAAAGAGTGAATAGAGAAATAGGAAGGTTACTGAGGACACTTTGTTTTGACAAACATACAAGGTGGGTGAATGTTATAGGTGAAGTGGAGATATATTTAAATAACGTCCTCCACGATAGTACAGGATACAGTCCTAATCAACTCCATTTTGGAACCGTGAGAATGAGCCCTTTTCTTAAAGATGTTCCCAGCCCTTTACCGAATTTTCCTGACGTAAGTAAAGACCAAATGATATTTCTGGCCCACGAGCGTTTAGTTACAAAGGCCCAAAAGCGAAAAATTCGTCACGACAAGGGAAAAAGGTTAATTGAATTCAATGTTGGGGATAAGGTGTTGGTTCGTACCCACCCTCAATCTGATGCTGAATGCAAGGAAATAAAGAAATTTTTCCTTCTCTATAAGGGACCGTGTACCGTAACGTCGAAAAAGGGGCCCAACTCATATGAGTTGATGAATGATGAGGATGGATCTTATGTAGGTGTGCATAATGTTTATAACTTGAAAGGCTATGTACCACCCTTACGTTCTTTGTAGTGTTAATTTTGTATGTACCAAAATAAACAGGGGGGTAATGTAGAACGCCGCCCCTGTCTAGTTAAGTAAGAGGTGTTTCGCGCAGTGTATGTGGTCACGACGGGACTATTTCGCAGAGGTGACGGGAAGAAGGGGAAGAGACAATAAGGTGAGTCGGAAGAGCGATGAACTGGAAGGTGGTCGATGCTCGACGACAATTTGAATAAAAAGTTCCGACAAGTGGATGTTTACGTATCGAGGTTTTATAACCACGTTAGTTTTGGCGTTGGCTGATTATCCGTGGCTCTACGTATAGTAGATTTAGACGGATTTCTCCCTGAAAGGTGTTGGCTTCTGTCTCAATTTTCAACCTTGGAGAGCTCCATCGTGGGACCGGACAACGGTGAGTGATACTCGAATATTGTGGGCCCAGACTTTATGAATCGATCCTTGCTCGTTAGTGTACCGTTTAAGTTTTATTTGTTCGTTTGTTTAGGCTATTGCTGTCCTCGTGGACGAAAGAATTTATTATAATTTTTTACTGAACCGACAATCTCTGATTTGTAACCCAACCCTATTAAATAAAACAAACAATTTCTCTCTTGTTAAAGAGTGTTGAAACGTTTCACAGCCCATGCAAAACAGTATTGATCATGATTAATAACATTCACAACACTTTTCTTCAACTCAATGAATTTGGGTAACTTGATCCAAGGGGACTATACTTGTTGACATTTACTTCCATAAACAGAATTTCCTCGATAGTCCAACCTGAAAATTTATTTTATCTTCACATCTAATAACCAATTTTGTGAATACATCACTTACCTGAATCTCGATGTTGAAATTCCATTGCTTGAGCAGTTAAAGCATCAATAAAAATGTTATAAATCACATTCAAATCATTCGATTGATCGACAACTTGATTGGGACTATTGAATGATTTTACTTCTAAAAACTCCTTAGTTTGAAGATAGTAACGTCCAAACACCTCCATATTGACTTTCACACTTTTATGGATAACTAACACTTCTTCGAGTAGTTTAAAAACTTTTTGCTTCAATTCATTGAAAAATGTTGGGTAATCAATGTGATGGTTTTGACTATCCACTCTACACAATTCTACACTTGAATGCTGTGCGTATGATTTTAACACCGTCTCCATATTGAATACATGCATTTGTTCTATGCTGCAAAGTCCTCCGATGAATATTCATCTGATCACTTGCAATATTCAAATTGCAACACAAACAGGTTTGCATTTCTGGAGATAATGGAGCGTTTAACCTAGGCCTCTTCGACATTGATGGTCCTTCATTATTTGCAAGAATACATTATTCTCGCTGATGACGACGCAAGTTATCACTCCGAGTGAAACTATTTCTACATTCACTACACGTATACATCTTTTATATAATACCACACGATTATGATGAGAATACGGACAAAAAAGAAACATTCACAACACACATGTTATATGTGCATAACCCCCTACTCCAATCCAAGGTAATTCTATGTCATTTTATTAAATATCACTCAAACTCAAGGTAATACATCAGTAATATGGTTCAAAATTTTTCCCAAGGTCATATGACGTGTGCGAAGCTCGAAATCGCTTAGGAAATTTCCAAGGTCATGTGACCATGCAAGGCCAAATCATAGCTGTACAGTAAAAAGGGGTTCACGGTCATGACATCACACACATCTCAATGCCAGTCATGGGCGGAGAGTAAAAAAGGGGTTTCACCTCATTATGTTACACACAACTCAAGGTCAACTTATAGGCGGAGAATAAAAAAACGAATCAAGGTCACAGTCAGTGTTGTGGATCTGGGGGGGCATACCCTTGGGGGGAGGTTCAGACCCGCCTTTCCCCCTCTACTAACGAATATAGCTCTTTTGGTTCTGGAGATATACAGGAAAAACAAAAAAATTCCAAATTATTTTTTTGCCTATATCTTGTTTATTCGCAGACATATTGCAAATCTGTCCACATTTTGCTATTGACACTCTCAGAATATATCCATGAATCTTTTATACAGGATGTCATCTGAGTTGGGCCACCCCCATCTTTGAATTTTTAAATACGGACCTGTATTTTTGCTGTAGTTTTTGGATCGTAGACGTTCACTTCACACTGAGAAATTAAATTCAATTTTATATTTCGGGATGTTTCGTTAATATTCGATTATAATTGTGTGAATTATTCCCTTTTAAATTATGGCCCTGGAAATTGGTTAACTGAGTTGATTAAAAACATAATAGCAACTTTCACGTCTTCCTATGTACCGTAGAGTTTTTTTTATTTTTAGGTACCTACTGCTGCTCTCACGTACAAGCAATCACTTTCTTCTGTGAGTACCTATGTTTATTTCATGGTATTTATGTAATGTTCAATTGCTTTTTGCTTTCTTGTTGAATAAACATTATTATTATTAATATTTTTTCCATTGCTCTGAGCGTTTTCTACAATGAATTTCGAATAAAAACCTTTTATGATCATTTGAAACATATCTACATCAAAAATATATTATATGTGTTTTAATAAGCAGAAAAAGAAACGATATCAATAATAACTTCCGAAACGAATACTATAATTGTAATGAAAATTGAAATCAAGTAATTTATATAGGTACCCAAATAAATTATTGGCGCAATAAATGTTCGAATTGGAGTCCTTCCATTTCGAGACATTTTTAAACTCGGTTTTTCATATTATTTATTGCCCTTAATACACTTATTTGCTGCATTGTTGCGAAATCATTCAAAATCCTCAAATTCGAGTCTTCCACATTTTCTATCTCTCTGCCAGCGTAAATCCTATTCTTCAATGTCCCCCATAGAAAATAGTCCAAAATAGTAAGATCTGGTGATCTTGCAGACCATCTTATTGTCCCATTATCTGTCTCGAAATGGAAGGACTCCAATTCGAACATTTGTTGCACAATTAATTTTTTTGTGTATATAAATTACTTACTTCATTTCAATTGTCATGATAATTATAGTGTTCGTTTGGGATGTTATTACTGCTACCATTTTTTTTCTGCTCATCAAAACACATAATATATTATTGTTGTAGATATGTTTCAGATAATCATAAAAGGTTTTCTTGTTCGAAGTTCATTGTAGAAAACGCTCAGAGCAATGGAAAAAATATGAATAGGTACCAAAAAATTAAAAAAACTCTCGAAAAACTCTACGATACATAGGGAGACGTGAAAGTTGCTATCGTGTTTTTATTCAACTCAGTCAACCAATTTCCAGGGCTGTAATTTAAAAGGGAATAATTCACACAATTATAATCGAATATTACCGAAAAATCCCGAAATATAAAATTGAATTTAATTTCTCAGTATAAAGTGAACGTCTACGATCCAAAAACTACAACAAAAAATACAGGTCCGTATTTAAAAATTCAAAGATGGGGGTGGCCCAAGTCAGATGAAATCCTGTATGAAAGATTCATGGATATATTCTGAGAGTTCACATCAAGTGCCAATAGCAAAATGTGGACAGATTTTCAATATGTTTGCGAATAAAGAAGATATAGGCAAAAAAGTAATTTGGTTTGGGATTTTTTGGTTTTTCCTGTATATCTCCAGAACCAAAAGAGCTATATTTGATTTCTTCATATCATTGAATAGGTCTCTAAAATACGCAACTTTGCCATAATTTAACCGACACTCTATCTCTTATCGTTTAAGAGATCCCCATGTACAGAAACGAATTTGCCTGCCTTAGTGCAGGTACTGTAGGTAAATTTGCCCGTATTTGGGTTACATCAGGTAATATCCCTTGAGATAGATTTTCTCTATGTTCACTGTTTCTAGGAATGTGTAGTATATTGAATGTTAGGTCTTGTGTTTTGATTTGTATTTGTTCCTGGATAAGTGAATTATGACTGTTAAATTTATGGATGTTTAAGTTTTCCCAGATGTTACAGTTACAAGTCAATAAAGGAAACCATATGGACATCTGGGATTTCATTATATAGGATTTGATATCATGCCTGGACAAGATTATTTTATTGTGAAACCTATTTTACGTGCATTTTATCTAGATCAATAATTTTTTTTTAGAAGGAGGAGGTGAAATCTTCATAGACGCTGTGCCGGATTCTTACCGACTAAAACCTCTCCCCCTATTCTCGGTGCCACGTACCGGGAACCGCTCTCGCATTACTTCAGTACTTGACCCGTGATATATCCAAAGATCGGACAAACAAACAAAAAAAAAATAGTAACTAGATACTTCAATTTCTACTTTCCTCTCCTTTGTCTCGATAATTTTCCTCACTACTTTGTATGCACAGTTCCATGAGGTATCTTCTCCTTTGAGATCTTCCATCATATGTTCGATGTTAAATATTTTTTCCGTTTCTCGGTGGTATTCCGAACGCATTTCTGTCCATCTAGGGTATGCAAAAAGCGTGTGCTCCGCACCATCATCTACCTGACACTGAGTGCAGGATGCAGACTCCGATCTTCCTCTGTCGTACATATATTTACCGAAGAAGCCGTGTCCAGAAAGTGCTTGAGTAAGGTAGTCCAAAGTAAGCTTCTCCAAAGGGTCGGTTAACCCAGCTCTCTACGTTTGGAATGAGTTGGTACGTCCATCTACCATAGGGACCACTGTCCCATTTCAGTTGCCACCTACGCATGAGGTTTTCCCTGGCTGCATTTCTTCCCAGACCACTGTAGCGTTCCATTCTCTCCAGCACCTGAATTTCTATCGGTGAAACCCCTCCTATAACGCATGCTGCCTCAGCGGATATCGTTCTATATGAATTGCACGTTCGAACGTTCATTTTTCTCTGCACCGCTGTTAATTTCTGGACTAGTTTCTTATTTTGCATTGTGGTGTAATAGGATGGCACCGTATAGAGTCTGTGAATGACCTACATTTGACATAATTCGTCTCTTTGAGGCTCTGGGACCTCCGATATTGGGCATCAAGTTTGCTAGCACTGTAGTTGTTTTCTCCGCCTTGAGTACACTTTGTTTTATATGCTCTGCAAAGGCCAGCCTTGCTCAGTCCAATCTGTGTTCCTTCGATATCAAAATTGAGTACCCCTATTTTTCTACGCTTTGTCGGGAGCACGACTTCGGTTTTTTCTGGGGCTAGTTTCAGGCGCCTATTTTTCATCCACTTCGATACTCGTAGTATTGCTCTATTTGCTACATTCATTAGGAGATTCTCGTTTCTGGCTGCCACTACTACTGCAACGTCGTCTGCAAACCCTACCAAATCAGTTCCATCGGGTAATTCAATTGAAGCTCATCATGCAGGATGTTCCACAACGTAGGTCCTAGGACTGATCCCTGTGGGACACCGCTATTTATACTGATAGTTTTTGTGTCATCAATGGCTTCCAGTAAAATTTCTAGATATGAGGCTATCATATAAATTAGGTTTTCCTCCACTTCTCTATTTCTAAGGGTCTCCAATATGAATTGCCATGTTGCACACTGTTAAAAGCATTTTTCACATCCAGCGTTATGACTACGCAGAGATTTCGTTGAATTGAAAAAATCTCAAGTAAACATATATAAAAATACATCTGTAATAACCTGTATCTCAAAATAAATTCCTTGCGAACCTAGGCGTGACTCATTCTGTGACAAGTGTTGAAAGCACTCTGCTTACTTTCCCATTCAGGTTAAATCTCTCAAATGAAAGGCTCTGCTATGGCCTTCAATTGGTGGGGTTATTCTAGCTAAAATGCTATAGCTGTAATCGGGCTACATGCTACATCAGTATAATTAAAATCTTCTAATCCTATATAGTCATGGCATCCAACCCTATGTAGTCTAAACAACGGGTTCTACAGAGTTGCAAAAAAGAAGAATAATCCCGCAGAAGAAAGGATTGATCCAATGAATTTAAAAGGCGTATCACAATTTGAATGGGAGTGTTTAACTTTCATTATTTTTTAAAATAGTTATTCAAAACTTGTCCAACAGGTCTAACGAATGATCACTTATGATATTGGCAAATTTAGTTGTAATCGTTTGTCATTATTGAATTTCATGGCATTTTTTATATATTGTTACTGTTTAAAATACTCTGGACCTTTTAGCGTTGGGTTATATAATCTATTATAATAATAATAATGCAATAGGTAGTGATACCAAAACAAGCACTGCTCTCAAACCAGAACTGCAACATTCTTATCAGGAATCACACGTTGAAAGGTAAGACCTCGTTGGGTTGTCGTTCGTTCTTCTGAGGGTTGTCATTCGTAGGGGTCGCGATAGCTGGTTAACGAAAAAAACATATTCTAAACATATTTTTTAAACTCCTCATCTCCAAGACGACAGCTTGATTGGTGAAACGTGCGTCAAGAAAAGTGATGCAGTTCTGGTATTCGGGAGCAGTACTTGTTTTGGAATTCTATGCCAGAGGTGACAGTTCCATCTCTCTACTCAGAAATACTACTCTTAGAATATAATCTTATCAAGTCTGTATGTCTAGGTAATTTGAACAATTAAATTCAAGTGACATTCTTTTAGTGGCTGCTATCTCAAGTGATTAACTCTTTTGATGACGTCAAGTTTGAAGCTGCCAGCGTTTTAGCTGAATTATATGAACAACAGAATCAAATCTCTTTGTCGAAGCCCATACTGCGTAAGGCCATTGAGTTGTCACAACATAATGTTTATTGGCATTGTAGACTGATTTTTCAGTTGGCAGTAAGTATTTTAGTTTTTTGAATATCAGTTCCTGAACCCATTAATTTTAGCAAATTCATGCAACTGAAAAGGATTATACGCTGGCTAGCAGTTTATTAGGAGTTGGAGTAGATTATGCATATATATCTAATGCCTCTTATACCCGAGTTTTGTTTTTATTAAGTAAGGGAATGGTGAGTTTGTTTTGCAGTTATATAGTGCCTTCAATTATCCCTTTTTCAAATTAAATGAAAATTTTCAATAAAAAAATATAAGCATAATCAAAATTCACTTATTTTGTTAAATACTGTCGATACTGTGTTTCAAATATACAGGCTTTTCAGGTTAGTTATCAACATCTTTATCAACACTCACGTGACATTGCTCCGCCGCAGCTTCCCCCTCAACGTTTTTAAATCGCAAAATACCTGTGTGATACTTCATTTGAAAAACGTCATTAAGTAAAATATCTTAAAACTTTAGACAATTTCAAATGTACAATTCTAAATGGTGTCGTTGAGATTCATAGGAAATAAACTCCGAATATTTACGAAACGGATGGAAATATCAAAATTTGTAGCTCCCCTTCACGGCCCCAGCTACCCCTCAACTTTTTTAAATGGCAACATACCACGTGATACATCGTTTGATAGTATAATATCTTAGAATTCCAGCTCATTCCAACAACCAAAAACGCAATGGCTACATAGCTCTCCTTGGAATAAAGCTTTTCACAAATGTGACAGGCAGCTTTGAGAACTTGATAAATTATGTTTTTGCAGGTATGCCTGGCACACACCCAAAAAAATTAAACCTGATTATTTTGTATTGACTTGTGAAATTTTACAATTTTATTCCTTTCAATTCTTTTTGAAGTTGTAAATATTCTTTTTCTGTTACTGTTACTGACTATTTTACCTCATTTCAAATTTGGTCGATGATGAAGACCAATGAGAAGCAAAACCGGCCAGGCCGTTAGAGGGCACTACCGGGCGAGAGTTCAAGACGACAGTTTAACATTCAATGCCTAAGAAATGGATGTTTGATTTTGTCTTTTTTTTTTAGAAATTTTAATTTCGTTTTGTGAGGTTTTGGCATATAAATTATGTGTTAATAACATTCCCCCAACTGCTCAGAACGTCTTTTGTCCGGGAGTAGCTCCGACCACAGAATTCCAAACGATAAATAAATGCTTGTCAAATACCTTATCAGGTGCAAGAAACATTTTACTATGAATGAGTACGAGTTGTGACCTGAAATGAAAAGAAATATTGAATGGACCCAAAAATTAGTTTGGGTCAATAATGGGTAAACAATAAAAATCAGGACAAACCAGTTATCAACCAATGGCGATTTTGGATACTGACAATCGAAACGCCATGAAGTAGTTTGATTCAAAATAATAATTCTTTTTTTTTTCTGCACCTGTTTTCATCATGTATTCTTATTTTCTCTAAATTTTTATTGTTTACATGTTATTTTTTTCATTTTTTTTTAATATATACTTATTTGAATAGCTCATCCTAATATGTAAGTGCTGGTGTTGTTAATATTTTCAACATTTTTCAGTTCAAGTTCTCGTATATTAAAAAAATGGTTACACCTATAATATTCACAACCATTTCTGTTAGGACATTTTTTTAATATATACTTATTTGAATAGCTCATCCTAATATGTAAGTGCTGGTGTTGTTAATATTTTCAACATTTTTCAGTTCAAGTTCTCGTATATTAAAAAAATGGTAACACCTATAATATTCACAACCATTTCTGTTAGGACACATAAGAAATCAGCTGTGGGTAGGCTGCAATACTTGTCACATTACTGCTTAATACATTCTACCCTAGTATCACTGGTATTAAAACTCCCTTCTTTAAAATATTACTTAACTCTTTGTTTTATTGGCATGTAAATAACGAAAGAACCAGGAAAACTGACCTCACGCCCTTCAGTGCTCTCTTGCGGCAAGAATCTTGCTTTTGCTGGAGGTTACTTTTTCTATGAGATCTTTTCAAATTTGACTTTCAGATGTTTGAAATATATGTATTATTTTGTTGACTTTTCTCTTAATTTTTTGAAACCATTTCAATGGATATGATTTCTGCATTTGTTATTCCATCACGTAACAACTGTGTTTTTTTCTTTCTATATGCTACAATGAAACCTTCTGATATGATTCATTAAATTGGTCAAAGGTTTTAATTGGATTTCATTCTTTTATTCCTCTTCGCACATGAACAGAAAGTGTCACCATGTTAGTGATTCAAGTCATACTTCTGTTTTTCCTTTATTTTCTTGTTTTTACTTGAATCGTTGATCACTTGCAAACAGTAACATTTTGTCATCATTGTATTTTTTTTTTCATTTTCGGCTTTTCCGAAAGTGGCTTGTACTTTGAAGTTCTGAAAATGCAAATCACGAAAATGGCGAAGAAATAATAGCTGTTACAATCATTTTTCTCAGTGCGTTACAAAAATAGATTTTAATTAAAACTATCCAGAATTCCATACTGAGAATATTTATCAACATTGTGTCAACTGGAACAAATAACAAAATCCAAATTTTTCTATAACAATTCATGAATAGAATACCCTTGTGGACAACTTTTGGTAGCATTACAGTTGACTTAAAATTTAAGTTTGTTATCTCTACCAGTTTTCAGTCAGTTTTAATTGAAAGTATAAAAATAAAATTAACAAAAAAAATGACACTTGAAAATTTACTTTCAATACAGCATCTGATTCAGAAAATTAAATAGGATGCAAAATTATAATGGGGTAGTTAAATGGAACTGGCCAATACCAGATGAAAATCCATATCAAAACTCACTAATAAGATTTATTTTGATTTTTACTTTAAAAAGTTTACAAAACAGCGACACGTGTTTCACTATTTGACAGCTTTCCCAAGCTGAATTCAAAATCTTGCCATTGATATTTACTAATAAGATTTATTTTGATTTTCGATATAAAAGGTTCAAAAAACCGCGACACGCGTTTCGCGATGTATAAGCAGTATTTTGAATCCTGCTGTTAGTAAGTATTCATAATGGGATAAATAGAAGTTCTCAATAAACCAAAAAGTGACTTTTGGCAATTATATATTTGATGTGCTAAGTTTAAAGAACTGAAATGTATGTTTTTTTAGCTCCTCTTAATCGACAAAAAGTTGCAAGAAGTCCAACCTGTATTGAATCAAGCTGGACACGTAATCGAAACGTGGACTGGTGCAGTTTATCAGAAAGAATATCTAAAAGTGTATTTTTTGGTTTTACAGGTACTTGAAACATTCAATAATACTGCCAGCAATGTACTAGCTTACTTTTAGGTGTGTCATTATCTTATGGCAGGACAGGTGAAAAGTGTCAAACCTTGCTTGAAACAGCTTCAGCAGAGTATTCAAACGATTATGGCCACGGATGACGGTAAGTTTACATGTCATACTTTTTTGATCTCTTTTTATCAAATGAGGATACAGAAATCAACTCTTTTATATTGCTTTTTTTATTTTTCATTCGTTAACCCTTAGCCATCCAAGGCGATTCTAGAAGTCAGTAAATGAGAAAATCTAATCGAATGTATAATTCAGTGTTCATATAAAAGTATTTGTTTCGAAAGAAGTTTTTTCTTTCGTGTAATTCAATGTTTATATGAAAGTAGCTGTTTCAGGAGGGCTTTCTTCCAGTTTGTGTCTGAAAGTTGCTTCTTTGCATGATCTACACATCCATGTATAGAGTTACTTATTTTCAAATTGATTACTTCCTTTCTTTGGAAGATTCCCACATTTTTTTGTATCAAAATGGAGTAGTAGAAAGCCAAAAACTTTCTTTCCCAAAAATTAATCACTTCTAAAAATATAACCCCTTCAATTCAGAAACTCAAATAGAAAACAACTGGATATATGATTATATTCATATAGATCAAATATAAATGTTTTAATGTTGTTTGAGGTTAGGAATGTACTTCAAGAATATAATTTCATAAGATTTAGATCAAAACTCCTAAAAATATACAAAATACTGTTTCCACATACCAGAACTGCTATATTCTTCTTGACGCCTTTGCATCATTAGGAGATAAACTAAATAATTTCTCTAACTTCACTTATTTGTATATAACTTTTTCACTTTCGATCATATTATCAATGATTCATTGAAATTATTCGTAAAAATTCCTGCAAAATATAGTATATGAAAGTAAACGTGGGCTTTAGGAATGGGATCTTTGCCACACATTGATATTTCTAGACTTTCGAAAACGCTGAAAAGTCTATTTTTATTTGTTTCAACAATTTTAAACAAAGAATATTTATTGTATAGCCGTTTTTCAAGGCGTGGTGAGCAACACCAGACTTTTCTGTTCTCCGAAATCGGATATGTGTATCGTTTTATTTCTCATTCAAAGCATTATGAGACTATACTAACGGTACAGGTAATAAAGGGATATCTCAAGAAGGCGGTTGTCCCCGTTGGTAAAGAATCTTATATTGATCATAATGTACGCAGCAGATTTTGATTGATATAACGTCTAAAACTCCGAGATGAAGAAATACAACTTTCCGGGGAGGTTAAATACCTGGAGAAGATACCGAAACCAACAACTAGAATAAAAAAAAACAGCATCAGCTTTAGGATGCTGGGAAGACAAAATTACGGAAAAACATAAGGATAGTTAAGTATGGTATGTGTTTTGCATGAAAAAGTCTCTTGAGAAATTGTCAAGAAAGGATGAGTCGACCTTCAACGGGTATGTTTTTATTGAAGCTGATAATATGAGCATAGATGAAGCATATCGAATATCAGTATGTAATGTTGCGAATGATTTGGTACAATCAACTGTAAAACTTTGATAGCAATTTTGAGTTATTTTAGTTTTCGTTGTTTAGCTAGAACTTTAATTCTATGAGAAGCTTTTTGGCTTTTTACTTCTTCATCTTCATACAAAAACTTCTGAAGAAAAAAAGAAAAGCAATCGAGTTCAAAATAAACTCTTTACGAAGATGTGTAGATCATGTTTATATGTTACTTTCAGATACAAATTGGAAGAAAAAGTCGTCCAGAAATAACAACTCAATTAATCACTCCTAAAATATAACCCCTTCAATTCAAATAAGATTCCTCTTGGCTGGGATTTAATCAAACAGGTGAATGAATGTCATTACGATGCCATCGATGACATAAGTAGATCAAACTTATTCCGTGACATTAAAAATCATAATTCATGAATGAATTGTGTGTATTTTCTATAATGTCATCCAATTTGGTACTGAAGAGCCTTAAGGCAAGTGTCTTATGGCGAAACATCGATGTATACCAGTGAGGATGAGGTTCCATGTAAGTGCAATTTGTTACCATTTATTATTCAAAGTAGAACTCATGTGAATGATATCTGATTTTTATTCCACAACGAATGTTTGAAATACAAACTGAGTAGAGAAAAGTATCTTCTGTATAATTCAGTGTTCATATAGAAGTATTTGTTTCCAAAGAATTTTTTTCTTTCGTGTAATTCAATGTTTATATGAAAGTATTTGTTTCAGGAGGGGTTTCTTCCAGTTTGTTTCTGAAAGTTGCTTCTTTGCATGATCTACACATCCATGTATAGAGTTACTTGTTGTCAAATTGATGACTTTCTTCCTTTCTTTGGAAGATTCCCACATTTTTTTGTTTCAAGATGGAGTAGTAGAAAGCCAAAAACTTTCTTTCCCAAAATTTTTTTCATTTAAACAATTGGCTATGCCAAAATGGCATTGGCCGGGAATTGACTAAAATGAAAGGTGGCTACGTGCCCAAATAAAAAATGTCATTGTTTACCTAAATCGTCAATATCAGTTGTAGTTTCCGTTTTCAAATTCTATAAAAAAATGCCGCATGAAAATTACTTTGCCAAACTTTATAAGAATGTGTTGGAATTTGTAAATTTTGATAAGCCCAGAAAAAAGTATGGACAGCGAATGAATGCAGAGGAAGAACAAAATATTTAAAATTCTGTAAGTTTTGAAATATTACAATATAACAGTATATTAATTTCGCTATTTAATGTGAATAATTTACCTCGAGGATCAACTGGGTATTTTGAAAATGAAATGGAACTGCCCAGATTGATAGTATGGTAAACTTTAAATTTGATGTCACTCAAGTCAAAAACTTAGACCGGGTGATGATACTAGACGACTGAAATTTTGTTACTTGCTTTCTAATAAAATTAATGAAGATGATCAATTTTTACTTAAAGTAAAATGGACTGATGCAGTTTTTATGCTGATGGTACTTCAATAGGCACACTGCCCACTATTTGGTGGTAGAAAACCCAGGACAACATGCAGAAGTCAGGCCACGGGGAACTTCTTTTAATGTGTGGGTGGAAATTTGGTGCAATACGAGGATAGTTTAACATCTGAAAGATATATAGTTTTAGTATCAAACAACATACTAGATCAATTCGAAGATGAGCCTCTTAATATTATAAGGCAGTTGTGGTGGCAAAAAGATGGCGCCCCTTCCCATACTGGAAGATTGGTCACTAGTTTGAATGCAATGTTCCCAAATGAGTGGATTGGAGAACGAGAACCTGTGCAATGTGCTGCTAGAAGTCTAGACCTAAAACCTCTAGATAATTTTCTATGGGGATACCTCAAAAATCGTTTATACCGCGAGATACCAGATGAAATCAAAGCTTAATTTAATTAGAGAAATTGGGCCAATTCCCGCCAGGTTCATTCAACGTTCCATATTAAAATTAGGTTGGCTTAGGGTAAAATACATCGAAGCAGAAGGTTTACAATTTGAACATCTTTTATAAATGAGTGTTGATAGTTTATTATTACATTTTTGTGATTAATGTTCAAAGTTCTTTTTTTTTTGGTTACTCACTTAGTTCTAGTTTGCTTATTGTTTTTTTCAGTGAATATTTATTATTACGAAAAGTCTAATGATTCAACATAGTCTTTGTTTTGTAATAATACAAATAGAAATCTTGAAGGACATGCTCTTTTGGATGTAGAAATGAAAAGTTGCAGTAAGAAATGACGCTTTAATTAGATTTTATTATTTTCTTGCCTTTAAATTCAGTCAGTTACAGGCGAATGTCGCTTTGGCATGGCGAACTGTTTGAATGAAAAAAAAAATTAAGATCGTTATTTTTGACCAACCACCATTTTCAAATAATCGGTTGTGATGTATATCATTGAATTTCGTTTTGAACAGATCTATTGAATACAGGGTATTTCATATAAATACAAAGCTGATTATGGTTTCTGAAGAACGAAATTTCGGATTCATAATCTTAGCGCTATATGTTGTAGAACGAAATAAGTTGCTTTGAGGAAGTGTCTTTTGTTTTTTCATAGTACTTCAAATAACGCCAGAAAAAATCAAAACGATCGCTCATTTTCGGTTTCTTCAAGATTTCTCCGGTAGTATTCAGAATTTTTCAGATTTCAAAACCTCACTTCGAAGAGTACCAAATTACGTAACTTTGGCTTGGTTTAATCGACCTTGTATCTCTTACGGTTTCCGAGATCCCCGGTAAATAAGTATGATGACATCATAGAGGAAAAATATTTTGAATTCTCATTCTAGGGAAGCAAATCATTTATTATTATGTGTATCATGTGTATTATTATTATGTGTATAGAAATTAGAGATGCTTCGCTGTAAACTTCTACTTACAGGAATTGTTGGTTTGGGCAGGGTATCTCAACATAAATTAAAGAAAGCTATCTCATGTAGTAAACGTTCCAATAGTCTCAATGAATGTTACTATTCCATAGCCGAGAAAATTACTGAAAATGTCGAAACTTCATCAGATACGCTGCTTCACTTGAATAACAAAAATCATTATTTGAATAATACTAAAAAATCATTTGTATTATAGAAATTTACTTGTTTGAGCTAATGGATGTAATGAAACACAATAAGGTAAATGCTTTGTGAGGCATTGATAATATTTTTTTGAGAATCTTCGAAGTTCTGCTAATATTTGTACTACAGCTATTAGTTCAGTTAATTAATGAATCGTTTCACACATATGTTTTTCCCTTATATAAATATGTACAAATATGGGGATACCTCAGATATTTCGAGTCATCGACTTTTTTCAATTATTACGACGAAAATTACGAAAAAATAATAGAATAATAGAAAAACGGGTTAAAATAAGAATGATGAAATTTCTGGAAAACATAAAATTCTGATTGCTCTCAGTTTAACTTTGATAGAAGACTACAGTAGATACAAGTTTTTCGCTTTCTACTTCTGTCATTAAATAAAAAATGTGGGAAACTTCCATAGAAAGAAACAAACTACAATGAAAACTCTTTATGATGTGTGCATCATAAACAGAAGTTTCTTTCAGATTAAACTGGAAGAAAAAAAACCTTTTGAAACAATGAACATTAAATTTCATGAAAGGAAAAAGTACTGTTCATATGAAAATTAGTTATTTCCGAAAGAACTTTGAGATATTATTAAGTATGCCCAGACTAATATTTTTAAAAACAGCCAGGCCGAACTTTGTGGTTTGATGAACTCAAGAGTGACTAGCATACAGATAAGCACAGACTGGATGCCAAAGCACCCAAAAATCACTAGAAACTAAAAAGCTCATACATTTGTCAAAACGCGGATCATCAATTTTCATATGATCCTGAACTAAAAATATATTTTGGGAAAATTTACATGGGAGAACATACACGGAAAAACCTTTATTAAGTTGCCATTTGAGAAAAATTAGGAATACAAGGGGAAATAGTATAAAATAGTTACTTTTTGGACACTATTTATCAAAAGGACACATATATGCTATATAATAACAAACATATAATCATAGAAAAATGGAGGGCAACGTTCAGTATTTCCCGGATACTTGGAAAAAATCAACAAGTTATAAAGCTTGCAAGGAGGAAAAATGTTAGCTGGATTTTTTTTCTGTTTATGAAATTTTATTAAAACAACGATAAAAATAAAATAAAAACAACAATAAAAATTAATTGGCGCTCCGGGGCGACTTCATTGATTCCAGTGGCGCATTTGCTTTTTCAGCTGCAGGAAAACCCGGAAAAACCTGCAGCACCACATCATCTGAAGATCTTGATCCAACAATGTCCTCTCTCTCATAAAACAAAATGTAGGGTGTCTCCAGAGGCTCCAATAAATTCAATGCATCGCCAGAACACTTCGTGACACGACTATCGTCAAACTTAAACCAGTCCGTTTCTTCTTTGACCAAGGCGTAATAATTACCAAATTCAACGCCAGAACCACAGTGATCAATGACTACATGAATATTATAATAGTGGTCTGCTAGGTTGAAATGTTCATCTATTTCGAACCTTCCAAAGAGTTTCTTGCTTCCGTTAGAGGTTAAGTCTTGTTTGAAAATCATCAGTATTTATTAGATTGACTGGTGCCTCAACTATACTTGTTTCCTTATATCAGTCAGTTAGTTTGGCGCATGTTTGACAATACAGTCGATCATCACCTGTTAAAAATTCCATTTTCAGATGAGATGAGATAATTTTTTAGAAATTAGGAAAAATGACTCAAATAACTAGAATGAAAAAATAGCAATCGATGTATGTAGGCAAAAAAAGAGGAAAAACAAATTGATGTAATAATAAATATATGATATGAATTTAAAAAGGATGAAACAAGTAAAACTTAAAAAATGTAATAACATAAAAGTGTCCAATTGAAACAGACACATAAACCATATACAGGGTGTAACATGAGTACGTTAAAATATTCAAGTGACGTATTCCTGAGACAATTTTAAGAAAAAAGTCTATATGAACTTGTGTTCGAAAATGCTTCGTTTCGGAGATACCGGGTGTTGAAATTGATTTTTTTTGTTCGCTTTTTGAAAATAACTTGCGAAAAATGAGTTATTTGCACGACATTCGGTACCCGGGGTTTTTTTGACGTGGGAAATCATAAAACGCTGTCATTATTTATTTCAAATTGCCCTAACTTTTTTGACAGTAAACTTTTGGTACTTTTCGTGAGAAAACCTAATTCTCACACCTTTTCCAAGTTAAAAAGGTACATCTCCTCAACAACGCTGGAAGTCATCGTTTTCGAGATATTTACAATTTTCTGTATCGATGCATATTACTTCATAGCCAAATTTGATTTCAATAATTTTTGTCACTCTCCGCTTGCAAATTAAGTTAATTAAATCGAGTAGGCTATGAAAGTTTGTTTATAAAAATAGAAGTTCGCTGTCACAATTTCAACTATTAATTGACAAATTCACAGTTTGGAGTTTATAAAGTGATTTTTTGGTATCATGCCCGACTTTACGAATGCTGAAATGGCCGATATGGTTTTTGCATACGGCTTGGCTGACGGAAATTCAAGCGAGACCAGACGCATCTATCAGGAAAGGTATCCCCAACACGTGACTCCTTGTGCAGCGACATTTGCGAATCTTTTCCGGCGAGTTTCCGAATCTAGAAGCTTTGAAACAAATTCTGCAGTAGGACGGCCACGGACTACAAGAACTGTAGAATTGGAGGAGGCGGTTCTCGAAGAAATTGGTGAACATCCAGAGACAAGTACAAAAAAAATTAGTCAAACTTTAAATGTGAGTCACATGACACTTTACAGAATTTTAAAGGAACAGCAATTATATCCTTATCATATTCAGCGTGTCCAGGCACTTACGCTACCTGATTTCCAACCACGTATCGAATTTGGTCAATGGCTTCAAAGAAAAGTCGAACAACATCCGTAAATTTTATCGAAAATCCTCTTCACAGATGAGGCTAATTTTTCAAGAAATGGTAAAATGAACTTCCATAACAACCACATTTGGGCGGAAGATAACCCGCATGCGATAACGTAAACTCATTTCCAAGACAGATTCTCTTTTAATCTATGGGTAGGCATAATTGGGGATTATTTAATTGGGCCCTATTTTCTCCCCTTACGTTTGAATGAAGATGCTTACCTACATTTTTTGGAACACGAGCTTCCCCAACTTATGGAAGATGTTCCCATTGGTCTCCGAAATCACTCTTGGTTTATGCACGATGGAGCTCCTGCTCATTTTAGTCTAATAGCAAGAAATTTTTTAGACGTAGCATATCCCCAACGATGGATAGGAACCTCAATCCCGTCGATTTTTTCTTTTTGGGAAATCTAAAATCACTAGTTTATGCTAGCCCCATTGAAAATGAGGAAATGTTGAGGGATCGCATCATAGCTTGCTGCGAAACGATAAGAAACACTCCGGGCATTTTTCAACGGGTGCGGAATTCTTCGATGAGGAGAGCAGAAGCTTGTATTACTGTTGGGGGGTCGTCACTTTGAACAGTTGTTGTAATAGTTGTTTCGTTCAATTTTTATATGTTCATTTTCCTAATAAATAACATAGTACTTCTCATTGCACTTTCTAATTGAATAATTAAACCTGACAATTTTTTTAAAATTTTGATTGAATAAGCAGTTCGATAATACTCAGTTTAGAAGTAGGTACGGGTATACTGCGTATAAAGTTTGATGAAAATAACTAAAATTGCAAAAAACTTATGACAAAAACCTACCGTGTTTTCAAAAATTTCAACAATCTGTGATTCGAAAACGAATCATTCTTCGTTAAACATTTCATAGAAAAAGTTGTTTATTTTGACGAGATCCACCACATATTTAGTTTTTGTAATGTTCTCAGCAACTTCACTTAGCGGCTTAGGAGCTAAGTAATATGCATCGATATAGAAAATTGTAAATATCTCGAAAACCTCCAGCGTTGTTGAGGAGGTGTACCTTTTTTACTTGGAAAAGGTGTGGGAATTAGGTTTTTTCTTGAAAAGTACCAAAAGTTTACTGTTAAAAAAGTTAGGGCAATTCGAAATAAATAATGACAGCGTACGCAGCGCCCTCTAGATGTTACATGAAAATTAATACGAAATTATGATTTCCCACGTCAAAAAAACCCCGGGTACCGAATTTCGTGCAAATAACTTATTTTTTGCAAGAGTTATTTTCAAAAAGCGAACAAAAAAATTCAATTTCAACACCCCGTATCTCCGAAACGAAGGATTTTCGGACACAAGTTCATATAGACATGTTTTCTTAAAATTGTCTCAGGAATAAGTCACTTGAATATTTTAACATACTTATGTTACACCCTGTATATTAATTCTGATATGAATTCTGAGGTAAAATAATTTCCTGAAGGTTACACTTTTCGAAAAATATTTAATTTTCATATGGTTAAGGACAAACTCCAGCGATCGAAACTGCATTCATTGAATATTGAACAAAAGTAACTTTTTTGTGGAGGAAAATTTTTTTTGACCTTCTTCAGATTTCTTCTTGGTCTAAAACTCCTGGAGAAAAACATTTCAAACTTGGTGCACTAATCTAGGTTTATCAACGTGATAATTCAAAGTTATAATTTTCAATTTTCGTAAACAACTGAATTGACAAATGAATATTTGATACCAGTTAGGCTCATCGATACTCAACCTAAAAGTCAACATTTCATTTTCCTAAAAGTAAGGGGTTCTGAGATATTTCCGAAAAACTGAAGATATGTCCTGAGAAGAGACATAACATCCTGTTTAAAAAAAATCTGTTTTACGAACGACAACTCTCAGTTGAGAAACTTGTGAGAGCTAAGGACTAACGAGGTCTTACCTTTTAACGTGTGATTCCTGTGTGCCATAATTGCAGTACGCAACTTTTTTATAACATAGAAATAATTGCCAAGTATTCGTAATATAGTACAGGTAAGTCAGAATGAAACCGACAAACTCCGTTTTTTTATTCGTTATATTATTTGAACGAATTTTCTTTGGAAAACTGAATTGTTGAATGAGCGTTTGACATAAGTCAGGCTCATCGATATTTAACCTAAAAGTCATAACAATCTATGAGTCTACAAGTGAAGGTTTCTGAGATAAGTGAGAAAAACTGAAGATTTGTCCTGAGTATCAACGTAATTTCCTATGTGCAATAATTAATCGCATAATGCTCGTCAACTCTCAGTACATTTTTCAATGTAGGCAGATTCGAAAACATAATTTGGATGAGTAAGAATAAGGTCGACAATTCCTTTTTTTCATTCATTATATTATGTGATCGAATGGATGACGTGGATTCTGTGATATGTTACCATACTGTCTTGCATATGATTGTTTTGACATATCAACTGAAAAACCCAACCTAAAATTCATGATACTTCACTCAATTTTTGCGGAAAACCGAAAGCCTTTTCTAATATATATATATATATATATATATATATATATATATATATATATATATATATATATATATATATACATATATATATATATATATATATATATTATTATTATTATTATTATTATTATTATTATATTGTATATATAAATCACTTGAAAAAGCTAATGAAACATGTTGTGATATATTTTCAAATAGAGTTTGTGGAGATCAAATCGTGAGGCGTAGTTTTTGAAAACCTTTTCTAATTGATTAATCGAGGAAAATTAATCCATTCAGGATATGGTTTTGAAAAAGAACAAGAATAAAATATAAAGTAGTCTGGAAGCTTTGACTTTGCAATTAGTTATAGTGAGCATCCTCAGAAGCTAAAAGCTGAAGCTAATGGAAGAATTGAAAAAATGGTTCGGATGAGTCTCAATTAGATCGTCATTGTTCCCGATAGAAACAAACTGATATATTGTCAAGTCATCTGTCATCATTTCAGTCAGTGAAAATCGCGTCAAAATGGATAATTCATTTGAAGAATATTCAGATACGCATTTGGTTTATGGTGGAACAGGGGGAAATGCCAGAGCCGCTGCTGAATTATATTAAAATAGATATCCAAACAGACGTCATCCACATTTCGCTACTTTTATTGCTGTGTATCGACGGTTGAAAGAAACGGGGACCTTCAAATTCAGTAAACACCATTGTGGTACGAATATAACAAGAGATAATGTTACGGAAGAACAAATTCTTGAACAATTAGCAGCAGATCCTTCTTTGAGCATTCGGGCCATTTCGTGTAGTTTACAAGTGTTACAATCAACAATAAGTCGGGTAGCGCCTGAACAATTAGTGTACCCATTTCGCCTGCAAAAGGTGATGACCCTAGATGCTGGTGACTATGGCCCTGGTAGATTATTTTGTAAACGGTTTTTGAGGATTTACGAAAAAGCGAACGACTTTCCCAGATATGTTTCATTCACGGATGAGACAAGTTTTACAAGAGAAGGGAATTTCAATGGTAGGAATAGCCATATACGGGATGAGTAAAATCCGCATGGAATGTTTGGAAAAGGCTACCAACAGAATTTTTCCGTCAATATTTGGGTAGGAATTATCGAAAAACATATCATTGGACCATATCTTCTTCCTCCCGGTTTGAGAACTACCGAGTTTCTTTTGAACATGTTTTACAAAAGCTACCTGAAAAAGTACCTCTATTGAGGTACTTCTTCAAAAAATCATAACATCAATAAATTCTGTAGTCAAACAAATTTTAGCACTAGCCCCAAAATTCTCACTCCCTCCGAGTGATAAAGATGTTAACATTCCCTTTATTCTGGAAGATTTATAATTAATATTAAAAAGTTTTGACAATCAAGAAAAAGTCTACATTAGAGCACAATACACAAACATTTTAATACATTTCACACATAAAAACGTACATAATTCTCATTCAATGCGTATAAAATTCAATAAATGTCAAACTTTTCTTAAAAACCACCCAGAAGTCATCGTAGTACGAAGTGATAAAGGCAATGTCACCGTTGTCATGTACAAGGAGAACTACTTGAAGAAAAGTCAAGAACATTTATCTGACACTAAGTATTATAAAAGGCTTAACAGAAACCCCACTTCTACGTTACAACAAAAGGCAAATAATATTGTTGAAAAATTAAAAAATGAAGGCATGATCGATGAAATCACAAGTAAAAAAAAATTAACTCATACAGTTGCACCACGGTTTTACACATTGCCAAAGATACACAAGCTAAGTCTCTCAATGAGACCTATTGTCTCTCTCATTAGATGCCCCTAATAATAAATTAGCTTCCCTCCTTACAGACATTTTGGCAAAGGCCGATGACACAGAAAATAATTTTTACATAAAAGATTCTTTCCAATTTAGTGAATTTATTAATAATTACAAAATCCCTCCAGACTATGATTTGGTAAGTTTCGACGTAGTATCGTTATTTACCAACCTCCCATTTCCGATTATTGCAGATGGCCTTAGCAGAAAGTGGGAACAAGTAAAAACTGTTGCTCCTTAAATTTGTCCAATTTAAAAGTTATACTTAAATATATTTTTGACTCCAATTTTCTCATCTTCAATGATTCTTATCACGAACAAATTTTTGGCACCCCTTTGAGATCCACAATTTCTCCTATCTAGTTAATTATGTTTTGGATGAACTCATACAAAAATCAATAGATTCAGTTACTTTTCAAATACCATTTTTAAAAAGGTATGTAGATGACTTGATTTCAGCTCTACCAGAAGACAAAATAAATCATGTGCTAAATATTTTTAATAGTTTCAAAGAACATTTGCAATTCACAGTCGAAAAAGAATGTGGACAAAGCATCCCTTTCTTAGACATGAGAATATGCAGGGATAACGAAGGCGTTCTACTTACTAAATGGTACCGTAAACCAATGTGTAGTGACAGATACATCAACTATTATTCATACCACCCACATAAAATGAAAATCAACATGATCACAGAGATGAAGAATAGAGTCATCAAGTTATCACATTCAATCTACAAACAAGAAAGTTTAAATTTACTCAAACATATTCTTTATGAAAATTCCTATCCTCTTAAATTAATTAACAATATTCTCTTTAACTCTCAAGGCATCGATAATTCGAAAGGTAGAAATTCCGTGACACCCATAAATCAGAGTGAGACAAATAATCTTCAAAATAATACAATTCCAATTTATAGATCTTTTCACTTCATCGAAGAACTTACTAATAAACTCATTAACATTTTTAAATCTTCAAACATAAAAATTGCAAAAAAGAACATACTGTGTCTAACTTTTTTCAAAAACAAAAACTCCATTAAAGCATTCAGAGAAATCAAGCGTAATATACAAAATAAATTGCGATGACTGTGACTAAACATACATTGGACAAACTGGTCGTAGAGTAATGGGAAGAATTACGTCTTTTAAGAGTGAAATCAGATGTAACAAACTTTCTTGTGCGTTGACCGAACATGCCATAAAAAAACCATTCAGTAAATTTTGATAATACTATGATCTTTGACGTCGAGAAGAACGCATTCAAACGTTATTTTCTGGAAATGATCCATATACAGAGGGGAAAATAATGCAATGGATAAAAAACCTGACTTTGATAAAATATTAGTTCCATCTACACATATATACTTAAATTGCACTTTAAAAAATTCATCGAACAATTCAATAAAATCCACTCAACATTAATTGTTATACTAATTGGCCGCGGTGGTAGTGCGCCCGACTCACGATCCGAAAGCCGTGGGTTCGATTCCCGCCTCGACCAGATATTTTTCTCGAGATAATTTATCTGGTTGAAGCTGGGATGAATCTGCAACCGTGTTAGGAATCACACGTTAAAAGGTAAGACCTTGTTAGTCCTTAGCTCGCACAAGTTTCTCAACTTCTGAGAGTTGTCGTTCGTATGGGGGCGACAGCCGATTAACGGAAAAACAGATTTAAAAAAAAACTGATTTTTTAAAAAACTATTGTCCATAACGTCACATTGTAAGTCCATTGTACATGATCTTTGTGAACGGGGCAGTTATAAATATACACTGGTCACACATCTATGTGATCACGTTTATTCGTAACTAACCTAAAACAAATATCCTCAATTTGACCATGCTGTTGCACAATTGAGATTTAAATCTAAAATTAAAAGTAGATTGAAATCTACATAAAATCTACATTTATACTGTTTGCTCTGCATAAGATGACCGACAAGTTTTCATTGTTATGAAGGAACTATCTTCTCTCAAACTCACCATAGTAAGTAGTCTCATCCAATCTATGAAATTGTAACAGTGTTGTTAATTTGTTTACAATTTTTTAGTAAGTCCTGAAGAAGGAAATGAACATTTCGCATGACATAATACCAAGGAGTTTTTCTTATTCCTTGGCATCCTCAAAATTGACTGCAACCTCACAAAGAAAAAACACAAGTAGTTTTAGGTGGGGTCCGGATACTGTGGGAAAATTTCGATGAGGTCCAAAAAAAAACAACTGATAACAATGAGGTGCTACCTATGTATTATTTTGGTTTCAAATCAAATTCTAAATTATAGAACACAAGACCTAAAATTAATGTGAGAAACTACACCGACGGTTTTGGGCCAGTTTGGTTCTCGTGAGGAACAGCGAATTCGAAGTGGGCGTCCGTTAACCTTGAACTATATTTATTTTTCAAAAAATGCATCTTTGAGAAAGATGTTTCACATACGTATGTCGAGCTAAACATACTGGCCAAATTTATAGCTAGTTTCTTGCAATTTTCATATTTTTCCGAGACATGTTTGGTCCAAAATTCTCATTAAGATACCGTTTCACCCAATTGCAAAGACACATTTTATCGAAAACCGATTTTCTCTATCTGAAGTGATGGCTTTGACAGATTAAACAACTTGGCAGCCACATCTGTCCATTCTGCCGCTACATCGTTCCTAAGATCGGTCAGATTCTCAATAACTGAACAATGTCTTCTTAAGAGTCCTTTTTATATTCAAGAATTGTCGGAAAATGAATGAATTTTTGTTTAGCAATATCGTTTTCAAAGATATCCAGCTTGCGATAAAAAGCAGACACTCTTTGTATCACATCACATATTAATTTAACATTTCCTTATAACTCTGTGTTGAGCGCATTCAAATATTTCAAAATATCTTTTAGGAAAGCCACAACCAGCATAATGCTCTTGTTTGTTATGAACTCAAAGTGCTTTCTGCGTATCTCAGTTTTGCAAGAAGGAGGTTATTTGTTCTTTAATTAGCCAGGCTAGATGGGAAACTAATCGAATCATATCAGATGTAGGTACTTGTAAAATAGGTTAGCTTGAAAATTCAAAATGAAATAAGTACTGAATTGAATTCTATGTGACTTAAAAATATTTGTTTATTAAATTAAGGTATTGTATGCCTTATCTACGTAATAATTTATACTTGGTGTATTTGGCGGTCCGAGGTTCGACCTTTCACGGTCCGCAAACGGACCGCGGTCCGCCTGTTGCTGACCGTTGGTATATATGGTTGTTTGTAAGGACATGTTGTCATGTGAAATGACGTTTGGCAAAATTTTTGTTGGGCCGACAATTACACCATTTACACATAGCTGATAAGCTGATACACCATCTACTTTCACAAAACTTTGTCAGGGGACACGGCTGTGCAATTCTATACACCTGATGTAAATAGTGTATTTGTGAGTTCAGTCTTATGACCAACATGGATAGCATGTTGGTCAGCCCACAATTGGGCAACGATGGACTTGTATTTCGTGATGAATGATATTCTACTAGATTCTCGTGGTGCAGAAATCCGATAATAGAGTTCCTGTTTTGTATGTTTCTTTGTACAAGCATGCGTGGGCGTGGATCACCCTATATCTACAAGCAATTTAGATCAGGAATTGTTCGGCATATAGAAGTTTTTTCAGCGCTTCATAACATTTTCCGTACTAGTTAGGATAATAATAACATAATAACCAATAGTGCGTTATTTCATTTAGCTTGTCGAAGCAATTTTAATTTCTGCGCTATCTTAGATGCAAAAATTTGGGTATGTTATAAGTTGAAATTATCAATATAGTTTTGATGTTTGCTACTAGATATATTTTCAAATGATAGATTTTCAAATTCAAATGATATGTCATGGACGCCCTAACAGAAATCACGTTTTGTGAGAAGGAATCTTCGGATTTGAGTTTGATATTGCAGATTTAAAAAACTGACGCCACGAAAATAATCAAAGTGTGACTGAGTAAAAATGAATAAATGAGAAATGACATTTTTATCACAAACGAAAAATCTAAAATATGATGAATGATTTGGTAATGAATTTATTGAAAAATGAATAGTGAATATCTAGAATGTCTACCTCTTCGTCTTCGAATGTCTACCTATAAAGTTTTCGAGATCTGTAAAACATGTTGCTACCTTGTTAGATGACTGGAGACACTGAGAATTCTGGGGCGTGGGCGTCTTACTTTCTGCAATTCTGCTTGGTCCAGCTTGAAAGCACGTCTTCGTTGGGATTAGTCTCTTGGTCTGGCAAGGAGTTGTCGACACGGTTTAAAGCCTTTTCGATGGGTGTAATTTGACCAAGTTCAGGTAGATTTGCTTTAACTCCCAATACTTCACCAGGATTTACGTTATGCTCAATATCTTGCAAATCTTGTTCAGGATCGGGTCTATCTGTAACATAAGCAGACATAAATTCACTGTCCGGAAAAATATCCCTATTAAATGGATACATTCCGGAAACCTGGAATCCAGCTGTAATGTTGTTTGGAGTTACCGCTAATGGTAGTGCAGTACGAACAATACTGGGTATGTCATAAATATTCATCGTTGCACCCGGACGATTAGTCATCCAAGAATCACAAGCACTATTGACATACTTCTTTAACGGTCCATACCCACTGCGATCCAGAGGTTCGAGCTCATGGCTACAGTGAGGCGGAAAGGATAACACTGTTACGCCGTGATCTTTGCAGATGTTTAGTGCTTCGGGAGATGAATGCAAAACGTGGTTGTCTATCAAAAGCAGGAGAGGGTTTTCTTTAGACGCCTTGGAGTATTGAATAAAATGCTGGATATATTGTATAAAATGAATGTCTTTCATCCAGCCTGATAGATTGGCACTTCTAACGCTTCCAGGCGGGGCATCTCTGAGAAAATGGGGCTTAAAATGGACACGAGGATATATGAAGAAAGGTGGCACAGTATTTCCAGCAGCAGAAACAGCACACGCCAAAGTTACAAGCGTACCGCGTTCTGCCGAAGTAACTCTTCGCAACTGCGAGTTAGTCTGCGTAAGAAAGGCGAAGGAAGCGAAACTGTCTATTGTGAAATAAAGTTATACCCGTCATTAAAAGTATTTTGATTTGACTTATTGTTTTTATGTGTGATTTGTTAGTATGGAAAAGAAGCGAAAAATCGACAGTGAATGCAGAACGTTCCAAGAAAAATGGAACTTGCAGTATTTTGTGATTGAGTCCAGTAATAAGGCGCTATGTTTAATTTGTAATGAAACTATAGCTGTTCTCAAAGACTATAACATTAAAGGACACTATGAATCGAAACATCTTCAAAGTTACTCCAAGTATACAGGAAGTTTGAGGAAGGAAAAATTTGAAGCTTTGAAATGCGGACTCAAATCGCAGCAATCTTTGTTTACCAAAGCGAATACTGAACAAGAGTCTGCAACTCGCGCCAGCTTTCGTGTGGCTCTTGAAATCGAAAAACGTGGCAAACCATTCACCGATGGAGAAATGATAAAAGAATGCTTGATTGCAGTAGCCGAAGAAATATGCCCCGAAAAGGTAAATTTATTTAAAAGTGTTAGTTTGTCAGCAAACACCGTGGCTCGGAGGGTGCAAGACATCGCAGAAAATATATCATCTCAACTGTCTGACAAAAATGGACATCATGAGTGGTTTTTTCTAGCATTGGACGAGTCAACGGATGTGTCAGATACTGCTCAGGTGTTGATTTTTATTCGCGGAGTAGATAAAAGTTATGAAGTGTATGAAGAACTTCTTGATATTGATAGTATTCACGGCACGACAACTGGGGCAGATATTTTTATAGGGAGTTGAAAATGCCATTAATAAAAAGAACCTTCGATGGAGAAATTTGAAATCTATAACAACTGATGGAGGCAAAAATATGTATGGTAAAAATAAAGGAGTTGCACTTGTGTCGAAGGCTGTAGAAAATGATGGTGGTTCAAAACCATTAGTCTTACATTGTATCATTCATCAACAGTCCTTGTGCGGAAAATGTTTGGATATGTCTGAAGTTCTAAAACCAGTCATATCAGTTGTTAACTTCATCAGATCCACTGGGCTGAATCACCGACAATTCCGCGAGTTTATTCAACAGATTGGAAAAAATGATTTACCATATCATACTGCCGTACGCTGGCTTAGTTGCGGAAAAGTCCTTAAGCGCTTTTTTGAACTTCGAGCAGAGATCGAATTTTTTTTTAAATGAGAAGCAGCGCCCTTTTGCCGATTTAGAAAATATTGAATGGATGTGGAAGTTAGCCTTCTATGTCGATTTGACAAATCATATGAATGAACTGAATTTGAGATTGCAAGGAGAAAATCAGCTTCTCCCTGATTTATATACCTATATCAAATCCTTCAGGCAGACAATACTATTTCAATCGCAATTACGTAAAAAATGTTTCACACATTTTGAAACATGTGAAATATTCAGCCACACTACAGAGACTGAATTTTCCATCAATTTTGCAATCAAAACTTTGAGTGCTTTGAAGATAAATTTTGATACTCGTTTTTTAGATTTTGATGTCATTGCGAATGAAATTAAGCTTTTTAAAAATCCTTTTGATTCTGACATTGAAACCCTGGCTCCGGAAGTCCAAATGGAAATTATTGATTTACGGTGCAGTGATATGCTTAAGAACAAATATCAAAATTCATCTTTGTTGGAATTTTATAAGAGTCTTCCACTGGAACAATTTGATAATTTGCATAAATTTGCTCGTGGGTTGTTTTCTGTTTTTGGTACTACTTACTTGTGTGAGAAAACGTTTTCCAAGATGAAGTACACAAAGAATGTTTACAGATCTCAATTAACCGATGAGCATCTTAAATCTCTTTTGATAATTGGTACAAGTAAAATTGATCCACAACTACAAAGTATTGTCGGTGGAAAATCACAATTACATAAATCTAATTAGTGTTTTTGTTTTACTGTGATTGTTTTCAATTATTTGTTAGTTATTATCATGCTTAAACTTAGATACTCAAGTTGAATTTTCTTTGCCATCATTTCTGTCGTTAAGTTTTACCTTGCAAGTAAATAAAACCGAGTAATTATCATTCTGTGTTTTCTTTTTCAACTTATCACAGCAATAGTAACAACAATTAGGTAATCATTGGCTGTCGCGGGCCAGATTGATGACAGTAAATCATTGGCTGTCGCGGGCCGGATTGATGACACTGGCGGGCCGGATTTGGCCCGCCAGGTTTGGAGACCCCTGCTCTAGTGTAAACTTGAAGCAATATCTTCTTAATGTGTCGAATGGAATTTCGAAGTCACTGGCAGCAGATCTTAGAGATTGCCCTTCCAATTTTACGGCTCTGACCGCCCTCAGCATAATATCCGGGGGTGTTGTGCCTCTTTCCGATTTTCTTTCAAACGTACGAATTTAAATGAAGGTTTCCTAAAAAAGCCAGCTAGTAGCAAAACAAAAAAAAACGTAAAGCTAGCTCCCGGGGTTGCTTGGTACACTGTACCAACCAGCCCCTTGCAGTCTATACCAACCATCCCCAATGCATTTTTTTACGTTAGAAATGTCGAAACTAAATGTTAAAACATTATAAATCAAAGTTTTATATTTGGTAAGTATTGACAAAATTGCAAATTTTCTTAATATATATACTCTGTTGTTATCGAAAAAGCAATAAAACTGATATTACAAATATTTGAAACTCATAAATATTTAATTACGGGTGACAAAACCACGTGCACCAAGTAAAACTAAAAAAAAAAAACGCCCACACATCAACGATAACTGTCTTCAACTGGCGCGTATTCAAACACCTTCCGATAGATGCGAGCAACGCTGGTGATAACCGAACGGATTCCGAAATTTTACGAATGTACCAACCAACCCCTGTGCCCAACCAACCCCGGTCTACCCTAATGAATTCATTATTTACTAGTGATTATTTGTAATCATCATATACCTATATATGAGGCAAATAAGTACTCCCTAACTATACCAAAATATTGGCAAGCCAATAAACTAAATAGCATTAGGACAATTGCAAAGTTCCTAACGGTTCATGCACGTCAAGCAATTGTCGAATCCGTAGGAATACTGAAACTATATGAAACATAAATAGTGAATACTGACCGCATCCTTTTCTTTTCCTAATATTTTTTTCGCTAAACTAACACATAGTTTACTTATGAAAAACATGATTTGCCAGGATTTTAAAAACATTTGATACCCTCACGCAGAAATCCACTGAGACACTGAAATGGATCGCGTTCCTGGTCAGCCCTTCGATGTGGCAGCATTGTCGGGCTGACCAAGATGCGCTTCATAGAGGGATTTGTATAACTGTGGGTTGACCAACAGCATGGGGCTGATAAATAAGTAAGGGATATGTAAAATTTTTATTTTCAGAAAATATCTACCCCTCTGAGGGGGGAGTCGGAATAATGATTAATATTCCGGAGAGGTGCATTATCACATGCTCACATGCACATCTCATGGAGACCTACGACTTTGTAGGTGGAGTTGTTTCCTGGCTTTGTGTGCAGGTGACGCAGTGGACATTCCACTGAATCAACTTCAGAAAGGTTTCATGACTAGCTGAAATTATATTTGTTTGGTCGTGATACTCAAACGTTTCACACCGTTCTGAAGAGACATGCCCGGTACTGATGATGAGGCAAGCACCCCGAAACCGGTCTATCGGTTGGTCGTATCGACCAAACGAAATTAATTTCTGCTATTCACAGTGGGAAATAACTTGCGACAAATCTTCCAAATCGAAGACGTTGCACAGGTGCCTGATGGTTTTACTTTAACTCTCTGCGAGGCATTAGCTGGATTAGTTGTTTTTCCGTTGGGTATATCTGCCACATGTACCTACAAAGTCGTAGGTCTGCATGAGAGGAAAGGGGCAACCTTGAGCATGTCATAATGCACCTCTCCGGAATATATAAAATGATAATAAATTAATTTTCTGAAGCTGGTGAGATATAAGAAATAATAACTTTTGATGAAACAGTTTTATTTATATATAGTTAATTGGGATAAAAAATCTCATTTGAGTGGTTTTTTAGTTTTTATGGGACCCAGTGCAGGTGATATGTTCTTGTGGATGCCCAAAGAACATCTCTATGTTTTAGTATATTTGGTGACCGTAATGCATAGCATGCAGGCTGGATACATGGAGAAAGCTCAGAAGTATACAGATAAAGCTTTGATGCAAATTGAAAAGTTGAAAAGTAAGATATTTGTTGTGTATATTTTGACGTGGATCATAGTTTTCAAATTCTTTATTCTTTCAGTTGTGGACAATAAACCCATACTCTCAGTATTTCAGCTCATGTTATTGGAGCATATTATTATGTGTCGTTTGGTTATGGGTAATAAAACTCAAGCACTCCAAGAAATATCATCAGCATCAGCACTCTGTAAGCAATGCCCACGTTTGTTGGAAACACATGGTCCTCAGTTACATACTTTACTTGGATTATATGCGATGAGTATGAATTGTATGGAAGCTGCAGAAGCACAATTTATCGCTGCACTATCTGTGAGTGTTATAGTATTGAGGATAAACAACTGTTTTTCATTGTTAAAAAAAAAATTCAATCTATTAATTTAATTATCTTTATCATTCGGATATAGAGGTTTGTACCAACTTATTTCAAATGGAATATTCTTTGTATCACGTATTTTATAACGGGGAAATAATGGAGAGAAAATGAAAAAGTATATTAGAAAAATAATTTGTTGTAAAAATGGTTTATTATTTTAGAAATAATTCATACATAACTGAATATTGCGTTTAAATTTTGTATTTTGATTTTGTAACGGCACCTACAGTAAAACCATACTTAAAAAGGCCCCATTGTGTATCACTGGATACTTTTGTCTTCAATGCTGCACAAAAATCAAATTAAATATTAGAGTGGACTTTTATTTGAATGACTTGTCCGTCAACTTATCCACCAATCTAGTTTCTCTACTGGAGAAGAAGGCATGTCAAACATTGACTAATCAGTTGTAGCAAAATGAACAGATATTAAATAATAATTCATATTGACAGTAGAGGACAAATTCCATTTCCTATCAAAAAATCTGTCCACTGAGAATCAAAGAAGATGATGGAAACTCTTCTTGGTGAAACAAAAGCCTTAAAAAATTAAGAAAAGAAATTGGAGCTCTATAAAACTACTTCAACGATCCCCAACAAGGAAATCAAAAAGGAAAAAAGAAAGTTACGTGAGAGTATATTTATTGTACACAACATTTTCTTTAGACAGCTGACCGGCAGAATATAACAAAAAAAAAAGGAAAAACATTATTTCGAAAACACTTATACTACCGACGCGCGTTTCGCCAACTATATACATATCCTTTGTGCATATAGTATACAACTCCTCTTCTAAAAGTATTCTAAAAGAACTAGACGCAATCCATAACACTGCCCGACGAATAGCACTTGGAGCTTCACTACACTAGTCCAACTGACAGTCTTAATTATGAAACCAGTGAACTATCCTTTACAGAACTTTACTTTCACTCTATGTTGAAATCTCAGCCTTCTTGAAAAAAACGGTCATCAAAATGTCTTTCCTCGATTAATTCAGGAAACGTTCAATCATCTTTCAAGCAATATTTCGCAGAAATAATAAAACACTTTCAAAAATACGAAAAGATGTATAATGACGCTTCCTATTCGAATATTGGGATTGGTGCATCATTCATCTTCAACGAATGGCAGGCAAAATTTAAACAAAGCGTTACATTATATGAACGCTAAAAGTTTACGAAAATCTCCTATAATTTCAGACTCACTTTGCTTCTTCAAATCCTTAACCCTTCTCTATCTTAGTCACCAAGTTCTCCTACAGCAAATAAAGACAAAATTTACGAACTACAACAAAAGAATATCAACATTCAATTCATGTGGGCACCATCATACATTGGAATAGAGAGAAAGAAAAGGCCAATAGAATAGCAAGATAAACTTCAAGTCCAATCCAAACAACAACCAAATTTGATTTGGTTTCATCATGGCTTCAAAACTTTTGGGTGTTGGATATAGAAGTTTCTGATACCAGAAAAACAAGAGGTCTCAATAATTTATCCACTTATTCAACACAGCCGTTTGAGGGTTGCTGTTTTTGGTATCTGAACAATACACATCATTCGCTTTAATCATAATACGGGTTACAGTTGTACAAAAAATTGTCTCTACTATTTGCTAGATTTCTACGAGTTTCAATCGTCAAGATGGCGATCGCAATAATCCAGTATAACTTTTCTGGAAAAGGAATACAATAATAACCTTATTTAGCACAAATCAAATGTTATTTTCTTACATTTTATCATCGTTTAAACACTTGCAATTGGTAGCTATAGTTTTTGTTTTACTTGATAATGTGTACTTATTTCAGACATCCCGTGAAAGAGAATTGTGGACTTTTGCGAATTTAAACCTTGCTATTGTTTATTTGAGAGGTAAACGAGAGGCAGATTTCAATGCACTTCATGACAGGATCAACCCAGAAAGCTTACCATCACATTCTCATAGTTTGAGAGCCGCTGCTTACTATGTCCAAGGTCTTCAAGCATTTTTTCAGGGTAGATACAATGAAGCTAAGTGAGTTATTATTCATTTAGATAGGCTATTCTTAAATAGCATCTGATAAAAGACCACATGTCTCCATTATATAAAATTCAGTAATCAATTTCAAAAAATATAATGATACCAAAATCAAAGCCTAAAGTAATTTTGCAGAAACATTTGCAGTTTGTTTATTACTTACGTCTAACATAATTTAGTGTTTAAAGAGATCACAATCTAGACTGGTATGCTGTGATCGAATGGAACCTGAAGTACCAAACGTTTCGTGTGCTACTGCGGTAGATATCATCAGTGGTATGTGCGTTGACTAAAAGGACGTACCAAAAAGGTTCATTGACAGCAAGGATAAAGTTTATATCTCGAAGTTTTAGCAACGACTGACTGTTGACTGCGTCCTCGCAATCAACAAACATACCACTGATGATGTCGGCTGCAGTAGCAGACGAAACGTTTGTTAATACTTCAGATTCCATTATATCACAACATATCAGCCCGGATTTTGTTCTCTTTAATCATGACTCCGGCCTTGAAAGCCCGAGTTTTTGTATAAATTAGTATCTCATTTTCATTTCACTATTAAATATATGTGAGTGAAATATATATATATATATATATATATATATATATATATATATATATATATATATATATATATATGTATATATGTATATATATATGTATATATGTATATATATATATATATATATATATATATATATATATATATATATATATATATATATATATATTCAAATTCGGTAGCAAAAGTGATATGATACGATTTTCATAATAACAATAAGGAAAATCATATCAATAACTCTCTCTTCAGAAATAATGATAATCAAATCATCATGCCATTTTAAATTTTATCTCTGGTATAAACATTCTTGTTTCTTTGAGATTAGTAAGGATCATCATTATTATTCATTTCCTTTATCGGGGCTAAATGTTTTGTTCATTACAAAATATTGTGAATGTTTTGTATTTCTTTTTTTCAGGAGATATCTCAGAGAAACTTTAAAGATGGCAAACGCTGAGGATTTGAATAGACTGACGTCTTGTTCTCTCGTTCTGCTTGGCCATATATTTTTATCACTGGGAAATAGTAGAGAGAGTATGAATATGGTTACACCTGCTATGCAATTAGCTAGCAAGATACCTGATGTGCATGTGCAGTTATGGGCATCTGCCATTCTGAAAGGTAAAGTATTTTTTATATCCAATTGTTTTCTTATAAACATTTGTGGCATCTTTTCTGACTTGCTTAATACTTATCGTTATATTATGACCAAAATTACACAAAACCTTTGTAAATTGTAGCCTATATGTTATTCTGATGTATAAGGTGTATTTATGTAAAGTTTCATCTAAATCCGTTCAGTCGTTTAGGAGTGAAAGAGTCACATACATACATACATTTATCTATCCTATATTTATAGGTGATATAAACATAAACTTACTGAGTGATGATGAAAAGAAAATAGAATACTCAAATGTGCTTGATTAATATGGATATATTTCCACAATCAATGTACCTACAAGAATACATTCATGTCATACCACAGATAGTAACCTAAGACACTACAAAGAAAAATGAAAGAGACAAACATAAAAGTATCTTAATTACAATAACAGAAAACTATAACACACGAAATGTGACATAATTTAATCAACACAAGTCCCAAATGAGACAGTGAACAATAATTTTGCTTTTACGATTACTAACGTTCTTAATAATTGCACTGAAATCAAAAAATAATTAAGAAGAAACACTAAAATAGTTCCGTGGCTGACTAACACTATATTGTCAATAATAAATAAAAAAAATCGCATGTTCAAAACATCTCGACAATATCCCGATAGTACTTTATTGAAAAATAAAAATTAAAAAAAATTACAAAAATATTGTCATAAATGCAATACATCAAGCCAAACAAAATTATAACAAAAATAAGATAAAAAATAACGAACGAAGCACTGGCCAATTATGGAAAATAGTAAGAGAAATCACAGGAAATGAATGTAAATCAAAACAAATTATTGCAAAATAGGTTGAATTCTTTCCTGAATGAATATAGTCTCATATCAACTAGACAATTTGGATTCAAAGAAAAAACATCTACAGAAGACGCAATACTTGAATTAACGTAACTGATACACAAATCTTTAGAACGAGGTAAACCCTCTCTTGTCTCTTTATAGATTTAAATAAGGCATTTGATACTGTCTATCATCGTCTGCTCTTACAAACACTGTAAAATAAAGATATTAGAGGGAATTGCTTTGAAGTTACTTCGAAAACAGAAAGCAGCCTGTAAGAGTGAACAATACCACTAGTGACCAGAAGCAAGTTAATTGTGATGTTCCTCAAGGCACCGTATTGGGTCCTTTATTGTTCAACACTTATATTGATGATTTATTCAAATTGCACAGTGAGGCCAAAATCATTGGATATGCACATGGCACGGCAATATTTTATGAGGCAGAAACCTGAAGTTCACTAAAAATGAGGTTGACAAAAGACTTTAAACCAGTGAAAAATGTTTTGGCCATCGTCTAACAATTAATCTGGAAAAATCTAGCTTTTTGTCTTTCAGCTGCGATACATAAAATAGATGTCCAAATAGGAGAATCGAAATTATCAACACTCAAGGTGATATAGTTGAAATTCACTCTGTAAATAAAGAAACTCCAATCAATACTGTACAGATTTTGACTACTCAAAACATTATTACCAACGAAGGAAGTAGAAAAACTATATTCCGCCTTAGTGGAAAGCCACCTGAGATACGGTATTATAGCGTGTGGCTCATTTTTGCGGGGACATTTTAATTCGTTAGAAATTATTTAGAGGAGATTTTTAAAACTAATATTTTCGAAAAGTGTACGCTTTCCAACAGATCGACTATAATATAGGGAACGTTCTATTATGGATATCCGACAGATAGACTATTTTTGTACAAATGTAAAATATCACTCAAGTAAAAATGAAGCACTAGTCCAAAATCACAAGTATATCACTCGACATCATGTAAAACTCACTTACCCATTCATTGTGAAAAAGTCAATGTCACGAAAAGCATACACTTTCACTGTTACAAAACTTTATAGTACAATACCGGAAGCAATAAGAAATACATTTGAAAAGTATTGCTCAAAAAAAATCATCTAGATTGAACTTCATAAAAACAGGTCCTACACAAATATTTTCCCATCTTGGTTTTTTTATTCATATTCAATACTTGATCGTGTTCTTTTTTCTGCAATGTAATAAATATCACAGCATTACCTATACTGTTAGTCTTAACTTTTTATTTCAACTATTTTATTATATTATTTTAACTATTTTATTATATATTAAATCAATGCATCGATAGTCGTGTCACGAAGTGTTCTGGCGATGCATTGAATTTATTGGAGCCTCCGGAGACACCCTACATTTTGTTTTATAAGAGAGAGGACATTGTCAAATCAAGATCTTTAGATGGTGTGGTGCTGCAGGTTTTTCCGGGGTTTCCTGCAGCTGAAAAAGCAAATGCGCCACTGGAATCAGTGAAGTCGCCCCGGAGCACCAATTAATTTTTATTGTTGTTTTTATTTCATTTTTATCGTTGTTTTAATAAAATATATGTTTTTTAAATCATCATTTAAATTTTTGTAATGCAATATTATTGTCTTTCACTGTTTTATTTTTTGTATTATTTTCATTACATTATACTTATTAATTGTTTGCGAAACAAGTGCAGTAGCACTTATTGCCTAAGCACTTTATACAACTTGTTTCCTTAAAAGAAATGTACTCTTACTCTTATGAATTATTATTATTATTATATTTATCACCGCCATGTTTCTTTTATATCAATAATTCAATGCTATATTATTTCTTCTTACGTTCCTAGGCTCTAAAGTCATTTCTCATGGATTTCAAAGTATTATTGAACCATTTTATTCAGAAGGGATTATCTCTGAGTGATTTTTTCTAACATAAGTTCGAAGAGAATCAACAAAGACTTGACAGTAGTCATTTACTTCAACATGTTTCGATTAAAATATGTCTCAATTTATAGACAGCTTTTTTTTGAAAACCGGTCCATCCCACTTTTTGTAAAACAAAATCTAGATGTTTTATCATTGTCATAACACACTTTATAGGTAATGACCAAAAATTGATCGGAAATAGAGGGATCAAGTGTACCTACCTCTAAAATTTGTTCGCTTAAGTCGATAATTTCATTATCTCTACAAGTTGAAGGTGAAGCTTCGAAGTTTCGAAGCTTCGAAAGTCCGAAAATTTTATTGATAAGCCCTAGGATTCTATTAAGTTGTTCAGATGACGTAGTGATGGAGTATTTGACATGTAATTCATATTCAGATATATTGTGTGAGAATTCTGTGAGTGATTTCTGATTCAATTCCATAACGAATGTTTGGAATACAAACTGAGTGGAGAAAAGTGGTTTCTGTATAATTCAGTGTTCATATAAAACTTTGTTTCAAAAGTATTTTTCTTTCGTGTAATTCAATGTTTATATGGAAGTAGCAGTTTCAGGAAGGCTTTTTCTTCCAGTTTGTGTCTGAAAGTTACTTCTTTGCATGATCTACGCACCTATGTATAGTTACTTCTTTTGAAATTTGTAGTGCCCTTTAGATAAGTGTACATATTCTTTTAAATATTCCTGCCAGGATTATAAAAAAAGCAGAGTAATTATGTAATATAAAATCTGACCTAGTCATCCTAAATCAAGAATTGGCTCCAGGAGTTTTCATAGCCAGCAGTATTGCGTCGCTGAATAGCGATAGTTAAAGTCTCAAATTCGACAATGGAAAATTTCAAAATTGAAACTGAAAACCTACAAAATTTTGATATATTGATATGCCCAAAGTAATTGTAATCTGCCTAATGATACAAAAAAAAAACAAAGTAAAAACAACCGAACATCTATGAAATCCAATAGCAACAAAAAGCTATCAAACACTATTTTAAGTCCAGGCATACAGGGTGATACATCAGATAAGAGTAAATCGAACCTACAATTACTGGAAGTCCAAACAATGAAAAAATGTGATGAAATCATTAACCTGATTAACGATACTGACCCAAATCCCTCTGGTACCTCCGTAGACAACTCCTGGAATTCAGTAACTCATAAAAAAATAAAAAAAATACATCTTCACAACTACCTACTGCTAAATCATATGACACAGGACATCCTAGTGACCTACTCACACTTGCTCCTGAACGGAAATGGATATGGATTGGTGGACTACCATCGATAATGTTAAGGAATATTTAAAAAAAGTCTTTCCTGAAAATAACGTTGATTGTTTTGACCTCAAATCCAAGTATAAAAAAATGCTTCAAAATAGGGAGTTTTGATCTGTCAATGGATGAACTTCTGGACCCCCAATAATTGTCCCAACAAATTACACATTCGTCCCTTTCAACACCAGTGATCATCAATATGCCCCAAATATCATATCTGATACTGGTTCTTCTGGTTATTCCAAACCTGAATTAAATGTAAATAAGAACATATACAATTTCATTTCAATTATTAACAAACAGACTTAATAAACTGGAAGTTCTTTTATCGGAAGAGGATCCGGACGTCATTAGTATTGTTCAGCACTGGTGTGATACCGGCTATAGTCTGATATCTGAATTTTATCGTATTACTCATATACATGGGGGAACTGCCATCTTTGTTAAATCATCATTGCTAGCTCAGTGTCTTAATTTAAAACAGTTCTCAGAGGAGATTCATTGTGAAGGCAGTGGGATAAAACTAACTGTACAAGGTAAAAAGATTTGTATATTAAGCATTTATAGATCTCCTAATGGTAACTTGGATATATTTTTACATAAATTATCCTGCATATTAGATTATATTTCTAGAAATGACTATGATATTTTCGTATGTGGTGATTTTAATGTTGATTACCATAAAAATACTTTGGTAAAGTAACAGCTGGATGACTTATTAGCTAATCACAACTTGCATGTTTCATCCTTGGCATCCACTCGAGTTTTTACTAATCGATTAGGAATAACATCATCTAGCAAACTCGACTATGTACTAACAAATGTGGAGGAGGATTGTTGTAAATCTAATGTCTATGAGGGGAACTTCAGTGATCACAAAATATTTTCTCTTATTTATAGTATGCCTTTAGAGAGTAAAATAATTTTACCATCTCACTATAATTACAGAGATATCTCAAACATAACTTGAAACAATTGTCGTTGACATTGTCAATTACCAGCTTTGACACTATATATCATTTAAATGATGTGGATGATAGTTTTCAGGAATTTATGAACATAATAACAAGTATCATAAATGACTGTTGTCCTATAAAAAGGCACAAAACAATATCTGACAAAAAATCTAACTGGGTAACTCCAGAAGTCAGACAAGCTAGCCGTAATCTAAAAAATACCCATTGGCTGTGCAAAAACATAGGCAACTTAGACTCGCACGCTGCATATAAAAAAGCAAAGAAAGACTACGAATTACTACTCGAGAAAGCTAAATTGGATTTTCATGCAAATCTAATAAAGAACTCGAACAATAAAAACAAAACAGTCTGGAACCTAGTTAACAAGGAAATGGGTAGAGGGGAAAAACAATTTGACATCATTCTCAACCATGGTAATGGGTTGATCACTGATAGAAAAAGGGTGGCTAATACTTTCGGTGATTACTTCTCAGTCTATCACAACCGGCAAATATCCATCACTCTTGAAGACGGCCATTATTATTCCCATTCACAAAAGTAAAGAAACATCAGATGTGACTAACTATCGTCACATCGCTCTTTTAAGTATTTTCTCTAAAATCTTTGAGAAACTAGTTAACGAGAGAATGGCTAACTTTCTGTTGAATTTTAAGATTCTTACTGACTGCCAGCACGGTTTTCGTAAAGGCAAGTCCACACAGTCAGCTGTCTGTAGTTTTGCTGAAATCATCTATAACTCCCTAGACAATGGTATGCACGTGGCAGGAATATTTTTTGACCTCTCACGTGCATTTGACTGTCTATCTTATGACTTTATTGAAACCAAACTTTTTAATCTAGGATTTAGGGGTGTATTTTTGCAATGGCTCAAACATTTTCTTTCAGACTTTATAATGTTGGTAAAAATAAAAGATACACTATCGGATCCTCAACCAATCAGTTCAGGAGTTCCTCAAGGCTCTGTCCTGGGATCGCTTATCTTTCTATTATTCGTCAATGATCTACCCAAATACTTCAACATCAACAACAATAGTCTCACTCTCTTGCTGATGATAGAGGAATTAAAGTCATTAACGGAAAGGTTTATAACATACTTCTTAGATTGGTGCAAGATAAACAATCTGATTGTTAACTTGAATAAAACAAAATGTATCAATTTTAGTTCTTCCATCGGTCTTGATAAACATCCTACTGTCTTTGATATTAGAGGGGTGGAATTGGTTATCAACGAATTTACAAAATTTCTAGGAGTCTATGTGGATGACTGCTTAAGATGGTCTGAACATATTACAGTCACTTGTAAAAAAGTTAACCAAGCGTACTATGCTCTCTCCAGAATAAAACTTTTTATGCCCTTGCATGCCTTGCTGGACGTATATTATAGGTTGGTCTACAGCCATTCAAGCTACAATGTGGTTCTTTGGGGATATGCCACCAATAAAGATAGGGTTTTTATTTCCCAAAAAAAATTATCAGAAAATTATTTGATATCCCATGGAGAGAATCGTGCAAACAGCACTTCATATCATATCAAATCCTGCCATTCCCTTGTATTTACATATTTAAATGCTTATTATACATCCACGATAATTTAACAAAATATAACACAAATTCTTCTTATCACAGTTACTCAACCAGAAATGGAAAATTGTTAAGTATTCCTAGACACAGATCCTCTAAATTTGAAGTCACCCAAATATGTGGGAACAAAATTATTCAATCACCTACCTGATCACTTTAAAACCATGAGTTTGATGTCATTTAAAAGAGAAGTTGAAAATTTGCTCCTGTCTAAGGCTTATTACAGTGTCAGTGAATTCCTTTCAGACGACTTTTGCTGTGGTCCAGACTTTCATCCAGATTTTATTATTTTTTTATACATCCAATTTTGACTAATGTTTTTTTTGTTTTTTCTTTATATTTTATACATTTTTATACTTTAAAACTACTGAGATATTTTATCTTTATGTATGTTTCTTTTCTTTATACTATTTTAACGTGTTGTACTGATATGTCCTATACCTTGTTACGTCTCAAAGGATACTAATTATTATTATTATTATTTTCACCGTAGTGTGCGCTGGTCAGGCCCTATCCCCCGAAGCCTCGATACATTCAGGAGGGCGCGCCAGCATTATCAACCAATGACCACTCCCCACACCGTGGGGTAAGTGATCATTGAGTCCGAGAATCATGTGCCCTGAGCAAGCGCAGTGAGCCAAGAATGACAGGCTTCTGCATCTGTGCGGCTAAGATTTCTGCCTTAGTGCGGCAAGCCGGTATGATTTTAAGATTCGAGAGTAGAGAGGACATCATTCCACCAAGGACTCCAATAATCAGAACAACCATCTTGACAGAGTGATCTGGATAGAGTCTGCGGAGTTCGAAGAGAAAATCTCGATATTTTATCCGTTTTTCCTCCTCTTTTCTGACGATATTCGGCTCACCAGGAGCTGAAAACTCCACGACAAATATCGTTTCGGTCTGGTGGTCGAGAAGAACTACATCAGGCTTATTAGCTTGTATGAGCCTGAGGGTGGGGAACGAATAGTTCCAATAAAGTCGGCACTTCTCGTTCCCCACCACGGATTCAATATCCCCCGGAGCGTAGGGCAACCGCAAGAGTTGGTAATATAGCACTCTTAGGGCCGCTTTATGTCGATGGATATGCTGGACATGCTGATAGCAAGTGCATTAGGGTCTCGGGCGTCTCGCGGCAGGCCCTGCACCTTGTGTCAGGAACCTCTATACCCATCACGCGACTGCGGTAGACTAAGGTGTTGAAGACACCATCCTGGAAAGCCATGATGAACCCCTCAGTTTCCGACTTCAGGTGATCTCTGCGGCTTTTATCTGAGCTTTTTGCTGAACGGGTTCCAACTTGGTGACAGAGTTGTAGTCACCTCGTTCAGAGTCGAAAACTATACCGAGTTCATCAGCTGCTCGGGTAGCTGCCCTAAGGAGAAATGCTCCAATTCCTGCTCTCTCATGGCCCACGGACCATGCAGAGAAGGGGATCCGAACTCCTGACGACTTTACAGGCTGTATCCAGTACCATTCTGTCATGTATACACTCCAAACTCAAAAGTCCACGGCCTCCCTGTTGTCGGGGGAAGTACAACCGTGGAACGGACGATTTGGGATGCAAACTCCTATAGAGATGCATCATTTTTCGGGTCTTTACGTCGAGTTGATACAGCTATTTTCGAGTCCACTTCACTACTCCAAACGAGTAGAGTAAGATTGGAACGGCAAGCATATTTGTTGCAGCAACTTTGTTCTTCCCCGACAGTTCCGATGACCAGATCTGTCGAAGTTTGTGCTGATACTTGCCGCGGAGAAAGTTTTTCACTGCAGTTACCTTTTGTGAGTGGCGTTGTTCCACCCCGAGGTAAGTATACGCCTGTCCGACATCCAGATGGTGTAGGATGCTTCCATCTACGAGCTGCACATCCTCTCCGTAGTCCCCGCATCGTCCTCTTTTGAGATGAACCATTGCACATTTGTCTGTCCCGAATTTCATACCGATAGCATGCGTGTACTCTTCCACCACCCTCAAGGACTGATGGAGATCCTCTTCTCCAGAGGCATAAAGTTTAAGATCATCCATATAAAACAGATGGGTGACCTTGTGCCTCCGGTTTCCGGAGGTGCCACAGTTATACCCTCGAGTATTTCTGAGCGCAACGGATAATGGCAATAGTGAGATGCAGAATAGAAGGGGACTGAGGGAATCACCCTGAAATACACCCCTTCTGAAAGTGACCCACCCTGTTTGAACTCTTGCTTGACCAGATGTTATGGTGAAGCGAGTTCGCCAAAGTGGTATCAGTTGTTCAATGCATCTCACATGTTGTCGGGTACCGCAAGGCATCTGAGCAAATGCAAGATGAGCTCATGCGAAATTGTATCAAATGCCTTACGGTAATCGATCCAGGCCATAGAGAGGTTACGCTTTTATTGTATCGAGTCCTGCGTTACACATCTATCGATGAGCAGATTCTCTTTACATCCAGCGATTTCTTTCTTCGACCCTCTCTGCTCATATAACCGTTCGAATACTCGGTCAACAGCGGTGAGTATTCGTGTGTATAAGATGCTTGTAAACAACTTATAACACGAATTCAAGCATGTTATCGGTCTGTAATTCTTAGGAATTGACAAATCTCCGCTTTTGGGGATAAGAACGGTCTGCCCCTCGACAAACCGATCCGGAATCGGCTGCTCTCCATCCAGCCATGAGTTGAAAACTCTGTCAGATGGTGGGTACTTGGTAGTTTTTTCCATCAATAAGTGTTCCGCCCATCTGGGCCTAGAGCAGCAAAGTTCTTGGAACCAACAAGGGCCCTTCGAACGTCAACCGGGGTTATCGGGTTGCGCAGTTCATTGGGCTTAGGCTGTCGAAGTTCTCTGTTGAAAGCTTCGAACTGCGCTAGGGCTGGAGTGTCTTAAGTTGAGTGGTTGCGGGTATTCATAGATATCCTTCCAGAAGGATTCCACCTGATCAGCGGTTGGCGGATTATCCACAACACGTGGAGGCTCTTGGAATAAGCGTAAAGGTTTCTCGCGAAACCTGAGGTTTTCCGCGATACTTCTCGCTCGCCTCACTAGTGACTTCTTAGCAGCCACTAGCATTCGTATCCTATCAAGGCAGTGCTGTTTGGTGGTCAGCAGCACGCCTTGGCTTAAAGTGTGATGGATACTTCGTAGATTGGCGGCTATTCGCCGCACTGTGGGCGTGAAAGGCTTGTTGGCCGCCGTGTAATCCATCACACATTGGATACGAGACGCGTGTTGTCTCGCCGACGTGATCTTAGCCTCCATCTTGTGTACACGCCGTTCAATCTTCCGAACCGCAAGGCCGGGATTTCGTCCTTCCGATGCGGAGAGCGATTGGACGACGTTATACACGGCGATGTTGATTTGCCAGATGTCAGCCTCTTCTGTTAGAACACTATGAACCTCCGCATCCAAACGAGCCAGTTCTTGTGGCTTCCGGGGCTTAATCCTGTGGAGCGCCCTGCGTGTTCTGATTGTCGTCTCCATTGGTGGTATGATGCGAGTCTCCTCTCCAGCCGTGCCAACGTTAGCAGGTTGGGAAGGAGCTAAATAGCCCTGCCGCTGAAGATAAGATACATAATTCCTAAGGTTTTGGGCGGAAAAGGCGGCATGCTCCGGATGTGTTTCACACCACAGAGCATGCAATCTCTCCATGTACCCTCTTAGCGCGGGCTCACTACTCTCGTAGCAATGCATAAGGCTATCTCTCAGCTCATGCGTCCACTCAAAGCGACCATGGGCCCCACCACCTTGCCTCTGACCCCTCCGAGAGGGTCGATTGTGGGGCTCCTTTCTTGATCACTGGGAACCAAGTGTTGGGACCACCGGGTGGTTAGCCCTGTGGACTCACGGCCGGCACCGGAGGGAGAATAGAGTTCTCCTTCCCGGGTGCGCCTGGGCTACCGGTCCGGTTTTGCACCAGTTGCTCGGGTAAGTGGTGTCGCAACTCACCAAAGGCCATGGGTGTTAGTGGCCATCCCTGCTTATGTATTATTATATCTGAAAAGTGTGCCGATGACCAGTTTAAAACGTTATCACTTAAAGAATTACATTGCGAAATCCCTGAGTTCGCAAAAGCGGATACATCGAACCTAAGTCAAGAATATAGTGATATTTTTTGTTTGGAAATCGATAGTCTAACAATTAATAATTTTTACAATCAGCAGTTTAAACTAACATCAAATTCCAGTTTACGTTAAAAATTACAAAATGCCGCACTCACAAATTTCAGAGGTAAATAAACAAATATCTAAAATTTTAAAAGACTCAATTATCGAACAAACATTTCTAATTAAAGTAGTCCCATCTTACTGGTTCCTAAAAAGTCCGATAACGGAGATAAAAAATGAAGATTAGTTGTAGATTACAGGTTGCTTGATAAAAAACTAATTGCAGATAAGTTCCTTTTACCAGGAATAGATGATATTTCAGACCAATTAGGAAGAGCCAAATAGTTTAGTACTCTAGACTTAAAGTCAGGCTTTCATCAAATACCGATACAAGAAAGTTCTCGCGATATCACTTCATTCATTACAAACTCCGGATCATTTAGATTCACTAGATTACCTTTTGGGCTAAAGGTTTCTCCCAACTCATTCGCTCGTATGATGAGCATAGCATTTTGGGGGAATAACACCAGAAAAAGCCTTCCTATATATGGACGATCTCATCGTTATAGGCTGTTCTAAAAGTCATCACCTTTCAAATTTAAAAAATGTTTTTGATTTATGCATACAATTTTGTCTTTAACTTAACCCTAATAAATGCAATTTTTTCAAAATAACGTTTCGTATCTAAATCATACTATTACAAGCGATGGAATTTTACCTGACAAATCAAAGTACGAAACTATAAGCAAATACCCGGTGCCTACAAATGCTGATGAGGTAAAAAGGTTCATTGCTTTTTTAAATTACTATCGCCGCTTCATTAGAAATTTCGCGGAATTGGTAGTCCCACTTAACAAATTAACAAAAAAGAAATCAAAATTTTAGTGGACCGAAGAGTGCCAAAACTCCTTTTTAAAGTTAAAACAATACCTTTTGGAGCCTCAAATACTACAATACCTTGATTTTGAAAAACAATTTATATTGACTACCGATGCCTCTAAACAAGCTTGCGGAGCAATTCTTTCACAAAATTTTAATGGAGTCGAATTACCAATTCATTATGCTTCGAGGGCCTTCACAAAAGGCGAAATAAAGAAGGCCACAATTGAGAAAGAATTAGCTGCCATACACTGGGCAATCAAGTATTTTAGGCCATATCTTTTTGTTTATACATTTTTAGTAAAATCGGACCACAAACCGCTTGTCTATTTATTTGTTATGTTGGCATCTAGAATAGGTAGAGTATACATATCGTAGGAAATTAAAGATTCAATCAATAGATGTGAAATAAAGCCAATCGCCTTTTCAGACTATAAGGCGGTCATTGTATATATACAGGTGAATCCCAACAACAAAGTTAGGGTCACAAGTCACGGGTGGGGTTATTGGAAAGTGAAACGATCTTCTATGACTGAGGAATCAATTGCGAGTTTCATAGAAGAAATAAGATCTTTGAAAACAAATCATCTATATAATAGAAACTCCATAGAGTGGTGGTTTGGATGTTTTAAAAAAAGAACTAAAGCTTATTTTAAGTCCATCGAAATAGAGCAGGCAATTGAGAATAGACAGATGATGGATTTTTATCAAAAGGCACTTTTTGAAACAAATGAAAAGTTGAACAGAGGCGAAAACGTTTTGAATGAATATAGAGAGATTAAAAATACAATATTACAACTGAAAGAACAACTAAACACTAGATTCAAAAATAAAGATAAGGAAAGTATAAACGAGAGATACAGCCTGTATGATCTCATGAAGCAAAAGAAAAACAAAATATCCATCATTCCTTCCGTATAAACTGAAAATGGTCAAATACTTACAAATTCTAAAGATATGATCAACTATGCTAATACCTTTTACTCAAAATTGTTTAATGATAATCAACAGGACCCACTAGTCAATGACAGGGACACCAGGTGTCTACTTGCTCATATTAAAAACAAAGTATCCCATCGTGATAACATGTTGTTGAAAAAAGAAATAACTGTGGAAGAAGTGAAAGGAGTGCTCGCTAGAACTGCCAAGAAAAAAAACACCTGGCTTAGATGGACTCACCTATGAAATCTACTTGACGTTTTTCAATGAACTCGGGAATGAGCTCAGTAAAATGTTTAACATGCTACTCTCCGGTAAGACAATAATACCAAAAGAATTTTCAGAGCCAGTCATTACCCTTGTCCCCAAAGTAAAGAACGCAAAAGATTTGTCCGATTTTAGACCAATCACACTGCTCAACACTGATTACAAGTTGTTTATGAAAATAATTGCATATCGAATGAAAAATATAAAAAATATTATTGGACTGGAACAGGTAGGTGGTAACAATGAATCAATATTCAATAATTTGTTGTTAGTGCGGGACACAGTTTTATTTTTCGAAAAAGATAAACAACAAGCAGGTGCGATACTGTCACTGGATTTCAGTAGAGCTTTTGACAAGGTAAATCATAAATACCTGTGGGCTGTAATGGGAACATAATTGAGATGTTCAAAAATATATATAAGGGTGCTCGCTCAAAAATACTACTGAATGGATATCTGTCAGATGGGTTCAACATACAACGACAAGGTTGTCCTATGTCAATGACACTGTTTAGTTTATCTATAGAACCTTTCATTAGAATAGCTGACTTCAGTCTGCAGGGTATCAAAATTGGGGATAGTCTGAGGAAAATATCGGCGTATGCGGATGATATCACCGTATATATCAAAGACGAAAGAGATGTAGATACTATACACAGAATAATCAGGATATATGAAAAAGGTGCAAATGCTAGAATAAATGTCCATAAATCCGAAATTTTACCTCTTGGGCGAATGACGGAGTTACAACAAAATGCCATAATAAATTTTCCAGTAAAAAAAGAAATTAAAATCTTGGGAGTAATTATTTCAAACAGATTTCGAGATATGGTGAATGAAAATTGGGACAAGGTCATTAAAAATATAAGGTTGAGTTTACTCTTGAACTATGTGAGAGATTTGGATTTAATTAGGAAAGGGTGGTTTGTGAATACATATGTTTTGTCTGAAGTATGGTGTTTGGAAAAAATATAGCCAAAAAATAACACTCCTCACGGGAAATTACATATGGCAAGGGAGTTTATATAGGGTGGCTGTATAAAAAAGGAGGATTGAACTTGATCAACGTCGATAGGAAGGCACTAGCTTTATTTCTTAAAACACAAGCGAGGTCATGGACAACTGTTGAAAATAAATTTTTTTACAAATCGGTGATAAATAAAATATTCGAAAATAATCATGATAGTATGCACCCTTACATAAAAAAAGTAAAAGTATTAGAGATTTAGGGATTGTGTTCACCAAGAACGAGTTGGCAACTTCTAAGGTTATATATAGACAAATAATGGGAAAGGAAAATAAAACCCCAACAATACAACTCAAACATCCCCAATATGATTGGAGTCGCATCTGGTCAAATATCCTAATGAACACATATACACCAACAAGGTGGCGTTCCAGTGCTTATAAAGCCATAAATGAAGTATTTCCAGTGGCAGAAAAACTGTATTCACATGCATTGAGCATTAGTGCGTATTGCAGTAAATGTAATGTGACTGATAATATTGCACATAGGTTAACAACGTGTGGACCAGCAAGGGATATATGGGAGTGGAGTAGAAACAAACTATTTAGGATATATGGATTGACAGCTATGTACACCGAACCCAAAGATTTATTGAATGTCAAGATAGATAATAGGTTGGATAGAAGATTTTATTGATATGCTCAGAGCGGATAGGTGGCGTAAAATTAAGTCAGAGGAAATAAATAATTTTTCAAATGAAATATTTTATTTTAAGTTTGAATTATAAATGCCTGAACTATAAATACATATGTATATAAATAGTTTATAAGATAGATGGTAGGTATATTTTTTTGTATATACATATATTTTATGAATAAAGGTATTAAAAAAAATCTCGTATTCACATAGAAGACATTAAAAACGTTCCTACCACATCTACACAAATTTTCGCTATAACACGTTCAATGACAAAACAATTTCAAAATACAAATACGACCAATACGTCAGATACTAGCCCAAAAAATAGAAAACCAAAAGTTTTTCAAATCACTGACAACATTACAACTATAAATATCCCTTATTTAAAATCTGAGATTAAGCTAGATTATCTTAGGATAACCCTGGGTCAAAACAACAAAATCAGGGCTGTGGAAACAATACATTTTGCTAATTACAACTTTAGAGAAATTGTTGTCTCGGCTTGAAACTTCAGCTAGCAAAAATAATATTGATAAATTAAAATTGAAAACTAAAGATCCTATATTTACAATATGTACCTACAATAAACGATTTTAAAGAAAAGGGTATAAATACGTTAAAAAATTTAAATATAATACTTTATGATGAACCCACAATCATCACAAATAGAAGCAAAAAAGAAAGAACTATAACAGAGTACCACGATCATGCACCTTTTGGTGGTCACTGTGGACAGAAGCGGCTCTTAAAAAAAAAATCAGGACTAAGTTTCGTTGGAAAAATATGTCTAAGGAAGTAGCCAACTATGTAAAATCTTGTCAAAAATGTCAAATAAATAAAGGTAAAATTAGTCATAGGGAACCATTGGTGATTACACCAACGCCTCAACGGCTATTTGATATCACGTGTATAAACACCATAGGGCCATTTCCTAAAACACCAGACGGTAATTGTTATGCGGTTACAGCTCAGTGCGAATTGATAAAATACGTTGTTATAGCGCCTATACCTAATAAAGACGCTTTAACTGTCGCAAGGGCCATAGTTGATAACTTCATTTTGATTTACGGTCCTATGCGCGAAATACGGACTGATGTGGGAACTGAATATGAAAACGAAGTATTAACAAGTGTGTAAACTACTAGATATCCAACAAAAATTCTCCACTGCCTACCATCACTAGAGTATAGGTGGCTGTGAGAGAAATCATCGGGTACTTAACGAGTATGTTAGAATGTACGTTAACGATACACACACAGACTGGGACAAATGAATAAAATTTTATAGTTTTTGTTACAATACGACTCCCAGTATATATTATAACTATACACCCTTCGAACTAGTTTTTGGAAAAATACCCGAACTGACAAACGCACTGACTGACAAAATAGACCCAGTATATAACCCTGTTAGGAATCACACGTTAAAAAGTAAGACCTCGTTAGTCCTTAGCTCGCACAAGTTTCTCAACTTCTGAGAGTTGTTGTTCGTATGGGGGCGACAGCTGATTAACGGAAAAACAGATAGAACAGATAGACAGATCTATATTTTCACTATTTTGAGATAAGGTCGATTATTTTCTGTCTGGTTCTATCTCTTGTGTCATAGGCTCCTCCATTTTCAAAATTCCTTCTAAATTTTCACTGGATTTGATGAAATTGAACGTTTTCGATTTTCTTCACCCACAGAATCTACCCATATGATCGAAGAACCAATATAAACACATTGTCTCCTTTTTTATCTATAAAATGGCTTATAAATCTTAATGCAAATCTGTCTGACTTCAAGATGAGTATATTTTTCACATACGTCGTGTTGATATTAAAAAGGATGGGTACATAATTGAACCAAATAAATTAGGCAATAATTAAGAACATAACATCTCATTTTTGCTAGTCAAACTGGAACATTTTTGGTTTTTTATGCTGATTATGAATGCTGTATTATAGAAAGGAAAATGTACCTGAAATCTGATGACATTTTTTGTTAGAAACAAAGTAAATGTTTCATTCGTTGTCTTTGTAGCACTTCAAATATAATTTATTTTTTCAGATTTACACCGCATTTGTGGGGATTCCCAGAGAGAAAATGAAGCATATCAAAGACATGTCAATTTTTCGCAGATGTTACTTAGTGATCATTTTCAAGCATCCCAAATGTCCGATCATAACTTAATTTTGTGGACCCAGGGCAACTTTCCGATTAATACTTCAAATTCTCCGAATACTTCCACAGAATTATTATAGGATTGGTTATATTGAATATTCTTCCAAAAAATGATTTGGAATTTTAAAAATTAAACTTTCTTCAAATATTGGATAGTCACAAATAATTAGAAAATCAATAAGTTTGACATTTATTTGTTCCAGCTAATAACTGTTTGTAAATTAATATTATTTTCTTTGAAAATTTCAAATTTGTAATCAGTGAGTGATTTAATATTTTATTAAGTATAGACAAAATTGGGATAGCCAGTTTTTATTTATCTGATGTTTTCATATGGATTCAATATTATTTGAGAATATTTGAAGTCACACGAGAATATTTTTATTCAATAAATGTACCCTTTTTTTATTATTTTTATCATTTCTTTTAATTAGGCTATATTCCCAAAGTTTCTGCTATTTTTGTACATGTTGACTTTTTTATGACTTTTATGACTTTATTTATAAAAGGAAGTGGAAACAATTTTTTGAATTGTTCAATTTTTTTTCTCAGTCATATCGATATATACTATCTTTTGAATAAAAAAGAATTGAAACTTTCTATGTTTTTTACCACATAGAAAGTTTCAATCCTCTTTTCTTCATTATGATTTCCTACCACGTAGTAACGGCTACATCCATCAATTTACTATCTTTTGAAAATATTTTATAGCAAGCTGGGTGATTCCCAAGCGTGGTCAACCAAAGTTGTATTTTTTTAAATGAAAAACCCTGTATATGAATACTTAATTCGATTCTATTTTTTTAGCTTTCTAAGGAATTTTTGTTTTCGAATTTTCATTGCGGCATTGCCAAGTTATTCCAGAAAAACCTAATTTGCAGACAATACTTTTTTAATTCACCACCTACATTTAAGTGATTTTTTTAGGAATAGTTAGTTAACATCACTATGCTAATTTCGAGAATCTCAACTTTCGGAAACAAAATATAGGGTGCTCGGGAAAACCGGTCAAGTTTCACTCATTTTCAAACAGACATAATTCAACTTCTTCAAATGGAACACCCTGTATTTTTCATCTGTATGAAACGATTCAACATTTCACTACATTTTTTATCAAAGGTATACTATATGAAAAACAGATATTTTTCTAATTATACCCAGTTTTATTAATTGTTGTCATCACAAAAAATTCATTTGTTTACGTTCACTTGAAATTTTTTCAATATGAACAATAACGCCTACATTTTTATTGAAAAGAGGAGCCAACACATGCAACACTGCAACAGATAATGTCAGTTTTTTTTAAATGAATTCTCTACAAGTTCCAGCATATCCTCTGGGATTTCCCTGAAAGCTCTAGTGATTCTTAGTTTCATTTCTTCTATGGGTGTTGGAGGAGTTTGGTAGACAATCCATACCTCATAAAAAATCTATTTCAGTCAGGTCAGGTGATCTGGGTGGCTACGCCACAGGCCCACCCTACCTATCCATGGTACGCGCATGGGGATTTTCAACAGGGGGAAGAGCAATTTGAAATGTATTCTCTTCACTTGTTACAGGTCAAACACGTTCGAACTTTTCGCGATTGACATTACCAGTTCTTTCAAATCTTGTTTTTAGAGCCTGAAATGCCCTTCCATCTAGTTGCCTTTTTTCGGGGAACTTCTCTTTGTAAACCCTAGATTCAAGGAGGCAGTTTCCGTCACTTTCCTCCAAAGCATAGACCATTTGCACCATATCTTCTAATGCATAATTCATAATGAAAATGATTCAATCTACATGCGAAAGAAACACCACATGGCGTTATTGACAAATTCCGAGATTCATTTTTTATGTCAGTCATGGATAACTAACAACGCATTTCTTACCGTTGAAACCGCTGATAACTATCACTAGATGGTAGAAAAATGCTAATGTACTAGCGATTAGTTTGAATATTCGAAAAACAAATTTAAGCAAGTGAACGTAAGAAAATACATTTTTTGGTGGTTACAACAATTACTGAAACTTGGTATAATTTGAAAAATATCAGTTTTTCGTATAGTATAGATGAAAATGTAGTGAAATGTTGCTGAAGCATTTTTGTGATTTTTCGTGTGTGAATCATGAAATACTGTTACAGAAACTTCAGCACTATGGAATTGGACTTGCCCTTGAATGGTGTAATTCCTACCTATCATTTCGAAGCCCTACAGTAAAAACAACAATACTCTCAAAAGCGCATTTGAAGACTGTGGTACCTCAAGGCTCAATAATGGTCACCATAATATGGCATAGTTCCGTTTTCGAATCCTTAAATAAATCAATCCATAATGATGTCAACTAAAATTAGAAAATGATGTAACTCAAACGAGCTTTCTTTCAATTTATCTAAAACCAATGTCGCTTTCAGAGGGCAAATTGAAAATATTTCACTAGGAGAAGAGTCAATTGAGAACCAACGTCATACAAATTTCTAGCGTTACACAATAATAACAGACTGAATTTCCATAATCATATTGAGGCTCTTAAAAGCAAACTAGCATCTGGATGTTATAAATTTCATGTCATATCCAATGAAATCGGACTGTCCAACGCATAGATGGTTTTTCATTAACTAAACTAATGTCACCTGCGTTATGGCATTGCCTTCTGGGGTGTTAGTAACAACCACATGCAGGCCATATTATTCAAACAAAAATGTGCAATATGGTCAGCGCCGGATTTAAACTGCCCATAGGCAGAGCATAGGCCCTCAAATTGTTTGTGGTTAACTGTTGACAGTTTCTATTAAGGTCGAGTTAAAGAAGGGAGCAACTGAATAAATTGGCTAACATAAAATTTATTCAAATTTGAACTAGAGGTACTTACAAGCTAAATTATTTTTCGTCTGATTTTCACATTAATGAACGTATCGATAATATCGTCGAAGTCTGTTTCCCTCAAAACATCAATCTCAACAAAACATCGAAGTATTTATTCTGTCCTCGGTCATGGAATTTCGGAGTTTATTTCTTATAAGTTTCAGTTTCGAAAAGGATCTTTCAGGCGGATAATTCTTCACCATTAGTGTGAGATAAATTCTCAGAATTACCCCAACTGCAAAGTTGGAAAAGCACTCTTTAACATTGTTTTTACACAACAATTCATACATCCATCCCTCGTAGCTAATTTCTCCTCTTTTCTTTTGTTCATATTCTTCATAGTGAACTATAAATAGTTTGAAATGTATGAATTCGTTGCAAAAGTATCATCTACGTCGTCGTAGTAGGTTTTCACCAAGTTTTGGCTGTCAGACAAAATTTCTTGATCAGAAATAGTTATTAAATTTTTCAAAAATCCAAATCGTGCATTTAGAAGTGAGTACGTGTCCATTCTCTTCTGTCATGAGCTAGTCGACAACTGGGAGGTAGCTTTGAGTTCTACATTTGTCCGAGGATAACAACTGAACTACCGAAGCTTGCGGGCAATCTAAAGTGGACAACCGGACGTTTCTTTTTGTTTTTCTCCTTTTTTCTTCTTCGTAGTTTCGGCAATCAACTAGCTCGAAAGCTTTTACTTCATATTCATTAAAACTGTCTCTTTTATTTTCAATGGTTGATTTCAATGAAGTAAGCAGTGCCGCAGCAGTGTTCAAGTCCAACCTAGGATTTTGTAGGGTTTCGCTGAAAATATCATCCCAAAAAACTGTATATATAGCTGTTTCTAACTTTGCCATACCATCATGTCTTCTTCGTCCTCAATAATTTCATGGAGGGCATTTATAAAACCTTTATAGCCTCGCAAGAGTGCTTTAGTGGCTTCAACTTGACATGACCAGCGAGTTGTTGCCGTTCTTTTCGGCACAAGAATAGGTTGGTCAGTTTTTGCTTCTCTTGAACAGCGACTAACTGTATTGTACCTGTTAGTTGATTCACTAAAATATACGTACAGCTCTTCTAAAAAATCAAAGAAACTTATTACTCTGAGACAACAACTGGCTGCCGATTGTATGAGAAGTTGCTAGGCTATTTTTTTCTTGTATTAATGCTTGTAGGCTATTATATCTGCCATTCATTGCAGAAGCATTGTCATACGACTGTCCACGAATGTTCTTCAGATCCAGCTCGTTTTGTTCTAGAAAATTAATCAAGCCCTCATACATATCCTTTGCCTTATGATCCTGGTTAGGCATAAACATAAAACGCTCAACAGGAGCGTGCCCCTCAATAAACCGAACCACTAACGTCAATTGGTCAACATGGCCTTCGTCAGGAGTCGAGTCCAGAGAAACTGAAAAATATTTTGCAGTTTTCACTGGATCAATAATTTTTTTTAAAACGGCTTTTCCTAAAATTTGTAGCAGTTCCTCAAAAATCGTGGATAATTAGTTTGTGTGACCACTTCCACGGTTGCCATGTTCTTCTAAATGTTTCTTTTTTTAAATATCGTAATCAGCTAAAAGTTCTGATATTCCTAGGTAGGTAGTTGCCGTTGTTAGGAGATCCGAAAGTTTCGTTGTTCGCGCTAAATGTCAATTCCCTTTCGCTAAGAAAAGCTATGACTCGCAATACTCTTTTAAGAACTTCTCGCCAATATGTAACACTTTTTTCCATTTGCTCCGACAGTTCTCGATCTATGCGACTAATTAGTTGGGATCGCCCATGAGAAAAGCTTGCATACAAAAGAAGAGATGCCCTTTGCATGGAGAAAACCATAACCACCATAACAAATCAAGTAATTTTGGAAAACCATTGTTGAATTTTCTAAAAGTCAATGCAACTTCGCATTAACTTTTTTCTACGGAAGGGAGTTGTTATATATTCCAATACAATGGGTCTTTTATAACCCTATTGCGTATTATGTATAAAGGTCACCCTGAAACTAGTGCGCCTTAATTAAAAGCGCGGATTCATTTCCTGTGTTTCACAGATGCTAAATCATCACTAGGAAACTTATAAATTCAATTCTTCGAGACTCGCCCGCATTACTAGTGCGGTCCCTGACTAACGTCACATCTCCTAAAATCCTGGCGCGATTCAACACGGTTCTAGTACGGTCACTTGCTATCGTAATATCGACTAGTTTCCTGGTGAACCTAACCAGTATAGGTTAAGAAAGCAAACAAAGAAACAAACAACGAAACAATAAAGAAGTAACAAGTAACAAATAAAAAGTGTTTTTTGAAAAGTCTTCGAGCAAAGCTACGATACAACAATTGGCGCAGTCGGTAGGATGACTCAACGTTGCTGAAATCTCATCAACGGCGGTTTCCAACCCTTAAGTCATCGAAGAATCCCACAACCCCAAAGAAGACGGTCTCTCTGACGGTTCCTACAAGAACTGGACTCCTGGTTTGCAGAGCAAGGATTTCATCTTCTTTACACCCAGAAACCACAACAACCCATCCTGATCCTTAGAAGACGGTCTCTCTGACGGTTCCTACAGAACTTGACTCCTGGCTTACAGAGTAGGATTTCATCTTCTTCGCCCAAGTCCACAACGAAATGAAAATTGTATTATTATGGTAAGTCGTCATCTCGATTTTCCTTTTATTTCAAATTTCATTTGAATATTTATTTATGTACATGGTGTGATCTGTTCTGTTCCTGATATCCCCTGAACATTTAATATCTATCCACCAATTGAATATAATTTCTGGAAATAATTATATAATTTTTCAAAACCTGAAAATAATTTTGAGAATACAATTCCAAAAATTTCCACAAAATGGCTAACGACGTTGAACCATACAAACTAGTTGAAATTTTCTCCATTGTACCTGAATATGATGGAAACCCAATTTTTCTTTCGACTTTCATTAGAGCATGTTCAACGGCACATCGAATGGCAGTACACGATCAAAAAGTTTTCGTCACTCTGCATACCTATAAAAAACAAATTAAGAGGTAAAGCTTCTGAAGTAGTAAACTCCAGAAACCCAGAAACATGGCCTGAAATTCAAGACCTATTAGATACACATTTTGGAGATACTCGTGATCTCAATTCTCTAATTCAAGACTTGCAACGCATGAGACAGATGCCAAACGAAAATTCCTTGACATTTGTTTCACGACTTCAAACACACGTAGCGAAACTCTATTCTGCAATTAATAAACAAAATCTAACACCGGCACAGAAAAATGCACAAACCGAACTAATTGACTCAATGAGCCTAAATACAGTTCTTACTTTTTTAGAGCCCAAGTAAGGTCAAATTATAAGAGCTAGTAACCCTGGTAATATTCTAACAGCTTCCGAACGAATTAAAAGAGAATTACAACTAAGTTATTTTGAAAATCAAAAATTTTCAAAACCTCCCCAATTTAAACAAAATTTGCAACGAAACCCTCCACCACTAAAACCAAATTTCCATTAAAAGACTTTTAATTCAAATCCACAAAGAATAAATTACCCACAAGCTCAGCATTATTCTAACAATTATAATATGCCAAGACAAAACTTCGCGAGACCTCAATTAAATCAGAGTTCAAATTATCAGCGATATTCTTATCCGCAGCAACAACAGTACTCTGCTAATTCTTATCAGAATAGACAGCAGCAGCAGCAAACTAACCCACATACGACTCAACAAAATAAATCTAATAATCAGCAAAGACCTTCTGTTATTCAGCAGAATCCTCAAAGAGCACACGTAATAAACTTCGATCATCAACCCGAATACTATTACACTGATAATAGTACAGTGAATGATGAATACTTTTCGAGAAATTACGAAAATGCGTGTTTCAATGACCAAAACCCCTACTATGACGAAATGAATGAATATAATACTGATTATATTCAAGACCCGTACCAAAATAACGACCCTAATTATTATTACCCTCAAGAAAACGTTCAAAATGAAAATTTTCCTACAACTATCGATACCAAACCCCCGGATATACCTGTAGAAACTCCAACTCAAATCTTGTCGATCCAAAAATCGAACAAAGCAAAACTAGAACAACTTTTCATTTAAATCAACCTCTAATGTCGATGGACAATAGAAATGTTTATTACATTAAAGACATCACAAAAAAATTCAAAATATCGATAGACAGCGGTGCAGGAATTTCTATTTTCAAACCTCACACTGTGGAAAATTATAAAAATAAATGCAAAGAAAACGTAACAATTCAAGGAATCACTGATCAAAAAATTCACATAGACGAATCAACACTCGTTCCTTTCAAAACTGATGATCCACACAAAGTTTTTATTTATAATCTTGATATACAATTTGATGGACTTTTAGGTTCAGACTTTCTAGAACATTACGATTGTATACTAGACATAAAAAATCGAAAACTCATAACACATTTCAAAACCGTACCACTTTTTAAAATAGGTGATGAACAAGGAAATCGAAACGAGATTCGAATTGAAATCCCAAATGAGAACTTAAAACAACCTAACATGAGACAAATTTCAAAAACTACCAACATCATTGAGATTGGACCTCGAACAGAAAAAATAATTAAACTGAATTCGACCTTAGAAAATTGTGAAGCTATACTGGTAGCTCAAGTAATTGAAAAAGTACGTCTTCCGAACGCACTAGTAAAAATTAATGAAAAAGGAGAATTTCTAACTTCCATAATAAATCCAAACGCAATTTCAAAAACTGTAAATTTTGAAAATATTCAACTTGAAAAAATTGAATCAACTCAAAATTTTCAAATAAATTCCCTTGATGAAACCATACAACCAAATTTGGATAGAGCTCATGAAATAAAAAATCAATTGAGATTAGAACATTTAAATGACGAAGATAGAGGAAAAATCACTGAACTATGTTTAAATTTTTCTGACATTTTCTACCTTGATGGAGACAAACTGACATTTACAAACGAAATCAAACACAGCATAGATACGGGCAATGCAAAACCAATTTTCACAAAATCGTATAGGTATCCACAAATACATAAACAAGAAGTCAAAAATCAAATTAATAAAATGTTACAATAAGGAATTATAAGACCTTCAATATCTCCATGGTCTTCCCCGGTTTGGGTAGTCCCAAAAAAAATCGACGCCTCGGGAAAACAAAAATGGCGAATCATTATCGATTACAGGAAATTAAATGAAGTCACGATTAATGGTAAATATCCACTTCCGAACATACCTGACATATTAGATCAACTTGGTAAATGCACATGTTTTACGACTTTAGATCTAGCTTCTGGTTTTCACCAAATTGAAATACAAGAAAGTGACATTGAAAAAACAGCTTTTTCGGTTGAAAACGGACATTACGAATACCTCAGAATGCCGTTTGGAATGAAAAATAGTCCAAGTGTTTTTTGTAGACTCCTAGATAACATTCTACTAGGTTTACAAGGTGAACGATGCTTAGTAAACATGGACGATATCATAGTATACTCCGCAACAGTAGACGAACACATAGAAAGACTTTCAGACATCTTCAAACGATTAAGAAAAGCTAACCTGAAATTACAACCTGACAAATGTGAATTCTTACGCACAGAAGTTGCATATTTAGGACACATAATAACGAAAGACGGTGTACAACCAAACGCAGACAAAGTCAAAGCTATACAAAATTTCCCACAACCGACAAACGTAAAAGAAATAAAATCATTTTTAGGATTAACCGGATATTACCGACGTTTTATCCCAAATTATGCCAAAATTTCAAAGCCATTAACAAAATTGCTTCAAAAAGATATTCCTTTTAATTTTGACACCGAATGTAAAAAATCATTCGAGGAACTAAAAGAAAAACTAATGAATTCCCCAATACTAAGATACCCTGATTTTAATGATGAATTTCTATTAACAACTGACGCAAGCTCATTCGCAATTGGTGCTATTCTTTCCCAAGGACCAATAGGAAAGGATCTTCCCATTGCTTACGCTTCAAGAACATTATGCCCAGCAGAAACAAAGTATTCAACCATAGAGCGAGAATTACTTGCTATAGTATGGTCCGTCAAACATTTTCGACCCTACTTGTGTGGAAGAAAATTTAAATTGATTACCGATCATAGACCTCTTACATGGCTATTTTCGATTAAAGATCCTGGCAGCAGACTAGCTCGCTGGAGATTGAAATTAGAGGAATACGATTACGAAATCGTTTACAAACCTGGAAGAATAAATAAAAATGCAGATGCTCTTTCAAGAATAAAAATCAATCATCTTAAAGAATGCTCAAAATTTCATTCAATACTAATGGCAAGCACAGATAACGAATTTTCAGACACTGAAACTGAAATTTCACCCGAAGAATAAACGAAGAATTCGAACGATTTACTTCATTACTCGAAACAAAATCCCTAATTGATTATTCAAAATTTGAAACCACTAACGACCAATTACTAGATAAAAAACATAAAAATATTGTAACTATCCTACAACAAAATAAAACTATTGAACTTCATGAAAAAATATTAGAAGATTTGATAGACGATGAAGAAATAGAATTTAGTTATAAAAAAATAATCATAGTTTCCAGCAGAACAATAAAAGATACGAAATATTTTATAATATTAATTCCTTTTGAAAACAACGATGCTTTAGCACAAATGTTTGTAACCTTATATAAAAGTCAAAATGAATTCAAACCCAACGAAACGTATCATCTTGAAAACAATTTAGAACTTCCAATTCAAGAAATGTTATCATACATTCTTGCTGAAAATGAAAATACCAAATTTATAATTTGTCAAAATGTAGTAACCACCCCAAGTCAAGCTGAAATTCCAATTATATTAGATCAATACCATAACGGAAAAACGAACTTACATCGCGGAATAAACGAAACGATCAGACGCATAAGAAATAAATATAATTGGACAGGATTATCAAAAGACGTTGAAAACTATATAAAAAATTGTGAATTATGTCAAAGAACTAAAATTTGTAGAAGAAATCTAAGTAATCCCTTCGTAATTATCGAAGCACCTAAAGCACCCTTCGAACGAATTAATATTGACATTCTAGAAGTCCCAACGAGAAATTACGCCCTTACAATTAATGACGAATTGACAAAATTTGTTCAAATATATCCAATCCCAGATAAAACATCACAAACGATTGTAAATACACTATCGTTATTTTTCCAACCATTAAATTGACACATTCAAGCATAGACCATCCACAATCGAATGGATCTATAGAACGATTCCATGCTACCCTTATGTAAATAATCAGAATACACATGTCAAACCACCCTGACGAACATCCCTTTAATGTACTGCCATACGCGGTAATTACGTACAACAACTCAACAACCCATGGATTCACTCCGTACGAGTTAATCTTTGGACATACCTCTGGTAGATCCCCGGATACTCTCTATAACGAAAAGTCGCTTATTACAAAATACGTAAGAGACTTAAATAATAGAGTATCTTATTATTATAAAATTGCGAGAAAACGAATGCAAGAAACCAAACAAAAGGCTAAAGAACGCTTTGACGAACGGATCTCGAAAAATCAATACGAATATAAAATCGGAGATTTAGTATATATAAAGGAATCTCAAATAGAAAATAAACTACAAGATAAATTTAAAGGACCCTTCAAAATAGAAGAAATTTTTCAAAATTCAGCTATTGTGGTAAATGAGGAAACTAAACAAAAATCAAAATATAATTTTGATAAAATGAAACCCTATACTACAACAGAATAATCTGGAATAATCTGTTTCAGATTATCCCTGCTTTTTCGGATAATAGCAACCCAATACACAATCAAGCCAATCAACAACACCTTAGGAATATACTACCATGAAGATTCGGATATGGTTATATCCAACGCGAATTGGAAATTACTGGTAAACAAGAATACTAGCGTTTTACACCAAACTTACGAAAATAATAATAGAATTTTAGAATCTCTTTCAACCATTTTTCCTAAAAATATAGAAACAATCCAAACCCGAGCATTTTTCGCTGAAGTCAAAACACATATCAGTCTTTTGACACAACTTTCAAAATCTATTCAAGAGAAATTTCAAGAAATCTCTCTCGATTCTAAACGTTACAAACGAGGAATCATAGACGGTATAGGAACAATATTCAAAGCCATTACAGGAAACTTAGACGCTTCCGATGGGGAATATTATACAAACTGTATAAATAAAATAAATAACGACGAACATGAACTTGAAAATCTGATGAAAAATCAAATTTCCGTGACAACATCTGTAATAAAAAATTTTAATAATACCATTAGAAAACTTCAGATAGATGAAGAAACTTTCAACAGAGATATTCAAGTAATACAGACTACAAGATTATGCAGACGAATTTTCCTTAATCACAATAAAATTAAAATTTTTGGAATTAGCTGATCAACTCATGATAAACTATAACTATATTGAAGATAACTTAGATGATATCTTAAACGCTATCACTTTTGCAAGATTAGGAATAATCCATTCTTCAATAATAACACCTGAACAACTAGTAAGTTCACTGCAAGAAATCTCTCAAAGCTTACAAAGACATAATCTACCCTTACTAGCGAAAACCTCAAAAATCGCCCAATATTTAGAAATCATTGAGCTAGAAGCTTTTCAAACTCAGCAAAATTTAATATTCATTTTGAAAATACCTTTAATTGACTCACAAATATTTACCATGTATAACCTGTTCCCTATCCCTATTAAAGACAACAGAACTGATTTACATCACGTCCTTTCTGTAAACTCAAAATATATCGCGAAAGATGATGACAGCTTACTATATGCTATTGTACCAGATCCAAAACTATGTAAAACATTATTACCTAAGCTATTGCTATGTTCCAAATTATATGTATATCCTATTAATGAATACGCTCCATGTGAAGCGAAACTATTCAGAAATTCTAAAGTCATCCCTGACAATTGTCAAAGTCTTATAATATATACACAAGGGTATAACATTCAACAACTTGAAGATAACATATGGCTAATCATTGTTGCAGAACCATTGCACATTACAATCAATTGTGAAAATAAAAACACAGTTACAGAAGTAATCTATCGAAACTGTATTTTTGAGCTGAAAACTTCATGCAATGCATTTATAGGCATAACTAAAGTCCAAGCTATATCAAAATATACTAAAGATTCTACCTATGTCGAAGCAGATCCACATTCGATTAGCATTCCTTATGAATGTTGTGCAGATTTACCAGCTAAGTTGAATTTGCCTGATCTAAAACCTTTAAAGCTAAGTAACTTGAACATAAACGATTTGGAAATTGCAAAACACAAGCTTGACCAAAATTCTAAAGTACTTGACGATCTTATTAATGAACCCTTTGTGAATAAACATGTTTCCTGGTTCACTTACTTTACCATTACCATTGTTGTAATAATTATAATTGTGTTGTGCTGTTACCAATGCAAAAGACGAAGACGAGCAGTATTGGCCATACAACCTGGAGACTCTCCACCTTCTCCACCCCCAGACCGAAACAGAAACAAGTCTTAACGAAGAATTTTACGTATTTTACCCAGAAGACGACCCAACATCAGAGAATATTCCGATGAGGATGATCAAGACACCCCATTAAGAGACTTTTCACCATAATTGTGGAAACATTTATATTCGTATATGCCTACATGTAACCATTTATCATAACCATATTGCTTTTGATGTTTAATTATATTATTTTATTTAACGGAGGTGCATTGAACAAATCAAGTAATTTTGGAAAACCATTGTTGAATTTTCTAAAAGTCAATGCAACTTCGCATTAACTTTTTTCTACGGAAGGGAGTTGTTGTATATTCCAATACAATGGGTCTTTTATAACCCTATTGCGTATTATGTATAAAGGTCACCCTGAAACTAGTGTGTCTTAATTAAAAGCGCGGATTCATTTCCTGTGTTTCACAGATGCTAAATCATCACTAGGAAACTTATAAATTCAATTCTTCGAGACTCGCCCGCATTACTAGTGCGGTCCCTGACTAACGTCACATCTCCTAGAATCCTGGCGCGATTCAACACGGTTCTAGTACGATCACTTGCTATCGTAATATCGACTAGTTTCCTGGTGAACCTAACCAGTATAGGTTAAGAAAGCAAACAAAGAAACAAACAACGAAACAATAAAGAAATAACAAGTAACAAATTAAAAGTGTTTTTTAAAAAGTCTTCGAGCAAAGCTACGATACAACATATACATATATATATATATATATATATATATATATATATATATATATATATCATATATGTATATATATATATATATATATATATATATATATATATATACATATATATATATATATACATATATATATATATATATATATATATATATATATATATATATATATATATATATATATATATATATATATATATATATATATATATATATATATATATATATATATACGCATCATTTTGCGTCTATCAATAGGCTCGGTACATTACATTTTGCTTCCGTGACTATTTTGCGTCCGATATACGGACGTAAATATCTCTCTTGATAAACGACTGAAACCAACCATATTACAGATTCCCAAGGGATATATTCATGGCTTGTTTCTGGTTCAGATAATTTTCCTTTTCTCCTTACCAGATGTCAGTAATAGACAATTCAATGGAAGTACGTTAGTGCCAAAAATGAAAGTAAATATACATTTTTAGTTCATCATAAATCCGATTGGGAGCGCGAGCGTTATATACATAATGTATATTTTCATTTCACTCCACGCATTAAATTGACTCCTATTTGACCAAAAGTCGTGGCAACCCTGTAATACCCATTAAACGTGACTTCGGGACTCCCAGATAAACTATAAAAAAGTTATAACAAAAGCATAAGCAGTTACGATAACATTATAAATTTGATCACTACCGATTGAAGTTCCAAGGTTTCTCAATTCTGCTCGAATTAAAATTTTTAATAAAGTACCTAATATTCCTGATCATACTCCAAAAATAAAATATGAAGTTTCAATATTTATAACCATTTGTTCGATGGAATGGCTGAGAATAAGCAATACATTGTAAATTTATTTACGAAATAAAAATGTATAGTCAAAAATGATTTTAAATTACAAATTTGAAGGTGAAATCAATTTTTAAGGCTTAGATAAAAATCTATTGTCAACTTTGAAGGTTGAAAGTTTGTACTACCTTGAATAATCCAACTAAAGTAAATTTATTTAATAAAATAATTCAAAAATTAAATTTTGAGGTGCTAATCAGAATTGATTCATTCCTGAAAAAAGTTAACATTGAGGAAGTTATTCGAATATATAAGAACATAGAAATTAATGTAAAAGTAATTAGAATAAAAGTTACTAAAACAAAATTATTTTCAATTAAACTATCAGTGATCAGTCATTTAGGTAAAAATCCTAGAAAAGGGGGTAAACATTCCAAATAAAAAATAAAATAAAATAAAAAATAATTTTCTTTATTTATACTGATTTATTGAATAAATTAATTGTTTTAAATAAAAAATTTGCAAAATTTCAAATATATAAAAATAATGTCTATTAAAATTAGAGAGTCAATACAGAAATACCAAAATCAAATTATTTTTATAAATAAAATTCTTGCTAATATTCGAGCTATATGATTAATAGAGGAATAAGCTAAAATTGTTCGTAATCTAATTTGATTTAATCCTAAAAGTTAATAGAGTAAATGCTATTTTTGCTATTCCAATTTTCAATAGAAGGGCTGAATTCAATATTAAATTTATGAAAAAATTGAAATTTCTGAAAATAAATTCATTTGAATTATTCAATATCAAAATTGAAAACAAAACAACTACAGATGCCAATCTTTGTGTGATGAAATATTCAGAGGGGTATAATCTTCGCGGGGATAAGGAAATGATTGAAAGAAGATTAATTTCCAAACCAATCCATATTCCAAACCAATATGAAGAAATAGCCATCAGAGCATCAAAAATTAAAAAGGAATAAATAATAATTTAAATATAAATATAAATATAATTATAAAGAAAAGGGGTAAAACCTTTATAAATGGGGCATGGATCCAGAAGCTTAATTAGCTTATCTCTATACATTTTAGTATTCAATGTACACACATTTTTGATATTTGTAGAAATGGGTAATGCCATTAAATGTAATTTACGAGAGTGTGGTGGTGGGTAATTTAACACATGATTTATTCTATAAAAATTATCCTTTTGTCAGGTATCGCGCATTTTTGGATAATTTAATATATTAGAGAAACTCTATGATGGGGATTTTCCCTTATTTTTTGTTATACTTTTTCTTATAACTCATACCAAGGCCTTTATTAGAAAAGCTTATGTAATTTTTTTATGAACTTTTGGTGCATAGTTTTTTCTGGTAGTTTATGTTTATTTTCATAGGAATTTTCTACTAAAAATTTTTTATCAGAAAAAGTCCTAAGAAAAAAAAATACAAAAAAATGGCAAAAAATTACATTACAAAATTATCGGAATTATATTCAATATTAAAGTAGGTACTAAAAATTAAAAATAATATATTCATTAGTATATGAATATAATTATGTATAATTAACAAAATATAATAAATTATTAATAAATATAATTTTTATATAATACCATACCATTATTAGAAAAAAAAAGGTTCCTTTATCCTTAATATACCAGAAAATATTTATATAATTAAAGAATGAAAATCATATAAATTGAATTATTGCAAATGATAATTTATTGGTAAAATTATTAAAAATTTAATTTTGAAAGTTTTAGGTGCTAAATTTGTTCAAAAATGAGTGATAAGAAAAATATGTTGAAAAATATTAAATAAAAATAAAAAAAATTACAGGAAAAAAGTATCAAAAATAAATTATATAAGTTATAAGAATGAGAAATTGAAAGCAAAAAGTAAGCAAAAAAAAGACTCAATTTTGACCGATTTTGAGGAAGGTTCCTTCAAAAAATTGCAAAAATTTTACTAGGTTTCATAGAATTTTTGTAATGGGCTAATTTTTTTTCAAAATTTATGCAAATTTTTTTTTGCAAAATATGTTAAATTGAAAAAAATATCAGATATTTTTAATCTATTAAAAATTCAAAGCATTAGTGAAGTTATATGAGATTTCCATTTTGTGCATTTATAAACTTGCGTTTCTAACAACTTATCCATGCCACACAGCACCCTACGGCTCCGAGGAATGAGTTTCTACAGCCCCCTACGACTCTAAATAAAGATTCTACGACTGTGAGAAATATATATGATAGATCAGAACCTCGGAAGGGATATACCGAAATATGTCCTGAATAGATATAATTTTGAAGAAATTTCTGCTTAAAATAGGGATAATTGAAAATATTAGTGGAGCTACTTTAGATTGTTGCTTAAAATAGGGATAATTGAAAATATTAGCGGAGCTACTTTAGATTGTTGAATAGATAGAATTTTGGAGAACTTTCTATTTAAAATAAGGATAATTGAAAATGTTAGCGGAGCTACTTGAGACTGTTGAATAGATAGAATTTTAGGGAAATTTCTTTTCAAAATAGGGATAATTGAAAGTGTTAGAGTAGCTACTTGAGACTGTTGAATAGGTAGAATTTTGGGAAATTTCTATTCAAAATAGGGATAATTGAAAGTGATAGCGGAGCTACTTGAGACTGTTGAATAGATAGAATTTTGTGGAAATTTCTATTTAAAAAGAGATAATTGAAAGTGTTAACGGAGCTAGTAGGATTGTTGAATAGATAGAATTCTAGAGAAAGTTCTATTTAAAATTAGGATAATTGAAAATGTTATCGGAGCTACTTGAGACTGTTGAATAGATAGAATTTTGGGGAAATTTCTATTTAAAATAAGGATAATTGAAAATGTTAGTGGAGCTACTTGAGACTGTTGGATAGATGGAATTTTGGGGAAACTCCCATTTAAAATAAGGATAATTGAAAATGTTAGCGGAGCTACTTGAGACTGTTGAATAGATAGAATTTTAGGGAAATTTCTATTTAAAAAGGGATAATTGAAAGTGTTAGCGGAGTTATTTGAGATGTTGAATAGATAGAATTTTGGAGAAATTTCTATTTGAAATAAGGATAATTGAACATGTTAGCGAAGCTACTTGACTGTTGAATAGATAGCATTATGGGGAAATTTGTATTTAAAATAGGGATAATTGAAAGTGATAGCGGAGCTACTTGAGACTGTTGAATAGATAGAATTTTGTGGAAATTTCTATTTAAAAAGAGATAATTGAGAGTGTTAATGGAGCTAGTAGGATTGTTGAATAGATAGAATTCTAGAGAAAGTTCTATTTAAAATAAGGATAATTGAAAAGTTATCGGAGCTACTTGAGAGTGTTGAATAGATAGAATTTTGGGGAAATTTCTATTTAAAATAGGGATAATCGAAAGTGTTAGCGGAGCTACTTGAGACTGTTGAATAGATAGAATTTTGGGAAAATTTCTATTTAAAATAAGGATAATTGAAAATGTTAGTGGAGCTACTTGAGACTGTTGGATAGATGGAATTTTGGGGAAACTTCTATTTAAAATAAGGATAATTGAAAATGTTAGCGGAGCTACTTGAGACTGTTGAATAGATAGAATTTTAGGGAAATTTCTACTTAAAAAGGGATAATTGAAAATGTTAGCGGAGTTATTTGAGATGTTGAATAGATAGAATTTTGGAGAAATTTCTATTTGAAATAAGGATAATTGAACATGTTAGCGAAGCTATTTGACTGTTGAATAGATAGCATTTTGGGGAAATTTGTATTTAAAATGGGGATAATTTAAAGTGATAGCGGAGCTACTTGAGACCGTTGAATAGATAGAATTTTGTGAAAATTTCTATTTGAAAAAGGATAATTGAAAGTGTTAACGAAGCTAGTAGTATTGTTGAAAAGATATAATTTTAGGGAAAGTTCTATTTAAAATAAGGATAATTGAAAATGTTAGAGGAGCTACTTGATTCTGTTGAACATATAGAATTTTGTGTAAATTTCTTTTTAAAATAGGGATAATCGAAAGTGTTAGCGGAGCTACTTGATTGAGACTGTTGAATAGATAGAATTTTGGAAAAATTTCTATTTAGAATAATGATAATTGAAAATGTTAGCGGAGCTACTTGAGACTGTTGGATAGATGGAATTTTGGGCAAACTTCTATTTAAAATAAGGATAATTTAAAATGTTAGCGGAGCTACTTGAGACTGTTGAATAGATAGAAATTTGGGTAAATTTCTATATAAAATAGGGATAATTGAAAGTATTAGCAGAGCTAGTTGAGATTCTGAATAGATAACATTTTGGGGAAATTTTTATTTATGATAAGGATAATTGAAAATTTTAGCGGAGCTACTTGAGACTGTTAAATAAATGGAATTTTGGAGAAATTTCTATTTAAAATAAGGATGATTGAAAATGTTAGCGGAGCTACTAGAGACAGTTGAATAAATGGAATTTTGGCGAAATTTCTATTTAAAATAAGTATAATTGAAGGTGTTAGCAGAGCTACTGGAGACTCTTGAATATATATAATTTTGGGGAAATTTCTATTTAAAATAAGGATAATTGAAAATGTTAGCGGAGCTACTTGAGACTGTTGAATAGATACAATTTTGGGAAAACTTCTATTTGAAAAGGGATAGTTGAAAGTGTTAGCGGAGCTAGTAAAATTGTTGAATAGATAGAAATTTGGGGAAATTTCAATATGTAATAGGGATACTTGAAAGTGTTAGCTGAGCTAGTTGAGATTTTTGAATAGATAAAATTTTGGGGAAATTTCTATTTAAAATGTGGATAATCGAAAATGTTAGCGGAGCTACTTGAGACTGTTGAATAGATATAATTTTGGGGAAATTCCTATTTAAAGAGGGAGAATTGGAAGTGTTAGCGGAGCTACTTGAGATTGTTGAATAGACAGCATTTTGGGGAATATTCTATTTAAAATAAGGATAATTGAAAATGTTAGCGGAGATACTTGAGACAGTTGAATAGATAGAATTTTGGTGAAATTTCTTTTTGAAATAGGGACAATTGAAAATGTTAGCGGAGCTACTTTAGACTGTTGAATAGATGAAATTTTGGCAAAATTTCTATTTGAAAAGGGATAATTGAAAGTGTTAGCGGAGCTAGTAAGATTGTTGAATGGATAGAAATTTGGGGAAATTTCAATATGAAATAGGAATAATTGAAAGTGTTAGCTGAGCTAGTTGAGATTGTTGAATACATAAAATTTTAGGGAAATTTCTATTCAAAATAGGGATAATTGAAAGTGATAGCGGAGCTACTTGAGACTGTTGAATGGATAGAAAATTGGGGAATTTTCTATATGAAATATGGATAATTGAAAGTGTTAGCAGAGCTAGTTGAGATTGTTGAATAGATAAAATTTTGGGGAAATTTCTATTTAAAAAAGGGAGAATTGGAAATGTTAGCGGAGCTACTTGAGATTGTTGAATAGATAGCATTTTGGGGAAATTTCTATTTAAAATAAGGATAATTGAAAATGTTAGCGGAGATACTTGAGACTGTTGAATAGATAGAATTTTGGGGAAATTTCTTTTTAAAATAGTGACAATTGAAAATGTTAGCGGAGCTACTTTAGACTGTTGAATACATAGAATTTTGGGGAAATTTCTATTTGAAATAAGGATAATTGAAAATGTTAACGGAGCTACTTGAGACTTTTGAATAGATAGAATTTTGGGGAAATTTCTATTTAAAAAAGGGAGAATTGGAAATGTTAGCGGAGCTACTTGAGATTGTTGAATAGATAGCATTTTGGGGAAATTTCTATTTAAAATAAGGATAATTGAAAATGTTAGCGGAGATACTTGAGACTGTTGAATAGATAGAATTTTGGGGAAATTTCTTTTTAAAATAGTGACAATTGAAAATGTTAGCGGAGCTACTTTAGACTGTTAAATACATAGAATTTTGGGGAAATTTCTATTTGAAATAAGGATAATCGAAAATGTTAGCAGAGCTACTTGAGATTTTTGAATAGATAGAATTTTGGAGGAATTTTTTTTCTGAAAAGGGAGAATTGGAAGTGTTAGCGGAGCTTCTTGAGATTGTTGAATAGATAGGTAATTCAATAAATTATTTTGATTGATTTTTTCAATAAAAGAGATAAAAATTCAGAATAAGAAATTCTAATAAGATTCATTTTAAGTTTTAATCAATAAGTTGATTTAAAAAATCAAAGAAACTTTTTCAGTGGAAAAAAAATAATTTTCTTCAATAAAAATTTTTTTAGAATACCGCCAAAATCTAGTCTATTCAGAGGAACCTGTTCTGTAATTGATAATCCACGATTTAAATTACTTTTTTTTTAGTTTGTATATCGTCGTTTGAATATTTTAAATGAGAAATAATATTCAAAATCTTCAATTAGAGAGGAAGTCAGGTCAAGGTGCAGTTTATGAGAATCATTTACCCTTCAACGAAAAAATTTGTTGGCTTATAATTTAAGATCATCTCTTGAATGATTACAAAATTTTCCTCCTGCCGAACATGATTAGTCAGAACTACCTTATGTAACTTCTAAATTCTAATATGGCAGATTAGTGTATTGAATTCAAACCCCATTTATGAAGTTTAAACTTTCTTTAGAAATGATGACTTGAAAAACTATAATACTACAAGATAGAGCTTCCCATTTGATAGAACAATTAACTTATTTTCATGATCATACATAAATAATTTCAATTATTATTACTGCATTAGTTAGCCAATTAATTATAAGATTATTTTTAAATAAATTTTCTCATGGATACTTTTTAGAAGGGCAAAGTATTGAAATTATTTGAACTGTCTTACCTACAATTACTTTAATTTTTATTGCTATTCCTTTCTTACGTTCAATTTACGTTGAAGATGAAAAAATAAAAATAAGAAAAAATGAAAGCAGATATTTCAGAACAAATTACTTCACGACACGTTTCGATTATTAGTATCTACAATCGTCCTCAAATGAAAACTGATGAGTATTTTATTTTCATTTTTTATATTACTTTTTCACTTATTGTTCGAACCATTTATTTTCATTTCAGACCACAATAATTTGTTTTCTTCAGAAATAAGGTCGGTTGTCGGGTGGTTCGACGTGGGTGCTTTGTTCACTCTCTCAATCGACCGATGGTTCAAGCCGCAGCGCAGGCTGAACGATCGATTTTCACTTGCTATCGTCCAACCCGTGTTAGGAATCACACGTTAAAAGGTAAGACCTTGTCAGTCCTTAGCTCGCACAAGTTTCGACTTCTGAGATTTTTCGTTCGTAGGAGTACGACAGCTGGTCAACGGAAAAACATATTTTAAGCATACGTATTTAAGTGTTCTAGTATTTTTTTCAATTCCCTTCTAATTGTTCATTTAATTTCATTTCTCTTCCCATTTTTGATAAGTATTTCTCTGTAACTATCTCAACTGAATATTATTCTTCATCTCTGCTCATAACTTTTTCACAAAATGTTCATAAAACTTGCTCATTTTCATCTTAAGATATGTCGGAAAAGACATAACATGAATGAGAGTGGCGAAATCTAAATTTAAATTGGTATCTTACGATTTGATTCTTTGGCAACATCGCGGATGCAAAATAGTTGTTATGTATAAATAATATACATTTGCGGATGCAAAAAAGTGCTACACTCAGTACTCGTCAGTAGGGTAACATGGTAAACAGTGAACCACTAAAAGTTTGAACATTTATAAATCCACCGCACGTAAGTGTAATTGAGAACTATTGACATTAAACGAAAGGTAATTCATTAAACTTGTGTTTTGCATATCAATTTCAGCACCAATTCTAATAGTTTATTGGTAATATTGGTTTTTTTAAAAGATGGCGAATGGTTCACTGTGTACCAGTATAAGTACAGAGTGAATCGGAGGGTGAGTCGACAGTGGACCATTGTGTATACAGTGAACCATCACTTGAATAATCTACCTTAATCGCATATTTAAACATATTTATTGATGGTAATGTCATTAAATAAAATTATAGTAATATAATAATTAATAATTTATTCATATTTTTGTATTTGTCATCAACAGTCATATAAACTCTCAAAACAAACTAGTAGGCTCTAATTTAACTTACAAATATTGTTAGGAACACTACAGTTACCTGTATTACTTAGAGTTAACAGTCTTTAACGTTATTAACAGTCTTAGTCTCAGTCGAAATATAAAAAAGTAAAAGCTTCTTATAACAGTTTTCATCAAATGAACTAAAATTATATCACCTTCGTAATGAACCTTATCATCGTCAAAAACAAAAAAAACACATCTAAATAAAAGGGTACTTGTGAAGTAAACTTAACAAAAAACAAAACCAGCATTAAGGCTTACTTCTGACATTGATAATCTTAAAAAAAATATCAAATTCTACATAAACTTCTATAAATTTCCAACAAAATCAAAGAGGAAAAGACAAAAGTGACAAATTTATTGGAAATGTATAAGTTGCTTGCCGGCGACTACTGCCTTCAACTTTAGGGGCAGGAAGTATAAATTTTATGTCATTTTTCCAAACTTCTGCCATATCTGGTTCCAGTGGATCAGCAAATTTATAAAAAACTTTACTCTTCAGTTTTAAATAGGATACAAAATAGTCATACCCCGGTTCATTAGACTCTTCTATAATCTTTGCGACGTAATAATATTTTTTCTTTTTATTTGTCTCTATCAAAATAACCACATAGTCACCCACTTTAGGGTTTCTTGGCAGAGGTTTGGAAATAATGTCATCATCCAGAATCACTGGGTCGTCGTCTTCGCTATCGCTTAAAAATATCTCTACCCCAGAAGACGATCCACTGGCACAAAATGTTTCATCGCCACTACTGTCACAGTCATGTTTTTCCAATCTTTGTACTTTCTTTGGTTTCTTGTCTTCAAAAATATCACTTCTCTTCACTTTCTTTAGTCCCTTCACCTTCTTCTTTCTCTCTTCTATCTTATCCTTCTCGGGAGTGTCTGTCGCTATCATACTTTTGCCTAATGTCCTTCTTCTTTTAGTGTTTCGAGGACTTGCTTTCAGAGGGAGTCTAATCTCTTTAGGTGTAATGAATACTGCCCCTTGTTGTGAAGTTGATGGCCTTGGCGAAATAGTCATTCTGGGCACTGAATCCTGTCGCTTTGGTTCTAGTTTGGTCATGGTAGAACATGCTGTCTCTTCTTGAGCATTGGTGTTTATTTCTGGCTGTTCAAAATTTGGAAGTTGGTCAGACTTATCTAGAGCACCAAATGGAATCTGAGGACTACCTGTTTCTAGATCCAAAAAAATAGTAGGTGAAGAGGGATCCTCAACCTCTTTAATTTGTGGGTCTGGCCTATCTGTTACAGCACTTGGTAAAAAGTCCTCTTCTGTGAATATTGACTCATCAAACGGAAATATACCGCATTTTTTGAAAGCACTGATAATATTTACCGGTGTCATTGCTTTTAAGTATGCAAGACCTACACATTCAGCTATTTGATAGATTGTAAATGCATGTCCTGCGTTTCGGAGCATCCACGAGTCAACTGCTGCATTATAAAAAGTTTTAAAAGGTCCATTCAGTCCAACATCTAGGGGCTGAAGTTTTGCAGTAGTGTGGGGAGGTACGGTTAGTATTGTTACACCAGAAGACTTCGCAATATTTAGAGCTTCTATTGACAAGTGGCTTTCGTGGTTATCATAAATGAGAAGTGCAGGATTTTCCTTTGATGCAGAGGTGTGCTTTATGAAATGATTCATCACCTCAACAAATAACTCTGCGTTCATCCATCCTGTAGGTATGGCTAAACCAAGTGTTCCAGCTGGTGCACCATGTAGCATATGAGCTTTGAAGTTTTTTCTGGGAAAAACCATGGCGGGAGGCAGGGCATGTCCGGTAGCGGAAACGATACAGCAAGTGGTTACTAAAACGCCTCTTTCTTCACTAGTTACTTTGCAGACGTTGCTTCTTTTTGGCGCAAAGACTTTTTGAGGCTTTTGCACAGTCGTCGTAGAGGTTTCGTCGAGGTTGTAAACACGAGTACCATCTCCAAATCCAGAGTACCGTTGGAAAGCTTCTTTCAAGTTATTGAAGAATAATTGTACATTCGTTCTGTTAAACGCAGTAGCACGCGCTAAACTACAGGCTTCTGGTTTTCTGAGACTTATATCACTGTGCCTTTCTCTGAACGATCTCAGCCAATCGATTCCTGCCATTTGATTGGACAACCACGAAGATGGTACTTTCAACTTGTTTGCAATTGCCAGTTGATAAGCCAAATGCCTCGTCTCTTTAGCTGTGAGCCCGTAAAACATGAGAGCACATTCGCTTATATAAGCTTTTAATATCTCTTCCTGTTCACGTGAAAAAATAGCGTTTACCTCGTAATTCGGAACGAATCTAGCATTATCTTCAGTCTTGTGTTTTTTCACGTATCTTCTGACGGTTGAATATTTTAAATTGCATTCCTGTGCAGCTCTATGGATACTCGTTCCATTCTTTACCAGATCTACAGCTTTTTTCATGTCGTTGGCATCATGTCCGCCAATTTTTCGGATATCGGTTTTAGTTCGACCCATTCTAAAACAAAAAGATTACCTGTTATTAGTATTAAATCTTCTATTAACGCCTTTTTCTCTCTCGTTCCCCTAGTTACCATCTATCAATTTTCACATATACAAATTTTCAAATTCTTTTTCAGGAAAATTTTCTATTCTACTAATTCAACATTGGCTCCTAAATTTAGATACATTTTCATTTTATAGTTTCGTACAACAATAGTTAACCTCACTTTTATGTAAATATAAATATTTTCCTAAAGCATCATTTCATGTCAGTTTCTAAGGAAGTGATTCACAATAATGAATTTTCAATTTTACATCATTCCTAAATAATAACAATTAGTTTATCATGCCTTTTTCGTTTTTTTATCACAGATGTTAATTTAATTTTATCTGACATTTCTTTCTAACCTATATCAGTTATCAGTTTTTCGTATTTCGATGTGTTTTGATGTAAGAATGTTTTGAATTTCCCACTCTTATTTGCTTGTTTCCGGTCAAAGCTGTGGGTTTCAATATATGTACAGGGTGTCCTTGCTGTATTTTTGTATCTGAATTCCTTCGTGATGTTTTTGAAATTCCCATACACTGTTGTATTTCGAGTCTATTCATATATATATATATATATATATATATATATATATATATATATATATATATATATATATATATATATATATATATATATATATAGGGGAAAGGGGGGCACATTCAACCAGTTTTTAAAAATTGACATTTAGTAAAGTAAGTACTTGTATGTTGTCTTTGTTGTCCTATTTGAGAAATGTCTGCAAATGGTTGATAGTGCCCCTCCGGTGAGGTACATTCAACCACTGTCAGGGGCGGTTTAAACCAAGACGTCAGTAATATGATAACTCATATATTTATGCATAATAACTCTATTTGTCAACTTAAAATACATTCTTAGGCTCGCATGGAGACCACAAGACAAAGACATAATAAATAACGCCATTTACTTCACATTATAAGAGGATAAGTTGATGTTGAAAGTCAGTAAAGAAGAGGTTCTTCAGTTTTAGCTGAATTGGGTTTCGGTAACTTTAAAACAAGATCACGGCGGTCAACTGTAGATATGTCATCAACTAGAGGGTAATAAAATTTGTAATCTGGTACCTTTCGACGTAAATATTTAATTTGAAATTCATTGAGGTTTAAACTTTCTATGACTTTTCCTACGTAATAAGATACAGTCATTTTTAGAGGAAACTTCACCAAAACAAAGTCATTTTTATTAATATCATCATCATCTGTTATGAGATGCACATTTTCTTCATCACTAAAATCATCAGAAATTTCCTCCGATTCTAGAACAATGGATTCGTCAGAATCTGAACTACTTGTGCTCATTTTCCTGGTGAGTTTTGTTGCAATCTTTGCCTTTTTATTTTCTGGAAACACTTGCTTCAGCAGCCGTTTTTGGTTTAGTTCACACTGAATTTGTTTTCGCCTTTCTCTTTCCTTCTCAATTCCTTCCAGACGATTTTTTTCTGGCGTAGTGGTGAAAATTCTAGACTTTCCTTTTCTACTCTTCGTCTTCTTTGTCTTCTTTACAGTAGCTCGGGGAAAGGGCCTAACAATTTCTGGAGTAATAACGTTGCTAGAGACTGAAGGTTCGTCTAAAAAAATATAAATATTAATTTTGTGTGTAATAATCGATTACCTACTTTATGTAAGCACCTTCTTTGTTCTTGCAGCTTGATAAAACAATCTTTATAGGTGTAGGTGGCGGTGAAGTAAATGAACTTGAAGGACCTGTTTTTTTTGGCACGGTTATGCTGGATATTGGTAGATTACCTGCTTGGATTTTTAAGATAGAATAATTAGCATGCGTCACTTTAAAAGATGACTTACATTGCGGTTGTGAATTTCCTGATTCTGGTCCAGGCTATTTGTCTGCTGGTGTGTCGTCTATCCGATGCTGGGGAACAGGATCGTCTTCTTCAATGTAATTCGCATAACTTGGAAGAAACTCATCATCTCGAAAGGCTAATCGGTTTAAAGGCCACAGACCTGGTTTTTCAAATGACTTGGTTATATTTTTTTGAGTAAAGGCATTTTGAAAAGCTATTTTTGTAAGATGGGCAATCTCTCTTATTGTTATAGTTTTTCCTGGGTTGGAGGTCATCCAGTCGTTGAAGGCAACTGAGCAAAAGGATTTGAATGGTCCGTACACTCCCACATCTAGCGGTTGAAGCTTGTGCGATGTATGCGGGGGAAATGAGAGCATGACTATACCATTGTCACGGCAGAAGTTTATTGCTGTCCAGTAACAGGAGTATTTTATTTTCGATTGAACAGTGTGTGTGATTTATAATATGTTCCAAAACGCATAGGAACAAATCACCTGTCATCCAACCTGACGAATTACCCAAGGCTACGCTAGACGTAGGAGCATTAATCAAATAGTCATCTGGTTTGCGTATCCTTGGAAAAACATACACTGGAGGTAGCGCGATACCTAGTGCATTTATTATTCCTACAAATGTTGTTAGTTCCCCTCTTTCAGCGGAAACAGTCTGGCTTACTTGCTTTTTGTCCTTGGTTGAAACAATTCTAACAGTTTTTAAGACGGTGGTTACTTCAGTTTCATCTATGTTGTAAATCTGTCCGGGAGTGAAATTGAATTTAGTTAATACTGATGTATAATTTTCGAAAAATTCTGATACGCTTCTTCTGTTGAAACCGATGGCCCGTGCCAGACTTGTGCTTTCTGGTTTTCTCAAAGTTATTTTCTGTTTGTTTCTTTTCATAAAACATTTAAGCCATTCTATTCCGGCTATTCTATTCGCCCTCCACTGGACAGGAATATTGCATTCGGGTAAAGCAGATGCGTAATCGATTGCCAATACCCTAATTTGATTATATGTTAACCCATAGATCATATATGAACATGTCTGGATATACTTCACTAATTCTATTTCCTGGTTATTTGTGAACACCTGAGACACACTATATTTGCTGGAATAAATATTTTTGTTTACATCAGAATCACATTCGTTGCCGGAGTCTTCATTGAATAGGGTTGCCAAACGCTCTTGTGAGTATTTTTTCTTCAATTTGCAAATTCTGGAATGAAGTGTATCCCTACTCAAATTAAAATTTCTACTAGCTACCCTTTCCGACATTCTGTTATGTATCACTTCTTTAATTGCATTTCTCATGTCATTTTCATTTATTTCTGTCCTGTTTGTCTTCCTCTTATACCTGCGCATCATCTAAAATTAAATGTTCACTCACTCAGCTCAGTTAGGTTTATAAGGATTTTCTGTAGCATAAATATAAACCAGGGGCACATTCAACCATTGGTTGAAGGTGCCTCACCATTAGGTGGTTGAATGTGCCTCCTGACCTTTGTTTCAGAAATAACATGCGGCTTTTAGAATCGCTAAGAAAACATAATCTCTAATAACTCCCGAAAGCATACGTAAATATCTAGTTTTCATAATACCATAAACTTTAACACAAATTTATAAAATTCAACAACAAAAAACTTACCTTTATTACCCCAAAATTCTACTTAATTTATTTTCTCGTGTAAAAATCACACACTAGCGACCAACCTTCACAGACAGTGTCAGTGGGTATAGCCGAGTAAATGGGATTTTTTTCGGCGCTAAATTCAAATAATTAAATGATTTTCAGGAGATGGTTGAATGTGCCCCCCTTTCCCCTATATATATATATATATATATATATATATATATATATGTAATATATATATATATATATATATATGTAATATATATATATATATATGTAATATATATATATATATATGTAATATATATATATATATATATAGTATATATATATATATATATATATATATATATATATATATATATATATATATATATATATATATATATATATATATATATTATATATATACGAATATGAAAGTTATTGAGTGTCTTGATATAGAAACAGAAGTTAATATCGGACATAGCACTCAAGAAAGTGGCAAACCATAGACACGTGTTTCGGGTTTTTGGCCCATCATCAGTATGGTGCAGCCAAGTGTAAGGATGGGCAACACTTGGTTACCAAAAGATAGAAATACAAATGCACGGAGCTACCAGCAGGAGCCAACTGCACATTTGTGGTTTCCGTTGATAGATCTTGTGTTTACAAGAAAACTATCAAAATCACCACGGAGGCAGCTATAGCTACCTGCGTGACATCCGGGTCCAGGAAATTATACGAATATGAAAGTTATTGAGTGTCTTGATATAGAAACAGAAGTTAATACCGGACATAGCACTCAAGAAAGTGGCAAACCATAGACACGTGTTTCGGGCTTTTGGCCCATCATCATATAAATATATATATATAAAATCAAGAAAGGTTAATGCAGTCAAGCTGCTGGAAAATAATTCCATGAAAATCAAAAAATAAATAGATAAGTACTCTTTGATCATTCCCATATTGATTTCAATTTAAGAGCCACCGGTTGACAGCTGTTTCAGCCAGCCTAATGTACTGACGATGCCCAATAGGCTGAAACAGCTGTCTACCGGTGGCTCTTAATATGGGAATGATCAAAGAGTACTTATCTATATATATATATATATATATATATATATATATATATATATGATAGTGTAACGACCGTATGTATATAATAAACATTAGCGAAGGCTCGGGCAGCTAAAAAGAGTAAATTTGTGTACTATTCGATAGTCGACGTTTCGCCATCATCTCAGATGGCATTATCAAGACGAGTTACTGCTTCGCTTCGAGAGGTGTAACTGATGTCAGGTTCTTCTTGTGGTGTTTTTATATGGTTTCGCTTGCGTAAGTTGTATGGATTTGTTACCTGTTTTTCTACCTGAGGGTTGTTGATGGCTTTTGGTAGTTCTCCTACCTGTTTTTCTACCTGAGGGTTGTTAATGGCTTCTGGCGGTTCTCCTACCTGCGATGGTTCATTATCAATTTGTGGTTGTCTTTGGTGGTTGTTTTAAATTATTGTTTTCCAAATCCTTGGGATGTTTAGTGAGTCATCCCTTTTGTTGATGAGGCCTTGCTTTTCGATTTCGATAGCTTCCCTGATTTGTCGTATTCTTGGGTTTTGGTTCTGTTAGGCGGAAACTGCGGGATATTAACGTGTTGGCTACGGATTGTAGCTGGGTAGGGTGGTGGTGTGATGCTGCTTGTAGGTAGCGGTTGGTGTGTGTGGGTTTTCGGTAAACTGTATAACCCAAGTTGCCAGTTGGTTTTCGTGTTATGAGTAGGTCTAGGAAAGGTAGCTGCCTGTTCTCCTCTCTTTCGGTAGTGAACGTCCGTCTTGTGAATTTTTGGAAGGCCATACAACTTCGGGCATTTGCTGGACTTTTCCCGAGGTATGGTTTTCTGCCTAGACATAAAATCCCTCTACCCGAGTATACCCATAAACGAAGCCCTAGCCACCATTAGAACTGATCATAGCTTTCCGCAACATATCACGGATCTAGCAGAGCACTGCCTTAAAAACACCTATTTCATATTTGACAACCAGATCTATAAACAGGTATAGGGAGCTCCGATGGGTTCCTCCCTATCGCCCGTGATCGCAAACCTGTTCATGATGCACTTCGAGAAAGAAGCACTTAACAAATGTGAAACCACAAATGTGCGGTTGGCTCCTGTTGGTGGCTCCGTGCATTTGTATTTCTATCTTTCGGTAACCAAGTGTTGCCCATCCTTACACTTGGCTGCACCATACTGATGATGGGCCAAAAGCCCGAAACACGTGTCTATGGTTTGCCACTTTCATGAGTGCTATGTCCGATATTAACTTCTGTTTATATATCAAGACACTCAATAACTTTCATATTTGTATAATTTCCTGGACCCGGATGTCACGCAGGTAGCTATATCTGCCTCCGTGGTGATTTTGATAGTTTTCTTGTGAACACGAGATCTATCAACTGAAACCACAAATGTGCGGTTGGCTCCTGTTGGTGGCTCCGTGCATTTGTATTTCTATCTTTCGGTAACCAAGTGTTGCCCATCCTTACACTTGGCTGCACCATACTGATGATGGGCCAAAAGCCCGAAACACGTGTCTATGGTTTGCCACTTTCATGAGTGCTATGTCCGATATTAACTTCTGTTTATATATATATATATATATATATATATATATATATATATATATATATATATATATATATTCTTCTGTTTATATATATATATATATATATATACTTCTGTTTATATATATATATATATATATATATATATATATATATATATATATTCATATTTGGATATTCAAAATTCATTTTTATAAATGAATTTTGAAAATCCAAATATTTTAGATAGAGAAATCAATGCAACTAAAAGAATATTTTTGGAAATGATACATATTAATAACGAAGAACATTCAATGAATAAACGAACTGATATTGACAGTAGCAAAATTTACACGTACCTACTGAAATATGATAAAGAAAATAAAAGATCTAGTAATTCGAGTATCTTTCAGAATTTTCCCACTTGATATTGTCAGCTAAAATTTTTATCAACTGTCATTATTTAATTTTTTTCTATCTGTTTTTGAACCATTTTATATTTTATTCTCACGTTAGTAAGTTCTCCATATTTATATATTTTTTACAAGATATATAATCTTATTATTGTAGTTGTCCTGACGAAGGTGTGAAATATACCGAAAGCTTGACATATAACAAAGAGTTTTCTTTGTAACAGCCCAGCTATTGACTGCAACCTCACGAATTAAAATTAAATATATACATATATATACAAGAAAATGCAAATGCAAGCAAAGCTTTTTCATTCGAAGAACAAAAAACGGTGAGGCTAAAAACGCTGGTGGTTATGGTTTTCTCCATGCAAAGGGCATCTCTTCTTTTGTATGCAAGCTTTTCTCATGGATAAATGCCATCGCACGATTGATTGAACATGAAACCTCGAAAAATCATTCAAAGGCTTCGATCGATTATAGTGGGCGATCCCAACTAATTGGTCGCATAGATCGAGAACTGTCGGAGCAAATGGAAAAAAGTGTTACATATTGGCGAGAAGTTCTTAAAAGAGTATTGCGAGTCATAGCTTTTCTTAGCGAAAGGGAATTGACATTTAGCGCGAACAACGAAACTTTCGGATCTCCTAACAACGGCAACTACCTACCTAGGAATATCAGAACTTTTAGCTGATTACGATATTTAAAAAAAGAAACATTTAGAAGAACATGGCAACCGTGGAAGTGGTCACACAAACTAATTATCCACGATTTTTGAGGAACTGCTACAAATTTTAGGAAAAGCCGTTTTAAAAAAAATTATTGATCCAGTGAAAACTGCAAAATATTTTTCAGTTTCTCTGGACTCGACTCCTGACGAAGGCCATGTTGACCAATTGACGTTAGTGGTTCGGTTTATTGAGGGGCACGCTCCTGTTGAGCGTTTTATGTTTATGCCTAACCAGGATCATAAGGCAAAGGATATGTATGAGGGCTTGATTAATTTTCTAGAACAAAACGAGCTGGATCTGAAGAACATTCGTGGACAGTCGTATGACAATGCTTCTGCAATGAATGGCAGATATAATAGCCTACAAGCATTAATACAAGAAAAAAATAGCCTAGCAACTTCTCATACAATCGGCAGCCAGTTGTTGTCTCAGAGTAATAAGTTTCTTTGATTTTTTAGAAGAGCTGTACATATATTTTAGTGAATCAACTAACAGGTACAATACAGTTAGTCGCTGTTCAAGAGAAGCAAAAACTGACCAACCTATTCTTGTGCCGAAAAGAACGGCAACAACTCGCTGGTCATGTCAAGTTGAAGCCACTAAAGCACTCTTGCGAGGCTATAAAGGTTTTATAAATGCCCTCCATGAAATTATTGAGGACGAAGAAGACATGATGGTATGGCAAAGTTAGAAACAGCTATATATACAGTTTTTTGGGATGTGTTTGTGCCTGAATCCACCTGAGAGGTTGAGAAAAATCTCTATACACTGAGGTATAGGATTTAAACTCAACATAAGAGTCGAGCCGAGTAAAATTTTCATCACAATATATATATATATATATATATATATATATATATATATATATATATATATATATATATATATATGTATATACTGTCAATAAATTGATGAATGTAGCCGTTACTATGTGGTAGGAGATCATGATGAAAAGAGAAATGAAAATTTCTATGTTTTTACCACTTTTATTTGTAACTAAGGTTACTGCAGTTTCGTCCTATATGGACATTTTCATTTATTGTTTAAGTTTGAAAATGTCCATATAGGACGAAACTGCAGTAACGTTAGTTACAAATAAAAGTGGTAAAAACATAGACATTTTCATTTCTTTTTTCATATATATGTACACTCTTTGATCATTCCCATATTGATTTCAATTTAAGAGCCACCGGTAGACAGCTGTTTCAGCCTATTGGGCATCGTCAGTACTGGGCAGGTGGTCCTCGATTGAAGACAAAATGAGAAAAACCAAGAAAGTACTTGATAAAAATAGCTGCGTAAACGCAAGCGAAACATCAATGGAACCACCTTTGGCAAGTTGACTTGGGTGTCACACCAATAGGTGGTTCCACTCATGTTTCGCTTGCGTTTACGCAGCTATTTTTATCAAGTATATATATATATATATATATATATATATATATATATATATATATATATATATATATATATATACAGTGTGACCCATTTAAAATGGAACCACCCCTGTAGAATGTGCATTTTTCAATCAATTTCAATTTTTTTTTATTGAAATATTAAGCATGAGAAACTGTATCTTGACACTAACTTTCACAATTTTAGTTTCATTTCCAAGGCACTCTATGGTTTTTTTTGTTTGTCAAAAACGGCAAAAGTTTATTAGGCAATTTTTGTTTTCAAATTTGACTACACCACTGGATTCGTAGTCGTTATAAATCAAAACTGTCAAATTTTCATTAAAAAATATTTGTTAACAACGAAGTTACAACAACTTCAATTTTGGAAACAAAGTATTTGTTTGTAATTTTTATTCAGATTATAGACATATTTGAGATCTGACAACACTGTCATCACCAAGTAGAACACCAGTGAATTTGTACAGTGAAAATCTGAAGTCAACAGCTCAATGCGTTCTACAGTTATAACTCCTGAAAATATGGTAATGTGAGAGATTTGTGGTGCAAGCGTTTTGTAATAAAAATCTGACTACGCCACTGGATTTGTGGATAATATTCCCTTAAAATCATTCATTTGAGTGTAGGTTACGAGAAGTGTATTCTAGTATAACAGAAAATTAAAAATTCATTTTCAAGTTATGCAGTACTTAGTACATTCTTCCGCATAGCCGCTAAAATCAAATTGATTTAAAGCATGGAAATCATTTATTCAATAATAAAACAGAGAGCAGGACAAAAATTGTTCCCTGTAAATTCTTCATAACTCAGCTAAAACAATCTTTTAGAGGAGATATCAATAATTTGAGGAAGCTGAACTCATTATGCAAAGGTTTTATAATAAATCAACAGTAGGCTGTGATTTTGACAGTTAATCATAAATAAAATAATAGTTGTTAGTTACGTGCATTTAATAATGGCTTTGCAATTATCATTAGAAGAAAGAATTGAAATTGTGAGAATTTCTGGGGACAATTATCATAGTGAAAGAGAAGCAGCTAGGATATTTAATCACAGACTTCCAAATCGACTTACCATTGACATTAGCACCGTCAGTAAAATTAACAAAACATTTAAAGAAACCGGTGCAGTCAGCAAACATATTTTAAAAAATAATCACCGAAAAAGAAATTTAAACGAAGGTGCTGTTTAAGATTATTTTAGAAACCACCCAAACAGAAGTTTACGAGTCGCCAGTTTGGATTTAAACTTACCGAGAGAGACTATTCGACGATGTCTTAAACAAAACAAAATGAGAGCATTTAAACCTAAATTTCTTCACTCTTTAAAGGCAGGTGATGAAGTGAAACGTATGGAATTTTGTTTGTGGGCACAAGGCGAGTACCTGAATACAAGAAATTTTTTAAACTGCATAATGTTTAGTGATGAAGCTTCTTTCAGCACCAATGGGGTAGTTTCATCGCAAAATGCTCGGTATTGGGCTACGGAAAATCCACACTGGATCATAAATTGTAAAAGTCAATATTCCGAAAAAGTTAACGTTTGGTGTGGTATAGTACAAAATAGAATAATAGGTCCATATTTTTTTGATGGAAACATAAACGGGCAAAATTTTTTGGAATTTCTAAATAACCAATTATCGGACGAAATAGATGAAATGCCTCTTGCGGAACAAGTAAATTTATATTTTCAGCTCGACGGCTGTTCCGTGCACAATTCGAGGATTGTTAAAGAGTGGCTAAATAACCAGTTTCCAAATCATTGGATAGGATGAGGTAGTGACTTAATTGAATGGCCACCTAGATCGCCTGATCTAACAATATTAGACTTTTTTCTGTGGGGTATACTGACACAAAAAGTATACAGAACAAGACCAACGAATCGAGCTGAACTCATGCAAAGGATACGACAAGCTTGTGCCGAAATTACAGTTCAACAAATAAGAAATAGTGTAAACAATATTCGGAAGAGATACGATAAATGTATTGAACTTAATGGAGGTTTGGTAGAAGCCACAAAAATTTGAATGTTCAGTTTTAAATCAATGTTTATTTTAGTATCAGTTTTTTCTTAATGGCAATTAATTGTTGAATAAATACTTTGAAACTTGTTTGTATACATTTTGTTTTCATCAGCTATAGAAGAAGGTAGAGTAAGTTCAGAATCTCATAAAATGTGATTTTCCAGGTGCGCTGTTACAAAAGTACTATTATTTATTATTGGGAAACTTCCAAAAAGCTTACAAGTATGACCATTAATACTTCAAGATTCTATCAAGATTTGGTAAAAGCGCAATTGGGAGATCCCATGACATGAGATTCTGAACTTGGTCTACTACTGCGTAACTTGAAAATGAACTTTTAATTTTCTGTTATTCAATTATTCAATTTTTATTTTAATTTTCACTTCTCGTAACCTACACTCAAATGAATGATTTTAAAGGAATATTATCCACAAATCCAGTGGCGTAGTCAGATTTTTATTACAAAACGCTTGCACCACAAATCTCTCACATTACCATATTTTCAGGAGTTATAACTGTAGAACGCATTGAGCTGTTGACTTCGGATTTTCACTGTACAAATTCACTGGTGTTCTACTTCCACCTCGATCGCCTGATCTAACAATATTAGACTTTTTTCTGTGGGGTATTCTGACACAAAAAGTATACAGAACAAGACCAACGAATCGAGCTGAACTCATGCAAAGGATACGACAAGCTTGTGCCGAAATTACAGTTCAACAAATAAGAAATAGTGTAAACAATATTCGGAAGAGATACGATAAATGTATTGAACTTAATGGAGGTTTGGTAGAAGCCACAAAAATTTGAATGTTTAGTTTTAAATCAATGTTTATTTTAGTATCAGTTTTTTCTTAATGGCAATTAATTGTTGAATAAATACTTTGAAACTTGTTTGTATACATTTTGTTTTCATCAGCTATAGAAGAAGGTAGAGTAAGTTCAGAATCTCATAAAATGTGATTTTCCAGGTGCGCTGTTACAAAAGTACTATTATTTATTATTGGGAAACTTCCAAAAAGCTTACAAGTATGACCATTAATACTTCAAGATTCTATCAAGATTTGGTAAAAGCGCAATTGGGAGATCCCATGACATGAGATTCTGAACTTGGTCTACTACTGCGTAACTTGAAAATGAACTTTTAATTTTCTGTTATTCAATTATTCAATTTTTATTTTAATTTTCACTTCTCGTAACCTACACTCAAATGAATGATTTTAAGGGAATATTATCCACAAATCCAGTGGCGTAGTCAGATTTTTATTACAAAACGCTTGCACCACAAATCTCTCACATTACCATATTTTCAGGAGTTATAACTGTAGAACGCATTGAGCTGTTGACTTCGGATTTTCACTGTACAAATTCACTGGTGTTCTACTTGGTGATGACAGTGTTGTCAGATCTCAAATATGTCTATAATCTGAATAAAAATCACAAACAAATACTTTGTTTCCAAAATTGAAGTTGTTGTAACTTCGTTGTTAACAAATATTTTTTAATGAAAATTTGACAGTTTTGATTTATAACGACTACGAATCCAGTGGTGTAGTCAAATTTGAAAACAAAAATTGCCTAATAAACTTTTGCCGTTTTTGACAAACAAAAAAAAACCATAGAGTGCCTTGGAAATGAAACTAAAATTGTGAAAGTTAGTGTCAAGATACAGTTTCTCATGCTTAATATTTCAATAAAAAAAAATTGAGATTGATTGAAAAATGCACATTCTACAGGGGTGGTTCCATTTTAAATGGGTCACACTGTATATATATATATCTAAATTTTTAATTTTTATTATTATTATTTTTATTACTTGTGATGAAAATTTTACTCGGCTCGACTCTTATGTTGAGTTTAAATCCTATACCTCACTGTATAGAGATTTTTCTCAACCTCTCGGGTGGATTCAGGCACAAACACAACAATTACTTACGCAAACTTGACTTTTCCTGTAGATTTTCTTGTGAATAAATTTGGAAAAAGACACAATTGATATTAGAATATGTAGAACAGTTTTAATTATCAGAGTAAAAATATGTTGAATTCAAAAAAATATATAAATTTATCAATTGCCAAAAGAGAAAATTCCTTAAATCTAAGAATGTTCTAAATCTACAACGAACTATTCATAGTGAATACGCGAACGTATTTGGCAAATGTCAATTTACTATTGCAGGTCACTGTAATTCTGCAGACTCGAGTTTTTGATTCAGAATTTAATTTTGAGGGTCTTGTTCAGTTCTTGGATACTTTCATCAATATATGTATATATATATATATATATATATATATATATATATATATATATATATATATATAGTTTTCATGTGAACACAAGATCTATCAAGTGAAACCACAAATGTGCGGCTGGCTCCTGCCAAAAGCCCGAAACACGTGTCTATGGTTTGCCACTTCTTTGAGTGCTATGTCCGATTAAAAAACTCGTTTATCTATATCAAGACACTCGATAACCTTCGTATCTATATTATTTCCTGGACCCGGATGTCACGCAGGTAGCTATAGCTGCCTCCGTGGTGATTTTGATAGTTTTTTTGTAAACACAAGATCTATTAAGTGAAACCACAAATGTGCGGCTGGCTCCTGCTGGTGGTTCCGTGCATTTGTATTTATTTCTTCTGCTAACCAAGTGTTGCCCATCCTTACACTTGGCTGCACCATACTGATGATGGGCCAAAAGCCCGAAACACGTGTCTATGGTTTGCCACTTCTTTGAGTGCTATGTCCGATTAAAAAACCCCTTTATCTATATCAAGACACTCGATAACCTTCGTATATATATATATAGAAACAGAAGTTAATATCGGACATAGCACTCATCATCATACTGATGATGGGCCAAAAGCCCGAAACACGTGTCTATGGTTTGCCACTTTCATGAGTGCTATGTCCGATATTAACTTCTGTTTCTATATCAAGACACTCAATAACTTTCATATTTGTATATATATATATATATATATATATATATATATATATATATATATATATATATATACATATATACATATATATGTTGAATTTAATTTTTTTGTGTTGTGGTGGCGGCCCATAGGCAACTGCCTATGTTGCCTATGCTTAAATCCGGCACTGAATATGGTATATGTGTAAAGCAAAAATTCGAAATTCTTGTCGACCGTTTTTTATTAAGTATAAAATTCTAACACATTAACATCTTTGAAGACATCCAAACGAAATATAGAAAATATTAGATTACCTATTCCAACCTCAAATCTTGTCAAAGACTCTTTTATATACAATGGTTGTGAAATATATAACAATCCACCACTGGCGATGGAAAAATTGAAAGCACAACATTCTTTAAAAAAGCATTGAGAACTTTACTTGGTGAGAAACCATACAACCGCGTTGCTGAACATTTCAAATCGAATCCAGTTGCAATACTAAAGTCATCCTCTGTTAGCGTAATTTTCTTGATCTGATGTAGCATTTGATATGATGTACCTTCATTAATTTTCTGCTGACTAATTCATGTTTTGTTATTTGTCTCGTTTTAAATTATTTAGGTTTATCTACTGACTGATATCTGTTTTGTTATGTAAAGTGATGGATGTAGCCGTTACTATGTGGTAGAAGATCATAATGAAAAGAGAAATGAAAATTTCTATGTTTTTACGACTTTTAATTGTAACTAACGTTACTGCAGTTTCGTCCATTCTCATTTATTTTATTAGTTTGAGAATGTCCATATAGGACCAAACTGCAGTAACGTTAGTTACAATTAAAAGTGGTAAAAAACATGGAAATTTTCATTTCTCTATTCGTTTTGTTATGTGTCTATTTTTTAAACTATATACTAACATAAGATACGCTTTGTCAATAAGAATTTTTGTTCTTCAGACAATAAGGAATATTTCTCTCTCTCCCTCTCTCTCCGAAGACGGCGGTAACAACTATTACTATTTTTATAAAATAACTATATCTAACTGTTGATACTCAATGAATATCCAATCAGTGATTATTAGAATGTAATACTGTAATCTAAGCTACAAAATTGTGTCAACAGCTGGACCGATTCTCAAGATTTTTGATTTGTCGGATTTTTGTCTCCGCCCTTATTAGCCGAATAAATATTGAAATAGGGAAAATTAATTACATCACTCATAACTCAATAACAAGTGGACTGATTTTCATGATATTTGGTATGGTGGATTTGTTTCCACGCGGAATAGCAGAATAACTATTCTATCATTTGAAAAAAGAATATTGAACAAATTAACGTTGTTTGGTGTATTATTCTTTTGATAGTTTTGATAGTTGATAGTGCATAAAATATAAAATATATCATACGCTTTTAGTAGCTTCATTTTTATGTTTGTAACCGACTTCTTTGGACTCGATTTTGATTAAGAGTGAGAGACCCGGTTTTGCCGGGTATGTCTACAGACACGTACGCTTTATCAAAATGTGTAATGATAGATATGTTTAAAGAATTTTTGCTCATTTCATTATATTCAGAAAAGGGCATGGCAAGTTTGGACAAGGAAATGAGAAAATAAAATACTTTTCCATATATTATTGTGTGAAATGACTTGTTTCAAGGAATTTTATTAAACTTCTGCACAGAATAATGCTTACTAAAAATTCAAATATGTCTTCGTTCGAACCTTACAATGCCTATGTAGCTTACAATAAGACACTCAGTTTTCAAAAAAATAAATTATTAGATCATATTTTGCAAAATTGAATTTATACAAACGCCACTAGTTAGGCAAATTATTCACATCAGATCATCGCTAGTTGACTGAATTCAGGCGCGATAGAATAATCAAAGAAAGTTTGCGGTAGTAGCCACGTCCCTAGAACAGCGGTGCGCGAATACATCTTTTAATATTTCTTCAATAAAATCCGAAATTATTGGGAATAAATATTTAGTACTGGATATTTCACAGGGAGTGGTCAAAATTATAATTACGGGTTAGAGCGCATAACTTATATTTAGACAAGCTTTTATTCATAAGCTTGTAGGATTAGGTTCACTTGCAGGTAACAAACTAACCAACAATGTAAGAAATATTGCAAGTTGAATTTGACCTAGTTCTAATCATCAGATTGATTTGAAATTTTGCAGGTGCACATAATTCCGGTGACAATGCATTATGAAATTTTTGTTAACAGAAAAAACAGAATGAAGACTTCATATGGCGAACGAGTTTTGTGATTATAGTCCGATTCGAATCATATTTGGTATCTAGGGGTTTTTGGGGTCGAAGATTATGATTCTTATGTCAAAACTGGGAAATTCAACGTGGTGGCTCCAGAATGGTGGACGAGTTTTGTGATTATCGCCCGATTTATCCAAATTGGAATCTGGGGGTTTCCAAGGTAGACGATTATTATTTTTAAAAAAATGAAGATGGATGCGAAATAAACGGAAAAAATGTTATTTGTAGTTGTCAATAACAAGAAAAATGAAAAGTTAAAAATAAAAATTATAAAAAACATTTTCAAACAAAAGCTTTTATACAAACACACTGAAAAAAAAAAGGAAAATAATCATTAATTGTTTGATCTAGCTTATTCTGTGAGTTTTTCATTTTAAACTATATACTCAATTTTTCGTTAAGAATCTAGGTGCAAGGGGGTCTGAGAGTCTCGTATTCACTTGACTTGCATCAAACTGCTGCGCTATCGAGAGATTGCGAAATTATTGACATATCGTATTATTGTAGGTCTAGTGACATCTGACTCATTTTCTAAATATAGGTATTTACTTCTTGAAAATACTTCACCTTCCACTGATTTCTATCATTTTGCAAAATACTGGGTGTTCTATAAATGAACGGTAAAATTTATATTTTTATAATACAATATAAGTAGTTTAGGTTGTCAATGTCAATAAGTTATTTCAAAGATGACGTACCATACATCACTTTCACTTTAGGTAGGAAAAGTACGACTTTGCTTCCTACAATGAGGTCAGGAAATGTATACTTTCGATAGAGGTAGACGGAAAACATATTCATTGTCTATTTCTCAGTAAATTTTCTTCCTAATAAAAGTGTGTGTATTACTTGAAACCCAAAGTGAACTACGTGCAAATACACAAAGAAACAAAAATGCAAAATATTTCTCTTTGTCACAACTTGGTGAGTTTAAAAAAGTTTCAATAAAAAAGTTATATTATCAAAACAATTTATTTGCAGTAAAACAATCAATTAAGGAATGATTGAACTTTATCTTCGAAGATAAAAATGAAAACAACAATAACAATTAATTGGCGCTCCGGGGCGACTTCATTGATTCCAGTGGCGCATTTGCTTTTTCAGCTGCAGGAAAACCCGGAAAAACCTGCAGCACCACATCATCTGAGGATCTTGATTTACCAATGTCATCTCTCTTATAAAAAAAATGTAGGGTGTCTCCAGAGGCTCCAATAGATTCAATGCATCGCCAGAACACTTCGTGACACGGCTATCGTCAAACTTAAACCAGTCCGTTTCGTCTTTGACCAAGGCGTAATAATGATCAAATTCAACGCCAGAACCACAGTGAATAATGACTGCATGAATATTATAATAGTGGTCTGCTAGATTGAAATGTTCATCTATTTCGAACCTTCGAAAGAGTTTTTTGCTTCCGTCAGAGGTTGCGTCTTGTTTGAATATCATCAGTGTTATTATTATATTGACTGGTGCCTCAACTATACTTGTTTCCTTATATCAGTCAGTTAGTTTGGCGCATGTTTGGCAATACAGTCGATCATCACCTGTTGAAAGTTTCATTTTCAGATGATTTAACAATAACCTTTGCACGGACTGGTTATTAGTCATATTAGGAAACGCTAGATGAAGTTCCAGAAATTCACATAAGTTTTCGCTACCTCTTGAACATTTACTTCAAAGTAAACAAGTGAAATTTTTTCCAGCAAAAGATATACAAACACAAGACTAGATAGACTGTACGGAATCATTCAATCCAGAGCGGTCAGGAGTATTGATTTTGCTATTGTTTTGCTCACGAAGAGTATTCAACAAGAATCCCAAGAATTCGGAACCATCCTCTAGTTGTCCTAACGAGTATCTAGTGAACTTCAAAGACTCCAGGAAATCGGATGGAGGGAAAGATGATACATTCTTACGAAACTGCAGCTGCATGAACAGGTGTTTGAGTTTGATGAATAAGTAAGAAACATTCCTGTTCTCGTTCAGCATTAAAACACCGTTGTTGAAATTCTTCGTCATGAACAACACTCGTAAAATGCTATTCATGTAGCAAGTGTTTCCTGAATTATCCAATCCAATTTTCTTCTCTAGATTTTCAGGACAACTATCTACTGATTCGTAAGGAAGAACATGTATCACATAATCTCCATAAGAACCATTTCTCAAGCTGCGATCGATCTTTCCAAGTGAAGAAAGGTTTCGTAGAGGGATCGATTCGGCTCTTGCTTCATGAAGCTCTCTCTTCCACTGAAAGGGAACCAGAACTACGAGGACTGCATCTCATCTCCTACAACTCAAACCATGTGTACCTTTCTCATCAACTGTATTACCGCAACCATAAGTATAAGGCATACAAATAGATGAACCCATCCTAAGTCCTACTGCTATTTTGAAAGATTCATCGTCTAATAGTATTCCAAAAGATGCAACAGGTAAAGCATTCAGCCAAGCACCCGATTCTTTGATCATTGCTGCCTTCAGACGAGCTTCATCGTATACACTTGTAGATTTCAGAAGTTCATCAGTTATAATGTTCAGAAGATGACGGTCCCATGTATTTTCTTTTTATCTGTAGAGGAGCAATGCCAAAATGATTCACCTTCAGCATAAAAAACGTCTTGGATATTGATAAATATGGAAGGAATTATGGAATCGATAAGATCTGAAACACTATTGACTGATGACAGAAAAGCTGGTAAGCTACGGAAGAAGCTGAACGTAGCCCTAGTCCGCCTAGGTTTACAGAAAGCGTTGCTTAGAGCCATGAATCATTATTGAAATGATTGTTTATAACATATTTCGTCGTGTTGCGGAGTAAATTATCAAATTCGTCAAGCTCTGACTTGACCAAGTGGGGGAACATCTGAGGGCGTACATGAGTTTTGGAATCGCCAAACAATTTTTCAAAAGAAAAAATATGTTTTGGAAGTTCATTCAATCTGGTGGTCAGCAATTTGAGTGATTCCCGTTTTTCTCGAAGATGTTCTGAAAGAGGAGCACCCAGAAGACTCCATTTAGACTTTTCCAAAATTCTTATGCCAGGAGCCAATTTCAAAATGGATTCGGAAATATTATTCGGAGTTGAAAGAGTAATCAACTCGCATTTTTCACAATTTAGTTGAAGTCCAAGATGTTTTGAATAATCAATGATTTTTTCTAAATCCTTTGAAACACTGTTTTCATCGCCAGCGATTGAGCCATCGTCCAAATACCTACAATTAAATTCGGATGATAAGCTTCTAGTTCGTTGATGGTCAGACAAAAAAGAGCAGGTCCTACGGGATTACCTTGTAGCAAGCTGATTTATAACACTGTCTTAAGAAGGGATATAATCTTGGAAACGAATCTTCAACCTTAAGAAGCACGGTGTTTCTGTCAATCATGTTTTTGAAGTCTATTTTCAGAAACATTTTACAATCGGGATTTGGATGAAGATTAATATATCTACGAGCAGCATGAGCAACAGCTTCACATCCACCTGCAGTACCGAAATCAAACTGTAGTGGACGAAACATCGATTCTAGTTCGTCTTTAATCCTCATACAACTAAGTTTAGCTACCAATCGACGATAAAAGGTACCGACGGCAATCGGTCTTACTCCTCCATCCTTTTTCCGAAGAGCACACAGTGAAGCGCCAAAAAGTATAGGACAAATTTCTGGAGAAACCCTGCCAGTAAAAATGAAGTTAAATAATTTCGTAACAGAAGAAAGAAGTTTCTGTCCTGAATTTCCAGAGCTGTGACTAATGAAGTCTCGCATATGGTTAGGGCGGAAAGAATCTAAACCAAAAGCAGAACCAGAACGAAAAGATTTAATTGCCTCCGATACTTCATGTTCTGAAAATTGGAACACCGGAAACTCTGAAAAATCGTGTGGTAGTTGCGAATCCAGAGAATGTGTGAAGGAATCTGATAGAGGGTGTTTTGATCGGAAAACTGAAAGTGTGGATTCATCGTATTCGGCCAACGCATCACTTGAGCTCAAGATTCTGATAGCTGACCTAATGTCACCATCAGCTATTTGACCCAAAACAAGCTAAGAAAAGTTTTGGTTATATTTCCTTTCATCGATCTGAGATGGAATGACATTGGTCTTGTAATTAGGAAATTTGATGTTTCTTTAAAATAGATGCGAGAGAAGATCTACGGAAGTCTTTGGCATGTGGGATGGGGAACAAAGTATAAGGAAGAGTTAACAAGTTTTCCCAGCTTGTTGGAGAGTTTGTATGTAAACATTCATCTATAATTTCTTAAAGGGCAGAGGCAGAGTAATTTCTAGCAGATTTGGGAATCCTTTTTATAATGTGACTGGATCGTTTCAATGAGGACAATTTTTCAAGAAATGTAGTATTGAATGACACATCTTTATTAGAATGAGGCAACAGAACAGAATCGACAGCTCGTGTGAAAGCTGATTCATTCAAAGAAGATTTTGTATTCGAAATTTTATGAACTCTACCATTATGAATTATGAAACCTTTCGTTGTTTTGAAGGATTTTTCACAAATTTTACAGAATTTGTTATCAAGAGAAGAGACATCGTTAGCTGTCATTGAAATGAATGATATACAACTACAGAATTAACCTAAAGAATAGAATGATTATATGCAATTTGTTTAAAATGAGCAAAATATGTGTTTTATATATAAAATATATATTTTAAGAATACTTATCTTTTAGTTGAACTGGTCCACTTGAATTGAATGATTTTTTCACCTCCTGAATTTGACAAACTTATTTAAAAAAAATGACAGTTGTCAGAAATTTTCTTCAAATGGAAATATTTTCCTTATTTCGATGAGAACTGGCCGAACTGCAAATTCTGTGGGTCTTTCTTATTGCTATGAATTGTGAAACTATTTTTTTACGGTGAAAAACACTTTTTTTCACGATGAAAGTTTTTTGACATATATGTCAAATTTTCTTCAAATGAAGCTCTAATCTAATCTCTGAGTGGCATATTTCTTATTTTCCTAGGATCAACCAGTTCCTTTATTGAATGGTTGTCGAAGAAATTTTGTAAGGGTCCCTGCATTTTACTTTTCGAAAAATTTTCGTCCCTTTCAATTTCCGTAATTTTGATTCCCTTGAAAGTCCAAACTCCGAAAATACACTTTTTATATCCAGTTACATGCAACTGGCCTTGTATTTGATAATACCATTTATGACTTGGTCGGTCGGTAGCCAAGCGGTTCGGCGTGGGTGCTTTGTTCACTCACTCGAATTGGCTGCCGTATTGGTCGGTGGTTCAAGCCCTAGTCTGAACGATCGATCTTCACTTGCTATCGTCCAACCCGTGTTAGGAATCACACGTTAAAAGGTGAGACATCGTTAATCCTTAGCTCGCACAAGTTTCGACTTCTGAGGGTTGTCGTTCGTAGGGGTGCGACAGCTGGTTGACGGAAAAACAGATTTTTTAAACAGACAGATGACTCGTATTGGTAGCTCCAGTTTTCTTTCTCCAAAATGTTATTTTTCCATTTTCGATTCCTTCTTGAGGAGTAATCGATTTCGCCGAATATGGACATTTCACCTCTATAATGGCAGTACCGTCTTGCAAGACTCCATCTGGTGAATCACCAAGAAATTGTGGATCCTTATCGACGTAAAGACCACATTTTAGTATTTTTTGCTTTACTTCTATTTCCAATGCTTCAAGGGCCTTTTCTTCGTATTGCTTTCCATGCATTATTGCTGGCGTAGATAAGTACTTGGGATAAATAATTTGTTCTACTAATCGTTTCCTGGATGTTTTTGGCAGCATTTTGCAAACATCTCCAAAATTTGATGCCGTTATTCTTTTTTCCCTTTCGTCATGCCATAATTTGCATCCACTTTGGGTTTCAAAAAGGATTTTCTATTTTTTTCAGCTCTTCACTGGTTTTTCTGAAATTTTCAGCGATGTAATCCTCTTTACATACTTTAAATCCTTCATCATCTAAATCTGGTTTTTTGCAACATTCACCGTAATCCTTGTTGTTACTTTTTTGCCAGGACCTCTTTTTAACGCAAATTTTGCGACGACGTGTGTATCTCTTCTCAATTTTTTTTGATACTGCAGGCTTTCTACCTGTTAGCGACTGCGATAAAATGGACACAAAATGTTTTGTATTCCATTCCACAGCAGAAGCTTCACATCTTGCTTGAAGGGATCGTCTTGAACAATAATTGATCCGTTTTCCACCTATGTGTTTACAAATGATGGAATTAAATTGTTCAACAGTATTCGTATCGACATTATACAGTGTGTAACAACGAAAACTTAACAGAGCCGTTTTTGAATATAAAAAGTAAAATTTTTAAAAAAGCTCGGACACGTCGATTTCTAATTAAAGGGGGACACCTTTCAGACTAATCAGATTTTTTGTAGTACGCACCCTCTCGGAAGAGTGCGTCCGACGACCCTTATTTAAATATGGGAAGTAGGTCGAGTGGCACCTTGTTTTAAAGGTCTTACGAATATTTTTACAACTCTGTTAAAAGAAAATTTTTGTAACGATTAGTTTTCGAGATAATTTGAAGTTAAAATTGGCATGTCAATAATACATTAGACAGACCACTCGGTAACTTGTATGCCTAAATAAATTTTTTTTCGAGTAGTTCTTCTTATCAGTTTTTTGTTAAAGAAAATCCCTTTTTTAAAATCAATACCCCCTCTTCTTCTTTCAGTTTTCATTAGTATATCGTTCGATTGTTTTGTTTAAACGGGTCTTGTATTGTTATTTGTTTGAAAATGCCTTACACTACTGCTGAAAGGGTTTCAGTTATTGTTTTATTTTTTGGCAACGACTAAAATGCTAATAGAACATCAATTTTATTTAACGAGCAAAACCCTGGTAAACAACTAAGCAGAAATCACGTTCTGGATTTGGTCACAAAATTCAGGGAGACAGGTTCGGTTTTAAATAAAAAAAGAAATGTTCAGAGAAGGTAGTGAATGACGATAATGCGATTGGAGTGATTGGTCAAGTCATCGCCAATCCCAGGTTAAGTACCAGAGGTTTATCAGCAATGGCCGGAATAAGCCATATGAGCGCATGCAGAATCCTTAAAAACCACAAATTCCATCCTTACAAAATTAAACTTGTTCATGAATTCAATGAGGATGATTTTGACCGAGGACAGGAGTTTTGTGAGAATTAGAAATTGTTGGAATACATATAAGTTTAAAGAAAATCCATAATTCATCAAATCCATAACTTATGAAAATATTTCGTGGATGGAGATTTTTTTTGAAATGCATTCAATTCAGCATACAGAATAAGACCCTTATGCCAAAATATTTTGTCGGGCAGAAAATCAACCCTCACTCCGAATTAAATAATTTTCAAAGAAAAATCCACAACTCTTTCAAATATTGTTTGGATTGCGATTTTTTTCTGTGAATGTATTGATTTTAGCGTACTTGAGAAGACCCATATGCCAACATATTTTGTTGGGCAGAAAATCAAGCCCCCCCTCGAATTAAATAATTTTCAAAGAAAAATCCATACCTCTTTCGATTATTCTTCGAAAGGGAATTTTTTCCTTGAAATCTATTCATTCCAGCATACTTGAAAAGATCCCTATGTCAAAGTATTTTGTTGGGCAGAAAATCAACCCCCACCCCGAATTAAATAATTTTCGAAGAAAAATCCATAACTCTTTCAAATATTGTTTGGATTGCGATTTTTTTTCTGTGAATGTATTGATTTTAGCGTACTTGAGAAGATCCATATGCCAATAATTTTGTCGAGCAGAAAATCAAGCCCCACCTCAAATTAAATAATTTTCAAAGAAAAATCCATACCTCTTTCGATTATTCTTCGGAAGGAAATTTTTTCCTTTGAATGTATTCATTTCAGCGGACTTAAGAAAAACCTTATGTCAAAATATTTTGTCGGGCAGAAAATCAACCCCCACCTCGAATAAAATAATTTTCTGAAAAAAAACCATAACTCTTTGAAATACTGTTTGAATTGGGAATTTTTCCTATGAATGTATTCATTTTAGCGTACCTCAAAAGACCCCTATGTCAAAATATTTTGTCGGGCAGAAAATCAATCCCCACCCCGAATAAAATAATTTTCGAAGAAAAACCCATAACTCTTTCAAATATTATTTGAATTGGGATTTTTTTCTTTGAATGTATTCATTTCAGCGCACTAGAGAAGACTCCTATGTCAAAATATTTTGTCGGGCAGAAAATCAACCCCCACCCCAAATAAAATAGTTTTCTGAAAAAAATCCATAACTCTTTCAAATAATGTTTGAATTGGTATTTTTTCTTATATCGTATTCATTTTAGCGCACTCGGAAAGATCCTTATGTCAAAATATTTTGTCGGGCAGAAAATCAACCCCCACCCCGAATAAAATAATTTTCAAAGAAAAATCCTCAACTCTTTCGATTATTCTTCGGAAGGGAATTTTTTCCTCGAAATGTATGCAGTACAGCGAACTTAAAAAGACCCTGATGTCAAAATATTTTGTCGGGCAGAAAATCAACCCCCACCCGAATAAAATAATTTTCAAAGAAAAATCCATAACTCTTTCGATTATTCTTCGGAAGGGAATTTTTTCTTTGGAATGTATTCATTTCAGCGTACTCAAAAAAACCCTTATGTCAAAATATTTTGTCGGGCAGAAAATCGACCCCCACCCCGAATAGAATAATTTTCAAAAAAAAATCTATAACTCTTTCAAATATTGTTTTAATTGGGAATTTTTTTTATGAATGTATTCATTTCAGCGTACTTAAAAAGACCCCTATATCAAAATATTTTGTCGAGCAGAAAATCAACCTCAACTCCGAATAAAATAATTTTCTAAAAAAATACATAACTCTTTCAAATATTGTTTCAATCGGGATTTTCTCATTGAAATGTATTCATTTCAGCGTACTTGAAAAGACTCCGATGTCAAAATATTTTGTCGGGCAGAAAATCAACTCCCACCCCGAATAGAATAATTTTCAAAGAAAAATCTATAACTCTTTCAAATATTGTTTTAATTGGGAATTTTTTCTTTAAATGTATTCATTTTAGCGCACTCGAAAAGACCCCTAGGTCAAAATATTTTGTCGTGCAGAAAATCATCCCCCCCCCCGAATAAAATAATTTTTAAAGAAAAATCCATAACTCTTTCAAATATTGTTTGAATTGGGATTTTTTTCTAATGTATTCATTTTAGTGTACTTAAAAAGACCCCTATGTCAAAATATTTTGTCGGGCAGAAAATCGACCCCCACCCCGAATAAAATAATTTTCGAAGAAAAACTCTTTCAAATATTGTTTGAATTGGGATTTTTTTCTTTGAATGTATTCATTTTAGCGCACTCGAAAAGACCCCTAGGTCAAAATATTTTGTCGTGCAGAAAATCATCCCCCCCCCGAATAAAATAATTTTCAGAGAAAAATCCATAACTCTTTCAAATATTGTTTGAATGGGGATTTTTTTCTTTGAATGTATTCATTTTAGTGCACTCGAAAAGACCCTAATGTCAAAATATTTTGTCGGACAGAAAATCCACCCCCACCCCGAATAAAATAATTTTCAAAGAAAAATCCTCAACTCTTTCGATTATTCTTCGGAAGGGAATTTTTTCCTCGAAATGTATGCAGTTCAGCGAACTTAAAAAAACCCTGATGTCAAAATATTTTGTCGGGCAGAAAATCAACCCCCACCCCGAATAGAATAATTTTCAAAGAAAAATCCATAACTCTTTCGATTATTCTTCGGAACGGAATTTTTTCTTTGAAATGTATTCATTTCAGCGTACTTATAAAAACCCCCATGTCAAAATATTTTGTCGGGCAGAAAATCAACCCCCACCCCAAATAAAATAATTTTCTGAAAAAAATCCATAACTCTTTGAAATACTGTTTGAATTGGGAATTTTTTCTATGAATGTATTCATTTTAGCGTACTTAAGACCCCTATGTCAAAATATTTTGTCGGGCAAAAAATCAACCCCCACCCCTAATTGAATAATTTTCAAAGAAAAATCCATAACTCTTTCGATTATTCTTCGGAATGGATTTTTTTTTTTCGAAATGTATTAATTTCAGCGTACTCGAGAAGACCCCAATGTCAAAATATTTTGTCGGACAGAAAATCAACCCCACCCCGAATTGGATCTGTTATTAGTTAACAACTAGTTAACAACCTTGCACTGGCTAGTGACCAAGGAGCCCAAAACCGGTCTGCAAATGTGCCTGTTCCAAAATTGAAAGTCGATTCTTTCAGTTTTATTGCCAACTGCATATGCAGGAAATCTTCTGTGAAAAAGTGGGGCCACTGAAGACTCAGAAACATTTGAGAGAATTTATGGCAGCATGTATCAATTTCATCCATTTAGAACAAGTCGTTCACAAGTTTGGTTAAAATTATTTTTTCTAAAAATCAAAATCGCCAAATGAGAAAAGCCCAATTCAGTTCATTGAAATTATGTTCAGAGCCAGAGTCACCAGAAACTGAAAGTATTAAATTTGAATCTTCATTATTTGAATCGCAAAATGATAAGAAATCAGAAGTTCTATATTTAAATAGTCCATTTTATAAAAAAAATTTGAAAGTATATGAAACAACTACCTCCCAGATAGATTGTGAAATAGGGAGAGCGAACTGGTATTTTAACACTGATTTTCTGAATTTAATTTTGAAGAAATATTTGCCATTTCTTCCGTTATGATCTGAAGATCTTGATCTGCCAATGGCCTCTCTCTCATAAAACAAAATGTAGGGTGTCTCCAGAGGCTCCAATAGATTCAATACATCTTCTATATTGGTGATTTTATATTTTTGTAGAAATGTCAGAAATTTTTATTTATAATTTTCAGCGTCTTTTGAAATTATTGTATCTTGGATCGATGTATATAAATTGCTTTTTCCGCATATCGGCTATTGCTAAGACCCAATGGTCGCGATTCAAAACTGTTCCAATTATGATGGGTAGAAAATTTTCTGATTTATTCGTAATATCAGGTGGGTCATCGATTCTAAATCGTTCCCGCAATGGTTTATGGCGTTAAAATAATATGAGATTGATCATGATGTAATTTTGCCAAAGATGATAAACAATTGTGGAATTGGCCGCGGTGGTAGTGCGTCCGATTCACGATCGGAAGGTCGTGTGTTCGATTACCGCTTCGACTAGATATTTTTCTCGAGAGAATTTATCTGGTTGAAGCTGGAATGATTCTGCAACCGTGTTAGGAATCATACGTTAAATGGTGAGACCTCGTTAGTCCTTAGCTCGCACAAGTTTCTCAACTTCTGAGAGTTGTCGTTCGTATGGGGGCGACAACTGATTAACGGGAAAACAGATTTTAAACAGATTTTTAATAATTCATACCAAAGTCTGATAGCCACTGTTATGTTGTTGCCAAACACAAAAAAAATTTTTCGATAGAACTGGGATTTGAGGATTTCAAAATATTATATGAAAGACATTGGCTATCAGACTTTGGTATGAATGATTGTTTATCATCATGATGAATCTCATATTCTTTAAACGACAAATCAAGTTCACGCCATAATGTATTGCGGGAACGATTTAGAATCGACTTTTTCTGATGACCTACCTGAAATTACAAATAAATCAGAAATTTTTCTCCCCATCATAATTGGAACAGTTTTGAATCGCGACCATTGGGTCTTAGTAATAGCCGATATGCAGAAAAAGCAATTTATATACATCGATCCAAGATACTATAATTTCAAAAGACGCTGAAAATTATAAATAAAAATTTCTGACATTTCTACAAAAATATAAAATCAGCAATATAGAAGATGTATTGAATCTATTGGAGCCTCTATAGACACCCTGTATTTTGTTTTATGAGAGAGAGGACATTGGCAGATCAAGATCTTTAGACCATAACGGAAGAAATGGCAAATATTTCTTCAAAATTAAATTTAGAAATTCAGTGTTTTAATACCAGTTCGCTTTCCCTATTTCACAATCTATCTGGGAGGTAGTTGTTTCATATACTTTCAATTTTTTTTTATAAAATGGACTAATTGAATACAGAACTTCTGATTCCTTATCATATTGCGATTCAAATTTAATACTTTCAGTTTCTAGTGACTCTGGCTCTGAAAATAATTCCAATAAACTGAATAGGGCGATTTTGACTTTTAGAAAAAAAAATTTCAACCAAATTCGTGAACCAAACTTGTGAACGACTTGTTCCAAGTTGCTGTAGTTGATACATACCGGCATAAATTCTCTCAAATGTTTCTGAGTCTTCAGTGGCCCCACTTCTTCACAGAAGATTTCCTGCATATGTAGTTGGCAATAAAACTGAAAGAATCGACTTTCAATTTTTGGAACAGGCACACTTGCAGACCAGTTTCGGGCTCCTCGGTCACTAGTCAGTGCAAGGTTGTTGACTAGTTGTTAACTAATAACAGATCCAATTCGGGTGGGGGTTGATTTTCGGCCCGACAAAATATTTTGGCATTTGGGTCTTCTCAAGTACGCTGAAATGAATACATTTCAAGAAAAAAAAACCTTTCCTAAGAATAATCAAAAGAGTTACAGATTTTTCTTTGAAAATTATTTAATTCGGGGTGGGGGTTGATTTTCTGCCCGACAAAATATTTTGGCATATGGGTCTTCTCGAGTACACTAAAATCAATACTTTCACAGAAAATATCCCAATCCAAACAATATTTGAAAGAATTATGGATTTTTCGTTGAAAATTATTTTATACGGGGTTGGGGTTGATTTTCTGCCCGACAAAATATTTTGACATAGGGGTCTTTTTGAGTACGCTAAAATGAATACATTCATAGGAAAAATTCCCCATTCAAACAGTATTTCAAAGAGTTAAGTATTTTTTTTTAGAAAATTATTTTATTCGGGGTTGGGGTTGATTTTCTGCTCGACAAAATATTTTGACACAGAGTCTTTTCAAGTACGCTGAAATGAATACATTTCAATAAGAAAATCACAATTCAAACAATATTTGAAAGAATTATGGATTTCTCGTTGAAAATTATTTAATACGGGGTGGGGGTTGATTTTCTGCCCCACAAAATATTTTGGCATTTGGGTCTTCTCAAGTACGCTGAATTGAATACATTTCATGAAAAAAAACCTTTCCGAAGAATAATCAAAAGAGTTATGAATTTTTCTTTGAAAATTATTTAATTTGGGGTGGGGGTTGATTTTCTGCCCGACAAAATATTTTGGCATATGGGTCTTCTCAAGTACGCTGAAATCAATACATTCACAGAAAAAAATTGCAATCCAAACAATATTTGAAAGAGTTATGGATTTTTCTTTGAAAATTATTCTATTCGGGGTTGGGGTTGATTTTCTGCCCGACAAAATATTTTGGCATATGGGTCTTCTCAAGTACGCTAAAATCAATACATTCACAGAAAAAAATTGCAATCCAAACAATATTTGAAAGAGTTATGGATTTTTCTTTGAAAATTATTCAATTCGGGGTGGGGGTTGATTTTCTGCCCGACAAAATATTTTGACATAAGAGTCTTTTTAAGTACGCTAAAATGAATACATTCATAGGAAAAATTCCCAATTCAAACAGTGTTTCAAAGAGTTATGTATTTTTTTTAGAAAATTATTTTATTCGGGGTTGGGGTTGATTTTCCGCCCGACAAAATATTTTGACATAGAGTCTTTCCAAGTACGCTGAAATGAATACATTTCAATAAGAAAATCAAAATTCAAACAATATTCGAAAGAATTATGGATTTCTCGTTGAAAATTATTTTATACGGGGTGGGGGTTGATTTTCTGCTCGACAAAATATTTTGACATAGAGTCTTCTCAAGTTCGCTGAAATGAATACATTTCAATAAAAAAATCACAATTCAAACAATATTTGAAAGAATTATGGATTTCTCGTTGAAAATTATTTTATACGGGGTGGGGGTTGATTTTCTGCCCCACAAAATATTTTGGCATTTGGGTCTTCTCAAGTACGCTGAATTGAATACATTTCATGAAAAAAAAACCTTTCCGAAGAATAATCAAAAGAGTTATGAATTTTTCTATGAAAATTATTTAATTTGGGGTGGGGGTTGATTTTCTGCCCGACAAAATATTTTGGCATATGGGTCTTCTCAAGTACGCTAAAATCAATACATTCACAGAAAAAAATTGCAATCCAAACAATATTTGAAAGAGTTATGGATTTTTCTTTGAAAATTATTCTATTCGGGGTTGGGGTTGATTTTCTGCCCGACAAAATATTTTGGCATATGGGTCTTCTCAAGTACGCTAAAATCAATACATTCACAGAAAAAAATTGCAATCCAAACAATATTTGAAAGAGTTATGGATTTTTCTTTGAAAATTATTCTATTCGGGGTTGGGGTTGATTTTCTGCCCGATAAAATATTTTGACATAAGAGTCTTCCTAAGTACGCTAAAATGAATACATTCATAGGAGAAATTTCAAGTTCAAACAATATTTGAAAGAGTTATGGATTTTTCTTTGAAAATTATTCAATTCGGGGTGGGGGTTGATTTTCTGCCCGACAAAATATTTTGACATAGGGGTCTTTTTAAGTACGCTAAAATGAATACATTCTTAGGAAAAATTCCCAATTCAAACAGTGTTTCAAAGAGTTATGTATTTTTTTTAGAAAATTATTTTATTCGGGGTTGGGGTTGATTTTCTGCTCGACAAAATATTTTGACATAGAGTCTTCTCAAGTACGCTGAAATTAATACATTTCAATAAGAAAATCACAATTCAAACAATATTTGAAAGAATTATGGATTTCTCGTTGAAAATTATTTTATACGGGGTGGGGGTTGATTTTCTGCCCCACAAAATATTTTGGCATTTGTGTCTTCTCAAGTACGCTGAATTGAATACATTTCATGAAAAAAAAACCTTTCCGAAGAATAATCGAAAGAGTTATGAATATTTCTTTGAAATAGACTCAGGTCGTCAGAAATTCTTGCAGGTCGGGTATCCCAGACATGAATCTCGACCAGGTTGAGTATGACCACCCTTTGAGTAGGAAAAAATTCAATAGTCCTTATTAAATTGAAAATAAACCTTGCAGGTCGGCAGAAATTCTTGTAGGTCGAGTCTGCCAGACATAAATCTCGACCAGGTTGATCATTTTCGGCAGAAACATTTTCCAACCCCCACCCAAAAATTTCACAATTCTCAAAAAATTGGAAATAAATTTTGCAGTTCGGAGGAAATTTTTGCAGGTCGGGCCTCCCAGACATGAATCTCAACCAGGTTAATCATTTTAGCTACAAAAAAAATTCCAACCCCCGCCTTTTCACTATAGAAAAATTCCATATTCCTCATTAAATTGAAAATAAACCTTGCAGGTTAGCAGAAATTTTCGCAGGCCGGGTCTGCCAGTTATGGATCTATACTGTATGATTCATTTTAGACAGAAAAAAATTCAAATCCTCACTTAATAATTTCACAATTCTCAAAAAATTTAAAATACATTTCGCAAACGCAAAGGATTAGCCTGATCGTAATTCATGTCTGGCAGACCTGACCTGCAAGAGTTTTCGCCGACCTGCAAAATTTATTTTCAATCTTTTGAGAATTGTGACATTTTTGGGTGGGGGTTCGAAATTTCTTTGTCGGAAATGATTAACCTGGTCGAGATTCATGTCTGGGAGACCCGACCTTCAAGAATTTCTGCCGACCTGGGTAGTTGGTTTAAGCCGATTGCAGAACCTCTCCCCACCACTCTTCACCTTGAAATGACATCTACGTCACACGTCTACGCAGGAGGTGGTGTTTTGCGTTGAACCTTGGATAACCTTCATTCATTTCCCATATTTTCGACAAGGTAACTTTGAATTCGAATGAATTAGAGCCAGTTTTGCACCTACACGATCCAATGTAACCCAAGGTGACTTTGATCGATAGTTTTGAGTTTGACATTGAACGACCCTGACCTACGTCACACGATACAGGCAAGGTGACTTTGAGGTAGTGTTTTTGGGTTTGACCTTGAATGACCTTCATTGATCCACGCGACTATTTCGAAGATTCGACTTTGAACGACCTTTTGCAATATCATATGCCTTTGCTGAGGTAAATTTGTATCCCTTCCCCACTTTTTGAGTGAGCATATTAAAGAGGGGCCGCCCAGTCACAGGAGTCAGTTTCATATCGCGCATATTGAATATTATTTCTAAGATTTGAGGATTCGACCTTGAACGACCTTTAGCTGCATAGACGAAGGCTTTTGGATTGCGTTCTGACAATGACCTCTATATAAGTCACACGAAGTAGCCGAGGTGACTTTGACGTAGTGTTTTTGGTTTAACCTTGAATGACCGCAATTCACTCCCCATTAGTTTTGAAACTATACGACACAACGTACATTGGGGGGCCATTTCAAGCAGGCAAGGTGACTTTGATGTTGTATTTTGGGTTTGACATTGAATGACCTTCATTGTTTGATGCGACTATTCAGAAAATTTAAGGGTTCGGAATTGAACGACCTTCAGCTGCTTGAATTCCCTACAATTTTAATTCACATAAATTTTTTTGTAATATTGATATTTTTCGATTTAATCCCGAGAAAAAGAGGGTGGTAAAATTTTATCATTGTATTATCACGTTCATTTTTGATTTTATGAGAAAAATTGTGATTTGACTTTGACCTCGAATGGACTCGAGCCAGTTACGCGGCTTGAAGTTTTGAACCTACATGGCACAACGTACCCAAGGTGACATTGAGGGGGCGTTTCGAGTTGGACCATTAACGACCTTGACCTACGTCACACGATGCAGGCAAGGTGACTTTGAGGTAGTGTTTGGGTTTGACATTGAATGACCTTCATTGTTTGTGGCTATTTCGAAGATTTAAGGATTCGACATTGAACGATCTTCAGCTGTATGGACGAAGAGGCTTTTGGAGTGCGTTTCCAGTTTGACTTTCAGTGATCTTTTGTAATATCATATGCCATTGCTGAAGTGAGTCACGACCCAGGCACGTATAGAGCTAGGAGTGGGGATAGTGTGGGGCGCTACCACGACCACAACAGAATCATATAAAAATCGAGGTGCGATCCTGAACCTCACTCAGAATAAGAGATATCACATCAAGATGAATTCCGAAAAAATCGCCGCTCCATTATTGTTCATTGGTGCCAATCAATTTTTTCGTAGGATCGATATTTTTTCGATTTGTACCCGAAAAAAGGAGGAAGTGAAATCTTATCATTGTGTTATCACGTTTATTTTCGAATTCACGAGAAAAATTGTTATGAATAAAGTTGCAATGAAATTGAATTTCCCACAATTTTGGTTTCAATCAATTTTTTCGTAGGATCGATATTTTTTTATTCAAACCCGAGAAAATATACATAATATAAATGAAAGATCACGTTTTCAAACTCATTTTTCAGCTCGAAAGCCTGGAAATATTGTCTCATGGCATGATACTTTTATTCTCAGGGCTTCGTCTTTAACGAACTTCATTATATAGTTTATCCACTATCTTGTATAATTAAACCGTAACACTTATATTCATGTTGACTACTTGATAAACTGTTTTATCATTGACGGATTTTTCTCGCTATAGCTCTTGACTTAAACCACGACCAACTTAATGGTGAAAACCGCATATCGATATCTATCATTGTTTCTGAGTTACAACATGTTTTTCGAAAATATGCATCTTCAAAAATTTTCAATAGAGCTAAAAATTACCTTTCCAAAAATGCAGCACATTTGATGTTTTGCTAGAGTCATTTTTGAAATACAGAGCTTTTATGTTTTTTCATGTAGACTTTTGAATCGCACACTTTGATCAAGTAGGCTTTGAACTACACGGCGATACAGCAGAAAGAAATTGTTTGTAGTAGGTACCAAATGTTGAGAAAGCTTTCCACTGCACTATTCAACATGCACAGTTTCAGTGAAACTGATAACAATTTAGATCTAAAGAAATAAACTTTAAATGTTCAAGCCACTCTCGAATATACCTACTCAGTAGGGTGAATGGACTGACGCCTATTAGAAAACAACTACTCCCTTGGCTAATACCACGAAGGGCGTTGGATTATATCCAACAGGCGTCAGTGCTGGAATCTTCACAGAAAATGTGTTGCATAGGAATCGAAAAAATTACGGATATGCAGTTGGTTAGTACCTCGTCCACTAGATGGAGTGACATTTTGTTGTTCGCTTCAACTTAGGAAAAGAAATGAAATACTCTGAAAAAATTCCGATTTTCAATTATGGAATATCATTGACTTTAGGTCGATGATGGCCACTATCTTGCACTGATGAATGGCTAATGAGCCCGAAACCGGTCTGCCAGTGTGCCCGTTCCGAAATTGAAGATCGACTCTTCCTTGTATTGCCAATTGTATATGCAGGGAATTTTCTGTGAAGATTCCTGCACTGACGCCTGTCGGATATAATCCAACGCCCTTCGTGGTATTAGCCAGGGGAGTAGTTGTTTTCTGATAGGCATCAGTCCATTCAACCCACTGTGTAGGTATATTCGAGACTGGCTTGAACGTTTAAAGTTCATTTCTTTAGATTTGTTTACTGCCAGTCTTCAAGCATAGCTAATAAGACTAATAAGAATGATAACAATTTATACTTCATTTACTACCGATAAATGAAACTTCAACAATAATAATAATGAATATCATTGGAATTTTTTTCCCAACACCAAATCGCTATTTTTAACACCTCGACACGTGTTTCAATCACAAGTGATCATCTTCAAGAGGAAGATTAATCTTCCTCTTGAAGATGATCAATAAATTATTTGGCGGTCACTGAGTATCGAAAATCGATGGAAACTAAATGCATAACTTTGGTTTCAATGAACTTTATCATGATTTGTGGTTCAAAATACTCAGAAATACTCAACAATGACCTATAAATAACTATCCATGTGTCTACCTTTCAAGGATAGGTGACCATTGTTGAAATTTTGAATATTTGAGGGAGTAACCTGTTTCATTGAACAATTGCGATCGGATAAATTTTTGTTAACGCATCACAAAACCCGTTGCGTGAATTGATTATGTCCGATATCGCCAGGTAGATAGGTTCCGATAAATTGTGCAGCTGTCTTATAACATCGCCATGTTTTTAGTGGTAATAGTTATAAATCAACATTTGATGTATACTTCAGAGATGGGACACACTAAAAAGTGTCGAGCCAGCTTTGCGGCTTTCTTGAAGTTTTGAAGCTACACGACACAACGTACCCAAGGTGACTTTGACGAAGCGTTTTGAGTTAAACTTGAACTACCTTGGCCTACGTCACACGACGCAGGCAAGGTGACTTTGAAGTAGTGTATTGAGTTTGAAATTTATGTATTCGGACCTTGAACGACCGTCAGCTGCATGGACGAAGGCTTTTGGAATGCGTTCTGACAATGACCTCTACATACGTCACAAGAAGTAGCCAGTGACTTTGAGGGGGTGTCTTGAGTTTGACCATGAACGACCTTGACCCACGCCATACGACGCAGAAAAGGTGATTTTGTTTTTGACATTGAATGACCTTCATTGATTCATGCGGCTATTTTGAAGATTTAAGATTTCGACATTGAACCACTTTCAGCTGTATGGACGAAGAGGATTTTGAAGTGCGTTTCCAGTTTGACTTTGAGTGACCTTTTGCAATATCATACGTGCATAATGAGTCATGACGCAGGCGAGGCGACTTTGAGGTAGTGATTTGAGTTTAACCTTGAATGGCTTTCTACGATTCATGCAGTTATTTCGAAGATTGAATGAGTTTGAAAGTTTGATATCTTAGGTATATTTTCTTTTAGGTATACAGGGTTTTTCATGATGAGCGTTAATTAGCCGTTTCTGACAAACAATTCAACGGATCAACCTGAAAATTTCACAGTATGCATAAATCAATATGACCTACACGCCTAAAATATTTCAGACGTAGCGGCGTTGTCGCTTCTACTATAAAGTAGCGGCTTCTTTGATTTTTCAAATGGAACACCCCGTATATGATATCATATTATGATTCATTATCACTTTGTCAACAAATCCATATACTATTTCTCTATACCTATCTATCACCGTTTAGAAGATATAAATTAATTTCGATATTTTTTTAACCAAATATGAACTTTTATAAATGCTGATAATTTTGAATTATCTCTCACTAAAACGATCAAATTTGAAATGGAGTGGAGTGATACTATGAGGATCTTCACTCTGAGACATATTTTTATTTGCCTCATACAGGGTCTTCAAAAAATGCAGATACTTTGATCTCATGAAAAAATGAGTGGAACTCAATTTTTTCAAATGGAACATCCTGAATATTTCAACATTTTTGAGCTCTACATTCAATTTTAGATTAACTTTGTTCGGATAATACTATTTCTATTTTGAACCGTTTTCGAGATAAACTGTTTCAAACGGAAATTGACGTGGTTTTCTTGCTCGTTTTTTTGAATTCATCACTTATTTTGGATATTCAACTTTTTTTTTTATACTTAGTAATATTTCTTTTTGATCCAGGTTTTTAACTGTCTCAGCTCCGTCAATTCGAAATTGGTATGTACCTACCTTAGAAAAAGTTACAATTTGTATACATTCAGGAATTGGTCTCTAACGTACAACAGTACACATTAATATTTTTCAAAAGTGTGCTTTGGAAAAATGAATAAACCAATTATTTAACGTCAGACTTTCGTTGGTGGTTTTGACTGATTTTGATAGCTACCAATTATAATAGAATAATGTCAAGGTTAGGTTACAGTAATGAAGATTTCTTGAATTTATTAATAATTTATGGTGAGTGCAATAGAATTGCAAGTAGAACATGCCGAGTATTTCATAAAAGATATCCACAACTTCCGAAGCCGAATAATAATGTGATAAATCGACTACTAAAAAACTGTAGGTTGAATGGAACCTTCTGTCCAAAAATCATTCGTAAGAAGACTAAAGTGGATGATGATGACAATGGTATAACAGTTTTGGGATACTTTCATGCATTTCCAAATGCTTCTCTGCACGAGGCTGAAAGAGAGATACGTATACCCTATGTGACAATTTGTCGAATTCTTAATAAGCATAAATGGCATCCCTATAAGTTCTACTGTGTCCAACATTTCAAAGAGACTGATTTACCTCGTAGAGTGGAATTCTTTGAATGGTTACTTGTCAAGACTCAAGAGGATGAACATTTCCTTGACAATATCTTATGGACAGATGAGGCCAAGTTCACAAAAAATGGAGTTTTCAATAGACACAACAGTCATTATTGGGCGCCAGAAAATCCCCATGTGGTCCGCCAAAGAGGTTTTCAAGAAAGATGGCAATTCAATGTAGTTTGTGCCATAAAGAATGAGTCAATTTTTTATATCGAGTTTTATGATGATAATTTGAATGCATCAAAATATGAAGATTTATTGAGGAATGGAATTCAAATGATTTTAAATAATAGACCAGGAAAAGAACGTGTTAGGTACCAAATGGATGGTGCTCCACCCCATAATTCTCATTCAGTCAGCGAAGCTTTAACCGAAATCTTCGAAGACAGATGGATTGGTAATAATGGACCTTTTCGTTGGCCTCCTAGAACACCAGATGGCAATCCATTAGATTATTTCGTGTGGGGTTTTATTAAAAATATGGTTTACTCTACTCCAATAACAACAATGGAAGATATGAAATCGAGAGTTACAACTGCTTTCAATAGTTTTACTCCAGACTTGATCAGAAGCGCTACACATGACAATCTTTTGAAGAGATTACATGTTTGTTTGAGTAGGGGTGGAGATGTATTTGAACATATTCTGAAATACACTGACGATTAAATTAACTCATTAATTTATGGGTTTATTATTTTCAGTTCGTGTTTCAGCGTTAATAAAACTATTGTTTGAAGAGAAGTTTCATTCGATGGTTGACGAGTATTTTAATAATTATCTTTTCATTGTATTATCTGTGACTGATTGAGAAACACGAAACGAAATCTGTTTTACAAAAATGAGTGATGAACAAGGAAGCCAAGGAAATTGACAAATTTCCGTTTGAGACAGTTTATCTCGAAAACGGTTCAAAATAGAAATAGTATTATCTGAACAAAGTTAATCTAAAATTGGATGTAGAGCTCAAAAATGTTGAAATATACAGGGTGTTCCATTTGAAAAAATTGAGTTCCACTCATTTATTCATGAGATCAAAGTATCTGCATTTTTTGAAGACCCTGTATGAGGCAAATGAAAATATGACTCGGAGTGAATATTCTCATAGTATCACTCCACTCCATTTCAAATTTGATCATTTAGTGCAAGAGAGTTCAAGATTATCAGCATTTATAAAAGTTCATGTTTGGTAAAAAAAATATCGAAATTAATTTATATCTTCTAAACGGTAATAGATAGGTATAGATAAATAGTATATGAATTTGTTGACAAAGTGATAATGAATCATAATATGATATTATATATGGGGTGTTCTATTTGAAAAATCAAAGAAGCCGCTACTTTATAGTAGAAGCGACAACGCCGCTACGTCTGAAATATTTTAGGCGTGTAGGTCATATTGACTTATGCATACTGTGGAATTTTCAGGTTGATTCGTTGAATAGTTTGTCAGAAACGGCTAATTAACGCTCATCATGAAAAGCCCTGTATGCTCAGCTGTAAAATCCGAATGACGCATGAATAAAATCTGAACGACGGACTCCAGAAACGAAGTCGCAGATTTTCAACTTCCACTGAGAAGAAAAGTCTAATGCCATGAGACAACATTCCCAGGTGTTCTTTCTGAAAAATGAGTTTGAAAGTGTGATCTTTTAGGTATATTTTCAGCCTTAAAATTAGCATACAATCTATGATGGGTTTATTTAGGGTATTTTAATGATAAATAATGATATCTCAAAGCTATTTCAATCAAAGTTCTGCTGGGATGAACATTTTTTTTAAATTATGATATGAATAAATACTTATTTATTTATTATTTTTTATAAAATGATGTTTGTTTCGAGTAAAAAAGAATGCTCAAGTCTTTTACCATTTTATTCATATTGCGGACGTTAAAAAATTAAATAAAGAGTTATTATCACATTTTGAGAGTATTCAATACAACTAACCATGAACTCAATTGTTGGAATACAAAAAAATATAACATGAATTGCATAAATTAGTTCATAGTGGCAATGAAAGCTGCATTACCGTTTTTCATGAATCTATTCATATGAATAGTGAATTAATGGAATACAAAAAAATTACATGAGAAGTATAAATGCATAAATTGATTTGAGATATCAATGGAATGCACATTACAGTTTTCATGAATCAATTTATTTGAACAGCGAATTCAATTAATGAAATACATAAGTGTGTTTATGGTATGTAAGCTCAGTTATAGTTTTCATGTACTTACTAATTTGGAAAATGAAATATCCTCGTAAAATTGAAAAATATCACATTTCAAAGCTATCTTTAACACAATGAAAAGAAAATTACAAAGTTATATTCACATTTCAAAGCTTTCTATTCACACAATAAAAAGAATTACAAGGTTTCATTTACATTCAACATTAACATATGTACTTCTATATCGACAATAGAGATAGTACTTCGTCACGTACGTCTATCATAGAGTTTTTTGAATGTTCAATATCTGAAAGCCTTTTTTATTCAAATTGACATTCCCGAATATTCTCATTATCGATATTTGACATTGTCTTTCTAATTTTATCAATTCGAGTTTCGTCAGATGGGTGATTCACATATCTTCAATGGAAGCCTTCAATTTTTTTGAATGGATTTTTGAAACTTCGCCACGTCATTTGGTTGAATTATCCAATTCTGGTTCTTGTTGTTCTTCGTCTGAAATGAACACTATAGAATGTAGGTTATGCATAGCTGCTTGCGTTGTAACTAACCTTTCTCCAATAACTTCGTATTCACATATCAACTGGTCTAATTCTGCGGGCAATTGATGTTTAACCATTGTTGATAATGTGTTCATTCATGATTGAAGCTGCTGCCCCATTACTGCATTTACTAACATGAAAACTATAACTGAGCTTACATACCATAAAAATACTTATGTATCTCATTAATTGAATCCTCTATTCAAATAAATGGATTCATGAAAACTGTAATGTGGATTCCATTGATATCACAAATCGATATATGCATTTATACTTTTCATGTAATGTATTTCTATTCCAATAATTTAATTCACTATTCATATGAATAGATTCATGTATTTTTCATGTAATGTTTTTTTGTATTTTATTAATTCAATTCTCTATTCATACGAATAGATTCATGAAAAACGGTAATATAGCTTTCATTGCCACTATAAACTTATTTATACAATTCATGTTATATTTTTTTGTATTCCAACAATTGAGTTCATGGTTAGTTGTATTGAATACCCTCAAAATGTGATAATACTGTTTATGCTTGATACTTGATTGAGCATTCTCTTTTATTCGAAACAAAAATCATTTTTTATATATTCATTCATATAATGATTTTAAAAAATGTTCATCCTAGTAAAATTTTGATTAAAATAGCTTTGATATATCATTCATCCTATTTTTTCATTAAAATACCCTAAATAAACCCATCATAGCTTGTATGCTAATTTTACGGCTGAAAATATACCTAAAAGATTACACTTTCCAACTCATTTTTCAGCTTGAACACCTGCGAATGTCGTCTCATGGTATGGAACTTTTTTCTCAGGGCGTCGTCTTTTATATGAAACCGAAGAAATATTTTTGGAAAATAGAAGTTGAAAATGTTTCAGGATTTTGCTGGATATTTTATGAGAAAATTGCCTTTTCAGTTGTTTAGACAGGAAAACCGGGATTTTCTCAAAGAAGCATCGATAGAGTTCATCAGCAGCTTTTGTTTAAGACAATGACCTCGTCTAGCATCCGTCGTTCAGATTTTATTCACGCGTCATTCGGATTTCATAGCTGAGAATATACGTAAAAGAAAATATGCCTTTGATATCAAATTGTCATTCAATCTTCGAAATAACTGCATGAATCGTTGAAAGCCATTCGAAGTAAAACTCAAAACACTACCTGAAAATCACCTTGCCTGCGTCGTGACTCATTTCAGCAAAGGCATATGATATTGCAAAAAGTCACTCAAAGTCAAACTGGAAACGCACTATAAAATCCTCTTCGTCCATACAGCTAAAAGTAGTTCAATGCCGAAATCTTGAATCTTCGAAATAGCCGCGTGAATTAATGAAGGTCATTAAATGTCAGATCGATCCTACGAAAAAATTGATTGGCACCAATGAACAATAATGGAGCGGCGATTTTTTCGGAATTCATCTTGATGTGATCTCTCTTATTCTGTGTGAGGTTCAGGATCGCAACTCGATTTTTATATGATTCGGTTGTGGTCGTGGTAGTGCCTCCCATATCCCCACTCCTAGCTCTATACGTGCCTGCGTCGTGACTCACTTCAGCAATGGCATATGATATTGCAAAAGATCACTCAAAGTCTAACTGGAAACGCATTCCAAAAGCCTCTTCGTCCATACAGCTGAAGATCGTTCAATGTCAAATCCTTAAATCTTCGAAATAGCCGCATCAAACAATAAAGGTCATTCAATGTCAAACCCAAAACACTACCTCAAAATCACCTTTTTTGCGTCGTATGGCGTGGGTCAAGGTCGTTCATGGTCAAACTCAAAGTCACTTTGGCTACTTCTTGTGACGTATGTAGAGGTCATTGTCAGAACGCACTCCAAAAGCCTTCGTCCATGCAGCTGAAGGTCGTTCAAGGTCCGAATACATAAATCTTAAACTCAATACACTACTTCAAAGTCACCTTGTCTGCGTCGTGTGACGTAGGCCAAGGTAGTTTAAGTTTAACTCAAAACGCTTCTTCAATGTCACCTTGGGTACGTTGTGTCGTGCAGGTTCAAAACTTCAAGAAAGCCGCAAAGCTGGCTCGACAATTTTTAGTGTGTCCCATCTCTGAAGTATACATCAAATGTTGAATGATAACTATTGCCACTAAAAACATGGCGATATTATAAGACAGCTGCACAATTTATCGGAACCTATCTACCTGGCGATATCGGACAGATTCAATTCACGCAACGGGTTTTGTGCTGCGTTAACAAAAATTTATCCGATCGCAATTGTTCAATGAAACAGGTGACTACCCCAAATATTCAAAATTTCGGTAACCTATCCTTGAAAGGTAGACATTTGAATAGTTATTTATAGTTCATTGTTGAGTATTTCTGAGTATTATGAACCACAAATCATGATAAAGTTCATTGAATCCAAAGATATGCATTTAGTTTCCATTGATTTTCGATACTCAGTGACCGCCAAATAATTGATAGAACTGTATTACAGTGATATGTCTATTGACATTATTAAAACTGATGTCATAATAAAAGATATTTGTGATAATTAAAATAAGATAGTCTGGAAAAAAATCTTGGAAATATTCAAAATAATTTTTGAGCAGGTGAATTTATAATTGAAATCTACTTTTTTATTTTCCGAAATGGTCTATCGAAAAAGTAGTAAATATTAGCCAGTTTCACAAATATTTCCAAATTTGAGTCCTGAAATTATTCTCATTTTTCGAGATCAGATGTGGTACGCACTACTGCTCGCCGTGAAACTGTAGGTCGTTTGAGAGGGCAACCCGATAAGAAGAAATCCAATGAAACCAGGTCGTCCCCACGTGAAGAGACGGAGAAACAATCGGAGTGGGAGGACCCGAATATTTTGATTGATCGACTGAGATATTTGATTAAAGCATATGGCCCTCATGATAGAGAAATCACTCTGATTATTATTGAACTTAAAAAGGCTGGTATAATATACTAATCTTTGGATAAACAATGTAGAAAAAATATTGATCTTTCATTTCACATACGAGAGATGCGACTTACTAGTCTAAAGCTGGTACATTTCCAAAGAGCTGAATCGTGTGAAATGATCACGAAGCGAATTATAGGATTATTTCCAGAACAAATGAAGTGGCTCTCTTTGAATCAATGCTAGATATAGGTTAGGTTAGGTTAGGTCTGAAGTGAGTGGGTCTATTCGACCCCTCACCGCAACCCGCAAGGGTTTATTGTGACACACCTATTCACACTCAGCCAAATAAACCTAGCTTCTTAACGAAGCCGATTAATTTGTATGGTGAGTGGTCTTTCAGGTCAGATGGTGAGAGTACGGATCTGCCGAACTCTTAGAACCTGATTCGGTCACCAGCGGGGCAGGCACAAAGAATATGCTATGGTGTTCCATCATTTTCCAAACAGAGGCGACACACACTTTCATTCGACAGTCCAAGTCTCTGCATATGATGATTCAAATGACAGTGACCAGTAAGAAGGCCTGTTAAGACATCGTAGTTCATCCCTATTGTAGTCCAACAACTGTTTGGTATCAAGCTTCGAAGGGTAGATAAACGCCTTGGAGTGAGCCAATCCTGGAAGATTCTGCCAGAAGTCCATAAATCTTCTTGCTATCCAGGTGTTCAATGTTTGTTTGGCAAAGCCCAAAGCGATGCCAATGACAGGTTCTGGTCCGATGAAGCCGCTTGCAGCACCCTCCTTTGCAAGAGAGTCAGCAGCTTCATTACCTTCCAGGCCAGTATGGCCAGGAATCCAGACCAGAGAAAATATGTTGAGTCTTTCTATTATTAAGAGTCGTTTTTGGCAATTTGCTACCAATTTAGACGTTGCTCGGTAGGAGCCAAGAGCTTCCAACGCCACTTGACTGTCCGAGAATATTTTTATTGACTTGTGTGTGAGGTTGGATTTATCCAATACAGTCGCATAAGTTCCTAGGCAGGTAGGTAGATATCTCTGTCCTGGGTCTGCGACTGAAAACACCTGTATGTATGCAGTCCATCCATACTCTTTCTCCAGAAAAATGTGGAGAGGAGGTAGATCTAGAAGGATCTCCATGGCCGCTGACGGTGTGGTACTGATGGCACCAGAGATAGCCAGACAAGCAACTGCACCATAAGTGATCATTGGCCTGACAATCATCACATAAATCCAATGGATTTGTTTGGTATATTTCATTTTAATATTAGAAGCATAAAAAAATATTGACGAATTCATGGTATATATATATATATATATATATATATATATATATATATATATATATATATATATACCATATATATATATATATATATATATATATATATATATATATATAAATATATATATATATATATATATATATATATATATATATATATATATATATATATATATATATATATATATATATATATATATATAAGGTTCGTTCCAACCAGCGTCAGAAACAGTTTCTGACAGTCAGGATTCTGCGCAGTAATATGATTGCGTTCCAACGTGAGTTTCCAACCATTAGAAAACTATCAGTTTTCTGTTCCATCTAAGATTCAAACCTGTTCGAAATCTATCAGAATGGTTTGAGGATTATCTTCTAACCATCAATCTGACGCATGCGTATTCCGTATTACTGTTTCTGTTTTATGTTCATGCAACTTACAAACAACATAACCTGCAAAAATTGTTATAAAATAAATTATGTATTTGCTGGCGCAGGAAAAATTAGGAATTCTTTAAGTGAACCTAAAATATGAACATCTTCAATTACACAAATTAATTATTGCGGTGACCTCCCAGTTCCATGTTGATTAGTACATAGAATAGAGATATAAAATACTGCAACCTTCTTTCATTCTCCAGAAATACACTTGATTAGATTTATTTTTAAAGAATTGAAGGGGTTATATTTTTAGGAGTGACATTCGTTGTTGAATGTTTGAAATATAAACTGAGTAGAGAAAAATATCTTCTGTATAATTCAGTGTTCATATAGAAGTATTTGTTTCGAAAGAATTTTTTTTCTTTCGTGTAATTCAATGTTTATATGAAAGTAGCTGTTTCAGGAGGACATTTTTTCAGTTTGTGTCTGAAAGTTACTTCTTTGCATGATCTACACATCCATGTATAGCGTTACTTATTTTCAAATTGATTACTTCCTTCCTTTCTTTGGAAGATTCCCTCATCCCCTTTTTTGTATCAAGATGGAGTAGTAGAAAGACAAAAACTTCCTTTCCCAAATTATTTTTAAAGGTTATGTTGAAATTCCATGCCAAACTTTAGTTGAACTATCAGCTGTTCCAATCAGAAATTTCAAATTAATCAGAAACCAATATTTACCAGACATGCGCGTTGACAACGATTTACAAACAGTTGGAAATCTGTTTGTGACTCAAGGTTGGAACAAACCTATATATATATATATATATATATATATACAAGACGAGTACATTGATATAATTGTTCTATCAGAATGCTGGAACCTAGATTCATCAAGTGATTTTCATATTCCAAACTATTCAGTATATTATAATGAGTCGAAAAAATAATCAAAATGGTGGTGTTATGATCTATGTCAAAGATTCACTACCAGTGTATGCGAATATAGATAGTTTAACAGAAACAAAAATTTTGAGAATTACAATGAAGATGTTCAATTTAACATTTGGTAGGTAACCCTCAATTGATATTAGAACATATATGGAAGAATTATCGGAATATCTATCGAATATAGAAAAGCTTGATACAGAAATATCTCTAGGAGATATTAATATTAACCTTCTCGACAAAGCTTCTAATGATGTTAAAACTACAGGAATATTTTAACTGAAACAGGTTTCATATCCTACATTAATGAACCAACTCGGGTTACGGAAGTATCAAAATCTATTATTGACCATATATTCATTAGGCAACAAAAATCAGCTGAAAAAATCATCATTATTTCCCTCAATCATGGGAACGAACATAACAGATCATTTTACTACAAGTCTCATCATTTCAATAGATAATACTAACAAAAACAACGTGCAAAATGCTAAAACAAACTTCTATCAACAAACGAAATTGAATTATGAGAAATTGAACAACCTTCTTCAGAAGGAACACTGGTTAGAAGTTATAAATTGTAATGACCCACAGCAAACCTATAATAACTTCTTCAAAAAACTAGAAGAACATATCAATATTTGCAGAACATTCAAAAAAATTACTAATAAATCCCGCAAAATAAAACCTTGGATTACTCAAGGCTTAATAGATCAATAAAACGTAGAGATAAAATAAAATTGAAACTAAATAGGGAACTCAACCCAGAATTAAAAATTGAATATAAATGATACAGAAACGAACTGAATAAATTATTAAGACTAACAAAAAATGCATATTATAGAAATAAACTAAATGAGTATATCAGAGATTGTAAAAAAAATTGGGAAACAATAAACGAAATAACTAACAAATCAGTAAAGAAATATAAAATAGGTAACATCTATTTCAGTGGTAAGACATTAACAGTTGATAGAGATAAAGCACAAGCTTTCAAGGAACATTTCACTGACATAGTATTAAAAATGACAGAAAAAAATGATAAAGTGCATAACACACCACCAGACTTTATGAGCAATACATCTACTGCAAATTCGTTCTTTCTCACTCCCGTTAATGAAAAGGAGATTAAAGAAATAATTTCAAAATTAAAAAATAATTGTACTTCTGGATCCGACGGAATCAACACAAAACTGATAAAAATATGTCATCGTCATCCGATCAAACCACTTACACATATGGCTAACCTTACCTTCAAAACAGAAAAAATACCAACACAATGGAAAGAGTCTAGGGTTACTCTCATATATAAATCCGGTGACATATCAGAAATGGGCAACTACCGACCGATCTACGGGATAGGAAATTTCGCGAAGGTGCTAGAACATGCGCTGAAAACACGACTAATGGATTTTTTCAATAAAAACAGTCATAACAGAGAGACAATTTGGTTTCATTAATAAAAGCAACACAGAATCCGCTATATTAAATTTAATTTCACAAACAACAGATACTCTGGATGATTCCAACAAATGTCTAGTTATTTTTTTAAACTTGGCCAAGGCTTTCGATACGGTTTCTCACGAAAAATTTATAAAAAACTCTATACGTATGGAGTTCGAGGCCCGGCAATTGAAATTTTCAAAAATTACCTGTCACATAGAAAACAAACTGTCAAAGTTGGCAACAGCATCAGCTCTCCTCGTGAAATCTCTATTGGTGTACCGCAGGGCACAGTTTTGGGACCCCTACTGTTCCTAATGTATATCAACATCATAGCCGAGATTAGAAACTTCAAAGGCCATCTCATCTCATATGCAGACGATACGGCCATTGTTTATAAAGCAAAGACATGGCGACAAGTATACAACGAAGCCGAAAAGAGTTTAGAAAAACTACAAATATGGCTAAATGACAATCTACTTAACCTCAATGTCTCAAAATTAAAATTCATAGCATTTTCTCTAGAAAGTAACCAACAACCCGATATACAAATGATTCACATTCATAAACCTACTAGTTCAAAAACATCATGTAGCTGCCCAAGTATTGAAAAGGTTAAGAACACTAAATATCTTGGACTGGTCTTGGACCAGCACATGAGATGGGATGAACACGTTTCTCATATGATCAAAAGACTCAGGCAATTAACATATAAAATGTATAATCTAAGATGTATTTTAACAAAACAAAACTTATTAATAATATATAATTCATTGATTGAATCAGTCATTAGATACTGTATTACAGTATGGGGGGGAGCATTCGAGAATGTATTGCATAATATTCAAATCATTCAACATTCTTTGATTAAAATCATTGTAAAAAATCTAGACGTTTCGATACAAAACAGTTGTATACCGAAACCAAATTACTTGACGTTAAAAGTCTGTATACATACCATTGTCTCGTTTGGATATTTTCTAATAAACCAAACTATTGCCCGGCACGAGCAAAATATTCTAGATACGCACAAAATTTATCACTACCCCGATTCAAGAAGTGCCATGCATAAAGAACAATATATTATTTTGCACCGGAATTGTATAATATACAGTGTGTCAATTTGAAAACTTCCCACCCTCAATATCTCCCTTCCAGTACATAATATGAAAAAATGGTCAGACAGGTCAACTTCATTTGCAAGGGGGACACTCTGAATGAATATTTTCAACCCTCGGGGTTCAACCCCCTAGGAGGGGTGGATGTTACCCTCAGAATTTCAAATGGAAAGGGGGATCAAGTGGCACATCATTTTGAAGGGCATTCAATTCGCTTGCCGACGGTGCCCTCATTTATTATTTTCCGATCAGCAGTATCCGAAAATGTAGTTCTAAACTAATAGAAGTAATTAGAATTGGCCTATACTAAAATGCCTGGTTATCAAGTTAGTATGCAAAGAAATACAATTTATTGACTCTCTTATAAGTAAAACTTGTGATGACGGGTCAGCTTTTCAACTTTCCATCAGGGGTAAAATTAGACAAGCCTCAAAAAATTTACATTAATTAGTTATCTGATTTCGGTGACTTTCATTTGGGTTTATTATCGGATTTAAAACTCTTATCCCTTTTTTGTTACTTCTGCTATAAAAAGTATCGTTTTTTGAGCAAAAAAGGTGTTCATCGCATTCAAGCCATTTGGTAGTACTATCATTTCAGTTTCATTTGTTGAGCTGATCAGCGATACCTTAGAAAGTGTATAAATTGTAAGAATGGTTTACACTATCCAAGACCGAATTGAAATAATTTTTATTTATGGAGAGGTGGGCAAGTGCGCACGAAGGGCGGCATCTCTTTTTAATGAAAGAAATCCAAATCTTAATATAAGTCACCGGTATGTGCTTGATTTGGTGACAAAGTTTTCCGAAACTGGTTCGGTGAAGAATAAAAAAAGGAATAACCCCAGAGTACTGAATGAGGATGCTCAAATTGAGGTGTTGGGAACATTTGCTGCAGAGCCGACTAGCTCCTTACGATCAGTAGCAGAACAGACGGGAATGTCACACGAGACTGTAAGGAAAGCACTGAAAATGCACAAATTTCATCCATATAAAATGCAGATTCTCCACGAGCTCCATGAGGATGATTATGACAGAAGAATAGAATTCTGTGAAATCATGACTCTTCGAATCAATGCTTTACCTAATCTTCTGTTCAATATCTGTTTCAGTGATGAATGTTCATTTTTCCTGAATGGCAATGTTAATAGGCAAAATTGTCGCTATTGGAGTGACGAAAACCCTCACAATTTTCGAGAAGGACATACACAACACCCACAAAAAGTTAATGTTTGGGCTGGTATTCTTGGAAATGCCATTATCGGACCTTTATTTTTTGAAGAAAACTTGAATGGTGATCTGTACCTAGATATGCTTCAAGCACCTATCGATCCACTTATAACTCACGAACTCGAAACTCAAATTGATGCACACGGTAATTTACTGTTGCAGGAAGATTTGTTACATTTCCAACAGGACGGTGCGCCACCTCATTATTTTCGCCCCGTCCGACAATGGTTGAACGAGCGATTCCGGGAGAGATGGATTGGCAGAAGGGGATCAATTGAGTGGCCACCGAGATCACCGGATTTGACTCCATTAGATTTTTTTCTTTGGGGATATCTCAAATCTGTCGTTTATAAAACACAGCCCACTGATATGGATGACCTCAAAGGACGAATTACAGCAGCATGCCGGTCAATTAGTGGTGAAGTTTTCCAAAATGTTCGAGAGGAGTTCGAAAACAGACTGTATTACTGTTTAGAGCAGAATGGACAACATTTTGAACATATTATCAGATAAAGCGTAACAAGATGGTTGAAATTTGTTTTTTGCAATTTAGTATTTTTTGTTTGCACTCGATGCGTATTTCGTTAACTAAGTAGTTCTACATTCCTCTCACATCCACGAATTCGAATATTACTCAAGGGTTGGAACGATGCTACCTAGTACGATGCTCACCTTTTCCAATAGTCCATTACAATCATTTGTTTTGAATACCAACCTGAATACCAAACATCTAGTGCGGGCGAGTTTTAATCATTTATTCTTATTCACTTCTAATCACCGTTCGTTTGGAACGTTATTGTTCAAAAACTGCTCATCAAAAACTAATGAAAAAGGTATCATTGGCAAGAGAATTGAATGCCCTTCAAAATGATGTGCCACTTGACCCCCCTTTCCATTTGAAATTCTGAGGGTAACATCCACCCCTCCTAGGGGGTTGAACCCCGAGGGTTGAAAATATTCATTCAGAGTGTCCCCCTTGCAAATAAAGTTGACCTGTCTGACCATTTTTTCATATTATGTACTGGAAGGGAGATATTGAGGGTGGGAAGTTTTCAAATTGACACACTGTACTACCAGAAGAAAAAGGGAAATTTCAAACTTCAAAATTTATAAAGCAAATATAAAAAAATGTATCACTACAAATGATACATTCATTATGAGTCTACTGAAAAACGCATCACTATAAGAAATGGTAAGTATAATTCTCTGAACTAATTTTATAAGATATCTAATGACTGCAAGTTACTAAGTAACTAAACACCTTGGTTCAATCATCCTACTATATTTGTCTGATCGCATTACGTATCAATTTAATAAAATAACCTAATATTCAGAACACAACAATTTATTTCACCAACTTTCTCTGCTTTTCATTTGTCTATGGTTTTTTCCTTCTTTTTAATTAGCAGTTTATTTTTAGTTTTTCTTTCCGTTTTCACATCTTTAATGAAATAATTCACATGTCGTATAGTACCAATTATTATTGAAAGTATTCCGTGAAAAGGAAAATGGAAAGCACAACACAAGCCATAAGCGCTTAGTTTACAAACCATTTTTCATCCAACGGCTGAAATGATCCGACTATTAAAAATGTATATTCTTTTTTTTTAACCGAAATAAACTGAAACCTAAGCCCCAAGTTTCACCACAAATCCTTCGACATGTCCATGGATACAATCTGGCTTTGTGTAAAACTTTTTCCAAGTGAGCGTTCCAGGTGAGTCTTTTATCAAGGACAATGCCAAGATATTTCACCTCCGTTCCAAATGGAATGACCTCACCATTGAGGAAAATTGGCGATAGATCGTCCAGTTTTCTCCTCTTGGTGAAGGGGTTTAACACAGTTTTGCTGGGGTTGACAGACATCTACTCCCTCAGGTACCAAATGTGAACAACGTCCAACGTGCTTTGGAGGATATTACAAGATACCCTTCCCGACGTGGACCTTGCCAGGATGACAAGGTCATCTGCATAAGCTTGCAGATCAACTTTTTTTCCGTCAAGGGCATCAAGCATCAGGAGCGACCACGGAAGGCGTAGTACCCTACATTGAGGGCAGCCCCTGGTGACCCTGAACCTGATGGTCTCGCCTTAAAGAGATGTAGTTGCAGTTCTGTTTACTAACATGGCATAGATCCAGCAAGTTATGGTCGATTCTATACCCTTCCTAGCCAGAGACAATCCTATAGATTTAGGTAGTGCATTGTTAAATGCTCCTTCAATATCAAGAAATACAGCAAACGCAATCTTCTTGTTGTCGAGGGATTTCGAAATTTCCCAACGAGGTTGTTTAATGCTAAATCTGTCGATTTGCCGGTTTGATAAACATACTGGTGGTTATTCAGGGGATGCATATAATGCTACCCTCCTGATATGTCCATCCAGTATCCTCTCATGTCCTTTTAGCAGGAAGGATGTAAGGCTGATTGGTCGTACCGATTTAGGGTGTGGGTCTCTCCGACCCACTTTAGGTATATATACCACCTTTGTTGCCAACCAACTGGGTGGTATGTAGTTCCACGCCAGACTAGCTCTGGCGTGGAATAGCGTGTATAGATACAATTTCGTGAGAATAGGTAAAATTATTTCTAGTCCGTTTTAAAGAAGAGCTGGAAATGTACCATCCTCTCCGGGAGATTTGAAGGGCTGAAAAGACTTGATAGCCCATTCAACTGCCGTGCTGTGATAACCTTCTTTGCGACGTCCCAATTGTTCTTTTTGGGACTTTAGCGCCTTCGAAATTGCGTCGCTACTGTATCCATATCATCACAACTGTGAATAGTAATGAAACCGTTCAAAGTACGATTGGAGGGAGTTTTCATACCCTCTCCAATCAGTAAATTTTGAGTTACGATATTCCACTACTGGTATTAGACCTGTTTCAATATCGAAAAGAATATATTTATGGTCTGAACAAGAAGGTTCAGTAGATACAGACCAATGGTGTATCTTGTTGCTCAGAGAATGTGAGCTGATGGTTAAGTCTAATACCTCTTGTCTACTACTAGTGACAAAAGTTGGTTCCGAGCCCTCATTAATTACGGACAGCCCTTTACCTTGTATATAATCAAAGAGAAACTCACCTCTACAGTTTATATTCGTGCTGCCCCAAGCTGTATGGTGTGAATTGGCGTCACATCCCATTACGATTAGTAGTTTGTTCCTCTTGATGTAGTCGATAAGTCGTCATCAGCGTCACCGGAATCGAGGGATGTGAAGGCTCAGATGATGAGGTGAGGACACCTGCAGTCTCTGGGTTGCCTGCTAGTTTTCTGTCTCCCTTTGACGAGACGATTTTCTTCTTCGCTTTCAGAGAGCCACGTCCAGTCTTTTTCCCTGGTTTTCTCGACGAGACGTTAACCGTCTTCGTCTCCTGAGAAACACCAGTTTTCCCGGCCTTGGGCCCAGCACGGCCATGGATCCATCGTCTACAGCGAAGGTCCATGTTTGACCAGGGCCTTACTTTTCTTTGTGGAGGATCGTCCACTCCAAGGTTGACAGACCACTTTCGAAAAACATGCTGTACTCAGAAACGACGAAAAATATCGATATGCGGTTTTCACCATTAAATTTATCATGGTTCAAGTTAGTGGCAGTGTTATGGTTTAATTATACAAAATAGTGGGTAAACTATTGGAATGAAGTCCGTTAAAGACGACGCCCTGAGAATAAAAGTATCATGCGTTGAGACAATATTTCTAGGCATTCTAGCTGAAAAATGAGTTCGAAAGCGTGATCTTTCATTTACATTATGTATATTTTCTCGGGTTGAAATGAAAAATATTGATTGGAACTAAAATTGTGGAAAATTCAATTTCATTACAACTTTATTTATTTCCATTTTTTTCGTGAATTCGAAAATAAACGTGATACCACAATGATAAGATTTTACTTCCTGCTTTTTTCGGGTTCGAATCGAAAAAAATATCGATCCTACTAAAAAATTGATTGGAACCAATGAACAATAATGCACCGGCGATTTTTTCGGAATTCATCTTGATGTGCTCTCTCTTATACTGAGTGAGATTCAGGATCGCAACTTGATTTTTATATGATTTGGTTGTGGTCGTGGTAGCGCCCCACACTATCCCCACTCCTAGCTCTATACGTGCCTGCGTCATGACTCACTTCAGCAATGGGATATGATATTGCAAAAGGTCACTCAAAGTCAAAATTTTTCTCAGGTTTAAATCGGAAAATATCGATATTTTAAAAAAATTGATGTGAACCAAAATTGTAGGAAATTCAAGCAACTGCAGATCGTTCAATGTCGAATCCTTAAGTTTTTGAAGTAGCCGCATCAAACAATGAAGGCCATTCAATGTCAAACCCAAAACACTACCTCAACTTTTCCTCGGGTTTGAATCGAAAAATATCGATATTACGAAAAAATTGATGTGAACCAAAATTGTAGGGAATTCAAGCAGCTGCAGATCGTTGAATGTTGAATCCTCAAATTAATGAAATAGCCGCATCAAACAATGAAGGTCAAAGTCACCTTGTCGAAAATACGTTACCGCATCAAACAATGAAGGTCAAAGTCACCTTGTCGAAAATATGTTAAGTGAATGAAGGTCATTCAGTCAGCGAAGGCATATGATATTGCAAAAGGTCACTCAAAGACGAATCTTGGAAATAGCCGCGTGGATCAATGAAGATCGTTCAGTCACCTTGCCTGCATCGTAAGTCAGGGTCGTTCAATGTCAAACTCAAACAATCGTTCAAAGTCATCTTGGTTGCGTTGGATCCTGTAGGTACAAAACTGGCTCTAATACATTCGAAGTAAAAGTCGCCTTGTCGAAAATATGAGGAATGAATGAAGGTCATTCAAGGTTAACCCCAAATACCACCTCAAAGTCACTTTGCCTGTGTCGCCGTATGACGTAGGTCAAGGTCGTTCAAGGTTAAATTCATAATACCTCCTTAAAGTCACCTTGGCTACTCCGTGTGACGTAGAGGTCATTTCAAGGTGAAACGTGGTGGGAGGAGGTTCTGAAATAAGCTTGAACCAACCACTGACCTTCAAAATGTATTTTTAATTTTTTGAGAATTATGAAATTATCAAGTGGGGTTTGGAATTTTTTTCTGTTGAAAATGAATAATCCAGTCGATATCCATAACTGGCAGACCCGACCTGCAAGAAATTCTGCCGACCGCAAGGTTTATTTTCATTTTAATGAGGAATGTGCAATTTTTCCATACGCAAAAGGTGAGGGTTGGATTTTTTTGTCGAAAATGATAAATCTGGTCGAGATTCATGTCTGGCAGACCCGACCTGCAAGAATTTTTCCGACCTGCAAGTTTTATTTTCAATTTAATGAGGAATATGAAATTTTTCCATACTCAAAAATTGGGGGTTGGAACTTTTTCTGTCGAAAATGATTAACCTGGTCGACATTACTGTCTGGGAGACTCGACTTGCAAGAATTTCTGCCGATCTGCAAGGTTTATTTTCAATGTAATGAGGAATGTGGAATTTTTCCATACTCAAAGGGTGAGTGTTGGAATTTTTTCGTCGAAAATGATCAATCTGGTCGAGATTCACGTCTGGGAGACCCGACCTGCAAGAATTTCCGACGACCTGCAGAATGTATTTTTAATTTTTTGAGAATTGTGAAATTATTAAGTGCGGGTTGCGATTTTTTTCTATCGAAAATGAATAATCCACTCGAGATCCATAACTGGCAGACCCGACCTGCAAGAATTTCTGCCGACCTGCAAAATGTATTTTCAATTTTCTGAGAATTGTGAAATTAATAATTGGAAGTTGGAATTTTTTTCTGTCGAAAATGAATAATCCAGTCGAGGTCCATAATTGGCAGACCCGACCTGCAAGAATTTCTGCCGGCCTGCAAGGTTTATTTTCAATTTAATGAGAAATGTGGAATTTTTCCATACTCAAAGGGTGAGGGGTTGTCTTTTTTTGTCGAAAATTATTAACCTTGTCGAGATTCATACCTGGAAGACCTGACCTGCGAGAATTGCCGCCGACCAATATGTCTTGGCACAATCGTGTCGCTGGAATTGCAAAGGCTGCTTCTCAAAAGCTTGGAACACTGTTCCGAACCAGGAAACTGTACATACTTCAGCAACTTTTGATACTCTATAAAGCTCAGATCAGACCTTCTTTGGAATATTGTTCTCATGTATGGAGCTCTTTCCCCAAACATACCCTGAAATTGCTGAATTTCATCCAGCCGCCTGATTGGAGACGCGAACATCACGTGACACCTTGATTGCCTGGAACATCGGAGAAAGGTTGGAGATTTGTCTCTCTTCTATAGATACTTCCACGGCAACTGTTCAAGTGACTTGGCACTTTTGATTCCACCAAGAGCGGTACATATCAGAAATACGCGACGGACTGTGGCAGCTCATCGTTTTGAGGTTCAAATTAGTACACTCGAACTTCACCGTTTGAGAACTCTTTCATCTGAAGAACTGCGTTTATGTGGAATAAACTTCCTGAGAACGTTTTTCCATTCCAAATGGATTTAATCTTCTGCGATTCAAATCCAATGTGAATCGCTACTTTCGCACAGGCACCGCTCTGAGAGCGCCTTGATGATTTTTCTGTAGTGCTTGTGTTTTGTTCTTAAAACAATCTTGAGGACGTCTTTTACTTCGGCAGTCATCTTTGGTAAAGGGTTCCTGGTCAATTTTGCATACGGTCCGTTAGTGATGAGAGTATTGGCCCTTTCGTAGTAGTTCGATTTATCCAGAATTACTACTTTGTTACTTCTTTCGGCTTTCAAATAAAAAATGTTTTTATCTTTCAATCGCTTGATAAGTTTCTTTTGGTTTTTATTGTCGTTTATTTAATGTTTTTTTTCATCAAACGATTGAAAGACAAAGACGTTTTTTATTTGAAAGCCGACAAAGGAAACAAAGTAGTAATTCTGTTTCAATCGGATTACTACGAAAGGGTCAATATTCTCATTACTAACGGACCGTATGCAAAATTGTCCAGGAACCCTTCACCAAAGATGATTGCCGAAGTAAAAGACGTCCACAAAAAATGCGACAATATAGGTACTTACCCCTTTACTGAAACGGAACTTACATCATGTCAGCTATTAAATCTCCTACCAACCCAACGGTGACAAAACTATATTGCCTCCCAAAAATCCACAAACCGGAAAAATCCATGCGCCCCATAGTGTCAGCTATTGAATCCTCTACCTACCAAATAGCAAAATGGCTCACTAAGAAATTTGAAGGCTTGTCTATTGCGGAACCAGGTTTTAGTATGAAAAAACTTCTATAACATACAAAAAACATTGTTTTACAAGAAGGTGAGATTTCGGTTTCTTTTGATGTTAGTTCCTTATTTTCCAGCGTCCCAATTTCGCAGATCTTATAATACCTCAGTAGTCCGGTAAATTAGCCCAGAAGATGTAAAGCTACCTACATTCCCACCAAGCTGAAAATCAGTTAGATTGTTCAAAATACGATTAAAAATTAAATTTGAAAGTTCCTTATCTTTCCCCTGTATGGAAAAAAACTTTATTCAAGGTCAAAGGTCAAAGGTGTATTTAGAAAAGAAATAAGCACGTACAGTTATATTCCTGCCAGTTCACATCACTGTGGACAGCACAAACGTGCTGAACTGAATTTTCTAGTGCATCGTCTTTTGACTTTTGCTCTCATACATGAGAGGTCCACAAAAAAAAAAAACGTACAATACAGGAAATAGCAGCCACTAACGGTTTCTCGAGGGGTATTGTAGATGATATAATGAGGAAGAAAAAACTTACGTTAAGAATTAACAAAATCACGACTTTTAAAAACGACAAAAACCAAAATAAATATATCTCAGTTCCATCCCACCAATACACGAAGAACTTTGGAAAGATTTTTGAAGAACTAGGTGGTTTTTGAAACAAGTCATCTGCAGAGCCTTTTAGGAAAACCAAAAGACAAAGTCGAGAATTCGGAAATGTCTGGAATTTACGAAATTGAATTTAAGGACTGCGATGCAAAATATTATGGACAGACGAAAAGCTCTGATCAAATAAGATATAAGGAACACTTAGCACCCTTAAAATATGGGTGACATGAAAAATCAGCATTCCATAGACTTCAGTTCATTAAGATTTGTTGTTAGACAAGTTAACAAGAACATGCTTCCAGATGCCTATGATAGTGTAGAAATAAGTAAACATAATGATATTGTGAATAACGATAATGGACCAATACTTAATAGTATACTATATAATACTATATATACTATATAATTAGTAATAAAGTGAAATTATGATTTGAGAATTTGAAATATGTTCACCTCCATGACGATGAGAATGATGATGTTCACTTCTTGGATTGATAGAAACCTGCTGTCACCTTGAAATTCCTCGAATATTATCACCTATTCAAATACTTACTTTAGGTGATCAGAACTGATTGTGGAAGCATGTACTCCAAGCATATATAGGAATTATCAACGAGGGAGAGGAGTCGAAGGTACGCTTTCTATAGTCCTCAAGGCCGTTTGAAATAAAATTTTTTGTGAAACTTCTATCATTTTTATCACGGATGGTATTATCAATTTTCATCAAGTAACGGGTCAGAGTATTCATAATATTCCTTTCAGGGCAGTTGGATTCAGCAATGCATCATATTTCAGCCCAGCACCACTATCCAGGGCTCAAAACAAAAGCTGTGCTTTGGGCTTTGGTTTCAATTAATTGACTTGCGGTGACAGCTGCAGAGAAAGGCAGAAGGAAAACTCCTTTCGGCTGTCTTGTCTTTGCAACAGACTATCCTGGGAAGCCTTACATTCGTGAAACAAGTCTTCTGTCGATTGAATAAATGGCGTGTTTCCAATGGAAGGTGCCATAGCCTTACTCAGGCTTATTGTATAAGGACAGTTGTCCAATGATGAAACCTATACCGAATTGAAGCAGAACTGTCTGGTGCTGGATCACAAATGTTTTGTTTTTGGGTTTGGGTTCTAAATAGTGTCTTATAGTGGAAGACAGAGGACGAATCACATTGGATGGTTGATATCAAAGCTTGGCTTTGCAACAGTGCGTTTTGGGGAGCCTCGTTATTCGTGGGAGGCTTCGATATTCGTGAATTGAGCCTTATGTCGATTCCATACACGGCGACTTCCTAGGGAAAGATGTCATCGTCTTAGTTGAATGGAAAAACTGAAACATCTTTCAACAAACTTACATATCATTATCGGACAAAACTCAATTCTTCATTTTCGTAGTATAAAAAATAAGGTTTCAATAACAAATCGATCGGGTGTTGTGTTGTATTGACTGAAATTTTTATTCAAATTATACTAGCTGACCCGGCTAACTCTGTACCACCTTAAAATTAATGAATGTTGGGTTGAGTTCTTTTTTTATTTTATTATTCATGTGTACGGGTAACCCCCTTGAGGAAAAAGAAATATACAAATACAGTAATCACCTTAAAAACTAAATTAACGTAAATGTATGTAAACATTTTGAAATATAAATATATAAAAGTTATATAATATAAAGAGCAAATTCAACATCTCAGGTTATCAACTATTGAATTCTATTGCTACACTGTTTTTTTAAAGTTTTCAGTGAAATTCCTGTAATGTCACAATTGAGATGGTTGGCTTCCCACGTAAACCTTGACATGGGTGAAAAGTATCTATAGTTATTATGGTGATCAGGGACATGAAAAGTGCCATCGCTCTCTATTGCCCTGGCTGAAAGCCCCACAATCGAGCATCTTCCCTCCATCTATCGCCACCACTGTCAGAGAAAGTTCTACTCCTCCGAACTCACCCCTCTCTACGTGCCACTGACGCGTAACGTCGACCACATGAGAGGGCGAACCAGCGGGAGCAGAAGACCCTTTTTTTATTTATTTTCCCAATAACAATTACAATTATGATAACAATTTTACAATTAGTAAGCATCCAAACTATATCTAATGCATTATGCCATCATTATAAACAAAATAAACATAACTTCTGCCCTTCACCCTTCCCGTTCATCCCTCACCATATTCTCTGCCCATTCATTAATAAACCTTATCCATTTGCTATTCCTTCCGTTCTCTCCTCTCAATGCTATCTCTCTATTTTCCCGCTCCTTATATTCTTTCCATCCAGCCCAGTCCATCCAGTCCTATCTCCATACATGCATCTTTATATCACATGCTCTGCCATTTCGGGCTCGCCATAGCCGAAGAAACGTGGCAGTACCGCTGGGCCCAGGTTAAACTTTAAAAGGTATCCCGTAAAGTTACCATGTCCTGTAAGCAGCTGTGTGGCCTTGCGTGACAGATTCAGTGATTCATGTCCGACTGTTCTGCAGAATATGTAGAACAGCCGCCTAGTCTCTCTCGTGTCCCATTCCCTCTGCCACTCTGCCCTGATTCGTTCTTTGATTCTCTTCCTCTCTTCAATCTTACTACACATTCTCACTATGTCCCATGTGACTTCGAGGTTCCCCATGTCTTCCGTCGCCTCTTCGTGAGCCTTCTTGTTTCCGAGATTGCTGCTCTAATAGCCACGCTTCCAGATCAAATGAGTCCACGTTCCCCTCGCATTCCTCTCTTCAATCATTCTCTGTATCTTCGCTACTCTTTATTCCTCGTTCTTCCTGCTTTCAGACGTTTCCACAGCCATGGCAGAATCGCTTATCACAGTCACGCTCTCATTCATATACCATATCCCAATCACTCTCTCATTCATATCCCATTTCTCAATCACTCTCTCAATTGATATCAATTCTGTCTCGTTCATACTAGTCTATCGTCTGTTCGGAGATTTCTTTCATTCCTCTGTACCTATTCATTTTCGTCCCGTTCGTTCGCCCAGCCTATGCCCATTCTTTCGTCTTCCAGACTCGCCCCAGCATCCACGTACACTTTAGTCACTCTCTCGTCCTCCCTCTCCTCCAGCAAAATGTTTCGCATCTAGGGGAGTATTCTGTCCTCTCCCTTCACTCTGTTCTCATTCTTTCTTTTCACATTCACCCTCCATTCATGGTGTCTGGCACTCGCCTCAACATGCAACGGTACCACACCTGAGATCACGCAGAGCGCAGCCGTTGGCTCCATCCTGTATGCCCCACATGAAGCAAGCAGAAAAGGCCTCTGTGCCGCGCTCAGTTGTCATCTGATTCGGCTGTCATGCGTTCTATCCCCCTACACTTGTACCCCATACATAATCACAGGTTTCGCTACCCTCTCGTAGATTATTCTAACACATTCTCTCCTCAGTCCAACATCCCTTCCGGTCCATCTTCTTAACTCATCCGCTAACCCATTCTGTGGTCTATGAATAATAATCCAGTATCCATCACAATTCCCCATACTTCAGGGAATTACCCTCTATCCATACAGGCGTTGAATATTTTCAACAGATAGTCTCCCGTTCCAATCGGTCACCTTACGAATTACTTCGTTAGGGACCCCGTCTATACCCGTCACTTTCCCATCAGGCAGCTGATCAACGACTGTGCGCAGCTCCCCAACCGAAAATCCAACGTCTGGCCGGCATGTCGTTTGAGGGGTCGTCCTTGGTGAAGCAGATACCTGCTGGTTTCTTCCATCTCTTCGGTGTAGTTTCCGTCCCCTTTCGCGACGTTAGCAGGCACTTATCTCGCTCTATTATCGTTGAGGAGCCGGTAGACGCGGTCCCATGGATTTTCATCCTGGATCCGCTCCACCATTTCTCTCAACCAGGCTATTCTGGCATTCCTTATCATCATTTTATACCAATTTCTTACTATTCATTCCCGCGTCTTCTTCCCTTGTGCCTTGAGCTTCCCTTCTTTTCCTTCTTACATGTTTTCTCATGCTCCTGAGTTCAATGTTCCACCATTCTCTTTCCACGTCGATCACCTTTTCACACCTAGGTATAAATCCCATACAGGCTTATTTCATTTTTCCTTGAAGCAAATTTGCTTCCCGTTCACTTTCTTCATTCGTATCTAGCCTTCCTGGGCAGTTATCGGATATCATATTTTCGATCCCTGCCTAGTTGGTGCCCCTCATATTCATCACCTTGGCTCTCCTCGTCTTAGGAAACCCCATCAGACTGAACTCAATCATTCTGTGGTCACTCAAGGTTTCCTCCATGCATGCTTTCCAGTCATCCACATGCGTATTCCCACTTATCGTCAAATTGACCCAATTTTCACCCCTGTTGCTAGAAAAGTGGCAGGACTTTCGCTATCATTTCCTATGAAGTATCCTTTTTCCGTCACCCATTCTAGAATATCCTCTCCCCTTTCGTCTGTGGTGTTTCCACCCCACGCAACATTCTTGGCATTCACGTCTCCAACCAAAATCTTTTTTCCTTCCCATTCATCAAAAATTCTCCCAATCCCATCCTTCATCCTCCTGGATCGTCGTACACATTCATAATACGTATATTCTTTCTTACTCGCTCTACAATTATGTTAGAAATGGTTGGTTTTTAGTCAGATATGTATTGAACTGTTTCATTTCATTTTGAGTGTGCCCTGTAGACATGTTTAGATGTTGATATTTGTTTTGATGAAGTATGTAGTTGTCAATTTTGATAAATGAAAGTCATTACGCAACTTAATTTTTCTCTTTCGATTTCGAACGTATTCAACCATATAAAAAACATTTGAATCATTGCAACAAAAAGTTCAATAGGTTATGGGCCCAGGACTGTAATCGAAAGAGTATATCGACGACGAGAGTTGTGAATTTCGACGAAGCAATTTAGACGCAGAGGTGAATTGACATTCAGCATGGACGACTCAAGTGAAAAAACTGAATTTCGAGAATTATCGATATTGGTCGATGAGGGTGCAAGGAATCTTGGAAGTAAAAAATCTGTGGCAAGCTGTCGACCTTGGTTTTGACGAAAATGAAATTAGAGTTGAAGGAAATAGGAAGAAAGATCATAGTACAAAATCTGTTCCTTATCTATTGGTGAATAATGACAGTCTTAATGACATAATGCATTGTAGAACAGCTAAAGACATATAGGAAACTTTGAAGAAAATCCATACTAAATTTGATACTTGTCATGGCTTACTGTTACTCAAAGATTTTATTAATACCACCAAAAGCTCTGACGAGACGGTATTAGGTTTACCTGATCAATATGAACACTTAGCAAGGAATCTGAGAGCCGATGAAGATGACCTGAATATGTGCAATTTGAAGTCAAAGCTGATAGAAGAAGAAAGACGAATCGAACGTAAGCAATGGACATAAAGAAAAAGAATTTGCGGCGCAAAAGACACAGAGGAATTTTAAAAGTGGAAATTTCAAACCTAGACGTGGAAAGCCATTCAACTGAGCAGGCTCGAACCGGAATAGAGAAGATACTACTGATACCATAAAATCCAGTTATTCACACGAACATTTGAGGTGCTATAGATGTCTGGAGATAGATCACATTGAAAAAAATTGTTCTTTGTCTGCAGCCAAAGGAAAGTACCCAGACATAACTTCCAATGAATTGGAAAAGTCAGACGCTTCAACTTCAAAATTTGCACTCAGTGCTGTAAAAGAAAATGAACATCATGTTTCTTACTCGGTGAATAATAAAACAAATTGGGATACCGATCATATGACGTCAAATTTAGAGAAATTATTAAATTTCACCAAAAATAACACAGTTGTAGAAATAGCTAGTGGAAAGACGATCCTATCAACTGGTTTTGAAGATATTGAACTGGAATTGGACGAAGAAAATGGAGGATCCATTATATTACTCAAAAATGTTCTGTATGTTTCAGAATTGAGAACTAATTTATTGTTGACGAGTGTAGCAACAGAAGAAGGTTTGAAACTAATATTTGAGCGAAATCATTCGAAAATTTCACCATGTGGAGAACTAGTTGCAATTAACGGATTATTTTACATAAAAGAGAAGAATTCTAATACGAAGCAACATGAGCCATTTGCTAATGTTTCTGCAAAAAAAGCAATTTCTAAAGAAAATCAATTAGTGCATAGACGGCTCGCTCATTTGAATATTTCTACTGTGAAGACAATGCCCAAAGAAGACGGAAGACGAGTGGCAGAGAGGATCAATCAAACATTGTTCGACGCAGTAAGATGTTTGATGATCAAATCAGGTTTACCTGAAAAATTTTGGGCAGAAGCACTTGCAATAGCATGCTATTTTAGAAATAGCTGTGCAACAATTGATAACCAGGGAGAAAGCCCAATATAAAAATGGAAACCGATGATCTCCATTGATAAATCTCATTTACGGGTGTTTGGATGCAGAGCTTGGGCAGTGAATAAAACAAGAACAAGTAAATTCACTCCTGAAGGTATGAACTGCATATTTTTGGGCTATGATAGCAATTTCAAGGCATACAGACTGTGGGATACAAGAAAGGAAAAATTCTTCATTAGCCGAGACGTTAAATTTGAAGAAGAAATTTTTCAAGCGTTGCATAGTGAACCAGACATTCCGAAAAATAAAACAATGGGAGGAGATGAGAGTAGTTGTCTAAGGCCGCTTGAGGACCTCCCCCCACCATTTGACCTTGTCCTTGAATGTCGTCATATGACCTTCAGTTACTTGTCAGATGATATGACCTTGATCATGGGTGTATACCTTGAGATTTGAGTCTGTTCCTCAATATGTGCAATATGATCTTGCATTATGCACGTTCAATATGACCATGCGGTTCGACCTTGAGATTTATCCTTGCTCAATACGTGACCTCGATGTTAAACCTTGAAAGATGTCACATCATATGATCTTCACTTTATCCATTATATCTGCAATACATGACTCTGAACTTGTGCTTTACCTTTAAGATCAACCTTGAGCTATGTGTATGCTATATAACTTTAAACATGAAATTTGAACTTGAGAATTCAAGCTATTCCTAATATGTGACCTTGAGGTTCAACCTTGGAGAGCATCTTACGACCTTGATATATATGCATGTCATATAACCTTGAACATGTAGTGGTGGGGGGTAATACTTTTAACGGGAGTGCGATGTGAATGTTTCACTCAGTTCGCATTCTCCTCCTAATCTTGTGGTTCATATAATTTCATACAAAATGTATATGTGCAACGAATGTGGGAAAAATTTCACACGCAGTGACAACCTGCGTCGTCATCAGCGCGATTCATGTACGTTGATGAATTATGGAGGACCATCAACTGAGAATGATGGAGAAGCATCAACTCCGAAGAGGATGAGGTTAAACCCCCAGCACCTCCGGTAATGCAGACATGCCAGTGCTGCAATTTGACAATTTTAAGTGATCAGATGGATCAGATGAATGTACATCGTAGAACTTTGCACCATAGAACGAATGCATGTCTGCATTATGGGGAAGGTGTTAAAATTGTAGGCACAGCGTTCAAGTGTAGAATTGTGAGCTATAGGGTGGATAGTCAAAATCACTATATGGATTACAATACATTCTTCAATGAATTGAAGCAGAAAGTGTTGAAACTACTGGAAGAAGTGTTGGTCATTCATAAAATTGTGAAAGTGAATATGGAGGTGTTTGGGCGCTACAATCTACAAACTAAAGAGTACTGTGATGTTAAAGCATTCAATAGTTCCAATCAAGTTATTGATCAATCGAATGATTTGAATGTGGTATATAACAATTTTGCTGATAGTTTGACTGCCCAAGCGATGGAATTTCAACATCGAGATTCAGGTATGTGATCTATTCTAAACATCATCAATTGAGTGTGTCGAAAAATAATCTCTGTTTTCAGGTTGGACAATTGAGAAAATTTTGTATTTGGAGGTGAATGTTAATAAGTTTAGCCCCCTTGGTGGATCTTCTTACATCAAACTTCCCAAACTCATCGAGTCCAAGAAAAGTGTGGTGAATGTTGTGAATCAGGACCATTACTGCTTTGCATGGGCTGTGACTTCAGCTTTATATCCTGCCAGTGCGAGAGTGTGTGAACTTTCGTCATACCCGCACTTTTCAACCGTATTGAATGTAGCAGGTATGGAATTTCCAGTTAAGTTGAAAGATATCCCTAAATTTGAGGTTATGAATAATTGCTCTATCAATGTTTATGGGTTGGAGAACACTTTCAAAAATGGCAAAATCGAATATGAAGTTGTAGGCCCATTACATTATTCAAAATCTAGGCTTAACAGTCACGTGAATCTATTGAATATCACAGACGAATCTGGTAATAGTCATTATTGTTGGATAAAGGATTTATCGAGACTAGTATCATCCCAAATATCTACACACCACCACAAAAAATATTTTTGTGATGGTTGTTTATTGTACTTTAGTGATGAGCGGGCTTTATTGCGACACCAGTTAAATGATTGTAATCATATTTCAACAACAACACCGAACACTAATTTAAGAATTGACAAATTTGGTGAATGTGTACCTGAAAATATTTTGAAATTTGAAAATTTCGAAAAACAATTGAAAGTTCCATTCGTTGTGTATGCTGATTTTGAATCTATTTTGAAACCAGTGCACACAAATGAACCAAATCCTGCACACTCTTTCACAAATGAAACTTATTTTCATGAACCATATGCTTTCTCATATATCTTAAAGTGCTCTTTTGATGATTCAATCTCCAAATTTGTATTATACAGAGGTGCTGATGCAGCTAAAGTGTTTGTTTCAAACTTGGAGGCTGACGTAACCAATATATATCACAAATATTTGAAAAATGTGGTTCCGATGAGTCCTTTGACTGCTGAGGAAGAGAATGACTTCAATATTGCCACCACATGTGAGATATGTGGAATTAAATTTGAAGAGGGTGATATTAAAGTACGTGATCATTGCCATCTAACGGGGAAAAAAAGAAATGGAGCTACTCATTCCATTTGTAATCTCAATTTCAAATTGCCCGAATTCATTCCAATCATTTTCCATAATCACAGCGGGTATGACTGCCACTTATTCATAAAGGAGTTATGTACCGATAAAAATAAAGTTGATGTCATCGCTCAAACTAAAGAGAAATATGTTTCTTTCACGAAACATCTATTCATGGAAAATACATTGTATCGAAATGGTCAAATAAAAAAAAATATTTGAAATTGAGATTTGTGGACAGCTTCAAATTTTTGGCTGCATCTCTACAAGAGTTGGGTGATAATTTGGATGAAAAACATTTTGTTGAAACTAGAAAATATTTTCCAGAAAATGATAAATTTTAGCTAATGAGGCAGAAAGGTGTTTTTCCTTATAACTTTATCGATTGTCTGGATAAATTGAATTATTCAAGTATACCATCGAAGTTGGACTTTTATGATAAACTAAATGAGAAGCATATTTCTGATGAGGATTATGATAGATTGAAACAGGTATGGGGCATGTTCAATTGTCGGGATTTAGGTGAATATTCTGACATTTACTTGAAATCTGATGTTCTGTTGTTGTGTGATATTTTTGAAAATTTCATAAATATGAGTTTGGGTACATACAAATTGGATCCTGCTCATTATTTCACATCTCCAGGTCTATCTTGGGATGCTATGTTGAAGTTTACAGGTGTCGAGTTAGAATTACTAACTGATATCGATATGGTGCATTTTTTCCAAAATGGTATACGTGGCGGTGTTAGCCAATGTTCGGAAAGGAAGCATATTGCAAATAATCAATTTCTTCCAAATTATAATCCCAACGAACCTTCATCCTTCATAATGTATTTGGATGCAACCAATCTATATGGCCATAGTATGTGTCAATCACTACCTGTTGACGGATTCACTTGGTTGACCACCGATGAAATAAGTCAGCTAGATATCAATAGCATTCCAGATGATGGCTGTCAAGGATATATTCTTGAAGTAGATGTGCACTATCCTATAGAATTGCACGATTTACATTAAGATTTGCCATTTTGGTGGAGAGCATTATACCACCTGGTTCAAAGTCTAAAATACCCAAACTCATACCGAATTTGAATGATAAAAAAAAATATAATGTTCACTATAGAAATTTGAAACAGGCGGTTCGTAATGGTTTGATGGTGATGAGAACTCATAGAATTCTCAGATTCAATCAATCATCATGGTTGAAGAAATATATTGATTTGAATACAACCCTAAGAAATAATGCCAAGAATAAGTTCGAGAAGAACTATTTCAAACTAAACGTGAATTCCATATATGGTAAAACAATGGAGAATGTTAATAATAGAAGAAACTTTCGCATTGTTACACATTGGGAATCTATAAGAAGAGGTATGGGTGCCAACGCTCTTATAGCTCGTCCCAATTTCAAAACATTATCTATATTTTCGGAAGACTTTGTCGCCATTCATATGGGTAGAGTTAAGGTTTGCTACAATAAACCATTATATCTGGGATTTTGCATATTGGATATGTCGAAAACTGTTATCTACGACTTTTTCTATGACGTCATCAAAAAGCATTACGGATCTCAAGCTTCTCTTCTATATACCGATACGGATTCTTTGATATTGAAAATAATGACTGATAATTTCTATGATTTCATGAGTGAGAACATTGATAAATTTGACACTTCCAATTATGTGATGAATAATAAATTCAATGTGCCAGTAAGGAAGTCGATACTTGGAAAGATGAAGGATGAACTCCCGAATGATCCCATCATTAGTTTCCACGGCACAGGTGCCAAAGTTTATCACGTTCAAAGTGTATCAGATGGAATAAAGAAGGCAAAATGTATCAAAAAATCCGTTATAAGAAATCAAATATCAGTTGATGATTACATAAAGATTGTTGAAACAGGTGGTACAATATTGCGAAAGATGAATATATTTCGAAGTGATTTACATGAAGTATATACATTGATGTGCAATAAAGTTGCTCTATCACATAAGGATGATAAAAGGTTCATAATACCTAATACCACCAAGACATTACCTTGGGGACATAACGACATTGAGTTTTATCAAACATGCCCCAATCAGAATTTCAGAATTTTTTTGGTGTTGAAAGATGAAAGCAATGTCGGCAATGGAAAACTAGATCTACTCATTAAATTATTGGAAGAGCAATTGACTAATTGAGTATTAAAAATATATATACCCATTTTTTTTAATGTTCAACAATAATTATAATTGGAAAAGTCATACCAATTGAATATAGTAAATGAATGTTATCGTTCTCTTCCACTTCACCCCCACCACAACCCCCACACAGTGCAGTGGAGCTTATCCTTTTAAAATGCGAGAGGAGGCCAGAGTAAATCATTCGCTTGCAGTAGTCCTTCGAGTGAACTTACCTCCAGTGCCCAGTCGAGCCAACCTGCTTCCAGTGGAAATTTTTTCGATTCAATGTAAGTTCATAATTTCAATAACTATATATATATATATATATATATATATATATATATATATATATATATATATATATTGTATTGACTTATATTTTATTTTTTTCAGAATCATGTCTTTCTTACGAGCTGCCCTGATGGATGGAACCATTCGTACTGAAGCCCAAGAGAGGGAGATCATGCGCAGGAAGGGGTTAATGGTTGGAACCCCGCTAACTGAAGCCCAGCTAGATGAAGCCATGCGCAGGAGGGTGGTTGTCCATCAGGACGTGGTGATCCAGCCACCTAGGACCCAGATGGCAACGATGGCTCCGACGACGACGACTTCCAATGTCAAGTCCCTCTTTCGTGATTTCAACCCAGACCAGGAAGCGGAATCAATGATGGACCTATCCATCGAGGCGGTACCGACGTCTCAGAGTTTGGAAGGGTTGTTGGAGACGTTGAATCCAAACTTGGAGGAACCACTGCCAGATCATCTAGATCTATCGGATGTGGAAGATGTGATGTTGGCACAGCTACCTGGTGTGTTATCCCAGATCGACTCCGAGGATGAGTTTGAAAACCCGAAGAAGCGGATACGGGCCAACAACAAGGTGGTGAAGTCTGAAGAGCGGAGTTCCAAGAAGACTAAACCACCATCCGCGAAGTCGAAGACGAAGCCATCAATCCGGAGGAAGGGCGATAAACTGAGCGTCTTCAGAAAAAGGTGTGAAAGGAACACGGCCATTAGAGCTTGGCCGGAAGCAACCCGTTCTTCGGAAATATCTAAAGCTGGACCATCCTCCCTTGTAGCACCCGTCCACCAGGATGTCCATCGGGAAGCTAGTCCGTCTCCTTTACATCAGGATGGGAGATCAACCTCACCAGCCCTTCCTGAGGAAAACATTCCTTCGCCCACACGAGAGGTCGCTGCGGAAGTTCCTCTGTCACAGAGCACATGTGAGGACCGGAAAGTTGTTAATTCTTTCTCATACATGCGATCTGTGATGGATGAATTGAGCAAGAAGCGACAGCGTCGAGGTGAGTGCGATTCCCGCCGCAGAGCCATGAGTGCAAAAATTGAAGGCATTCAGGCTCAGAAGCGGGAATTAGATAAGCAGCTGTCTCGCATTGAAGCGGATCTTCGCAAAGAAGATCAACTTGAAGGCGAGCTAGTGGCTTACATTGAGAAGTACGAGCCTCGGGTGCGGCGATGGAAGGACATGATTGCCGGCTTACCGATGGATTTGTAAATATATGTATATATGTAGTGCATGTTAATTTTGAGGTTGTAATTTTTTTCATGATAAAATTAAATAAAAAATAAACAAGGAATTGAAAGGAGTGCATATATACTTTGGTTGTTGCACACAGAATACTGCGATGTTAGGGCAGTATTTATTCCTTTAATCTAGTCATGTTCTAGCCATATTTATCATGTAGAAATTAACCACAGAAATAGTACAATCTATGTAAGTATTTATTTGCAATATGAGTTAGTTCAGAATAAGATCTAGGAGAAATAAACTTTGTATGGTAAAACTAATGAGTTTGATTAATAATAAAGAAGCTAAAAACCTTGCCCCATCCCTCAGCATCATTCAATTCGAATATGACGTTTCCATATATAAATAATGAAAAGAAATTATCCATTACAGTAGTTCAACAAATAGACGTTACATCATTAGTCATTAGCTCACACAAGTTGCGACTTCTGATGGTTGTCGTTTATAAGGGTGTGGCAGCTGGCTAATGAAAAAAAAACAGGAAAGAATAGATGAATAATGGAAGTAACTATCATTTAGTGTGTTCGAATAAGTAGATGTGAATATAAATGATTGCATACAGTTGGTTAGGTTAGGTCAGTTTAGGTGAAATTTTTCTCCTGAGCGGATTGCAAAAAGAACCAATTGATGATGATCCATAGAGAAAATAGTGTATTTTATTTCATATATATGTGATGTTTTACTTAATATATACATGTGATGTACGATATCTGGGAATAAACTACATATCCCCAACTCCTAAAGTATTGTTAACTGTGCGGTTGACCCGACTTGATCATCCAAATACGGCTCCATAATGTCGGGGCTGGGTGATTCTTCCCGAACTATCAGAAAAAACTCGTTCATCACCCCAAAGTCGGCATCTGGATCCATTGGGTCATCAAATTGGCCATACTCATCAGCTTCATATTCGAAATAACGTCGTTCCTCATTCAAATCAATGGTGGTATCTGAATACCCATCGAAGTCGTCCGGACACGTTGAAGTGATATCTTGCATTTGGATATCTCCATAGGACGAACCCTCGGGAGAATCGACATGAGGCTCACTTGAGGAATCAGCTTCCTGCACAATTGGAGTTACTCGATTCATGATGAGTTAACAAGTCTATCAGTTATTGAGAATGCAACCTTTTATATATGATTTGTAGAAGGAGGGAGAGTGGAGGGGGTGATGGAGGGGGTAGAAGTATTTGTTAAATGAATCATAATATGAGGGATGAAAATGAAAAAACAGATGTGGTCAGCTTCGCTCCGCTTCGCCCCGCTCCGCTTAGAAAATTTTTCGACCTGCGAATTAAATTAATTCGCGGCCGCGAATTAAAATTATCCGCGGATAATCCGCGGATCCGTGGCCGTGACAACAAATTCGCGAATCCGCAGAATAATTTCAACGGCGATCGCGAATCAATTCAATTCGCGGGTCGAAAAATTTTCTAAGCGGAGCGGAGCGGAGCTGACCACATCTGTTTTTTCATTTTCATCGCTCATATTATGATTCATTTAACAAATACTTCTACCCCCTCCATCACCCCCTCCACTCTCCCTCCTTCTACAAATCATATATAAAAGGTTGCATTCTCAATAACTGATAGACTTGTTCACTCATCATGAATCGAGTAACTCCAATTGTGCAGGAAGCTGATTCCTCAAGTGAGCCTCATGTCGATTCTCCCGAGGGTTCGTCCTATGGAGATATCCAAGTGCAAGATATCACTTCAACGTGTCCGGACGACTTCGATGGGTATTCAGATACCACCATTGATTTGAATGAGGAACTACGTCATTTCGAATATGAAGCTGATGAGTATGGCCAATTTGATGACCCTATGGATCCAGATGCCGACTTTGGGGTGATGAACGAGTTTTTTCTGATAGTTCGGGAAGAATCACCCAGCCCCGACATTATGGAGCCGTATTTGGATGATCAAGTCGGAGAACAAAATCAATTCGATGACCCCCTCGAGATACCCGACTCTCCGGATCCTGACATAATCATTATAGATGACGATTAAAATGGTTGGGTTAGGTTAGTTTTCTCGGAGTGCACATAATCTGGTTGGTGCACACGGAATACTGCGTGGTTTGGGGCACTGTTCAACCTAACCCAATATTTTTTTTTAAAGCTAATTACCCATATCTATCACTCATATCTGATAGAAAAAAAATAGAGAAGTCCAATACATTCAACGAATCATTGGAAGATATATTCGAAATCAACTAGTAACAGTTGGGATATCTAACCATACACTTCAGTTCATCCACTATTTGTGTCAATAATTTTTTTTTGAGAAGGATTTGATTTTTTTCCATCAAAAGGTTTAGTGTTAAACAAAAAAAACAACAACAATAAAAAATATATAATATTTATTAAAACAAATCATTGTGAGGGTACATGGTTACAAATTATGCAAACATCCAATCGACGAAAGTTCGTCAGTGGCCTGTGACAAGCTTCGCAAAAAGTTTGCGTCATCCCCATCATCGAAATAGTGTAATGGATATCAATATGTTGATACTCACCCCCATTATTATTTCGATGGGAATAAAACCTGAAACAGCACCAACATAACATGTAGATGGTATCACCAATGGTTCGTATACGAACATGAGAGTCCGTAACACAATATAAATCTAAATTATTTTCCACCGTATCACTGACATTCAACCAACGACTTCCTATAATGATGTTCCCTTTGTCAGTCGCCGGGTCATCATCGATACCCTCATCTACCATGGCTACACCGTCTTCTTCTACATCGATACCCTCAGCTACCATGGCTACTCCGTCTTCTCCTACGTCGATGTCATCTACGATGTCGATTGTGTAATCCCCTCCTTCGACGATATCATCCTCTTCTTCAATAACGTCGATGGGAAGTTAATCCTCTTCATCAATAATGTCGTTGGGGGGGAGTTCATCATCTTCATCAGAAAACCGATTATTTTCGTCTTCGAGAGACAATCTCATCAAAACTTCATTGATTTTTTTAGCGTTCATTTTTTTATTCTTCGATAAGTTTCGTCAAAGGTACTACTAGCACTAGTGAATAGTAAGTGGAGTTTAGAGTTGCGAGTCGATTTTTATATGTTTTTTTTTCTTGTGGAGGTGGTAACCCCACCACTACACCACCCCTCCTCTTTTCACTTTATGTGTTTATAATAGGAAGAGAGGTTCATGAGAGTACATTTGAATTCATCAGTTGAATATTTCGACATCCAATAGTGAATACTAATATGCCTTTTCCAAAAGAGTGGGATTCAAAACCGAAAGTACGCGGTCATCCAATCAAAGTCAATTAAGTTATAATGTGTAGTAATTGTCAAGGTTATTGGCCTGAAGCATATATTAATCCATGTACCGGTCTGTGTCGTAGTCCAATTAAAGTTTCGAAGGCGACAAATAATTCAACTCCAGAAGTATGCCCCCACCATCAGTGCTGCAAATGTTCCATAGGAATCGTGTGTGACAATATGGGAATTTATAGAAATATTTGTGTGAACTGTGCAGCAAATTGTGAGTTACTTTTTCAACGTTGTCTACGTTGTGATAACTATAAAGTAGATTGTTGGAACAATTTATGTACCGTATGCAGAAGTGGATTGATATTATGTGAAAATGTTGGTGATTTCTATCCCGATGAGAACATTCACTTCCGGGATTGTTGGTGTTTGAATGGTGAAGATCAGGTGAAAAGACGAGAAATATATGGTAACGCTATTCGGACATATATTCCATTGGTTACAGTGCCACCCATCACAGCTAATGTCAATATTCAATACATGTGAAATTATATGTTAAATAAATAAATTGCTTTAATATTCAATAATAAAAATTCAATTTCATCATATTGTCTTTATTTTTCCATTTACTACAATAATATTTTAATTAAACTAATGAACTTTCATCGATCCAAGAGTTATGATCTCCAGAGAATCCCAACCACTTCACAAATAGGCGACGTCCTTTCCTTTTCAAAACTCGCTCAACCAAATATGTATTGGGATCTCTCGCTTTATTCAATTCCATTTTATAAAAGCGACCTTTGATCGGAACTCCATTCACATCTTTTAGCTCATAAGTTATAGGCTCTGTACTATTAATTTTCACAACTTTAAAAAGTTCAGTAGTGAAATTTGCTGTATAACCTTTGGCGAATGCATTTTTGAACTTACTGATTCGCACCATATCTCCAATTTTGAATTCTTTTTTTTCACGTTTTCCATGCTGCTTCTTTGATCTTGCATAAACTGTCATTTTTGTGGATGGTTTTACGTCTACGGGCTTCATACCAATGGTACGATGAACTTTGTTGTTATATTGACTGGTAATTTTAGGAAGAATATTCAACCAACTGTAATGGCCTTGAAGTGAAAATTGTCTATAAAGCCAACTTTTCAACGTCCTGATGACTCTTTCCGCAATTGCAGCCTTTTTTGAATTATAAAACTCGGTACCGTGATCAGATTGTAAGTTCCTTGGGACATGCTTCGCATCTTTCAACACACTCGCCATAGCTGCAGTAACTGAATCAGCTGTTTTATTTCTCAGTGGTCTTGACCATACATACTTTGAATAACAGTTGATTACTATGAGGATGTACCTATAACCATTATTTTCTTTAGCATATGGTTGCATTTCCATCAGATCCATCTGCCACAAGTCATAAAATCCCATTATTATTGTCTTTCGACGGGGAAAATTTCGACGCGCCTGCTTATGTATTTCCTTCACAACCTGCCATTTTGCATCACTCATATTACTGCTATATGACTTCTTCGAAGTGATGATGTCGAGAATTCAGTTCGCTACTGTTCACGTGCAGGTTTAACAACTGACTGTTCAACTTCAATAACTCGCTCAGTAAAAGTACCAACCAACTCGGTTACAACACCAATTCGCTTTTCCACATTAGTCAATCGATCAGCTAATGCTGAAGTGATGAGTGCATTTTTGTCAATGATGATTCGCAGTTCGGTATTTTTTGAATCAATGTTTTTTTTGACGTATCGTAGCGCTGGCGCAATGAATTTTTCGAAATAGTTCAGGGTTGATTCCTTGGTTTCTTTAATATGATTATCAACGTATCTTTTAGTTACAGAGTCTTCACCGTCTACAGGTTCACCAATATTCTGCAATCGCTCATTCTGAATGTCATAATCACCATGTGGTGTAAGAATGAATCCAACACCCGATCTTCCAACAAGTGGTTTACCAACACCACCCCTTCTACGCCCAAATTTATCAATTGTGGTATGCATAGTTAGATCATCTGTGAGTAACTGAGTCAGCTTCATACATTGTGTTCATTATATTACGGTCAATAGACTAATCCTTCTTCACGTAATTCCTCAATTATGGCCAATATTTCATTATCGTGCCCGGTATGTCCAGCCATTCGTGAACTCCAAAGCAATTGAAGACGATCAACCAATTCTTCGAGTTTATTCCAATAAACATAATCTATATGCTTATTTCTGATATATTTTTTTTGAGTGGGTATTTTGATTATACCGGTACCTTCTCTACTGGGATTCTGTAGTGGGTTTCCATTAGATAATAGTGGTACGATTATTTCTCGATATTTCTTTCAATTATTTGATAGTAGACCCTGTTTTCTTTCATTGTATTTATATGCTGCCTTCGTTAATTTGAGTATATCACCATAGGTGGTCATATCGGAAGAGGGGATATTTCCCGATGGTACTTTCATGAATATCAATTTATATAGTTTTGGGGTACCCTGATAAGTGGCAATAGTTTTACCATTTTTCTTGAACACAATTTTCTCATCGATGAACTCCACATCAGCTACACCTATTTGTAAATTTCCCATTTCAGTGTTCATGTGTACTCCAAAGACGGTATTGTATGAGGGATTTCCTGATAGTAACTTTTGTATGTGCTTTTGTACCTCATCACCATCATCAAGCACATTAGATGATTCTAAATCTGAAGTTGTCAACGAAGCTTGAAGATCCTTCGAGAAAGCTTCTTCAAATTTCGTTTTTAGCTCACTTTTAATTATATTTTTGGCGGTGAGTGGTGTAGCACTCTTTGTTGTCTGCATCACCTGATTTATTTGAGATGCTCCTCCAGTATTGGCAGATATTGCTTTCAAAGGTGTTATTATTGGCTCATAGATTCTTTCGAGTGCTGATTGATCACCTAAGCGACTATTTTTGATATAATTGAATTTCTTCCGAACGACATCTGTTGCTTCAATTAACTTTCTTTTCAAACACATTTCATCATCATTTTTTCCCTCCATAATGTATTCACTTCAAGAATGTGTACAATGAAGCGTCGTCCACACTATCTAGCACTCGAATGATTCAATTGTTTCAAGAACGTCAAGGATATATGAAAGCATCAAATTCTTTTCGATAACGTCCATCTTGCACTTCTCGATCCTTATCAATTACTAAAAATCCATATTTATCCACCCAACATCTCGCACACATATCTTTAAATTGCTTGTATGTCACATCTGGTGACACGTGGTCAGAAAAAATATGATTGAGATTCATATCATCTTGTTTGAACAGCACAATGAAATTTGCATTATCTCGAATCAATTGTTTCGGGACTCGTGAATATGTTTGGGCTAGATAGAAGCAATCCACATTTTTATAACGACCCATACTGAAATATGATCGTATAACATCCTGTTTCTCACACATCACATCATCGAAAATGAATATTGAATCGGTTCTGGCATCTGAAGGCTTTACTATTTCAGCTGCATTATTGGTGAAAGTGTAAAATCCCAACCCTTCAATTGGAGCTAATACTTCACGTAAATACTCATATTTGGGTTGATAAAGGGACTTTGAATAAAGATAAACATTTGCAAATCGTAATCCTAGAGGGTGAGTCAGTAGAGAAAGCATAACATTTGTCTTGCCGCAATTGGAAGGTCCGATAATCAGACCGCGAATGGATAGTGGAAGTAAGGATCCATGACTCTGTTTCACACCGTTGTCCGATCCGCCACCCACTTTTTCATCGAAATTATTGATGGAAAATTGGTGCTTCTGCTTCAGTATGCGCATTGTATGACAGTTGGAGACTATATAAACAGGTCTCCATATCGATTCCTTTATTTAAATGGGGGTTATGAGCCGATGTAGATCTCCTGAGTGGCATTCAAATAAAGCTGGTAGGGGATTGGTCAATTCCTTCATCAATAGTCTACCTTCCGAATTACACTTACCTGGCTATCAGTATTGCGGCCCTGGCACCAAATTGCAGAAAAGATTGGCGAGAGGTGATCCGGGTGTCAATCAACTGGATTCTGAATGTCGAAAACACGATATTGCATATTCACAAAATCCTAACAATCTTTCAGCTAGACACAGAGCAGATCAGGAGCTTGCAGAAAGTGCTTGGAATCGATTCAAGGCAAAAGATGCATCTATTGGAGAGAAAGAATATTCAACCAACTGTAATGGCCTTGAAGTGAAAATTGTCTATAAAGCCAACTTTTCAACGTCCTGATGACTCTTTCCGCAATTGCAGCCTTTTTTGAATTATAAAACTCGGTACCGTGATCAGATTGTAAGTTCCTTGGGACATGCTTCGCATCTTTCAACACACTCGCCATAGCTGCAGTAACTGAATCAGCTGTTTTATTTCTCAGTGGTCTTGACCATACATACTTTGAATAACAGTTGATTACTATGAGGATGTACCTATAACCATTATTTTCTTTAGCATATGGTTGCATTTCCATCAGATCCATCTGCCACAAGTCATAAAATCCCATTATTATTGTCTTTCGACGGGGAAAATTTCGACGCGCCTGCTTATGTATTTCCTTCACAACCTGCCATTTTGCATCACTCATATTACTGCTATATGACTTCTTCGAAGTGATGATGTCGAGAATTCAGTTCGCTACTGTTCACGTGCAGGTTTAACAACTGACTGTTCAACTTCAATAACTCGCTCAGTAAAAGTACCAACCAACTCGGTTACAACACCAATTCGCTTTTCCACATTAGTCAATCGATCAGCTAATGCTGAAGTGATGAGTGCATTTTTGTCAATGATGATTCGCAGTTCGGTATTTTTTGAATCAATGTTTTTTTTGACGTATCGTAGCGCTGGCGCAATGAATTTTTCGAAATAGTTCAGGGTTGATTCCTTGGTTTCTTTAATATGATTATCAACGTATCTTTTAGTTACAGAGTCTTCACCGTCTACAGGTTCACCAATATTCTGCAATCGCTTATTCTGAATGTCATAATCACCATGTGGTGTAAGAATGAATCCAACACCCGATCTTCCAACAAGTGGTTTACCAACACCACCCCTTCTACGCCCAAATTTATCAATTGTGGTATGCATAGTTAGATCATCTGTGAGTAACTGAGTCAGCTTCATACATTGTGTTCATTATATTACGGTCAATAGACTAATCCTTCTTCACGTAATTCCTCAATTATGGCCAATATTTCATTATCGTGCCCGGTATGTCCAGCCATTCGTGAACTCCAAAGCAATTGAAGACGATCAACCAATTCTTCGAGTTTATTCCAATAAACATAATCTATATGCTTATTTCTGATATATTTTTTTTGAGTGGGTATTTTGATTATACCGGTACCTTCTCTACTGGGATTCTGTAGTGGGTTTCCATTAGATAATAGTGGTACGATTATTTCTCGATATTTCTTTCAATTATTTGATAGTAGACCCTGTTTTCTTTCATTGTATTTATATGCTGCCTTCGTTAATTTGAGTATATCACCATAGGTGGTCATATCGGAAGAGGGGATATTTCCCGATGGTACTTTCATGAATATCAATTTATATAGTTTTGGGGTACCCTGATAAGTGGCAATAGTTTTACCATTTTTCTTGAACACAATTTTCTCATCGATGAACTCCACATCAGCTACACCTATTTGTAAATTTCCCATTTCAGTGTTCATGTGTACTCCAAAGACGGTATTGTATGAGGGATTTCCTGATAGTAACTTTTGTATGTGCTTTTGTACCTCATCACCATCATCAAGCACATTAGATGATTCTAAATCTGAAGTTGTCAACGAAGCTTGAAGATCCTTCGAGAAAGCTTCTTCAAATTTCGTTTTTAGCTCACTTTTAATTATATTTTTGGCGGTGAGTGGTGTAGCACTCTTTGTTGTCTGCATCACCTGATTTATTTGAGATGCTCCTCCAGTATTGGCAGATATTGCTTTCAAAGGTGTTATTATTGGCTCATAGATTCTTTCGAGTGCTGATTGATCACCTAAGCGACTATTTTTGATATAATTGAATTTCTTCCGAACGACATCTGTTGCTTCAATTAACTTTCTTTTCAAACACATTTCATCATCATTTTTTCCCTCCATAATGTATTCACTTCAAGAATGTGTACAATGAAGCGTCGTCCACACTATCTAGCACTCGAATGATTCAATTGTTTCAAGAACGTCAAGGATATATGAAAGCATCAAATTCTTTTCGATAACGTCCATCTTGCACTTCTCGATCCTTATCAATTACTAAAAATCCATATTTATCCACCCAACATCTCGCACACATATCTTTAAATTGCTTGTATGTCACATCTGGTGACACGTGGTCAGAAAAAATATGATTGAGATTCATATCATCTTGTTTGAACAGCACAATGAAATTTGCATTATCTCGAATCAATTGTTTCGGGACTCGTGAATATGTTTGGGCTAGATAGAAGCAATCCACATTTTTATAACGACCCATACTGAAATATGATCGTATAACATCCTGTTTCTCACACATCACATCATCGAAAATGAATATTGAATCGGTTCTGGCATCTGAAGGCTCTACTATTTCAGCTGCATTATTGGTGAAAGTGTAAAATCCCAACCCTTCAATTGGAGCTAATACTTCACGTAAATACTCATATTTGGGTTGATAAAGGGACTTTGAATAAAGATAAACATTTGCAAATCGTAATCCTAGAGGGTGAGTCAGTAGAGAAAGCATAACATTTGTCTTGCCGCAATTGGAAGGTCCGATAATCAGACCGCGAATGGATAGTGGAAGTAAGGATCCATGACTCTGTTTCACACCGTTGTCCGATCCGCCACCCACTTTTTCATCGAAATTATTGATGGAAAATTGGTGCTTCTGCTTCAGTATGCGCATTGTATGACAGTTGGAGACTATATAAACAGGTCTCCATATCGATTCCTTTATTTAAATGGGGGTTATGAGCCGATGTAGATCTCCTGAGTGGCATTCAAATAAAGCTGGTAGGGGATTGGTCAATTCCTTCATCAATAGTCTACCTTCCGAATTACACTTACCTGGCTATCAGTATTGCGGCCCTGGCACCAAATTGCAGAAAAGATTGGCGAGAGGTGATCCGGGTGTCAATCAACTGGATTCTGAATGTCGAAAACACGATATTGCATATTCACAAAATCCTAACAATCTTTCAGCTAGACACAGAGCAGATCAGGAGCTTGCAGAAAGTGCTTGGAATCGATTCAAGGCAAAAGATGCATCTATTGGAGAGAAAGGAGCCGCTTGGCTAATTACGAATATAATGAAGGGGAAACGGCGATTTGGTATGGGTTGCGTGTCACCATCCAAGCAGTCACGGATACAGAAAAAAAAAAGGTCCTACCAAGAAAAAAAAAATCAAAAAAACTATTGAAAGACTCTAAGGTGATAGCTTTTGGTTCTGGAATCGTTAAGAAAGTGCGTGATGTTCTACACAAAGCGGGCGGAAGTGAATTTGTTGTCAAAAATTCTAAAAGAGCAGCTGAAATTGCACTGAAAGCAGCACGCAAATATACGAGGGCTGCGGGTGAGAAAAAGAAAATTCGCACACCGCGAATCATACCAATTCCTAAAATTGGTGGAATACTACCACTCATTCCAATTTTTGCTGGTTTATCGGCGCTAGGTAGTTTAGCCGGTGCTACAGCTGGCATAACAAAAGCAGTACAAGCAGCGAAAGCGAGTAGGGAGCAATTGAGTGAGGCAAATCGACATAATAAAAACATGGAGGCAATCGCTCTAGGTAAACGAGGAAGCGGTATCTACTTGAAGCCTTACCGTAAAGGATTAGGGGTCTATTTGAAACCTCAAATTTCAAAAAACTCATAGATTTGCTACCTCAAAGAGCTCTCCCCAACATCGACCTCAACTATCATGCTAAGAAAATGATGATTCCATATTTTCGGGGGGTATATATGCGTGACGATTTGTCAAAATCGGGACCACTCCGATATGAATCTGCCATAGTAAATTTGGATAGTCGACATGGTCAAGGGACACATTGGGTAGCATACAGAAAATGTGACACTTCAGTGAAATATTTTGATAGTTTCGGTGATTTACCCCCTCCAAAAGAATTGATTCACTATTTTTATAGGGGTTCAAATCCTATCAATATTATCACATATAACTATGAGCGTAAACAACAATTCAACACAGTATGGTGTGGTCATTTGTGTTTGGAATTTCTACAGAGCAAGACATGGAGATAACACCAGCGCAGGACAGGGAAAGTATCAAGAGGATGAGTCATTCATTGATCGCATATTCCAGAGTACGCATACGAAAAATGAGTAAAGAACAACTCGCTGCCGAAAGAGGTGTTGATTGGGTGTGCATCGCATGAAATTGCATCTGTATGGGATAAGTTACCACAAAATCTACAAAATGATATTGATGTCTTGAAGTATCAGTACTGCGAAGACCATCAGAATAATTCCAGCGGTAGCAGCAATAATTCCGATGTGAATGATGGACCACCTACAAGAAAAATTTTCTGTTGTTATTGTAAAGTGAATGATGTGAATGTAGTCACACATAATGGGATGGATCATCTGGACAGGCCACCTAAAAAACGACGATTACTCAACAATTTCTGCTGTCAGCAATAAAAAGACATGGGTCAATGAAAATTCATCAGTCATGTCACGCACGTTTTCATTATCGGGGCACTCTAGCGAGTTGAGCGCCAACTTCTACCCACCCATCGAATTGGATAGTGGCGCTAATTATGGTCTGGGCTTACACGGTTTCTATTCCTACAACTCCATAACATTATTTTTCACATCCATGTGGATGTGAAAAATAATGTTATCGCCTATTCTAAAGAAGCTAACTCACCTCCTATCATTATAAAAATTCCACGTGGAGCATATGAAATTAATGAAATCAATAAGGTGATTCAAAAATTCATCAAATCCAAAGAAATGCAATTGGAGAATGGAGCTGAGGAAAATATCGATGGAGTATTTCTCCTACACGCAAACAACAACACTCTGAAATGTGAAATGAGGTCGAAATATTACATCCATCTCAAACATGAAAACACTATTGCCGAACTTTTAGGGTTCGAAGCCGATGTGTTTGGCATCGATGAAACTCATGAATCAACATTGCCCGTAAATATCAATAAGGTGAGAATCATTCGTGTGGATTGTAATGTCACAGCTGGAGCATATTCAAATGGTGATGAAATCTATAGCATCTTTGAATTTGATATTGATGTAGAGCCCGGTTACAAATTCACCAAGGAACCGCAAAATATTATTCATATGCCAATACAGCCTGGCGGTCGTAAGTACCTCGACAATATCACTTTACGCATATTGGATGATAATGGTAATCTAATCAATTTCAATGGTGAAAAAATAATAGTTAAATTGGAATTGATTAGGCTATAACGATCATCATTTCTCATATGTTGATTCATAACATCGACGACCGTCAAAGTGTATCACAAAAATGAGTGGAGCAAGCATCGATAAGTTTGGTCGCAGAAGTAAGCCAGTTTCAAATAATGTTTTGCGAGGAAAACCTGGAGTTGGTTTTGAATTGACTTCTGATGGAAACTTTGATATGGAAAATAAACGATTGAAAAATATAGCCGAGCCTAAAGAGAGTACGGATTGTGTTAATCGGGAATATGTTGGTTTTTACATCTCGAAGATCAGAGGAGAGTTAGATTCTGATATTGATGAAATCAATTTGAGATTAGATGGAGTAGAAAAATATTCCGCATCAGTCAGGGAAGATCTCATTACGCTTGGGCTGAAATTAGTGGAAATTGTAAAAAAATGTGAACATATGAAAAAGGATATCAAATCGATGCAATCTGATATGATAAAACAACCCTCGATAAGCATTCAAACAATTGAGCAAAAACGATGGTGAGCGATGAAAATCTGTGAAAAAATCAGTATAAAGCAGGAGTTGACTAAATTTTAACTCATTATTTATCATTTCCTAACGCTGAGCAGATGTCAATAATTGATAAAGCTATAGATTTCACCATAATTGTTTCTAAAAAATGGAGTTGTGCTTCAATATCCAGCGATTGCAGCAGCGGCAGCAGTTGAATCAGCGTAATGCATTCGGTGGAGACTATAATCTATGTACATTTAAAGAAGAAAAAATCTAAAAGTCGATTCATTCCACGTATGCCCGCCGAACGATCAAGATATAGGCTGAGCGCTAGTAGTTTAAACTTCCTCAAATCTATTGGCTTGAAGGTGCGATATAAAAATAGTAATAACATGGCGACCATTACCACAAGCGATAAACTGGAGGTGTTCGAAGAGCCCCTGTTCGACCATTCCCTCATTAGCCTTCATGAGCATACATCTAAGCCGTATGGTTCACCATATTACAAAAATTCAGATGAAATAAGAATTCCAATCAATTTTCAAGATCTTATACTCGATATTGCAGATAGTTACATATATATCGAGGGGAAGTTCACACCATCTGATGCCACGAAGCAGTGCTACCTATCCAATAACGCCCTCGTCTTCCTCTTCGACGAAATTCGCTATGAAATGGGTGGAGAGCAAGTGGCCGTTGTTCGAAAACCCGGCATAACTACCACAATGAAAACGATGATATCATTTGGACAAACACATGCAAATTCGCTACTACCGATAGGATGGGGTCTTGATGTGAATAAACAAGATATATTGGATTCTGTCAGCAATGTATTCAGCGGTAAATTACCCTTGAAGTATCTCATGGGTTTTGCTGAAGATTACAATAAGGGGATACTGAATGTAAAACAGGAGCTCATTTTGATTATAGCACGATCATTCAAAAATTCATTTATTGGGGAAGTCGATGCAGATTTGGAAATCAATAAAATAGAATGGAGAATCAGACACATTGTGCCGGAAGATCGACAGAAACTGAAGTTATTGAATCGCATCAATAAAAATGGTAATAATGCTAAGGTGAAGGGGGCTTATCGTATGTGGGACCTTTATGAATTACCCACACTTCGTGACACATCCTCAGATATATGGGCCGTGAAGACGACCAACAGTCTTGAAAGACTTCGATACATCATCATCGGCTTTCAAAACACCGACCATTCCGAAAATATATCAAAAGATGTAACGAAATTCATACATTTGAATATTAATAATATTCGACTATCCCTGAACTCTGAAGTATACCCATATGAGCGTTGGAATCTGGATTTCGACAAGAAGTTAGACTCATCAGCCTATTATGCATATGAAAACTTCCAACGCAGCTACTATGATAAAGCTATGAGTGAACCGATGATGGATATTGGCAGCTTTCGCAACAACCCACTATTCATCATCGACTGCTCCCATCAACCTGAAGCTATGAAGTCATCCACTGTCGACATCAAAATTGAATTCGAAACACGCAAGGTGAAGTTTCCAGCGAACACCAAAGTATATGCACTAATCCTCCACGATGCTGTTTTATCTTATAATGCTCTTAATGGTTCTGTTCAGACTGGATTGTAATAAGATTGACATGTAATTCACCATGAAATATTCGATATCAAAACACTCAATAATTATTTCCTGCCTTTTATTCATCAAACAATTATATATAGATGGATATGAATTGAAACATAATTTGATTATCACATATACAACACATTTAAAATATTCTAAACACCATCATGTAAGGATTCTTCCAGTTGTGGGTTGGGACTCCGTGGTTCCAATTGATATTTCTCTATGATATTCTGCGGTAGGTAGGTGCATATATCGTAAAGGAATTGTTTTAAGTCTGCTTCAATTGTCAGCTCACAGAACTCGTCCAAATTTCTGCTTCCATACGAATATTTATGACACAATGCCACACCGAGTTCATACTTCTCACTAAGCTCCAGAAGTTTTCGCACCTCCTCAGCATCATAACATACACTCAAATCATAATTTGATGAATGTAGAGCGTCAAAACTTAGATCAGCCAATTCCCAAGCCATTTTTCTTATGGCAGAATCCAAATCCACTGCTTCTGGCCACTCTTGCGCTGAATATTGCATCCACATATTTATAGGATGGAGAGCTCTGAAAATACACCAATTGCATTCATTAGTTTGGTAATTATATTGTGTAAAAATTAAAATACTCACGTGAAATTCGACTATGTCTATGAAATGAGCAAGTTGATACATATTTTATATTATTCTACCATATTTTCACTATTTACAAAAAAAAGATTGTAGTTATACTCTCAAAACTTTAAATCCAAAACATTGAATTTCATCAATGATCGGGTTTTAGCACCAAGATAATACTGTGAACTTTGACCCATATAAGTAAGTGTGAGTTTGGCTTTGGATGAATTCATTTCACGAATGAAGTCTTCTGTGAATTGCTCTGTGACACGTTTTGGAAGCCATGCTTTAAAAGGAGTATTACTTTCCTCATCCAATAGAACTACTTGAATGGATTTACCATATCGTGTGGAATACATTGACATTGTTTCTATTTTATATTCTCTATCAATAACCAGGGCGGTTATAGGTTTTTGCTCTAAAGCTTCACTTTGTTGAATTATAGCAAAATTGATTTTTTCAATGTCAAATTTCAAATCATCCATATTCATAAATATAGTGAAATTACTGTTCAAAAGTATAAACTGTGTTCACCTTTGTGATGATGATGTTCACTTTTTGGATTGGTAAATACTAGCTGCTGTCGTAGGTAGTCTGAACTGAGTGAGAATATATGATACACTAAGCTTATATAGAAAATCATCCTCGAAAAGAGGGAGGGGTTCAACGTTATGCATCGATGACAGTTATATCTCAAGGTCAAAGCACAAGTCCAGGGCCATGCCTCGAGGACCTATGATGTGACATCATACAAGGTCAAACATCGAGGTCACGTATTGAGCAAGGATAAATCTCAAGGTCGAACCGCATGGTCATATTGAACGTGCATAATGCAAGATCATGAGGTATCTTTTAAGACCAAACTTCAAGGTCACATATTGAGGAACAGACTCAAATCTCAAGATCGACACCCATGATCAAGGTCGTATCATCTGACACGTAACTGAAGGTCATATGACGTCATTCAAGGACAAGGTCAAATGGTGGGGGGAGGTCCTCAAGCGGCCTTAGACAACTACTGATGAGGTTCGTAATAATAATGTGAAGACGAATATTTTTAATTTTGAAGCAAAATATGTATTTAGTAAAAGTAGCAGTGATCAGGAGATTACTGAAGTAGAAGAAGAACGAATTTTGATCGACAATACACCCCAAACTATAAACATGGACAACACAAACAAGAAAAATGAGAGAGAAAATGCAGAAAAATTTACTTAATCGGGCAGAATATAGAAGAAACCTAATAAGATGTCAGATTACATAGTCGACGAAGAAGCATGTACATAAAAATTTTGTAATGAAGCTTAAACTTCTAGAACAATGGAAGAAAGACACCATGATCCAGTCAATCTAACAGAGGCATTAACTGAAAATAACCGATTAAATTGGCAAGATGCTATTGTTCAAGAATTTGATAATCTCATTAGAAATAATACATGGAATTTTGTAAAGTGGACAGACGAAACTAGAACAATCAAGACGAAATGGGTTTTTAAAACAAAGTATAATGAGAATGGACGGGTAGAAAAATTTAAGGCCAGAATTGTTGCACTAGGAAATACTCAAAGGCCTGGAATTGATTTCGATCAGACATATGCACCAGTTGTTCAGAAGAAAACTATGAGGATGCTGTTTGCCATCGCTGCTGAGATGAATTGGTTGATACATCAAATGGATATCATTGTTGCATATATATCTGCTGATTTGAAAGAAACGATATTCATGGAAACTCCAGACGGATTCAATAGTGTACAAAATATATTGAAGAAGAAATTCCCAATTGAAGTTTTGAATTATAGAAAAGAAGACGGATTTGATTGTGAACTGAATAAAAGTATATACGGATTGCATCAGTCGGGACTGATGTGGAATAACACAATAGACAATTTCATCAAAAGCCAAGGTTTCGAAAGATCTTTTGCTGATCCATGTGTTTATTTCAAAAGTAAAGAAGAAGTTAAAATCACCATTTACGTAGATGATATACAGATTTTTGGAACTAGAGATGAAATAAAAAAAATTAAAGTTCAGTTTCAAACAAAATTTTGATACCAAATACTTGGGCTAAATGAAAAATATTTTATCAGTCAGAGTTATGAGAGATCGGGATAAAATAAGATTAGACCAGTAATTATATGCCATCGAACTTTTGAGAGAAATGAACATGTTGGAAGCAAAAAAGGTATCTACTCCTTTATCCGTAGGAGAACAATTTAAAATTGACGGCGATGAACCCTTAAATGAGGAAGATACAAAATTATTTCAGAGAGTTATTGTAAGTTTTTTATATTTGGCAGTTTGGACAAGACTGGATTTAGGGTATGAAACATATTCTCCAATATCTAAATTGGACAAGAAACTATGGATTAGAATATTCCAAAACTGGAAATTATTATGGAAGCCTACAGTGACGCAGAATGGGGATCAAATGAAACAGACAGAGAAAGTCTCACAGTGGCTATGTTTTCAAAATTTGAGGAGGAGCTGTGAGTTGGTCCAGCCGTAAGCAACACTGTGTTGCACTAAGTACTGTAGAATCAGAGTTTATCGCCTTGAGCAAAACAGCCAAAGAACTGATTTTTTTGAAGAAATTGGCGATTAAACGATTGAACTAGCCGAATACGATATAATTTCCGAAAGGTCAAAACACATTGATTTGCGTATGTTTCACAATAGATATATGATAAAAGAAAAAACAATAGTTTTGAAATATGTTCCATCATGAGAAAATTTGGGTGATCAACTGACGAAATCTGTTGCTGCAGTCATTTTGGTGGAGCATTTGGGAGAATTTGGGATCAAAGATCCAGGGGGAGTGTTAGAAATGATTGATTTTTAGACAGCTCTGTATTGAACTGTTTTATTTGATTTTGAGTGTGCCCTGTAGACATGTTTAGATGTTGATATTTGTTTTGATGAAGTATATAGTTGTCAATTTTGATAAATAAAAGTCATTACGCAATTTAATTTTCCCTTTCGATTACGAACCTATTCAATTATATAAAAATAGTCGAGCCATTGCAACAAAAAGTTAACAAATTATACCGATCCCATTCACGCTCCTAGTATCCTTTAAAGCTGAACTTTCAACGGAGGTACGAATCCAGGTTCACTGCGTTCACTCCGGCTCTTTTGCAGTTAATGCAGCTGAGTCCTCTATCTCCCCTGCATTATTTCCCACCATGCATACCTCCACACTTATTACATACTGGTTCATGCTTACATATCTGAGAGGTGCGCCCAAAGTGACATCATTTGAAGCACACCGCTACCCTGTTGTGCTCTTCCACATATAAACTTGCTAGGTCTAGTGCAACTACCTCCAACCTCATCATCCTCCGGAAGAGCCGTCGGATTCACTTCCACAATTATGTTCTCTTTCCACCTATTTAACCTACATTCTTTTCTCTTTTGTATTATCATACCTCTGACAACCTCCTCCGTGAGCCCCTCCACCAAAGATGAATTCTGCTCAAGCAGAAGGTCTACCAACTCTTTGTCCCCATATCCTTTCTTCACCTCTGTGAGCATGATATGGGGATTCGGTTTTTTGCTTTCCTTAACATTCACTCTGCTTTCTTTTCGGAGCGCTTCCTGGATTTTCTGTCTGCCTTTCTCGTCTTTCCCTTTTAGTACAACAACACCGTCGCGGGTCCGGGTGATGGCTTAGACGTGAGTCATTGCCCCCCACTCCGTAGCCTCTCACTCACGATTCCGTTGGGTGTTTTGTCCTCTTCATCATCCCTGAGAACAACAATCTCTTCATCCAGTGCTGTTGGCGTAGTCCATTCAGTTTTTGTTCTAGTAAGGTCACTTGCGTATGTTCGCCTACCTCTATTTCTGACCTTCCTTCTCTTGCGTCGACTTTTTGTCACTGTCGGCGTCAGTGTCCATATCCGTGTCCTCTCCGATGTATTTTCCATCAATGTCGTCCTCTCCACCGAAGTTTTCCTTCATTTTGTTTGAACCAGCATGGGTTTGACTTTCATGAAATTCTCTACTGTCGCCTTCATATTTTTTTTCTCTTTCCCGAATCCGTTCATCCAATCTACCATACAATTCAATCTCATTCCCACTGCTCTAAGTGTCTCCCTTTCGTTCTCATGTATTCTTACCTTTCTCTCTAATTCTTTCATTCTATCATTCATCAAGTACTCCCTCATTTCTAGATGAGCCATTTTGCTTCCCATTCTGCCTGCCACTCCCATTATCTGCTGCAGGCTGTTGCTTACTGCCAGCTGTTCATCTCTGTTGAATTGAATTTTTCCTACGGAGTACCTAGTTGTTGCCCTCTGTATGGTTTCAACTATCTCCCCAATCCTAGCCATTATAAAGCGTGCATCTTCAACACTGCTGGTTCCTTTAACTATATCTACTTATGTTTCCTCTTCACGAGTTCCCTGAAAGAAAATGGTTTTGTTCAGGTCGTTTCTAAAATGCTCAATTTTTTCTCCCGACTTGCCGAGGATGTCCTTTACAGTCTCCTACATCTCAATCTTGGTTTCCTGAATTACAACATCAATCATCTTCTACTTCTTGCCATCTATAGTTCTTGCTGCTTCTATAGTTGCTGCTTCTTGCCATCTATAGTTATTATGGTGATTAGGGACAGTAAGAAGGTCGTTGTTCCTAGTTGAACGCACAGGTAGTCGGAATGAGACTTCACGTAATAAGTTATTACAATTAATGTCACCTGATATAATTTTGAATAAGGTTGTTTGTTCTACGAAAAGAAAATTATATCCAAATAATCATATTCTTCTATTGTGAGGTCAGATTTGAAGGTAACAAGTCTGAGAAATTTATCTTGCACTGCTTCAAAATGTACTTAATAATGAAAGGATCAGACTGGTGACACATACTTCAAAACATATCACATATAGACTAGGTAAACAATTCTGGTGGCATTCATCGTTAGATCCTTACATTCTCGGAAAACAAAACCAAGAAGTTTGAGAGCTTTATTGATGGTGGTGTTGATGTGGGCGGTGAATGAAAGGATCACATCAAAACTTAAGCGCTTCCGTAGAAACATGTTCCTTTGTGCTAATTGTGAAATCTTCAGATTCAGTTCGATTCCAAGGAAAAAACTATGTGAACATTGATATGGATATTATATTTTCTTACTTCTGCAATTGGTACATAAAATCCCCTGATGAATGTGTATGAACTGCTTCGCGGTCTGCCTGGAAGGGACAGGACCGAGATAGTTAGCATAATATGCCAGCTTATCTCGTGTTTTGGCCTGGATCAATCAGAACTGCACGGGAGCACATTGCCAGTCTCTGGGTCCGGTTGTCAAAATCTGACAGCCGCGAAACAGGGAGTGGCTAATGCCCCTACTGAGAGTGGAATTTCAGCTCGCGACTCCGAAAATGGTAGCGTTCGGTTGTTTAGACTTTTGGTGAAGGAAAAGATTCCACACCACACCTACTCGCTCCCTGAGGAACGGCAAATCCGTGCTGTCTTCAGGGGAGTGCCAGAACACCTGGTGACTGATGATATTCGTGATGAGCTCGAAGCCAGAGGCTTTGACCTCGCGTCAGCAACGCGTATGAAGCGCTACAACAAGCCCATGCCGATGGTTCTTGTTCTATTGAGCAGGGACGAATATCTTCGAGGTCAAAGACCTCCTGAGCATGAAGGTCCAGGTTGAACCTCAACACCCTAAAGTTTCGGTGGGTCAGTGCCACCGATGCCAATGTTTCGGCCACTGCCAACGCAACTGCTTAGCAGTCCCCATCTGCGTGAAGTGCGCCGGCAGGCATCTAACCAGTGCCTGCAAAAAGGTTAGGATTGACCCCCCGGAAATGTAACAATTGTAAGGGGGCCCACACCGCCAACTACAACAAAAGGGAAAGTCTTCCGCTAGGAAGCCAACCCCTCCAAAAAGACCTGCAGGGTCTGGACGCGTTCAGGAAGGGGTCAGCTTTGCAAAGGCTGCATCCAAGGGTGGCAGCAGTTCTGCAAAGCCCGCCCTTTCTCAACCTGGGCCCTCTCCTCAGACGCAGGGAGTTTCAGACATCTGTTCCGCATTGGATCAGATGAAAAAGTTGTTCGTGCAATTCCCCGTGTTACAGAAAATGTTCACGGTGAATACTGACGTGTTAACTGGAACTGCCAATGTCTAGACAACCAACGTTGCCTAAACCTCTGAAGATAGTTTTTTGGAATGCTAATGGCATTCGTTCAAAGAAACTAGACTTTGAAAATTTCTTGACTGATAATATCATCGATGTAGCTCTAGTACAGGACACGCATCTGAGGAACGAATCTATTGTCATTCCAAACTACAGATTCTTTCACAGAGAACGTGTTGGACGTGCTGGAGGGGGAGTTGACATTTTTGTCAAACGATCCCTTCAGTGTGTGCAATACGGCATTGACAGTGCCTGTTTACACGGAACTGAGGCTGTAGGTGTCGAAATTCGACTGAGTAGGGGTTGTCATAGAATAATCTCGGTCTACAATCCCCCGAGCAATCGATTACTCCTTGAATCACTGGATGAACTGCTGATGGGAAGCGACACTCCGACAATTGCTGCTGGTGACTTTAACGCCAAACACAGACCATGAAGCAGAGCCACTAATCGAAACGGCCAGGCGCTCCATGCGCACGTTGACAGACATGAATATCTAGTGCTGGGACCAGATGAGCCTACGAACTATCGCGGGCAGACTAGGCCAGATGTACTAGACATTGCGCTTCTCAGAAATGTCTCTCTGACTAGAGAAATTTACGTTCTGTCGGAACTGGATTCTGATCATAACCCAGTAGTCCTGGTATTGGGCGATGATCTTCCTTCCCCTGATTATTGCATGAAATCTAAGACGGATTGGGATGTCTTCACAGCCCAACTCGAAGAGATGCGCGCCCCTCCTGAGGTACTCGACTCTCCTGACGAACTCGACGCGGCAGTCGAGCGTTTCGAGCTTTCCGTAAATTATGCGTTTCGAGCGGCCACCTCCAGGGAGGAGTGTCCGCTGAGGAGCTATAATGAGTTTCCCACTCGTATCAAAGCCTTGATACGAGAGAGAAATCGCCTAAGAAGGCAATATCAGCGAACCCTTTTCCCAGGGGTTAAAATTGCGGCAAACAGGATGGCCAACCAAGTCAAGCAGGCCATCATTGATCATTGAAACGAAAGGTGGGAAGAGCTTTTGGAATCCTTTGAACCTGGTTGTGACGAGCTTTGGCGAGTCACTCGCAGGCTCAAGGGGAAGAAGACTGCTCTCTCACCCATTCACGGAGAGCGCGGAGTATGCTACTCCCCGCCGACAAAGCGTTAGCCTTTGCTGATTCGATGGAACGTCAGTTTCAGCTTAATGTTGACGACGATGACGACATCGATCGCGATATGCTGTTGGAAGACCGGGTTCACTGACTCCTCAGGGAAGATGACGATGACGACATCCGTCCAGCTTTTGTGGAAGAGCTGAAGGGATATATCAGAGCCGCAAAGGCTAAGAAAGCACCAGGGGTCGACTCAATAACTAACAAGTTGTTAAAGAGGCTCCCGGACAACTGCGTTGAGTGCTCACTGAATATAGTCAATGGTTCGTTAGCCCTCAGACACTTCCCAGTAGGTGGAAGCATGCGGTCGTCGTCATGATTCCAAAACAGGGCCAGAACCCGCTGTTCCCACAGAACTATCGACCGATAAGTCTACTCTCTTCGGCGGCTAAGCTGGCTGAAAGAGTTGTTCTCCAAAGGCTCAACGAAGAAGTTGAGGACCGAAATGTTCTGCCTGATGAACAATTTGAATTCAGGAGAGACCACTCCACTGAGTTACAGGCTCTAAGGCTGGTCGAATACACCATCCGCGAGTTGAACACAAATAAAAAAGTGCATATTGTCCTATTAGACATCTCGAAGGCCTTCGACCGTGTTTGGCACGAAGGTCTTCTGCATAAATTGAACGCTTTCGACCTACCTCGGGGCCTCGTCCGGTGGATCGGGTCCTTCTTGAAAAACAGGACATTTCAGGTTAGAGTAGAGGGATCTCTGTCTTGCTGGAGTACCACAGGGTGCCGTGCTCTCTCCGACGTTGTACTCACTTTACACCAGTGACCTTCCGAGGCCCGAGTGTGTGAAGATATCTCTTTACGCCGATGACACGGCTCTCCTCTCATCTTCCATGGGTTGTGAGCTCGGTGTCGTCTATATGCAACGCGCATTGGACGACCTCGAGCGCTGGTACCTTGATTGGAAGATCCGAGTGAACCCGGATAAGACTCAGGCAATAACCATGGGAAGACTGAAATCTTTTCCGGCCAGAAAAGTGAGAATCTCTGGAAGGGAGATTAACTGGCAAGCGCGGGTAAAGTACCTCGGCCTTCTAATAGACCGTAGGCTCACTTGGAACCCGCACATAATGTGCGTCAAATCAAAGATAGAGGGTCGGATAGCACGCTGTGCCCTCTGATAAACAAAAAATCAAAAATGAGTCTGAAAAACAAAATTACCATCTACAATACGATGTTCAAGTCTGTCATCATGTATGCTTCAGGCGTCTGGGGACAAGCGGCTCCGTCCAACATTTCCATTTCCATTTCCAAAACAAGCTAATAAGGATGATTGTGAATGCTCCTTGGTTCGTGCGGAATGAAGCCATCCGCAGAGATTTGCAGCTGCCTTCCATTCGGCAGTCCATCCATTCGAGAAATCAGAGAGTTTTTGATGGTGCAGAAACTCATGAAAACCCATTAGTCAGGGAAGCTATGGATTATACTATAGACGACCCCTCCCGATATAGAAGGCCCCGAGACTCTGTCGAATGAGGCCCCTATATCTTTCGATGAAAGATGAACAACATTTTCATCCAATTCACCCCAGCCAGGCAGGGGTACACCGTGAAGGGCGGTACTGATGTCTGAGAACATTCAAGCCGCCATACCATTAACACCCACATCAGTTATGACCCATTTGTCCTTCTGGCAAACATCAGTTCGAAGGGTAAGGGAGCCAGGCTACAACCTGACTAAATTCAAGATGGATTTCGAGAGATGAATGTGTATCGGTTTTTTCTTTCTTTCAAGTGATTCATTTTATGAAAGCACATTGTCGAGAAAATAAATAACTATGTATTAAATTTGAAGTTCCAAGTAGTGGTAAGAGTTTTTTTTCTTTGTCTATGTACATCAAAAAAGAACTTCAAAAAAAAAAATTAAATAATATTCCAGTACTTGCATGTAAGAAAAAATGGACTGAAAAACATATCTTACAAAAATGGAGAAATCGGACATGAAGATATAGAGCTAATTGGTGGTCATAATTTTCTTCTTTTTATAATTGTTGATTCGATTTCAAGTAAATTGTGAATGTCTGTTTGCAGTGACTCAGAGAGGTATACTCGTGATCTCTCCAAAGTGTGTTAGAATGATTTATCTGTAAATCCACTGCAGATCGATTGACGGTATTGAAATATTTAAAAATCCCCGTATCCAAAGCCCATACATTCTGAGCACGTTGGCACTTAACAATAGCTATTAAAATGCCGTCAAGGAGAACGATATAAACAAAATTATGCATAAATGACAAACGTAGCGGCCATGTTGCCATAAAAGTGAAACATTTACAGGTACACCAACATATTATTTATTCCGAATGGTTTACGACCCATAAAAGTTTTTGAGTTTCTTGGCAATTATACAAATTAACTGCGGCCAACTCTCCTATAATGAAATTTTAATGATTTTGATGAGCTTTTATAAATTAATACTATTACTATTATCCGCTTCTATGGTGGCAAAAATCAGTTTTGGCTATTTAATAAAATTTCAAACAAAAAATTTCGTTTTCAAATGTTGTGAAAAATGAATACCACCAGTATATGTACCCAGGTTCATTTAATCAACACATTTCATTATATTATACATACTAGTGAGTGAAATGGGGATTGGCATATTTCAGAGTTAGGAGACAGGTTGAAAAGGGCTAAAGTTGTCAATTTCAGAGTTTTGAAGACACCTATGAAGGAGAAATACCTATTTCCAGGATTTCGATTCATCTGCACGGAAAGTTCAATTTTACAGGGGAGTGAAATTATGTTCAAGAAGTAATTTGAAACGGCAGCTGACAATACAATGTTTCTCCACTGAAAATACTCGGTTGAAAAAACATATTACTGGGTTCACAAAACCTACCTATCAATTGGTATATTCATCAACATTTTGGTGGTCAACAACAGATACCCGACATGCAACGGTTTTACAGTCACTCATGCAATTATCATCTGTAGAGCAAGTTCGTTGTAAGCTGTCATTTTCCTTCAGTTGTAACATTTCAGTGTGACATGAATTATTGATATGTGACAATTCAATTCATTAATGAATAACTGTAACTTTCCAAAAATTTTAGACTAGCAGTGGTGTCAGTAATAAAAAGAGACTACTTGTGTGAACTTGAGGATATTATAATAGTAATGTAATAATATAGTTTATTCAAATGAAAACATCAATTTAACATGTGTCAATATATCAATAAAATACAATACAACGAACTCAATGAAATTGAAATAAAAGTGTCAGTAGGTATATGTATCGTTGACTAAATGAAGGATTTCACTAAGGCAGGGCCTGTGCGTGGGTATGACTTCGATTTTTCAGCCTAGTCAATATACTACTATTATTTGTTGAAGAGAGACATCCTACATTTTGTTTTATGAGAGAGAGGACATTGGCAGATCAAGATCTTCAGATGATGTGGTGTTGCAGGTTTTTCCGGGTTTTCCTGCAGCTGAAAAAGCAAATGCGCCACTGGAATCAATGAAGTCGCCCCGGAGCGCCAATTAATTTTTATTGTTGTTTTTATTTTTAGAGGGATTATAATGTTATTAGGTTCAAGTTAAGATAATAATAAACAATAATGAAAGTTAATGAAAAAGTAATAAAGTATACTAAAGTAATAGCAACAATAAAATAATGAGGACCAATTATTCTTTATTACATAGAATACCATGAAACTGATCGTCTGCATTGGGGGTGATTTACTTGAATAAAAGAGTTAAGTAATCCCTCGAACAAACCGTATATCGCAGTTCTTTCTTCAGATAGTATATACAGTTTAGTTTGTTTTTTTGGAACACTGTATATTTGGGGCCTCTTTTATGGTTGAAGGAAGAGTATTATGAAAGCGATTTAATGGAAAACATGTTTCCTTTGACTAATTCTTTTTTTTCGTATAGGTGTTTCCAGTGATTTATTTGTTTTTAGATGACTTTCATATTTATGACTTATAATAGGTAAGTTCCAATGTTTCTTGTATTGTCGCATGACAACTTTATAGAAATAATGTTGTATATCTATTACTTTCGTTTCTGCAAATCTAGACTGAAACCTAATGGGTTTAGATCTTACTATTCTCAAAAATCTTTTTTGAATTACATCGAGGTGATGGATATGTGAATTAGAAGCTGCTCCTGAGGCCAATATCCCACACGTGATACGTGATTCCACTAAGCCTTGATAAAGAATTTCAAGTTTTCTATAATTAAGTATTTGCCTGGAATATTTGAATTTAGAAAGAAGTGAACGAAATGTTTTACAGACTTGAGATAGTTATGTATTCGTCTCAGTTAATATGACAATCGTCCGTTACTCCAAGGTATTTGATGCTGTACGTCAGTTCTGAGTATACTTCCCCACTCGAGCATGACCTAACTTGACTTTCAATTACATTGTGTGACCTTGACTTGGGTATGGTCTTTTGAAGCTCGACCATGGAGGTTAATCTTGAATGGAGACCTTGTGAGTTTGTTAGTTCTGAGTGCACCCCAACTACTTGACCATGACATAAGCTTCACTTACGTCATGGGATATTGGCATTGATATTGCTTTGTGAAGTTCAGCCTTCCAGATTGCTTTTGCATGATAAACATGTGCTCATACCAGTGCACGTAACACTTGATCATGATATCCCAATCCGAGATTACGTTCAGCATTCATTGCTGTTGTAACGAACCAAAAGGCTGAATTTTTTTCTGAACTCGCGTTTGTCGACTTGATTCGCTCCCATGCTTTGTTCTTCAACTTCAAATCGGCTCAAAGCCGATTTTTGAGAAATTTATTTTATAAATATGTAATATCGTATTGGTGACAAGCAGAATATCTAGACCATTTATGCTCTTTTGACCATGAGATAATCTTTCCAGAAGAAGTGTGCCAGGACCGCAGTTCTAATATTCTGGTAGTTGTAATTCGAATGACAATTTATTGAGTTGAGGAGAGTTTACAATGCCGCTACCGTGCCGGTTGAAGGCCAACATAATATTGAATCATTCAACATATTCTCGGGCACTCATACCAGACTATTCAATTGAAATAACCAGTAATAAGTGAGACGCCATGAAGGTCACTCAGCAAAAACTGCATTGCTCATTGACAAATTGCAATTTGTTGGAGTTGCAAAAAAGCAAACAAGGTGAAATAATCGACCTATCCAAAGCTAGAAAAATAGTTATTTACCATACAAGGGAAAAAAGTATTAGATTTTAGCTCGAGGTTGTGTTGTCTCCCGACGCGAAGCGGAAATTGACTTTCCTTATGAATACATCCTAACAGGTGAAAGACATCCGGTCCATATCAATTATTATTTCACAATGATCCTGAAGAATATACTGGCAACAATTCACACAATTATGAAATAATTTTTGAGTTAGCAAAGTTTCATTCGAATACTCAAGGGTATCTTTCAATGGACAACCAATAGAATACGTATATTGAGACGACGTATATATCGACGGATTGAAGGAGGTTGGGGTAACACCTTCAACAATTTGAACATGTTTGTGCTGCAATTTGACTATTGTAAGCGATCAGATGAATGTACATCGGAAAAGTTTTCAGCACAGAGAAAATGCATGTATTCAATATGGGGATGGTGTTGAAAATTATACGCACAGCATTTAAGTATAGAATTATGAGTTACAGGATGAATAGTAAAATCCACCAAATGGATAACCCCACATTCTTCAATGAATTGAAGCAGAAAGTATTGAAACTACTCAAAAAAGTGTTAGAGATACATAAATATGTGAAAGTTAATATGGATATGTTTGAACATTATTATCTCAAAATTACGGAGCTTCCAGAAGTAAAAGCATTCAGTAGTTCGAATCAAGTTGTTGATTGAATCGAATTATTTGAATGTGGTTTATACCGATTCCTTTGATGGTTAAACGAATTCCAGAATTGAGAATCAGGTATTTGATGTATTCACAACAAACACTACTGATTGAATGTGAAATAGAAAATATATTTTCAGGTTGTACCATTGACGAAGCTCTGTATATGAAGGTGAATGTTAATGAGTGTCTTGGAGTGTCTTTCTATATCAAGTTACCCAAATTAATAGAGTTGAAGAAACGTGTTGTGACTTTATCTTTGTATCCTGTCAACGTGCCACCACGTTGAATGTAGCAGGTATGGATTTTCTAGTTGAGTTGAAAGATATTCCTGAATTTAATATTATGAATGAACGCTCTATCAATTTTTATGAGTATAATTGAATATAAAGTTGTAGGCTTATTACCCTATTTGAAACGTAGACAACAGTCACGATAATTTGCTGAATATAACTGATGATTCTGATAATAGTCAATATTGTTGGATAGTGGTTTAACGAAATTAGTATCACCCCAAATATCTGTACACGATCATGAAAATTATTTTTGTGATAGTTGTTCATTTCACTTTGGTGATGAGCGGTCATTATTGCGACATCAATTGGAATATTGCAATCACAAGACAACAAGACCACGACCACAAATTTCAGGGTTGAAAAATTTGGCAAATGTGCACCTGAGAATATTTTGGAATTCGAAAACATTGAAAAAGAGTTGAGAGTTCTATTCTTTGACAGAAATTATTCTGAAACCAGTGCATAATAATGAGCCAAATCTTGCTGACTCTCAAACAAATTGAACTCATTTCCATGAACCATATGCTTTCTCATATCTCATAAAGTGCTCCATCGATGATTGTATTTTTGAATTTGTATTATAATGCATCTAAAGTGGCTGGCAAGTGGCAAACTTGAAGGCTAACATCATTAAATGATATCACAAATTTTTGAAAAATGTCATTCTGATGAGTCCTTTTACTATTGAGAAAGAGCAAGATTTCAATATTGTCACTACATGTGATATAAGTGAAAAAGGATGATATTTGAGTAAGCGACAACTGTCATCTAACGGGAAGAGAGGAAATGGAACTACACATTTTGATTGAAACCTCAACTTCAAATTGGCCAACTTCATCCTCATGATTGTCCATAACCTCAGTGGGTATAACTGTAACTTGTTCATAAAAGATTAATGCCAACCAAAGTGAAGTTGATGTCATTGCTCAAACTAAAGAGAAATATATTTCTTTCACGGAACATTCATTTATGGATAACATATTGAATCGGAATGAGCAGATGAAAACAATGTTTTTGAAATTGAGGTTCATCTATAGTTTCAAATTTATGACTGCATCTCTTCAAGAGTTGGGCGATAATTAAGATGGAAAACATTGTGTGGAAACGAGTGAATATTTTCAAGGAATTGGTGCATCTCAAATTATAAGGCAGAAAGGTGTTTTTCTGTACAGCTTCATTATTTCTTTAGATAAATTGAATTTTTCAAGGATACTATCGAAAGTAGAATTTTATGAGAGACTGAAGAAAGGCATGTCAGTGATGGGGAGTATGATAAAGTGAAACAGGTATGGAACATATTCATTTGTTATGATGTGGGTGAATATTCTGGCATATACTCAAAATCAGATGTTCTGTTACTATGTGATATATTTGGAAACTTCAGAAACATAAGTTTAGTTACATATAAATTGGACTCTGCTCATTATTCTATAATCACAAGTTCTTCTTGGGATGTTATGTTGAAATATATAGGTGAGCATCGAGTTGAAATTATCAACTGATACCGATATGGTGCATTTTCTCCAAAATTGTATGCGCGGTTGTGTTAGAAAGCATATTGCAAACAATCAGTTTCTTCCAAATCATAATCTCGATGAACCTACTTCATGATCATGGATGGAACGAATCTGTATGATCATAGTATGTCTCCATCACTACCATTTAGCATTTCACTTGGTTGGCCTCCGATGAAATAAGTCTATATTTACAAGTTCTTCTTGGAATGTTATGTTGAAATATATAAGCATCGACTTGGAATTATCAACTGATACCGATATGGTGCATTTTCTCCAAAATGGTATGCGAGGTGGTGTTAGAAAGCATATTGCAAACAATCAGTTCCTTCCAAATCATAATCCCGACGAACCTACTTCATGATCTTGGATGGAACGAATCTGTATGGTCATAGTATGTCTCAATCACTACCATTTAGCATTTCACTTGGTTGATTTCCGATGAAATAAGTCCGCTAGATATCAATAGTATTTCAAATGATAACCCTCAAATGATTCTTAGATTTAATCAATCATCACAGTTCAAAAAGTTTATCGATTTGAATACCAGTCTAGAACATAGGTTAGGTTGAGTTTGAGAAGAATTGATTCAAACTGAATGTCAATTCCATATATGTTAAGACAATGGAGAATGTAAACAATAGCAGAAACATTAAAATTTTAACACATTCGGATTCAATATAAAGAGGTATGGGTGTCAATTTTCTGATAGCTCGCACTAATTTCAAAATATTATCCATAGTCTCCAAAGACTTTGTAGTCAATGGGTGAAATTAAAGTTTGTTAACAAAAGATTGCATATGAAATCCCTGAAAGAATCTATAAAAAATCAAAAGATTACCTGAAAAATAACATTTATATTGAGCAAGAAAACTGGAATTACAGTCATCACTCGAGGACAATTGTCGATATTAACAGTCAAAACGTCGTGAAGTGGCTTGACTTATAATCTTTTAACTTTCAATTTTCATTTCTTGTTGATAATTTTCCAGTTTCAGTTCGTGTTGAAAGTTCAATTTGTTGATTGTTGCTTGTATATTATTTCATTGTAATTTCGGTTTCTTTCTTATATTTCAGCTGAAAGATTGCATTTTTTTTATGTAATCAAAAAAACATTATGGACCTCAAGACTTTCTTCTCTATACCGATACGGATTCTTTAATACTGAGAATAATTGAGATTATTGATAATTTTGATACTTCCAACTATGCGTTAGGTGATGAATTCAATGTACTAGTTAACAAATCGTTGATTGAAAATATGAAGGATGAACTTTCGAATGATCCCATCATCAGTTTCCATGACACTGGTTTCAAAGCATATTATGTTCGAGAAAGCTGAAGTTATTAAACAATCCGTCATTAAAAATCAAATTTCAATTGACGATTACATAAATTGATGTGCAATGAAATCACTGTGTCACATAATAATGATAAGCGATTTATAATTCCTAATACTACCAAGACATTACCTTGGAGCCATAATGATAATGAATTCTATCAAACGAGCTCCCAACAAAATTTGGGATGAAAAATTGGATCTTTTCATTGTATTATTGGAAGAGCAATCAGGTTATTGAATACCAAATTCTCCAGTGTGTTTGACAATTTGGAAAATTTATACTTTATCAAATGATTGGAGTGAAATATGTTTCCCCATTTAAATTCTAGTTTCAATACCCACAAGGAGTGATACTTGAAATGAGTATTGAAGTGAGAACTTGCAGTAACGCACCCAAGTCAAAAGAAGCCAAAACAAGCGACCGATCAATCGATATTTTTCAAGTTAGTAGTTGAAAGTAGCTCCGAGGTAAGTACACACTACCATACTATTTATATTTTATTGTTTCCTTTTTTTTCTACTTTTTCCAGAATCATAAGCTTGTTGAGAAATGACCTCAGCAACCACTCTCAACAAGGCGAAATTGGAGAAAATAGAGAGGAGAATGGTGGTTGTTCATCAGGACGCCATTCTTCGAAAAACTTGTGTTTCACCACCACCGACGATGACTTCCACTGAGAAGATGGCAACTCCTGACTTGAAGTCTTTTTTGAAAAGCTCAACCAAGATCGGGAGGAGCGGGAGGAATAACCGCCGCTGTTCTTCACTAACTGAGACCATCAATTTTATCTTCGACCCTCACCTTCGGCTTGGAAGACTACAACCCGGACCTCAACGAGTATCTACCGGACCTTGTGATATCTCATCATTTCTTGATGAGCCTTTTGGACTCGGGCCTACATACTCGAAGGGTATGGCACCTTCAACGAGTATACTACCACAAATCAGTTCAGATGATGCGTTTGAGAACGCCAAGACCAACATCTAGAAGGAGAGTCAAGCTGGGTTCTTTTCGCAAGAATGAGAACAAAACTGTCTGATTGCTGCTCGACCTGCAGCATCCCTCTTTGTGGTCCAAAAAATGAGAGGGGTGGAAGTCATCGTCAGACACATTCAAATGCACCAATCCACCAGATAGTTGTCCAGGCCCAATTCTATCGGGACGCTGGTCTATATCCTCTACCATCTACGACCAGGTATAAATTTCCCATTTCGAAACCACCAAGGATGTGGAAAATTTTCATTCAGAGACTGTGCTTTAGAACAAGGAATTCGCAGAGTTCAGGTCCTGTGGAAAAAGAATTGTCCGAGGCGCGGCAGCTCTATGATGATTCCGATTCCAAACAGGGAGCAAAGACGACATACATTTTCAAACTGGGGCTCAAAAATTAGAATTTGGAAAGGAAATCCGTCCATAAAGCGGACTTCCAGCAAGAAAGTACGCTACGAAGGAAGCGATTGACTTGCATCGTAGAACATTAGCTCCGTGTTCGAAGGTGAAACGGTTTTTTCAAGGGATTCCTTGGTACCTCAACCCTTCCACACATATTTTGTGAATTGTAATTATTTTGTTGTATATAATGAAGACTGTCGCCCCCATACGAACGACAACTCCCATATATATATATATATATATATAATATATATATATATATATATATATATATATATATATATATATATGTATATATAGTACAATGTAGGTTTTCACGGATGGTAGAATATGATGTGTTGTTTTTCCGGGTGTTCATCCGTTGTGTACTATTCGATAGTCGACGTTTCGCTATCATCTCAGATGGCATTATTAAGACGAGTTACTGCTTCGCTTCGAGAGGTGTAACTGATGTTAGGTTCTTCTTGTGGTGTTTTTATATGGTTTCGCTTGCGTAAGTTGTATGGATTTGTTACCTGTCTTTCCATCTGAGGGTTGTTGATGGCTTTTGGCAGTTCTCCTACCTGTTTTTCTACCTGAGGGTTGTTAAAGGCTTCTGGCGGTTCTCCTACCTGCGATGGTTCATTATCAATTTGTGGTTGTCTTCGGGGGTTGTTTTCCAAATTCTCGGGATGTTTAGTGAGTCATCTCTTTTGTTGATGAGGCCTTGCTTTTCGATTTCGATAGCTTCCCTGATTTGTCGAATTCTTGGGTTTTGCACCTGTGCTATCTGTTTTGTGGATTCAAAATTAATCTTGTGACCTGTTTGTAGATGGTGTTGAAAGATGACAGAGGAGGTTTGTTTTGTTCTTATCGAGTTTTTGTGCTCCTGGGTTCTGGCAAATATACGTCTGTTGGTCTGACCGATATATTGTTGACCACAGTCCTCGCATGTGATTCTATATACTCCTTGGTTTTCTAGGGAAATTCTCTCTTTCGGTCTGGGCAGCCAACTGGATATCGTTTTGTGCGGTTTGTAGGTTGTCCGGATGTTTTTACGTCTTAGTATTCTCCCGATTTTGTCGGTCACACCTTTGACATAAGGTAGTGTCACAGATTGTCTGTCATGTGGAGAGTCTTCTGTCGATCTAGTGGATGTTTTTTTGGTTCTTCTTTGTCTGTCGATGGCCTTTTGAATGATCTTTAGTCCGTTGCCATTTTGTCGCAGAGTCTTTGTTGTCTCCCTCAATTCTGTTGCCCTGTTTGTTGGTTCTGTTAGGCGGAAACTGCGGGATATTAACGTGTTGGCTACGGATTGTAGCTGGGTAGGGTGGTGGTGTGATGCTGCTTGTAGGTAGCGGTTGGTGTGTGTGGGTTTTCGGTAAACTGTATAACCCAAGTTGCCAGTTGGTTTTCGTGTTATACTAGACCTACTTATAACCCAAGTTGCCAGTTGGTTTTCGTGTTATACTAGACCTACTTATAACACCCTACTTATAACCCCTTCAGTAGCCAGAACATACGTTGTTCATCTACGTACATGCATATCTGCATATTCATTGAATGTAAACTGTTCGGCCATATCAAAAAAATTCAAAATATCCTATAGAATATTGACAATACAATGATAGTCATATGACAACGCACCACTCAACAAAACAAAATCGCATTCCAGTTTCTCATTTTTTATCAAAACTTTCTAAAAGGTTTTTTTTGTCAACATCTGTGAAAGAAATGGAACATAATTATTCCCTGGATATTTTCACCTGATCATGTGCAGCCGTTTTTGTAGTTCATTCGTTTGCTTTTTATTAGTATAGTAAATATTTTTTCCGATGTGCGTTTTTTCAGCTAAATTTAGATTCGTGTTAAAGAATTTCTCCCATAAAATTATAATTATCAGTGAAACTCCTCAACAGTTCAGCTGTGAAGAAGAATTTGAAACATTCGAATGTTGAGTTTCATGAGATTCAGATAACTGATCAACACGAAACGTGATTATTCCACACGTATTATGTACATACAAAATATGGAATCAATTCGATATTTCATAGTAGAGTAGCTTGTTAGTTTAAAAACACCACGAATCTACAGAACTTGATATTTCTTTTGAAAAAATATCTGCTATCACAATTGTGACTAAAACTTCCATATAGGTACTGTACTTTTTGTTTACGACTTCATTTCAGCATACTTTGTATTATTCCTGTTATAAATGTTGTTGAATTAACGTTATCATTATTATTTCTGCTTTGATAATTATTCATTTCAAATAATGGTGGACGAGCGGGTTTGATGTCGTCGAGTAGAACTACATTTTTATCAAGACTCGTTGCTCCGATCGACTTTCCACACGAGTACTTTTATTCATAAAATTGTCCAAGTAACCTTATTTTGTTGAAAAATATTGAAAAATATCTGTCATTTCAAAGTTTTGGGGTGTGGACCATCGGGGGTAGTCCGTTCCTGACTTTGTAGCAAAACAACTGACTCCTGCATGAAAGCTCATCGACGGAATTCATTTGTTTAGTCAATTACCAAAATTTGGATGATTTTGAATATTCACTTGAAAAGTTATCAAAGAAAAACATTTTTCATTTTGTAACTTCGAGGGCCCGTAACTTGGTTACGAAGACTTTTAGGAAAAAAAGTTATATGAAGTACTGGTGATATTTTGACCCCATCTATACATTCCCGAGAGGAAAAGAGGAAGTCCAGGGACACCCTGTATATATATATATATATATATATATAAGAATATAAAACTATGTTCAAATACAGTTGCATGAATGCACATCAAGCATTTTTTCGTAGTACGGTGACCGGGGCAAAGTTACAACTTCAGCATAATATGAATGTTTATAAATATTAGGGAAGGTCAAGATTATCAACAGGTATCAAGAAATTCATTCGGTGTTCAAAGCTTTCGGAATACAATGCAAATAATTTTCTTCATGACTATTCGTTCGATATTAAATATTATTACCTCAAAATTCTACGAAATATAAGCGCATACATACAGAGTGAATCAATATTTGAAATACGTAGTTTGGAACCCCCCATAACCCTTCTATATCGAATTTTGGCAGAAATAATGCTGTGTCGTATTGTAGAGTTTACGTTCGAAATTGGGGAAAGTGAAGTATTCAACAGTTTTGCGTGCGACGGTTTTGCGCGCGTTTTCGAACAGTTTACGTGCCTTTATTCGTTATCGTTTCGTCGTTATTGTCGTTTTTTTTTCCCATTTCAATATGACAGTCATTTAACACTTAACGCGTTTCGCTTACCAAGTAAGCATCATCAGGAGATGACTAAAGTCCACGCTTTGTCATGTGAAGGTTTGTTTTGCGAATTTTCAGACTCCTGAACCGAACCTTGAGGAACAATCAGCCTAACTTCTGGTACAGAGTGGTGTCGTAAGCCAATCAGACTGGAGAAATCAAATATCAGTAGAATGATGGTTTTAGATGAAATTGAACTGAAGAATGTGGGTCGAGTAATAATAATAATAGATAAAACATTAAAACTCAACTTTTGTTACAGAGTGGTGTCGGTCAGCCAATCAGAATGGAGGAATCAAATATCGGTCTAATAATTGTGTTAGATGATATTGAACTGGGGAATGTGGGTCGAAAAATAATAATAATAATGATGAAATATTAAAACTTTGAAAGTAACGTAGTCAGCGTAGGAGGTGGTGGCGTGGTAGAAAATGTGTGAGGATTTGTGGAAATGAATGAGTTATTAGAAAAAAAATGGAGCAACTGTCAGAAGGGCACTAAGTTGTATATTCGCTGATAATAATCGAATCTTCGCTTACAGCACGTCAAATGAAAGGACAAAAATGCAGAATTCATCGACGAGAGAATACAAAGATGCGCAACATGTCAGAAAGACATTAAGTCACAATTTCACTCATGATATTTGGATCTTAACGTGCAGCACATCAAATGAAAGAGGAAGGAATGCAGAATGTTATAGACAAAGAAAAAACAAAGATGACGCAACATGTCAGAAAGCAACGAAGCCACATCTCCGTTAATGACAATTGAATCTCAACGTGCAGTACATTGACTAAAAAACAAAAAAAATGCAGAATTCATCGAAAGAGAAAAAAACAAAGGCAACGTAGGAGATATAGTACACCAAGTCAGTGAAGAGCGGCATTTTCCTGCAGAAAAATGTTTGAATTTCTTCAAATTTTCCAAATGTCTGTAACAGAAAGACAAAACTCAGCTGCGGAACGCTTCTATCTACTAAAGTTAAGTATGTAACGTAACATGTAATATGTCAGAAGGGCTCATTGCCCTTCTGACATGTTACGTTGTCTTTGTTTTTTTCTCTGTCGATGAATTCTGCATTTTTTTTTGTTTTTCAGTCAATGTACTGCACGTTGAGATTCAATTGTCATTAACGGAGATGTGGCTTCGTTCCTTTCTGACATGTTGCGTCATCTTTGTTTTTTCTTTGTCTATAACATTCTGCATTCGTTTCTCTTTCATTTGATGTGCTGCACGTTAAGATCCAAATATCATGAGTGAAATTGTGACTTAATGTCTTTCTGACATGTTGCGCATCTTTGTATTCTCTCGTAGATGAATTCTGCATTTTTGTCCTTTCATTTGATGTGCTGTAAGCGAAGATTCGATTATTATCAGCGAATATACAACTTAGTGCCCTTCTGACAGTTGCTCCATTTTTTTTTCTAATAACTCATTCATTTCCACAAATCCTCACACATTTTTTACCACGCCACCACCTCCTACGCTGACTACGTTACTTTCAAAGTTTTAATATTTTATCATTATTATTATTATTTTTCGACCCACATTTCCCAGTTCAATATCATCTAACACAATTATTATACCGATATTTGATTCCTCCATTCTGATTGGCTGACCGACACCACTCTGTAACAAAAGTTGAGTTTTAATGTTTTATCTATTATTATTATTATTCGACCCACATTCTTCAGTACAATTTCATCTAAAACCATAATTCTACTGATATTTGATTTCTCCAGTCTGATTGGCTTACGACACCACTCTGTACCAGAAGTTAGGCTGATTGTTCCTCAAGGTTCGGTTCAGGAGTCTGAAAATTCGCAAAACAAACCTTCACATGACAAAGCGTGGACTTTAGTCATCTCCTGATGATGCTTACTTGGTAAGCGAAACGCGTTAAGTGTTAAATGACTGTCATATTGAAATGGGAAAAAAAAACGACAATAACGACGAAACGATAACGAATAAAGGCACGTAAACTGTTCGAAAACGCACGCAAAACCGTCGCACGCAAAACTGTTGAATACTTCACTTTCCCCAATTTCGAACGTAAACTCTACAATACGACACAGCATTATTTCTGCCAAAATTCGATATAGAAGGGTTATGGGGGGTTCCAAACTACGTATTTCAAATATTGATTCACTCTGTATGTATGCGCTTATATTTCGTAGAATTTTCAATACGATTTTCACCACACTATGGCAAAATTTCCAACATGTGTGGGCTATTATTTCTGCAAACTGAAACTCACTTTTCATATGTAACTGAAAAAATGAAGTGTTATGATTTCGATATATTTTGAGGTAATAATATTTAATATCAAACGAATAGTCATAAAGAAAATTATTTGCATTGTATTCCGAAAGTTTTGGACACCGAATGAATTTCTTAATGCCTGTTGATGATCTTGACCTTCCCTAATATTTATAAACATTCATATTATGCAGAAGTTGTAACTTTGCCCCGGTCACCGTACTACGACAAAATGCTTGATGTGCATTCATGCAACTGTATTTGAAGATAATTTTATATTCCTATATAAATATATATATATATAATATATATATATATATATATATATATATATATATATATATATATATATATATATATATATATATATATATATATATATAAAATCGAGAAAGGTTAATGCAGTCAAGCTGCTGGAAAATATATATAGGTGGTTCCACTTATGTTTCGCTTGCGTTTACGCAGCTATTTTCATCAAGTACTTTCTTGGTTTTTCTCATTTTGTCTTCAATCGAGGACCGCCTGCCCGGTACTGACGATGCCCAATAGGCTGAAACAGCTGTATACCGGTGGCTCTTAAATTGAAATCAATATGGGAATGATCAAAAAGTACTAATCTATTTATATATATATATATATATAAATGTCAATCATCTATAATAATGTCCTAAGTGAAATTCAAGATATATAATGCCACTTTTTGTTATATCGACCCAACGAATCAGAATTTAAAATGACAGACAAACTTATTTTCTTTATTTCTGAAATGTCCTGTTTTTGTCAACCTTGTATCTTTCAATATGATGTTTATTCATCACTATAAAATCTGGTATATAATTTTATGTTATTGCATATTTTTGACAACTTTCTCTGTATATGTTTTCATTTTCAAAAAAAGATGTGTGTGATATGTATTTTATTTATTTTGGTAGTATATTATAAAGCCATTTATATAAAATATCAACGTTATTGAAACTGCAGCTGAACAAATTTCCTTTGGAATGACCCATGCAGAACGGTGTGTTTTCCTTGAATTTTGGAATACACCACCATGAATCTTCAAAGTCTTCCAAATTCACTACGGTTGTGTATATATTGAATAGACGCAGTCTGTCCAACAAATCCCTGAATATCGACGAATTATAGCCTCATAATGTGCAACTATAGACTGAAAAAAATGGAAACTGCTGAGATTTAAACTCGTTCTGGAAAGGTTGCTGCGACGGTTCTGAATGTTGTTGTTGAGATGACTCTGACTGATACTGCACACGTTGATGTATTATTCTGAAATAAATTCGATTTTCCAATAAAAACATACACTGAAATAAATTCAATTTTTCAATAAAAACATACAATAAAAAACATTTTTTGGCAACAGAGAGGGTAATGACTTTCATGAAGTAATTGCTACACTTATAATGAAAATAAAAAAATCAAGTGTCATTCAAAATAATGAATTTAAAACATATTCTGCACGTACTAAGTGAAGGAAATATATTGTATGGAAACACTACTTTATGCGGATCATATCTGTGAATGAGAATTTTTGACCCGAATGGAAAATATTGTATACACCCAAAAACTCTTTGCCTATAAAACAAAGAAAAAATTGGAAACAATACTAACCTTAATTTTGTACAATCTCAAATGAAACGACAAGATTCGGTTTCCCAATGTCCATTAATCCTTTGAACACAATAGCGTATTTTCCTGATGAAAATTCCTTTAAGTGAGGACGATACGCCTCCGTCACTCGGTGGGGTAGAAATGATACTTCATCTCCCAAATCCAACAAGACCGCCTCACCAAATTTTCCTTTCACGATTTTGGTAGTTAATATCCTCTGCGGTATCTCCACAGGCAAATCTGTTACTTTGATACTTGGCTTTCTCTTCACGATCGAACTTGCATTCAACTTTTGTAAATCCATCTGCGAAAAATAAAAAATGAAAGCTTTATGTTTTGATTCACAATTTATGCGAATACTATCTCAAACAAACCACGACATGTAAAACATTCGACTGAAATCATCCAACATATATATATCGAGAAAAATTTTGGAAATCAAAGGATTCAACAATTCTCAACAACTTTCAATTGAATTACATTCGAATAAATTCATCTGAGGAAAAAGTCAAACTTAAAACACTTACTTTCAAATAGAAATCGGTGCACTTGTCACTGGTATCACTTTCAACGGATGCAACTAACTTATTTCGCCATGCATAACGTATTTACAGTGAAATAAGTGATAACATATTTTGAAATGAAACAAAGAGCCTTTGTTTCATCGCTTTTAGAACTGCATATCTCCGGATGCAGATTCGGCATTGGCAGTGATCAATGTCACCTTGGGTTTGAATATAAAAATTAGTGATGACATATTCTAAAATGACACAAATGAAAATCAAAGAGTCTTTGTTAGATGCCTATTCAGCGTTGACATTGATCCATGTCACCTTGGATTTGAATAGCGCAACAAACACATGAATTCTGCTTTTTTTCCATTTTATTTGAAGTACTACATGTGATGATGCGACTATTATTAGTGAAGATACAACTTTGTGCCCTCTTGGCATCGTCTCCTTTTTTTTCTATGTCGATGAATTCTGCATTCGTTTCCCTTTCATTTGATGTGCTGCACGTTGAGATCCAACTATCATTAACAAAGGTGCTGCTCAGTGTCATTCTGACATACTACGCCGTCTCTGTCGATGAATTTTGCATTTCTTTTCCTTTCATTTGACGTGCTGTACGTGACGATTCGACAATTATTAACGAAAATGTGGCTTTGTGCCCTTCTGACATGTTGCGCCAGATTCATTTTTTCTCTGTCGATGAATTCTGCATTCGTTTCCCTTTCATTTGATGTGCTGCACGTTGAGATTCAACAATCATTAATGAAGATGTGGGTTAGTGCCCTTCTAACATGTTGCACCATATTTGTTTTCTCTTCATATATGAATTCTGCAATTCTTCTTTCATTTGACATGATGTACGTAACGATCGGAAGTTTTTTCAATGATTCTCTTTGTAATTCTTCCTATGCTATTTTACATTAGGCGCTCGATAATATATTTTTTATAGTCTACAAATTAAATCATTCGAAATGAGTACCCACACCGACCTGTTGCGACTAGTATAGCGAAAATAGGTTATGAGGTCCTTTTGGCTTCGTAAAATGATTAACTATGTTTTTTGACATCTAAACGAATCTATTGATGTCAAAATCATCGGAATCGGACGACCGGAAGTAAAAACCGGAAGTGACCTGTTTTTGACGGATTCGAAACCTTCTCACCCTAAGGAATCCAAAAATACCATATGTTTCAGTATACGATGATTTTTCCATTTTTTTTATCAACAAATTATGTGTTTTGAATAAAACTTCTGCAATTACATTACACTCGTAGTTGTTCATAACCCAACAACTTTTAATTTCAAATATGTTCAATGATTTTCTTTAAATGTGCAATTCTTTCTGTGATATTTCACATTGGACGCTGTATATTATACTTTTCATAATCTACAAATGAAATCATTTGAAATGAGTACCCACATCGGTCTGTTGCTGCTAATATAATGAAAATAGGTTATACGGTCCTTTTGACTTCGTAAAATGATCAATTATGTTTTTTGACATCTAAACGAATGCATTGATATCGAAATCATCGAAATCGGAGGACCGGAAGTGAAAACTGGAAATGGTCGTTTTTTGATGGATTCAAAACTTCCTCACCCTAAGGAATCCAAAAATACCATATGTTTCAGTATACAATGATTTTTTCATTTTCTTCGTCAATAAATTCTGCGTTTGCATCAAGCTTCTGCAATTGGAATAAACTTATAGTTGTTCATAACCCAACATTTCTCAATTCCAAGTTTTTTCAGTGATTTTTGTTGAATTTGCAATTCTTTCTATGCTATTCCACACTAGGCGTTGGATATTATATTCGTTACACCATCTTTGTTTTTTCTCTGTTGTTACACTCTGTATTTGTTTCCCTTCCATTTGATGTACTGCACGTTGAGATTCAACTATCATTAACAAAGATTTGGCTTAGTGCTTTTATGACATGTTGAGCCATCTTCGATTTTTCTTCGACGATGAATTCTGCATTTCTTATCCTTTCATTTGACGTGCTGTACACGACGATCCGATCATTATTAGCGAATATACAACTTAGAGCCCTTCTGACAGTTGTGCTATCATTTCTTGTAATAACTCATTAAATATCACACACGAAACCACCTCCCACGCTGACTACGTCACTTTCAAAGTTTTAATGTTTTATCACTATTATTATTATTATTCGACTCACATTCTCCAGTTCAATTTCATCTAGCACAATCAATCGAGCGATATTTGATTTCTCCATTCTGATTAGCTGGCCGACACTACTCTGTAACAGAAGTTAGATTGAGTGTTCCACTAGTCTGAAAATTCGCAAAATGAATCTCCATACGATAAAGCATGGACTTTAGTCATAAATCTGATTATGCTTACTTGGTTAGCGAAACGCGTTAAATGATGGATAAATGACTGTCATATTGAAACACGAAAAACCGTTACGACAATAACGATGGAACGATAACGAATAAACGCACGGAAAACGGTCGAAAACGCACGAAAAACGATCGAAAGCGCACGAAAAACGATCGTAAACGCACGAAAAACGATCGAAAATGCACGGAAAATAACGTATTTTAAAATGTCATTGTCGAATACTTCGCTCCCCCATTGCCCTCACGTTGAGTCCACAACGCTCGACCTCTCGACACTTTTGATGCTAACTTGGTTAACAAAGATACGAGACGTAGTGCCCTTTTGGCATGTTGAAATGCTAGACTTCTGTTGAACCGACATGTTTTTTCTTGAATATATTTTGACGCACCCTGTATACTTCGACGTCATGTTTGTTTTCAATGATGTATTTTGAGACACCCCGTATACAATGACGGATCGCAGGTTGAGTTGTCATATTTTTTCTTGAATTTGATTCATTATTATTAATATATCATTTTCGCGCTTCCAATTTTCATCGAGTAGTTCACGATTAATTCCAAAACCGGCAACGCTACATTACTCCATAAACAATGATTTATTGTACAACTGGCAACGCCGAACCTGCCATGCTGGCATGTATTGACATTTGACAGATGCAGTCTTATGAGTCTAGTGTTTACAGTGTCCTTCTTCAACCAATAGATAGTTCAGCTAGTGACTCATAGATGACTCTGTGTGTTCTATAACTTTTGTTGTTTTCGTATACTTTTGTATTGATGAATCGAGCGCTTATTTTTGTGTGGTTACTGATAACAGGACATGAAACAATTCTGTACGATAAATTATTCAAATGAATCTCTCAATATCCTATACGCAAAGCCACGTAAATTCATACGGAACACTATGGGGGCTCTTACACACACTTACACATCTTTATATGAAATATTAATTATTTCCCAAATCTAAGTATATTTTCCTATCTTCAATATGATAATGATGATTACATTCTACGGAAATAAAAATAAAATGCTGTCAAGTATGATGAATGAGTCAATTTCGGTCCCGATAAAACTAACGCTGTAAATACCCAACATTCGCAGTTAACTTCAATATCTTACGTTGGTGTTGAGGCTAAGGACAATGTCTACCACGCGGACGATCCAGGTTCGAATCTCATAACTATAAACTTTTTTTAATTAAAATCACGTGACTGGAACGTGACAAGGAGGCCAAGGGGTGGGGAAGAGTCGCAAGAGGACCTGAGCGGTGATGTGGAGTACTAGGGGGGGCCGAGGGCGGAGTACTAAGGGAGCTGATAGGTTAGGTGGAGTACCATGGGGGCCGAGGGGCGGAGTTCCACGCTTAAATCGCTACGATACTCGTTCCATCCTGCGTCGATTTCGATGACGTTTCCCCCCACTCCTGGTGAGCCGAAGACCGCGATAACGCTGCTCGATTCTCTGCCGTACGCGTGACCTTGAAAGGAACCAAAAACGCCAGAATGGACCTTAGCTGTTTTCCCATGTTAATCTCCATAAGGAATGAGCCAGAACCGGCCTAGTACCTTTACTAACATCAAATTTTATCAACATATTTATATTTCTTCTTTATTATTCCCAAATTATCATTTCCTTCTATTTAAGTTTTATATTGATATATATTTTCAATATTAAAAATACTTTTATCGATAGGATTCATTAATTTATAGCTATTCTTTGGCTCTTCTCCTCCTTCAAATGACAATAGCAATTTTGCACATTTGTTTCTTCTATCATCAGGAACTCTCATAGACTTGACAATTACTAAATCACCTTTCTTAAACTTCACTTTTTTACTTCTACGTCTATTCCCTCTTTTCAAATATCTATTTGCGTTTCTTTTTATTTTTAAATTAACTTTTTTCATTATTTCATTCGAATGTTTCTCATTCCTTATCCATTCTCTCTCAGGCATTCTACCATTCATAATATATTCTGGACATTCTTCTGTCACTGTACTAGGTACTTCATTTAAATATCGCTCTACATCATTTAACTTTTCATCCCAAGTTCTATGGTTGTCCTGTGACATTATTCTTAAATATTTTATTACTTCTCTTATATATCTTTATGTTGGATTAGATGCTGGATATCTAATACTTGTAAAATTCAATTGTATACCTAAATTATCTGTAAATTTCCTCATTTTGTCATTATTAAAATATGTTGCATTATCTAGGATAACCTGTTCTGGTTTACCTCTCTCTACTACGAATTTTGTTAATTTTTTTTTGTAATTTATACCTCATTATTATTACTCTATACGTCATTCGTAGCCTGTGTCCGTTGTATATTGTTTAGCTGTATAATTTCTTCTACGCTTCAACTTCTCCTTTGTCTGTACATATCATCATTTCTTTCGTCATCGTAATCCCTATTGTCTCTACTCCAATTTTTCCAATTGATACTATGGTAAGTTCAATTGTCTGCTTTCCACTATATTTTTATTTATAATTGATTCTATATATATTTTAATAAATTTGATTTATCAATTGACAATTTTAATTCAATTTTCAAACTTTCAAAATTTGTACGTGCTTCTCGTTCCAGCGTTGATCATCGACCCCTTGGCTTCACCTTTCAACAAACTCCCCATCTCCTTGGTAACCAATTTTTAGAACATTCTAGATGCTGTCAAAACCTTCTGATTTGTAAATTTTGGCACTTCACTCAAACTACACTTAGTTTATTTACCATTTGTACTTATGAACAAACTCTAATATCTAATATTTACAATATTGGTTGTTTTATAACAATTCATGTTCTGTATTTTACAAAATTAATTTTTGAAATTTGTATTTGGCAAAATTCATGAGCTCCTTACCAATTCTTTCACCTAGTAGGCTAGACAATATTTTAGCTACATGGTTTTTTCATATACTGAGTGTTTTTCCTTACACAAATTGAAACTCTTTCAAAATATTGATTTGGATAATTTGAATAAATTGTAATGTTGTTTTGTTTTCTAATATTGATCTAAATGGTTTTATTAATTTGTTTTTGTGTTTCAGGAAAATATATATTTGGTGACTGATCTTTTAAATACTGGATTGTTACATTTGAATTTCAATGGAAACCAACTAAGGAATGATTTAGTTGTTACATTGTGTGCGTAACCATTTTACTGAGAACAAAAGATAAGAAATTTCTAACTGAGGTAAGGTATCTAACCTATATTTTAAATGAACAAACTTATTAACTAGTCTCATTTGACAAGATTCTTATAAACAATAAATATCATAACAATATATGTATATATGTATATGTATTATAATAATAATATCGCATGAGCTCATCTTGCATTTGCTCAGATGCCTTGCGGTACCCGACAAAATAGTAAGATGCATTGAACAATTGATACCACTCTGGCAAACTCGCTTCACCATAATATCTGGTCAAGCCAGAGTCCGAACAGGGTGGGTCACTTTCAGAGGGGATGTATTTCAGGGCGACTCCCTCAGTCCCCTTCTCTACTGCATCTCATTATTGCCATTATCCATTGCGCTCAGAAATACTCGAGGGTATAATGTTGGCACCCACGGAAACCGGAGGTTCAAGGTCACCCATTTGTTCCATATGGATGATCAAACTTTATGCCTCTGGAGAGAAGGATATCCATCAGTCCTTGAGGGTGGTAGAAGAGTACACGCATGCTATCGGTATGAAATTCGGGATAGACAAATGTGCAATGGTCCATCTCAAAAGAGGACGATGCGGCGAGTACGGAGAGGATGTGCAGCTTGTAGATGGAAGCATCCTACACCATCTGGATGCCGGAGAGACGTATACTTACCTCGTGGTGGAACAAGGCCACTCACAAGAGGTAACAGCAGTTAAGAACTCTCTCCATGGCAAGTATCAGCACAAACTTCGACAGATCTGGTCATCGGAACTGTCGGGGAAGAACAAAGTTGTTGCAACAAATATGCTTGCCGTTCCAATCTTACTCTACTCGTTTGGAGTAGTGAAGTGGAATCGGGAGAAGCTGTATCAACTCGCCGTAAAGACCCAAAAAATGATGCATCTCTATAGGAGTTTGCATCTCAAATCGTCCGTTCCACGGTTGTACTTCCCCCGACAACAGGGAGGCCGTGGACTTTTGAGTTTGGAGTGTCTACATGACAGAATGATACTGGATATATCCTGTAAAGTCGTCAGGAGTTCGGATTCCCTTGTCTGCATGGTCCGTGACCAAGAGAGAGCAGGAATTGGAGCATTTCTCTCCAAGGCAGCTGCTCGAGCAGCTGATGAACTCGATTTAGTTTTCGACACTGAACAAGGTGACCACAACTCTGTCACCAAGCTTACATAAAAGTCGCAGAGATCACCTTACTTCTGCGGAAATACAAGGATGAGCCAATGCATGGGGTCTTCTTGAATAATATTGAAGACCTTGGCTTATCAAAGCGCCTGACATTCGCTTTCCTCAGGTCGAGTGGGCTAAAGTCGGAAACTGAGGGGTTCATCTTGGCTTGCCAGGATGGTGTCTTCAACACCTCAGTCTACCAAAGTCGCGTGATGGGTATAGAGGTTTCTGACACAAGGTGCAGGGCCTGCCGCGAGGCGCCCGAGACCCTAATGCACTTGCTATCAGCATGTCCAGCATATGCGGTCTCGGCCTTTCTCCATCGAGATAACCCGGCCCTAAGAGTGCTATTTTGTCATCTACGGCACTCTTACGGTATTGACGAGACACCAGTGTTACCTTACGCTCTGGGAGATATCGAATCCGTTGTGTGAAACGAGAAGTGCCGAATTTATTGGAACTATTTGTTCACCACCCTCAGGCTCATACAAGCTAATAAGCATGATGTAGTCCTTCTCGACCACCAGAGCAAGACGTTATTTGTCATGGAGTTTTCAGCTCCTGACGAGACGAATATTGTCCGAAAAGAGGAGGAAAAATGAATGAAACTTTGAAATTTTCTCTTCGAACTCAGCAGACTCTATCCAGACTACTCTGTCGAAATCGTTGTTCTGATTATTGGAATCCTTGGTGGAATGATGCCCTCTCTACTCTCGAATCTCAAAATCATACCGGCTTGCCGCACTAAGGCAGAAATCTAAGCCGCACAGATGCAGAAGGCTGCCATTCTTGGCTCACTGCGCTTGCTCAGGGCACATTATTCTCGGACCCAATGATCACTTACCCCACGGTGTGGGGACTGGGTCATTGGTTGATAAAGCTGGCGGGCTATTGAAACACTATTTTCTGCTATTCAAGGTTTCGGAAATTTATATTTTCTTTATCAAGAATATCTACAAAATGAATATGATGCAAACATTATATAGTAATGAAAATATTATTGAAAGACTCACCAAAGTTAGTTTAAAATATGGAAAAGACTTATTAATTCAAACATAAAAAGCCGAAAAGTCAAAAGCAAATGTGACGTTGAAAATTTCGTCACAGCACCAGAGAAAATGTGATTATTAAGAAATTTGAATATACAGTGAGATTTTAATGATGTAAGTGATCTATAATTTTTTCATATTGAAATTATTTGTTCAGTTTTACTGATCAAAAGTTTAATATAATTTTATTCAATTCGTAGTATAATATAAAAATAAAAATTAATTGGCTCTCCGGGACGACTCCGATTCCAGTGGCGCATTTGCTTTTGCCGCAAAAATTTTGATTTTTGCTCACCACGAACGTAAATGTAGTCGGCAGCATTCAGCAACTTTGATTGAAGTATTTTGTTTAGTTTGAAATAGTCGATATCTCCATCAGGGTACCGAATACCATGGACATTTCTTTCCAGATAAGATGCGGTTTTCTTGTCTTGATTATTCAATGCGGCAAACGGTTGTGAAGGCATGAACATGTAATGACTCCGTTTAAACTCAATTTCGACGGTGAGTTCTTTAAGGATGAACAGTTCATTTACAATAAATCCCTGGAACTTTTGATGCTTTCGTCCCTTCTGGAACAACCGATGACAAAGGGAGTTTTTTGTATGAAGTTGGCAGTGTTGATGAGAGGATTATGTTGATTGGTCATTTTGTAGCTGAGACCGAATTGTGCGTAGTTGAAATATCCTTGCAAAAAATTTATTTTCCCAAAATTCAGATGCATATTTTCTTTGGGGTAATTTTCGCCGTTCAGAGTCAACGTTATATTGGTGATATTTATATGGTTGAATTCTGTCTGTTTAAAAATCTGTTTTTCCGTTAATCAGCTGTCGCTCCCATACGAACGGCAACTCTCAGAAGTTGAGAAACTTGTGCGAGTTAAGGACTAACGTGTGATTCCTAACACGTTTGCAGAATCATCCCAGCTGGGAGGAAGTATTTTTTCTAGTTGCTTTTGTTTTAATTCCATAAAGTGGTTTGCTATTACCTCTCTTTTCTTTATAAAGTTGGTTTTCAGGCAACATATAAATTTCATCAAGTTTTTTTAAATCAAAAAGAGTACCAAAAAACGAAACCGCATTTTCTCTTTGGATGCCCATGCTATGATAAAAGATGTGGCTCTTGATTCGGGGTTTTCATCGGTTACCTTTTTCCCAATTTCATTGATGAAAGATAAGGCTTCAGAGCCAAAAACACCAAAAGTTTCAACAGCTATTGGGCGAAAGATATAATTTCCCAAATTCTGATATTTCTGTAGTTTGGAACTTTCTCCTAAAGAGGCAGCAGCACCGGCTTCCACAGAAGTAACAGGAAGATGGCAAGTTGCTGATGTCTCTACACAAGTAAAGTCCCAAACAACAGATTTACGAAGATATCGTGAACAAGTGTCATACCATATGACTTTCTTGTATCGTCCAAAATCTTATATGTTGAAGTCAATTGCAAATCAAATTAATGAAATATACAAAATGGTCAGGATCCATTTGATCATCAAGACTCCCATTTTGTCTCTGATGGAGTCTAGGTGAGCGACAGAATAAAGATCGGAAAATAAGAAATTGTTTTATTTAAGTTGATTACATCACAAGTGGCGACGAGGATATTCTGAGTGGTAAAGAGTACAAATTCATTTTTTTACGCTCAGCAGTGAACCCCGAGTCGATAAAATGACGGAAGCTGTACAGTATACGGAACATATTCAGGAATTCAATCCTGCTACGTCGGATTTGTCGATTTATAAACGTCGTTTGAACAATTATTTCACGGCAAATAGTATCAATAAAAGTGAACAGAAACGTGCCATCCTTTTAAGTTTATTGAATGAAGAGGCGTATCAGCTACTATTCAATATGTTCATTCCAGAAGAACCTGAAACAAAATCTTACGAAGATATCGTGAAATCCATGGACAATTATTTTCAACCGATAGTGTCTGTTTTTGCGTATCGCGAAACATTTTTTGAAACACGAAAATCAGCCAATGAATCTCCAAAAGAGTGGGCTGCAAGATTGCGATCATTAATGGCAAATTGCAAATTTTCTGGAATTGAATAAATTAATAAGGCTTTAGTAAATCGTTTTATCATCGGCTATGACTCTGGTCGAGTGAAGGATAGGCTATATGAAGAAAAAGAAACAGTGACCTTTGCTGAAATCATAGAAGTTGCGTCATCTAAAAGTACGGTTGCACAAAATTACAACAGGACTATCAAGATGGAACCGGAAATATACTACACGAATAACAAGTCCAGATCTTCTGAGCACAAGAGACCTCTTCCATTCCGAGCGTCATCGTCAAGGAAAAACAACTGTGGAGACAACAGTCCAGCAAGTACGAGCGGCGGCACAGCTTATAGTATTTGTTTGATTACCACGAGGATGAAAATGGACTGGGCAAAAGTGCTAGAGAGGGTTCACCACATTTTAACTGACTACAATTCAAATAGCCCTATATATTTTATGAATACTTATATTGAAATGCCCGATTTTTGAAAAACGGTGAGTAAAGGAAGTGGTTACTTATTTTATCTTACTATCGATGTTTACGAAGATATATCTTCCTTGGATTGCACTTACACACTGAATATTTCCGCATATGAGACTAATTCAATCATAACGAATACGATTATGTCTGAATCATTACTTCAGTCCAAAGTAGGTTTACTTACAAAAGTAGGTACTCCTCCACTGAACCCCTGGCACAGTCAACTAACAATAAAACTAAAAAATCATAAGGTCAACCATTACCCTTCTTCATCTTTTACGAGAGCACATAAAATTCATTTGATTCCGTTCTGAGAGAAAGTAATAAAAATAAACACGTGTGTGCTAAAGCCAGATTTTTTCAGCAAGTTCTTCATTCTGTTATTATTGACGCTACATAACAAATTGGGTGACTTTAAAATGATAACCGTGACATGGGAACATTAAAGGCGGCTAAGCGAGAAACCAGGTTTCATTTGTCGAAGTCGTAAAATTTGTAAAGAAACTATGAATATATTTAACTTTATAGCCTAATTACGACAGTAGCTTTCATGATTTTTATGTTGGGATAGCCTATTATGTATTATTTTGCTGGAGTCGACACTGAGAATAAAACACAAAGAGTTAGAAGGTTCTTTGAAGGCATAACAAAGTATTGGTTGGGAATTATGTCAACGTTTGACCCCAATATTAACCATATTTGATATTTTACACAGTATTACTGAAATTGTTTGACATCTCGAACATTGCTTTGAAGTGAAAAAAATATGTATAATCAAATAGGAAAATATTATGTGGAATTTTCTCATGGATAGTTTATTATAAGAATATCCAAATGGCAATAATCATCTGTTTAAAATCTGTTTTTCCGTTAATCAGCTGTCGCCCCCATATGAACGACAACTCTCAGAAGTTGAGAAACTTGTGCGAGCTAAGGACTAACGAGGTCTTACCTTTTAACGTGTGATTCCTAACACCTAATAATACTAATAACAATAAATTGATGGATGTAGCCGTTACTACGTGGTAGGAATCACAATGAAGAAAAGAGAAATGAAACTTTCTATGTTTTTTACCACTTATATTTGTAACTAACGTTACTGCAGTTTCTTCCTATACGGACATTTGCAAACTTATACAATAAACTATATTAATAATAACAGGTCTTTATTTCTCATAATTACATTAATAATTTAACTTATTATAGTTATTACGAGAAAACGCCGAAGATAAGATATTGACCTGTGTTATTATTTGAAATACAGAAAGTGTATGGAAAAAATATTTTTGAAAGATACTTACTTTTGGACAAAAACCCTTTTTGGCTTTCTATTTTTCCATCAATCATTTTAAGTCGAGTTAGATAAATTTTAGTGTGAATTTCCATGTTTCATCTCTTGAACTGATCTGTGCAATGATATTTATATAGGTACGAATTTTGTTGGAGCTTCTCGTTAGCTGGCAGATATAAAAAATAATTGGCCAAGATGGTATTCTCTTTCAATATAACCCTCCACAGAGCTCTGGTTTCGAGAGACTGAAAAGCCAAAAAGAAATCTATTGAGACACATCTCACAAAGGTAGTGACAGAGTAAATTCACACGAAGAATTTTACATCGTATTTACTCAAACAGAGGCTACTTTGAATTCATGATCATTATGTGCGATGAGTTCCGACCCCAATGATGTGAAAGTTTTCATTCCAGATAATTTCTCTCAAAATTAAAATTCATACAGTGATAATCCTCACATAGCACAGGTATGTTACTGTTTTTTTCCATTATTATGTTTTATATCTACACTTATTATGTATGTCCTTTTTTATATTACAGCCCTCGATAAAGCTAGTGCAGCTAAAAAGAGTAGTATTTACTTCAACACAGACCGAATCCTCGAAAAACCACTCTTCAATATATCGAGAAAGGTTAATGCAGCTGAAATCAGTATTTACTCGTTACTATTAGTAATAATATTTCTTTTTTTAATTCATTCATACACTTAAATTTTAAAGAATATCAGTGTACCGATTACATTATGTTATAGGATAGAAAATGTAGTGTTTGTGACTTGAAGTAGAAGAGTCGTTAATATATCGTTATACTGTGAATACGCATATGATTCCGTAACCTTGTCCATCCACTACATCAGAAGTGGTCAACAGTGTGAATAGTGTGGTGTCATGTCGAAACACGGAAAGAAATCGTAGAGGCGTTTTTCCTCAACCAACAGCAGTCCATCCTGATCCTCCTCCATCTCCACTGAAGAGGATCGTAACCGAAAACGAAAGAGGATGTCAGTAAGTGCAAGAAAGTCTCCAAAAGAATCGAGTCGACATCGGAAAGAGTCGAGAAAACGCAGGAGTCAAACTGTAAGTGTAGCCAGTTCAAATACTATGCCGCAAATATGCAATGTACAGCCAAGCTCTAGTATTGTTCTTTCGAGTGCAGTGCCTGAGTTTGATCCACTGGATATGGAAGTGTCCGATTGGATCGATATTATCCAACATAATGCAAGTATATATGGTCGGATAGTTTCATAGTTTATCAAGTAGTAAATAAATTGAAGGGAACAGCTAAAACATGGTATGAAAGTTACATACAGTGTGAATTAGGGTGGTCTCAGAATACGTGGGCGGAATGGAAACAATTACTAAGTTCTACGTTTCAACATAAAAGAAACGCTTATGAGCTATTTATGGAGGTGGCTAATCATAAGCCAACAGAAGAATGCTCATTATATGATTATATGAGTTCCATTTCAATCATTTGGCAAAAATCAGTAAATTAAGATTAAACTTTTCTGATTCCGACAAAGTTTCTCTGATAAAGGGTGCAATAAATGATCATAATTCAAAATTGGCAGTGGAAGCGTCAAATATTCAGAATCCTAACATGTTGGGGATGTACCTCAAAAATAAAACATACAGACAGGTAGCAATTGAAATCTGCAAGAGCCGTTAGCAAAGCCGATACCAAGAAGTAGTCATTCAAAATGTTTCAATAGAAGTCCCAGGGAAAATAATGAAATGATCTGCCCTTGTTTTGGGAGAGCCAGACATCATCGGGATAATTGTAGACACAGAAATAAAATTTGTAATTTCTGTTCAAAAAAAGGGCACATTGAGAATAAACAGTTTAAACCAAAAGACATAAAAGACACAAAAGTCGAAAAAGTTAATTTAATTCGAAATAACCATCCCTCTTCAGAGTTCTACAAAAAAATTTCATTGATGGCAATCAGTGTACGGCGTTTGTAGATTTTGGGAGTGACTGTTCAATTATGAAATCGGAAGTAGCTCAAAAACTCAAGCTGAGGATCAAGCCACTTGAACAAATGGTTAAATTGTCTGGATTTCTGGGAACTGGAACAACAGTGACCTATTATACCGAGAATTTAACACAAATTGATGAAGTTTTGTTAACAATAGTGTATTACGTAATCGACGACAACAATATCGAAAATAATATTCTGATCGGAACAAATTTCACAGAGGATCAGAATATGATTTACCACAGGGTAGATGATGTTTTAACATTTTAGAATAAAGTGGATACTCCCCATTGGTTGTCAAACATAAAATGTGGTACTTTGTCGGTGCAGGAAAAATCGGAACTTGACAAAATTTTGATGGAACATGGAAACAGTATGTTTTCCGATATGAAGCACCTGGGGAAAGCACATTCAAATTTTCTGTCTATAGAGTTTACTACAGATAGGCCTGTCACTCATCGACCATATCGCTTTTCAGAGAAAGACAAACAAATTGTCAGGGAAACAGTAAGGGAGTTGTTGGAGTTGGAGTTGTTGAATAATACGGGAAAGAAAGTTACCTTATTCAAGTCCAGCTTTACTAGTTAATAAAAAAGATGGTCAGAAAAGAATGGTCATCGATTATTGTGCACTCAATAGAATCACAGTGAAAAATAGTTTTCCGATGCCTCTAACAGAAGAAATTATTGATAGTTTAGGAGAATACACATATTTCACAAGTATCGATATAGCTTCGGGGTAACATCAGATACCATTAGATAAAAAATCAATTCCGTATACGACATTCATAACGCCAGAGGATCACTATGAATACCTAAGGACTCCATTTGGGTTATGTAATGGTCCCTCAGTTTTTCAACAATTTATGAATGAAATTTTCCAACCCTTAAGACAGTTTCACATAAGACCATATCTTGATGACATTTTGATACCATCCAATTCAAAACTGAGGGGTTAGTTCTGCTGAACGAAGTTCTGAAAATTTTGGGAAATTATGGCCTAACGCTAAAATTGTAAAAATCTGTATTTTAGATGGAGAAAATTACATATTTGGGTTACGAAATTTCGTTGAATGAAGTATTTCTATCTACGGTTAAAACCGAGGCGATTGATAAATTTTCAATACCAAAAAATCAACATCAGTTGAGACAGTTTTTGGGTCTGATCGGATTTTATCGAAAATTCATAAAAGACTTTGCTCGAATATCAGCTCCTCTTACAAAATTATAAAAAAAAATGTCGTTTGGGCATGGTCAGATTCATTGACAAAAATTGTTCAAGATCTCACGAGGAATATTTGTTCAAATCTTGTATTATGTATTTTCAATCCTGAACTACCAATAATAGTTTATACAGGTGCGAGTCGGGAAGGCTTCGCAGGAATATTAGTTCAAAAATCTGAAAACAAAGAAAATGCTGTTGAATATTTCAGCAAGCAAACAACTGAGGCGAACTAGAGTCACTTGCAATTGTGAAAACCCTAGAAAAGTATAGGTTTTACCCCCTTGGAAATGAGTTCACAATTTTAACGGATTGCAACGCCGTGAAAAATGCCTTAAGTAAACAAGCAATTGTTCCACGCATAGCCTGGTGGGTTTTACTTCTACAAAACTTTTCATTTAAAATACAGCATGAAGCTGATTCCCAAATGCAGCATGTAGACGCACTCAGTCTTAATTTTGAGATGGGAGAGAAACGTTAACAAAATACACGCAAATGATTATCTACGCGAGGCGCAAGATCAAGATGCTTCTATCAAAGAAATAAAAGAAATATTGTTAAGTGGTGATAAAGTGAATAATAAAAACATTTTTGAAGAATACGATTTACGAGGAAATAAAGTTTATCGTGTAACGCCATATGGTCGAAGATGGGTAGTACCGAAAAACTGTAGGTGGCAAGGTGGCAAATAGTAAAAGCTAATCATGATGATATAGGTCACTTTGCTTATGAGAAAACTATAGACAGAATTAAGAAAAATTACTGGTTTAATGAATGAACAGATTTGTGGAAAAATACATAAATGCATGTTAACATAAAGAAAATAGTGGTAAGTAGTTTGGATTTTTGCATTCAATGCCCAAGTATGCGAGACCACACCACACCCTACACTTCGATCATTTGGGACCATTTGTAGAAACTACAAAGGGAAATAAGTATATACTTGTAATTGTGGACGGATTTTCAAAATTCACATTTTTGAAAGCGGTTTTCAACACTACTACCAAATGTGTCCTAGTGACATTGAGCGAGATATGTACAATTTTCGAAAATTCGAAAAGAATAATAACAGATGCGGAAAAAGGATTTGTTTCCAATTAATTCAAACAATATCTCGAACGTTAAGGTATCAGGTTACACACCATAGCAGTTGTTCTCCCAAGAGGAAATGGCCAAGCGGAGAGAGTAAACAAAACAATATTAGACGCTTTGGCGACTTCAGGAACAAGTATGAATGGCAATGAATGAGATTCCAAAGTGGCAACAGTTCAACAAGACATTAATAGCACGAAACACCGCATCACATAAAATACGCCAGCCGAGCTTCTATTTGGATTCCCATTGAAAATGGATGGTGATATCTACGACAACGCCGAAGAGAGGGAGGTGGACGTCACTGCAATAAAAGTTGAAACGGCGCAACAATTGGAAAAGAATAGAGGCTAACAAAATACCGCCTTTAATAAAAAACGAAATCTACCAAGAGTTTTCGATATTGGCGACTTGGTCTTGACCAACTGCAACTGGTGAAAGTAAAAAGCTGTTACCTAAATTTAGAGGTCCATTCAAAGTGATGGAGGTTCTTCCAAATGACCGTTATGAGGTGAACGAGGATTTACACACCATCAGAGCTAACCGCCCATACGAAGGTGTGGTGGCAGCAGAACACATGAAGCCGTCCAGATTCCGAAAACGTTAAGGTGAATGAACAAAACGAGCCCTTGATGGCAAAACGAGCCCTTGATGGCAAAACGAGCTCTTGATGGCAAAACGAGCCCTTGATGTCAAAACGAGCCCTTGATGGCAAAATGAGCCCTTGATGGCAAATCGAGCCCTTGATGGCAAAACGAGCCCTTGATGGCAAAACGAGCCCTTGATGGCAAAACGAGCCTTTGATGTCAAAACGAGCCCTTGATGGCAAAACGAGCCCTTGATGGCAAAACGAGCCCTTGATGTCAAAACGAGCCCTTGATGGCAAAACAAGCCCTTGATAGCAAAACGAGCCCTTGATGGCAAAACGAGCCCTTGATGACAGAAAGAGCCCTTGATAGCAAAACGAGCCCTTGATGGCAAAACGAGCCCTTGATGGCAAAACGAGCTCTTGATGGCAAAACGAGCCCTTGATGTCAAAACGAGCCCTTGATGGCAAAATGAGCCCTTGATGGCAAATCGAGCCCTTGATGGCAAAACGAGCCCTTGATGGCAAAATGAGCCCTTGATGGCAAATCGAGCCCTTGATGGCAAAACGAGCCCTTGATGGCAAAACGAGCCCTTGATGGCAAAACGAGCCTTTGATGTCAAAACGAGCCCTTGATGGCAAAACGAGCCCTTGATGGCAAAACGAGCCCTTGATGTCAAAACGAGCCCTTGATGGCAAAACAAGCCCTTGATAGCAAAACGAGCCCTTGATGGCAAAACGAGCCCTTGATGACAGAAAGAGCCCTTGATAGCAAAACGAGCCCTTGATGGCAGAATGAGCCCTCGATTGGCAAAACGAGCCCATGATGGTAGAATGAGCCCATGATAGCAGAATGAGCTCTTGATGGCAATACAAGCCCTTGATGGTAAAACCAGCCATTGATGGCGAAATCAAATGTGTATGGTATATCAGTAATTAAATATTTGCCCCTTCTTTTTATAGGTATCCATAGACATTGGGTTGTTGGGGACAACAACGGGTCAGGATGGCCGTGCAGTACCCGCCTATGGAAATAGTGACGGAGCAGCGTCACTTCTATATTATCTAAGCATTAGTCACTGGGATGACAGGGACAGTGCCGATTACATTATGTTATAGAATAGGAAATGTAGTATTGATTCATTACCGTTTGTGACTTGAAGTAGAAGAGTCGTTAATATATCGTTATACTGTGAATACGCGTATGATTCTGTAACCTTGTCCAATCTACTACACAAGATATAAAGTGTACTACAGAACGAAATCCAAAAAAACTGGAGGTGTACATGAGGTGTATGGGGACATATTAGACAGTTTTGTGATTCTCATAAAGACGAATTCAGTTCATAACCTTCCTTTTCAGTAACACATGTTTTTCATGGTAAAATTATAAACAAACTTTTGGTACTCCAATGGGAGCAAAGATCAGCCCCATTTCGGCAGCTTGTGTCATGGATGACCTGCTAGACTTAGTCTTACAGGTCTTCAGAACCATCTCAACCATAAATGAATTGTTTTCAAAACTTGAGGATGAAACTCCTATAAATTTACAATCTCAATTAGTTCACTTCACACCATGTTTGAATTGTTGTAGTAATAAATATATTGGTCATACGTCAAGACTACTTGAAGATAGAATCACTTCACATATAAGTGATAGTAGATTACTTCCTGAGAGATGTGCTCTCAGCAATAATGTTTTTGAAGAAGGTCATAATATGGACTTTAATTCAACCAAAATCTTAGCAACTAAAAGAAATACTTCTAAAACGTTGTTTTTGGAAATGTCATTTACATTACAATCAAATAATTGCCTTAACAGAAGATCAGATATTGATTACCTCAGTGACATTTTTGCCTTTCTATTTAATATTGATGAAAATTTACATGATTTTCAGAGAAACCATAATACTGAATACTCAATAACTCAACACATAACAATTTTTAGAATTTTGCAACAAATTTTCAACCTCCCTATGGCAGGGCTTTACTATTTTTAATAACACTTTTTCATGTATTTGACATTGAGTTTCCTCATTGATAATCTCATAAAACAGCAGATGACTCTGATCACACTTGCACTGTCTAAAGCGCTCGCATATAATTAAATAGGAGTTATAAAGCTTCAATTTTTTTTGTGACTTATATTAATATTACTATATATATTAATATAATAATAATAATAATAATGATATTATTATATATATATATATATATATATATATATATATATATATATATATATATATACATATATATATACATATATACATATATATATATATATATATATATATATATATATATATATATATATATATATATATATATATATATATAAAATAAATAGATAAGTACTCTTTGATCATTCCCATATTGATTTCAATTTAAGAGTACTTATCTATTTATTTTTTGATTTTCATGGAATTATTTTCCAGCAGCTTGACTGCATTAACCTTTCTAGATTTTATATATATATATATATATATATATATATATATATATATATATATATATATATATATATATATATATATATATATATATATAAAAGATAGAGGGATATTGAGTGAGATGGAAAAGCACTCATAGGAAGGTGAGCAAACCGCAGACACGTGTTTCTGGCTATTTAGCCTTCGTCAGTACGGTACAGCCAAGTGTGAAGGATAGACAACACTTGGTTGCAAGAAAAGGGTCAAAAAAGCAAGCGGATTTATCATCAAGGGCCAACTGTGATTTCGTGTCTTCGTTGGAAGCCCTTGTGATTACAAGGACTAACTCCCAACTTCGTCATGGGTGCAGCTATAGCAACCTGCGTGACATCCGGGTCCAAGATAAATAAAAAAAAGATAGAGGGATATTGAGTGAGATGGTATTATCAATGGAAAAAAAGTTAATGGACAAAGCACTCATAGGAAGGTGGGCAAACCGCAGACATGTGTTTCTGACTATTTAGCCTTCGTCAGTACGGTACAGCCAAGTGTGAAGGATAGACAACACTTGGTTGCAAGAAAAGGGTCAAACAAACAAGCAAGTTATTCTGATTGAAAAAAACATAATTGGGAATCAAATTTTATTTAAAAAAAACAAATTCAAATATTATCTTGCTTATGAACTGAATACATTATAACGAATCCTGAAAATATGAATAATTTTGTAACAAAAACCTCAAATCCTGAGAAAAAATGCCCGTGTTCATATATCAATCATAATTCTATGATAGTTGACATTATTTCTTTCGAAACAACCTTCACAAATCAGTGTACAGTGCTCCAGGCACAGAAACCGCTTTCAGCTTTTACAAGGTTATCGGGTTTTTCTGTTCTTTTTAGAAGTGCAGGTTGCACATCAACCTGTATCTCTTCTTTCTAAACCTGAAGATTCAGAATCAAGATTACAAATTTCAAGAATTCTACTGCGCATTGAACGTGGTATGTATACTGAATAAGCTCGTGATTTTAGATGGTTGCTTATCAAGGCAAAAGATAAATTTTCAAAGAAGTGCCGGCGCAACGTTTTGAAGTCAGGATTATTTGCGTGAAAAATCACTTCCGCATTGATGGCAGACACATTCAACAAGCTATAGAAGACAACTATTTGCCATCTTCTTGAATTGCGGGCACAATTACAATTCGAACACAGTGGATCTACAGTATCAACACCACCTTTGGTAGAATTATATTCAATGATGATCTGTGGCTTTCCTGTTGCTTCATCAATTGAATCATCGTCATGCATAGTGTCGATGAGAATATTTTCATTTTTTCTTGGAATATGTGATACTGGGGTGGAGTTATCTCTGTAACCAAACATGCTAGTACCAATCGGCCGATTCTTTCCGTCGACAAACTCTCGCGGTAACATACGCTTGTTTTTATGAATAGTACCTACAGTGGTGATCTTGTACTGAAGAAGAAGTTCAGAAAGTTCGAAGCTGGTGAAGAAATTATCCGTTGTCAAATTTCTACTTTTGCCTCGGATAGGCTCACACAATGTATCTACAATTGCAAGGGCACTGTTATTAGCTGAAAATGGTCCCTTTGATTGAGTTGCAACGTACACTTCCAAGTTCAATGTGTAAAACATTCTTACATCGCACAGCGCATATATTTTGATGCCATATTTATTAGGCTTGCTCGGAATGTACTGTCGAAATTGACAACGGCCTCTGAAACCCTCTAATTTATCATCATTTATCACGCTATGAGATAAACTGGAACTTTTTTTGAAATTGTTCACAATGATTTGAAATAGATCCCTGATAGGAGCCAATTTATCCACAAGTTTTCTTTCCTCACGAGTATGTATATCGTCAAACCTCAGATATCTCAAAAGAATTCGAAACCTCTGGCAAGACATGGTCAGCCGAAATATTTCAGGAACTGTGCCATTGGTCTTGAATAAGTTTTCAGCGTTCAAGTGATTACATTTTTTGACTGTCGCTCGAGCATAATTAGTTACAACACTGGCTAAATATTCATTGGTGTTTTCGACTATTATGCCTAATACTCTCTGATCAAAGAAATGTTCGAAAATCTCTGACGCACTGGTCCAATAGGACCAGGCAACTGAGTCACAATATTCTTTTTGCTCGTCTCACCAGTTTCCGCCCACAATGTTTCCTCCAGACAGTTCCATCCTTTCTAGTGAAAACTAAGCGTCCTGCATCTGATTCTGATTCAAACTCAGCATCCGTGAAATTCAACTCCTGTTCCGTATCTGTGCTTTCTCCCCGTAAAGCGAGCCTCGCTAATTTCAACATCAATCTCCTCATCTTTGTCATAAGCAAGATCCTCTTCATCGGTCATACATGTTTCCATGAGATGTAGAAGTCTTCGTTGTTCTGCTTCAAAACTCATATTCCTATATAGATAATTTTTGTTAGAAACTTTTTATTTATATACGAACACATACTTTTGATTGAATACGATCTACTTCACACAAAATGAATTAAATTGAAAAATATATGTAAAGCAGATTTGTTACTCCATAAGTGACGTCGGTCTGTCAGTCCGAAAACAATTACAACTGGCTTCTTACTACCGCTAACGTGTTTTGGTTTACAGTGCGTGAAGAGACCCGAAAAAGGTTAAGCTAGAAAGGAGCAGTAGGGGTAACATCGCGCGATGGCGCCAAAATTAAAAAATGAATTACTGGGTGGTCTGAGGGACCACAGGTCACCACTGCAGGGTTAACCTTATTTATTGAGCAAACGAAAATATGATTGTCACTAATACAAATTAAGGCTGTGCATAAGGTTCTATGGTAGCGCATCATTAACCAAAAAAATAATTCAAAAAAAGTTTGTTTAAAAATTGAATTTTGTCTACCAAACTTCCTACAATCTTTAAATGTCAGTAGGCAACCACAAATTCATTTTGTTCAATTGTTAGTACCTGAGACAAGAGTCTTGTCTAAGGCTAGTACATAGTGTTCCTGAACAGTCATGCTCATTTTGTTGTAACGCTAAACTAGCCGTTAAAATCTAAATACACATTGCTGAAAAGAGATACTACATCTAAGCTAGCAATCACATAATTGTCAGGTAATTTCATATTATTCAAAGTAGAGAAAACATCAAAAGAATCTTTGATAAAATATCGATTTTCGAATTCATCTACTGATTGAAAATAGGGACGTATTAGTTAGTTTTGTGATATTCATAAAGACGAATTCTTCCAATTTATAACTTTCTTTTTTAATAACACATGTTTTTCATTTTATGGTAAAATTTATGGAACTCTAATGGGAGCTAAGATTAGCCCCATTTTAGCAGCATATGTCATAAATGACCTTCTAGACATGATTTTACAAGTTCTTTCTTTCAACTTCTACTTCATAAAAAATATGTCGATGCCATTATTAGTTCCCTTCCTCAAGATGGAATATCTGAGATTGTGGACATCTTCAATAGCTATGACCCTTACGCAGGGTATATTTCGACGAGTTGACGCGATCTATATATAGAAAGTAGGGCAATTCTGAAACTTGATAGGATGGATGAGAAACTAATGGAAAATTCAACTGAAATATTTTCGTTGAGGTGACGTTTCAGGTTTCACCGGAAGTGACGTCATCTTTGTTATTTTTGATGGCACACCCTGTATTTCACCACATTTTTTTAATTCTTCCTATGATTTAGATTCCAACTCATGCATCATACCCTATACTCGAAACGAACAGTTTACGAGTTATTCGAGTTTTTTTAGAAAAAGTAACAGATGCAGCCTCTTGAACATACGTCATTTTCATGTAAATTAACATTTTCAAAAATATGCTGCTAGTGAATCGTGATAATTGAAGGTTGAACGGATCACGCATCATTTTCACTTCCACTGAATTATCCACAGGGTGCGCAAAAATTAGGGTCCAATAAGTGAATGAGAAAAATTGAAAATCCTAACTTTTTCAAATGAGAACCTCCATTCTTTCCTTCAAGGTTCAATTCTATCATGAAAATAAGCCCTAGTTGTGATATACTTATGAGATACTTATAATTTTGGTGATATTCCGCAAAATATTATCACGCGAGGATTTACGTTTTTACCCCCCAATTTTGTCCGATAAAATTTCTTTGGTTGCCTGGTTTCCATTGAATATCTCATGAAAAATAATCTCATATTCAAGACAAAAATCATGATTAGAATAAACAACAATTTCAAATTTAGTTTCAATGCTAAACAATAACATGTGACACTTTTGTCAACCGCTTTTTTTATTGCAACAAATGTTCAAATACATTGCCTCCAACTTCTAAGAATTTCACACTTCTCTGTATGACGTCTCTTACAGCTCGTCTTATCATGTCCGTGGAAAAGAGTTGAAAAGTTGAAAGTAGTACGAACTCTCTGATGAAAATCTTCTTTTGTTGTTGGCGTGTTAGAATACACCTCGTTCTTTATATAACCCCAAATAAAAAAATCCATTGTAGATAAATCGGTGTATCGCGGTGGCTATAATTGAGGACAATCGGTTCCAAACCACTGGTCGTAATAAGTTTCTTCTTAATACATCTGATGATTATGTGGAGGTGCTCCATCATCCAAATTTTTCGATGGTCAGCGAGCGTCAGTTTTTCCAAATGATCCGTATCAAGATTTTTTCAAATATCTAGGTATCGTTCACCTGAAAATAAAAATACCTGTTGGTCTGTTATGTATTTTCTAGATGCTATGAATGTTCATTACATAGCTACTTTTATGCCATTTTCTTGAGTGATGTATTTTAATTTTTTTCAAATCAATGAAACAATACAATTCCGATACTTTTCAACTAACCATTTGAATTTTCGTCATAGAAGTGAAGCATCCCTATTACGTTGTCTTTGACAGTGCAGTAAACATTGAAATTCCAGTCTCGAAATTTACGTTCCCGAACTGAATGCGGGTTTGTATCGCTCCAGTAGTGAGAATTCCGCTTGTTGAATATCCTATTTTTGGTAAATTTCGCTTAGTCGCTCCATATAATATTCCTCAAAAATTGGTCGTTTTCTTGATTTTTCATAATGAAGTAAATTCTTCTCTCATAATCGGATAGCTTCAGGCCATGGACTAAAGCATGAGAATACGAATGCCATTTATGATTTGCTAATATTCTCTGCATGAACATTTTATTCAATTCCAAATCTCGTGCCGCATCTTTCAAAGATGGTTCTGGAAAAGCAGTGAAGTACCCAAGCACTGTAATCGCATTTGATAATTTTCTTTTCGAATGATCCAAAGTTCGTAAGATTGAAAATTAATCATCTAATGATATTTGGAGATGGTTTCGGTTTTTCTGGATACCTTGTTGCATAAGCATCACATGTTCTTGTTAACACCTTATTGCATTCGCCATAAATCACCAATATTTTCCTTGAGGAAAAAAATGAGGGTTCCCATTTGAAAAATGTGAAATTTTTAATTTTTCTCATTCACTTATTGGACCCTAATTTTTGCGCACCCTATGGATTATTCAGTGGACGTAAAAATGATATGTGATCCGTTCAACCTTCAACCATCACGATTCACTAGCTGCATATTTTTTGAAATGTTAATTCACATAAAAATGACGTATGTTCGAGAGGCTGCATCTGTTACTTTTTCTAAAAAAAACTCGAATAAGTCGAAAACGGTTCATTCATTTTGTATATGAGTTAGAATCTAAATAATGGAAAGAATTGAAAAATGAGGTGAAATACAGGGTGTGCCATTAAAAATAAGAAAGATGACGTCATTTGCGGTGAAACCCGAAACGTCACCTCAACGATAATATTTCAGTTGTTCGCCTTGAAATGTCATCCTTGGCGTGTGTCGATACCTGCAGGACTCCCCATATATGCACTGTGAAGTTTCGACCGGTGAGGTGGTGGTATGTCCTTGGAGGAAATATCAATCAACTTCTCCAACTCTTTGGACAAGTTTTTGGCTTGGCTAACAGAACTGCGAACTCCGTCCGTATCACAGAGGAAATGGACTAATAGTGCCCCAGCATTGTTCCTCTAATGTATTGGGACTTGATACCAATAATTAAAATCACTCGTGGTTTTAAAATAGGTGTTTATTGTTGAACGACTACATACATACTCCGATACCTACTGTTTTTTTCCTCTAAAAAACTGACGTCCTCAATTAAAAACTGAATTACCGAGTGGTCCACTAAATCAATATACTACAATACTTCCTCCCTAAAAATTAAAAAACAGAATACTCATAATCTAGACGAAAAAAAAAATTACAATTTTCGATATTCTAACCGATCTACGGGTTTTATTTCATGTCTTGGTCTTACATTGGCCATTGTACGCTGAGATGAATGGGAGGTCTCTAGTACTTCCTCCTAACTACTCTTACTGTCTAAATTATCCCTTGTTTCTTATCTAAGTTGCATGGAAACGGCGTTTAAATCACTTGTCTCATAATATACTTGCGTTGGTAGAGAAGCTTCCTTGAAAGTATATTTTTTTATTTGATTCAAATGTCTCTTCCACATATATCCAAATTCTGGAATTTGCACTAAATACACTAATTTTCCTTATCTCTCTATTATTTCCCCTTTCATGCAAGTAGGACTTACATTTTCATAGTTGTTAACAATAACTAAATCTCCTTCCTTAAGATCTATAAATCTTTTACCTTTATGATAATGTTTTCGTTTCTTAAACTCTCTTTCTCAAATCTTCCTTTTCTTTAACTTTTTTTCTGGTAGAAAAATATCGAATCGTGTACATAATTTACGGCCAAACATTAAATCCGCGGGACTGTATCCAGTAGTACAGTGGACCGCGTTACGGTAATCGAAAAGAAAATTATTCAACACTTTGTTCAAATCTATTGATCTATTTTTTCCAAGAGAATATTTTAAAGCGTTTTTAATGGTTCTTACCGAGTTTTCGGCCGCACCGTTCGACGAAGGTTGAAAAGGAGGGGAGGTGACATGTTCAATATTATTTAGTTTTGAAAAAATCTGAAAATCGTTTGAATAAAATGTAGGTGCGTCATCTGAAACAATTTTCCAAGGAAGTCCAAAACGAGCAAAAGTAGATCTCAAAACTTCAATGGTTGCTTTGGCAGTGATCGATGCCATTGGATAAACTTCAATCCACTTGGAATGAGCATCCACCATAATAAAAAAATATTTTTGTGAAAATGGTCCCATAAAATCAATGTGAAGACGAGACCAAGTTTCATTTGGCCAAGGCCATTTCGTAAGTACTGCTTCATTTGGGGTTTTCTTGTTTAATAAACAATTCTCACGATTCTTACATATATCTTCTATATTTTTATCAAGTCCCGGCCACCAGAAAGAAGATCTCGTCAAACTTTTCATTTACACCCATGTGTGATGAATGAAGTTCTTTTAAAACTGATGATCTCACTTTCGAAGGAATAATTAACCGGTTGTTCCAAAGTTCAACCCTCTTCAAAACTTAGTTCATTTCGAAATCTATAAAAATATTTATATTCATTTTTAATTACCCCAGGCCAACCGGACTTTACATATTTTGAAATTTGCAATAACAAATCATCATTTTCTGTTTCTTTTTTTACTCGTTTGAAATCAATAGGAAAATAATCATTATTTGTAATAAAATTGATGAAATCAACTTCTTGAATTTCACTATTTCACATCATTTTCTGTTTCTTTTTGTACTCGTTTGAAATCAATAGGAAAATAATCATTATTTGTAAAAAAATTGATGAAGTCAACTTCTTCAATTTCACTATTATTTTTAGTTTTCCTACTGGGTTGAGGTAACCGTGACAAACTATCGGCCAATGTCATAAGCATATCAAGCTTATTCCGTGGCATTAAAAAATCGTAATTCATGAATGAAGTGTGTGAATTTTCTATAATGTTATCCAATTTGGTACTGAAGAGCCTTAGGGCAATTTATTACCATTCATTCAAAATATAACTCATGTGAATGATATCTGATTCTTATTCCACAACAAATGTTTGAAATACAAACTGAGTAGAGAAAAGTATCTTCTGTATAATTCAGTGTTCATAATAGAAGTATTTGTTTCGAAAGAATATTTTTCTTTCGTGTAATTCAATGTTTATATGAAAGTAGCTGTTTCAGGAGGACTTTCTTTCAGTTTGTTTCTGAAAGTTACTTCTTTGCATGATCTGCACATCCATGTATAGAGTTACTCATTTTCAAATTGATTACTTCTTTCCTTTCTTTGGAAGATTCTCTCATCCCTTTTTTGTGTATCAGATGGAGTAGTAGAAAGCCAAAAACTTTATTTTTCAAAGGTGGTTTTGCATTATGAATGAATGAATGAATTAAGATGGGGGAGGAAATCAACATCGATTTTATAGAATTGAAAATTTAATCACATTCAGAGGACCAACTTAAATCTGTGTCAGATTTAAGTAAATCATATAATGGATGCAATATAGTCGATAAATTCGGCAAAAATTTACCATAATAATTTATAAGACCTAACCATGATTTTAAGTGAGTAATATTTTCTGGCTTCGGAGCATTTTTAATAGCCATTACTTTTCCCGGTGAAGTATGTAAACCTTCCTTTTCGATATCAAACCCCTAATATGAAATCTTATTTTTTAAAAATTCACACTTTTTCAATAATAATTTCAGTCCTGCTTCTTGCAATTTTGTTAAAACTTGATTCAGTCTAGACAGATGTTCTGGTCGATTACACCCACTTACCAAAATATCATCTAAGATAACGACTACTCCCGGAATGCCTTCTAATAATGATTCCATTAATTTTTGAAATTTAGCCGGAATGCTGGATATGCCAAAGGATGCCCTATTGTAACGGAATAAACCTTTGTGTGTTGATGAGGTCACCAAATTTTTTGATTTTTCATCCAGGCACACTTGGGTATATGCATTTGCCAAATCTAATTTCGTGAAATGTGTTCCCCCCTGTAACTTCACAAATAATTCTTCGATTCTCGGCAAAGGGTACTGATCTATTTCAATCACAGAATTAAGTGTTCCCCAAGAGCTATAATCAATCGGTTCTATAACACCTAATTGTTGTAATCTTCCAGCTCCTTTTTAACCTTTTCTCTAATCGCAAAAGGAAGCGGTCGAGCTCGGGAAAACTTTGGTGTGACATTTTCATTTTTTAAATTCATGGTAATCAAACCTTTAGTGAAGGTGCCCAAACCGTTTTCAAAAATAGAACAAATTTTTTTTAATAAAAACTTTCGGGTGCATGCATAAACAAATTATTTGTAATTCTTAGTTGGAAAATATTGAAAAAATCACGTCCCAAGAGAGGTGAGCCAGCCGCATCCTCTATAATATAAATATCCATAATAGCTGATTGATTATTATACTCAATCTTACATTCAATATAACCAATAGGAATAATTTGATCTCCATTATACAGGGTGTCCCTGGACTTCCTCTTTTCCTCTCGGGAATGTATAGATGGGGTCAAAATATCACCAGTACTTCATATAACTTTTTTTCCTAAAATCCTTCGTTACCAAGTAACGGGCCCTCGAAGTTACAAAATGAAAAATGTTTTTCTTTGATAACTTTTCAAGTGAATATTCAAAATCATCCAAATTTTGGTAATTGACTAAACAAATGAATTCCTTCGATGAGCTTTCATGCAGGAGTCAGTTGTTTTGCTACAAAGTCAGGAACGGACTACCCCCGATGGTCCACACCCCAAAACTTTGAAATGACAGATATTTTTCAATATTTTTCAACAAATTAAGGTTACTTGGACAATTTTATGAATAAAAGTACTCGTGTGGAAAGTCGATCGGAGCAACGAGTCTTGATAAAAATGTAGTTTCACTCGACGACATCAAACCCGCTCGTCCACCATTATTTGAAATGAATAATTATCAAAGCAGAAATAATAATGATAACGTTAATTCAACAACATTTATCCTGAGATATCATTATTCGAAAATATTAGTTTTTAAGGAAAATGGAAATGATAGGTAAAATGTTCATAACGAATTTTTATAATGCAAACACGTTTAACTAACGAAACTCAAGAGCCTCAAGAGCAAACAGAAATGAAAAATCCGCTACAGAAACTGCTCGATATGACCACCTTCTCTCTCTATACATTTTCTTAGTCTGCGAAGACACCCTCTCTATACTTGAAATAGCATTCCAGGGTCGTTTCGTATGGCTTCACAATGTAATGTTATTCTATTCAACAATGCATCTCTTGTGTGAATAGGTGTAGCGTAAACAAGGCTTTTTAGATGCCCCCACAGAAAGAAATCCAATGGATTTAAATCCGGAGACCGCGATGGCCATGAATATGGCCCACCTCTACCAATCCATCTATTGTGGAAAATATGGTTCAGATGGTCACGCACAATCAAACTAAAATGAGGAGGAGCGCCATCATGCATAAACCACATATCTCTTCGGGTTTGCAATGAAACATGTTCCAAAAGTCCATTCAAATCGTTCTGAATGAACTCCAAATAACGTTCTCCATTCAATCGGTCCTGTAGAACGAATGGTCCTATAAGATGGTTTCCTATGATACCAGCCCAAATATTCACGTTGAATTTCCGTTGGTGTTTGGTTTGCAATATCCCATGGGGATTTTCTTCGGCCCATATATGGAGATTATGAGAGTTGATAACTCCATCTCTACTGAAACCTGCTTCATCAGTGAATAAAACTCGATTAATAAAAGTCATATCCTCTCTTTGCCTATCCATGAACCAATTGGCATATTCCAGTCGTGCTGGAAAATCTTGAGGTATCATGGCATGTACCTTCTGGATGTGAAATGGGTGGAGCAGTTGTTCCCTAATTATTCTATGAATAGTGGACTTGGATGTATGGAACTGTTCTGATAGATTTCTGATGATCATTGAAGGATCATCAGCGACGGCTTCCAAAATATTTTCCTTCAATACAACGGTACGTACAGTCCTAGGAGCGCCCTCACCACCTCGTTTTGGCAAAACTGTACCTACAATAATATCGAAATAAAACAACGTGCTCAAATTAATTATCAATTATTACATACCTGTCTCTCTCAAGCTGCGATCGACACGCTCGAATGTTTCTCTTGACGGTACCGTTCGATTGGGAAAATGCTCGGAATACAGACGACGAGCTTCTGCAGCATTACAAAATGCTCGTCCATAAAATACACGTATATCTGCATATTCATTGAATGTAAACTGTTCGGCCATATCAAAAAAATTCAAAATATCCTATAGAATATTGACAATACAATGATAGTCATATGACAACGCACCACTCAACAAAACAAAATCGCATTCCAGTTTCTCATTTTTTATCAAAACTTTCTAAAAGGTTTTTTTGTCAACATCTGTGAAAGAAATGGAACATAATTATTCCCTGGATATTTTTCACCTGATCATGTGCAGCCGTTTTTGTAGTTCATTCGTTTGCTTTTTATTAGTATAGTAAATATTTTTTCCGATGTGCGTTTTTTCAGCTAAATTTAGATTCGTGTTAAAGAATTTCTCCCATAAAATTATAATTATCAGTGAAACTCCTCAACAGTTTAGCTGTGAAGAAGAATTTGAAACATTCGAATGTTGAGTTTCATGAGATTCAGATAACTGATCAACACGAAACGTGATTATTCCACACGTATTATGTACATACAAAATATGGAATGAATTCGATATTTCATAGTAGAGTAACTTGTTAGTTTAAAAACACCACGAATCTACAGAACTTGATATTTCTTTTGAAAAAATATCTGCTATCACAATTGTGACTTAAACTTCCATATAGGTACTGTACTTTTTGTTTACGACTTCATTTTAGCATACTTTGTATTATTCCTGTTATAAATGTTGTTGTATTAACGTTATCATTATTATTTCTGCTTTGATAAATAATTATTCATTTCAAATAATGGTGGACGAGCGGGTTTGATGTCGTCGAGTAGAACTACATTTTTATCAAGACTCGTTGCTCCGATCGACTTTCCACACGAGTACTTTTATTCATAAAATTGTCCAAGTAACCTTATTTTGTTGAAAAATATTGAAAAATATCTGTCATTTCAAAGTTTTGGGGTGTGGACCATCGGGGGTAGTCCGTTCCTGACTTTGTAGCAAAACAACTGACTCCTGCATGAAAGCTCATCGACGGAATTCATTTGTTTAGTCAATTACCAAAATTTGGATGATTTTGAATATTCACTTGAAAAGTTATCAAAGAAAAACATTTTTCATTTTGTAACTTCGAGGGCCCGTAACTTGGTTACGAAGACTTTTAGGAAAAAAAGTTATATGAAGTACTGGTGATATTTTGACCCCATCTATACATTCCCGAGAGGAAAAGAGGAAGTCCAGGGACACCCTGTATAAGTTAAACATATTTTCTGTTCGGTACAAAACTTTATATCTCAATTTTTCATAGTAAACCTTTTCTGAAATTACTGTAAAGCTAGAACCAGTATCTGAACTGAACGAAAAATATTATCTATCTTTAAATCAATTTGAACTGGATTGATTTTACAATCTAAATTATAAAGTGAAAAATCTGATGAAGAATCTCTTTCTGGAAAAAATTTGTGTGAGAACATTCGCAATATTCGTTTTGTTCCGGGACACATTGGGACACATTGGAGCTAAATGCCCTTTTTTATTACATGAGTGACAAAAAAAATCTCGAAATGAGAACTTATCTGCTCGGTGATTTTTTCTTCCGCATACGCTACATTTGGAAGGAAATTCCCCTGCGTGTCCTCTCTGGTTCCCGTTGCGGTTGCGCACTAGTCCGGAAGATGACGGTTGTATCCCCGCTACTATTTGTCTTTGCCTTTCCCTATATTCTCTGAGTTTGACCTGCGCATAATGAATATCTGATTTCTTCTTTATTACAGGTTCAAAATTTCCTGAATTTAAAGATGGATGCGCCGTCGCTTTCGTTATAGCCACTTCAATCACACTTTTGAATGTTGCCGTTTTCTTTTATTCAAAAAGGCGATCTTTTACTGGGCATTTATTATCCCCCATAATGAATTTATCATGCAACACTAATTCTAACTGATCATTTTCAAAATCGCACAATGTCACCAACCATTCTCTAGGCCATTCACTGATTAGTTTTTGCGATTGGTAAAATCTGTACCGTGCCGCAAACACTGATAAACTTGATTTAAAATGTTTGTCGAATAAAGGAATCAATTCTGAATACTTTTTAGTTTCTGGTTCAGCCGGCATGCATAAATTATGAATCAATTCATAAGCGTCCTCACTCAGCACGTAAAGAAGAATCGCACCTTTACGTTTATCGTCGTTGATAAATGTTGTTGATTGCCACAAAATAATTTTCGATTCTCCTCTTGAAAATTGACCAGTCGGCCACTGATGGATCGAATTCTCGTAAATGACCTATGTATTCTGACAGTGCCATTTTGAATTTCGGACGTGGTTCCAGTTCGTGAAATTTAAATTTCAAATTTACACACTAAATCCTTAAAAATTCTCGTCGCCACTTGTAATGTATTGGGACTCGATACCAATAATTAAAATCACTCGTGGTTTTAAAATAGATGTTTATTGTGGAACGTCTAAATACATACTCCGCGATACCTACTGGTTTCTTCTTCTAAAAAACTGACGTCCTCAAATATAAACTGAATTATCGAGTGCTCCACTAAATCAATAAACTACAGTTCCTTTCTTCAAGGTCACGGGAAAGTAGTTGACATTCCTGACCCTGACCGGCACAAACACGCAACAGGGTCTTCCCCAGTGCAAATCCTCGTCCAATTTTCTCATCGTGTATCTTGGGCTCGAACATAACCACCTTGCCGCTGCTCGCACTTCCGTCCAAGCGAGCCTCCAAGATGGTTTCAGCCTTTTCAGGTACGCACACGTCTTCAGCCAACAGGACCCTGAGTGTCAAGGCCTGCCTTGTTTCTTGGTCGCGAAGTCCATCCAAGAATGCCTGAACTGCTAACTGCTCCATTACATTTTCCGGTGTAGCAGGATATGCCAGACGAACCAATCAAGCTATGTCGACTTCAAACTCCTGTAGGAATTCTCCTGATTTCTGGCAGCGGTTCTTCAGCTGTGAATGGTAAACGTGCCTAGGTGGGCCTGTCCATACCGCAGCTCAAGATGCTTTACAAGTTGGTCATAGTCTTTCAGTTCCTGGGCCGTGAGCGTATGCAGAACATTCGTTGCTTCTCCACGCAACGCCAATGTTTATGCTACCGCCTTTTCTCCTGGATTCTATCCATTCGCTCTGGCCGCAGCTCCAAATTGTCGGCGGTAATTTGCCCAAGGAGTTTTTCCGTCGAACTGGGGCGGCTTCATGGAGAGTTTTCCTGGTTCAGGACTGACTTTGACATCTTCCAGTTCCGGTATGGAGTTTTCGGTAACCGTTTCTGTGGGGTGGGCAGAATTAACGATTTGATTTTGCAAATTGGTAATTGTTTCTTTCATCTTGCTGATTTCTGCCTGAACTCCGCCTTTGATATCCTCTACTTCTGTGTTCATGTCCTTCCTGATTTTATCTATTTCTGTCTCGATGGTTCCTATCCTTAGTTCCAGTATACTCGCCAAACCACAAAGTTCTTTCTTCAAGCCTTCTGAATTTGCTACAAGTTTTTCCTCTAAGCTATTCGGTTTCTCTAAAAATTTATCTCCCAGATTTTTCGAATTTTCCAGAAGCTTGTCTTCCAAATACTTCGAATTTTCTAGAAATCTATCTTCCAAGCTTTTCGAATTTTCCAGAAGCTTGTCTTTCAAACTCTTCGAATTTCGTTGAAGTTCATTTTTCAAACTCACTGAACTTTGTTGAAGTTCATTTAGTTAGCTCATTATTGAACTCAAACCACCCCCAGAAACTTCGAATAAATATGCTTCGGGATCTTCTCCTGATTCAATCAAGTTATCCCATAGTCTCTTCTGGAGTACTGATTTCTTTCCGGAAGAATCTAGCTCTCTCTCCTCCAATTGTTGCTTTAATTTGGCGACTTTCAGGTCCACTAGGTACACTTTTCTCGAACACATTTTGTTCCTTATTGTCTATTTTTCACAAAACTGAATACGTCCACTTATTTTAATCGAGTCCGAAACACTTATTTATTTCCACAAATGTATTTTTCGCGAAAAAGGTCTATCAGTTTATGTTTCCGTAGTCCGGTACTGTCCACTTCGCAAAACACAATGAATCACTAGTCTCTACGCGAAAGTTTAAAGTCAATTTCACCGTAATCCAAAGATTGTCCACCAAGCGCTCACAAATTCATTTCAAAAATCCCACTTCTGACACCAATTGTAACGAATTGAAAAATTAACTGTCTTACACAATTCATTTTTAACAATATTTCACTATCACAACTAATTTATATACAGCATTTATACAACTAACGCTTAATTTATCTTCACAGTTCGAATTCTTTATTAAAAAGCACGATTCACTTTCTAGATACAAACTACTGCTCGGGACGGGAAGCGACCTTTTTTATATCGGCAACGAACGCTCCAGATCTCTCTAGGGGTTTCGGCACTTATCTATACCTTTCGCGGTGGTTCGTCGAGTGAATTCCTTTCGCGGTGAGTCATTGTTCATTCGCTGGCTGAGATATCGGTCAGGGCCGGCTTCAGATTCGTTACATTAAGATTGAAAACTGAAACATGTTCTTTAAAAGACATAGAGAACTTTTTGTTCGCACGGGATAGTTAAGTTATTTGTAGAATTATTTCTGACCAATAGATATATTTTATTACGTCTTGTTGGATTTCAACCCTTGTCACCTCATAACGACAAAAATCTTGATGCTATAAGAACGGCTTGGATGTCTGTAGTGAAAACAAAGCTTTTTCCGGCTCTTGTGTTCGGCTTTTTCTAAAACTGCTTTTATTCTATTTATGTGTGATTCATGTTCCAATTTCGAAACAGGACATTTTTCACATTAGTCTTTTTTTGGCATGAAGAGAAACAAGTTTTGCTGTTGACAGGTTTCGTAGCCTGTAGAGTAAACATTCACGTGTTGCACTACAACCTTAAACATGAACTGACGGAGATAGCTGGTATTCGGCGATGACTTTAAGGAAAGTGAAGATAGCAAAAATTACTGACATGGAATCGCGCATTATTTCAAATTCTGAAGAAAAAAGCTATTTTTCCCACTAGTAGTATATTTTTTATTTTTCTAACGACATAATAATGGAATTTAGACCTATTAATAGAGTTAGCAGGATAACACTTTTCAATGGCGTTATCTATTCCTGAGCTGAGAGGTACTATGTCTATTTAAACCGAATTGGATCATTGAATCGACAATATCAAATTTTGGATTCGATCCAGTGGTCTACAAACAATAGTAGGTCCTGCACAAGACTTGGCCGAATTAGATGACTTGAAAAAAAAAACACCGAGTTCATTTAATACTCAGAGGAATTCAGCACGTAATTTCTCATAATGACTCTTTTGTGAATTATAATGGATATTACATGTGTTTTCCGTCTCTGGAATACAATTCATCTAAAAGTGATGCGGAAGTTACTGTTTCAACCCCTGAGATCCTCAGAAAAAAAATCTTTAAATATTTAATTGAATATCATTCTGTTAACGGATACCTCTGAATATACGTATACTTTATACCTTTTTTCGAAGATTTTTTTTTCAATATGTTGGAGATCAGATTCAATGTACATAATGTAGTATAAGTTACTGAAAGACAATTCTCATCTACTGTTTTATAAGATTAATCACCCGACTAAATTATATTTGGATCAACTAGAGTTATAATATATCATTGCTTTGAACTGTTTCATATTTCGTAACTTATATCTTAAACAGTTGCTTTACGATTGGCATTCTGGTCGAGACTTTTTATGTGCCGTTAAAATTTTTCACCTTTGTTTTATTTGGAATCACTTTTATTGTCGGTTCTACAGACTAAGTATAGCCCATATAAACTTTGTAATATATGTGTTCCTCGACTTTTACGTCTGTTCTTAGCCACTTTTATTAGAATCTTTAATGTTTTCTATTAACTATTTCTATTATGCCAATAACTTTCTGTAACAATTCAAAAGTTTCACGACTGCCCGAACACTTTCGAGATGGAAAGAAAAAACTAGTTTCATGAGTGAATCAGCATGTTTTTAGTTCATTCCAGTTTTAGATTTTCCCTAATTCAACTCGTATTTCCAAAAAAGAAACAGTCAAATAAACACGTTCCAAGAGAAAACCATTTGACGGACCTCAAATTTTTATAATTAATTTTTGTTTTTGGAGAACGAGTCTAGCGAGCGTGTCATGGGTTGGTTGTAACAGCGCCCATGACAGGAAATTTTACAAACGAAGACGGAACATCGTGAAAGCTACACCTGTATCATCATACCATTTCGATTTACAAGCACATGATAATAATAATTATAATGATATATTGATTTGCCAATAATTATTCGACATATTATATTCATAAAGAAACAAAAATATATACAAATAAATATGGAGCTTCCCACGGAAGCATCAGATGCTGGTATGTGGTGAGAAAATTATATAATTATTTAATTTCTAAAAATATAAATTTAAATTATATGACATTGAAGGTATAATATCTGATTCTAACCATAACAATTAGCTATTATAAAAGTAAGATTGCAAATGATTTCTTGTGTTATAAATGAACAAGTTGCAATAATTCAATGTATCAATCAAGTGAAAATTTTGGGCTTCTGTAAGTATAAGTAGATCTTGAGCATAGTGGAAAAACTTCGAACTCAAAATCACAGTGGATATAAGTATAAATTCACAGGCAGAGGTAGGAGGAGGTTGAACACAGTACTCAAAGAAGAAACAGCAAATAATACTGGAGATGAAGTTTCGTTTATATTAAGGTTGGACCTTTCGCAGAAAAAAACTATTTGTTAAGCTATTTCTGATTTGGATTTCAAAACAATATAACACAAACTGAAATGAATTGGTACATATACATCTTACAAACTACATATAATTTCAATCCATAGGAACAAAATAGCAATATATTTATATTTTGCCATTAGAAATGATGAAAAATCAAAGTGATGCTCATTATTGTTGGAACGTTAGAAAAAAAAGTACAATCATCTATGATTTCTTCTTTCTAACAATTTTTCACACATCATCGATTGAAATGGTTGAGAGCCAAGCTCTCTTGAATTTGTATTGACCTGAGGTCAATACAGACAAAAGAGGTTTAATAACGGTTCTTGTATTGTGTGAGTGGTCGGGAGGGGGGTATTGGTTTATATGTTTAAAATAAAATATCAGAAGACTTTGTAGATACAGTTGCTTGCATATTAATACTTGTGATTCTGCATGAAGTTTTCCAGACGAGTACGTGAATTCTTTATTGTAAATGAATTTAATGAGCCTTTCTTGAGCTACTTCTAATGTGTTGAGGTAGTTACCATTCGAATATTCAGAAGGATGTTTCGACGGTGAGCGATATAAAGCTGTAATTTGAAACCTTTTGTTGTTGATTGTTGTTCTAATCTTGATAACCCTATGATTGCCTTCCAATAACTTTATTCCATATGAATTAATATGTCCATTTTTAATATAAACAATACAACCGTTATTTTCATTTATATTGCCATCATTGTATATGACATCATAACCAGGTAATGCCAGTTGAAAAAAACTCAAAACTCTCCAGGTTACTGTTGAAACTATGATGTCAAAGTCGCGATTGAAGACATGCAACATGATTTTCAATTCGTCAATTTTTTGTGTTATACTCCGTATATTGATATGGATCAGTCGGAAACCCATTCCTTCTTCAAGTAATAAATTACATTCACCAAAGTCTCTCTAAACTCTTGTTTCGAGTTTTTGTAAGCTAAATTCTTTAATATATGGGTCCATATCAAAAAAACTTTTTGTGGAACAAGATAAGGTATGGAATGAATAATACGAGTGCGAAATATAAAAATAATACAGAATAGATAGTTATAAACGTTTACAATCGATTGGGTTTCTGATTTCTTTTTGTCTCCACTGCCAATTGCTAACATCTGCAACACAGTTTCCTTTGGGTCTTTGTTGGTTATAATACGGTTTGTAATCACGTCTTCAGATTTTTTAATTTCCTCGATGGAATTGGTGGTTTTCTTAAGATCCTCGTCGTTGAACGTTTGTTACCAACGTGCAATATATCCTTCTTTATAACAGCCTTGAAGTTGTTCTCTCTTGCTATTTTCTAATTAGTATGTAATAATTTCCGTATTTCATAATCCTCTAGTATGAGGTCATTAGAGATGTATATTCTCATCTTTTTTCAGGAATTTGAATTTCCTCAATAAATCTAGTTTCATCTCATAATTGACGCATTCAACGACCAATGGGTAAACTTTCTCGTGAATTGGTTTTCCAATTCTGAATGTATCTCTTATGTCTGTGAAATGACATTCGATTTTCATATGTTCATCATTAATTTTTAGGAGTTTGTTTATTATATCTGTGATTTAATCATCTTATCCTTCCATTCAGTAAAAAACCAAAAAGAATTTCTTTAATTTTTGTTCTATATTCACCAGCCTGCTATTAATTTGTTCATTGTGTTGTTTTTACTCAACAGTTTTTCTCTAAATTGCAATCAATTCATTCTAGAATTCTTGCTTCAACTCCTTTATCTCTCTTGATATTGTTTCTTTAATTTCTTCTTTGGTGTTCTCTTCCTTCCCAATGAGTGTTGGGAGTATATCATAAAATTGTTTATTGATTATGTAGCCTTGGTTTCCCATAATTTTTATTATTCTGTTGAATAGTTGAATTGGAACGTTGAATGGATATTCGGAAATTTAGTTGCCTATTTTTCTTCAAATGCTTTTATTTCAACTATTGGGGTTTGTACTATAATCTGTGCTTGCTGAAGTTCTACATTTTTATGTTCACTTTTCTCACTGAATCCTCTATTTCAAACGGATGAAAGGTGAACTTCACTACTTCACCTCCATTCCACAATGATACGTGAATAAGTAATTTTTTGTGCATTCAAGTCAAGATTTGTGAATATACTAGAACTTTTCATAGTATTTGACCACTTCATATGTTTACTACTGACCCGCTCTAGCTTCACCCGGATGCATTGCTGATACTAAATATACATATAGACGCGTGCGATCGCTGGTAATTATAAAGTGCTATAGGGCGAAGCGCGGCCTTCCACCCAATATCTTCGAAAATATTCATTTGAATTACATAGTCCGGTAAGAAAACTAGGAATACGTCTTAACAAGTTGTTAAAAAAAATCAATTTCGTCCCACCTCACAGCATTAAATACTCACTGACTTTAGTAGAAAACATAAGGAACCAAACCACGCCACATAATTCAATTTCAGTTTCATACGATGTAAAGAGTATGTTCTCCAACATACCGTATAACGAGTGTAAGCCCCTAATTTTAGACATATTAGATCAATCCAAAGTAGAGCATATCACTTCCTTTGAAGTTTCAATGTGTATGCTGTGTGCGATGTGTATGCTGAACATGCATGAAAGGTCCTTCAGACTAGGAAAAAATGATTCGACGTTTTCAAAACATTCTTTGGCATGCAACCACAAGTTTCCGAATCTAAACGATACGGAAATTTCGCACTATGCAAGGAAGGGTTACAAACTCAATTATTTAGAATCCTTGGAAATTCACAAATTGCGGGTGCAACCTGTTGAATCATCAAAACGATTTAGTTTACTCATCAGTTTTCAAATTAGCACATCCGCATTGTGAGTTGTAAATTCAGGTACTCAATCAAGCCAAGTACCTCTATCATTACCTACAGGGGTGCAATATAAGGTTTGAAAATGTTTGAAAATGAAAACATGGAAAGTTTCAATTCTCTTTTCTTCATCAGAAAAGTACATATTAAGTATTTTAAGTAATCGAAGAAAATCGCATGCGAGATTGCTGTTTGCAATAATTTGAACGTTCTGACGTCTTAGGAACCGGTTTCGATTGGTTTATATCATTCACGAAGAGACACCCTCCATATTCATTATAACATCTGAAGCTACCGGTTTACGCCGAGCCATCAGTTTTGAGCCTTATTTTTCATTCAATTGAAATCAAAACATCAAGATCGTGATGAACCATATAACAAAACTTATTTCCACATTATTATTTTCGCGTACGAAACATCGGTTTTTCTATCTTGCGTTCCAAACAGAATTATTGTATCGTTTTTGTCGAAAAATATGATACGTTCCGCATCGCGATTGATGAAAACCTCTTGAATAATTTCTAGCAATTCCGACCGAAGTAAGAGTAACCATGTAACCAAGTTGACTGCAGTCTGTGCCGACCCAACGAGAGCCGACAGTGGGGAGTTTTGAATCATACAGGGTAGGAAATAACGTGGGTTACGATTAAAGTAAGTGCTTGTGCATCGCCGCCCAAATTCAGGTTTGCGTCGGGAGCAGTTCTAACCCTTTGCCAGTTTCTTTGCGCAACTCTTCTTACGTTTTTCGTTTGTTGTTAGTGTACGTCACTTGGATCATCTGATCGAAATTTCCCTCCACGTTTTTGGTACTTTGTGGTATACGGTCCTTAAGCTACCCTTTCTTCACGTGTACTTTCCTTACTTTTTCTGGTATTCGCTACTTAGATCATCTGTTCGATTCTTCTCTCCGCGTTTCCGAACCTTTGTGGTATTCGCCACTTAGTCCACCTTTTCTTCACGCATCACCTCTTACATTTTCCGGTCGTTTGTGGTATTGGTCACTTATATCATCTGTTCCAATCTTCTTTCCGCATTTCTGGCTTTTGTGGTATTCGCCACTTAGACCATCTGTTCGAAGATTTTCTTCGCGTTTCCGGCCCCTTCTGGTATTTGCCACTTAGGCTATCTTTTTTCCGTTTCCAGTACTCTTGTCAGTCATCTTTGTCGCTCTTAAAACTTTGTTGTCGCGCGTGCAGAATTCGATGTGTCATCCGTAATTCTTCTTTTTATGTTAAACTCACTTCGTAGCTGCCTCCATCATTGACAGTGACATAATCTAAAAATGTTTGCATAGTTGCGTACTCAATTTCTTCCTCAGGATGTCGTTCCCCAGGATCAGGAATACCTAATACTTCAAGTTTCTATAAATTGGAAATATCATTATTGTTATTACAGAATAGAAAAGTACTCGTAACAATCATAGAGGATGACTTACTTTTGTTACGTCAGTATTCGTTTTCTCCTTCAATGTCCATACCAATGAAGTTTCCAATCCTGACAAACCTCATTTTAGAATATGTTTATGCTCTATAAATAGTCTAACAGCGATATCAGCTCCTATGAGAACTTGTATTGGTCCATCATTCGTGTCGTTGATTTCGATAAAGAACTGATTAATTTCAGTTTTCCAAGGACCCTTCCCAACAGGAACTGCATTCCTGCATATATAACTGGCTGATCAGGGGCGTAAAAATCACATTCATATTTTATACTTAAAATTTTTAGTGAAATTTGAAGTAATTATGTAATTAAGCAACAGGAATTCCAGCCCAAAATCCCATGTATTTTCTTATGGAGCTCAATTCTGGCGTTTTTTGGACGTCAGGCCCACTTCACACGGAAGGGGCAAAGGTCAGCGCCTCGACTCTGCCAGACGTCCATTATGTGTAAACTGATCCTTAGCGTTCAAAGCCCACTTCAGACCACCTGCACTTCTCCACTTTTACTGTCATTCAGTCATCCAATCAGCTATCGCGTATACAGCGAGAAATTCAAACCAGTAGATGTTCAAGGTCATGCATCGCTGGTAAGTATTTCAGAGAGAAACTTTAGTGAGTGGAAGAGAGAAACGTGTGACGTCATCGACGCAGGATGGAACGAGTATCGTAGCGATTCAAGCATGGAACTCGACCCCCTTGGTACTCCGCCTCACCTATCAGCCCCCTAAGTACTCCGCCCCCGACCCCCATGAGACTCCGCATCACCGCTCAGGCCCCTTGTCACGTGATTCTAATTAAAAGAAGTTCATAGTTATGAGATTCGAACCGGGATCATCCGCGTAGTAGACATTGTCCTTAGCCTCTACACCAACGTAAGATATTGAAAATAACTGCGAATGATGGGTATTTACAGCGTAAATTTTGCCGGGACCGAAATTGACTCATTTTATATACTTGACTGCTTTTTATTGATTTCTGTAGAATGTTAGGGAAGTTGTAATCGTCATTATCATGTTGAAGATAGGAAAATATACTTAGATTTGGAAAATAATTAATATTTCATGTAAAGATGTGTATGTGTGTGTAAGATCGAGATACGCGTGTGACGTAATCGAGGCAAAGAGAGATGGAGATGGTATCGATGTTTTACCGGTTGCTGGCGCAAGCAGGTGTTGCCGGTTTCAAAATTAAGCGTGAAAGACTCGATGAAAATTGGAAGCGCGAAAATGATATATTTTATAATAATGAATCAGATTTAAGAAAAAATATGACAACTCAACCTGCGATCTCTCATTGTATACGGGGTGTCTCAGAATACATCATTGAAAGAAAAAAAACATGACGACGAAGTGTACAGGGTGCGTCGAAATACATCATTTGAGAAAAAATATTACAGATTAATGAGACTGTATCGTTTCAAAGTGCAATTCCTCAATGTTACAAGGTATCTCAAAATACATCATTGAAATCAAACATGGCGTCGAAGGTGCGTCAAAACACATACATCATTCAAGAAAAAAACATAACAGTTCCACGAGGCTGTAAGTTTTCAACGTGCGATCCCTCAATGTGTTCGAGGTGTGTCAAAATCCATCATTGGAAACAAATATGGCGTGGAAGTGTACAGGGTGCGTCAAGATACATGATTCAAGAAAAAAAACATGTCGGTTTAAAATATGATATCAATGTGTATACAGGGCGTTTCAAAATACATCATTTGGGGAATAATATGCCGGTTTAACCGAAGTCTAGCGTTCCAACATGTCAGAAGGGCACTAAGTCTCGTATCTTTGTTAACCAAGTTAGCATCATCAGGAGAAAGAGGCGGTGACACACAAAAGTGTCGATGAGTAACGCGTTGTAGACTCAACGTGGGGGCAATGGGGAAAGCGAAGTATTCGACCATTTCACAAACGTGCGTTTTCGACCGTTTTCCGTGCGATTTCGATCATTTGCGTGTGCGTTTTCGACCGTTGTGCCTGTGTTTTCGATCGTTTGCGTGCGTTTATTCGTTATCGTTTCATCGTTCTTGTCGTAACCGTTTTTCGTGTTTCGATATGACAGTCATTTATCATTTAACGCGTTTCGCTAACCAAGCAAACATCATCAGGGGATGACTAACGTCCATGTATGTTCTTATGGAGCTTCATTCTGGACCATTTCGGACCTCCGATCGGAACTCTGTGGAACACTCAACCTAACTTCTGTTACAGAGTAGTGTCGGTCAGCCAATCAGAATGGAGAAATCAAATATCGCTCGATTGATTGTGCTAGATGGAATTGAATTGGAGACTGAGGGTCGAATAATAATAATAATAGTGATAAAATATTAAAACTTTGAAAGTGTCGTAGTCAGCGTGGGAGGTGGTGGCGTGTGTGATGATTTGTGGAAATTAATGAGTTGTTACAAAAAATAATAGCGCAACTGTCAGAAGGGCTGTAAGTTGTATATTCGCTAATAATGATCGGATCGTCGCGTACAGCACGTCAAATGGAAGGATAAGAAATGCAGAATTCATCGAGGAAGAATAATCAAAGATGACGCAACATATCAGAAAATAACTTAGCCAAATCTTCGTTAATGATGATTGAATCTCAACGTGCAGTACATCAAATGGAAGGGAAACGAATACAGAGTGTACCGACAGAGAAAAAACAAAGATGTCGTGACGAATATAATTTCCAACGCTTAATATGAAATAGCATAGGAAGAATTGCAAATTCAACAAAAATCATTGAACAAACTTGGAATTGAAAAATGTTGGGTTGTGAACCACTATAACTTCATTCCTATTGCAGAAGCTTGATTCAAAACGTAGAATTTATTGACAAGGAAAATGAAAAAATCATTGTATACTGAAACATAGGATATATTTGGATTCCTTAGGGTGAGAAGGTTTCGAATCCATCAAAAACCGACCACTTCCAGTTTTCACTTCCGGTCGTCCGATTTCGATGATTTCGACATCGATGGATTCGTTTATATGTCATGAAACATACTCAATCATTCGTCGAAGCCAAAAATGCCTTATAACCTATTTTCATTATACTAGCAGCAACAGATCAATGTGGGTACTCATTTCAAATGATTTCATTTGTAGATTATGAAAAGTATAATATACAGCGTCTAATGTGAAATACCATAGGAAGAATTGCACATTCATAGAAAATCATTGCACATACTTGAAATTAAAAGTTGTTGGGTTATAAACAACTACGAGTGTAATCCAATTGCAGAAGTTTGATTCAAAACACAGAATTTGTTGATTTGTGGATTCCTTAGGGTGAGAAGGTTTCGAATTCTTCAAAAACCGGTCACTTCCGGTTTTCACTTCCGGTCATCCGATTCCGATGATTTTGACATCAATAGATTCGTTTAGATGTCATGAATCATAGTTAATCATTTTACGAAGCCAAAAGGACCTCATAACCTATTTTCGCTATACTAGTCGCAACAGGTCGATGTGGGTACTCATTTCAAATGACTTAATTTGTAGACTATAAAAAATATAATATCGAGCGCCTAATGTGAAACAGCATAGGAAGAATTGCAAAGAAAATCATTGAAAAAACTTCGGATCGTCACGTACAGAATATCAAAGGAAAGAATAAGAATTGCAGAATCCATCGACAACGAAAAAAACAAATATGGTGCAAAATGACACAAGGGCACTAACCCACAACTTCGTTATGAATAGTTGAGTCTCAACGTGCAGCACATCAAATGAAAGGAAAAAAAATGCAGAATTAATCGACAGAAAAAACAAAGATGGCGCAACATGTCAGAAGGGCACTAAGCCACATCTTCGTCAATAATTGTGGAATTGTGTAATTGGCCGCGGTGGTAGTGCGCCTGACTCACGATCGTAAGGTCGTGGGTTCGATTCTCGCCTCGACTAGATATTTTTCTCGAGAGAATTTATCTGGTTGAAGCTGGGATGATTCTGCATGAATCACACGTTGAAAGGTAAGACCTCGATAGTCCTTAGCTCGCACAAGATTCTCAACTTCTGAGAGTTTCGTTCGTAGGGGGGCGACAGCTGATTAACGGAAAAACAGATTTTCATACAGACAAAATTGTCGAATCGTCTTGTACAGCACCTCAGATGAAAGGAGAACAAATGCAAAATTCATCGACAGAGAAAAAACAAGGATGGCGCAGTATGTTAGAAGGACACTGAGCCATATCTTCGTTAATGATAGTTGGATCTCAACGTGCAGCACATCAAATGAGAGGGAAACGAATGCAGAATTCATCGACAGAGAGAAAAAAACGAAGACGATGCCAAGAGGGCACAAAGTTGTATCTTCACTAATAATAGTCGCATCATCACATGTAGCACTTCAAATAAAAGGGAAAAAGCAGAATTCATGTGTTTGTTGCGCTATTCATATCCAAGGAGACATGGATCAATGTCAACGCTGAATAGGCATCTAACAAAGACCCTTTGATTTTCTTTTGTTCCATTTCAGAATATGTCATCACTAATTTTTATATTCACACCCAAGGTGACATTGATTACTGCCAATGCTGAATCTGTATGCGGAGATACGCAGTTTTCAAAGCGACGAAACGAAGGCTCTTTATTACATTTTAAAATATGTCATCACTTATTCTACTATAAATACGTCATGCATGGCAAAATGAGTTATTTGCATCCGTTGAAAGTAATACCAGTGACAAGTGCACCGATTCTATTTGAAAGTAAGTGTTTTGAGTCTGACTTCATCCTCAGGTCGATGAAAAACTGATTTTCCGTCATGAAAATGACTTTAGTTCAATATAAGAACGATTTGTTGATGTCTGTCCTCGTTGGTATATGAAAGTATTTGGGAGTTATATTCTGCAAACGCAAGACCTGAAGGATTCCAAATCCTTCAACTCTCAAAATAGAACAGTTGATCAATCCACTGATTTGAATTTCTTATTTGATAGATTTCGAGATGGCATTATCGTTCAAACTACTGAGTTTCAGGAACTTGATCCAGGTAAACATTTCTTACAAGTTTCAATTGGATGTATTAGTAATTTTGATTTGTATTTGAGGTTGTACTTGTGAAAAAATCATGTTTCTGGAGGTGAACATCAATAAATACAGCCTGCTCAGTTGATGTTCATATGTGAAGCTACCTGAATGTATCGAGCGTAAGAAAGCCATGGTTAATGTTCGTAATGAAGATCAACATTATTTTGCATGGGCTATCACATCAGCACTACTTTTTGCAGTCGATAGAATGTCAGAAGTTTCATCATATCCACATACTGTCATAGATGTAAAAGATATGAATTTTCCGGTTAATTTGAAGGATATTGTGAAATTTGAAAACAAGAATGATATTTCAGTTGATGTGTATGGTTTTGAAAGTAAATTCGAGAAGGGTGAAATAATGTATGAAATAATTGAACCATTGCGTTACTCTCAGAGGAGACTTAGGAGACATGTCAATTTGTTACTTATCATAGATGATTTCGGTAATAGTCACTATTGTTGGATTAAAGATCTTTGAAATTGGTTTCAAGTCAACTATCAGCCGATGAACATAAAAAATATTTTTGTGATGGATGTTTATTACATTTTTCTCAGGAGCAATCACTATTACGACATAAGATGAATGATTGTAATCACTTGAGTACTGCAACACCATCAACCAATTTCAAAATCAATAAACATGGCAAAATGGTGCCTGAAAATATATTAACGTTTGAAAACTTTGAAAAACAAATGAAGGTACCATTTGTAGTATATGCCGATTTTGAATCAGTACCCAAGCCGATTCAAACCACTAAGCCAAATCCTGATCACTCGTATTCGATCAAGACATTCAAATATGAGCCTTATTCATTTGCTTATTTGAATAAATGTTCATACAATGATGATTTGTCAAAATTTGTATCGTATAGGGGTATGGATGCAGCCCAGAAATTTGTTAGCAAAATTGAAGATGATTTGAAAACTATTTATGGTTACCTATTTCTATGGATGCAAAAACTCCTGATTAAAGAGGAACAGTTTGCTTCTGCCACAAATTGTGGCATTAGTTCTAAAATATTCAATGATGGCGAAGTTAAAGGGAGGAATCATTGTCATCTCACAGGAAAAAAAGGTCCCCTGCTGCTCATTCATCATGCAATTTGAATTTTAAATTACCAAATTTCATTCCTATTATTTTTCACAATCTGAGTGAATATGCTTGTCACTTATTTATAAAGGAATTTTATGAGAACAAAGATAAAGTGAATGTCATTCCACAAACTAATGAGAAATATATATCTTCCACAAAACATCTCTTTACACACTCCTATACGGATAAAGATGGTAGGGTGAAGAAGAATTATTTGAAAATGAGATTCATTGATAGTTTCAGATTCATGTCTAGTTCTTTGGAGAATTTAGTTGCAAACTTAACATCTGATCAGTGTATCATGATGCGCAAACATTTTCCACAAATTGAAAATTTCAATTAAATGAGGAAGAAACGTGTATTTCAATAGAGCTTTGTTGATGACATCGACAAACTGAATCATCCAAGACTTACAACCAAAAATCAATTTTATGATAAACTCAATTGTGAACATACCTATATCAGATAATGATTATGGGAGAGCTCAACATGTATGTCATTTGTTCGAATGTCAGAATTTGGGTGAATACTCTGATTTATATTCAAAATCAGATGTGTTACTATTATGTGATATTTTTGAAAACTTTGGAAATATATCTGTTGATAAATATAAATTGGATTCGGCACAATACTTTACCGCACCCGGATTATCATGGGATGCTATGTTGAAATATACGAATATTGAATTGGAATTACTAACTGACATTGATATGGTTCACCTCTTCCAAATGGGTATACGTGGTGGAATGAGTCAATCTAGTGAAAGGAAACATAAAGCAAACAATAAATTTTCATCAAATAATAATCCAAATGAACCATCTTTATTCATTTCATACTTGGATGCAACAAATATATATGTCACAGCATGTCACATCAATCACCAACAGGTGAATTTTCATGGTTAACATCTCATGAAATTCTCAATTTCTAAATAATGAATGTTCATGTTGATAGTCCTTATGGATATGTGTTGGAAGTGGATATTCATCATCCCCAAGAACTTCACGATAAACATTCTGATTTTCCATTCTCAGTGGAACGTTTGACACCTCCATGTGCAAAATCGACAGTTCCCGAATCAATTCCAAATTTAACAGATGAAAAAAAATATATTGTTTACTATAGAAACTTACAGCAAGCTCTCAATCATGGTTTGATAGTGATGAACACACAAAGAGTATTGAGGTTCAAGCAATCATGTTGGACGAAACCCTATATAGATTTGAATACTGAAATGCGTAATCGGTCTAATAACAAATCTGAAAAAGATTTCTATAAGCTAATAAATAATGTAGTCTATGGAAAAACAATAGAAAACATAGACAATAGGATTGATGTTAAACTCATTACACATTGAGAAAATATAAAGAGAACTATGGGTGCTAGTTTTCTCATATCGCGACCAAATTAAAAAAAAATTGCTCCATTTTTACAGATTTTACAGAAAATCTAATTGCCATTCAATTGGGTGGGGTAGAAGTTCATTATGATAAACCACTGTTTTCATTCCATTCTAAAATTATCCAAAACAGTCATGTACGATATTTTCTATGGATGTATCAAACAACAATTTGGAGAAGACGCGTCCTTACTCTACATTGATACCGATTTCCTTATTCTCAAAGTAAATACAGACACTTTCTATGAATTCATCAAAAATAATATAAATAAGTTTGATACATCCAACTATTTCATTTCCAGGATGAATTTCCAAATGATCCAATAATCAGGTTTTACGGTATAGGTACCAAAACATATTACGTAATGTCTGTGAATAATGAACTGAAGAATTCTGTTTCTGTTTAAAAATCTGTTTTTTCGTTAATCAGGTGTCACCTCCATACGAACGACAACTCTCAGAAATTGAGAAAATTATGGGAGCTAAGGACTAACGAGGTCTTACCTTTTAACGTGTGATTCCTTACACGGCCAAAGTCATAAAACGATCTGTTATAAATAATAAATTGAAATGTGAAGACTATGAAAAAATTATCAAAGAGGGAGGTATGATATTCAGGAAGATGAAGTCATTCAGATGCGTGTTGCATGATATTCATACTGAATTTCGAATACCACTCGAACTTTCCCATGGGGTCATAGCGATATAGAGTTTTATTGAAATGATCAGAATGACAACATTCATTGGGTGTCTGAAATCGTTCATTCTTTTTCTCAAGAGATCCTCTTAAACTAAATAATTAATTTGTTGACGGTTGAGATAAATAACTGAATTGTCATTCGAGGTGTTGTTGTTTTTTCCTAAAACCGGAACATTCATTATTCGTGATTATTGTGTTGTGATTCTTTACATTGAAGTAGAAATATTTCGTTCGAATAATAAATGATTCACAATATATATACATATATATATATATATATATATATATATATATATATATATATATTCCTGATTGGCAGGAAATAAAGACCAAAATATATGCGAAAAGCATGAAGTGCAGACCACTGCATGAAAAGCAGACCACTGAGCATGAAATAAAGACCAGGCTGAAAATATGAATGAAGGTTATGTAGACCGGTACTCATTTCTTGCATTTGGAGAGGTGGAAAAGGGGTGGAGCTTAATTTGAGGGGAAGTTGATTATTCCAAATTGCAGGAAATAAGGACCATGATCGAAATGTCATTAAAAGTCTCATTTTCTAAATGTTATAAGGTCTAGTATTCGAATATCAATGTTAGCGAGTCAACGTTTCACCGTTTCTTAGGAAATCCAGTAAAATTTCTACAAATGTTTACTGGTTAATGAACAATTTTCAGGCTATATTTCTAACCATTGATTCCGGCCTCTAATATTCAGCATTCACAAAAACGAAAATAAAAATTGAATAACAGAAAAAAATTACAAAGTTTGTTGATTTGAATCTGGTTCAAAGATAGGTCAAAGTTCGCCCTGGACAACCGGAATAACAGGGTTTTCTCCAGGGGCTGCAACCTAGTCTCAATTTGTCACTAGAAGTTGATTTTTGTCGTTTCTAACTCGATTTTAGCAATCAAATTCGGTCTTTTTTCGGTTGTGCTTCAAAAATTTCCAATTCATCACTAGAAATTGAATTTTGTCGTTTCTTACTCGATTTTTTCGGCAAAAAACCCAGAAATACATTCTGGCAAACGAATTAAGTTTTTTTCGGTTATGAATCAAATATTTCCAATATGTCACTAGAAGTTGATTTTTGTCGTTTCTAACTCGATTTTAGCAATCAAATTCGGTCTTTTTTCGGTTGTGCTTCAAAAATTTCCAATTCATCACTAGAAATTGAATTTTGTCGTTTCTTACTCGATTTTTTCAGCAAAAAACCCAGAAATACATTCTGGCAAACGAATTAAGTTTTTTTCGGTTATGAATCAAATATTACCAATATGTCACTAGAAGTTGATTTTTGTCGTTTCTAACTCAATTTCACCGGCAAAAACCCAGAATTACATTCCAGCAATCGAATTCAGTATTTTTCTGGTTATGCTTCAAAATCTTCCAACTTGTCACAAGAAATTGAATTTTGTCGTTTCTAACTTGATTTTTTCGGCAAAAAACCCAGAATTACATTCTGGCAATCGAATTTAGTTTATTTCGGTTATGAATCAAATATTTTCAATTTGTCACTAGAAGTTGATTTTTGTCGTTTCTAACTCGATTTTAGCAATCAAATTCGGTCTATTTTCGGTTGTGCTTCAAAAATTTCCAATTCATCACTAGAAATTGAATTTTGTCGTTTCTTACTCGATTTTTTTGGCAAAAAACCCAGAAATACATTCTGGCAAACGAATTAAGTTATTTTCGGTTATGAATCAAATATTTCCAATATGTCACTAGAAGTTGATTTTCGTCGTTTCTAACTCAATTTTACCGGCAAAAAACCCAGAATTACATTCTAGTAATCGAATTCAGTATTTTTCTGGTTATGCTTCAAAATTTTCGAACTTATCACAAGAAATTAATTTTTGTCGTTTCTAACTCGATTTTTCGGCCAAAAACCCAGAATCACATTCTGGCAATCGAATTTAGTTTATTTCGGTAATGAATCAAATATTTTCAATTTGTCACTAGAAATTGATTTTTGTCGTTTCTAACTCGATTTTAGCAATCAAATTCGGTCTTTTTTCGGTTGTGCTTCAAAAATTTCCAATTCATCACTAGAAATTGAATTTTGTCGTTTCTTACTCGATTTTTTCGGCCAAAAACCCAGAATCACATTCTGGAAATCGAATTTAGTTTATTTCGGTTATGACTCAAATATTTTCAATTTGTCACTAGAAGTTGATTTTTGTCGTTTCTAACTCGATTTTAGCAATCAAATTCGGTCTTTTTTCGGTTGTGCTTCAAAAATTTCCAATTCATCACTAGAAATTGAATTTTGTCGTTTCTTACTCGATTTTTCGGCCAAAAACCCAGAATCACATTCTGGCAATCGAATTTAGTTCATTTCGGTAATGAATCAAATATTTTCAATTTGTCACTAGAAATTGATTTTTGTCGTTTCTAACTCGATTTTAGCAATCAAATTCGGTCTTTTTTCGGTTGTGCTTCAAAAATTTCCAATTCATGACTAGAAATTGAATTTTGTCGTTTCTTACTCGATTTTTTCGGTCAAAAACCCAGAATCACATTCTGGCAATCGAATTCAGTATTTTTCTGGTTACGCTTCAAAATCTTCCAACTTGTCACAAGAAATTGAATTTTTTCGTTTCTAACTTGATTTTAGCAATCAAATTCGGTCTTTTTTCGGTTGTGCTTCAAAAATTTCCAATTCATGACTAGAAATTGAATTTTGTCGTATCTTACTCAATTTTTTCGGCAAAAAACCCAGAAATACATTCTGTCAAACGAATTTAGTATTTTTCTGGTTATGCTTCAAAATCATCGAACTTATCACAAGAAATTAATTTTTGTCGTTCCTAACTCGATTTTTCGGCCAAAAACCCAGAATCACATTCTGGCAATCGAATTTAGTTTATTTCGGTTATGAATCAAATATTTTCAATTTGTCACTAGAAGTTGATTTTTGTCGTTTCTAACTCAATTTTACCGACAAAAAACCCAGAATTACATTCTAGCAATCGAATTCAGTATTTTTCTGGTTATGCTTCAAAATCTTCGAACTTATCACAAGAAATTAATTTTTGTCGTTTCTAACTCGATTTTTCGGCCAAAAACCCAGAATCACATTCTGGCAATCGAATTTAGTTTATTTCGGTTATGAATCAAATATTTTCAATTTGTCACTAGAAGTTGATTTTTGTCGTTTCTAACTCGATTTTAGCCATCAAATTCGGTCTATTTTCGGTTGTGCTTCAAAAATTTCCAATTCATCACTAGAAATTGAATTTTGTCGTTTCTAACTTGATTTTTTCGGCAAAAAACCCAGAATTACATTCTGGCAATCGAATTTAGTTTATTTCGGTTATGAATCAAATATTTTCAATTTGTCACTAGAAGTTGATTTTTGTCGTTTCTAACTCGATTTTAGCAATCAAATTCGGTCTATTTTCGGTTGTGCTTCAAAACTTTCCAATTCATCACTAGAAATTGAGTTTTGTCGTTTCTTACTCGATTTTTTCGGCAAAAAACCCAGAAATACATTCTGGCAAACGAATTAAGTTATTTTCGGTTATGAATCAAATATTTCCAATATGTCACTAGAAGTTGATTTTTGTCGTTTCTAACTCAATTTTACCGGCAAAAAACCCAGAATTACATTCTAGCAATCGAATTCAGTATTTTTCTGGTTATGCTTCAAAATCTTCGAACTTATCACAAGATATTAATTTTTGTCGTTTCTAACTCGATTTTTCGGCCAAAAACCCAGAATCACATTCTGGCAATCGAATTTAGTTTATTTCGGTTATGAATCAAATATTTTCAATTTGTCACTAGAAGTTGATTTTTGTCGTTTCTAACTCGATTTTAGCAATCAAATTCGGTCTTTTTCCGGTTGTGCTTCAAAAATTTCCAATTCATCACTAGAAATTGAATTTTGTCGTTTCTCACTCGATTTTTTCGGCAAAAAACCAGAACTACATTCTGGCAAACGAATTAAGTTTTTTTCGGTTATGGATCTAATATTTCCAATATGTCTCTAGAAGTTAACTTTTGTCGTTTCTAACTCAATTTTATCGGCAAAAAACCCAGAATTACATTCTAGCAATCGAATTCAGTATTTTTCTGGTTATGCTTCAAAATCTTCAAACTTATCACAAGAAATTAATTTTTGTCGTTTCTAACTCGATTTTTCGGCCAAAAACCCAGAATCACATTCTGGCAATCGAATTTAGTTTATTTCGGTTATGAATCAAATATTTTCAATTTGTCACTAGAAATTGATTTTTGTCGTTTCTAACTCGATTTGAGCAATCAAATTCGGTCTTTTTTCGGTTGTGCTTCAAAAATTTCCAATTCATCACTAGAAATTGAATTTTGTCGTTTCTTACTCGATTTTTTCGGTCAAAAACCCAGAATCACATTCTGGCAATCGAATTTAGTTTATTTCGGTTATGAATCAAATATTTTCAATTTGTCACTAGAAGTTGATTTTTGTCGTTTCTAACTCGATTTTAGCAATCAAATTCGGTCTTTTTTCGGTTGTGCTTCAAAAATTTCCAATTCATCACTAGAAATTGAATTTTGTCGTTTCTTACTCGATTTTTCGGCCAAAAACCCAGAATCACATTCTGGCAATCGAATTTAGTTTATTTCGGTAATGAATCAAATATTTTCAATTTGTCACTAGAAGTTGATTTTCGTCGTTTCTAACTCGATTTTAGCAATCAAATTCGGTCTTTTTTCGGTTGTGCTTAAAAAATTTCCAATTCATGACAAGAAATTGAATTTTGTCGTTTCTTACTCGATTTTTTCGGTCAAAAACCCAGAATCACATTCTGGCAATCGAATTCAGTATTTTTCTGGTTATGCTTCAAAATCTTCCAACTTGTCACAAGAAATTGAATTTTTTCGTTTCTAACTTGATTTTAGCAATCAAATTCGGTCTTTTTTCGGTTGTGCTTCAAAAATTTCCAATTCATCACTAGAAATTGAATTTAGTCGTTTCTTACTCGATTTTTTCGGCAAAAAACCCAGAAATACATTCTGTCAAACGAATTTAGTATTTTTCTGGTTATGCTTCAAAATCATCGAACTTATCACAAGAAAAAAATTTTTGTCGTTTCTAACTCGATTTTTCGGCCAAAAACCCAGAATCACATTCTGGCAATCGAATTTAGTTTATTTCGGTTATGAATCAAATATTTTCAATTTGTCACTAGAAGTTGATTTTTGTCGTTTCTAACTCAATTTCACCGACAAAAAACCCAGAATTACATTCAAGCAATCGAATTCAGTATTTTTCTGGTTATGCTTCAAAATCTTCGAACTTATCACAAGAAATTAATTTTTGTCGTTTCTAACTCGATTTTTCTGCCAAAAACCCAGAATCACATTCTGGCAATCGAATTAAGTTCATTTCGGTTATGAATCAAATATTTTCAATTTGTCACTAGAAGTTGATTTTTGTCGTTTCTAACTCGATTTAAGCAATCAAATTCGGTCTTTTTTTGGTTGTGCTTCAAAAATTCCCAATTCATCACTAGAAATTGAATTTTGTCGTTTCTTACTCGATTTTTCGGCCAAAAACCCAGAATCACATTCTGGCAATCGAATTTAGTTTATTTCAGTTATGAATCAAATATTTTCAATTTGTCACTAGAAGTTGATTTTTGTCGTTTCTAACTCAATTTTAGCAATCAAATTCGGTCTTTTTTCGGTTGTGCTTCAAAAATTCCCAATTCATCACTAGAAATTGAATTTTGTCGTTTCTTACTCGATTTTTTCGGCAAAAAACCCAGAAATACATTCTGGCAAACGAATTAAGTTTTTTTCGGTTATGAATCAAATATTCCCAATATGTCACTAGAAGTTGATTTTTGTCGTTTCTAACTCAATTTTACCGAAAAAAAACCCAGAATTACATTCTAGCAATCGAATTCAGTATTTTTCTGGTTATGCTTCAAAATCTTCCAACTTGTCACAAGAAATTGAATTTTGTCGTTTCTAACTTGATTTTATCAATCAAATTTGGTCTTTTTTCGGTTGTGCTTCAAAAATTTCCAATTCATCACTAGAAATTGAATTTTGTCGTTTCTTACCCGATTTTTTCGGCAAAAAACCCAGAAATACATTCTGGCAAACGAATCAAGTTTTTTTCGGTTATGAATCAAATATTTCCAATATGTCACTAGAAGTTGATTTTTGTCGTTTCTAACTCAATTTTATCGGAAAAAAACCCAGAATTACATTCTAGCAATCGAATTCAGTATTTTTCTGGTTATGCTTCAAAATCTTCCAACTTGTCACAAGAAATTGAATTTTGTCGTTTCTTACTCGATTTTTTCGGCGAAAAACCCAGAATCACATTCTGGCAATCGAATTTAGTTTATTTCGGTTATGAATCAGATATTTTCAATTTGTCACTAGAAGTTGATTTTTGTCGTTTCTAACTCGATTTTAGCAATCAAATTCGGTCATTTTTCGGTTGTGCTTCAAAAATTTCCAATTCATCACTAGAAATTGAATTTTGTCGTTTCTTACTCGATTTTTTCGGCGAAAATCCCAGAATCACATTCTGGCAATCGAATTCAGTTTATTTCGGTTATGAATCAAATATTTTCAATTTGTCACTAGAAGTTGATTTTTGTCGTTTCTTACTCGATTTTAGCAATCAAATTCGGTCTATTTTCGGTTGTGCTTCAAAAATTCCCAATTCATCACTAGAAATTGAATTTTATCGTTTCTAACTTGATTTTTTCGGCAAAAAACCCAGAATTACATTCTGGCAATCGAATTTAGTTTATTTCGGTTATGAATCAAATATTTTCAATTTGTCACTAGAAGTTGATTTTTGTCGTTTCTAACTCGATTTTAGCAATCAAATTCGGTCTATTTTCGGTTGTGCTTCAAAAATTTCCAATTCATCACTAGAAATTGAATATTGTCGTTTCTTACTCGATTTTTTCGGCAAAAAACCCAGAAATACATTCTGGCAAACGAATTAAGTTATTTTCGGTTATGAATCAAATATTTCCAATATGTCACTAGAAGTTGATTTTTGTCGTTTCTAACTCGATTTTAGCAATCAAATTCGGTCTTTTCTCGGTTGTGCTTCAAAAATTTCCAATTCATCACTAGAAATTGAATTTTGTCGTTTCTTACTCGATTTTTTCGTCGAAAAATCCAGAATCACATTCTGGCAATCGAATTTAGTTTATTTCGGTTATGAATCAAATATTTTCAATTTGTCACTAGAAGTTGATTTTTGTCGTTTCTAACTCGATTTTAGCAATCAAATTCGGTCTTTTTTCGGTTGTGCTTCAAAAATTTCCAATTCATCACTAGAAATTGAATTTTGTCGTTTCTTACTCGATTTTTTCGGCGAAAAAACCCAGAATCACATTCTGGCAATCGAATTTAGTTTATTTCGGTTATGAATCAAATATTTTCAATTTGTTACTAGAAGTTGATTTTTGTCGTTTCTAACTCGATTTTAGCAATCAAATTCGGTCTTTTCTCGGTTGTGCTTCAAAAATTTCCAATTCATCACTAGAAATTGAATTTTGTCGTTTCTTACTCGATTTTTTTGGCAAAAAAACCCAGAAATACATTCTGGCAAACGAATCAAGTTTTTTTCGGTTATGAATCAAATATTTCCAATATGTCACTAGAAGTTGATTTTTGTCGTTTCTAACTCAATTTTATCGGAAAAAACCCAGAATTACATTCTAGCAATCGAATTCAGTATTTTTCTGGTTATGCTTCAAAATCTTCCAACTTGTCACAAGAAATTGAATTTTGTCGTTTCTTACTCGATTTTTTCGGCGAAAATCCCAGAATCACATTCTGACAATCGAATTTAGTTTATTTCGGTTATGAATCAAATATTTTCAATTTGTCACTAGAAGTTGATTTTTGTCGTTTCTAACTCGATTTTAGCAATCAAATTCGGTCTATTTTCGGTTGTGCTTCAAAAATTTCCAATTCATCACTAGAAATTGAATTTTGTCGTTTCTTACTCGATTTTTTCGGCGAAAATCCCAGAATCACATTCTGGCAATCGAATTTAGTTTATTTCGGTTATGAATCAAATATTTTCAATTTGTCACTAGAAGTTGATTTTTGTCGTTTCTAACTCGATTTTAGCCATCAAATTCGGTCTATTTTCGGTTGTGCTTCAAAAATTTCCAATTCATCACTAGAAATTGAATTTTATCGTTTCTAACTTGATTTTTTCGGCAAAAAACCCAGAATTACATTCTGGCAATCGAATTTAGTTTATTTCGGTTATGAATCAAATATTTTCAATTTGTCACTAGAAGTTGATTTTTGTCGTTTCTAACTCGATTTTAGCAATCAAATTCGGTCTATTTTCGGTTGTGCTTCAAAAATTTCCAATTCATCACTATTAATTGAATTTTGTCGTTTCTTACTCGATTTTTTCGGCAAAAAACCCAGAACTACATTCTGGCAAACGAATTAAGTTTTTTTCGGTTATGGATCTAATATTTCCAATATGTCTCTAGAAGTTAACTTTTGTCGTTTCTAACTCAATTTTATCGGCAAAAAACCCAGAATTACATTCTAGCAATCGAATTCAGTATTTTTCTGGTTATGCTTCAAAATCTTCAAACTTATCACAAGAAATTAATTTTTGTCGTTTCTAACTCGATTTTTCGGCCATAAACCCAGAATCACATTCTGGCAATCGAATTTAGTTTATTTCGGTTATGAATCAAATATTTTCAATTTGTCACTAGAATTGATTTTTGTCGTTTCTATCTCGATTTGAGCAATCAAATTCGGTCTTTTTTCGGTTGTGCTTCAAAAATTTCCAATTCATCACTAGAAATTGAATTTTGTCGTTTCTTACTCGATTTTTTCGGCCAAAAACCCAGAATCACATTCTGGCAATCGAATTTAGTTTATTTCGGTTATGAATCAAATATTTTCAATTCGTCACTAGAAGTTGATTTTTGTCGTTTCTAACTCGATTTTAGCAATCAAATTCGGTCTTTTTTCGGTTGTGCTTCAAAAATTTCCAATTCATCACTAGAAATTGAATTTTGTCGTTTCTTACTCGATTTTTCGGCCAAAAACCCAGAATCACATTCTGGCAATCGAATTTAATTTATTTCGGTAATGAATCAAATATTTTCAATTTGTCACTAGAAGTTGATTTTTGTCGTTTCTAACTCGATTTTAGCAATCAAATTCGGTCTTTTTTCGGTTGTGCTTCAAAAATTTCCAATTCATGACTAGAAATTGAATTTTGTCGTTTCTTACTCGATTTCTTCGGTCAAAAACCCAGAATCACATTCTGGCAATCGAATTCAGTATTTTTCTGGTTATGCTTCAAAATCTTCCAACTTGTCACAAGAAATTGAATTTTTTCGTTTCTAACTTGATTTTAGCAATCAAATTCGGTCTTTTTTCGGTTGTGCTTCAAAAATTTCCAATTCATCACTAGAAATTGAATTTTGTCGTTTCTTACTCGATTTTTTCGGCCAAAAACCCAGAATCACATTCTGGCAATCGAATATAGTTTATTTCGGTTATGAATCAAATATTTTCAATTCGTCACTAGAAGTTGATTTTTGTCGTTTCTAACTCGATTATAGCAATCAAATTCGGTCTTTTTTCGGTTGTGCTTCAAAAATTTCCAATTCATCACTAGAAATTGAATTTTGTCGTTTCTTACTCGATTTTTTCGGCAAAAAACCCAGAAATACATTCTGGCAAACGAATTAAGTTTTTATCGGTTATGAATCAAATATTTCCAATATGTCACTAGAAGTTGATTTTTGTCGTTTCTAACTCAATTTTACCGACAAAAAACCCAGAATCACATTCTAGCAATCGAATTCAGTATTTTTCTGGTTATGCTTCAAAATCTTCCAACTTGTCACAAGAAATTGAATTTTGTCGTTTCTAACTTGATTTTATCAATCAAATTTGGTCTTTTTTCGGTTGTGCTTCAAAAATTTCCAATTCATCACTAGAAATTGAATTTTGTCGTTTCTTACTCGATTTTTTCGGCAAAAAAACCCAGAAATACATTCTGGCAAACGAATCAAGTTTTTTTCGGTTATGAATCAAATATTCCCAATATGTCACTAGAAGTTGATTTTTGTCGTTTCTAACTCAATTTTATCGGAAAAAACCCAGAATTACATTCTAGCAATCGAATTCAGTATTTTTCTGGTTATGCTTCAAAATCTTCCAACTTGTCACAAGAAATTGAATTTTGTCGTTTCTTACTCGATTTTTTCGGCGAAAAACCCAGAATCACATTCTGGCAATCGAATTTAGTTTATTTCGGTTATGAATCAGATATTTTCAATTTGTCACTAGAAGTTGAATTTTGTCGTTTCTAACTCGATTTTAGCAATCAAATTCGGTCTTTTTTCGGTCGTGCTTCAAAAATTTCCAATTCATCACTAGAAATTGAATTTTGTCGTTTCTTACTCGATTTTTTCGGCGAAAATCCCAGAATCACATTCTGGCAATCGAATTTAGTTTATTTCGGTTATAAATCAAATATTTTCAATTTGTCACTAGAAGTTGATTTTTGTCGTTTCTAACTCGATTTTAGCAATCAAATTCGGTCTATTTTCGGTTGTGCTTCAAAAATTTCCAATTCATCACTAGAAATTGAATTTTATCGTTTCTAACTTGATTTTTTCGGCAAAAAACCCAGAATTACATTCTGGCAATCGAATTTAGTTTATTTCGGTTATGAATCAAATATTTTCAATTTGTCACTAGAAGTTGATTTTTGTCGTTTCTAACTCGATTTCAGCAATCAAATTCGGTCTATTTCCGGTTGTGCTTCAAAAATTTCCAATTCATCACTAGAAATTGAATTTTGTCGTTTCTTACTCGATTTTTTCGGCAAAAAACCCAGAAATACATTCTGGCAAACGAATTAAGTTATTTTCGGTTATGAATCAAATATTTCCAATATGTCACTAGAAGTTGATTTTTGTCGTTTCTAACTCGATTTTAGCAATCAAATTCGGTCTTTTCTCGGTTGTGCTTCAAAAATTTCCAATTCATCACTAGAAATTGAATTTTGTCGTTTCTTACTCGATTTTTTCGGCGAAAAATCCAGAATCACATTCTGGCAATCGAATTTAGTTTATTTCGGTTATGAATCAAATATTTCCAATATGTCACTAGAAGTTGATTTTTGTCGTTTCTAACTCGATTTTAGCAATCAAATTCGGTCTTTTTTCGGTTGTGCTTCAAAAATTTCCAATTCATCACTAGAAATCGAATTTTGTCGTTTCTTACTCGATTTTTTCGGCGAAAATCCCAGAATCACATTCTGGCAATCGAATTTAGTTTATTTCGGTTATGAATCAAATATTCTCAATTTGTCACTAGAAGTTGATTTTTGTCGTTTCTAACTCGATTTTAGCAATCAAATTCGGTCTATTTTCGGTTGTGCTTCAAAAATTTTCAATTCATCACTAGAAATTGAATTTTGTCGTTTCTTACTCGATTTTTTCGGCGAAAATCCCAGAATCACATTCTGGCAATCGAATTCAGTTTATTTCGGTTATGAATCAAATATTTTCAATTTGTCACTAGAAGTTGATTTTTGTCGTTTCTGACTCGATTTTAGCAATCAAATTCGGTCTATTTTCGGTTGTGCTTCAAAAATTTCCAATTCATCACTAGAAATTGAATTTTATCGTTTCTAACTTGATTTTTTCGGCAAAAAACCCAGAATTACATTCTGGCAATCGAATTTAGTTTATTTCGGTTATGAATCAAATATTTTCAATTTGTCACTAGAAGTTGATTTTTGTCGTTTCTAACTCGATTTTAGCAATCAAATTCGGTCTATTTTCGGTTGTGCTTCAAAAATTTCCAATTCATCACTATTAATTGAATTTTGTCGTTTCTTACTCGATTTTTTCGGCAAAAAACCCAGAACTACATTCTGGCAAACGAATTAAGTTTTTTTCGGTTATGGATCTAATATTTCCAATATGTCTCTAGAAGTTAACTTTTGTCGTTTCTAACTCAATTTTATCGGCAAAAAACCCAGAATTACATTCTAGCAATCGAATTCAGTATTTTTCTGGTTATGCTTCAAAATCTTCAAACTTATCACAAGAAATTAATTTTTGTCGTTTCTAACTCGATTTTTCGGCCATAAACCCAGAATCACATTCTGGCAATCGAATTTAGTTTATTTCGGTTATGAATCAAATATTTTCTATTTGTCACTAGAATTGATTTTTGTCGTTTCTAACTCGATTTTAGCAATCAAATTCGGTCTTTTTTCGGTTGTGCTTCAAAAATTTCCAATTCATCACTAGAAATTGAATTTTGTCGTTTCTTACTCGATTTTTCGGCCAAAAACCCAGAATCACATTCTGGCAATCGAATTTAATTTATTTCGGTAATGAATCAAATATTTTCAATTTGTCACTAGAAGTTGATTTTTGTCGTTTCTAACTCGATTTTAGCAATCAAATTCGGTCTTTTTTCGGTTGTGCTTCAAAAATTTCCAATTCATGACTAGAAATTGAATTTTGTCGTTTCTTACTCGATTTCTTCGGTCAAAAACCCAGAATCACATTCTGGCAATCGAATTCAGTATTTTTCTGGTTATGCTTCAAAATCTTCCAACTTGTCACAAGAAATTGAATTTTTTCGTTTCTAACTTGATTTTAGCAATCAAATTCGGTCTTTTTTCGGTTGTGCTTCAAAAATTTCCAATTCATCACTAGAAATTGAATTTAGTCGTTTCTTACTCGATTTTTTCGGCAAAAAACCCAGAATTACATTCTGTCAAACGAATTTAGTATTTTTCTGGTTATGCTTCAAAATCATCGAACTCATCACAAGAAATTAATTTTTGTCGTTTCTAACTCGATTTTCCGGCCAAAAACCCAGAATCACATTCTGGCAATCGAATTTAGTTTATTTCGGTTATGAATCAAATATTTTCAATTTGTCACTAGAAGTTGATTTTTGTCGTTTCTAACTCAATTTTAGCAATCAAATTCGGTCTTTTTTCGGTTGTGCTTCAAAAATTTCCAATTCATCACTAGAAATTGAATTTTGTCGTTTCTTACTCGATTTTTTCGGCCAAAAACCCAGAATCACATTCTGGCAATCGAATATAGTTTATTTCGGTTATGAATCAAATATTTTCAATTCGTCACTAGAAGTTGATTTTTGTCGTTTCTAACTCGATTATAGCAATCAAATTCGGTCTTTTTTCGGTTGTGCTTCAAAAATTTCCAATTCATCACTAGAAATTGAATTTTGTCGTTTCTTACTCGATTTTTTCGGCAAAAAACCCAGAAATACATTCTGGCAAACGAATTAAGTTTTTATCGGTTATGAATCAAATATTTCCAATATGTCACTAGAAGTTGATTTTTGTCGTTTCTAACTCAATTTTACCGACAAAAAACCCAGAATCACATTCTAGCAATCGAATTCAGTATTTTTCTGGTTATGCTTCAAAATCTTCCAACTTGTCACAAGAAATTGAATTTTGTCGTTTCTAACTTGATTTTATCAATCAAATTTGGTCTTTTTTCGGTTGTGCTTCAAAAATTTCCAATTCATCACTAGAAATTGAATTTTGTCGTTTCTTACTCGATTTTTTCGGCAAAAAACCCAGAAATACATTCTGGCAAACGAATTAAGTTTTTATCGGTTATGAATCAAATATTTCCAATATGTCACTAGAAGTTGATTTTTGTCGTTTCTAACTCAATTTTACCGACAAAAAACCCAGAATTACATTCTAGCAATCGAATTCAGTATTTTTCTGGTTATGCTCCAAAATCTTCGAACTTATCACAAGAAATTGATTTTTGTCGTTTCTAACTCGATTTTTCGGCCAAAAACCCAGAATCACATTCTGGCAATCGAATTTAGTTTATTTCGGTTATGAATCAAATATTTTCAATTTGTCACTAGAAGTTGATTTTTGTCGTTTCTAACTCGAATCACATTCTGGCAATCGAATTTAGTTTATTTCGGTTATGAATCAAATATTTTCAATTTGTCACTAGAAGTTGATTTTTATCGTTTCTAACTCGATTTTAACAATCAAATTCGGTCTTCTTTCGGTTGTGCTTAAAAAATTTCCAATTCATCACTAGAAATTGAATTTTGTCGTTTCTTACTCGATTTTTTCGGCAAAAAACCCAGAAATACATTCTGGCAAACGAATCAAGTTTTTTTCGGTTATGAATCAAATATTTCCAATATGTCACTAGAAGTTGATTTTTGTCGTTTCTAACTCAATTTTATCGGAAAAAAACCCAGAATTACATTCTAGCAATCGAATTCAGTATTTTTCTGGTTATGCTTCAAAATCTTCCAAATTGTCACAAGAAATTGAATTTTGTCGTTTCTAACTTGATTTTTCCGGCAAAAAACCCGGAATTACATTCTGGCAATCGAATTTAGTTTATTTCGGTTATGAATCAAATATTTTCAATTTGTCACTAGAAGTTGATTTTTGTCGTTTCTAACTCGATTTTAGCAATCAAATTCGGTCTTTTTTCGGTTGTGCTTCGAAAATTTCCAATTCATCACTAGAAATTGAATTTTGTCGTTTCTTACTCGATTTTTTCGGCCAAAAACCCAGAATCACATTTTGGCAATCGAATTTAGTTTATTTCGGTTATGAATCAAATATTTTCAATTTGTCATTAGAAGTTGATTTTTGTCGTTTCTAACTCAATTTTACCGACAAAAAACCCGGAATTACATTCTAGCAACCGAATTCAGTATTTTTCTGGTTATGCTTCAAAATCTCCGAACTTATCACAAGAAATTAATTTTTGTCGTTTCTAACTCGATTTTTCGGCCAAAAACCCAGAATCACATTCTGGCAATCGAATTTAGTTTATTTCGGTTATGAATCAAATATTTTCAATTTGTCACTAGAGGTTGATTTTTGTCGTTTCTAACTCGATTTCAGCAATCAAATTCGGTCTTTTTTTGGTTGTGCTTCAAACATTTCCAATTCATCACTAAAAATTGAATTTTGTCGTTTCTCACTCGATTTTTTCGGCCAAAAACTCAGAATCACATTCTGGCAATCGAATTTAGTTCATTTCGGTTATGAATCAAATATTTTCAATTTGTCACTAGAAGTTGATTTTTGTCGTTTCTTACTCAATTTTACCGACAAAAAACCCAGAATTACATTCTAGCAATCGAATTCAGTATTTTTCTGGTTATGCTTCAAAACCTTCGAACTTATCACAAGAAATAAATTTTTGTCGTATCTATCTCGATTTTTCGGCAAAAAACCCAGAATTACATTCTAGCAATCGAATCCAGTATTTTATGGTTATGCTTCAAAATCTTCCAACTTGTCACAAGAAATTGAATTTTGTCGTTTCTAACTTGATTTTTTCGGAAAAAAATTTCCAATTTATCACTAGAAATTGAATTTTGTCGTTTCTTACTCGATTTTTTCGGCCAAAAACCCAGAATCACATTCTGGCAATCGAATTCAGTTTATTTCGGTTATGAATCAAATATTTTCAATTCGTCACTAGAAGTTGATTTTTGTCGTTTCTAACTCGATTTTAGCAATCAAATTCGGTCTTTTTTCGGTTGTGCTTCAAAAATTTCCAATTCATCACTAGAAATTGAATTAATCGTTTCTTACTAGCTTTTCTCGGCCAAAAACCCAGAATCACATTCAGGCAATCGAATTTAATTTATTTCGGTTATGAATCAAGTATTTTCAATTTGTCACTAGAGGTTTATTTTTGTCGTTTCTAACTCGATTTTAGCAATCAAATTCGGTCTTTTTTCGGTTGTGCTTCAAAAGTTTCCAATTCATCACTAGAAATTGAATTTCGTCGTTTCTTACTCGATTTTTTCCGGCAAAAAAACCAGAAATACATTCTGGCAAACGAAATAAGTTTTTTTCGGTTATGAATCTAATATTTCCAATATGTCACTATAAGTTGATTTTTGTCGTTTCTAACTCAATTTCATCGGCAAAAAACCCAGAATTACATTCTAGCAATCGAATTCAGTATTTTTCTGGTTATGCTTCAAAATCTTCCAACTTGTCACAAGAAATTAAATTTTGTCGTTTCTAACTTGATTTTAGCAATCAAATTTGGTCTTTTTTCGTTTGTGCCTAAAAAATTTCCAATTCATCACTAGAAATTGAATTTTGTCGTTTCTTACTCGATTTTTTCGGCATAAAACCCAGAAATACATTCTGGCAAACGAATTAAGTTTTTTTCGGTTATGAATCAAATATTTCCAATATGTCACTAGAAGTTGATTTTTGTCTTTCTAACTCAATTTTACCGACAAAAATCCCAGAATTACATTCTAGCAATCGAATTCAGTATTTTTCTGGTTATGCTTCAAAATCTTCGAACTTATCACAAGAAATTAATTTTTGTCGTTTCTAACTCGATTTTTCGGCCAAAAACCCAGAATCACATTCTGGCAATCGAATTTAGTTTATCTCGGTTATGAATCAAGTATTTTCAATTTGTCACTAGAAGTTGATTTTTGTCGTTTCTAACTCGATTTTAGCAATCAAATTCGGTCTTTTTTCGGTTGTGCTTCAAAAATTTCCAATTCATCACTAGAAATTGAATTTTGTCGTTTCTTACTCGATTTTTTCGGCAAAAAACCCAGAAATACATTCTGGCAAACGAAATAAGTTTTTTTCGGTTATGAATCAAATATTTCCAATATGTCACTAGAAGTTGATTTTTGTCGTTTCTAACTCAATTTTACCGACAAAAAACCCAGAATTACATTCTAGCAATCAAATTCAGTATTTTTCTGGTTATGCTTCAAAATCTTCGAACTTATCACAAGAAATTAATTTTTGTCGTTTCTAACTCGATTTTTCGGCCAAAAACCAGAATCACATTCTGGCAATCGAATTTAGTTTATTTCGGTTGTGAATCAAATATTCTCAATTTGTCACTAGAAGTTGATTTTTGTCGTTTCTAACTCGATTTTAGCAATCAAATTCGGTCTTTTTTCGGTTGTGCTTCGAAAATTTCCAATTCATCACTAGAAATTGAATTTTGTCGTTTCTTACTCGATTTTTTCGGCCAAAACCCAGAATCACATTCTGGCAATCGAATTCAGTTTATTTCGATTATGAATCAAATATTTTCAATTCGTCACTAGAAGTTGATTTTTGGTTTTTCTAAATCGATTTTAGCAATCAAATTCGGTCTTTTTTCGGTTGTGCTTCAAAAATTTCCAATTCATCACTAGAAATTGAATTTTGTCGTTTCTTACTCGATTTTTTCGGCAAAAAACCCAGAAATACATTCTGGCAAACGAATTAAGTTTTTTTCGGTTATGAATCAAATATTTCCAATATGTCACTAGAAGTTGATTTTTGTCGTTTCTAACTCAATTTTATCGGCAAAAAACCCAGAATTACATACTAGCCATCGAATTCAGTATTTTTTCGCTTATGCTTCAAAAATTTCCTAGTTGTCACTTTAAGTAGCAATCTATTTCATTATTTCTTTGGTTATGAATTAAACATTTCTTTGTCACTAGAAATAGATTTTTTCGTTTCTAACTCGATATTTCCGGCAAAAAAAAAACAGAATTACATTCTAAGAATCGAATATGGTATATTTTCGGTTATGAATAAAAAATCTCCAACTTGTCACTTCAATACCAGAAAGCGCAGTTTCGACCCGCCAGAGGTCTCATCAGTGGTACTAGACCGGTTCAATAATGCAAAGCTCGAAGTCGTTTTGTCCTAAGGCGGACAAACTTTTGAAAAGTTAGTGGCGATGTGTGATGACATATCTCAGAATCGTGCTATTCTGTTTATTTCTGTTCCGAGTCATTCTGTATTCTGTGACATTTTGTGTGCCTAACTTTCACAACAAAGATGGATGTACTGACTATGGTTTTTCTTCTTCTAGCATATTACGAAGTCTAACGCCTGGTACCAATATGTGCTATATGATGCTATATGATATTTTCCAATGCATTTTATAGTATAACTAAATGTTATAAGTTCGTAGCCAACATTTATATTCATAAAATTGCTAACCACAATTATATAAAACTGAAAAAGTCAACTCAACCTTTAGGAGGCACAGGGAGTTGGCAACAAGATCTAAGCCTTAACTCACACAACTATATTAATGAATGGTTGTGGGCCACTTTTCATGCAGTTTTGGAAATTTACACGAGCCTCCCCTCATTCTCCCCACTCTTTGAGAAAAAGGTCCGTTATTCATGCGATTTGAAAAACGCCCAGCTACCAATAAATCGGTCCCTATATACTGCCAAAAAGGAATATATATATATATATATATATATATATATATATATATATATATATATATATATAGATGAAGAAGTTATTAGTTGGACATAGCACTCAAGAAAGTGGCAAACCATAGATACGTGTTTCGGGCTTTTGGCCCATCATCAGTATGGTGCAGCCAAGTGTAAAGATGGGCAACACTTTTGTCTATGGTTGCCTATCATTTGCCACTTTCTCGAGTGCTATGTCCGACTAATAACTTTTTCGTCTATATCAAGACGAAAAAGATATATGTATATATATATATATATATATATATATATATATATATATATATAAAATGAATACCGGGCAGGCGGTCCTCGATTGAATACAAAATGAGAAAAACCAAGGAAGTACTAGATAAAAATAGCTGCGTAAACGCAAGCGGAACATAAGTGGAACCACCTATTTTTATCAAGTACTTTCTTGGTTTTTCTCATTTTGTCGTCAATCGAGGACCGCCTGCCCGGTACTGACGATGCTCAATAGGGTGAAACAGCTGTCTACCGGTGGCTCTTAAATTGGAATCAATATGGGAATGATCAAAAAGTACTTATCTATTCATTTTTTGATTTTCATGGAATTATTTTCCAGCAGCTTGACTGCATTAACCTTTCTAGATTATATATATATATATATATATATATATATATATATATATATATATATATATATATATATATAACGTTATCATATCTCGAAGAAAAAATCAAAGAAACTAAGGAGCTCACCCTCTTGGCTCTCCAAGCTGCAATAAAATGTAGAATAGGTAATGTAGAACGTGAAACCCGTCAAGCATTTGATGAAAGATAGCTGAAGCGAGAATAACATTGACTTGCGAATACAATAATCTAAAAAGTGATGTCGCTACTAAAGCAATGACACGAAAATATAATGCATTGGAAGAAAGGGTTGCAATGTTGGAGAAGAAACATCCTGAGAGGTGGTCAAAGGACAGACCATTATTGTGGTATCCAGGTATAGACATCGATCCAGGTGTTAAAAAATAAATATATCATTGTATTGTGTGACAATAAATAGAATGCAATAGAATGCTATGTATCATATGATCCTGTGAAGGGTGTCATGACTGCCCCCATCGAGAGTGTGCTTTCACATCCTAGCTACGAGTATGTCATGAGTATGCTAGGTGAGGGGATCATTTCGGATATGCTCCCGGATCCGGAATGATGAAAATCCAGCCCCAACCACGGAGGCAGAAGAGGTTGTGGCCCCAACCCAGGAGGCGTGTACATCATCGGCGAACCCATCGACTTCGAGGGTGCCATCCCAGGAAGTGGTGACGAAGGCGAAGTTGCAACGCGAGAAACGTGCAGGTGGAGTTCAGAAAGGTGCTCCTAAACCGAAACAGACGGAAACTTCTTCGGAAAATATCAACAGTAAAGACGAGTTCTTCGAAAAACCCTTTTCGAGTGAGCGGCAGTCGGTTGAACGAGCGCCAAAATCTAGGGTTGGTGTCATTGCGAAGTATCGCAAAGTTTGCGATGAAACCAATCCTAAAGCTGGAAAATGGCCCGTATGGAGAAGATCACTATCCAACATACCGAATCCACCTGCTGCAGCCTCCATTGTCATAGCTGCTGCACCACTACTTCCTGCACCTCCTGCAGCAGCTGCTACCATACACAATACACCCGCCACGCTTATAGAAGGTGTTGACCCTTCAGGAGAGGAGGACATTCGAGTTGAGCATATCTCCATTTCTCTCAGGTCATTCGAGTGTTATAAATAGTCAGATCTCGAAGTCCAGTTATCACCGAAGACGATTGTAGATACTAACAATTGAAATGTTGTGACATAACTTGGTTTGAAATCTTTCAATTTTAATTTTTTCATTTTCTGTTAATAATATTTTTAATTTTTTCAATTTTTTCAGCTTTTATTATTATTTCAAATTTTATTAGTTTGATTGTTGTTGTATGTTATTTCTTTGTAATTTCAGTTTTTTGTTGAGAAAAATTGTTATATCTGGTTGATCTTTTTGATTTTTTTCAGGGTTATCAAATCAATTGATATCATATTAAACAATGGAAGTCCGAACTTATGAAATACACCACGAAACATTGTCAACCACCTTCAAACAAACGACTCATTCTCATACTTTAATATTTATCATATATTAATTTTTTTCCTTTGGATCTCCTTTTCACCACATATAAACAACATCTGAGACTTCTGTGGTTTCTACGATGTTTTTTCAACTATATGTATAACTTTAGTTATTTCCTTTTGTGATTCGAATCTGAATAAACATTATTATTATATTTCTTAGAATTCATATTGTTTTTTTTTCATTTAGTTCTCTCTTCCTTTCATTGAAGATATCAATATCTATTGAAGCTGCATGAAACATTACACATTTTTTATCTCACATCACTTTTCTCTATCCACCATTCTCGCCACAATTTTTTTTGGTATAAATTCAGTGTAAGACCACAGTTCCATATCATTCTCTCCACGATGTCGACGAGTCCTGATTCACCGTCGGAGCCTAGGAGTCTATCAACTTCGGAACCCACGACAGGTCCCATCCAGGTTGATGAAGTTAGTTCTTCAACTGATGGTGTAAATACTCGAAGAAAACTCAGTTTCTTCGAGTATTCACCCGTGCATTATGGTTTTCCGGAAGGATACCATGATAGTATGCAAGTAGTGGATGATTCTGTTTCAATCAGTTCATTTGTGGATTTTCATCCACAAGAAGCTCACCGTTATCCATCAGTACACCATCACATATCTACTGATACGTGATGATGTACTTATCATCTGATACGGATGATGATGACAACTAGTCTACAAAGTGTGGACTGACAAAATCAGCCTTTTTCAGGGCTACCATTATGAACTCAAAGTTGCTATCTCATAGTGAGATTTACTGGGTGATCACCTATGAAATCTGTCATAATGCAAATCAGTAATTTATTAGGCGTTCCTAATATGTTATTTGGCTTTAGATATCTCAGACACAGTGAGATGAAAACCTCAAGAGATGACACCTCACACTTATTAGGTATTCACCTCTCAGGTTAGTTATTGGAACATATAATATTATTGATTTAGGTTTTGAGGTGAACTTAATATGCGGTTAGTCGATCAAAGTGAAAATTTTCTCCTGAGCTTCCTGAAAATAGAACCAATTGATGATGTTCCAAAGAGAAGACAGGTTCATAATTATAGTGCATTTTACTTCATATGTATGTGACAGATGATACCCGAGAGTAATAATACTAATGAGTGATGATAGAATCTGCGTAGTGATCTGGAATTATGAGTAATCTTTATATCTCCAACTTGGAAATCTTCCAACTACCATTCATATGTAGCCCTGAAAAAGGCTGTTTTTTTACCAGAAGGTCCACGGTTAGTGGGTTACAGGTTTGACACTATTGCATATTATGTAAGTTGAAACTCTTGTGCCTCACACCAATACTGACCCATTTGCATCATAGAGACCTTATCAAGGGTGTTTACATGTTGATACCAGCCACCGTTATTGTTAGGTATCGAGTAAAATCGGAAGCAGCACCAACATAACTTTTGGATACCTCCATCGATTGTTCTGATTCGTACGTGCGCATCTGTTACACAATACAGATCCTATCGATCTTCCAATGTGTCGGTGACGTTGAGCCATCGAACGCCGATCCTTAAGGCAACATCATCTTCAGATGATTCAGCTACAATACCTTCATCACTCAAGTCACCCTCGTCATTTATGATATCTCTTTCATCTCCTTCATCGACTCCAATATCTGCCCCATCTCCAATAACCTTAACTTCCTTTTCCACAATTTCCTCTATGTTGGGAGCCATTTCATCCCCATTCAGTGACTCATCATCCGTCCAATTATTCTCATCATCAAATGATATCCTAGATAATACTGCGGCGATTTTTTAGGAATTTATTTTGATGTGCTCTCGTATACTGAGTGATGTTCACGATAGCAGCTCGTCTTTTATATGATTCGGTTGTGGTCGTGACTCGGTGGCGTTAAAAGTAATAGGAGCCCCCCCCACCAACTCATCACTGAATTGAATATATATTAGAAAGGGGTGTCAATTCCCTCAGTTGACTTCTGTTATTTTCAGTATCGAGTAACAATATGCCTTTTCCAAAGGAGTGGGATTCTAAGCCAAAAGTGTGTGTTTATCCAATACTAATTGCTGGAGCTGCTCAGCTACAATTGTCAAATTACTCGACCCAAATCACACTTCAACCCAGGTACCGGATTGTGTGACGAGTGTCTATCAAAGAATCCAGTGCCGCAACCCAAGCGAGCAATTAGCTCAACTCACGTATAGGGGAACTATATCAAGTGTTCCAAGTGTCCTGAAAAAATTGAGTGTACCATTGTGGGTATTTGTAGAAATATTTGCCGAACCTGTGCGATAGAAGAGATTACAACATCATTGCCACTTCAACAACGTTGCTTCGAAAAATTCATTTCAATCATTGCAGGTGTCTAACACAGGAGAAACATATCGGAAGGCGCCAAATCCTAGGTCACTGTATTCCAACGTACACAGAACTTGGACTAGAAAGGCTTCATGTGCGACTCCTCGATAAGCAATAATCATTGTTGGAATTTATAATGAATAAATTGATTGAATATAATTACATTTGTATAATTTTTTCAAATTTAAAAACTAATAAATGAAAGAATTCTGAATCATATAATCAAATACAATCAAACACACATTGGCTGATATAATATTTATCTTGGAAAACATACGAGCATAATACAAGTGTACTCTTACAAAACTCTATCAATATTTACTACACAGATAATTAAAATTATTTTCATACAATAATAAACCATATCTGATACATCAATACAAGAATTATGCTCTCTTGAAAGACCCTACCACTTCATATAAAGTTTTTTATTTTTTTTCTCAACACCTTCTTCACTAGATATACGTCAGGATTTGCAGTTTTTAATGAATCTTCCTCATAAAAACAACCTCTTATGGGTTGACCATCCATATCTTCAAGAATATTGTAACAGTTCATTTATGAGATACTGGGACAACCTGTATGTACATTTCGATAGTTCAATTGAAATGGCGTGCAGGTGGACAGAGGACGAATGAAGCGACGGTGCGAGGCTTCAGTGAACAAATATCGAGCAGAGAAAGGGTCAGTGCTGTTCGATAGAATAAATTTCACACTTCGTGTACCTATTTAGCTTCAAAGGCCTTAAAAGAAGCTAAGGTAAATCATTCAAGAGATTACAATTTCTAGTTTTTGTGGTAGATTTGCAGAAACGATGTTCTCGTTTCAGGCCTAAAAGAAGGAATAAAATCAAGAAGAATCAGATTCAGTTGAGTTGACGTTAATTTCAATCAATTCAACTTTATCCAGCAAATTTGGCTTCATCTATATCTTGATCATTCACTGCCTCCTACGTCGTTGTCCGATTGTCTACCTTGAGAGCCGATGTTCATTTGATAAGAAATTCGATGCGAGTTACACCACTAACTAGCGGGGTGGAGGACAATTTTCTTAAGTAATTTTGGTCTGGTCGTGTCTGCAATTTTAGGAAGACTCGTGGAATGTCATCCCTTCCGGATATATAAGTACGTGAAAACCTACTTCTTGAGACAGAGTGAGTACCTACATTCTCCTTCAATGTCAAGTGGACTATTGAAATAAAGAAGCTATGCGTTTTATTTATTATTGTTACCGAATGATTATTTATTGATCGTTTAAACTTGTAAATGCTTTCCCTCCAATATTGTTCTTGTATACCTATTTGTGATTTAATCGACAGCTGTTGATTGAACAATTCCTATTGATTAAAAGTATTGGGTTATAATTATTATGAAATTTTGATGTTCATATATCTATTCATATTTGTAGGTTTCATTAGTAACCAATCTCCGTGTTTCATGTGAATTTATTTTCCTGCTACTTGTTTGCTAATTCAGTTATATTTCATAGTTAAGAGAGAAGCAAACCTCTTGGCAAGTTATCATATTTTTATTGATTAATTATATATATATTCATATATCTTCATTTATTTTGTTTGAATCCCCATTCCTCGTCAATTTATACAATTATATTTATTGGCTGGCGCCCTCTCAGCTTACTAAAGAACATCTTGAATTTTCAATCAGATCTCAAGAATTCGAATCCACGCCTTGGTTGTGACGCAGAAATTTCGTTTTTCAAGTAAGTACGCCACACAAAATTGGCGCTCAACTTATGGGGCTTGAGTTTTTCTGATTTCAATTACAAGTGCCGGCGCCCAGTAAGCTGTTTTCCCTAAAACCTATTCGCTTTCCTATCAAACAAAATAAATGTTTTTTGGAACTTTCAAATAGGTGTATTATAAAAACGATTTAACCGTAAAAAAGTGAGCAACTTGTCTTCCAGTAATTGCAATTTTTTGTAATCCTCAGCTCGAATAGAAGTTTTTTTTATTCTGTTTGTCGTGTTCGTGAAGATAATCTGTGTTGTCACAGACGATTTATATACAGGCTGTCCCAATTCTCAACTGATAGTTAACGAAAGATATTTTTATTTTTTCTTTCAAATTCAAATCGCTCACAGAGTAATATACGTATCTTTATATACAGGGTGTACAGTGGTACAGAGTGAAATATATTGAATCACATTGTTTTTTCTTATTTTTTTATTCAAAAATGTCGGTCATGGCTGTCAGTTACAATATGGATCCTTATCATTTGAGAGTGTATGAGTTAAATTATGAATTATCCATTCGCGGCGTAAATACTGATAGGGTAGACATTGATTTGAAGCGAAAATTTCTCCGTAGAGAACTGAAGAAAAATCAGTCTCGTTCAGGAATAGTTTATGCTGTCTCTGATTATTCACATGACACGGAAAGGAAGGAAATAGATGAAAGTGTGCGTTCTATTACGGACTTGGTAAATGATTATGATGGAGTGAATGAAGACTTAGCGAATCGTATTCGTAGTAGGATAACTCATGTTCTAGGCAGGATTTCACGGATACCAACCGATTTGAGCGATGACATTTCTAATTATAGGGGTGACAATAAGGTTATAGTGTCTGCTTTAGAGAAAGACTTGAATGAGATTGTTGAATGTCATCGTCGAGGTTCGAATTTTACGCATAATATTCAACGTCAGGAGACCGATGAAAAGTTTGTTTCAGTCCACAAATGGCCGATCAGATTCAATGGAAAACAGGGTGGTGCTTCACTTAATTCATTTTTAAGCAGGGTTGACGAACTTATGGTTTCAAGGAGATGTTCTAAGCAGAGTTTATTTGAGGCAGCTTCAGAATTGTTCGAGGATGTTGCATCGGAGTGGTTCAGGGCGCAGTTAAGACAGCAAAGGTTTGATTCTTGGGATACCTTAGTAAAAGCCCTCAGAAAGGACTTTCTATCTGAAAATTATGATGACGAGTTATGGAGGCAGATTGAAAAGCGTACCCAGCATGAGGAAGAACCGGTAGTCATTTATATTTCTGTTATGGAAAATTTGTTTGACTGTCTGTCCGAGAAACCTTCTGAAGAAAGAAAACTTAGAATACTCATGTCCAGAGTGTTAGCCAGATATCATTCCCATTTAGTACTTCAGAATATTACGACTGTTGTAAGATTAGTTGAAGTGTGCCGAGCTTTGGAAGAATCAGAGAAAATGATGAGAAATTTCAAGCCTATTTCTAGAAATGATATTTCTACCGTAGAGTCAAGACTAACCTGTTCACCACGTGCAGATTGTTTTTCGCAGCCTTCCAGTTCTGATGTTTGTCAAAATTGTAGAGGATCTCAGAAGCCTTCTCGTAGGAGAGAAAATTTTTCGAGTTCGTCCAGGCCTACTGTCACTCGTAGTTCAAATCGAATTTCAGCAATTCAATGTTGGGAATGTAATGGTGTAGGTCATCGTAAAAGAGATTGCAAAAACGCAGGTTCGGAACAATCGCGGAGAGAGCGAAAGTTAATTTGTTATGGTTGTGGTATGGAAGGTGTTATCAGACCCAACTGTTCGCGATGTTCAAAAAACTGATGGATGGAGGTTATCCCTCGGACCATACTTCCTTCATGAATCAGTGCTCTCAAAAGGTCCGACAGTTGTCTTCAGCTGAGTGGAAAGAATGGTTGGAATGTGTTCATAACTTTTATCATTCATATAAGAGGAATAGTTCTAATAATCCTAAAGAAGCTAATGAAAGTAATATTTTGTTTGTTGAGAAACAGAACGATAATCGACCTTATGTCTTGGTACACATTTTTAACAGGTCGGTAGTTGCTCTTTTGGATACAGGTGCAAGTCATTCAGTCATTGGTCGTGACGGAATGTATATACTGACACTCTTTGATCTTGAGTTGAAGGACTGTAAAGATAAAACTATCAGTACAGCTGATGGCGCAGCGCAGTCTATTGAGGGATATGTCGATATTCCCATACATTTAGACAATTTTGTCCAGATAATAAAAATTCTAGTTGTGCCTTCATTATCACATAACCTAATTTTAGAAGCAGACGCCTGTAAAGCATTCAATGTTACTGTGGAGTTTGGTACAAACTCTTATTTCGTTGACAAGAACTACTTGGAGACCACTATTTCGGTTGATGATGATATGTTTTTGTCTACGTTGAATCGAGTTTGTGATAGAACAAGTCTGACAGCAGACGAAACTGAAAAATTGAATAATTTAGTAGCTGAATTCCGTACTTTGTCGCTTGCCAAACCTGGCAGAACTAACAGATGTATCCATAAAATCGATACAGGTGACGCTGACACCAGCTTATGTCGCCGTATAAATTGGACGAGTTAAATGAAGAACTTGACAAAATGCTAGCAATCGGTGTAGTTAGACTATCCACAAGTCCGTGGACTAGTCCTGTTCTGATAGTTGAAAAAAGTAACGGTGAACCTCGATTCTGCTTCGATGGCAGGAAGTTGAATTCGGTGACAAAAAAATGTGCATACCCTCTCCCTATCGTAGATCATATACTGAATAAGTTATCTGGGTCGAAATTTTTGAGTAGTGTTGATTTGAAATCAGCTTTTTGGCAGCTCCCGTTGGATTCAAGTTCATGTGAAAAGACAGCCTTTGTTGTTTCGGGACGTGGTCTTTTTGAATTTACCGTTATGCCTTTCGGGCTCTGTAACGCTGCTCAAACGCTTCAACGACTGATGGATTCTGTATTAGGCCCTGAGCTCGATCCTTATGTATTTGTCTATTTGGATAACGTCATTATCGCTACTCCCGACTTTGCCAAACATTTGGAAATCCTCAAACTTTTTTTCAATAAAATGAAAGATCCTGACAAAGTCAAGGCGATGCTGAATTATCCGGTACCAAAAACAGTTACTGAAGTCAAAAGGTTCATCGGAATGTGTAGTTGGTATAGGAGGTTCGTGAAGAACCATTCAACTATTACGGCTCCTATAAATGCCCTTCTCAAAATTAAAAAAAAAATCCCAAAAAATAATATGGACCAATGAAGCTGATCAAGCCTTTCGTAAACTTAAACAAGCTCTAGTTTCTGCTCCCATTTTAGCAGCCCCAGATTTTAAGAAGCCGTTTTGTATTCAATGTGATGCTTCGGATGTAGGCCTAGGCGCTGTACTGACCCAAAGAAATGGAGAAGAAGAAAATGTCATGGCATATGCATCTAGGGCCCTAACAGAAGCGGAAAAAAAGTTTACAGTTACGGAAAAGGAGTGTTGTGCTGTTTTATTCGGAGTGGAGAAGTTTCGACCATTCGTAGATGGTGTTCGCTTCTCAGTTTTAACAGACCATAGTTCACTTCTATGGCTTAGCAACCTGAAAAACCCTGGCTAGGTGAGCGATGCGACTCAGTCAATATGATATGGAAATAGTTCACAGAAAAGGTATCTTGAATGTAGTTCCTGATGCACTTTCGCGAGCTCCTGTAGAAGCATGTATTTTGGAAATCCATAAGAACGAAATCGAAGAGGATAATAATTGGTTCTCCCGTATGAGGGATAATATAACAAATCATCCAGCGAAGTACCCAGATTGGAAAATTATGGATGGATTGCTTTATAAACATGATCCTTATACATTTGGCCTGCGGACTAATTTCAGTGAATGGAAGTTGATCATTCCAAAAGGACAGAGACAGTCAGTCCTTAGAGAAATGCATGAGTCACCAATGGCTGCTCACTTAGGTATCTATAAAACAGTAAACAGAATTCGTGAACTGTACTATTGGCCTTGTTTACGTCGTGATGTGAAGAAATTCATAAGAAAATGTGGAGTTTGCGCTGCGCAAAAAGTCAGTTTGACAGCTCGCCCCGGATTCATGGGCTATCCAAAACAAGTTAATTTTCCCTGGCAATATGTATTCGTGGATATTTTAGGCCCCTTGCCAAGAACGCGAAATGGACATTCTTTTATTCTAGTCGTCTCTGATTACTTCACTAAGTATTGCCTGTTACACCCAATGAGAGCTGCGATAGCTTCCACCATTGTGAGGTTTATAGAAGAACAGGTATTCTTAGTATTTGGATCCCCACAAATAATAGCATGCGATAATGGTGTTCAGTTTTCTTCTCACGCCTTTAAGGATTTGGCTGCCAGATATGGAACAAAAATTCACCATAATGCTAATTATCATGCTCAAACAAACGCGGTAGAGCGTATTAACCGGGTTCTTGAAACAGCCATTCGGTCTTATTTGGATGAGTCTGATCATCGAACTTGGGATAAAGAATTACAAAAAATAGCTTTTGCTTTTAGAACGGCCGTTCACGAATCCACTGGTTATTCTCCCACCTAAGCACTCTTAACAGAAAAAAGTATGGCTCAGAAATTGATAAACTTCCTCAAATATATTATGATGTTCATATAGCGTTGTCTGAAGCGTACAAGAAAAATAGTAGGCAGTATAACCTCCGGAAGCGTCCTGCTGATGTTTACCACGTGGGTGATAAAGTGTGGAAAAAAAATTTCGTTTCATCCAATAAAGCAGATCACTTTGTTTCTAAATTGGCACCTCTTTGTAATGTAAAAAGGGTCGTGTCAAAATTGGTGTATGATTTAATGGGACCAAATGGAAAGAATAGTGGAAAGTTTCATGTGAAAGATCTGAAGCCCTATAGAGAGTCGGAAGAAGTTTGATCGAGTGAATAAGGAAGTGAATGAGGCAACGATTGGCGACGGATGTGTGGTGAGGCATGAATGTGGGAGTTATTGAACTAATCTGACTTGTATAAGGAACTCATACGATCTTGAACATGTTTTCTAGTTTACCATAAGATCCGTAGGTACCCCTAATGAAGGACCCTGTCCCTATTCATTTTTTTTAAGAATATGTTTCGTGAATTTAATTCAAATATCCGGATATTTTCCCTGTGTATATTTTTGCCCTGATTCATTGTCATGTGTAGTAGTATTTATTCTTGAATTGGAGGTCTGTCATGTATGATAGCTATGATTGTAGCCCTAAAAAAATTTTTCAGTGGCCTTACAAATTTTTTTATCCACACAGAGGGGTGTGTAACAGTTCATTTATGAGATACTGGGACAACTTGTATGTACATTTCGATAGTTCAATTGAAATGGCGTGCAGGTGGACAGAGGACGAATGAAGCGACGGTGCGAGGCTTCAGTGAACAAATATCGAGCAGAGAAAGGGTCAGTGCTGTTCGATAAAATAAATTTCACACTTCGTGTACCTATCTAACTTCAAAGGCCTAAAAAGAAGCTAAGGTGAATCATTCAAGAGATTACAATTTCTAGTTTTTGTGGTAGATTCGCAGAAACGATGTTCTCGTTTCAGGCCTAAAAGAAGGAATAAAATCAAGAAGAATCAGATTCAGTTGAGTTGACGTTAATTTCAATCAATTCAACTTCATCCAGCAAATTTGGCTTCATCTATATCTTGATCGTTCACTGCCTGCTACGTCGTTGTCCGATTGTCTACCTTGAGAGCCGATGTTCATTTGATAAGAAATTCGATGCGAGTTACACCACTAACTAGCGGGGTTGAGGACAATTTTCTTAAGTAATTTCGGTCTGGTCGTGTCTGCAATTTTAGGAAGACTCGTGGAATTTCATCCCTTCCGGATATATAAGTACGTGAAAACCTACTTCTTGAGACAGAGTGAGTACCTACATTCTCTTTCAATGTCAAGTGGACTATTGAAATAAAGAAGATATGCGTTTTATTTATTATTGTTACCGAATGATTATTTATTGATCGTTTGAACTTGTAAATGCTTTCCCTCCAATATTGTTCTTGTATACCTATTTGTGATTTAATCGACAGCTGTTGATTGAACAATTCCTATTGATTGAAAGTATTGGGTTATAATTATTATGAAATTTTGATGTTCATATATCTATTCATATTTGTAGGTTTCATTAGTAACCAATCTCCGTGTTTCATGTGAATTTATTTTCCTGCAACTTGTTTGCTAATTCAGTTATATTTCATAGTTAAGAGAGTAGCAAACCTCTTGGCAAGTTACCATATTTTTATTGATTAATTATATATATATATATATAATCATACACATATATATATATATATATATATATATATATATATATATATATATATATATATATATATATATATATATATATATATCTTCATTTATTTTGTTTGAATCACCATTCCTCGTCAATTTTTATAATTATATTTATTGGCTGGCGCCCTCTCAGCTTACTAAAGAACATCTTGAATTTTCAATCAGATCTCAAGAATTCGAATCCACGCCTCGGTTGTGACGCAGAAATTTCGTTTTTCAAGTAAGTACGCCACAATATATATAGTGGAAAGAGTTCTGTCATATAGTTGGCTGTGAACCTCTTTTCAAATATGTTTTTATATTTGCATATACGTACAATATCGTTCAATTGGAATTTTGGTGTACTTTGTTTCCTTCGGATTCCTTTGATGGCTTTGAATTTTAATTTTGTAGTCGAATTAACATTTATGGGTTCTATACCAGTTGTACTATGCACCTTGTTATATTTCCTCGTTATTGTCGCAACTCAGTTCTCGCTTGGCTATTTACGAGAGGATTTTTATTTGCTGTTTCACCCATTCATTCATTCATCCAAAATAATGAAAGAACTCATTTGAAAATTTAATTGAATATTTATTGTAAAGAAACGGAAAAAATAAACTCACACTCAAAAATGTTAATAAAAAGAAATACAGTATCTTTCAATTCATGAATTTACTCAAATGAATCTGAATTATTTCATGATTACTTTCTATATTTGACACATCTCCCCTCCACGTTAAAGCTGGCCCCCAGCTTTCTGTGTGGTAACGAAAAACAAAAAAAAAACAAGTTGAAATTCAAATGAAAACTCACAACTTGATAAAAGTATTTTGAAAAAAACAATGGGTTCAAAATATGATTATGAACGTCAATAACAAACTATATGTCCTATACAAGTTAAAAAAAAACTATATTGTCCAATTGATTCTGCAACTATGAGTTCCCACACTAATATTGTCATATTGTCCGGCACTGAACTTTGTCTGTCTTCGTGTCACTCCACCAATCTGTCCGCACATCGTTCCGTGTCTTGGTTCTGATACTGTTTTGGTTGACGGCTGCTCGGCTACCATAACTCAACTGGATGGAAACATTGGCAACGTAGTAGTGGACTGAATTGGACTGGACTATAATTACGTATTACGTTGTGCCTTGCGTTTTCTCGTACTCGCAGAACATGTTTTTATGGTTTCTGTGAAATGTATCTGTCATTCTGTTCCATGCCTATTCTCTCAATTGTGTATAGAGAAGAAGAGTTACGACTTGACATGCCATATGACATACATATAATTTGATGAATATGTGAATATTTAGCGGCATTTTTCGTTCACTGAAGTAATTTTGATTTTTACACTTTGAAATATATTTATATCTGTGTGTTTATCGTGTAATAGTGTGATTCAGTTATTAGCTGCCCAGGAATATAGAAATTTACTCCGTCGAGTGCTTTTTGAAAACTTCAAACCTACCTCTGAGATATCTATCTCAATAATTATGTACAGAAATTGAAGTTTACCCACTTTCGTGGTGTTTTTATGCATGACAGATTACTCTCTATAGGACCAAAAGTGTATTAGACAGCTATTGTCAATTTAGATGAAATAAATGGATCTGGAACACATTGGGTGGCATACAAGGAATGTGGAAAAGAAGTCACATATTTCAATAGTTTTGAAGATTCACCCCCACCAATGGAATTGATACGCTTGTTTCGAAAATATTCGGAAGTGAAAATCAAATATAACTATGATCGTCAACAGAAATTCAGTACAGATTTCTGTGGTCACTGAAGTTTCTCTGTGAATAATTTTCCAAATAAAATAAATGCAACTCCAACATTAGATCGAGAGGCCATTGGGCAAATATGCCCAAAGAAGTGATACTTGCATGTGCTACACATGAGATTGCATATGTTTGGAAAAAGTTACCCAAACATCTACAAGATGATACTGACATAATGAAGTATAGATATTGTAACGAACACCTCTCTGATGACAGAAAATCTAATTCAGATATTGATGTGGAAGATGGCCTTTTACCACGAAGAATATTCTACTGTTATTGCAAAATAGAGGATATGAATATTGGTGTCAATAAGAGTGACATTTATTCCCACACAATGTTCCCAAAAGAGTGCGAATTGTTTCGAATGTGTTGTAGATAACAATACATTGAAATGTGGATTATGAAATGTATCAGTTATGTCACGGAAGTTCGAGCTACAAGCTGTCGGGACCAGTGTCTTGAGTGCAGACTTTTTTCCACGATAGAAACAGCCGCTATGGATTGAGACTTTTAGGATTCTATGGATGCAACACAATCAATAATATGTGATGAAGAGATTTTCTTCATTTTGGAATTGAAGAAAATCGAATAACTTTCAATAATGGGTTTTCGTTATAATACACAAAATCATCGAGAACCACGTGTCCAAAACGATTACACTACTAAAAAGGAATGGTCAACTAGAAAGAAGCTCATTCCACAAGTGTATGCTAAACAGTAAGCACACCACGTTTTGTCTGTGAAAGATCTTAAATTCTTGAAATCGATTGGATTGAAAGTGAGGAAATAACAATGGTGCTCGAAACAAACAATGAAAAGTTGAATATATTTGATGAACCAGTACTCGATCATTCCCTCATAAGTTTATATGAGCACACATATAAACCATATGGATCACCACTGTTTAGGAATTCAGATGAGATTCGAGTTGCTGATAATAATCAAACGATCAAAAGAACTTACCTGAAGTTCGATCGTAATTATATGAAGCGTCCATTCCGAAGATATTTACTAGGTAGTACGCCCCTGGCTACGTATCGCGCACACTCAAAGACTCGAAATTGTCCCCCTCTACTCACAGTGCCCTATCGCTCAGCGCCATGCCACCGGTCTTCATTTCGTTTATAGCCCAAATTCAACACATCTAGTTAGGGGAAAATAACCATTTTGGGAGGGTGGGTTTTTATATCTTCGGAATGGACGCTTCATATAATTACGATCGAACTTCAGGTAAGTTCTTTTGATCGTTTAATTATATTTCAGCGTCCATTCCGAAGATATTTACTAGGTAGTTGTTTAGAGTTACAGATGTGTTGATTTTGATCTCTACTCGCATCCCTGTGAGTGGAGATTGTTTATGTGTATGAATAAGGTTTGCTAATAGAAAAATAAACTTCATTCAGAACAAGTGTGGACAAATGTTATTCAAACATTCTTCTTGTGGTAACTCAAAACAAATTCTTCGGGACCATTTATGATTATGTTGATGTTTTTCCCCGCGTGAGGACGGTATTTGCAAAGGATTCGGATTTCTTCCCTCTCAATGCTCTTTTGTAAAATCGTGCAGAGGTAGAAGTATTTTCTGATCATCCGGCTGTTCTGCAAATGGTTTCAATGTTAGCGCCGGCTCTGTATACGGCTGACGTCGAGGAATGCCGCGTGGAGTGGGGTTTGTTTCGCTGATATACGTTGGCGTATATCAGCGAAAGGGCTGATCGATGACTATTGAAGGTGCCGTACTTGTGTTGTTTTTCTTCGAAAAGGTATTGTAGAAAGTGGATTATGTCGGTAACTGATGCTTCATATAAAGGAATATTGTTTGTCTGGCAGTAGTTCCACTACAATCGATATGTGTTCGTGTATTGTTTGAAGGTTGATTCTGATATTGACGATAACATTGTATTTGCTGTTGGTTGCGAAAGTCCTTGAGCTATTAAACTTTGCCGGACAACTTCACGGCCTCCAGGAAAAGGCTTCTGGACAGCGGGTGTATGGCTCTGAAAGGAGACGTCAAGAGGTTATGGTTGGGTGGAAAATAGATTTCTTCTCCAATTTTATATTTAGTTATTAGCGGGTACCACAGTTGTGTAGGCCATCTTGGGATCACAATTACACCTTCAGCCCTGTCCTGAATTATTTTTTGGATTACTTTGAGGATTAAGCAGAATGGTGGAAATGCATAGAAATTTAAATTTCTCCAGTTCAGCGTGAAAGCGTCTACTGCCAGTGAATCGGGGTCTTTGTGCCACGAGACGTATTTTGTACATTTTTTATTAATGTTGGATGCAAAGAGATCTATATCTGGTAGACCGAAGTGATTTGTGATGGCAGTAAATGCTTTTTCTGATAACGACCACTCTGTATCTTTTTCTATTATGCGTGACTCTTTATCGGCCTGGAAATTCTTTTTTGAATTGATGTAGGAGGCGAAGACCCAAATATTGCGAATCTCGCACCACTGCCATATTTCTCTGGCAAGAAGACTCAATTTTGGGAACTGAATGCTCCCCATTCTATTAATATATGACACTGCCGTCGTGTTGTCTGCTCTAATCAAAATATTGCAATTTGAGTGGTTGGCAGCAAAACATTTCAGTCCATTAAAAATGGCTAAGAGCTCTAGGTAATTTATGTGTTTCAGTTTATCATCTTCGGACCAAAACCCGTGTGTTTTTTCCTTGTTTAGACAAGCTCCCCATCATGATAATGAGCTGTCTGTAAATATCTCCAAGGCAAAATGGTCTTTTATCATATGATTATATGAGTCTGGAATGTTTTTCTCCCACCAAATTAGGTCTTCATTTGTGTCTGATGGTAAGGTAATGATTGTTTCGTAATTATTATCATTTCTCAGCAGGACCAAGTGTTTTGTTCGTTCAAGTCGTTTGGTGTACAACCAACCGTACTTGACTGCTGGACAAGCTGAAGTTAATATTCCAATGAATCTTGCAAGGTCTCTGACCTTACAAGTCTGTTTGGTTTTCAGGTTGTGTGACAGCTATTTGATAAGAGTCTTCTTTTCTATCGGTAGCGTGATTCGTAATGTCTGGCTGTCATATATGAAACCTAGAAATTTTTTGCTTTTTTCAGGTACTAATGAACTTTTTCACCCGTTTATTATGAAGCCTAGGGATTGAAGGGTTGTGACCGTGATATCAACATTTTTCCTGCAATTGGAGTACGAGTCTCCAATGATCAGGAAGTCATCGAGGTAATTGACACAAATTACATTATGTAAGCGAAGTGTTTCTACGATTGGCTTAAGGATTTTCGTGAAACAAAATGGTGCGGATGATAAGCCGAACGGGAGGCAGTAAATTCGTATAATTTTTCCCCGAAAATGAACCTCAAAAATTTCCTTTGTGAAGGGTCTATGGATATCAGGTAATATGCGTCTTTTAGGTCAATGGTGGCCATGAAAGATCCATACTGAATCAACTTCAGCGTGGTTCGGTAATCTTCTAATTTGAAGTAAGGGCAAATGACGAACTCATTGACATTTTTTAAGCTGAGTATAAACCTTTTTTTGCCATTTGGTTCATTTGCGAGGAAAAATTTTTATACATACTATCCTTTGCTTGGTGTACATTCCGCAATAGCACCTAGATCTGAAAGTTCCTTCATTGCTTTTTGTATGGACTTCTGTTCGGATATATCAAACTTTTGAGAATGAAATTCTCTTTGATAAGGTTCACTTATCAAAGGGATTTCGTATCCTTTTATCCATGACAGGACTGTTGGGTTTTTCGTAATATTATGCCAGCTTTCATAAAATAATTTCAATCTTCCGGCTAAAGAAGGGCTTACCTCTATCGGTTCTTAGATCGATTGGGTCTCTCTTTCCTGGGCAATTCCTTCCTGGAGAAATAGTGGCCCTTCACTGGTCGTCCTCTCTCCTCAGGCCGATCGGGCGTTGCCTGTTTAACTTTTGGTAGTTACCGGCCCTCTCTACCTTTTGCCCCCCCCTTTTTTATAGGTGTCTGTATTGTGGAGCGCATCTCCTGTCCAGCTCTTTCTAGACTTTTTGCTATTTTAATTTTGTCTGTGCAATATCTCTGACTGATTTGTTGAGTGTTTGAGTTATCAGCTCTCTTCTAGTTACAGAGATATTACAGAATAAATTCGTCATTATACGCCCAGCTTCCACTAGGTTGGATAATATGTTATCGTTTTCGCTGGTATTCTCGTTTTTACTGCGATCCATTATAATATTTATCCCTTTACCTAGAGTGGATAATCCGCATCCCAACTGTTGTTGAAACTGTTTATGGCTCTCATCCCTTTTCTTATAGGCTTGGGACAAGACCGATTCTATTTCCGGATTTATTTTTGGGGGTTATAGTGACTTACAGTTACTTGGAGGAGAATGACGCAGGAGCAGTTCATTTTGGGTTTCTTTGTTAAGTCCGTGGCCTAGAATAAAGGACCATCTAGTGGATATAGCATAATTCAAGTGATAAGTTTCTTTTTTATTGGTGCTTGGATCATCCCCAAGTATGTCCAGCACATTCCTAGGAAGATCATTGTGCTCTTCGGATATATCTATATCCTCATTTGATACTATTGTGTCTTCAATGCACTCACTATCTTCCTGGACACTAGCTGCCGGGCTGTTCAAGATTCGGTCTCTAGTCTGATTACCATTTGTGGGACTGTTCAAGTTCCGAAATCTGGCAAGCTGTTCGTAATCCGGACTGCTCGAGTTCCGGTAATGATTATTTGCGTTTGTCGAGCCGTTCGAGAGTCGATCTACGCTTGTTTATCTTTTTGAGTTGTCTAGTAGAGAACTCGATCCGCTCGGGCATCGGTATTCCCTACTAGAATTATGACTCTGTCGTCTATCATATGAATGCCGATTTCCGTTTTTCTCGGATCTGCGGCTCGGAACTCCCGCTCCAATTTATCTAGCCGTTGTAACAATGCCAATTTCGATGATTGTTTATCTCTTGAAGAACTCCTATTTCGTTTTTTAGACTTGTTTCCCATTGTATATTGCTGTAAGGGGGTGGAAAGGTTAGTATTTTACTCACATTTAATCTTCGAGTCCGTACCTTTTATTTTACGATTCACCTTGAATTATTTACGAAGTGTACGCGATACACACACAGAAACGAATGAAGACCGGTGGCACGGCGCTGAGCAATAGGGCACTGTAAGTAGAGGGGGACACTTTCGAGTCTTTGAAATGTGTGCGCGATACGTAGCCAGGGGCGTACTACCTAGTAAATATCTTCGGAATGGACGCTGAAATATAATCAAGATGTTATACTTGATATTGTTGGAAGTTTCATTTACATAGAGGGAAATTTCGTCCCTTAGGATGCAGCGAAAACATGCTATCTCTCGAATAATGCAATTGCTTTCCTTTTTGATGAAATTTGTTATGAAGTGGGCGTTGAACAAGTAGCTATTGTTACAAAAACCAGGGACAGCATCTACAATGAAAACTATGATATCGTTTGGGCCATCGCATGGAATCACCTCAATAACAACTGGATGGGGGCTTTTCCAATCACAACAGGATATCTTGGATGCAACTAGTCACGTATTCAGCGGAAAATTACGACTGGAATGGTTGATGGGTTTTATGGGCCATAAAAACAACCAACGCTTTGGAAACACTTCGTTTTATCATCATCGGATTCCAAAGTACTACCACATCTGAAGATAGAACACAGGACAGCACAAAATTCATAACTGCAGATATCAGCGTTGGAATTTGGATTTCGATAAGGAACTTGATTCCTCAGCTTATTATGCTCATGAGAACTTCCAAAGAAGTTATTATGATAAGGACATGAGTGAACCTCTAATGGAATTTGGGCAATTTCGTAAGAATCCACTATTCATCATAGATTGTTCACATCAACCAAATGCCACAAAATCCTCAACTATAGATATAAAGGTTGAATTCGAAATCAGGTAGACCAAGTTTCTAGACAACACCAAAGTATATGCACTCATTTTGCATGACACATTTATAACATACATGGCTCAGCTCACAGCAGATATTGACTCTTATTGATACTATCATATCATTGATTGTATTTTTCCATTATATCTCATATTAATTTTCTCTTCTCTTCATTTATAATTTTTTGTAATCATTTTTTCTCAATATTATATAATGGGAATTGAATAAACAAAATATGAGAATGATATCAATGTGTTTCATTCAATTTTTTGGTACATATAAACAATCCAAAATTATTTCCTCCTCATATCCATCATTTTTTTGACCATCTTCAATTTACTCACGATTTTCGTTATTCAATTGGAATTTTTGAATGATCCATTCTGGTAGATATAGTTGAAGGCGGTACAGGTACAGCTTTAATTCAATCATTGCCTCACAAAGATGATTCAGATACAAAGTCCCAGCTAGAAATTTGTCGCAAACTTCCGCACCCCTGTTGTAGTTTTCAGCATCACGAAGACACAATTCGAACCTTTCTTCATCATAGCACACACTCAGGTCATAATTGGTTGCATGCTCAGCATTCTCACTCAATGCCTTCAATTCGGAAGACATTCTTTGGATGGATGAAGCGAAATCCTCGACTTTGATCCAGTGTTCACTAGCATACTGCATCTACATCTTTAATGGATGAAAGCAAACGAGGAATGAAAAATTAGACTATAATCATTAATAATACTCAGATAGGACTTTATCATCTTTTGATAAAGTGAGTGTGTTCAACAATGTATGAAAATGTTTATGTTTATGTTTCCTTACAATTGACATCCAAATAATCTTATGTACAAATAAAACACTGATACAAATGATTACTACTTATGCTATTCAATGCAATTGAATTCAATAAGAGATCTTGTTTCCATGCCAGCAAAATTTTGTGGACTCTGATCTAAATATACCAGTGTATAGTTACCACTCGATGAATTATATCGTCATCACCAAATTGCATTGAGATTCGTTTGGGTAGCCATGTTTTGAATAATTCATTATTCCTCAGATCTTACAAGGTTAATGAAAGTGATTTACCAAACCTTATTACATATGCTTCATTTATTGGCAATGATGGTAAGACCCTTTGCTCCAACACTTCCACCTCCTGTATAATCACATTATTGATTTTTTGCAAGTCTACTTTTGAAACAGACATGATGAATAATTGAATGAAAGATATATAAACGGTTTTCAATAGAAAAACACACTCACACAATTGCTAACTGATGTAGATATGACACTGAATAACTCACTCACGAACAATTTCTAACTGCCGCAGATATCTTCTTCAAATGATTCCATATCAGAAGGTCAGAAGGTCATTCTCGTTTATTGGTCTCAAGAAGGACCAATGGGTTCATGACTCATGGTATGACGGCATGAAGTCTTTAGACATCAGTGCCGCCCTTCACGGGATACCCCTACCTGGCTGGGGTGGGATGGATGAGAAAGTTGTTCATCCGTTAACGGGAGACATGAGGGCCTCATTCGACAGAGTGTCGGGGCATTCTATATCGGGAGGCGTCGTCTACAGCATAATCTGTGGCTTCCCTAACTAAATGATTCCATATTGACGATCATCTTCATTTCATTCAGGATTTGGAGACCAGCTCCCCTACCCTTTTGGCTGATCATTGGCCTTGAGATGGACCAATGGGTACATGACTGATGGATGATGGCATGAAGTCCTTAGACATCAGTGCCGCCCTTCACGGGATACCCCTACCTGGCTGGGGTGGGATGGATGAAAAAGTTATTCATCCTTTAACGGGGGACATGAGGGCCTCATTCGATAGAGTGTCGGGGCCTTCTATATCGGGAGGGGTCGTCTACAGCATAATCTGTGGCTTCCCTAACTAACGATGATTCCATATGAAAATATTAATTCCTTATATAATGGATAGCGAGCCACCTCCCACAACAGGGCAACAAATGCGCACCGCTGGGTACTCGGCATGGACAACCCCACTACCAATTTTTGATGCATCGACAGAGACTATACGAATGAGCAAGAAGTGGTCATTTGGACCTCACAGAGTAGAGACGCGTGTACTCTCTGTCTCAAGAGGTAGCGTCACAGGGCTACCCCACCATGTCACCTCGCAAACCACAAGAGGAGACTAAATCATCTGTCGGTAACAAATAAGACAGATGGGTATCCGCGGCTAAGCTAAACAGTGGAGACGGGAGTGGGTTAAACAACTTAGCAAATTTCAAATAGATCTTAATGGGCGCCAGGTAAATTTAATCCTCCAGATACCCTAAGTAACTCACAATATCAATAACTTACCAATTAATATTGGAAATAAAAGATAAAGATCCCCAATATGATTTATTCAGTAATCCTAACTTACATGGATTAACCAACAACGCTTCTAAGACAACAATGCAATATTCACACTACTACGCGATGTTCAAATGTCAATACAAGAGTGCGGTGTATATACCACGAATTCAATCAGCCATAAATTACGGTAGTAACGACGCTAACCAGTTGTTGCCACAGTGCGTCCAATCTACACTACAAGCACCAAGGGGGCGCTGTGCACAACACCATAAATCTATCAATTCCTCCACAGCCACTTGAGACATCATCAACAAGTCCATGACCCATCAAAACTCCTTCTTAAAGCAATGCAACCCTAAAACAACCCTTGACAACTTGAGTAGCCGATCAATCCCTCACCCGTGAACAACTGTAGAACTAGTTCGGTGTAAGTCGACGGAACGACACTACGAAAGTTCGGCAGATGTCAACCAACAGCTGTCTCTTAACCTTGTTTACAAATGTTTCCAAAAATATTGTTCCAACCTATTTTCAACTATTTACCAATCCTTATTCATGCGATGGAATAGAAACATATAAGGTAAGTCGTCACATCTTTCCCATTCAGTACGAATATTTGAACCTTCATATTATGCAGAATATTTACCGAAAATATCAAACAGTATTCAGAAACCAGAGCTAACTAATATTGTTTTTCAGGCGATATGGCTCTAATATGTCAGTAAACCTTCTGGAAGTGATGAATAACAATCTATGCAAGAAATATTCTCGGAAAGGTATAGGGAATAAGGCAGACAACGGCTGAAAAAATGATAGGTGAAGAAAACTGAGAAACAAACAATAACAACTATTTCAACCTAGCGAGGAATTTCGGATCTCCAACGTCGATTGGCAATAGGAGAATGCGTAAGTACTGGTCAAAGCAGCTAGTCAGGGAGCATACATTTATTCTTGTACATTTCAGGTATGGTTTTCTATGGAACGGAAGATTCCCATTACTATGATGTTAAATGAATAAAATCTACTTGTAACTCAATTACATTGTTAATATCCTTTGAATAAAAATCTTAAAAGGTAAGGTAGTGTTTTGAAAGGTCACATAAGAGCAGTTTGATCTAGTGCTAAATTGAAACGTAACAACCACCGATGCGTTTACAGAAGGCGAAAGCAGTGCGGGCAATCATTCGTGTCTGGAACTTTGTAGAGTGAAAATTTGAGGTGTTGTGCTCGTGTTGGGTGGTTGGTGTATGTGCATGTGTACTCTATGCAAACTAGTTTGCATAGTCGTCATAGTGTTGTGGGCTGTGGTGTGTGTGGGGTTGTGTACCAGTGCGGATATTCATTCGTGGCTGTAACTTTGTGGAGTGTAGATGTGAGGTGTAGTGCTCGTGTTGGTGAATGTTAGGTGGTTGTTGCATGTGTTTGTGCATTTTGTGCAGGTGTAGTGCTTGTGTTGGTGTATGTGCATGAGTACTCTATGCAAACTAGTTTGCAAACTAGTTAGCATAGAGTACACAAGCTAGTTTGTACTTAGTAAACATCCATTTCCAGCTACACGCACCAGACATATTTTTCAAGTTCACAACTATGCACCAGACATATTTTTCGAAGTCACATGCACCAGAGAAGTGGTATCATCAACAACACAGCATGTTCCTTGGTTCGTGAAATTACCAAATATTTGATCAATAGTTGTAACGGTATTCTGTACCTTGTTGGCCAATCATGGGCTTCATTTCGAAAGATTCAAATGAATTACATAATTTGATAAAATATCTTGATGGGTGACAATATAACTATTCCAAATTGAGATTCCCATTTACCAACAAATTGAAATTCGGTTCAAAACAATCTATAAGTAAGACGTATATTTCATCCAAAAACATTTTTTTGTTACCGGAGGGAACCTATAACAACATATAATGATTGTTTTAACTGAATCTAGTTTATATAAAATACCACAAACTTCAAAGTACTTTTCAATACAGAAATATTATTTTGATAAAAATAACGTTCACAATCACAATAAATCAAAATCTGACACTTCAGTAAAACAAAAACAAAATGTTTCTGACCATGATAAGTCGTCCAACAAATAATAATAATAATAATAATAGGTTTTTATTCCCATAATGATACAATAAATAAACGGGAAAGGCTGAAGATCGGTTGGTTGCACCAAAAGATGCAACCTCTGTTTTTCATCTTAGGCCATACGTCGTCAGACGTATTAATATTTCATGAAATATTGAAAACTATTGAACCATTTCTGCAGTATTCTTTAAGGAGACGCAAACGTAAGCCATAATGAAAAAGTATGATCACAATCCGAATGATAATTCCGTAGAAATACATACATTGAAATATACAAACCTACAAACTCGTACACGTTTAAAATTCAATATATGAAAATATTCATATAGATACATAGGTGTCAAATTTATAACCTCTTCATTTTTCAGCCGCTAATATGTTTTTATTTCGTAATCTTGCCACCTCCCTTGACACTACGTCCATAGTTTGTATCAATAAGCCTGGCCATAACACGTATACTCGTATTAGTATATGTCTTGAAAGCTTTTGAACCAAACTAGATGAAACTTACGCTGTTTTCTAAGGCGCAGTAAATGTAAGCAATCAAAATGACAATAAACAAACAAACTTCAATGATCAAAATTGTTCACAATTTTTACGAGATAATCTGCTTGAGCTTCTGGAGAATGCGTTGCTGAATATCAGACAACGGATATGGTTACAATTGTACGGAGCTCCAGCACATTTCAAATTCAGTGTCAGGCAGTTTATGAATATGTGCTTTCCGATAGTGGAGGACCACAAAATTGGCCAGCGAGATCGGCAGATTTGACTTGCCTCGATTATTTTCTATAGGGATACTTGAAAAAATTAGTTCACGATACTCTTTCAACAACACTGGAAAATATGAAGAAGAAAATAAGGGCTGCTTTTCGAAGTGTGACGCCTTGAATGTTATTAAATGTTGAACAGTCTTTCATCTTCGTATTCAATAGGATGGACATCATTTCGAGACCTACTTTGAATTAACTAAATTTGTGTTTCATATTTTGTTGTTGTGCAGTTGAATAATAGAAAAAAAATGTTGGTACACTACCCTAATAACCATAGTTCGAGTTTCATTTTCAGCCATGAAAGTTTAAAAATATAGTTCATTTACATATTCGTTCGAAAATATCGCAGTTCCAATGATATATACTGATGATACCTTTCAAGGTCGGTCAAAACAACTGCTCTCATTTTTTTGTATAATCCTTGTCGAACAGTAAATGATCAAAATTATTATTATCGTTTCGGTGTTGCTGAGTATGCTGTTCATGGTGTTCATTTCCATTGAAAAGTATTCATATTTATCACAGTTATCATTTTCACAATTTTCCCAGGAACACTTCAATTTCATCGTGAAGGTGGTATGAATATTTATTGGCCATTTCATAAGATATAAACTTGGTTTCGAACTGATCTTACTCAAACCTTTTTCATACATCTTTCACGACTAGGTATAAAATATTTCATAAAATTGCTCATAAATAAATTTTACAATTTCGTCGAGTTTGCCATAACTTCGGTATGAATAAAGTATGCAGTTATAAAAGGGATCCAACACTGTTCTGGATAGAGTTATGCTATTAGTCCATTCGTTGAGTATAATTCAGAATCAAACCTCAGTACTCTCACTTCAAATGTATCAATGCAAACTTGTCCATTATTGAAAAAAAAATTGAAAATTTGAAATAAAAATTACCAATATTTTAAGAATTCTGAACTTTTTGAAATCTTAACAACTTACGTACTTATCAATATATAAAATTTTCATTAAAAAATGTACTAGAAACTCATTAATATCACGAATAAACGAAACGATAGAACGTTTATATAAACTGTAATATAGAAGCTTGTGATGCTCTGTTTGGAATCTTTGGTGTAGTAATGAATATTACTGGAATTTTTTTTCCGACACCAAACCGTTATTTTAACACCTCGACACGTGTTTCGTTCACCAAGTGATCACCTTCAATAGGAAGATCAAAAAAATATTAAAAAAACCTTCCTCTTGAAGGTGATCACTTGGTGATCGGAAGACGTGTCGCGATGTTAAAATAACGTTTTGTTGTTCTCTGTTTCTGTCTGTATTAAAATGTGTTTTTCCGTTAATCAGCTGTCGCCCCCATACGAACGACAACTCTCAGAAATTGAGAAACTTGTGCGAGCTAAGGACTAACGATGTCTTACATTTCAACATGTGATACCTAACACGGTTGCAGAATCATCCCAGCTTCAACGGCGGGCGCACTACCACCGCGGCCAATTGGGAATAAACTCCGGTAATATTCATGTAATATAGAGGTACGATTATTTTGTACCAGATATTTCCTGAAAACAACTATGGAAACAAAAATGGTTTTTGCACTCCTTCACAAAGTGCTAAACAATATTCTTGATGGCTATACCACCAGTAATGAACCATTCAACTTAATAACAGAATGAATCTCATAAACGCCTATACTGATCAACACAAAAATGTGAAAAGTTAATACGACCAAAAATTAATAGATATCGAATCAAAAAAGGAAACGTATCGAGGACGTTAATAAAATTTCAACGGTATAGAAATATACCAATAAAAAAACTTCCTCCAAAAGATTTTCCAGACAGATTTACATTTTTTGAGCTCTAAATATTTTTGGATTCCTAGAAGTCAAAATAAAAAATCCAGATGTAAACCTTGGCATAGTTCCATTGAAACTGAAAACTGTAGGAGGCCCTAGACGGTCAATCATTTTGATCAAAAGCTTGAGTCAAACGATTGACTCAAACGTGATTGATCGTGTAGAAACCTGTTTGACGCTTGAAGCGAGGCTTGATGGCGATTGATAGAAAATTTGAATGACTCAAGTGGTGGAAGGAGGGGGTTGTCCGTCTAGAACAATTTACGTCAAGCATTGCGTCAGTCACTAGGTGGTGCTTCCCGAAAATTCTAAGCGGGAATTAATTAACCTGTTGATTGAACTATATCGCGATATATAACAAGATTTGATTAATTGTTTTTTCATCTTCTTTACTTGAATCTTTCTTATAAAAAACATTGTCCAAATTAGACGAAGTTTTAGCGTCTAATAATGAATTTACAATACTTTTCTTTTCTTTTCCTTCCCCATTTCTCTATGAAATACCTTTAAATGGGCTTAAATTTTCCGTAGGTTACTCAGGTATAAGAATTATTTCAAAACACAATATTGTTGATGTCTTATTAAATAATAACTTTATTACCTTATTTGTTTGTTAATTATAGTACCTAGTATATTTCGATTTGTAATTTTTTCGTTCATCAATTCAACATGCAATCTTACGTTTTTTGCGTAATTTCGTGTAAATTTCAATAAACAGCTCAAAACTGTACATAATGAGTAGAACAAAATTTTCGAATTCAAGTTTTTTTTTGATTTTTTGGATTTTCCGAGAACATTTACTGAAGTAATGTATATTTTTTTCACACCATCAGGAATCAGAGATATCAATCAACATAAAGCACACCGACTTTTTATAAAAAGCTTGCATTTTGACGCGAGAATTTTCGATTAAAAAGTAGGGTGCTTTTTTGATATTATGTCAAAATAAGGTGAAAAAATTAATATTCCAAATCAAATAGATTGCAGTGTATTTGGGACATGAAAAGGTAAGTTTTCACCTAATTTCGTAGAAACTTTTTTTTGAAAAATATAAAAATAAAAAACCAAAAACTTGGTTATTTGAATTTTTCACCCCAATTTTGAGGTTATGTGAGAACGTTTTAGAAACTTTAGAGAGTTTTAGAGATCTTTTTATTACCTACAACTTTGCTATTTAATTTTTTCCATGGGACTTGTAGTTTTGCCGGAAATCGAGATAAACCATTTTTTACCCTTGAGAACTCACCCCCTCCCAATTCCCGAACTCAGACGCACGTAATTTATTTTTTCTTTAATTTTTATTATATTCTCCTCCTTTTCTTATGGGTTTCATCCTACTGTTATTTTTTTTTATTTCAAAAATTATCGATCCCTGTCTAATGTTTGATACCTTCGTTGCTCTGAGCTCAGCCCAGCCCAGCTGAGTTGTATTTAACTTTATACATAAATGAAATGATAATACTCTCAATGGTTCTCGCACAATAATTAAAATGCACCCGTTCCGTAAAAAGGCATATGCAGGCATAAAAGAAACAATATTATTATGTATTTGACGACGAATAAACGACTAAAATGAAAATGAAAATTTTATTTTTCATTGACAAATTTACATTTTATAAGAGCTATGGTAAAGGAATAAATTTTTTTTATTGGGCTCAACCCCAATAAGCTTTTATTATGTTGTATTTGCCAACAAATAAACCACAAAAATGAGATGAAAATTTTCACGATTTCCATTACTATTCAAAAACAAACCCACATTTCATAAGAACTAATTCACGAACTAGGTGGACACTAAATGATTGAGGGGAAATAATTGAAACTATTTTTATTGGTCCCTATTTTGGCGAAGTACGAATAACTGGACAAGTTTATTTTCGGTTTCTTCAGAAGTTACCACGCCTGAAGCACCTATAGTTTACCAGAATACATTGTAAATAGAATGTGATATTCACATGATTGAGCTCCATTCCACCATACCGCACAAATTCACGATCATTTGCACAAACCTCTTTCGACAAATGGATGGGAATGGATGGTTCATTTCGATTGACTCCTCCTCCCGATCTCACAAAAATGATTTTCTCATGAAGCTTTGTTGAAGATCAAGAGCCACCGGTATACAGCTGATTCAGCCTATTGGGCATCGTCACTACCGGGCAGGCGGTCCTCGATTGAAGACAAAATGAGAAAAAACCAAAAAAGTACTTGATAAAAATAGCTGCGTTAACGCAAGCGAAATATAAGTGGAACCACCTATTGGTGTGACACCCAAGTCAACTTGCCAAGTTTTATATATATATATATATATATATATATATATATATATATATATATGTATCAAAAAAAGATAGAGGGATATTGAGTGAGATGGTATTATCAATGGGAAAAGGTTATTGGATAAAGCACTCATAGGAAGGTGGGCAAACCGCAGACACGTGTTTCTGGCTATTTAGCCTTCGTCTGTACGGTACAGCCAAGTGTAAAGGATAGACAACACTTGGTTGCAAGAAAGGGGTCAAACAAAGCAAGCGGATTCATCATCAGGGGCCAACTGCGATATCGTGTCATCGTTGGAAGATCTTGTGATTACAAGGACTAACTCTCAACTTCGTCACGGGAGCAGCTATAGCAACCTGCGTGACATCCGGGTCCAAGATAAATCAAATAAAGATAGAGGGATATTGAGTGAGATGGTATTATAAATGGGAAAAGGTTATTGGACAAAGCACTCATAGGAAGGTGGGTACACCGCAGACACGTGTTTCTGGCTATTTAGCCTTCGTCAGTACGGTACAGCCAAGTGTAAAGGATAGACAACACTAGGTTGCAAGAAAGGGGTCAAACAAAGCAAGCGGATTCATCATCAGGGGCCAACTGCGATTTCGTGTCATCGTTGGAAGATCTTGTGATTACAAGGACTAACTCCCAACTTCGTCACGGGAGCAGCTATAGCAGCCTGCGTGACATCCGGGTCCAAGATAAATCAAAAAAAGATAGAGGGATATTGAGTGAGATGGTATTATCAATGGGAAAAGGTTATTGGACAAAGCACTCATAGGAAGGTGGGCAAACCGCAGACACGTGTTTCTGGCTATTTAGCCTTCGTCTGTACGGTACAGCCAAGTGTAAAGGATAGACAACACTTGGTTGCAAGAAAGGGGTCAAACAAAGCAAGCGGATTCATCAAAGCACTCATAGGAAGGTGGGTACACCGCAGACACGTGTTTCTGGCTATTTAGCCTTCGTCAGTACGGTACAGCCAAGTGTAAAGGATAGACAACACTAGGTTGCAAGAAAGGGGTCAAACAAAGCAAGCGGATTCATCATCAGGGGCCAACTGCGATTTCGTGTCATCGTTGGAAGATCTTGTGATTACAAGGACTAACTCCCAACTTCGTCACGGGAGCAGCTATAGCAGCCTGCGTGACATCCGGGTCCAAGATAAATCAAAAAAAGATAGAGGGATATTGAGTGAGATGGTATTATCAATGGGAAAAGGTTATTGGACAAAGCACTCATAGGAAGGTGGGCAAACCGCAGACACGTGTTTCTGGCTATTTAGCCTTCGTTAGTACGGTACGGCCAAGTGTAAAGGATAGACAACACTTGGTTGCAAGAAAGGGGGCAAACAAAGCAAGCGGATTCATCATCAGGGGCCAACTGCGATATCGTGTCATCGTTGGAAGATCTTGTGATTACAAGGACTAACTCTCAACTTCGTCACATATATATATATATATATATATATATATATATATATATATATATATATATATATATATATATATATATATATATATATATATATATATATATATATATATATATGCATGACATCTGGGTCCAAGATAAATCAAAAAAAGATCACAAGATCACAATCACAAGATCTTCCAACGATGACACGAAATCGCAGTTGGCCGCTTGCTTTGTTTGCCCCCTTTCTTGCAACCAAGTGTTGTCTATCCTTTACACTTGGCCGTACCGTACTAACGAAGGCTAAATAGCCAGAAACACGTGTCTGCGGTTTGCCCACCTTCCTATGAGTGCTTTGTCCAATAACCTTTTCCCATTGATAATACCATCTCACTCAATATCCCTCTATCTTTTTTTGATTTATCTTGGACCCGGATGTCACGCAGGCTGCTATAGCTGCTCCCGTGACGAAGTTGGGAGTTAGTCCTTGTAATCACAAGATCTTCCAACGATGACACGAAATCGCAGTTGGCCCCTGATGATGAATCCGCTTGCTTTGTTTGACCCCTTTCTTGCAACCTAGTGTTGTCTATCCTTTACACTTGGCTGTACCGTACTGACGAAGGCTAAATAGCCAGAAACACGTGTCTGCGGTGTACCCACCTTCCTATGAGTGCTTTGTCCAATAACCTTTTCCCATTGATAATACCATCTCACTCAATATCCCTCTATCTTTTTTTGATTTATCTTGGACCCGGATGTCACGCAGGCTGCTATAGCTGCTCCCGTGACGAAGTTGGGAGTTAGTCCTTGTCAAGCGGTTCAGTAAGCGGTTCAGTAACTGATATATAGTCGATGTATACAAAAATTTTTCCGAAATCGTTTTCCAGTCAATATGTATACATTCTTCTACGTACTGGCATTTTTGAGGACACTTGAGAAGTTTTATTTTCTGCACATATATTTGGATTATTTATTTGAACCGAAAAAATACCGTTTCTTTGATTCAGGTGATTTTGCCTATTATAAAAATGAGCTTTCTTCACTTCATTCACTTTTTTTAATTTTGACGTACCAATCACTTTCACGAATGCACTCGTAAGGTAGAATCTCTTAAATCATACGTACATATTCACGAGAAATAATTTTTGGCGATGCATTAGCCCTTATTTTAGCTGTGGAGACTACCCTTTGTTATTAACGAATGTCGAACATTATATATAGTTTTTAATTTTATACTTTCAATTTGTTTGAAATTACTTGAATTCAAACCAGTTTTATTATCAAGGCGGAGCTCAGACCTGATATTAGTTTCAACTGAATTCATCATGAAATGTTTTTTATTATAAAAATCCATGACTATGTTGAGAAATCAACGGACTATTTTCGTATTTTGGAAGAAATTCCTGAACTATTGATTAAATGAGAAAATGCATTAAACTACTGAAAAGGTCTTTATTATATATGGCTCTCGATATCTTTAATATTTCATAAATATATCATGTATAATGAATATTAATTCCCGTAATATTATATTGATTATTAAAATTATAAAATTTTTGTAAGAACCATGATATTTTCAATTTATAATACAATTTTTTAGTATCGCCAATAGTTTCGGAGTCATTTCATGTGGAAATTTTCTCAAAAATGTATTCTTGGCTCATTTTTGTGAGATCAATATTTGGTATAAAGGGTATAGCTTGTATTATGTTGAAAAGTGCCCCCAACGATACCACTGTTCTATCATTCATGATGTGTTACCTTTAGCGGCTCAAAGAAACGGGAAGGGGAGCTGTAATAAAAGTGATCTTGGCACCTCTCTTGCTCTTTGGGCTCGACCGTGAGTTCAACTGGGCGGATTGTAAGACTATTCAAATATATACCAATATATATTGTTGATACTAGTTTATTAATACAAACCACATCAATAACAAAACAATCGCAACCAAAAGTAATTGATAATAATTGTTAACACAAAAGAATCCATCGTACCCCAGTTAATATTATTTACCTTATTTGAAAAAAAATAAAAGTTTGTTCAGTTGATTAAATTGTTCCTAAAAGGATATTGATAGTGAAATATACTTCAAGAAAATAATATACTTGAACTTCTAACGCAATGGTTACGTTGTTGATGATCTTTGACCTTTTTACGCCATTTCTTTGATACTCAATTCTTATAACTGAAAAAATTAAAAGCTTGGAGTGAATTATTGTATGCAGGTCAACTACTTGTTTTTGAGAGATTTCGCTGTGCAGCACAATATTTGAAACAGAAGGAGTTCCAATTTCGCATGCCTTCTACAAATGGTAACAGAAAACATATACATATAAATACATTCGAGTCAAATCCTGTTTTTTTGAGTGAAATTAATTATTCAGGTATTATTAGCTTAACACCACGTGATAGATCGAATATACAAGGACGCTGAAGCTGAAAAGATCCAAAGAAAAAGAAATTGGAAAAATTGTTCTGAGAAATTCTAAGATTTCACAAAAAAAAATACAACTCGAGAATCATATCAAACTATATATATGCTACATTCATTACAGACCTATGGCATAAAAAAGTGTTGTAGCAAATAGCAAATGTGAAATTTATTTTGGAATTATTCTTGAAGTAAGAATGTTATTCAAATATTTCATTGTAAATCAGGATAGGGTTCTCAAAATAAATAGTGAAAAAAAGTTTTTAGTATCAAGAAAACTGGAAATTCTAATTACATAAAGAGGCAAAGAAACCTGAAGCATATTTTTTAAGTCAATCCCAACTACATGAGTTTTGTTTGTATTTTTCTCAATTCTCAATAATTTTTCGACACTAAAATCGGTTAAACAACGTTAGGGTATATGACTTTTGTGAATTGGGGCATCTGAAAATTCACCTGTATACCTTTTTTGTGTTGATGATAATGATCTAATTATTTTGCTTGCGATATTATTAGGTAAGTTTTCACTAATATACCCGGATATACTCTTTCGTATCTATATTTTGATTCAGTCGGAAGATATATGACGTGTGTATCCAGTCAAATATAAAATTTGGAATCTGGTTTAAAGACTAATCTCAAAAGGTCTTAGTACAGCGCAAAACTGAATGAAAAAAAAGTTGTCCAATCGATTGAAAAGAAGCACACGTGCAATTATTTGGGGGTGTAATATAATTTAGTGATTAAAAAAATACAGAATGACAGACACATTTTTTATTTACTATCCGATTTAACTGAAATTTGATTCATCTTCAATCGTTACCAATACGAACCTGGATCTAATGTGGTTCAAAAATGACGTAAATATCTATTTTAGTCAAATATATAAATAAAACATAACTGCTTCAACAAATTTTTGTTCTCGATTCAATTTTAACAAATATTGGTATATATGTATTTCAAACCATTTTGAAATTCCACATGGAAAAACATGTTTATTCAATGAAGGTCTCCTTATAACTGATTTGATATTTATATATCGTATTTATATTTCAACATTTTCAAGCAAAGAATGTCCCGAAAAGAGTCATTTCATTTCATAGATGATATACAAAGACCACACACTTGTTGTTCTCAGAACTATTAACTACATACCGATATGCACACTTTTTTTGAGACCTGTCTTCCAGTTCCATAGACAGATGTGAATATGCTTGCTCAGGCCTTACGAATTCAAAATGAACAGAGAAATTAGGAAAAAAATCCTCAAACTATCTGTTTGCGGATTTTTTCCTCATTTTTATTCAAAGGTGTGTGATAGGAGTGAGTGGAGTGTTGGAATTTTGATTCATGACAAATAGGGGGGTTAGTTCAATGATGCCAAAGTTACATTTTCAAAGTCACTGTTTAGAGAAGAAACTTTTACAATATATCATATTTCCTTAATTTTGCCTAATTGATCTTATTGACTCAACTTACATAAATAGGTTTACTTTTTGATACCAGTACTTTTCTTTGGTTTTAGCAAGATGAATGTGATACTCACAAAAAAAAATTTCACAGATTATTTCAATTAAACATTTGTTTATAATACAGAGAGGCATTGCTTGTCATATATCCAGATAACCCTCATATTGTAGTGATAAAATATAGAATAAATAAGCAATTCAAAAACTCAATAATTATCAATCTGATTTTAAATAACATACCTATATCAAAATATATTCCCAGATAATGTTATGAAATCAAGAAGATCGGCGGTAATGAGCTCAGTCGTTCACTTGTCGTTCAACACATACAATTTACACAATTGACAGTAGAAAACTCATGAATAGTAAAGAATATTTGCTTCCAGCAACAGTTCATTATTGATTTATGGGCTAGTATAATAAATGAAACATTTTTGAGCTATCTGAAGAGTGGGTGGACAACGGTTTTTATGATTTTTGCAAAATGTCCCGCCAGTCTTGCAAGAAGTACCTTTAAACCATAATTATGTGGTTTTAGTCAGAAAGGGCTTTAGCCCGTCAGCCCGGATCTAAATTTATTTAGGACTACATCAAAAAGCGTATCTATGCATGTGAATGAAATAACGAACAAGAATTACAAGTACGAATTCACATTAGGGTGCTGCTAATATTTAGCATCTTATCCAAAAGAATTTTATTCGACACTGCGGGCGGGCTATGTAATATTGCTGAAGGGTGATATTTCGAACATATATTGCGAGTATTTTTTTTAAACTGTATTACGTATTTTTATTTTTTTAAGTTTTTATTAAAAGTAACTGAATATTACTAACTAATAATACAAATTGAATAAAAATTAAAGAAAAAGATTTTTCATAAAGTATAATTTTATTTTAATTCGTAATAACTATAGTTGTTTTACCAATAGGAGTACATTTTTTAGATATGATGTCCTAAGATAATCCTTTGAAAAATCTATAATTTCTACTCAAGCTTTTTAAAAATAACTAGAATCGAAATGTCGTTGGCAAAATCTCCCTAAACTAACTAATAAATATATGAAAATCTGATCAACATCTCCCACAATCAATAAAATCAGGCCAAGATGGAGAATCTAGAAGAAAATCAGGATAGGACTATTTAAATTAAATCCTCATTCACTACATTTTTGTAGAGTTTGCATTTCTATTGAAGATGGCTTATTCGTCATTTCAAATTGAAATCCAATGTCGCTATCAAATATAAACTTCATTCATACAAAATATTTTGGCTATCAGCATATCAGGTTAAAAGTTTGATATGTTACTACCCTAAGTGCTGCATGGCAATTGCATTGTTATTCTGCCTTTTATGGCACATCTTGAATACTATAAATAAATCAGATTCACAAATCCTCGGTGAAATGTAGAAATCCAAGTAAAAATCCTGAAATCCAATCGCATAAGACAAAACGTCATTTGTCAATATAGAGGGAAAATTTACATAATTGCTTGAGTTATTAGGTATACATGCATGAATTGGGTGTGGAGAGAGTAGTTTATATTCTTCAGTTGAATACGATCATCCACTTTAATGAAATCGTATGCCTTTTTTATTTCATCATAGTTATTGACATCTATAACTGCAAAAAATTTATTATTGAGAGCATTTACCGTTTTCAAGATACACGACTCAAAAATGTGCGTCATCCGTACTTTATTCAAAAGGTTTGCAACTTTCAAAACATAGCACACTTTCTTCATCAATCTTTTACAATTTATTAATAAATTTTTGATTTGACAGAGGAGCTGGGTAGAGAGCCATCAAATTATTCAATTATCTCCCGGTTGACCTGAATTCCATTGGGAGCATTCAAACTCAAAACTATTACTATTACAGTCTTAGATGATGGAAATCTGGGTTTCACGATTCGCAACTTAAAAAATCATCGAATAAACATATTTGCAACTGCTTTGGAATTATTTTCAATCACAGCTTTGGCTGTATTTTTTGATTCGAATCTTTAAAACAACAACTGAACTATTTGCGACTAGTTCAGGATCTGTAATATTATTGTATGAAAATATTCTCAACATTGAAGCATATCAAAATGGAGTCCTCACAACAACCGATCCATTTTGTGAGGACCGTCCTGATAACGATCAATAAAAATCGATAGGCGGTCCTCGATTGAAGACACAATGAGAAAAACCAAGAAAGTACTTGATAAAAATAGCTACGTAAACGCAAGCGAAACATAAGTGGAACCACCTATTGGTGTGACACCCAAGTCAACTTGCCAAGTTTTTATGTCAGTGTTGGTGGTTTGATCAATCAACCGACAACTGCGGTAGCAGAAATTTGGGAAGCTGTCCTGAAATGCCACCGGAAAACGAATTCACATGTTTCTAGAAATGATATGAAATCTAGAAAGGTTAATGCAGTCAAGCTGCTGAAAAATAATTCCATGAAAATAAAAAAATTAATAGATAAGTACATTTTGATCATTCCCATATTGATTTCAATTTAAGAGCCACCGGTAGACAGCTGTTTCAGCCTATTGAGCATGGTCAGTACCGGGCAGGCGGTCCTCGATTGAAGACAAAATGAAAAAAACCAAGAAAGTACCCAAGTCAACTTGGAAAGTTGACTTGGGTGTCACACCAATAGGTGGTTCTACTTATGTTCCGCTTGCGTTTACGCAGCGAAACATAAGTTTTTCTCATTTTGTCTTCAATCGAGGAGCGCCTGCTTGGTACTGACGATGCCCAATAGGCTGAAACAGCTGTCTACCGGTGGCTCTTAAATAAAATTTTCCAATAAAATGTTCCAAACCAAAAAAAAATTCTAATAAAGGTTGAAATACAAAAACCTGAAATTGTGGTTTTAATACAACTCTTACCTGCTACCCTAAACTGCAGCTAAATAACTTACTTCTAGGAAATTATAAATTCTCAAAAATAAATACTGTTTGAACTTCTCAGAAACTATTCTATGGAACTACTGTCCCGGTAGTGAAATATTATGCACGGATCTTTTTCAGATTTGTTATTCTATGGAAAAGACAGGTTCTGAGATATTCTCATTTGCAGTTTTTTTTAGAAATTTTTGATGATTAATAATTTGTCAATATTATCGAGTATATTTCGATAGAAATTATATGTTTTCAATTTCAAATCAGTTAAAAACGATTGTAAATATTCAAAGTGTTGTATATGGCGCACAAAAGTTTACTGTGAAAGTTTTGGAAATTCCCCGGATGTTGTTGCTGAATTGTATCAAAGATATGGTCAGTTCTATATATGAGGCTCTTCAAATACCTTAAGCTGCGTTTACACCGTAGTTAAGAACACGAGTTTTTAACATTTTTGTTATTAACTGATGTTAATAACAAAAGTCAGTAACATATGTTAATAGCATTTTCTTTTGGCCGCCAGTTGTGTTATCAACAAAAGTTAAAAGTCACTCCGCCATCTTCAATCAACGCATTGTCTCACCAGCATTTCTAGGTGAGACAATGGTGCGAGAGGATGACGTGGTGCTCGCTGCAGCTGCGTGCGTTGTTTTGGCTACCGCTGCTCAAAGGAGACGTAGGAGATACTGGGTGAAACCGTCACTCAGAGCAAGGACTGTGTACAGTGGGAGTGATATGTTAAATGATCTGCAAGAAGACGATCGTGATCCTCTTTCAGGCGAGCTACGGTGCGACGGAAGCATCAAGAATTTCCTCCGCATGACCAGCTGTGATGTTGAGTGGTTGATCGGACAACTGGGGCACAGAATTGGGAAAAAGGACACCAACTACAGAAAAGCCATTCCAGTGAAAGAAAGACTTGCGGTTTTTAGCTCCAGGGGACTCGTTTGCAAGTTTAGGATATTTATTTAAAATATCAAAATCAACAATTTCATTGATGGTTCCACAAGTACTGGGTGGTTCGATTGATTGCTTCAAAGAAAATGTACAGGTAAGTGAATTACATACCATAATATTAAAATGAAAGTACTGTCGTTTTGCATAATAGTTTGAAACATCCCAACTAGCAATTTCGTATTTTATAATAGTTGCGGAAACGTTTCGGAGAAACAAATTATAAAACTGCATTTCTCCCAGAAATGTTTTCAATATGTTTATTAAACTGCTATAAATAGGAAATTGGCATTATCAATATTTTGTAAGGCCTTTTACAAACACTACAAAACAGTTTCATAAACATTTTGGCAGTTACTATAAAATTTGTCTAACGCTCCTAAAAAGTAGTTTTGTAAAGACTTTCCTCACTGCACTTTTGCAACATATTCAAGCGATACTTATAAAATAATCAGAAAACAATTTTATAAGAGTTTTTTAGTAGTTCCAAGTAGGCGTTATAAAATATAATATAGCCGAAAACGATAACAATAAAATAAAAAAGTGTTGAAAATGTTTTCTTGAAGACGCAAGAAGTAATTTTGTATTGGACACTAGGAAAATATAATATATATATCACCAACTGAAAACTAACAAATAGAAAGGTTGAAGCCATTTTAAAATTTCACTTCTGCACTCATAAAACTGTTAAAGACATTGTTTATGTTTCGAAGATTGATATTTTTACTGCAAATAAAATTTTATTGACAAATATATAGCCTATCATTAGCAAAATTTAAGCGCGCCACTCATTTATAAATGTTTTCGGTAAAATTATTAATTATACAAAAATTCACTCTGTCGACGTATTGATTTTCTAGTCGCAAACTTAATTCACTTCATTCTGAATAATATAATGTTATAATATTTATGTACTTTTCAGCTGCAAATATATGTGCGGTATTTCATATTTTCAACTCATCTAATTTCAGTATCCCGGATCGCTATCATTACAAATGGCGTCGTTCTATAAAATGAATTGGTATCAGTAGCAAGCATTTCAACGTATTTTAGCTACTATGTTACCCCTATGAAACTGTTAAGAAACACTTAGTTCTGGGAGTGATGGTATTGCGGCAGAGTCGGACTACTTTTAAAGCTTTAGGTTTTTACAAAAGTGCTAGTATAAATAAAAGATTTCTCACATATAGTTTGGATAAATATTATCTGTCTTTGATTTTTTGACTAAAAAGTTTCTTTCATCGATTATAAAGGCTAAACGATGGGTTTTAACCATTATCATAACCTTTTCCTGATTTTCGCCAGAAAAAATTGAAGCATTAGGTGGGATGATTTGAAGTGTTTTATTAGTATTTCCAATATACAGGGCAACTCAAAAAGCTTCCAGAAAGTTTTTTTATGAAACACCAAGTCATTCCTTCGTCTATTTGAAACACCTTTAACTGAATCTAAAACTATTATATACCCTCAAATAAATGTTCAAAATGGCCGCCATTGAGTCATTATTTATTTTTATTTATATATTCGGGATACAAACAGAAAAATCCACTACAGTATCCACACAATGGAATTATTATCAAATTGAAAGTATAAATTAATACACTAATATATGCATATCATAGTGTCTAAAATTAAGGATGAATTAGAATTGAATACAGTAACAATAGAAAGTGATTATTAGTTATTGACAAAATGTATCAATTGATTATAATTTATAAAAATGAGTTTTCAATATTTTTTTGGCCGTAAGCTACAATGTATTAAAAATACGGAAGTATTTTGCAAGAGTGTTACCTCATATTACTGGAGTTTTCTCCCAACGCCAAACCGTTCTAGACCCACTATTAAGATTTCCGACCGTATATTTTTTAATACATGGATTTTCTGAAATAACTGAAACAAAACAAAACTAACCCAAACCAACCATTATCCCTTCTATCACTTAACAAAAAATTATAAAAAATATTCGTTACAAATAGAGTATTCGAACCCACCACAAAAATTAATCATACGTCAATTAGTCAACATCCCAACATCAAAGCCATTTACACTAACGAATACTTATGGATACGAACACTGTCACGAATTAATTATAGAAAGCGGGTAGCGAACCTATACAATTGAATTTGAGCGCGAACGCATACGCTCAAATCACAAAATTATCGGAAACCTAGATACTCCCAAATGAATTAAATGCCGTGAATCACCTTGTATGGTTTAGCTGCTAAAACTGAACTCCTATCCAACCCTAACAACTCATTTTTATATAAAATATTTTTTCTAAACACAACTAAGCATCCCGTTATTTTGATGGTTTTTTTACACAGAATACTAAGAATACGGCCCTATTAATATTTGTTTGCCTTTCTGATCCGCTGTGGCTCTGCTGTCGGTACACAACTATTGTGATTGTTTATAAGTTAGTTGGAAACATTTTTGCTAATAAATGACACTTTGGTGACTCTTATAATATAAATTACTTATATTCATCATATATTACCTTTTTTATGATAAATATTCGTTGTCTAACGCTAAATACATGTTATATTAGACATAACCTATATGAACGCGGATTAAATATTGTTGATATTCAATTTGTCGTGCGTTTAGTGGAAATGACGGGTAAGTTTTTGATGTCAGAATATATGTTTTAATTAGCTCCAATAATTGATCAGATATTTGATAATTCAGGCCTATATTTTCAGTTGATAGTTTTGTGTTTTTGAAGCTGGATTTGACTCATTTTATCTACGTTTTAGGTATATATGTTCACCATAGTTCCGTCGTCATGGGTAAATAATAACCAACTCTCATGGCCAAAAATTGATGCTGATAAGCTAATACGAAACCACAATTCTATGCCCGAAGACAGTTGGTTTACAATGATTTATAAACTAAAACAAAGTCATTTGATGACCTACCAAATTGCTGAAGAAGAACTATTAGAACGAATGCTGAAGAATAACGATACAGAACAAAAAAATTTATCAATTCTATGCAACCCAAAAAGCAAGCAGGGTTATTTTCATTCAAACAAGTTGTCACAAAAAGCGTGAAAAAGCCAAAGTTATGTATCTTATATGGGACACCGTCTATATGACAGTAGTTAACAGTTATTCGAGGAGTTACTTCTGAATACTGTCTGTGAAGCATACCTTGCTGTACCTGCTTCACCCAGAACAAAATATCCAGGTTTTCTAAATAGATAACTAAAAACTGAAACTGCAAACCCTTTGTATTCCAAATTGTGAATAATAAGGTTGAGTTACTAAACCCAATGCCTTGAAAATATTGAATTTACTTATGGGGTACCTATATTCAATAAAAATCAAATATTTGGAAGTTGCTGAAGAACTAATTTCCACCACGACATCGATGGTGCTCCACTTGAATAACTTAACAAAAATATTCTTACTAAATACAACTGAAATTTTGAAGAATTTTCCAAAGCTGTGATTAGGAATCGATGTCAGCTGGATGTTCTTAAATGCTGCATTTTATTCTTGATGGCAGCAAATATATATTAGCAAAAGCAATTTGATTTTATAACAGTTATGTTAGTGTTTTGGAATTGTAGTAAATATACCATACTATAAAATAGTTGGGAAATTATCATTGAAGTGACAATATGGTAATGAAGATAAAATTGTATCTGAAAGCATTTCAATAACAGAATTTCAATAAAGAATTTCATTGTTTTGTAGCAGTTATAAAACTGCTACAAAACAATTCACTTTTATAGGAAAATAAGTTTTATAAGTTAGTTGTAAAAACGTTTCTGTGATAATTTCCTGACTATTTTATAATGTTTTTTTAATTTTATTTCATAAACATTTCTATGACAAATTTATAAAACACTTTTATTGCCTACAACTGTATTGTGTTCACCGATCATCGTAATACAATCAATTAGCATTTTGGAAGTAATTATAAAATACTTATAAAATAAAACTGTTGCAACACCATGAAATTATAAAACAACTTTGCTGGTTGGGATGCAAATAACATAAGTTTCAAAACCGTCATTATTCATAACGGGGAAACTTTTTTATCGACCTAGTTAGTCTACTCACCTATAGGTGTCGCAACTGCGCACATACTAATAACTTGCTAATTTGCTGATAATGAGTGCTACATGGTACTACTTGATTGCATTAAACAACCCAAAATCCTTGTTCTTTCATATTTATGTTGACATGAAACAAGTGTACAACATTCATAAGTACATGTAAACAATGTATTTAAATAGAAAAAAACGATCAAGTATTTAGGGTTGGGTAAAGTTAAGCAGGCTACAGAAATCGCTTGTAGTGGGGATGTTCGTTGCATGGAGCTGAGTACTTTCAGGGTCCGCGTCATGTGGGCTCACGGATGAATACATGCTTGGCGTGGGGCTATTTGTTGCTTCTAGCAAACTTCCAGGGCTAGAAGTTGCGTCCGACGGTTGGAACTCATACATACCAATTTCAAACACAACTTGATTGATTCGATGTTTCGCAACCATTTGCAAACGACGGTTTTTTATTTGACGAAGCTGGCAAGCTACGTTCTCCCCGAATACCTGTGTTTATCCTTCTTAGGGTAAGTGTAGGGCAGTGTTATGACTGTATATTGAAAACGATTTTATAACTATAACGTCAATATTCCTACCTCACAGTCATCCCTTTCTCCGATCTTCTTCTCAAGCCGATTCATAACGCCATATACCTCCTCAGCCATCATTTGGTTTGTTTTCTGTTTTTTTGGTTAGGATGCTTTCAGATCTTGGGGTGGTGCCATAGCATGCTTAGCTGCCAGGGCTTGTGCGGCGCCGACTTGTGGAGGCGGGGCTGGGGTGATTTCTGTTTCCTCATCTTCTGTTTCCCGATTGTCCTCATCTTCCTCTGCATGCTGAAAAACTTAAAATAATTCAAAAATTTAACCAATCATTTAAAATTATACATTTGAATAAATATATTCAAAATAATCCAATATGTCTTTCACAGGTACCATCTACGCCTGACGAATGGCTACACCATAAAAAAGAATATCTCCGACTCTGGAACTTTCCTCACTGCGTTGGAGCCATGGACGGCAAACATGTAATACTCCAAGGTCCAATACATACAGGTAGTTATTACTTTAACTACCTGTATGTATTGTATTTAACTGCTAGCTTTGGTCGATGCTAATGATTGCTTCTCCTACGTGTCTGTTGGATGTAAAGGACGATTGTCGGACGGTGGAGTGTTTGCAAACACTGCGTTGAACGAGTTCTTGGAAAGCAATACAATCAATCTACCTAACGCCACCCCTTTACCGGGAAGAACCCTACCCGTCCCATATGTTATCGTCGCGGATGACGCATTTCCATTAAAACCAACCATTATGAAAACATATCCTGGGCTGCATGAGAAAGGTAGTGAAAAACGTGTGTTTAACTATCGACACTGTCGGTGTAGAAGAGTGGTGGAAAATGTGTTCGGAATTATATCAGTTGTGTTCAGGGTACTAAGAAAACTTTTGTTGCTCCAACCTGATCGTGCAAAAAAGATTGTGTTGGCTTGTATCCATCTACACAACTTTTTGAGACGAAGCAAGTCGTCAGGCACGTTTGATCAAGAAAACCCTTCAACAGGACAACTAATTCCTGGACAGTGGCAAATTGTTGGTTTGCCATCAGAAAATCTACTTAGATTAAAAAAAATACCGAAAAAATCATTTGACATCGCAAAACTAGTAAGGAATGAATTTTGTGCGTATCTTAACAGCCCTGAGGGTTCAGTGCCTTGGCGAAAGCTGTAGAAAAGTGTGTTTTGTTGTATGAAACGTAGCATTGAATTATATATATCAAGATAATTATTTGTGTTATTTTACTTACCTTGTTTCTCTCCAAGCCCACCTCGCTCGTTGATCTGGGCACGGTTTTGTCCCTCAAAAACAATAGATGTTCGTAACCAAACCACTTTACTTTTGCGTTGGTTCCAGATCCACTTTTTTGTTTTTTTGCTCTCTAGTTGAAATTGTCCTATCACTTTTGCCATCTTATTCTTAACTTCAACTTTCGTCATGCGGAGAGCTTGGTCAATTTCTGTCCAAGCATAGTTTTTTAAGTTTCTGTCTTTGAAATCAGCATTGGTTGGGTCCCACAACACTGGGCGCTCGCGATACAGATCTATCAAATTGATCACTTGCTCCTTATTCCATTCACTTTCCATCATTAATATAAACAAAACACTTCACGTCAACAATAAACTAAACACCAAATCGCAGCAAAACACAAACTATAACCTCACTCTGTCACGTTTATCGTCTGCTGCTGTAGTTGGTGGTACTGGGGGGCGACTGGTGCGCTCTGTGTAGCAGGATGCCGGGCGAAGGGGCTGCGGGGAAGAGAGAAACCTGTTATTAACAAAAGTTAACGCGCTAACAGAGGCTATTAACATTTGTTATTAATATTTGTTCAATACATAAAACATTTCCTTTGATCTTTAGCGATTCTTGATGGATAACATAAATCTTGTTAATAACAAGGAATTTTCTGTTAACAACACGACTTATTCAATTTTGTTAAGAGAAATTTTTTGGCGATTCAGTTAAGTTCATAACTTTTTGTTGAAAACTTGTGTTGTTGCCTCCGGTGTAAACGCGGCTTTACAAGTTGCTCCTTTCCCAAACAATGGGTCCTTGAATGTAGTTGTAGAATTTCAGGAGTCCAAATTTATTTTCTGGGTAAGTTTTTACTATTCTTTTTATAATATTAATATAAAATAATTGATTTTTTTTCTAGGTTTTGTTCACTTTATATTTTTTAATTCTGTTTTTCAATTCACTCGATCTTTTTAACGTCTGACTCCTCTTGGCCTTGACAACACCCCATGATGATATTTCCTTGGTAACACTCAATTCAAATTCATTTGCATGGCAACGAACTCAAAATTTGTTTATTTCCCGCACTTTGATTAATTACTACATATTACCAATAATTGACAATGTTCATAACCACTCTTCAATTCAGGTTTTTCAGTTTTTCTTAATTTCGATTCAAAATTTCCTATTGTCACAATTGGTGATATTTTCCTTCCTTTCCTCTGTCTTGGTTTGCCATGTTATAAATTGAAACTTATTTATATACTGAGTGATCTTTCTTTATTCAGTTTCATGAACTTTTTGAGTCAATTTTGATAATCTTGATTTTCTAAACTTATAATTCAATTTTTTTTATTATGATCTAAAATGATTCACTAATTTGTTCTTGTGTTTCAGCAAAATATGGCTGGTGGCTGATGGTTATTGAATATATTGTTTGAACTACATCGGAAACAAACTAGTTTTGGAATGATTATATCAGTGATATCTTTTTGCATTACCATCATTAACCCGTAACCACAGACAAGCCGTTCTCGTTACCTTTCCACAGACGTGGAGTCTGTCAGACGTATATTTTTCTTCTATAAAAAACGTCCCACCTCCCGAAACTCTATCACCAATATTTATAATTTTAATTCATAGGCGAAAATAGTGCTAAAAACGGGCGATGCGCTACCCGCACCCGCTGACCGATACGGACCTTTGAACAATAAAATTCATTTTAGCCTATTGAATATTATTATTGAGAAAAAAAATTCAGATACCTTCTAGACACTTGAATAAACGAAACTCCACGGAAAAATGTTTGCCCGTGAATATTTTATTAGATATACTTCAGTCAATTAACTGATTTTTACAAGTTTCAAATTTCCATAAAATCCCTGATAATTTTCAAACTAAAAACCTCAAATTTTTTTCACTATTTGGAGCTTTTCTTGAAAGCCTTCAAAAAAGACTCCCGGTAACACATAAACTATTCGAGTATGTACAAGACGAAGAAATTGCAACCGGAATACAATGGAAAGAAGTAGAAGAAAGAGAAATTGAGAAAAATACTGAAGATTGCGAGTCACCACCGCAAAAGAGATCAAAGAGATTATCAAGAAAAAAAAACAAAGGAAGCAAACAGAAATTGTCGGTTTTAAATCTGTAATAAATTGATAAAATTATAAAAATCTTATAATTACTTGTAGTTAATAGAGTACTTTAGATTACAAAATAAGAAAGAATTTTTTTTATCAATAATTTTAAAAATAATTGACTTGAAAAGTAGTATAAATGAGGTTTTGAGGTTTTTTTTTAATAATTGTCAAAAATGTTGATGAATAATGAAATTAGAGCATTTGTTTTGAATACTATTTATTCAATATTAAAAGGAGAACAAAAAAGACTCAAAGTGTCTTTGTCGTATCTTGAATAGTTTATGAGTTATAAAGATTTAAAAGCCATAAAAAACAAATTTAGGGTGTATTTGAATAAACAATTGTCACAAATTTTTATAAATAATAGGGTAAGAGCACTTGTTTCAAATCTTATTTGTTTATTACTGACAGGAGAATAAAAAAGACTTCAAGTGTATTTGTCCCATCTCCACTAGTTTATGAGTTATTTCAATGATTGAGAACCATGAGGAATTGCCAAACGCGAAAATAGAAAAATATTTGAAAAAATAAAGTGACATATGTTTTTGTTTTTTGTTGGTAGTATTTGAAAAAATATATCGTGAAAATCAATTTGTTTAAAACAAAGTGTGTATTTAGTAAATAAAGAAAACATAAATAAATTTTTTTTTTCTTCAGAATATCATAGAGAAATAGAAATTATGATGAAAAAAATCATTCTTCAATATTCATATTCAGTGGGAAATTTCCTCCTCTTTAAAGATTATTTTTCAAATTTTCGATATCTTCAATATTTTCCGGGATATTTTCAAAAAACCAAACCCTTCTTTTTTTTACTAAATTGTTTATACCTTTTGCAATTTTTTCGAGCCCTTCTTGAAATTTTTCAGAAAGTTGTTAGAGGTCATTCCGAATCTAATGAGCCCTGGATCATAGTTATCGCTGCCTTTGGACAGAAGTTCCAAAAAAGGATCTTGTGACCCAGACTATCAGATTCACCTTCATGTATGTTATGCGTTTTTTCCGTCATACATTTTTGAAAGTTTTTTTAAGGATCGGCTTGAATATTTTTTTTTCTCGAGAGTTCTTCAGTTTTTTTGTTACATGATCTAAATAATTGTTCTTTCATGCATGAAATAATTAGCTTTCCAAAATTACAGTAGTCCAGTTCACTAGTTGAATATGGTAAAAAATAGCAATAGTGATCGAAAATATACGTGCGATAGCTCACTCGAATGATATCGAGATCTAGCTCACCGCATGATGTCTAGAAAAATGTGCTAAAATCGTTTTTCAACGCTTGAAAAATTGCAGAAGTTGTAAATAAATTGAGATTTGAAAAAATATTTAGGTTTATGCAAATATTTCAAAACCTAAAAAAAAATTAAAAATAAAGAAAAGATTCTTGGAGTGGGGAAAATTAAAAAAAAAATCTTTCACCCCCCGAAATTCTATCTCTTTCATTTAAAATTTCAATTTAGCGCCAAAGTGCCCTTTCGCAGATTTATTTGGGGATGCGGACGCGACATCTAAAGCGAATACGTAACAAAAACTATTTTTTTTAACTATTAAATATCAATTAGAGAATTTATAAGAATTAGGGTGTATTCTGAATACTATGAAAAAATTGATTCTCGTTGGATCCAATAAATAAACAATATTTTACTAGACTTTTGTCTTTATTGAAGACCAAAAAATGTTTGAATAATTTTCCAAAAAGTGATTTGGCTTCGTGGAACTTTTTTCATTTTCAATATTGAATAAAGGCATTCGATAAGTTAAACAAAAAGTTTTTAGCGCCATTTGATTATGAATTGTTCATCAACAAATAGACTATATGAGTATTGAAGAAATTGTCTTCATAATACAATGATTTCAAAAAAGTTGCGTGAACCACTCGATTTGTAAACTAACAAATTGATATAACTTTGTAACTATCATTATCCAATTGTTATATGCATTTGTTTTTGAAAATGACAGTCATTTTTTCGTTTTTATCAAATTTTCACTGCAAGCATGACAATTATCGCAAATATGATAAATAATATACCTTCAAGAAAATGTCGTTTATCGATTCAGTCTGCAACGGCAACAATATTGATTTATTTTCTAGCAATTTTTTAAAATTTCATATTCGTAATTGATTATTCATTATTATTCAGCTAATTTTGTAATACTATTTATAATTGATTTGAATCACAAATTATTGTTATAAATCATTTTATTGTTTCTGAAATAGTGTAAGGTTTAAATAGTAATCATAGGTATACTTTCATGTATGATTATTAAAGAAATTTATTTCACGTAAATTACAAAAATTGAAATGAATAATAAAAATAATAATAATAATGAAAACAGTGTTTCATTATATAATGCATTTTCTTCTTTTTTGGTGGGGAGAGACTTGAGAATAACTTGGTTCATTCAAACTTGAACTGAACCAACCGTTCTTCTTCTGAACACGTTGGATTTTCAGTTTCGTCTTCTTTCTTTTCTTCTCGTTCCCCTTATTCTGCTATATGTTCCTGGTTGATCTCTAGTTGTAGGAGCAAATGCAATAAATTTGTTTTTTTCAACATTGACACTCAATAAATTAGAACTCAACCAGTTGAAAATCGTTTTGATGCGTATTTCAGACTGAGTGTATACTTTTTCCCACGTTTTTCCAACAAAAGTGATAGGTGTGTCATCAGCAGATGAAGTTATTTCACCATTGAAATCAGAAATTTTGAAGATGTTGTTCATATATATTAGAAATAAGATGGATCCTAATTCAGTTCCTTGGGGTACGCCCCGATTAATTTTAGTGGGTCGCTGAGAGAGTCATTTACCTTGACAATCTGTGTTCTATTTGTCAAATAATCTTCAAATATTTTCAAAGCACCACCCCTCACACCAATGTTAGCTAAACGTTGAGAATATATTATGATTCACAGTATCAAATGCCTTGGCCAAATTCAAAAAAGTTATTCATTTTTGTTGATTTTGAAAACAGTTGTTGATTTGGTTAACAATCTCGAAAACTGTGTTTACTATTGATCTGTTTTCTAGAAAACCATATTGTGATTCAGAAAAAAATGTTATTATTGCAAAATAGTATAACTCTATTTTTGAGACATTTTTCGAATATTTTAGAGGAGTTATTATTCATAGTTATGGGTCGAAAGTTTGTTACTAATTTTTTATCACCAGACTTAGAAATCGGTATTGTAATTGAGTCTTTGAAAGATTCAGGTATTTTTCCTACAGTAAATATTAAATTCAAAATGTGAAATATGGGTTCTAAAAAGTACTTGTGGAACCTTTTGCTAAGGAACACAGATATCTTATCGGGACCAGGAGAAATTTTATTTTTTAATCCGGAAATGATATCGATCAACTCGTTTCTTGTGACTGGGTGTAGGAATATTGAATTGGTGATATCATTGGGGCTTTCTAAAACGGATTGCATGATAACAGTATCATGTAGTGATCCGTTGTATCACATTTGAATATATAAGGATTGATTTTTTTGTTATATTTTTTAGAAATTTCCACATAACGCTGGTCAATTAGGCTTGCACAGTTGGTTTTTGTTACAGTTAGTCGTTGGTTCCGAAGCAGTGGTCTGGTAGCCAGTGTATTGAATGCGAAATACATCAGCCTTCGCCGACTCATGTCCGATTTTTACAGGTTTGGAATGAAGGTGGCCCTAATCGGTCCTTATACTTTTGGCATATTATCTAGAGCCAAACTTACTATGAGGTCTATACGAAATTTTTCAAATTTTATATTTATGCCATTACCCAGCATCACTGGGTAAATTCCGTCTGAACCTGACGACTTATGAGGTTGGAATAAGTTTATGTTTACTACTTCCTTTAAAATGTTAGGATTTCCAGGTAGTTTCCAGGTAGTTTTATTCGCATCAAAGTTGCCATCTTACATCGAAGAGTACATGCAGACTAATGATCTCGTCAGAATCGGGGTTATACAAAATTGGTTGCAAATTACTCATTATCCAATTGTTGTATATTTGAACTGCGAACAGTTCAATTTACTGAAAAGGTTGCAGTTATACATAATCAGGTGAGTCTAATGAACCTGCAACGTTTCTATATGTAGAATTGTTGAAAAGACAATTGAATATAACACGAATTTGGTACTATATTTGAAATGTAAAATATATGTAATGAATTTTTATCACACCTTTGTCATCAGCCAATTCTCCCTGGACGCCCCTTCAGGAGCCTACAATTATGAATTTGTCTAGGGCTCTGGTGTTGAATTAGTAATTTCTCTTAATAAAAAGTGCATCCGGAGAAGCTCTCTCATTGTATTTTCCCCTGTTCTACGGTATTTGTTTTAATATTATTTATCGAGACCTAGGATCCCTTAGAGAGTATTTCATAGAGTCTAGCGCATACTTGGGTCATATCGACCTCGCATTGCCTTCTCCATGAGTCTTTCTCAGATTTCATGAAAGCTTTGTTGGATTCAATTAGGGACCACTTGTCTTGATCCCCACCAATAACATCAAGGGGTCCAAAGTCGGAAGAACATTCAGTCAACATAGTGTATGAATTAGAAACGTATAGTCACGAGGGAAAGAAAAGACAGAAACTCTAGTCGAATTATACTTTATACGAAGTCGATCCGAACAGCTAAACAAAAGACTAACTTACTGTATCTGATAAATTCCCTAGTTGATACCGTATAGAACCCACCACATAAAAATAATGATTAGATCATACACTGTAAAAAATATTTTACACCATCTAACACCAGCTGACACCGACTGGTGTCCATATAGGTCCTCTTTTTTTTAGTGACAAATAACACCGACATATTTTACACTACTGAAAGGATCACAGGGCACACCAAATATGGTGTTATTCAAAACATATATTTTATTTTAAATTAATATTTCTTTTATTGATTTTGTGTTCACTCAGTGTTCTTTCAAATTTTTATGGTGAATATTACAAAAAATTTCGGTGTGAAATTCAACAATTTTTGGTGTGTATAAACTACAAAAAGTTCCATTCAACATTTTTGTAGTGCGATAAAACACAATTCTGGTGAAATGTTACAAAACAATGGTGTGAATCTAAATTACATCTGGTGTGAATTTACATCAGCAGGTGATGTTTTTTCATTTTATGGTGATATTTTTAATATTCAAGTGTTTTTTTTTTAATTCAGCTTAAAAAATGTTATTTCTCACAGTGGTTTATAGCACTTTCTCAGTGTAAAAAAGCACTATTTTGGAGTGAATCAGGTCTCTCTCTCTGAATATTTTGGGTGTATATTTGCACTAGATGGTATTATATCATTGGTTGTGGTATGAATTCGAAAGAATTACTCAAGAAATTGAATTCGCCTGAAAAAAAAAAAAGAAAAACAAACATAAATCATGTATAAATTCCATTTATTATCATAAATATGTATCTGTGGGAAACATATTTTCCTCAAATAAAATAACGTTTTCATAGTTTACAAATAATAGGTCTTTAGAAAACCTAACTGAACATGATTTCAAATCAAAATATCAATAATTCAAACTTAAGAATATTATTTAATAAAAACAGATTTTCTTCTTCGAGTAAAAGTTTTGACTTGTCCTTTGCAATAATGTAAGGTTGAGTGTTTGAGGTTTTCTCGATTGTTTCCATTAACAGCAAGGAGATCTGAAATAAAATAAGTTCTATTTGAGAAAAATACGGTTGTATAAATGGTTCTTATTATAATTGTATCACCTTGAATTAGCTTGATCAATTTCAATAATGTTATTTCAACTCTTAACATTAAATATATTCAAAATAAATGAGATGGTGGGTGCTATTATCAAAATATATTAAGTAAAATTATTTCTACGGGGAATTATTTTTATCGCTGATCCATCACAAAAATATCTACTCTCTCTGTACTATGGATTGGTTAGAAAATGAAAATAAATTAATTTACCTGATGAAATATTAATACTTTTTCAAAAGCCTTCGTGGTTGGTGCAATATCCTTTCTTCGATTGCCCTTGGGTGATGGTGGGAGTATTTTCAAGAGGGCAAAAAACGACTGTATAGTACGATTCAGTTGATTCAGTCGATTCAGTTGATTAGATACTTTCAGTTGATTACGACTGCTAGAGGTATTCTCAAATATTTCCAGAATTTTTTCTATAGCATCTAAATAGTTTTCCTCAAAACTTGCAATGTACGAGGGGAACATTAGCAGAAATTCTTGTTCAATCTGAAAATTGAAATATGGATTACTTGAAAATTTATTCAAAACATAAATTTTCCAGACGAAAAAAATTTTTTGTTAATTGAATTTGATTTGGGAATGAACAAGAAAGTTCTGGATGAAAGTACCTATAAACTAATCTAAACATCATTGTGCTTATACATTTTTTGTTAAAACCAAAAGTATACTTACCAAACCAACTGTTTCATGAAATTTTGGAGATATTTCCATTGCAAATCCTTTATTTATTAAACTTCTACGGTATTCAATGTTTCAAAAAATAAACTTTTTATTTTGTCCGTCTCCGAGGATGGAATTGCTTTCAGAATATCTAATTTTTCTTGGAGTTCTTAAGTAAGATTCATTTCCTCTGAAGTTATCGAAACATTCTAGTCATGAAGGTGTTTGACAGGAGGATTGTTTTTCTATATTTTATTTATTCTATTTAGAGTTCTCAGCCGATTTGCAAGATACCCTCCATTTGTGCTACGGTTGAAAAAAATTTCCTAAAATATTACATTTTCATTTTATATCTAGACACAAAAGTCATCAATTATGAACTCACCTAACCCCCTGTAGAACTTTCCAAATTTTTGTACATTGGGAAAATTTCAACTAATTTTTTTGCGCACTCCATTTTTGCGCTCTTGGGTACTGCACTCCCATATTTTTCATAAAGCACATCTGCAACTATGTTTACTAAATGTATTCTGCTTCTGTCAGTCAACATTTTATTCTTCTGGTACTGGTCTATTATATACTGCCCGCCACCACGAATAATTTGTGTCTGTAGATCCTAAAAAATAATAATTATAACAATGATGTGAACACTGAGTTATGGCAAGAAAAGCCTAATTATACTTAGAAAGTACGTAGATGTAGAGCTATTAGTTCCATCAAATATATCATTATCACATATTGCCTTTATACTGGAATCTACAAAACCAAGACATCCGTATTTGTAATTCATTTTTTGATTTAAAAAGTTACAGTCAATTTTTGAAAACATCGAATTCAAACGAAATACCTAAATTATATTTTGTGGGAAAATATATTGGAACAAAAATATATTATTCACCTGAGAATATGTCCAAAGGAGCTAAGGTCTCGGAAATCGGATCAGAATTTAAAAATATTCTCAAATAAGGTTCTTCTTTAGATTTACAGAAAAAATCCAATACATCGTCATCAATTTCAGTAAAGTCTTTATCTTTTATTAAAATTTTTATTTCACTTTGAATACCCATCTTTTTTTTACTGAAACAAAGACAAAAACTTGCAGAAAACTGCCATAATATAAAAATAAAATATAGTTGGTGTACTCTAGTAAGTGATAGTGTATTTTCTGAATCGGCATTTTGCTTTCCCACACCAGGAGGTGTTAAACCAAGCATAGAAGTATTGGTTGACACTGAATCGGACTTTATGCAGGTACAAACTGGTTGTTAGCCAAACATTTTTCATTTTAGGCAAAATATTAACGGAATATTAACGGAAAAATGTGAAATTAGGCACATATGTCCTTTGAAATCACCTACAAAACCTAGAAGTTGACTTGAGTACAGCTTTGAAATCAATGTTATACCAACCATAATTCGCTGAGAGAGTAGACTTAAGCATGTAAAATGAAATTTAAGAAACACTTATTTGCAGACTTGATTTCTTCTGGAGCCAAATCGCTAGCTATCCACTTTTCAACCCCCCTAAAATTAATTTTAATGCACTTCATTGTTCGAATTTCCACTACTGAAATGTCTTCCAGAAGTTTTAAGTTTCAAGATGTCTGATAGCCAATATCCAACTTCACTATACACAATTACGCCAACCAAGGACATACAATATTTGGTTCGCAATAGCGAATTTTTTACAAACAGACGTCAAGTCCACGGCTGTCTGACTGATTTGATACGATTCTAACAGTGGCGCTATTACAGTGTTGCCAGTAAAATAGGAAAATAATAAGACCTTAGTCAAACAAAGTTCAATAAATTTTTTGGTACCTATACATATAAATTAAGTGTTTGTTCACTTTGTATTCCAGCCTCGGAAAAATGAATTGAATGATAATTTATTCTGTCAAATAGTAATTCCACAGAAATCCTGAAGATTTCAAATTCAGGAAACATTTTTCTCAAAGGAAACATGTGGACTGTTCGATAGATACCACTTGTTAATTTTATAACCTGTATTGATTGGTTTATATATGGTGGGATCCTTTCCACGAAGCTCCGACCCATTCGGAGGGCGCGCTGGCGCTGGCAAATGACCACTTCGCACAGCTTGGGGTAGGTGATCACTGGATCTGCGGCAAGCAGATATGATCTTAAGATTTAAGATTAGGGAGGGCATCGTTCTACCAAGGAGACTCCAATAATCAGAAAAATAATTTTAACAGAGTGATCTGGGTGAAGTCTGTGAAGTTCGAAGAGTAAATTTCGATATTTCATCCGTTTTTCCTCCTCTTTCCGGACTATATTCGCCTTACCCGCATCTGGAAACTCCACGACTAATATCGTTTCACTTTTATGGTCGAGAAGAATTACATCAGGCTTATTTGCTTGTGTCAGCCTGAGGGGGTAAAGATGGATAGTTCCAATAAATTCGGCACTTCTCATTTCCCAAAACGAATTCAATATATCCTGGAGCACTCGACCTGAGAAAAGCAAACGTCAGGTGCTTCGGTTAGCCGAGGTCTTCAATTTTGTTAAAGAAGACACCATGCATTGGCCTGTGTAGCTCTGTGGCCTCAACTCCATAGAGCTATTTGAAAAATATTGGCCAAATAAGGTATGGCACCGCTGTCAGTCAATAAATAATAAACCAAATGAGTTAATTGAAGTACCACTCTGTGCCACTAGTAGGTACCTAATGGATGAAATGCACACAATTTTTGCACCATATTCCAAGAGATATTAATTACTCTCCTATCATGAACTATCTTGTTAACTGCCCACTCATTAATTTGATCAGATTTTTTTCCAAATTAAATGTAACAAATATATAAAGTCCCCATAAAAATAACACCTAGAAATGTTTATTTCTGCAAAAATATGGTGTTTCTTACAAATTAACATTTTAATGATCAAGATTATGTCACATTCGCGTATGATATTCACTCCTAATTGTCATAATATAATAAAATTAGTGTAACTTAATAACTTTGGTGTACTTTTTGATACCAGGTTCAAGGTAACACTAAAATATGTGAAAATTTGTGAATGTTTCTTTCACAAACTGTACAAAACACCGCTATTGGATTAATTACTACATAATGGAACACAAGTTACACCATATTATTATCATTTTGATAAATATGGCAAATCTATAATATTTTGGTGTTATATTCAATCGGAGTGAATTGTGAAAACTCGTTTATTAAAATTACACTCAAATATTTTTTACTGTGTAATAATTATACCACGCCGCCCATGCTATATAAAGAAACTGCCGACGTTCGGTTACTATTTAGTTTTTATGCCATTTAAATTGACTTCGTATATACCTACTATTCTCAATTCATGATCTTCATATACTGATGAACTCGCCTACTTGTGTCACACCAACCAAAGCTTCCTTCGCTGATAGATGTCCTAGCTTGTTCTAAACCTGACGATAACATAACACTCGATCTTACTAATATTCAGGGCATTTCTTATCATATGTTGATAAGTTGTCAAATAAGAGCCATTCAGAGCTCTCTTCATGTGAAATATGTTACTTTAAGAGATTTCTCCAAATTTAACAATATTTTTTTTGATACAATCAATTAATTGTGATTTCGTCTACACTTTGGAGAATGTTGATGAAATATTAACTCATTTCAGCAGCTCAAATTAAAAGGGTATACTATCAGAAGAGATTAATTTTTGGGAAAGACAGTTTTTGGCCTTCTACTTCTCCATCTTGATACAAAAAATATGGCAATCTTTTAAAGAAAGGAAGGAAGCAATCAATTTTAAAAAATTGACTCTATACAAAGATGTGTAGATCATGCATAAAAGTAACTTTCAGACACGAACTGGAAGAAATAGCCATTTGGAAACAGCTATTTTCAAATAAACATTGAATCACACGAAAGAAAAATACTTTCGAAACAAATACTTTTATATGAACGCTGGATTATACGAAAAACACTTTTCTCTTTTCGTATAATTCCGCGTTCATATAAAAGTATCTTTCTTTCCTGTCATTTAATGTTTATATGAAAAAAGCTGTTTCTAAAAGGCTTCTTCTTCCAGTTTATGTCTGAAAGTTACTTATTTGCATGATCTACATATCTTTGTATAGAGATAATTTTCTGAAATTGATTGCTTTCTTTCTTCCTTTGAAATATTCTTTCATTTTTTGTATCAAGATGGAGCAGTATGTTTCCCAAAAACATAATTACTCTCTTCAATATTCATGCTCCTGCCCGCGTCGTTAGAACTGCCAAACCACCATATTGTCAAAAGCCAAATTGTCAAAAATACTAATTTCTGAAAATATTTTATTTTACAAATTCATAGCCTCGGTGCACCGCACCGATCGATCCAATGAAAGTTCATTCACCTAAATATAGTTATGATACTCGGCAATTAGCAATTAAAATCGGGAACAAGGATGTGTGGCCTTTCGGCTGCCACCTTCTGAAAATAACAGATCCATCACACCTGAAAATATACCTTCAGTAAGTGTATCTTTTGAATTGTAAGTATTGTTATTATTGGCTTGTTGGACCATATTTTTGAAAAAGCGAAACATTGTTGAGGGCTATGTTGTACCTTCATTTCAATAAACTTTCCTATCTAGGATTATATTTCTATATAAATCCTACCATCTGGGTTGCCCCAACTCCCGAGCCATTTAGGCCGCCATAAAAATAAATTATATGAATCAGAGATAGTGCATTAAAAAATATAAAAAGACAAAACTTTCAATTGATTGGTGATATGACGTGAAAAGAAAGCATATCTAAATTTTGTCCTCATGAATAAAAATTCAAGAACCAAATGAAACACATTTAGGTTTCTCGAAATTTAAAGAAATAATGAACGGTCTGAAATTCCTCAGGAACTGAAAGATGCATCAAAAATTAATTCATATTTTCTTGATATATATCAGCCATGTGGATAAATCTCCTAGTCAACTTTTTCTTCTTGAGAAATATGACACTCTCAGAGAAAATTTTCAATTGTTTTTCAACTGTTACTTTTATCTATGTCCAACGCCACCTGAATGGTATCACGAGAAACGCCGCTGGATCTGATCACATTTACACCAAAATGATTAACCATATCAAGGAAAAAACTTTGATCATGTAACATCTACCTACTTCCAATAAGGTCGTCACCACTAACCCACACAGCACCAGATATTCATGGAATATTCCCTCTTTGTCATAAAATATTCTTGGAATATATACATGCCTTCAGAATTTTCATAGAATATGCTTGAATGAATATGGCAGGATTATTCCCGAAAGAATGTGCATAGAATGTTTATAAATGGATTATTCTCCCGTGAATATTCTAAGGATATTGTCGATCGAATATATCATATGGTATATTCTTAGAATATATCCCCACGGTATATTTTGGAATATTCTATACGATGTATCACTGGAATTTTAAATTATCTTATGATAACGTATTCAAATAATTCAATATTATCAAAAATGAAAATATTTGAAGATTTTAATCGAATGCATAACCTAGTGTATATAACCTCAATGGTGTTAACCAGTTTTTGAACTCAACGCGAAGATTCTGATGAATTGCTCCATCTGCAACTGTTGGAAACGACAAAAAAATTTGAATGGGCTAATAAATGAACCAAATGAATCAATAAATCAGTTTATTTTTATCCTATTTGTCTTTTTGTATTTGAAATTATTCAATTACAAAGCGACAAATCCTGGCAATAGAGAAATTGGGAAGTGAAGTATTGGAATAAACGTTTCTCATTGGTCAATTGAAGTGTAGCGCGCGACAGTCGAAGGTCTGGGAAAGTGGCTGGCCCTTAACGCTTGGCAGCTTTGCGTTTGCATTGAAATCGACTTTCGATTCAACATGGCGGTTGACATGGCAGGTTCGCGTTTGTAATGGATGGTGTTTTGGTGTTATTATCCAAGCATAATTCTCTCATGTTTAGTGTACTATTTATAGTTTGGGGTTGTCCAATTTGCAGTACAGCGAATAGTTTGAGTTTGCATCTTCAAACAGTAGAGGTGCATATTCAGTCTTTGAAAAAAGTAAGTAATAGGCAATAGTATCGATAGTAAAGTCATGGAGCTTAACTTACTATACCACATTTTAGGCCCGAGGAGAGTTGGTGTGTGTGATTTGTTGGTTTGACTGAGCACATGTTTGAACTAGAGTGATTTCAGTTGTGTATCTTCAATAGAGAAAAGTTAATGAATGACATATCTCTTGTATCATTTGTTTTTATAATTTTTATCACTCTTTTATAAGATAGTATCAATATTCCCAAAAAGAAATGGAGTGGTACCTGGTACAGGCAGGTGCGCCAAGGAACTGAAAACGTAATGAGTACTTTCCAACAAGGGAATGTAAGTTGATCTCCAAGTCATAAAAAGTTGTGAAATGTTCATGAGGAATCTATGAGAAAAATATTCATTTGATTTTTATTCCAATTTTATTGTGCCACTTCCAAAAAGTGATAATGAACCTCAATGTACATTTTGTTCCAGGTATCAATATTGAAACACTGGCTGATGCATTGCTGGACAAATATCAGGAAAACTCTTCTGGTGACCAAAGTTTGGATAACTTTAAGTAAGTAAAATTCATTGAAGAACCCATAATCAGGCCGTCTCCTTGGGGGGGGGGATGGGGGGAGCCTCCCCCCCCTGCTTTTTCGACTTGGGAAAAAGTTGGGAAAAGTTGGGAAATTTTCGGCCGTGAAGATGAAAATTAAAAAAATAAAAATGAGAGAAAAGAAAGGGAGAGGTAATAAGAAAAATGAAAAAACCGGGAGAAGGTTGGGATTTCCTAACATGCATAACTTGGAGATCCCATACTTTGAAATTCTGAGTTGTCTGAAAACTTCAAAAAAGTTTAATTTTTCCTAAGTAAGAGGACAGTCCACAAATTTTGAAGGGACAATTTTACAAAATTCCCAACTTTTCGCTGTTTTTTCAACTTGGAAAAGTTGGGAAATTTCGGGCCGTGACGATAGGAAAAATAATAAAAGAAAACAATAAGCACAATATTATTTGAGTGTTGTTTCCTTTCATTTGTATTGAATATTCCTATACATGGTGGATATGGTGGAAGACCGAGGACCTTGGTCCAAAGTAGAATACATCCCATTATTATTTTCATAATTACCAAAATTTATTTCTGTTTGTGCATAACCTAATGAGCATGAGCATTCAGCCAATATTTGGATAGCTAAATAAGAAAATTAATATATTATAGTAGTAACTAATCCCTTGGCTTTCATTTTTTCGGAATTTGGGAAATTTTGCTGGTGGAGTTGGGAAAATTTGGATTCCCTCCCCCCTGGTATTTCTTTCCGCTACGGCCCTACCCATCATACCACTCATTCAAAAATAATTCATTTGTGGGTTTATTTTTTGAAGTGAGAAACCTATATCTCGCTCATTTCTTCATGTAATACATTTATTTTCAATGAAATGAAATATTTATTGTTTTTTAATCAGTGCTGATGAATTCACAGAGTTGTTATTTCAGTATACATTTTTCAAGAGTAGGAACATCCTAATTCAAATACATTTCTAATATTTGTAACATGACAATATTCAGAAATATTTTTTTCAGTGAATAAATATTAATATTGGTAGAAACGTCAAATATTTCAGTGGGTATTGTTTTTGAAATATATTTGTTTATGTATATATATATATATGTATATATATATATATATATATATATATATATATATATATATATATATATATATATATATATATATATATATATATAGATTTTGTATGACATTTTCATGAAAACCTCAGAAGAAAATGTCATAAAAAATCTAAAGTTGGAACTTCCCTTCTTCAAAAGATATGTTGACGACTGCCTAACAGCAATCCCAAACGACAAACTTAATGAAATAACAAACAAATTATAGGTGAAAATTCCTTTCACCCAAAATTACAGTTCACCGTAGAAAGAAACAAAACAATCAACTTTCTAGACATAACATTTATCAAAGCTAATAATAAAATTCTTACCGAATGGCACACGAAACAAACATGGTGAGGTAGATATCCTGACTATAATTCAAATCACCCCCTCAAACAAAAAAAAAAAGTGTAATAATAGGAATAGCTGATAGAGCAATATATCTCAACAGCCCAACCCGAAGAGATGAATGTTTGAACAAAGTTAGAAATATCCTACAAAAAAACAACTACCCCCTCCAATTAATGAATGCCACAATCAAAAAAAGAGTTTACAAATTCTACAACAGAACGCAACACAATCCCCCAAACACAAATAAACAATACATCTCACTTCCTTGCATTGAAGGATCATCCGACAACATAAAAAACATGCTCAATAAACACAATCTTGACGTCAGCTTCAAAGCATACAACACTCTAAAACAATATTACACCCCTCTCAAAAGTAGAGATCCGCAATTTAAAAAATCCAATCTGATATATAGCATTCCATGCAATGACTGCAACAAACAATATATAGGTATGACATCACAACTTCTGAAAAAATCAAGTACCGTGCTAAACAAACATAGATAGATAGATAGATAGATAGATAGATAGATAGATAACTTTATTAGGTACCTCATTAGCCACATAAGTGTAGGTTCGTTAGTTACAATCATCGGATACAACCGGATACAATCTTTAAAATGTAACATTATATTGAAAAAAATTTAAAAAAAAATGGTAGAATTAATGATATAAAAATGTTAAACAAGTACAATAAACAAGTATTCTCACCCAGATTTGAATGCAAAATTACTATTTATTAACATTTAGAAGATCTACGAATTCTTGAATATTATAAAGCGGATTGTCAGCCAGTAGAGATTTTACAAGCTTTTTGAATCTGTTAACGGTGGTATTTTTTATTTCCTTCGGCAGCAGGTTGTAAAAGTAACTTCCTGCCCACTCTGGTGATTTTTTATACGAGAGGTGCTTGAAGCTTCTGAGATGTATATTCTTCTGTTTTCTCGTAGAGTATTGATGAAGATCTGAATTTTTTGTAGGTTGATGATATTCCTATGTGTGTCTATCAATAATTTGAATAAATATATACCTGTTACGGTAAGAATTTTTTGAGATATAAAAGTTGGTCTACACGATTCACGGTATTCCAGGCTATATATTAATCGAATAATGCGTTTCTGGATCATAAATACCCGGTTCCGTTCTGTGGCTTGTCCCCATGTGGTGATATTATAGCTAATAGCTGAGTAGGCTAAGGCGTAATAAACGTTTAGCAGGGATGATCTGTTCAGGGTTGATTTCAGTGAATATAGGGCAAAAAACGATTTGTTCAATCTCTGACATACGCTGTTGATTTCATCAGACCACATAAATTTTTCATCAATAATTGTGCCGAGAAAGGTATTGGTCGGGCTGGTAGTGACCATAAAATTATCTATTTTTGATTGATATATTATTAGACAGCGACCTAGGATTTGTGGAAAATTGCATAATTTTAGTTTTTTCCGAATTGATAGAAATTTCCTCCAGTGTGTGGCCAGTAATCACCATCGAGGTGTCATCAGCATACATGAACAACCTGCCTCCTTCTATGAAGTTTGGTAAGTCGTTCACATATAAGAGAAAAAGAAATGGTCCAAGGATACTACCCTGGGGGGTTCCAATATCAATAACTTCACCTTCGGAAAGTTCCCTTTCAATTTTGACAAAAATTTGCCGATGCCTTACAAATGACATTATCCACTTATTTGCCCGATCTCTAATACCCAGGACATTGAGTTTAGTTTCTAAAATGTCTAGATTTATCGCGTCAAAAGCACGGGACAAATCAAAAAATATTCCTACCACATAATTATTCACATCCATTTCATCATATATGTATTGCACCAATTTTGACGTAGCACTCTCAGTCGATCTCTTTTCTCGAAATCCATACTGATGGGTAGTTAGCAAATCAAATTTTTTCAAGTAATCTGAAAGTCTCTCATACATGGCTCGTTCGAAAATTTTTGAAAAGGGACTGAGCACCGCTATTCCCCTAAAATTGTCAATATTTTCTGGATCACCTTTTTTGTAAACAGGTATTGTCTTCGACACCTTCAAGGCAGTGGGAAATTTGCCATTTTCGACAAACATATTCATTAGTTTCGACAAATACGGTGAAAGGAGATCTTGACATTTTTTTATGAGTTCCATAGGAGTTTCGTCAATACTAAGAGATTTCTTATTTTTTAGTCCACATATGATATTTTTAATCTCATAATCAGAAAAAGGTGAGAGGTAGAACGAATTGGGAACATGTATCCCTGTTGTGCCGGTGTTTTGTACAGGGATTTTATAAACCCTGGCAATTTTATCTTGTATAGATTTTGCAAAATATTCCGCAAAAATATTTGCAACTTTGATAGGATCATCAAGTATATTATCCTTCACCTTTATTGATATTCGTTTCACTCCTGTAGATTGCTTGTTAAGTTTCAAATTGACTATTTCCCTAATCTTTTTAGTTCTATTGCTAGAATCATTTATGAGGGAGGAATAATATTCCTTTTTTTCCTGGCACAATAACAATTTTAGTTTACGCTTCCTGGTTTCGTAATTCAAATGGATTGTCTCATCGGAAGTAGTTTTCCTGTCCCAATTCATCTGTCTCAAATTACCTAATTCCTCTATAATTTGTCGCGAAGGATTATAACTCTTAGTTATTCTATTAATGTTCAATAGTTTTTTAGGATGTGAAACTTGATAACACCATTGGAAGTGTTTCCAGAAGGTATCGAAGGCAATATCTATCTCATCAAACGTATTTAGTTCAATGATTTTCCTATTAAACAAAAATTCGAACTCTGATACAGTGTTCGGATTCAACAAGCGTTTTTCAATTTTTTTATCAGTTGAACTCACCTGTTCCACCCTTGGCCATTCCAACATTTAGGCTAAATGGTCTGAGAATCCCGGATCGAAAGTTTTGACTTGATAGATGGATGAATTAGAAATTACATAATCTAAGTTGGTTGCAGAAGTAATACCATTTTGGTGAGTCCTTATTCTAGTTGGAACTTTAATATGACTGATCAAACCAAATGACTCAATGATGTCAAATAAAAATTTGGTGTCATTACAATTTATTTTCAATCCATCTATATTGAAATCGTCACAGAGTAATATCCTTTTATATTTCTTTGTTACAATAGCCAAAATAGCTTCAAGTCGATAGGCAAAGTCCTGGGTATTTGAGGAAAGAGACCGATATATCACAATAATAATCATGGAATCACTCTTATAACCAACCGCAGATAATTCAAAGCATAGATCTTCCGCGAAAACTTGTAAATCCGCTGATCCCTGACAATCTCGCATTATTCCCTCCCTTACATAAATCACCGACTCTCCATGAGAGTGTTGAGTCCTACAGTATTGAGACATTTTTTTGTATCCATTAAGGGTTATCAATTCTAATTTAGACTCGTCCAGCCAATGCTCCGTCATACATAGAAAATCTGGTACCACCTCATCATTTAGAATATCAATAAAGTCTGTTTTATCACTTAAACTTTGGACATTCACATGAATCAGCGAGAATTTGGGAGAATTTTTATTTGATGTAGTTTTTATTTCCCCAACACATTCCGGTAATTGCGATTCCGAAAATGTTTTTCTCTGAAAGTAAAACGCTGAATTGCTGCACCCTCCGGCCAAACTTTGGAATCATAAATCCTTTCAATGAATTCTAATGGAAAAGTAACCTTGAAAGATACATAATATTCGGTTTTATTCCACTCTTCGATAACGAACTGGATATCTGGAGCACTTTCTTTCAAAAAATTTTTCATATCTTCGGAATTTATATCAGGATGGATTCTGCACACATGTACATATCCTTGTTTGGATATTGTCCTTATCTGTGTCCCATTCTGCTTAGAATTGGTCCCTATTATGGGTTTATTGGTTTGTTTATTTGATTTTTGCGAGTGCATTGCCCCCGCCACTGCTGTTCGAACCTGAGCACCACTAATCGTTTGTTTTGGTGTGTCTTTCTTAGGAGATGAACAAGTTTGTAGCATTGTAGATTCCTTCATGTTGCAGGCTGCTTTATCGGCATAGGCACCATCCACTCTTGAGATGTTCGTTGTGTTTACGAACGATGGCGCTGGCTGTTTGAATTGTCAAAATTGCTAATATGTTTCAGAACCAATATTAGGTCTTCCTGTTCAGCACATCTCTTTTCTAAATGTACTACCAGTTTTTGGAGTGTCTCTAGTTTTTCTTTCAAGGTTTTCAGTTGTGGGTGTGAATTTCCACACGACGAATTAACACATCCTTTAGAGGTTATGTTACTGCCTGCATCCTGAACTGCCTGTTCGCTATCACTTTCCACAGGTGTTGACAGAAATTTCAGGAGTACATCACTAATCACTGTTGTAGGTAATCTCTTGTGAGTTATTATTTCGACCAACTCACTTTTTTTAAGTTTGTTAAGTTCAGCTGAAATCAGCACAATATTATTGTCGGCCATGTTTTCTTGTATGAACATATCATACAAGACGACCACAACCCCAATTTTGCAGAAACCAAAATTTTAGCCTATGAACCAAACCTAAACAAAAGAATTGTAAAAGAAATGATTTACATAAAAATAAACCAAAACACAATGAACGACAGACGGGACATAAACAACTTGAGTCAAATTTACCATACAATCTTATAATCACCTACATATACACAATACCACCCATCTCCCCCAAACAAAGCCCAATACACAGTAGAAAGACAATTAAATACACATGCGCGCACAAACTAATATTTGAACAAATCAAATCCCAACACATGAACACGCCATTTCCGCCCTCATCTCCTTCAATCACCGAAACGACACACACAGAAGATCCCTCCACCTGCCATTTTCAAGATAACGACGCTCAGTCCGATTCTCAAAAAATAAACACCAAAAACATAGGAAAACATGACCAGAACCTTTACTAACAATCACCATCAAATAAGCAGAACAACAGCACTTCAACATTATATACATGTTCAAAAGTTATCAATAATTTTGAGCAAGGTACGTACAAAACAGAAAATTATAAACATTTCACACACATATATATATATATATATATATATATATATATATATATATATATATATATAAACTTGGCAAGTTGACTTGGGTGTTACACCAATAGGTCACACCAATATTTTCCATGGTGATTTCAGGGCACCGCATGATTCAATGAAACTGATGTAATTCAATCCCTTCAAATGATTTCAGACAACAATTCAGCAAGTAGGTAGAATAATCTAGATACTACCTGTTCACCGAGTGCAATTTTTTCTTTAAAAATTAACAGTTGTTTCGGTGTTGCAATGAGTATGAATATTAATTTTGTTTCGGATGGTAAAATGTTTCCTCAATATTTTGATAAAGGACCCCTCACATTTCTTATGAGAAATGGCTTGCCTTGAATTTTGCCGAAATTTTGATATGTTGTAGTTCTTGATGTGCTGATTGAAAGTGTCTACAGCCAAAGCTCAGAATTGTACAGTTTTCGAGATGTGAACCTTTGAATATAGATTTTTTCCAGTTTTTGCTCATCAATCGAGAGCTCTCACTTCTGGTTGGGATAGGGTTTGGATGTTCAGCAACCAGAATTAGATTTACGAATAATCTTCTTCAGTTATAATAGATGCCGCCATCGATAATTTTTCATACACTGCTTCACACTATCTCGATAATCTGAGAATGTGGTGCTGTGACATTTTCCTCAGATAGGCTCAAAATGGATGATAGCATCTCACAGCATCTGTATCTTTCATACCTGAGAGTACTCTCCAGGTAGAATGAAGTGGTTCAGGTATTGGAAGCGAACTATTTTGCGCCGTAATATGTTTTACCGTAAAAATGGGGTGTTCCATCGCGAGTGGCGGACAGTGTATATCACTTTGGCCAACCCATCTCAGGTGGTAGGTGCATTTTGAGCATTTCCATCAGTCCTGGGAGTTTCATCGTTCCACCTCGAATATTACGGAAGATACGGGGGTGTTTCCATAAGAAGTGAGACAAATTCGGATTTTTCAGGACTGACATTTTTCCAGGAAAAAAGTGTATTCGTAGTAAGTTGGTAGTACCGATCACGAATCTGAAGGAATTTTGAGCCTATCTGCCTCCTAATATGTTTTACCGTAAAAATGGGGTGTTCCATCGCGAGTGGCGGACAGTGTATATCACTTTGGCCAACCCCATTCAGGTGGTAGGTGCATTTTGAGCATTTCCATCAGTCCTGAGAGTTTCATCGTTCCACCTCGAATATTACGGAAGATACAGGGGTGTTTCCATAAGAAGTGAGACAAATTCGGATTTTTCAGGACTGAAATTTGTTCAGGAAAAAAGTGTAATCATAGTAAGTTGGTAGTTCTGATCACGAATCTGAAGAAATTTCGAGCTTATTTTGCCTCCTAATATGTTTTACCGTGAAAATGGGGTGTTCCATCGCGAGTGGCGGACAGTGTATATATATATATATATATATATATATATATATATATATATATATATATATATATATATATATATATATATATATATACCGGGTGTCCCACATTTTATGTGACAGGCAATATCTGGTTTGTTGAAGGAGATACACAAAAATGTTTCATACAAAAGTTTTAGGAGTTCATGAGAGCTATATTTTGATATAATTTTTAAATATACAGGTTGTTTGGTGTAGGTGCTACAGACCAAAATTCCATTTTTTGAAATAGAACGCCCTGTATATCATTACATATTCAGATGCTACGTTAAATTCTGATATCATTTCATGTTTGGTTTTTGAAATTCGGTTACGGCGTTGTTGAGTTATTGCACTTTTCCTTAAATATAAAGTTTCAAAAAACTTATTTACTCGTACACGAATCCAGTCTATATCTTTTATTAAATTGAACTAGACTACTACTGAATACAAATCATTATTCTCACCTCTACGATACGATATCGATATCAGTTGAATATAATATTGAAATTCTTGAGAATGTGATTAACTTGAGGGTGAATTGCTTTATATTGCACAATTTCATCAAGTAGCGTATGCTTGTTGATGCCATAGTAACAAATGTTGTTGAATTGTATCTACTTGTCAGTTCGATTCAGTGATTGTTTGCAAAACAGTAACTGTGTGCGAAAACTCCAGTATGCCTTTCGCGTTTAGTCCAAGTGATTGCATTGATATGTTATTAATTTTTGGGGAATGTCAGAAAAACTGCCGTCAAGCACAACGTCTATACCAAGAACGTTTTCCAGACAGACCCATTCCGTCACGAATGACTTTTTCGAGAGTTGTAGAAAAATTGCGAACTGGGTCATTTCCTTCTACTATAAAGCATCGTCATCATACGAGATCTGTTGGAACTGAAGATTTAGAGATCAATGTGTTGGCTTATATTATTATTCATCCACATGTTTTTATCCGTACTCTTGCAGAAGAAGTCGGTGTGAGTAAATCTAATGTACAGAAAATTCTGAAAGAAAATAAATACCACCCATTCAAAATTCAGTTGGTACAAGGTTTAAAACCCACGGACTTTGAACGACGACTTGAATTCATTGCTTGTATTCAGGTAATATTACATGAAAGTCCTAACATATTCAGTCAAATTTTGTGGAGCGATGAATCGCGATTCCACAATAATGGAGTTGTGAATCGACATAACAGTCACTATTGCTCTCAAGAAAATCCCCACTGGGTCCGCGAAAGTAATTTTCAAACTACTTGGGGTATTAATGTATGGTGTGGATTGTTCAATGGCCGCATCGTAGGACCTTACTTTTTCAATGAAAATCTCAATGGATTGCGATATTTACATTTTCTAGAAAATGATTTGATCCAGTTGATGGAAGATATTCCTATAGCAGAACGACAAGGAATTTGGTGGCAACAAGATGGTGCTCCTCCTCACAATTCACAGGTTGTTACTGAATATCTGGATAGAACGTACCCAAATAGATGGATTGGTAATAAGGGTCCAATTCGGTGGCCGGCTCGTTCCCCAGATTTATCACCGCTTGATTTTTTCCTATGGGGTCATTTAAAAGATATTGTTTTCACTACTCCCCCTTTGAATGTGGATGATCTGAAAATGAAAATTCGACTAGCGTGCAGTGATATTACGCCTGATATTATAAGAGCGACTTGTACGAGAGAAGTGATTCGACGTTTCGAAGCCTGTATAATATCTAATGGGCATCACTTTGAACAATTTTTATGACTTATTTCTAGGTACCTACCATTCTTATGAAATGATTTATCAAGTTATATTATTTACATTGTTATTAATTAAAGATTTGTTCTCGAATACACCTCTTTCGATTTCGCAATTGTTTCATATTCAAAATGATTCCTGACTGAATTCCACAACTCAAAATTGAAACCATTACTTCGAACACCCAAAATTTTGACAAATTTTCATGTGATCTGATGCAGAGAGAATAATTGTATGAGATATTTTTAAAAATAATAGTCGTTCTCAAGATTTAACATTTTAAACAATAACTCAACAACGCCGTAACCGAATTTCAAAAACCAACCATGAAATGATATCAGGATTTAACGTAGCATGTGAATATGTAATGATATACATGGCGTTCTATTTTAAAAAATGGAATTTTGGTCTGTAGCACCTACACCAAACACCCTGTATATTTAAAAATTATATCAAAATATAGCTCTCATGAACTCCTAAAACTTTTGTATGAAACATTTTTGTGTATCTCCTTCAACAAACCAAATATTGCCTGTCACATAAAATGTGGGACACCCGGTATATATATATATATATATATATATATATATATATATATATATATACAGTGTGTCAATTTGAAAACTTCCCACCCTCAATATCTCCCTTCCAGTACATAATATGAAAAAATGGTCAGACAGGTCAACTTTATTTGCAAGGGGGACACTCTGAATGAATATTTTCAACCCTCGGGGTTCAACCCCCTAGGAGGGGTGGATGTTACCCTCAGAATTTCAAATGGAAAGGGGGGTCAAGTGGCACATCATTTTGAAGGGCATTCAATTCGCTTGCCGACGGTGCCCTCATTTATTATTTTCCGATCAGCAGTATCCGAAAATGTAGTTCTAAACTAATAGAAGTAATTAGAATTGGCCTATACTAAAATGCCTGGTTATCAAGTTAGTATGCAAAGAAATACAATTTATTGACTCTCTTATAAGTAAAACTTGTGATGACGGGTCAGCTTTTCAACTTTCCATCAGGGGTAAAATTAGACAAGCCTCAAAAAATTTACATTAATTAGTTATCTGATTTCGGTGACTTTCATTTGGGTTTATTATCGGATTTAAAACTCTTATCCCTTTTTTGTTACTTCTGCTATAAAAAGTATCGTTTTTTGAGCAAAAAAGGTGTTCATCGCATTCAAGCCATTTGGTAGTACTATCATTTCAGTTTCATTTGTTGAGCTGATCAGCGATACCTTAGAAAGTGTATAAATTGTAAGAATGGTTTACACTATCCAAGACCGAATTGAAATAATTTTTATTTATGGAGAGGTGGGCAAGTGCGCACGAAGGGCGGCATCTCTTTTTAATGAAAGAAATCCAAATCTTAATATAAGTCACCGGTATGTGCTTGATTTGGTGACAAAGTTTTCCGAAACTGGTTCGGTGAAGAATAAAAAAAGGAATAACCCCAGAGTACTGAATGAGGATGCTCAAATTGAGGTGTTGGGAACATTTGCTGCAGAGCCGACTAGCTCCTTACGATCAGTAGCAGAACAGACGGGAATGTCACACGAGACTGTAAGGAAAGCACTGAAAATGCACAAATTTCATCCATATGAAATGCAGATTCACCACGAGCTCCATGAGGATGATTATGACAGAAGAATATAATTCTGTGAAATCATGACTCTTCGAATCAATGCTTTACCTAATCTTCTGTTCAATATCTGTTTCAGTGATGAATGTTCATTTTTCCTGAATGGCAATGTTAATAGGCAAAATTGTCGCTATTGGAGTGACGAAAACCCTCACAATTTTCGAGAAGAACATACACAACACCCACAAAAAGTTAATGTTTGGGCTGGTATTCTTGGAAATGCCATTATCGGACCTTTATTTTTTGAAGAAAACTTGAATGGTGATCTGTACCTAGATATGCTTCAAGCACCTATCGATCCACTTATAACTCACGAGCTCGAAACTCAAATTGATGCACACGGTAATTTACTGTTGCAGGAAGATTTGTTACATTTCCAACAGGACGGTGCGCCACCTCATTATTTTCGCCCCGTCCGACAATGGTTGAACGAGCGATTCCGGGAGAGATGGATTGGCAGAAGGGGATCAATTGAGTGGCCACCGAGATCACCGGATTTGACTCCATTAGATTTTTTTCTTTGGGGATATCTCAAATCTGTCGTTTATAAAACACAGCCCACTGATATGGATGACCTCAAAGGACGAATTACAGCAGCATGCCGGTCAATTAGTGGTGAAGTTTTCCAAAATGTTCGAGAGGAGTTCGAAAACAGACTGTATTACTGTTTAGAGCAGAATGGACAACATTTTGAACATATTATCAGATAAAGCGTAACAAGATGGTTGAAATTTGTTTTTTGCAATTTAGTATTTTTTGTTTGCACTCGATGCGTATTTCGTTAACTAAGTAGTTCTACATTCCTCTCACATCCACGAATTCGAATATTACTCAAGGGTTGGAACGATGCTACCTAGTACGATGCTCACCTTTTCCAATAGTCCATTACAATCATTTGTTTTGAATACCAACCTGAATACCAAACATCTAGTGCGGGCGAGTTTTAATCATTTATTCTTATTCACTTCTAATCACCGTTCGTTTGGAACGTTATTGTTCAAAAACTGCTCATCAAAAACTAATGAAAAAGGTATCATTGGCAAGAGAATTGAATGCCCTTCAAAATGATGTGCCACTTGACCCCCCTTTCCATTTGAAATTCTGAGGGTAACATCCACCCCTCCTAGGGGGTTGAACCCCGAGTGTTGAAAATATTCATTCAGAGTGTCCCCCTTGCAAATAAAGTTGACCTATCTGACCATTTTTTCATATTATGTACTGGAAGGGAGATATTGAGGGTGGGAAGTTTTCAAATTGACACACTGTATATATACATATATTGATTGATGCAACTAATTTTCCTTTATTTTGAGTGTTTCAATATTGAATTCTACAAAAAGGATTTGAAGCTTTATATCTTCTATTAATTATCTGCGAGCGCTTTCGACAGTTGGTAGTACTGTCATCATCTGGCACTCCTCAAACTGAACTGGTAATCCTGTTGTCTGTCTCTTTATACGGTCAGAGCGTCTTAACTCAGGTATTTCAGGTACTTTAGGTAAATTTGCCTGTATTTGTTCTGCATCACAGCATCACAGCATCAAAAATTCAATGGAACTCACAGACAGAATCTCTACGACAAATGTCAGTCCGAACACTAAACTGTACTCGTTCGACATAAAAAATATGTACTCCAACATACCAGTCAATGAAAGTATAAACATCATATCTGAGAACCTAAAACACCAAAACATAGACAAAACCTACATTAACCAAATGGAACACAGTCTAAATACAATACTCATCAAAATTATTTCGAATCTGAAGGGAAAATTTATAAACAAACAGATGGACTAGCGATGGGATCCCCACTATCTAGCATTATATCCGAAATATACCTGCAAACCGTAGATGAGAAAATCTTAACAATAATAAAAACACATGATGAAAAAGGAGAATGGTTCAGATACGTTGACGATGGACTGTACATATCACAAAACAATGGAATAAGAATAGAACAAATAACAAAACAAAAGAAATTAACGAAATAAATCAAAAACTATGTTTCAGCATTGAGGAAGAACACAACTCAAAACTTAACTACCTGGACATAACCATAGGATATAACCACAACAAAACACAATTTCAAATGGCAATATACAGGAAACCTACACAAACAAGCTCCACCATACCCGCAAGTTCAAACCATGCACCATCACACAAAATGGCTGCCTATAACGCATTCATATATAGAATGTTAAGGATACCACTCAGCAGTGAAGCCCGAAACAAAGAACGGAAAATCATATACCAAATAGCGAACAAAAACGGATACTCCCAAAAGACAATAGATAAACTAGAAAACAGAATCAAACAAAAAATACAGTAGATGTTTACAGCTGATTCTCGGCCTCCCCCCACCACTATGACGTATTAATTGCTTATTTTTGTTGGTTTAGTGAAATCAAGGTGATGTGATCTTGAAGTGTCTGGTGCATGGACCATTCAGAATTTTTTCGAGATTTTGTGTGGGTGTGACGTAATGACGTAATTGCATTTGGTTGTAGGGGCATATTTCAAAGATCATCCAAGTAATGAATGTTCCATCGGTGTGAGTCCACCAAGCGGTGTGACGTCACAGCGGGCAAGGTACAGGGTTTATCATGTGCATGTCTGTATACAAACATACGTCTGCATACTTCAAAGATCCTCCAAGTAATGAATGTTCCATCGGTGTGAGCTCACCAAGTTGGTGGTGTGACAGCTGCAACCGTTCAGCAGTAGGAGAGCGAGATGTGCACTCCACGGCGTATGGCTGAGTAATGCGTATTCATCGGTATGTCCTCACCTCTGTCTCGATGCGGTGAAGGCTGTGACGTAATGCATCGCTCTACCCTCACGGTCGATGGTGACACGCAGGCGGCGAGGAATGTGTTAACCCTCTTCGAGAGCGCAACGACCACGGCTTGTGCGTATCGACACATCTGCTAACGCATCCAGTGTTGAGACGTTGCGTTGGCGCATGTATCTGGAAGGTGGGGAGAATGTATTTAAGAAGCGGACAAGTGTTGCTTATGTCAGTTCTGCAGCAGTTAGCAATTGGTAGAGTGTTATTCAGTTCGTAATAGAAGGAAGACGGTGAGTGTATTTTTCTGTTGGAAATTGTTTATATTTTCATACATATTTTCATCATGTCCGTTTCAAAAGTAGACTTGAATAAAATCAATAATTCGATTGTACAGGAGGTTGGAATATTAGAGCAAAAGGCCTTATCATCATTGCCAATTGATGAAGTGTACATAATTAAAAATATGCCAATTCATTCTACAAGGTTTAGTAAATCAATTTTATCAACTTTGGAAGATGTGAGCAATGATGAATTATTTGAACGCGATCTCTTGTCAAATTCAATATGATTGAATAATAATAGTAATTATTTATAATGAATTTCTTTTTGTTTTATTAATATTCATATATTAGATTATTTAGATATTAATTATATGGAAATATAAACATTACTAACATAGTTGAATACACTCACTTTATAACTACAAATAAAATGGGAATGTGAGTATTATATCATGAAAATAAATTGGAGGTTATTTATTGTTTTTTATTCGATTTCGCTTCCACCATTCGAAGATGTGGATGCAGTATGCGAGTCAAGATTGGATTGATGTTGTAGATCTCAAATCATCGGTTCAACATTTGTCGTCTGAATTGAAGGTGTTGGGTGATGGAGCCGAACATGCAAGCAATTACGATATGAGTATATGCTATGATGAAGAACAAGTCGAATTGTGTCTTCGTGATGCTGAAAACTATTGGAATGGTGCAAAAGTTTGTGAAACATTTTTGGATAATGAAATGGAATTGTGTCAAACTTTGTGAGGTTATGATTGAACTGAACCTGAGAAGATTCCTGTATAGACTCCAACCATACTTACCAGAATGGATTATTCATCACTTTGAATTGAATGATGAAAATGGAGAGGAAATTGAAGATGGTCGCGAAAATGAGGACTATGAGGAAGAAGTTATTTTAGATAGTCTGTATGTTCCTGTAAATCATAAATAATGTCAAATAAAAAACATTGTATTATTTTCATGTTTAATTTATTCAAAACCCATTATATACAATAAAAAATGATTACCAAACAATAAATATGAACCATCCAATGCATTGTATGTTAAAACTGTATCATGCAAAATTAATGCATATACTTTGGTGTTGTCTGGAAACTTGATCTTCCTGGTCTCAAACTCAATCTTTATATCAATAGTTGATGATTTTGTTGCATTCGGTTAATGGGAACAATCGATGATGAATAGCGGATTCTCTCTAAATTGTCCAACGTCCATCAGAGGTTCACTCATATCTTTATCATAATAACTTCGTTGGAAACTCTCAAAAGCATAATAAGCAGGAGCATCAAGTTTTTTATCGAAATTCAAATTCCAACGCTCATATGGATAAACTTCAGAATTCAAGTATACTCGAATACTATTGATATCGGTAGTTATGAATTTGGTAACATCCTGTGTTCTATCTTCAGATGTGGTAGTACTTTGGAATGCTATGATGACAAAACTAGGAGTTTCCAGAGCGTTAGTTGTTTTGATGGCCCATATGTCTGAAGAAGTCCCACGTAATGATGGGAGTTCATAGAGGTCCCACATACGATAAGCCAACTTAATTTTGGCATTCACGCCGCTTTTGTTAATTCTACTCAAAAGTTTGAGCTTGTGTTTATCATCTGGTACAATGTGCCTCATTTTCCATTCGATTTTATTAATTTCCAAATCAGCATCTACCTCACCTATATATGAGTTTTTGAATGATCGAGCGATAATCAAAATCAACTTCTGTTTAGCATTCAAGATACTTTTGTTGTAATCTTTTGTTGTAATATTTCAGTGGTAGTTTTCCACTAGATACATGACTGTTTGTATCCAAGATATCTTGTTTCAATTGTGAAAGTCCCCAGCCAGATGTTAATAATGTGTTAGCATGTGATTGTCCAAATGATATCATGGTTTTCATTGTAGATGTTATACCGGGTTTTCTAACAACAGCCACTTGTTCACCACCCATTTCGTAACGAATTTCATCAAAGAGGAATGCGATTGCATTATTCGAGAGATAACATGTTTTCGTTACGTCTTTGGGGGTGAACTTACCTTCTATGTAAATGAAGCTCTCAGCAATATCTAGTATAACATCTTGATTATTGATAGCAATTCTGATTTCATAGGAATTCCTGAATAGCGGTGATCCATATGGCTTATATGTGTGCTCATGTAAACTTATAAGAGAATGATCAAGCACTGGTTCATCGAATATATTCAACTTTTCACTGTTTGTTTCGAGCACCATTGTTATTTCCTCACTTTCAATCCAATCGATTTCAAAAATTTCAGATCGTTAGCAGACAGAGCGTTATGTGTTAACTGTTTAGCATACACTGGTGGAATGATCTTTTTTATGTGCACTTTTCTTTTTAATTGTTCACTTGGTTCTGATTTGGAATTGTTCAATACGATTTTGATTGTTATGAAGGAAACCCATAACAATAGTTATTCGATTTTCTTCAATTCTTCAATTTTTGATACAAAATACGCACTGAAATATTGTGAATCATTTGACGACCTTCTGGACTGACAGGCATATATACATATACCGGGTGTCCCACATTTTATGTGACAGGCAATATCTGGTTTGTTGAAGGAGATACACAAAAATGTTTCATACAAAAGTTTTAGGAGTTCATGAGACCTATATTTTGATATAATTTTTAAATATACAGGGTGTTTGGAGTAGGTGCTACAAACCAAAATTCCATTTTTTGAAATAGAACGCCCTGTATATCATTACATATTCAGATGCTACGTTAAATTCTGATATCATTTCATGTTTGGTTTTTGAAATTCAGTTTCGGCGTTGTTGAGTTATTGCTTAAAATGTAAAGTCTTAAGAACGACTATTATTTTTTAAAATACCTCATACAATTATTCTCTCTGCATCAGATCACATGAAAATTAGTCAAAATTTTGGGTGTTCGAAGTAATGGTTTCAATTTTGAGTTGTGGAATTCAGTCAGGAATCATTTTGAATATGAAACAATTGCGAAATTGAAAGAGGTGTATTCGAAAACAAATCTTTAATTAATAACAATGTAAATAATATAACTTGATAAATCATTTCATAAGAATGGTAGGTACCTAGAAATAAGTCATAAAAATTGTTCAAAGTGATGCCCATTAGATATTATACAGGCTTCGAAACGTCGAATCACTTCTCTCGTACAAGTCGCTCTTATAATATCAGGCGTAATATCACTGCACGCTAGTCGAATTTTCATTTTCAGATCATCCACATTCAAAGGGGGAGTAGTGAAAACAATATCTTTTAAATAACCCCATAGGAAAAAATCAAGCGGTGATAAATCTGGGGAACGAGCCGGCCACCGAATTGGACCCTTATTACCAATCCATCTATTTGGGTACGTTCTATCCAGATATTTAGTAACAACCTGTGAATTGTGAGGAGGAGCACCATCTTGTTGCCACCAAATTCCTTGTCGTTCTGCTATGGGAATATCTTCCATCAACTGGATCAAATCATTTTCTAGAAAATGTAAATATCGCAATCCATTGAGATTTTCATTGAAAAAGTAAGGTCCTATGATGCGGCCATTGAACAATCGACACCATACATTAATACCCCAAGTAGTTTGAAAATTACTTTCGCGGACCCAGTGGGGATTTTCTTGAGACCAATAGTGACTGTTATGTCGATTCACAACTCCATTATTGTGGAATCGCGATTCATCGCTCCACAAAATTTGACTGAATATGTTAGGACTTTCATGTAATATTACCTGAATACAAGCAATGAATTCAAGTCGTCGTTCAAAGTCCGTGGGTTTCAAACCTTGTACCAACTGAATTTTGAATGGGTGGTATTTATTTTGTTTCAGAATTCTCTGTACATTAGATTTACTCACACCGACTTATTCTGCGAGAGTACGGATAGAAACATGTGGATGAATAATAATATAAGCCAACACATTGATCTCTAAATCTTCAGTTCTAACAGATCTCGTATGATGACGATGCTTTATAGTAGAAGGAAATGACCCAGTTCGCAATTTTTCTACAACTCTCGAAAAAGTCATTTGTGACGGAATGGGTCTGTCTGGAAAACGTTCTTGGTATAGACGTTGTGCTTGACGGCAGTTTTTCTGACATTCCCCAAAAATTAATAACATATCAATGCAATCACTTGGACTAAACGCGAAAGGCATACTGGAGTTTTCGCACAAAGAACACAGTTACTGTTTTACAAAGAATCACTGAATCGAACTGACAAGTAGATACAATTCAGCAACATTTGTTAAAATGGCATAAACAAGCATAAGCTATTTGATGAAATTGTGCAATATAAAGCAATTCACCCTCAAGTTAGTCACATTCTCAAGAATTTCAATATTATATTCAACTGATATCGATATCGTATCGTAGAGGTGTGAATAATGGTTTGTATTCAGTAGTAGTCTAGTTCACTTTAATAAAAGATATAGACTGGATTCGTGTACGAGTAAATAAGTTTTTTTGAAACTTTATATTTAAGGAAAAGTGCAATAACTCAACAACGCCGTAACCGAATTTCAAATACCAAACATGAAATGATATCAGAATTCAACGTAGCATCTGAATATGTAATGATATACGGGGCGTTCTATTTTAAAAAATGGAATTTTGGTCTGTAGCACCTACACCAAACACCCTGTATATTTAAAAATTATATCAAAATATAGCTCTCATGAACTCCTAAAACCAGATATTGCCTGTCACATAAAATGTGGGACACCCGGTATATATATATATATATATATATATATATATATATATATATATATATATATATATATATATATAATATTGTGTGGTTCTTTTGTAAGATTGTATCCAGATTCAACATCAATATCGAATGAGAAAAGAATGTGGGATTCTTCACCATTTATATAAGAACCAGATATTATATTGCAATCTAAGCGGATAAGTCTCACAGTTGTAATATTTATTGGTAATGAGAATTCATGTATCTGATTCGGTGGAAATATGCCATGAGCAAACCCTATCATGTTTGCTATAGAATTTGGATGTGTCAGATCAATTTCATATTTGGATCGCATTTCACATTTGAATGTATTATTATTGGCGTGTAGATAGAAAATGTCATCTGCAGCGATATCATTTGGTTTTTTACCATGGAACAATCTGAACATGATATGTTTCTGTATGACGGCATTGATCTCTTCTATTTCGTAAGCACCACATGAAATTTCAATTGTGTACTTTTGGATTATCGATGGATTGTCATTACCGATTCTGAAACTTATTAAATTATTTGCTTCAGTTATATTATTGATTGTATTGCATCCATAGAATCCCAACAGTCCTAATCCATAACGACTGTTCCTATCCAATTCAATGGGTGGAAAAAAATCTGCACTCAAGACACTTGTCCCGACAGCTTGTAGCTCGAACTTTCGTGACATGACTGATGAACCTTTTGAAACACATTTCAATTTATTGTTGTGAACAGCACATCTGGGTCAATTTACACTTTTTCGAAGGTGTTGTATTGAAATGAATAACATTTTTATTGATACCGATATTCATATCCTCTATATTACAAATGCAACACACAGATTTTCGAGGTATTGGACCATCATTCACATCCGAATCTGAATTTTCATTGGCATGGTGTTCGTAACAAAATCTATATTTCATTATGTCGATGTCATCTTGTAGATGTTCGGGTAACTTTTCCCAAACATATGCAATCTCATGAACAACACATGCAAGTATCACTTCCTTGGGCATATTTGCAAGCATCACTTTATCCATTTTTTTCAAGGTACCATATTTTGAAAACATCCTAAGTGAAAACCCCATTCCCTTGATAACCTCTCGATCCAGTTTTGGTGTTGTATCCATTTTTATTTGGAAAATTATTCAGAGAGGAACTGTAAGCACAAGTGACCACAGAGAACTGTATTAAATTTCTGCCGACGATCATAGTTATATTTGATTTTTACATTCGAACATTTTCGAAAGAATCTAGTCAATTCCAATGGTGGTGGTAGATCTCCAAAACTATCGAAATATGTAACTTCTTTCCCACATTTTTTATATGCTACCCAATGTGTTCCTGGTCCACTTATTCCATCTAAATTTACAATAGCTGTCTCGTTTTTTCTTGGACCTGAAGAGGGTAATGTGTCACGCATAAAAACACCACGAAAATGTGGAATTTTCATTTTTTGTGCATAATATGTGAGATCGAAGTCGGTGAGAGGCCTCTGAGGTAGGGGAACAACTAGTTTTTTGTTTTGTTTGTGGGTTTGTATGGTTTCAAATATAGTCCTAAACCTTTACGGTACGGTTTGAGGTATATTCCACTACCGCGTTTTCCCAATGCTACAGCCTGTAAGGTTTTATTGTGGCGATTGGCTTCCATTAAAGCCGCTCTGCTGGCTTTTGCTGAATTCACAGCCTTGGTAATGCCAGCAGCGGTTCCAGCCAAACTTCCTAGTGCGGATAGTCCAGCAAAAATTAGTATCAATGGTAAAACCACCGATCTTGGGAATAGGAATTATGCGTGGTGTGCGGATTTTCTTCTTTCCACCGGCAGCTTTGAGGTATTTACGTGCCGACTGCAATGCTTCAGTGATAGCTTTTTTGTTATTATTCGTCACAAATTGATTTCCGCCAGCTTTCTTCAATACATTTCGCACTTTATGAACTATCCCAGCACCAAATGCAACTTTTCTCATTTTATTTTTCTTCGTTTGTTTCTTCTTACTTTTTTTCTTATTGGTGCTGCTACAACCCATGCCCATATGTCTTTTTGTTTTCATAATGTTGGTGACAAGTAATGCAGCTGCTCTTTCCCCAATACTCGCGTCTTTCGATTTAACCCTATCCCAAGCGCTGTATTCAAGTTCTTTGTCGGCTAAATGTCTTGCTGCAAGATCGGATGGATGCTTAGAATATTGAATATCGTGTTTTTTGCATTCAATATCTAATTCATTGATTCCAGGATCGTTGCGAGCTAAACGTTGTTTCAATTTTGTACCCGGTCCACAGTATTGATAACCTTCGGGTATGTGTAATTCGAACGGAAGTTTGTTTATCAAATCTTCAACAAAATCACAACCTATTTTAATTTTACGATCACTTTCAATACGTCCGTATCGTTTGATGGTACACATTGAAATGATTAAACTAATAACATTTATATAGTATCCAACCACGGCACGATGCGCATTGTAAAACAGAAAGAAAAGTTTGCTGTAGATAATCTAGATGAGAAATTTGGGTGTGGATTGAATGGACAAAGAGTATTCAGACATGGTCCACTACTTCCATCATCAGTTCGAGGACTCATTATAGGACCTTCAAATTGTGGAAAGACGAATGCAATGATATCGCTATTAACACATCCACAATGACTGAGATTTAGAAATGTGTATCTCTATTCGAAATCACTCAATCAACCTAAATATCAGTACTTGCGAAATGTGTTGGAACCTATAAAAGGATCAGGCTTTTATACATTCAGCAATAAGGCAGAAATTGTGGAACCCTCCGATGCTAAGCCTAATTCTGTTTTCATTTTCGATGATGTGATATGTGAAAAGCAGGATATTATTAGATCATATTTCTGTATGGGACGTCATAAGGATGTTGATTGTTTTTATCTCGCACAGACATATTCACGGGTGCCTAAACAGTTAGTGCGTGACAATACAAATTTCATCATAATGTTCAAACAAGATGAGACGAATTTACATCACATTTATTCAGATCATGTATCACCCGATGTAACATTCAAACAATTCCAATTGATGTGTGTTAAATGCTGGGAGGACCAATATGGATTTCTAGTCATTGATAAGGATAGAAAAATAGATGGTAGATATCGCAAAGGATTCGATAGTTTTATATATCCATGATCTTGTTATTCATAATTATTCGATCACTGAATATTGTAGAGGTCACTTCATCAGCGAATTAAGCTATAATTTAAAAAGACAATATGAATACAAAAAATGATTCTGAAAATAAAAACAATGAAATGAATTTGAAACGTCAACAAGTTGAGACAACAGAAGCTGTCAGACAAAAATTCAATTCTATCAAGAATGATAACATTGAAAATCGTATGACACTCGAAAAATTGTATGAGCCCATAACGAAACCATTGAATGTTTTATCATCAAAAGCTACTTCGAAATCATCAGTGTTATCGTCAAACAATGGAAATGTTCAATCTACTTCAATTATTCCAATGAGTACTCCAATAGGGAAAAAACAATCTTTTGGTAATGTATCATCTGTGAATGGTGACACGAGCACACTTCAAGACGATATGAGAACAACTCTATTCGAAACACCATTATCGTCCCATATCGATTCCACGGATCCTGACTCTTCACCTAATATGAATGAAAGTCGTGAAGATGTTTTGGTGAAACATTTGAATAATGTAAAATCTAGAAATTCGGCATATGATGGAACATTTGGTGTACGTATGGATCCTATCACACAAAAGCTAAAAATGGGAAGTCTAGAGGTACGATTCAAAGATGGAAACATTTCATTTTGGAATGCAAATAAAGTATTGTATCACTAATCGTTACCTGAAATCTTTCCAAATCTCGCTCGAACTTCTCTTGATTCGCGTTGAAAATTCTAATGGTTTTGTTATAATGGTTTATTAATGTTTCAGACAAACAAATTTGGAGATTGGTTTCGTGAATAATTTTTTCCTGATTATTTTCCAAAACTTTAATAGCGTTATTATAACGTTCTTCGTCATCAGAGTCGAGGTTGCCAAAAAGCCATTTGTTTACTTTACCAACTACATTGATTAGCCCTCTTTTATTGCGAGTATGGAATGAACGTAATAGATTGTCGATTTTTCTCTGTAAAGTGCTAATGAGATATTTAGTTCTGATCAGCATATTCTCCGATAATCCGTGATAAGATATTGGGTTAATTACATTAACTTTGGAAATACTATTTTCGATTGATTCAAAATTTTTATTCTAATTTTGTATCTGATCGATAATGATTTTGAGGTCCAAATAGTGTAAAAAGGTATGTTTAGTGTATATGAGTCTAGCGTTTCCTAGTTGTATTGGGAGGATGAGATTGTCTAGGTGGGTAACGTCTATGTCATCCTTACAATATGTTAGTTGAACGACCAGGCAAAGGAGAAGAAACTTCATCCTCTTGATTTTCCTGTAACAATATTTGTTTTTTGATATTTCTGAGTTTTCTAGTAGAACTTTTATGATATGTTCCGGATTGTGTGATTAATTTTTCATCAGTTTCCTGATCGAGAGTAACCTTTTTGAATTTTGGTAAATTTTTGTTTCGGGGTTTAGTTTTTATATAAACTGTTTTTCGACCCGTATATTGTGGGGCATTTGACCTTTTTCTTTAGTTGTTTGATTTGCTCTTTGTATATTTTCGTACATATTTTAGCTAACTTCTTTGTGATTTTGAACATAGTTCGATATAATAACGTTATCGTTCATATCAAAAGGATTAGAATCGTCAATATGTTCTTGGATAACTCCAAATGGAGTGAATTTAGTTACGTTATGTATAGAGTTATTATAGCTCAATATAGCGTATTTCACCAATTGGTCTGGGGTGAGGTTTTTATTTTCTTCTCTTAAACAACGAAAATGTTCAATTAAGGTAGAATGAAAACGTTCTACTGGGGAATTTGAGTTGCTATTCTTCGCTGTGGTGAAATGAAGTTGAATACTGTGAAGAGAGCAGAAGTTTTCTGAATCTTGATTTTTAAATTCCGTACCGCTATCACTTGTGATAGCGGTACGGAAATAATAAAAAGTTATTATTATTATTATCAAATTTTTAGAGGTAACCCATGCTGAGTTACAAAATTCAAAAGACCTTCAACTATTGATATTCCTGTTGGCCGTATCGGAAGAAAGCATCGATAATGGTCAAGTAAATATGGTTAGATATTCTAAAAACGTCGATGTGAATATGTTCGAATGGTTTGGATGCAGTGGAGGTCAAATTGAACTTAATGGTAGGGGGATCCCTGTCATATTTGTTTTTTAGACATGTTTCACAATAATTCTCTTTATCTATAGACATATTCGGCCAATAATATCGAGAACCTAATGACATTTTCACTTTGTCCATTCCTCTATGACCGGATTTGTATATGTGGTACTACTCTAGCTTTTGCTTTTGTTCCTTCAAAGTTTCTACGTCGGTCAAAAATTTTGTACAGTGCAATAATTTGAGTGAGGAATTTTTGAAAGTATTTTAGATAGTTACAGAAAATATTTCCGAAAGTTAAGGGTTTTTAAAGTACAGGGCATAATGCTGTTTGGGGTTCAAATATTCTCTTGCAAAAGTTTTAATTTGATTTTCGAGTTCGACTTTTGGAAAAGTGACGTATAGTCGGAAATTTTCGAATACTTTTTCTCGTCTAACTTTGGTTTTGTCTATGTCTCCAACTGTCATAACTAGCCGATTTTTATATGTATTCAAATATCGGTCTACTATTGGTATTGTCAATATAGGGTTTTCGGCAGAAGTATGTACCGTTTCCAAGTCTACCTCTGGTTCGGGGTTGACTTTGGTTGCAGGTTTTACCAATATGTTAGAAATGATATTAACTCTTGGTTTTTCAGTATTTGACGACAGAGTATGTAATAGTGACTGATTTTCAAAGAAATCAATGATATTCTCAATGTCTAGATTTGGAAGATTGTTCTTTTTCTATTACTTCATCAATGTCATCCAAATTAACATCGGTTGACATTGTTTCTAGTCCATTTATCTCAAAATTAGGTGGGTATCTAGAGAGGGTGTCTGCTGCTTGATTATTTTTACCATTTTTGGATTTAATGACAATCAAACTCTTCCAATTTTAGGCGCCATCTCACAAGTCTTGAGTTTGGCTCCTTTGAGAAAAAGAGCCATTGCAAAGGTTTGTGATCTGTATAAATCACAAATTTCCTGCCAAACAGGTACGGTCGAAAATATTTACAGCTCCAAACTATTGCTAGCATTCCTTTTTCTATTGTAGAGTAATTTATTTCAGCAGAGTTTAGTGTCCTAGATGCATAGCAAATGGGATGACCATTTTGAGACAAGATGCTACCCAATGCATATTTAGAGGCATCGGTAGAGAATTCGAAATCTTTTTCGAAGTCTGGGTAAGCTAACACAGGTTCTGAGATTGGAATATTTTTACAAGTTTCAAAACAATCTTTGAACTCCTTGGTATGTTCGACTTTATTGTCCTTTTTTAGACATGAAGTCATGGGTTTGGCAATTTAAGCGAAATCTTTTATACATTTTCGATAATATCCTAGAAGGCCAAGAAATGATTTGATTTCTTTTTGGGTTCGAGGTAATGGAAAATTTTTTATCTTTTCAATTTTGATAGGATTCGGTTTTATCCCATCTTTTGTGACTATATGGCCTAGAAATTCTACTTCTTTGCGTAGAAACTCGCATTTATCTAATCGGATTTTTAATTCAGCTTCCCTTAATTTTGTGAAGACCAATTTTAAATTTTGAATATGTTCTTGAAGGCCGGTACTGAAAATTATGATATCGTCCATATAGACCATGCAAATTTTGTGTTGTAGGTCTTTCAGGACTTCATCTATGGCCCTTTGAAAGGTAGAGGGCGCATTCTTCAACCCAAAGGGCATCCTCAAGTACTCGAAGTGCCCGTTATCCACGGTGAAAGCTGTCTTTTCGATAGAGCATTTACTTATCTCAATTTGGTGAAACCCGCTAGCTTTCTATAGTCAACGACTAAACGCCATTTTTGTTTACCCGATGCGTCTAACTTTTTTGGCACTATCCAAATTGGTGATGACCACGGGCTACAGGATGGTCTTATGATGTTTCTGTCAAGCTTGTCTTTTATCTGTTGTTGTACCTCATTTTTGTGAAAATACGGATATCTGTAAGACTTTGTATGTACGGGAATTTCGTCGTTTGTTCTGATTATGTGTTTGACTTTCGAGGTAAATGTCAGTTTGTCACCCGGTTTAAAAAATATGTCAGCATATTCCTTACAGAGCTTTGTAATAGCGGATTACATGTGATCGGTACGAATGAAATCCAGTATTTCATTCTTTTGTATGTGTGTGTCTGTCTGTTGTGGCGGGATAGAGAAAGCTTCGAATTTATGTTTCGAATTTTTGCGATTCGAAAGAGATTGCTTCAATATTGTTGTTTAATGCCATCGTTATGGATTGATCTGTAAAATTTTGAATTTCAATAGGTGCTAGTCCGTTTTTTGCCGAAGTGAGAGTTCGGGGTATAACAAGTTTTTCTAAATGACTTCTTTCAATCAAAATATCTCCTTCTGAAATATTAACTGGTAAATTTTTGATAATTTTTTCTTTGGGACCTACTGAGAAACTGAAACTACTATCGTTACTTTCTCTATATTTCAGAGGAATTTCTACATGTTCCCCAATCAATCGGTTATTTGTGAGATCAATATTAAGATTCATATTGGTCAGATCATTTAAACCAATCACACCGTCGAAATGATCATGAAAATCAAATAAAATGAAGTCAATTTCATAATTACTTTTAAATTCCGGAAAACACGGAACAAGAGCTCAATATCTAATGTTTTTACTACCTTAAGTTGTTTTTAAAACAGTGTTCGAATGATAAATAGTGTTTGGACATAAATTCTCTATTATTGTTGGGCTTATTATAGATTTAGAGCTACCTGTGTCGATCAAGAGTTTCGATTTGGGATTTTGAATTTCTATGTAAGGAAGGGCGTTGTTTGAGAAGACATTAAATTCTTCTATCTCAGGTTTTCGTCTTGGTTGTTCAAAGGAAAATTTTGGTCTTGGTCATTATTAAATTCTATATTTTCGTCAGGCTTGGGTATTTCGGTATTGAAATCGTAGGAATTTTGATATTGATCATGTTGATACTCAGGTGGGGAATATAAATTTCCATTAGAATAGAAAGGGTCTGACACAAATTGATTGTCATATTCGTTAGAATGTAATTCTTCGAAAACAAAGTTTGAACTCCTACGTTGTTGTCCATTTGAATTCATATTGGTATTTCCGAAATTTTGAAATCCGTGATTTTGAAATTGTCGGTTTCTTGATACTACAGTTGGGTTTTTCGAAGTTGTCGACATTGGTTCGGGTTTAGGTAATCGGTTTTGTGGTATTTGATTAAGTTTGAAGACATTTTTTGGGGGTCCGAAGACGTCACGATTTGTTGGGAACCTAGTTTGTTGTTGTCTAGGTTGAACTGGTATAGGCTGATTTGGCCAAACTGGTTATTGACTATATTGTGACTGGAAAGTGTTGAAATTTCCAGAAAATTGGGGGTATTGCTGAAAGTGGGATTGGTGATTTGAATAATGTTGGTTATTGGAATTATGCCCTTGTAAATTATTACCAAATTGTGGTTTAGGAACCAAATTAGTCCTAAGAGTTGTATTTTTTGTTTCGTTTGAACTTCCATACATTCTTTCAAAGTTTTCAAATTCATTCGCGTACGCTATTGCGTCTTCCAGTGAAGCTGGTTTTTCAATATGCATATTATTTTTCTGGATGCCAGTACACCCTGCAATGAAGGTACTCAGTGCTGTTTCATCATAGTGATTAATATGACATAATTTTTCGGGTTCGGTTAAATTGATATCATTACTTATTCTCTGAACAACACTACTTTTCAACAGTTCTATTCTACTCCCAAAATTAATAAGGTTTTCTCCCTTATAAGGTCTAGTTCTCGTGAGTTCTTGAACTAAACAATCTAAGTCTCTATGATCTGAAAAACTTTGGCAAAGAGCATTTTTCAGTTTTTCCCAAGTATTTAATTCTATCCTATTTCCTACCATTGCTTCTGCTTTTCCTACTAATTTTTCTTGAATGTATTCAAGTATATGTTTTTGAAAAGCAGCATCTCCATATATGGCATAGTCGTTTAACAGGCTTTAACAACGAGTTATGAATTTATTAAGAGTATTGCTATCCCCATCGTAGGGTTTGATGTTTTCCAAACGAGATTTGAAAAGGTTCCAGTCGACCATTCGAGGTTCCGATGGTGGCATGTTTGGAATATTCTGATTATTGTCTTCGACTGACAGATTATTTGATAGTTGCAAAATATTTTCAATATCGTCCATAAATTGTTAATTTTGATCAATAGAATTCAGTATCTATCGATCGGCAATAATTTAACTTTCAAATTCAATATAGTTATTATTATAATTTGTTATTTTCGCGAGTAAATGTAATGTCAATATCCAATATTCAGTTGGAATCAACGTTTAGGAAAGTCGAAAAGGAATTTGGCACTTACAGTTTGGTGATTGTAGTCTCCGGTTTCCTTTCTTGATTCTTTCTTTTGCAGAGAGCTCCTTGAATCCCTTCGATACTCGCTGAAGAAGTTGAAACTTCAAAGTCACGAAAACAATTTCTGGCACAATGCAAATGTTCTTTTTCACGACCGCGAGAATCCTACCGACTGCGCTAATTATGTATTGGAAATCGAGAACTGAGTCTTTAAAAAGAAAGTCGATTTCACACAAGACTCAAAAAAGCGTTTATTCTCTTCGAGAGCAGTACGAAGAATGAATCTTTATTAAGACAATTATTACAAGATTTGAAATATAATGAGTTTGCACCCTCAAACTGCAGTTTGAGGGTGCCTAGAAGATGACAGTACTACCAACTGTCGAAAGCGCTCGCAGATAATTTAATAGAAGATATAAAGCTTCAAATCCTTTTTGTAGAATTTAATATTGATATATATATATATATATATATATATATATATATATATATATATATGATATATATATATATATATATATATATATATATATATATATATATATATATATATACAGTGTGTCCAAGATAAGGATCCTAAGCATGGGAATCTCAGTACCTGTTGGAGATACAGCTTAGGTTAAATTAGGAAAAAGTTGTGTTCTTTAAAGCTTATTTACATGCCGTTTAGAAACTTGAAGAATTTTCTGACTTTATTTGAAAAGATATCAAAAAACGAATAACACTTTTTCATTGGCACTTTCAAGGTACTACACGATGGTATTTTTAGATTTTATATCCGACGTTTCGTTTTCAAGAAACCATCATCAACTTTATTTTTTATATGACCCGAAACAAAAGTACACCCTGTATCTGATTCCATTTTTTATTACGAATTCAACGATGTATCACATGCCATTGTTTTCTTTTTAGTTTGAAGGAAAATTACATTTTTTCTATTTTAAAAAAAATCTTTAAGTAGGCGTTGCAAAAAAATGCTTTGACGTAAATACCTGTCACCGAGCCTGTCAAATATTAGTTAATTACACGATGATTGTCGTTGTTGTTAGCCTGTTTGTCGAGTTGTTGTTTTTAGAGTTATTGTTACTGTTGTCGTTATTATTGTTTATTGTTGAATAGATAATATTGTGTTATTATCGTCGAATATGCCGGGTGAGCATTATAGCCATGAAGAAAAGTTTGACATGCTAACGTGCTATATTTTGTTCCACAAAAATACTGTAAATACAGCAGCAATGTATCTTAATACATATCCAGAAAGAAAGCAGCCATGTAAGTCCATTTTCTTAGAGATGGCTCGAAATTTAAAAGAATATGGTTCATTTAAAAAGCCTGTTTTATCTCGAAAAAAGGAATCTTCAGAAGAAGCCCAAAATAATGTTTTACAAGCAGTTGTTGAGAACCCTGAAATATCAACTAGGCAAATCGAAAATAATGTAGGAGTAGCCAAATCCACAGCTCAATTTATTTTGCGTAAAAATAGATATCACCCATATAAATTTAGGATTTGCCAAGGACTTAAACCAGGGGATTTCGAACGGCGCCGAAATTTTTGCGAATGGTATACACGCGCGTGTGAAGAAGATTATAATTTCCCTTCAAAAATAATATGGTCCGACGAAAGTATGGTCACTAATAATGGTATCTTCAACCGCCGCAATACGCATTACAGGGCTCAGCAAAATCCGTGTGTTAAGAAAATATCAAGACATCAAGAACGTTTTGGGTTTAATATGTGGTGTGCAATTTTAGGAACTAAAATACTAGGTCCGTTTACTATAATTCTTTGACCGCCGAACGATACCATCATTTATTGCAAAACTATGTAGAAGACTGTTTAGATAATTTACCTCTGGCACAGGTCAATAACTGTTGGTTTCAACAAGACGGTGCTCCTGCACATAATTCTAGACAAGTTCGAGAGTATCTTTCGCAGCGATTTCCTGGAAGGTGGATTGGAACCTTTAGTGAAGTGTCTTGGCCAGCGCGATCCCCTGACTTGACTCCTCTGGACTTCTTCATATAGGGTTTTGTTGAAAACCGGGTTTACCAACATTCTTTTGAAACTGAACAGCAGTTACGAGAATGTGTAACTGTCGCATTTAACAGTATTACACCAGAGATGTTACGTGATGTTTTAAGTTCTACAGTTAGAAGATCATACTTATGTTTGGAAAATAACGGAAACCTGTTTGAACACCTCCTTTGAATTAAATAAAAAATGCGTTGATTTCTTTGTTGTTTTCATTACTTTAAAAAAATCATTATTAACGTACTTAAAAATACATTTTAAAAATAGAAAAAAGGCAATTTTCCCTTAAACTGAAAAGAAAACAATGGCATGTGTTACATCGTTGAATTCGTAATGAAAAATGAAATCAGATACAGGGTGTACTTTTTTTTCGGGCTATTTAAAAAAATAAAGTTGATGATGGTTTTTTGAAAACAAAACGTCGGATATGAAAACTAAAAATACCATCGTGTAGTACCTTGAAAGTGCCAATGAAAAAGTGTTATTCGTTCTTTGATATCTTTTCAAATAAAGTCAGAAAAAAATAAAATTGATATTGTCAAATTCTCGTTTTTCCCAAATATCTCAGCAGGCCATGAAAATTCTTCAAGTTTCTAAACGGCATGTAAATAAGCTTTAAAGAACACAACTTTTTTATAATTTAACCTAAGCTGTATCTCCAACAGGTACTGAGATTCCCATGCTTAGGATCCTTATCTTGGACACACTGTATATATATATATATATATATATATATATATATATATATATATATATATATATACAGATAGAGATTTTATCGAGTGTGTATGATACAAATCAAGAATGAAATAATTCGTGGACACAACACTCAAAAAATAGGGGCAAACCGCGGACATGTGTTTCTGGCTATTGGCCTCATCAGCGCGGTGCAGCCAAGTGTAAAGATGGGCAACACTTGTTTGCCGAAAGCAGGAAACAACACATACGCACGGAGTCAACAACACAAGCCAACCGCACATTTGTGGTTCCAGTTAGAAGACCTAGAATTCTTAGGCTACATCTAACATGACCACGTAGGCAGCTATAGCTACCTGCGTGACATCCGGGTCCAGGATATGAATACAGATAGACAGATAGATATTTTATCGAGTGTGTATGTACAAATCAAGAATGAAATAATTCGTGGACACAACACTCAAAAAATAGGGGCAAACCGCGGACACGTGTTTCTGACTATTGGCCAGAAATATATATATATATATATATATATATATATATACATATATATATATTTATATATATATATATATATATATATATATATATATATATATATATATATATATATATATATATATATATCTATGGTGATTCCCTATTTTATATTCCTACAATGAAATATGAATATCCCGAATATTTCAAGAATATTCTTAGAATATATCAAAGGTTCGCCGGAGCACTTCCAGGGAATATTATCCATGGCATATTCATAACATAATACAATATCCTTGAATGTCTATTCATCAAATATTCCTGAAATATCTATTGCTATGTGAGAACCGGTTTCCCATGGCATGAAAAAATGCCATGGGAAACCATGGCAACCATACCCGAAACAAGTAATCGCACTGACTAATCCCAACTTTACCACATTACTTTGTTAACAGCATTATCCCAAGCCTTTGAACGAATGCTGAAAGAACAAATTACAGATTTCGTGCATTCCATAGTACAACCAATACTTTCTTAAATATAACTGAAAATCTATTCAGATCGAGCGATATCAACAGGCTAATATGCATTACACTACTAGATTATAGCGAAACGTTTGATACGATTGACCATAATTTACTTTACAGAAAGCTATCACACTATGGATTTGCTGCCAAACTGATTGAAGACTGCCTCACAGGACATACTGAGTCAATTATCTTTGAAACCTGATGTCAGCCTAGTAACTTATGGAGTTCCACAAGGTTCAATTTTCGTACACCTAGTATTCTCACTCTTTATAACAGATTTTCAACAAAGTGTGGAAACTTGTACTATCCACCACTATGCTGACGACATGCAAACATATACAGCTTTTTTTAACTGAAGATATCACTCAGGCCCTTATTACCATCGAAAAATATATTCTTTTGAAGATGATCACTTGGTGATTGAAACACGTGTCGACGTGTTAAAAATGACAGTTTGGTGTTGTGATTAAACTCCAGTTAAAAACCCCAGTGTGAAAAAAAAACATTTCGATAGAATAGTTCAAAGAGAAAATATCGATATATTATCAATATTTTCTTTTCGCACAATATTCGTCTCGCCATGACCTGAAAACTCCACACAAATATCATCTTGCTCCAGTGTTCGAAAAAAACTACATCAGGCTCACTAGCTTGTATGAGCCAGGGTGTGGGGAACATATAGTTTCAATGAATTCGGCAATTCTAGTTTCCCACAAAGGATTAAATATCCCTTGTGTTAGGAACCTTTATACTAATTACGCGACTGCGGTGTTGAAGACACCATCGTGGCAGGGCATCATGAACTCACCCAGTATAAAGGTTTCTCAATATCATGCGAAGCAATTAAATGAATCATAAAAATGTTTAGGATAATGAGGAGAACAAAGATATCCTTAGAACCTGAATACGATATTCTGAATGTTATCAAACAATAATTTCAATAGAAATTCCATCACATAAAAAGTGACAATCAAAATGGAATGAATATTCCAAGAGTAATATTTTCCTATGAAACAGAAATAATAGGTACTATTCAATAATTCAGCTCAAGATGGAAATATTAAAGAAAAACAAAATTGACAGCTCATCCAAAGAAATAACAAAGGTATTACATACAAATAGGCAATATTTTTTGACGAATTGTCAATATACCTTAGAGGCAATAAGATATAAAATATATTAGTTTTATTCAATGGAGGGGGCAAGTCTTTCTAACAAATGCCAGATAAATAGCGAAGGCAAATGGATGTGTCGACAGAAAGATATGGTATCTGGTAGACCATTTAAGATGAATTAATATAAATAATTAACTTTTGAATTATCTCAATAAGATATGAATATTACTGGAGTTTTTTCCCAACACCACACCGACACGTGTTTTGATCACCAAATGATCATCTTCAAAAGGAAGATCAGTTTTCAGTTTGATGTTGTTACTATACATTTATATATACTATATATTTATATAAACCACTAGGCATTTGAAGTATCAAATGCCTAGTGATGATCCATCCAGGCCATAGAAAGATTCAGGCTTAGACTGTATCAAGTCCTGCGTTACACATTTATTGATGGGCAGGTTCTCTTTACATCCAGCGTTTCCTCTCTTCGATTCTCTCTGCTCATATATCCGTTCGAATACTCGGTCAACTGCGGTGAGTATTAATGTGTATGAGATGCTCAAAAACAACCCAGAAGACGAATTTAGGCATGTTATCACGTCAACGTGATCTTAGCTTCCATTTTGTGTACCCGCCCTACAGTCTTCCGAACCGCAAGGCCGGGATTTTATCCATCTGATTCGAAAAGCGATTGATGATCGACGCTGTATAGTTCAAGTAAACTATATAGTGCCCCCAGCAGTTCCCCTTCAATAAAATAGTTAAGGAGCTAACTAATTTTGTTATTCAATATTGTTATTCGTTCAGTATTGTCTGAGAGTAAAAAAATTTCAGTAATGCAAACATGTCGCTACAAAGAAAGCAACATAGTCGTCTCAAGCAAATAGCACTGCAATTCACCTACAAAATCATTAAGATATGTCTACCCTCTATATCCCTTGAGGACACCGCTAACGAGCCATTAAAATAGGGATATGCGATAAAGAACGCAAAAACAACGACAAAGAATGCGAAAATACCGCCAAAAGATCCGCTCGATGCTTTTTCTGATACCTATTACGTTTAAGATAATAATAATAGGCGTCAGACTGGTGGTATTGATATAAATTTTCCATTAATATATTCTGTATGATGAGAATATAATTAAAATATGGTGAAAACTAATTTTGTTCAAATATTTTATTTTGGGAAAGACAGTTTATATTTGAAATAGTTTTTTATTATTTAGAATTGTTACCTTCTACAGGTCTATAAAAATTTGTCATTAATTCGAATTTGAAAACTTTGGCATATTAAAGGAAATATGTATTATCTGGTGACGTTTTACAGACTCTATCCATTTTCTTTATCGAACCTATTTAAATCATAACATTATAATTTGTAGTTATGATTCGTCTTTTGGTGTAGATGAATTTGATATTATTATCATCATTGACACTGATAATATCAAATTGATCGTCTGTATGATAATGAAGATGGATAAAGTATTCGGAACATCACCAGATAAGTATACAAATAGAATAGATTTCAACAGTTAGAAATTTGAACATCTGATTTCGAGTTCAACCGCGTTCAAAATTTTGCGTTGTTTCACGTTTCGGGTTCGACTTTGACATTTTCAGGAAGTAAAAAACTGTGGCCGCACAGAGAGATACTTTTTATATATTCTTGTTGGTTTGGAAATGAAGATTCATATTCCTTATTGGATTTCATAGTTGATTCAGAAACAATTTTATATAAATTTAATGGGAATACTTACTTCGAATAATATATTGCGATAATTTTAATCTGAAAAAAGTTTGCAGGGATTCGTTGAGCGATTCTTCACTGGATGAATCAGTTTCATTAGGAGTGATGACTGTTCGATCCCAAAATCTCACTATCGAAATTATTATGTTTTTCAAGTAAATCTCAATTTTTTAGTATTTAGCCTACAGTTGCCAGCTCCGAAATTTTTACAACAAAACAGACTGTTTCAAAGCATTATTTTCATTTTGTGTATTAGTAACTAATCTTGTTAAAGTTATTTAATTTTTCATTATTCATAATCGAGGTTTTCCAGTTGGTCTCAAATTTACAGATCTTTCTAATCCACTCATGCTCATAAAATTCAATATTTCCAAACATCTTTTCTCAAGCAACCCGTACATTTTTAATTCCTTAATTATTCCTTGTATCCGTCATCTTGGGAATCACCCGCTATTAGATCTCTCCTACCTATGTTAATCCAAACCTTTGTTTATCCCTCCAAAGGCCAATCTGAAACCCCGTCTCTAAAATACCTATCGATGTGGAATATTGCTATTTGTGTAAAATTCATTTTATTACGTTTCAAACCTTGTAATAATACAGTTAGAATTAAATCTTGTCTTGTCTACAGTACATCTCATTTTTCTTATCCTATCTTTTCACAAGAGTTATTGTAATTCTTGTGTGCATTGATCATTCATACTCACGATAAAACAATCGTGGGTCAAAACAATGACAACTGGAATATTTTTTTCTGATAATTCTTCTATGCGATCATCTAGATCCCACATCACTGCTTCGATTCTGATTGATTTGTGGATACATTTTTCCCAAGCTTTTTGGTCGACTGATTCCAAAGCAATGTATAGGTATTTTTTTACTCCACACAGCATGAAGGTCTTATTATTCCTTGCGATGAATCCTTTAACTTGAGCCCAAACCAACTCTATTGTATCCAAGTCACACTGATAAGGTGGCAACCGAAGAACCGACATTCCTTTAGTCTTTGCCATCTCATCAGTGACATACCTGACGAATTTTGACTTACGTTTAGCCAACTTGAGGAGCTCCGCTTTTAACATGGTCGATTCAAAAAGAATAGCTTTCATTTGTAACCACTGCTTTTTTCCAACACGATGTCGGCATCTTGACGACTCGTCTACTGTGTTAACTTACGTTATCCATTACTATTACGGATCCCTGCGAAAGTTCAACAAGTATGTTTTAAACCAATCTTCGAATACTGTGGCATCCATTTCTTGATGATAATCCCATTTTTCTTCGATTCAAACACCATCAATCCTTTACTGCTGCCTATGTGAGTGATGATGAGACGGCGTCCTTTTCCAACTGGAGTTTTCAATAATTGAATAGAACTGACCGATACTTGAGAAGAATCCATATTAAAAAACTAATCAATACAGTTTATTGTGTGATTTTCACTATGAGGGTTTTACAAAAGCCGCGACATGTCTATGATGTCACGTCACCAACCAGAAAACACTTTGTTGTTTGGATAAAAGATATATCTAGTTTGGTGAATAATCAACTAGACAACCATAATGGAAAAAAATATTTTTGCAATAGGTGTTTTCAGTATTTTTCCACGCAAGCTAAGTTAGATAAACACCTTGAAGACTGCTCGAAGACAAAGGAATGCCTACCAAAACTACCCATAGAGGGAAAACATATTTTGAAGTTCCAAAATTTCAAAAATAAAATCACTTCGCCGTCATATACGCCGATCTGGAGAGTGTATTGATATCTACACAAGATGGCAATAAATATCAACGACACATTCCAGCATCTATTGGATATTATGTGAAATGTTCTTATGATGATACGCTATCATTTCATCGATCATTTCGTGGTGAAAATTGTATGAAATGGTTTGCCGACGAAATAGGTCAGTTTGCTGAAGATATTGCAACTGTGTTCCAGTATCCATTCGATATAGATATATCAGCCAGCCAGGAAACAGATTGCAGGGTAGCAATTCATTGTCATATATGTGACAAACCATTCACTATATCAGACAAAAAAGTACGCGACCATAATCATCTAATACCTAAAAATAATTATCGAGGACCATCACACAATGAGTGCAATATAAACTATCAAGATGATCAAACAATTTCCATCGTGTTTCATAACTTATCAGGATATGATGCACATTTTATTATGAAAAATATTGCATTAGATCTCAATGATAGTGTCGCCGTTTTGCCGATAACAAAGGAAAAGTATATCTCCTTCACTAAAAGTATTTCAGGTAACATATCATATCACAGTTCTCCAACCTCTCGAATGATCAACAGATTTTGACAAGAAAAAGTGTAATGCCGTATGACATTACGGTTCACAGTTTACAGACCGGTTTCGGGCTATTTGGCCACTCGACTTTATGTTCATGATAGGCACTACTTTGCACTTACGAGTGGCCAAACAGCCCAAAACCGGTCTGTCAACTCCACTCTCGCCGTGTGCAGAGATGTAAACCCGCTTCTTTACTATAGCTTGTTTTTCAATTACAGTTGATTCTAGCAATGCATATGTGGTTCAGCGTTATACCACTGATGAGGGCTATGGCGGGTCGAAACAGGGCTATCTGGTGTTGAATCATATATGCGTTATGCTTGGATTCGATTTCTACCTAAGAATGGTTGAAAAAAATGAACTTGATCTTGTCTCCCTATAAAACTGAAGCCATTCTACTGATACGCAGAAAAATTACACACCAGTAAATGTCAAAATCAAGTAAACTCTCATAACACCAAGTGCGTATTTGGGATATATTGGTACAAATTTGAGAAAAATTTTCAATGTGTAGCCATAAAGATATCGACGTTATGTATTCAGATCAAACATACAGACGAATAGCAAAACAATTGATACGCTACAATTGAAATGTGATTGTTTCATTCAAACAGTATGATCGCAATCTCCATCATACCAATTTTCAATTATGTATTTTTTTTCCCAATTAGGGTAGACAATTAATTAATCTTAAAGGACAGTAAAGAAATAGAGAGAATTGGGGATGGATCAGTATATTAGGGATGTTAGAATTAAAACTTTAGATACTTATACTGTATATAATATTGTAGAATATGAGGATATTTTAACAAAAAAAATTGCAAAAATTCATTCAAGGTGTTTAACCACAATATACGAAGCATTGCAAAGAATATGGATGAGCTAGAGATTATATTAGAACAGTTCGAAAATAAATTTGATGTAATAGTTTTAACTGAAACGTTTAAGGTTCAAAATACAGGTATTTTTAAATTAAATGGGTATAGTTTAATATATAATGAAGGTGATATAAACAAAAATGATGGCGTGATAATATACATACGTGATAATTTAAAGTACCATACCAATATCATAAACATTAACCAACTTAAAGTCATTGAAACAAATGTAACTGTAAATAATAAAAAAATTATTCTTACGTCAATT